>NW_027142356.1:37223991-38441491 GCF_026170545.1 Melanerpes formicivorus
AGAGAGAGAGAGAGAAAGAGAGAGAGAAAGAGAGAGAAAGAGAGAGAGAGAGAGAAAGAGAGAGAGAAAGAGAGAGAGAAAGAGGGAGAGAAAGAGAGCGAGAAAGAGAGAGAAAATAAAGAAAAAAGGAAGAAAGGCAAAAAAAGGAAACTGAAAAATGAAAAGGGGAAAAGGAAAAGGAAGAGGATGAGGAAGAGAAAAAAATAAAAGAAAAAAGAAAAGGAAAAAAGGAGAAGGGCAAGAAAAAGGGAAACACACCCCCCCCCCTCACCCCCCCCAGTTATTTATACCCCAAAAAAGCTAATTAAAATCAAATGGCAAAAGAATTGCAAAATGAATGAGGAGAAGAGAAAACAAGCAGAGCAGGGCTATTAACAGGCTGCTATATTGCTGGAAAAGTCTTGTCTGACACATCCATATTTTAATTAAGCATAATTTGAATACACAGGCTCCCTGAATGCAAGTTCTTTCTAGATGAGACATTAGGTTAAATAACTCTGTGCTGAAATCCACCAAGATAATCAAACCCAAGAACCGATTTCAAGGCAATCTCGCAGAGCACAAAGAAACGAATCCTAATTAGAGAACAGGCACATACGTAGGGTGGATTTAATTATACTTCCACTGAGGAGTTAAGGTTGAAATTAATACAGCTGTTAGCTTTTCCACACAGAATGTGCCAGTTTAAAAGACTAGCAAAAATGGAGGGGTTGAAATGTTGCTTTAAAATACCAGTGAATGCTTCTTTCTTGAACTCAATTCAAAGGTGGTCTGGTAAAGCATCTCCACAAAATTTTTCAGGCATGGCACATTCACTTCGTTTTTAACAGCCTATTAACACAAAAAAAATACACACACAAAGGGGGTTAAATGTTTATACTGGGGGGCAACTGAAACACACATTTAGATGCCTGTTAACTCAAGGGCAGCTAAAGGGTTTTGAGCCTGTGTATCTGAAGTACAAACCGAGGCATAAGGAATCTGTCCTATACTGTAGCCATACAGTTCAAGACCCCCAGCCAACAACAAAGCAAACCAAACCCCACTAATAAAACCTATTGTTTTAAGAATGTGGCCTTGTATGGCATGCTCAGAGAGGAAGAAGTATTTCATAGTTTCATAGTTTCATTCAGGGTTGGAAGGGACCACAAGGATCATCTAGTTCAAAGAAAAGCTACATTGAAACTCTGTAATTTCATATATTACAAGAAAAGATAATACCCAGAACTTTTTCACTGTTGCTCTCTTCAGTGCTCCCCATTTTTACATCCTTGAGTTCTGAGGATGACAGCTTAGGAAGTGGTACCCAGGATTAGTAACTAACCAACCATGGAACTTGTCTTTGCTCAGCTTTCAGTACTAAAGAAACAGACACGTGGAGCCCTACACCTTTTTCACCCCTTCCTTCCACAAACCAGGCAGCCACCTTCTCCACCAAAACCTCTCTCAGCTCCTCTCTGGATACCTGGGATGATTCATTCAAGCATTATTTGCAGCCTACTGTTTTACACTGTGCTTCTGCTCTTTTAATCAACCTGGGGGGAGGGGAAGGGGGGTGGGGGGGGGGTGAGGCTGGGGTGTTGCAGAAGGGGGAGGCCTTTCTAGAAGAAATCCTCTATCCTTTTCATTTCCCTACAGCACAAGGTGATTTTTTCTTGGTAGTTTGAATAATAGATGATTAAAAGATCTGTCACATCTACCTCTGAAAACATGCATGATGGAGAAGCATAAAGAGCAGTGCAGAACATCTCTGTAAGACATACAAATCCAAGAAGAATGAACTGAGCTACGTTTTAAATCACTTCCTGCATACCCCACCAATTATTTATCTCCTGCTATTCTTAAGCTATAAATTGATCAGTATATAAATGAGTCAGTTGTTGCCAGCACCACCAGCTTTGGAATATAACCTTGTGCTGACAGACCAGCCTTAGCTTCCCTGCTGTCATCTCTCATACCAGCAGGGTCCAATTCAGGTCAGGATTTTAAAAATGCCTGAATGACTAAGCAAGAGAATGACAGTAAAGAAGTCACAATGCTGGAACCCAATAGCTCCCTCACTGAAGCAATTTGCTGTATCCAAGATACAGAAAAATCTAGATTCAGCTCCTTCATCTGCTTCAAAAAGATCCCAACTTGCATCTCTCATCTTCCAAGCAAATGACTAACCCTCTCTCAACTTTATCTCAGTCTGGGATGGGGCTCTCTGCTTCTATTTAAGAAACTCCATTTGTACCAGGTGATTAGAGAGCCAGTGAGTCAGAAGGAAAGATCAAGCCTCCCTCACCAACCATTTAAAAGCACTGCTTCAGGCTATGCTTCAAGGGGTTCAGAGAGATTTTTCTCTTCCTCCACGAGCTTGCTTAGATAGGGTCCCCACCTGGTAAGCTAGTTTTGTAGATTCCATTCTGCAAAACAGGATCTACACATTCCAGCTCTCTGTGTATGACAAGACATGTCCCTACTGTTGATCAAAACACCGAGACACAAACCACCACTTTTCAGGCCCACGTGCTGAACACACTGTGGCCCAGCATTTGCTAATACAATGATCACTGCAGACAGCAGTCACAGCAAGCATCCATCTACTATAATGAAACTTTGACTTCCAGTACCTGGAAGGAACCTACAAGAAAGCTGGAAGGGACTTTTTACAAGGGATTGTAGTGATAGGACAAGCGGAAATAGCTTTAAGTTGGAAAGAGTAGATTCAGACTGGATATTAGGAAGAAATTCTTTACAGTGAGGGTGGTGAGACACTGGAAGAGGTTGCCCAGGGAGGTCATGGATGTGCTCTTCCCAGAGGTAGCCAGGGCCAGGTTGGATGAGGTCTTGAGCAACCTGGTTTAGTGGGAGCTGTCCCTGCTCATGGCAAGGGGTTTGGAACTGGATGATCTTTAAGGTCCCTTCCAACCTAAACCATTCTATGAATCTATGCCTCTGAGCCTGGCCAACTTGAGATACACTGAGCTGCTCTCATTGACATCTTGCCTAAGCTTTACACAACTGAGCAAAGAGGTCTTGGAGGAAGCAGAAGAACCTCTCCTGACTAAAATCATTCTCACAAGCAGCGTTATAGGCACTGGACAACCAACACTGTGATGACATCCAGGTGTTGGTTTTTTTATCTTGTTCATGGCTAATGAGTACAATTTCTGGCTTTATATTTAAAACATATGGGAGATGACTGACTGCTCTTCCACTTGAAGGATTACATCTCATGGACACTCTACAAACCATTTTTGTTTAATTAGCCTACACCTACTTTCTTCCTTCTTGTACAGGAGTGCACACCCTCCCTATGGGACTGTCAAAATGTTGCACATCTGAGTTTATTCTAGAAATAACAGGTTCCATGTTAATAAAGTCAATGTGCCCTTTGAGTGAACAGATATTAAGCTAAGAAAATCTCTTTTATATCCTTTTTTTTTAGAGCAAATATTAAGATTCCATGCTGCTCTAGTGATAAAACAGCCCAGACAACAGCATTTGAAACAATTCTGAATAAAAAGATTTGAAATCATCTAATAAACAAATCAGAGAGCATTTCCCTTTAAAAGATCATGTAGATGCTTGCAATTTACTTAACAGTCTTTTAGAATCTGTAAAAATGCAATAGTGAGGATTAATGGAAGCAATTTCAACAGTCAGAGCCTAACTGAAAGCGAGGAGAATACCTGCTTGGGGGTGGGGGGAACATCAAAATACTTACAGCAGCCACAGGGATGAGAATTTCCACAAACAATCCAGCAAGTGCATGTTTTATGTCTTTATCTTTCACTTCCAGGAAGTATTGAGCACATTCCTTAGTAAGGAAACATCAGAAGATTTAGCAAAAAGAAGACAAATGGCATCATGTCAGAAACCCCACAAGCTGGAGCACATTAATTGCCAGTTTCAATTTGAACCATGCAATGTGTTGAAGCTAGTCCTACATTCCCTGACACTATCAGCTTTACAAAACATTAGAACCTTTAAAACCTGCTTCCCCAACAATTAATAAGCAATTGAAAGGAGACTGTTGGTAATAGCAGGAAGCTCTTTCATTTCTACTCACAATATAAAGAGTACACAGAATGTAAAGGAATACAAGCATGCTCATTTTTCCACTGATTATGCTGAAGTTTTCAGGAATAAACATTTATGTCTACTGAAATGATCAGAAAATAGTAATTATTTTCTTCCTATACTCATTTCCATCTGTGACAAAAGACTGAGAGCCCTGGGGCTGATTAGTCTGGAGAAGAGAAGGCTGAGAGGGGATCTGATCAATGTCTATCAATAGCTGAGAGGTGGGTGTCAAGATGAAGGTGCCAGGCTCTTCTTGGTGATGCCCAGTGATAGGACAAGGAAGAATGGGTACAAACTAGAACACAGGAGGTTCCACCTCAACAGGAGGAGACACTTCTGTATGGTGAGGGTGATGGAACACTGAGGCAGGCTGCCCAGGGAGGCTGTGGAGTCTCCTTCTCTGGAGACTTTCAAGACTGGTCTGGATGTGTTCCTGTGTGGCCTGCCCTAGATGATCCTGCTGTAGCACTGGGGTTAGACTCAATGATCTCTGGAGGTCCCTTCTAACCCCTAACAATCTGTGACTCATTTTTCAAGAGTGATGCAAAGAGAAATAAAGAATCCATACATCTTTGCACACTCCACTACATCAAGCTGACCTCTCTGGACACAACTTGAAGTGCCCCTGGGGTATGTCAGGTTGTTCAGGACTGAGATCAATGCCAATGCCTGTTAAATAGCTCAAATAGAGCTTATAACCAAGTCACAATACTTTGGTTACTGTAGAATGGGCAGTTCATTCCTTGGGAACATTTTGAATCCACAATCAAGAGAAGCAGACAAAGAGATCTTAGGTCTGTGTCTGAAAATTAAGAGCTTTTATAAGCCAAGCTGCTTGGCATCTGAGCTGTTCCATAAAAGATACATCAAGTAGCCTTTTTTTCCCTTTAACTCACTGCTTTCATAAAGAAAGAGAAGTACTTGATTGCCATCCATTTTCATGTAGCCTTGAATAAATGCCTACAGTACAGGTTTGTCACATTACCAAGACAATTGAGACAGGGTTCTCATGATGCTAGGAACTCACGAACTGCAGAGAGAGAAATGATTCATAACTCTGAGAGCTTGCAGAGTAAAGAGAAAAGGATGAAGGAAGACACGGAAGGGGAGTGACTGATCACAGCAAGCACCACTGCAGCTTCATGACTTAACCAAAATGATGCTTGTTTGGGTTCTCTGTAACGCTCACTTACCTGCATGAACTGAAATGATGCCTCAAAATCTTCCACAGGATACATCTTTACTCGGAAAAACTTCATTCCCATGATCAAGCTGATGATACTTTGCACTACATGAGGACTCTGTTCTTTTTGTCTCAGTTCCTTTAATTCAGTGACAAACTTCTTCCTAACAGCCTGAAACCTAAACAATGGGACACAGATGGCAATTAGTTGCATTGTTAGCTACTATTGTATCATGTCTATAATTCTGAACTCATTTCTTTAGTCTGTTAATCACAGCACCTGCAGCAAAAGAAACACAAGCACGATGAACCCTGATATTTAAAATCTGGGTGTTTGAGAGTGCCTGTGATGATCAGCATGTCAGAACATGCTCATTAATGGCTACTGACTGGTACCAGGCCTCCTTTCCCTGCACCTGCAAAGCAGTTTGATGTTGAACTAAAGATTATGTCTGGATTTGTTGAAATTTATTGTGTTGGACCTGAGAGAGATGAGGCAGTCACACCAGGCTGCACTTCACTACACTCGACACACTTAAGGGATTAGTTACTGGGGTCACTAATAAAGACTGATGTCTTCACAGTCTTCACAGCTAGACCACACTTAAAGAGGAGTCAGAAATTGAACTTACTTTGATTGAGCAAGAACCCCTGTCACTTCTGCATACAAGTCTGCAATAATATGCACATTCCCAGTGTTGGTTCCTGAATACCTAGAGAAAACAAGGAGGGGGGAAGTGTTAAATACAACTTTTTTGTTCTAAGCCCCAAGTGTATTCCCAATTACAAACAAAACCTTTGTTCCATGGCAAAGTGGATTATTACTGTCAAACCAATGACAGTCAAGTATGAGATGCAAGGGTGACATTAAAGTGATGTAGTTCCACTGAGTGGATGTGAGACATATTAGAATCATAGAATAGTCTGGGTTGGAAGGGACCTCCAAAGGTCATCTAATCCAAACCTCTCCGTAGTCAGCAGGGGCATCCCCAACTAGATCAGAGCCCTGCCAAGCCTCACCTTGAATTTCTCCTGGGATGGGCAACCTGTTCCAGTGTTCCACTACCCTCATGGTGCAGAACCTGTTCCTAAGATCCAATCTAAATCTACTTCTCTCTAGTTTGAAGCCATTGCCCCTGATCCTGTCCCTGCAGGCCTTTGTAAACAGTCCCTCTGCAGCCATCTTGTAGCCCCCTTCATGGGGGGGTACTGAAAGGTGGTTATTAAGTCTCCCTGGAGCCTTCTCTTCTCCATGCTGAATAAGCTCCAGCTCCCTCAGCCTGTCCTCATAGCAGAGGTGCTCCAACCCCCTGATCATTTTTCTGTCCCTCCTCTGGACCCTTTCCATCAGGTCCATGTCCTTCCTGTATATTCTGCCCAGGAAGTCTATTGTAGTTATCTGAACTGTGACTTTTCCTATTCTGGCTGCCTATGCAAATAATTTTATATATTCTGAGCAAAATAAACCCAGCATTATCTTGAACACAGCTGTGTTCTTCCAAGGTATGCTTTCAGTCTATAGGTATCAATCAGAGTTTGTTTACAGTATTAACACCAACATGTTACCTGTGAGGCAGGGGAGAACAATCACAAGCACAGGCTTGACTGACACAGAAAGAATTCAAGCACAGAAGAGAAACTTACCCTTCCTTATGTTTAAAGTGCTTAAAAGCCAAGTTTAGAACTTCATGTACTAAAGGATCTGGCACTGGATGAACAGGTATCTGAAATGGAGATATCATTACTAGTCATGAGGTCTGCGGTGACAGGTTGGACTCGATGATCCTCGAGGTCTCTTCCAACCTTAGCAATACTGTGATACTGTGATTTACATATCTATAACTAGGCATGTAGACACATCTGTATGTATGTATGAAATACATAAACAGTGCTGTGAGATCACAGAATCATAGAATGCACTGGTTGGAAGACAACTCTAGAGGTCATCTATTCCAACTCCACTACAGTAAGCAGGGACAGGCCCTACTAGATCAGGTTGCTCAGAGTCCAGTAGAAATCTCTCCCACCAGTGTTAAAGGACACAGCCCTTGTTGGCATGTGGTATCAAGCTCATTCTGCAGCTTATGAACATTTACACAACCTGCATTGGTATCTTCTTCAATTGTTTTGCATGTAAACACTGAATTTTCACCACAATTCACCAGACTAGGTAGACATCTGGCCACACCTTCTGCCTTGTCTGGTGTTCCCATTACAGATTTAACCTCACAAGGCAATTTACCCTATATAAAGGATAACAAAACCAAACAAAAAAAGAAATAGGAATACAGAAGACAAAATCATCTCCATTTTAGACTTTGTGCAGATGAAAGCAACCAGAGCATATAAAAATCCTCCCAGCAAGAAGTAACAACTTGCTGAGACACAAACCCCAAGTATAGATTGCTTTTTACCGAGCTTCTCTTTGACATCACCACTTTCCTCAGGTTTAAAGAAAAACATCAGCTTAAAAATCAGATGGATTCTTTTCTTTCTCTCCTCTTTATTATTTTTTTTTAAGCATTATATACAATTATGAAGACCTTTCAAATTTCAAAGCAATTTAGGTACAGACTAAGATAACTACAAAATGCTGCTGCTCAGGAATGATGAAGTATTCACTAAATCGATCAGAAGAAAAGATTACTGCCTTGTCTACAGACAAATGTGGCACTTGCTCTGAACAAAGCTATTTGTCCAATAACTTCCAGTTACTGGAACTGCCTATTTGTATGTATATTCATGCAGTGAGTAAATGTAGTCATTTAAGCAAGAGAGTTTTGTTCCTACATAGGTCACGTCTGTCACCCTCTCTTCGGTCGTGCTCTGTGCATATTACAGCTGAATACTTGCACCCTTTGCACCCTGTGAAACCAGTTTCTAAGAACTAAACAATGATAGGCCTTCCAGGAAGGCAGATGTAATGTGAATGTAAATACATTTATTGATAAAAAAGCATCCCTTCTGTGCTTTGTTTGACTGCAGACCCGCATTAGAGGCAGAGCAGGCAATCGGCCCTTCAGATAACTTTTAATGCTCAACTGGCCCAAGATGTCTCTTCAGTGGTGAATTTATCTTCAGTGGCCCCTTGCAAGAAAATATTCCTAGCAAAAAAAAATACTTGTCTATCAATAAGAGCTGAGAAGCTCACCAAGCACTACAGGAGTGACTCTCTAAGACCAAAATATTCTGATCAAGAAAATACCTATCTGTCAACACCCATCTAGCAATACAAGTTGAGAAGCTCACCAAGCACTACAGGAGTGACTCTCTAAGACCAAAATATTCTGATCAAGAAAATACCTATCTGTCAATACCCATCTAGCAATACAAGTTGAGAAGCTCACCAAGCAATACAGGAGTGATTCTCTTCAAGACCAAAACTTGGGCACCACTCCTGACAAATGAAATCACTGGCACTATCTACTTTACTCAACAAAAACCCCTAGTGGCTCAAAATACAGAAGCTACCTATACAACCCTGAAATCCTAAACAACCTCACCAAGCACTACAGGAGTGATGCTCTTCAAGACCAAAACGTGGGCACACCTCTCCTGACAAATGAATCACTGGCAACATCCACTTTACTCAACAGAAAAACTACTGGCTCAAAATCCAGAAGCTACTGATACAACCTTGATACCCTAAACAACCTCTTCCACCTCCCTTTTTCTTTCAGGGAGAAAGCAGAAAGGGAAGGCTTTGTGTAAAATGCTAACACACAGGATTTTGATGTTTTTAATGACTGTTCTCTGCACCTGGGTGCACAGAGTGTAGAAATAGCCCTTGGGATGACTGGCTGGTGTCTCATGGAAGAACAGGCAGCTCTTTTGGTTGTCTGTTTCCTCTATATTACAGGTGTGCCATGCAAGACCACAGAAATATAAACCTACTGGGAATGACTTGCAAACTAAACCATAGTCCTTACAACAGAAAGCAATTCCATTTTCGTGCACCTATACACAAAAGATGGGAAACTCACTCTCAAGTTTGCTTCATGTTTCAAGCTGTTTCTCACCAATAGCTCTTTCTCCTCTCAAAAATACAAGACAAAAATTGCTGCTAGTTAAAGCCCAACTCTGTCCTCTTGTCTAGACCAATGCAAGGTTTCTTGCAGTAGTGCCTGTGTGCCACCGTCCAGCACCACACTATAAGGCCAGGCAGAATTCCACACCCTTTCTAACTGGTTTTAAAGTGACATTATTCATCTTGTCATCTGATGACTTTACATCATGTTTCAAAGATGTTGAAGCAGACAACAGGTACTGAACATGAACAGAGTGGCTTCTGTTACAGTTCTGATTTTTGCAGCTTTGACTTAGTGGATCCAAGACATATGAACTGAGATAATGCAAGCATGCAAAGCTAAGACAAGCCAAAGGCTTTCTGCAACTGAGGCTATATGCATATATCCATTGTATATTGCTTCAGTATTTGATATAAAAATGTAAAGGAGATGATCAAAACTGACATTAAAAGAGAAAGGTTATGTTTGCCAAAGCAAAAGAGCTTACCTGCTTTAGAACCTCTATTAAAACTAAACAAAAAATGAAATCTACAGCTAAGTCCCTCCTTTCAAGTAGATAATCTCTTTCACGTTGTTGGTCATCACTAAAAGAAGAAATCAAGAACACAGGTATCACACACAAATCTAAATCTAGCTTGGATCCATACCCTCAGTCCTGTCACTACTTGACACCCTAAAAACTCCCTCCCCAGCTTTCCTGTAGCCCCCTCCAGATACTGGAAAGCAACAATAAAGCCTCCTCAGAGCCTTCTCTTCTCCAGACTGCACAACCCCAACTCCCTCAGTCTGTCCTCATAGCAGAGCAGCTCCAGCCCTCTGCTCATCCTCATGGCCCTTCTCTGGACATCTTCCACCACCTCCAGATCCTTCCTGCAACAGATGCTCCAGAACTGGACACAGTGCTCCAGGTGGGGTCTCACCAGAGTTGAGTAGAGGGGGAGAATCACCTCCCTCACCCTGCTGCTGCACTTCTCTTGATGCAGCCCAGGCTCTGGTTGGCTCTCTGGGCTGCAAGTGCATGCTGCCAGCTCATACTGAGCTTCTCATCCACCAGCACCCCCAAGGCCTTTTCTTCAGGGCTGCTCTCAAGCCAGTCCCTGCCCAGTCTATATCAGTGCTTGGGATTGCCTTGACCCAGATGCAGGAGCTTGCATCCAATACAAACACACATTTTCTTACAAGAAAACACATACACACACACAAAAATCAACTAGACTCTTGCAAGGCAAACTCTTACCCCTTGGATTTTGTGCTAGACCGAGGTCTGTATTCATAAGATTCATCTTCTGTTCCGTTTTGACGCCTGTACCAGTCAAACAAGGTGCGTAATAAGGAGGGGAGACAGTGCTCTGCTACTGAGCTCATAGAGCTTATCAACTGAAAAACAAGAAGAAAGGTAGTTTAGCATGATGAAGCTATCTAAAAAGCCTCAAACTGTCATCTTTTCAAACTGTTTTTTAATGCAGAAAAGCACTTCTCATCTAACTTTACCGCTTTTGCCTAGGACAATTGCTGCACATTTCACAGAATCATTGTGGTTGGAAAACACCTTTAAAGATCAGCTTTGTGTGACATACCAAGGCAACTATGATAAAATACAAGCAACCAAAATGTGTCCTGGCTCAGGAGAAGCAGGGAATCCTAACTCTATACAGACAACCTGCAGAAAGGCATTAAGAAAAGGCAGAGATTTTAGATGTCCCCAAATGTTCTGTACCTATTTCTGAAGTACTTTTAGATTACAAATGGCAGGTAACAGGCAAACCCTCCTAAACTAAGAAGTAGTTTAAAACCATGACTCTTTGGTTATTAGACAAAGAAAAATGAGAGCCTTTTAGATATTCTACTCTACTATTTGCCTGGTGTAGATCTCAGGCTATGTTTCCTTTCAGCATGACTCCCCTGTGTACCGCTCACGAACCTGTGTGGGCTGGCAACAGAAAGCATTAGAGAAGGAAGACTTCCACATGGTATGAAACTCAAATTCTCCAGGCTTCCTTTAACTCCAGTTTTAACAGACATCATGAGGTGGTAGAGTTACCAACACTGGAGGTGTTCAGGAGGAGACTTGATAGGGTGCTTGGTGCCATGGGTTAGTTGATTAGGTGGTGTTGGATGATAGGTTGGACGCAATGATCTTGAAGGTCTCTTCCAACCTGGTCTGGTCTATTCTATTCTATTCTATTCTATTCTATTCTATTCTATTCTATTCTATTCTATTCTGCCCAAGCTTAAAGAGGAACATGACTGGAGAAAGATAGCAGGGAGGCAGCAGGGAATAAACCCACCCCCAAACCCATGTTGCTCACTGATGCCAGGTTTAATTACCTCTTGCATCTTTCAAGTAAGAGGTTTCAATAAAAGCCATCCTCATGCTCTACCTTATCTATTATTCACTGTTCCAGAAAACCAAGATAACATCAATGCATTATTTCTCTGGCTTCATTTAAGGCATCTTGGTTCTTCATGTTTGGGGATGAGCAGGGGGCAGCTTAAGCAAATGGAAACCTCAGGGGGGATCTTTTCAGCCTTCCGAGTAGTTAACTTGTTAACCAACAGCTATTCAAGTCACAAGAATTCAGTAGTACTCCTTTAGTTGTGTATACAAGAGAAGAAACTTTCTCAACATCAAAACAAAAAAGATCATATTAATCATATTCATATTCTGTAAGTTCACACAGAAACCACAGAGCAGCTTAGGTTGGAAGGGACCTCAGAGATCATCAACTCCAACCTCTTGCCATGAGCAGGGACACCTCTCAAATACACCCAGTTGCTCAAGGCCTCATCCAACCTGGCCTTGAACATCCCCAGCCACAACTTCCCTGGGCAGTCCATTCCAGAGTCTCACCACCCTCATACTGAAGAACTTCTTCCTCAGCTCCAGTCTAACCCTGCTCTGCCTCAGCTTCAAACCATTTCCCCTTGTCTTGTCTCTAGAGACCCTGATGAAAAGTCCCTCTGCAGCCTTCCTGTAGGATCCTTTCAGGTACTGGAAGGCAGCTCTAAGGTCCTCCTGGAGTCTTCTCTTCTGCAGGCTGAACACCCCCAGCTCCCTCAGCCTAAACTCACAGCAGTGGTGCTCCAGCCCTCTGCTTTGTGGCCTTTCTCTGGACTCGCTCCCACAGCTCTGTGTCCTTCTTATGGTGGGGACACCAGAAGTGGAACACAGTATTGGATGTTAAGGGAATGAGCACAGCAAAGAAGAATGGTTGGGAAAGGTGTTCCCTGTCATGAAAAAGTGAAGTAGCTGCTTAATGGAATTGTTAAGCTGTTTGTATGGGAAGCATAACCAGAGCAAGGGGGCTGCCATTAGATCCCTGTGTGCAAAATCAGGTTTTAGTTTTCAAATGACAGAATTTGTCATTGAGGTTTTAAATGGAAACCAAAATGTCAATTTAGCTAAAAGAGATGAATTTTGGGGAAATGAGGAGGAAATTGTTCTATCAGTAGACCTCCACATTGTTAACATTGTTTCCCATTAGCACTCCCAGGGCATCAAGCAGCTACCAGAGAGGAATTGTTCATAGATTGCATATTGCCATTTCTTGAAATATTTTAGCTTGGGACAACTTGAACCTGAACTAGGAAGTGATGCAGGCTAAGGCTACACAAAGCCTCCCAACAGCAACAGAAGTAAATTAAGTCTTTTTGTTCCCTACCATATTTCAGCATCTTCCCTCCCTCGTCTTTCCCTGGCCCCTTCAAATAATTCATCTGCTCCAGTAGTTTCTTACTATCATATTCTGGAGTGGAAAATGAAGCCTAATTAACAGTCAAGGTCTAACTCTTCTGATGCTGATTCAGATGCGGATGCTCCAAGTCATTACAGCAGTGGAACCACTACTCTGCAAAACCAGGCGACCTTAATCCACTACAGACTGCTTTAAGTCATGTGTCTCCTACCTGATCAAACTGAAGATCTTCACCTCTTTGAAGAGATCTGGACAAGAGCTTTTCCTGTAAGAAAAAAACAAAACAAAAAGAACCATAAATTTCACAATGCAACTGATTGTTCCCACAGATAGATTCCTTTTCCCCTCCTATTACAGAACAAGGAAATCACTTTCAAGGTGAACATTTGCAATTGTTTTTCAGCCTGAACCATTCCTGAAGCTGTGAAGTGTACTCACAGAAGAATGCAGACCTAAAATTAATTTGGCAGCTTAAGAGAAATAATGTTCAAGACTGAGAAGCAGCAAGTGGCAATCACCTCTCCCAAAGAGTGGGGCCTACAGCAGTGTGCTTACAAAGATGGCTTGGTGGGGGGTGCCAAGTGGAACTCAGAGGAAAAGCCATTCCCAGCTGAATTAACAAGTGTTTTCATGTTCATATAAAGCACTTATTAGAAGCTGCAAGAATGAATTTGAAGATGTCTTCACAAAGTTCTTCAGTGCTGGAGTGAGTGCAGAGGAGGACAAAGAAGCTGGGGAAGGGCCTGGAGAATAAATCTGATGAAAAGCAACTGAAAGAGCTGGGGATGGTTGGTTTGGAAAAGAGGCTGAGGGGAGACCTCCTGGCTCTCTACAACTACCTGAAAGGAGGTTGTGGAGAGGTCGGTGCTGTTCTCTTCTCACAAGTAATTAGTGACAGAACAAGAGGGAATGGCCTCAAGCTGTGCCTGGGTAGGTTTAGACTGGATAGCAGGAAACATTTTACCCAGCAAGGGTGGTCAGGCACTGGAATGTGCTGCCCAGGGAGGTGGCGGAGTCACCAACCCTGGGTGTGTTTCAATGTGGTTTGGATGTGGTTCTTTGGGCTATGCTTTAGGGGTGAGCCTTGTAGAGTAGGATTAATGGTTGGACTTGGTGATCCTGAGGGTCTTTTCCAACCTGAATGTTTCTGTGACTGTGATTTCCAGTCTGCACTGTCCCTACACTGCAGTAGGAAACAGCAGATGAGGAAAATGAGAGAATGTCAATAACAACTTTGCTTTCCAGCTGAAATAACTTTGTAAGGTTTGTAAAACAAGGAAAGATGCAAGATCATTAGAATTTCATTATTGTAATGTTTCATTGCTACCAGCACCATAAAATACATCACTCTGTTAAGAGCAAAATTAAATTACATTCCTGACAAAAGAGTTTAGTGAGAATTGAAGCACTAAGAAAAACAGAAGACTCATGAAATGCAATAGCAATATAAAAGTAACTCTTAGTAGCCACTGTGGAGAACAGTACAACAAGCAGCTACAAGAAACTTTCACAGTCTCTGGCTAGGGTAGGCTAGGAAGTGAAAATCAAGCAAAGAGGGAGGCTCCAAACCAAACCAAATCAATTAAAACCCAAACCAAACCACAACAAACCAAAGCCTAACCACCACACCCCACAAATAAATAAACCAACCAAACAATTTATTTAGAATAAACCAAACCAGGTTGGAAGAGACCTTCAAGATCATCGTGTCCAACCCATCAACCAATCCAACCCACCCAAACAGCTAACCCATGGCACCAAGCACCCCATCAAGTCTCCTCCTGAAAACCTCCAATGATGGCAACTCCACCACCTCCTTGGGCAGCCCATTCCAATGGGCAATCACTCTCTCTGTACAGAACTTCTTCCTAACATCCAAAACAACAAAAAGCCCCCACAGATAGCACAAACAACAAAAACACAACACCCCAAAGCAAAACAAAAATAACAACAACCAAAACAACAACAACAAAAGGAAACAAACAAACCAACCCCACCAAACCTAACCAACTCAAAAACTAAGTCCCATGTACTGAGGGCCAATGATTTAAGGTAAGCCAAAAGCCATAGCAACAGCTTAAGGACACATCACGCAGCAGTAGGAGCCATAAAAAAGTAAGGAGTATCTCTTGCTACTTACAAAAATTTTGACCTACTTTTAACTTCATCATAAATGAATCAAAAAGGTTATCTCTGCTAAGGAAAGCAGAGTAAGCTCTCAAGGTAAGGAGTTAAAAGCTGCTATTAGATTGCAGTAAGCAAACAAAGAGCTTTTATGGAGCAAGGTAAGCAGTGAGCTGGAAGTGCTGTTAACTTGCCTGAGGCTGGGATGTAAAAGGAGGTGCCAGCAATACTGATAGGCAGCACTGCTCTCAACGGGTTGTGGCTCAGTTAACAAGAAATAACTGCTCAGTAGTTTAATAAGACACAACACCTACGCTCTCAGGCTCTGGGCAGAAAATTGCTAAGTCAATATTGCTTGGAACTTAACAGTTGCAAGGCTGCAGCACACAGGTTGGATGCATCCTGGCCTGCATCAGGAACAGTGTGGCCAGCGGGAACAGGGAGGTCATTCTGCCCTGTACTCAGCACTGGTTAGGCCACACCTGGAGTACTGTGTCCAGTTCTGGGATCCTCAATTTAAGGACATTGAGACACTTGAACATGTCCAGAGAAGGGCAACAAAGCTGGGGAGAGGTCTGGAGCACAGCCCTGGGAGGAGAGGCTGAGGGAGCTGGGGTTGCTTAGCCTGGAGAAGAGGAGGCTCAGGGGAGACCTTCTTGCTCTCTACAACTACCTGAAGGGAGGTTGTAGCCAAGTGGGTGGTGGTCTCTTCTCCCAGGCAAGCAGCACCAGAACAAGAGGACACAGTCTCAAGCTGTGCCAGGGGAAATTTAGGCTGAAGGTGAGGAGAAAGTTCTTCCCAGCAAGAGTAATTGGCCATTGGAATGTGCTGCCCAGGGAGGTGGTGGAGTCACCATTGCTGGAGGTGTTTGAAAAGGGACTGGATGTGGCACTTGGAGCCATGGTTTAGTTGTCATGAGGTGTTGGTGATAGCTTGGACTTGATGATCTCTGAGGTCTTTTCCAACCTTATTGATTCTATGATTCTATGAAACAGGTACAAACTGGGGTTGCAAGCAGCAAGTCCAAGATCCAAATTGGCTGCTTATTTCTGCTTGTCCTAATTAGAACCTTGAAAATGTGATACAACTTCTGCCATTCTGTTACCAGGGTGGCTGTATTTGGTGTTCAAAGGACATGACCTCTGGCAACCATCACAGCCTCTGAAAACTTGAATCCAACATCATCCAGGCAGGAAGCAGCATTTGCCTCCTCTGGAAGTATAACTTGAAATAATGTCGGCACCACTTCACAAGTCAGATCACTTTCCCTTCCTGCCATCCCAAGAAATCCACTTAGATTGTCTGAGAAAACACTGCCTGTGATGTACACTTCCAGTGTGTCTAAATTAAATACTTAAAGAAGAAGATGCTTTGAGGAAAATGCATTGCATGTTCTGAAACAGTTGCATCTGTTCATCAACTGATGCACTGTTAGCCAACATTCCTCCACTGTCTATTCAAAAGCAAGATATGGCCAAATAAACCCTTCCTTGATTCTCTGTGGTAGTTTCAGGCTATCCTTTAAAACTTTGTTTCATTTGCTTCCAGCTGAGCTAGGCTGGCAAAGTTAATGGTGGTGGTGGGGGGGGGAATTTCAACCCACCACACTCTTACAAACTCATCTCATTTTACATGTTAAATCTGTTCACAATGGGTTATGAGAAGTGACATTTTTGCAGCAGACAGCCCTTGCAAATCAGAATTCCCTCAGAACCACAATTCCTCCCTCCCTTCTATTTACTGTCTGCTGTAGGTGAATTCAGGTTCTATGTGCTGTGCTTTCAGATAAACAGCACAAATAATTGTAATCTTATCCATACAGCAGAAACAGGAGAAATGTTCCACCCTCTCTAAACATCACATACTGCTAAATAAGCTGAAGAAACCTAACTAGAAAACTATTTCCTGATAAGTAACTTTCCTATAAGAAAATGGTAAAAGTCAGGTTCCTTAAGTCTCCTGATGCTGCATTTCCACCTTGGTAGTACCAAAACCTGAGTTTATTATACCCACTGCATGTGTCTAAACCCAGAAACAGATAAAGAATGGTAACAAATCAAAGAGAAGGAAAACAATCTGTAAGTCTTTAGATGAAGAAGTCAAAATTCAATGGATAGCAAACTAATTTTAAGATAGTTCTGAAAGTTTAGCTTTTTCCCCTCCCATTCTATACTAAGTGACACCCTTTGGTACATCAGGTCTAGAGGAGGGCCATGAAGGTAAGCAGAGGGCTGGATGGAGAATCTACCCTGTGGGGACAGGCTGAGAGAGTTAGGACTGCTCAGCCTACAGGAAAGAAGGCTCTGGGAAAACCTTAGAGCAGCCTTCCAGTACGTGAAGGAGACCTGCTGGAAGGCTTGGAAGGGACTTTTTACAAGGGCTTGTAGTGATGGGATGAGAGGGAATGGATTAAAGCTTGAGGAGGGGAGATTTAGACTGGAGATTAGGAAGAAAATCCTTACAGTGAGGGTGGTGAGACACTGGAGAGGTTGCCCAGGGAGGCTGTGGATGCCCCCCCGTTGGAGGTGTTCAAGGCCAGGCTGCATGAAACCTTGAGCAACCTGGGCTAGTGGAAGATGTCCCTGCTCATGGTGGTGGATTGGAGCTAGATGATATTTAAGGTCCCTTCCAGCCTAAACCATTCTATGAATGCATGAAATGTTGATACAGCTTTTAAGACTTTTATTATCAGAAGGAACAAGGACCTAACATGTTCAGAACCCTATCATTTTCCCTCAGCACTAAAGAGCTAAAAGGTAAATGTCACTGCAGTTAGTGTAACATTGACCAAACAAATGTGACATAAACAAACAATATCCTTAACCCAGTCCCAGGATTATCAGGGCCTTTGAGTCATTTGTCTGGCTTTAGAAGTTATTTTCCTTCAATGTCTTCTTCCAGCTCTGCTTTGTCACAGCCTCAGTCATCTCACATGGCTTGGAAGAATCTAACAGCACAAAGTAAAGGTCTGGAAACTTTCACTGAATTAATAATTTAAGATTTATTTTCCTGGCTTCCTGAAGTTGAGAGAGACATGGAAGGAGCAGCTCTACAGTGATCTTGTAGAAGTGAAATGCTAAAATACCCCAATAAACCCAAACAACAACCAAAAAAACCAAGAAAACCACCTCACCACTATTGAATTAACCAAGGAGCAGTTAGCATCCACTGTGTAAAGCAGCAATGTCAACATGTGGCAGGCAGCAGAGCTCAGGATGTAGGCAGAGGTGCATGTGCTGTGCAAACAACTGCACCCCTGCAAAAAGGAACCACCCCTTGGCTCCTCTCCAGCACTTACTGGCACGGCTCTCAGGTGGCTGGTACACCTCAGCAGGGTGCAATTGCTTCTGTCCTCCAAGCTGCAAGTGGGAAAGCTGCCAAGGGATGCTGCTGCCTTGCCTCCTGCAGCCCAAGTGCTGGGCAGTGCCTGCCCCAGGGTCAGAGCAGAGTAGGAGAGACACTGCCTTGAAGAAATGCAATTTGCTCATTTTTACATTGGACAAGCTCTTGAAAGCACCTAAGCAAGACTTGCAAAACCAGACAGTGCTAGTGTGAGCAATGTTTAGTATCTGTGTGATGGAGTAAAATTGCTGGTGTTGGCAACAGGCTTCAATACCCTTGCTGGTTTGGGCCAAAACTTAAGAATTCAGTACAGTCAGCAGCTTACCTGCTTAACACCTTGGTAACTTAGGGGCATCATGTTAAACTCTTTCTGCTCCAATTCCAACCATCTATATTTGCATGCAGCCTGAGAGCATCACAGAATGTCAGATGACTGAGTTTATCACTCAACTTTTTCACTCTTACGTAAATTTGTCCCACACTTGAGGAAGGCTGGCACCGTGCCTCACAGTCCTCCCTGCTCAGCTGATGGAGGCTATTTCAAACTACAATCAATTGCATCTGAGCCATTTCTCTTTCCAAACTACACACTATGACAAAAGATTCAGAAGCATTGATTTATTTTTTTTTTCTACAAGAAAGTGTTTTAACTTAATTGGCTCTCCACAAGGATGATCTTCCTTCCTGTGCTTACGCTCACGACTTGAATCATTTATTTTAAGCATTTGCTGATAAGCTCTTTCTGTAACTCTGGCAACTCTGTGGCATTAAAATTTTGCAAGCAGAGAACTCCTAATTAAATCACTAGTGTGTTACTCACTGGGTACTGTAAATAAATTCACAGCCAGAGATACCATTTAGCTACTTCTAAAATCCCAAGTCTGAATGAAGCCCACAGACCGAGCCAAAAGGGGACCTCCTCCTCACCCCTGGGTGCTGTCTTGAGCTGAATTTACTGTTTGATTTTGTAATTATTTCAAAATTACTTTTTGCTATCCTCCTGGCATGTTCACCTTCAACTTTTAGAAAGTGTCTAGCTCCTGACTTTAATTGGTCTGACTCCTACTTCTCTCCAGCAGCTTCGTCTAACAGCCTACCCTCTTCTAACACATCACTACAGCAAGGCTGTAGAGGGGGCTTCTCCTAAGAGTGTCTAGCAGTAGGACAAGGGGTAATAGTTTGAAGCTGAGGGAGAGAGCAGGGTTAGACCAGATCTTAGGAAGAAGTTCTTCAGTAAGAGGGTGGTGAGACCCTGGAATAGGCTGCCCAGGGAGGCTGTGGCTGCTTCCTCCATGGTGGAGTTCAAGGCCAGGCTGGGTGAGGCCTTGAGCAGATGAGCCTAGTTACAGTATCACAGTATTGCTAAGGTTGGAAGAGACTTCAAAGATCATCAAGTCCAACCTGTCAACACAGACCTCATGACTAGACCATGGCACCAAGTGCCATATCCAGTCCCCTCTTGAACACCTCCAGGGATGGTGACTCCACCACCTCCCTGGGCAGCACATTCCAGTGGCCAATTACTCTTTCTGGGAAGAACTTTCTCCTCACCTCCAGCCTAAACCTCCCCTGGTGCAGCTTGAGACTGTGTCCTCTTCTTCTGGTGCTGCTTGCTAGAGAGAAGAGACCAACCCCTTCCTGGCTACAACCACCCATCAGGTAGTTGTAGAGGGCAATGAGCTCTCCCCTGAGCCTCCTCTTCTCCAGGCTAAGCAACCCCAGCTCCCTCAGCCTCTCCTCACAGGGCTGTGCTCAAGGCCTCTCCCCAGCCTCGCTGCCCTTCTCTGGACACCTTCAAGTGTCTCAGTGTCCTTCCTAAACTGAGGGGCCCAGAACTGGACACAGGACTCACAGTCTAACAATGCAGAGTCCAGGGGCACAATGACTTCCCTGCTCCTGCTGGCCACACTGTTCCTAATGCAGGCCAGGATGCCATTGGCCTTCTTGGCCACCTGGGCGCAGTTGAGAGGTGTCCCTGCCCATAGTGAGGAAGCTGGAGGAGATGATCTCTGAAGTCCCTTCCAACCTGAGCCACTCCATGATTAATGACTTATGCAACACAATACATATTTCCCACATTATTATTTGTAGCCAAGTCATCCCACAAGATCAAATCACACTAAAATGCTGAAGGTCTTTCCTCTCTTCCTCAAAGCCTTCCCCCAATCTCAGTCAGTTCCTTTCCTGTGCTATTTCAGCCTCCTTTCTTTTTAAATACACTAAAACTGAATATTCAATATTTATATCAAATACTACAGAGAAAAAATAAACCAGTTCAGTACTTTTGCACTTAGAATCATGGAATCAATAAGGTTGGAAAAGACCTCAGAGATCATCAAGTCCAACCTGTCACCCAACACCTCATGACTACTAAACCATGGCACCAAGTGTCACATCCAATCCCCTGTTGCACACCTCCAGGGATGGTTGCTCCACCATCTCCCTACCACTTCCTTTCATTAAGACACCTAAAGATTCCCTTTTTCCATTGTTTTACATCTACTCTGTTTTATATTTCCAGTTTTTGGCACCTCTTTCAAACTGCTGCTTTTCTTTATAGTCCTTGCTTCCTACCAACATAAAAAAGGTGGCTATATGTGTATACTTACACTGACTGCATCAGAAACCATTTTCATAGAACCACAGAGTGGCTCAGGTTGGAAGGGACCTCAGAGATCATCCACTCCAACCTCCTCCCCATGGGCAGGGACAGCTCTCGACTAGACTCATCCAACCCGGCCTTCAACACCCCCAGGGAGGAGCCATCCACAACCTCCCTGGGCAACCTACTTCAGAGTCTCACCACTCTTGTACTGAAGATCTTCTTCAAACGAACCCTGGCAGAACTGATAACCACCTTCACAAATGACCTCCCCAATAGCATTTCTTATTTTAGCCCAAAGAATTTAATATATGCTGTATACACAACAAATAGCAACTTCAGAATCCTACAAGTAAAAGATCAGGTAGCCCGGTAAGCTTGATGCCATCACCATCAAACTGGGCAAGTCTCTTCTTTGAAAAGGGCACCATTTCACTGGCTCCAGGGGCTTTCAAATGTTTGATGTGGAGATGTTTTCATTCTGCATGATTTACAGATTTTCAACTGTCTGTTTAACCAGCAGTCAGCAGTGTGGCAGGGGACACACAGTCCTGGTTTGTTGTCAGAGGATTTATCCAGTCCGGTTTAGGGCCAAGTTTTGCAGCACAAGTGAACCCCAGAGCTGTTACTATATTTACCTTGCTACCTGCACTCCAGTTAAGAGATTTAACTCCAAACTGGCTGTGTCTACAGGAAAAGCCCTCTCCAGCTCATCTGAATCCAATCTCTGTCATTCTGGCCCAGCAATACCCTCCCCAAAGCTTTAGCAGATGAGTAGATAATGGGCCAAGGGAGTGTCATTCACAGCACTAGGCATTTCAACCACCCTGAGCAGAGCTTCCAACCCTTCTCTGATTTCTAGCCATGTACCCTTCACCACTTGCATGCCCCTTTTGCTCCAGACTTTCTGTGCTCTCTTATCAAATCCTCCTGAAAACCTGACTCTTTTTGGTTGTCTGTAGGCCAACAGACACATTATGTTTAAGTTGTGGGCTGGCCTGGTACACTCACACACAATGTTTACCTAAGTAGGTGTGTATAAAGAAAGGTTTCCTTTTCCTGAGCTTTGATCTGATAATGGCTTTAGTTGAAGATGATTCCATCAGTGACGCCATGCAATGTGTTTAGTTCCAGTTTTGTGTTCGTTTGAGCTAGTTCTTAATAATATTTTGTCCTAACGCTTCAAAACTAGGACTCAAATGTTCCCACATTCACTTAGTATCACAGTATCAGTCAGGGTTGGAAGGGACCACAAGGATCATCTAGTTCCAACCCCCCTGCCATGGGCAGGGACACCCCACACTAGATCAGCCTGGCCAGAGCCTCGTCCAGCCTGGGCTTAAACACCTCCAGGGACGGGGCCCCAACCACCTCCCTGGACAACCCATTCCAGGGCTTCCCCACTCTCATGGGGAAGAACTTCCTCCTCACCTCCAGCCTGAATCTCCCCACCTCCAGCTTCATTCCAGTCCCCCTAGTCCTATCACTACCTGAGATCCTGAGAAGTCCCTCCCCAGCCCTGCTGTAGCCCCCTTCAGATACTGGAAGGCCACAATGAGGTCACCTGGGAGCCTTCTCTTCTGCAGACTGAACAGCCCCAACTCCTTCAGTCTGTCCTCATAGGAGAGGTGCTCCAGCCCTCTGCTCATCCTCCTGGCCCTTCTCTGGACACCTTCCAGCACCTCCAGATCCCTCTTGTAATAGGGGCTCCAGAACTGGAGGCAGTACTCCAGGTGGGGTCTCCCCAGAGCTGAGTAGAGGGGGAGAATCTGCACACCATCACTTGTGCAAGCAGCATTTGCAAACAGAGGTCTTCTGCTAGCTAGACTTCTGTGAGCTACAGGGTCTTAGATTCATCAGAGAATGGCTTAAGTTGGAAGGAACCTTAGAGATCATCTATTTCAACCCCTCCACCCTCCTCCTAAGATCCAGTCTAATTCTGCTCTCCCTCAGCTTCAAACCATTCCCTCTTGTGCTGTCTCTAGACACCCTGACAGAAAGTCCCTCTGCAGCCTTCCTGTAGGATCCTTTCAGGTATTGGAAGGCAGCTCCAAGGTCCCCCCCAGAGTCCACTCCTCTTCAGGCAGAACAACCTCAGCTCCCTCAGTCTATTCTCCTAGCAGAGGTGCTCCAGCCCTTGGGGATCATCTTTGTGGCCCTCCTCTGGACTCACTCCCACTTGCTCTGTGCATTTCTAACTGAAAAACAAATGTATTTATATTTTACACCAGAAACATCCCAGTTAAAAAAAAAAAAAAAGAAAAAAAAAGGAATCCATTTACTTCAAGATTTGGATAAGCAGCAGAATTTAGCATTGTACCTAATCTGTTTTCTCTGCTGCCTGCTGTATTTTTCCAAGTGCTTGCATCATTACGCTGGAAAACAAACCAAATGCATCTGTTCCTGAAAGTCTCATCAAAGTATTATTTCAAACAAACATCAACAGGAAACAGTTTGCAGAGTCAATGAAGGGCCTTTTTTTGTTGCTGCAATTTCCTTTGGTGACTTTACAGAACTTACAAATACTAAGAGGTCATGTTTCCAGTAATGACTACAGAACAGTTTTAACAGAAGTCAATAAAACATAATCTAGGCAGCAAAAGTATTTGCAGAAGCCTGTCTATTTTTGACTAATCCCTTTGAAAAGTCATCATAGAGTCATAGAATGGCTCAGGTTGGAAAGGACCTTAGAGATTATCCACTCCAATCTCTCAACTACACTCAGCTCCTCAAGGCCTCATCCACCCTGGGCTGAACACCCCCAGGGAGGAGGCATCCACAACCTTCCTGGGCAGCCTGTTCCAGAGTCTCACCACCCTCATACTGACAATCATCTTCCTTAGATCCAGTTTAACCCTGCTCTCCCACAGCTTCAAAGCATTCCCCCTTGTGCTGTCTCTAGACACCCTGATGAAAAGTCCCTCTGCAGCCTTCCTGTAGGATCCCTTCAAATATTGAAAGGCAGCTCTAAGGTGTGTGTGTCCCAGTTTTTATTCCAGGCTGAACATCCCCAGCTCCCTCAGCCTATCCTGACAGAAGTGCTCCAGCCCTTGGATCACCTTTTTGGCCTCCTCTGGACTCTCTCCAACAGTTCTGTGTCCTTTTTCTGCTGGGGACACCAGAACTGGACGCAGTATTGCAGGTGGGGTCTCACACGGACAGGCACATTCTTTTCAGGGATCACACATAGGATAAATCAGCCTCTTTGAGAAAAATAGAGGGATAGAAAGAGAGGGATAGAAAGAGAGGGATAGAAAGAGAGGGATAGAAAGAGAGGGATAGAAAGAGAGGGATAGAAAGAGAGGGATAGAAAGAGAGGGATAGAAAGAGAGGGATAGAAAGAGAGGGATAGAAAGAGAGGGATAGAAAGAGAGGGATAGAAAGAGAGGGATAGAAAGAGAGGGATAGAACGAGAGGGAAAGAACGAGAGGGAAAGAACGAGAGGGAAAACGGACTCACCAAAGGTTCAGCCATTACAACTTCAATTTTCTTTTCAGCTTGAACAGCAAACTCAGCAAAGAGGCTTTTGATGACATACTCGCCAGGTTTGACATCTGGATCAATAGTAATGTTAGACATGATGATGCCTCTCTTTTCCCAGGTGGAAACAACACTTGGAGAAACTCTGCGTTTATTTACTCTGCTGGGTGGCGTGGAGGCTAGAGTGGGGAGAAAAAAAGAACAAGAAGAAAAATCAAGAGCTATAAAGCTGAGCTTATAAACACAGTGCCTATGGTTTCTTTACTTTCCCACCCATCACACGGATGTATTCACTGTGTAAATCAGAAGGAGGAAATAAGTTGCTGCAACATTCAACAGGGTTGTGTTTTCGATGAGGTGGGAAATGCCACTCTCACTTGCACAAAGGTTTACAATGGAACTAATTTCTGGCACTGATTAAATGCAAAAGTGCCTTATGGTGTGTGAACCACTCCCTCCTGAATACAGCTGCATGATGAGCATGGTAAAGCCTGAAGTGTTTAATGCATCACAGAATCATAGAATCAAGCAGGTTGGAAAAGCCCTCAGAGATCATCAAGTCCAGCCTATTACCTAATACCTAACACCTCCTGACAACTAACCCATGGCTTGAAGTGCCACTTTGCATTCCATTGTAGGTCAGAGTTGTGCTTGTAAACACAGCTTCCATTTGCTTCCAACTGAGTTAGCCTGGCACAGTTCATGCTGTAATTCAACCTGCCACAGACACAGTCAGGCGGGCAGTGCCACAGAGCACAGATCGGTCACTCATCCAGAGCTAAGAGCAGAGCTGAAGCCAGTGACATCCTGGAGTAAGTGCAAAGCTGGCCCAACTCACTTTCTTATACAGATTTTAATTACAGCAGTGCAGAATTGCAAAAAAGTCCTTCAGTTCCAGTAAAAATTACAGAATGCCACCTTGGAAGGGATCCCAAGGATCAGCTGCTCCAAGCTTTCTAGCTGAAATGAGCTGTCCCAGCACCCTGTCAAGCTGAGATTTAAACTGTCCAATGTGAGGGAATCCTCTCTTTCCCTGGGAGATGATTCCAAGCTCTAACTGTTCTCATGGTGAAAAATTTTCTTCTGGACTCCAATGAGAATTTCCCCAGCAGTAACTTGTCCCCATCTCCCATTCTCTTTTCCATGGGACTCCTCTAAAATGGTGGTCTCCACCCTCCTGGTAGCTACCCTTTATGGCATTAAGGTCTGCCCCAAGCTTTCTCTTCTGAAGGCTGAACCAACCCAGCTCTCCCAGCCTTTCCCCACATGGTTCAACTTCAAGGGTAATCTCTCTGTGCTGTGAGAGGCATCTGCATGGTTCAACTTTAGAACTGCCCATGAAGTTTCTACTTGGGTGTCCAAATATCTTCAAAGGAAATCCATCCTTGGCCCCTTGTGGCACTTTGTGTCAGCAAGCTGACTTTCCCAGTGTGAACACAAATCCTTTCTAGACAGGTCAGGCTGATCTTCTCCACTCTCTAGTCAAAAATCTGAAAGACTTGTTCCTTTTCATAGAATCATGGAATCAATAAGGTTGGAAAAGACTTCAGAGATCATCAAGTCCAACCTATCACCCAACACCTCATGACTAACTAAACCATGGCTCTAAGTGCCACATCCAATCCCTTTTTTAACACCTCCAGGGATGGTGACTCCACCACCTCCCTGGGCAGCACATTCCAATGGCCAATCTCTCTTGCTGGGAAGAACTTTCTCCTCACCTCCAGCCTAAACCTCCCCTGGCACAGCTTGAGACTGTGTCCTCTTGTTCTGGTGCTGCTTGCTTGGGAGAAGAGACCAACCCCCCCTGGCTACAACCTCCTTTCAGGTAGTTGTAGAGAGCAACAAGGTCACCCCTGAGCCTCCTCTTCTCCAGGCTAAGCAACCCCAGCTCCCTCAGCCTCTCCTCACAGGGCTGTGCTCCAGATCTCTCCCCAGTTTTGTTGCCCTTCTTTGGACATGTTCAAGTGTCTCAGTGTCCTTCTTAAACTGAGGAGCCCAGAACTGGACACAGGACTCAACGTGTGGCCTAACCAGTAATATGAATTAATTGATCATTATATATATATATATAGATATAGATATAGATATAGATATACACTGATATATATATACTTGGATATATTAGTCTTGTTACAGATTAGTGCTTTCATCTTTACACTGAAATTGTTTCATACTAAGTTGACATATAGTTATCCACCTTTCATTTTATTTTTCTCCCCAAGCACTCAGAACCACGTCTTTATTATCACACTTGCCACCCAACGGCAGAACTCACTCCTGCAGGAGTTTAACAGACACATGACAATGAGGAGTAAATAATTACAGTTCTGATCTTGCACAATATAAATCAAAAGAGCTAATCACATCTTGAACAATGCCCCAGATCTAGCTAGAAAGGTCTGAGCCAGCTCTGCCTAGAAAGGGCTGGTATTCCTCTAGCACATGCCATGACTGCAGGTGGGGGTTTTTAATAGCTATTAGGAATTGCTATTAAGAATTCTTACCTGCTGGTATTAGGAACTGATATTAAGAATTCTTAGCTGCTGATATTCAGAGTTTCCTAAGATAGCTGCCCAGGGAACCTAGTCTCAGTCTATTTTGCTGTATTACATACCACTGTTTGTTCAGGCAAGCTCCTCCTTTAAGGCTTGCTGCAGCTGAAGTGTGAGGAGATGCACTTGGCCAATTTTGATGAACTTGCAAAGCTTCTGTGTGTTTTGAACTTGTGCAATTCCTCTTAGCTAAATATTATCTACAACTTTTACTCAAACTGTTTTTCCCCTGTTCAGCTCATTCATGAAAGTACTGGTTGCCATGGAGACCAAACCTTTGGTACTTTGCATCTTCCCAAGGCTGAACCTCAGCCATTCACAATTTCTTCCATTAGTTCAGAAAGTTACATTTTATACTGTGTCCAGTTCTGGTGTCCCCAGCATAAGAAGCACACAGAGCTGCTGAAGGGAGTCCAGAGGAGGGCCATAAAGATGACCCAAGGGCTGGAGCACCTCTGCTATGAGGATGGGCTGAGGGAGCTGGGGGTGTTCAACCTGAAGAGGAGGGGATTCTGGGGGGACCTCAGAGCTGCCTTCCAATACCTGAAGGGATCCTACAGGAAGGCTGCAGAGGGACTTTCCATCAGGGTGTCCTAAGCAATAGAACAGGGGAGAATGGTTTGAAGCTGAGGGAGAATAGATTTACACTGGATCTTAGGAAGAAGTTCTTTAGTACAAGGGTGCTGAGACCCAGGGAGGTTGTGGATTCCTCCTCCCTAGGGGTGTCAAAGACCAGGCTGGATGAGGCCTTGAGTAGCTGAGTCTAGTTGAGAGGTGTCCCTGCCCATGGAGGGGAGGTTGGAGTAGCTGATTGCTAAGGTCCCTTTCAACCTAAGCCATTCTGTCATTTTACATAACACAGACTTCCTTAACTTCCATTTAAAGTAACCACTTACCAAACCCACTGGTGAAGTGAGCAATTCAGCAGCACTGGGAAGAGAATGGTCACAACTACCTTAGCCTCTAATGAAAAAGGAGCAAGGTTTCCAGCACTACATTGTGAGCTGTTTTTTTCTCCTCTAAGTACTTTTTGTACAGGCTTGCTCTTTAGTTGGAGCTAGGCATATTTTTTCCTGTGCATAAACTCCAGTATGCAGGCTTGGAGCCTGGAAGGACTTGCCAAGGTCACAGTTCCCAGCAAGCAGATGCGACAGCAGAATGGCATGCACGCACTCCACACGCCAGAAAGCACTTCTGAACATCCTCTAGCACTTTGATCTAGCACTTTGATCTGGCTAACAGAGGTCCTAAAAGACACAGAGGAGCACGTGCCATGCAGTGCAGGCAAAGGCACATCAAAGACAATGCCATCTGAAGGGGGATACAAGAAAGCTGGGGAGGGACTTTTCAGGCTGCCAGGGAGTGATAGGACTGGGAAGGGTGGAAAAAAAACCAACTAGAAATGGGGTAGATTCAGACTGGATGTGAGGAAGAAGTTGTTCCCCAGGAGGGTGGTGAGAGCCTGGCACAGGTTGCCCAGGGAGGTGGTGGCAGCCTCATCCCTGGAGGTGTTTGCAGCCAGGCTGGATGTGGCTCTGGGCAACCTGCTGTAGTGTGAGGTGTCCCTGCCCATGGCAGTGGGTCTGGAACTGGATGATCCTGGAGGTCCTTTCCAAGCCTAACAGTTCTATGATTCTGTGTTCTAGATCCCTATGCTGGAAGTTCACCAGATGAAGCCATTAGGAGTGCATGCTGCAAACAAACAATGACAACCCCAAACCCCTGATTTTAATGCAGAATTCCTTCTTATTTCAGTACCTGATGATTGGCTTCTCCCTTGGTATGAAAGCATAGATGTACCAGGGGCTTTATAAAACATTGGATGCCTTTACAATGTCTACATTCTCCAGCATCCACACTCTTGGCACTCTCAAGCCTGGATGCTTCCAAAGGCAGCCCAGGAAATTAGAGAGATGAAAGATGTGTGAAGAGAAAAGAAGTACAGAGGTTTCAGGATCCTCTCTTCTTGAGTGGAGAGGTGAAAAGGAGGAAGATATCCCTGCCCAGCCACAGCAGGTAACAAACAGAAACACCAAGTCTGAGACTGACCAAATAGAAAAGTGCTGCCAGACAGAGATTCTGAACAACTCTCCTTTCATCTCTGTATGCAGGGGAACAAAATAAAAGATAAATACCTAAGGCCTCCTAGCAGATCCCACACAGCTGCTTGCATCCTGAACAGAAGAGGCTCTAAGAAAGCTACAGCTTTGCTCCACGCAACAGACAAACTGGACTCTTATTTTAAACAAGGTATTGAAGCTGATAAACTGGAAATGAATGAGAGTTTAAATCTCCTTTTGAAAATCAATACCTGTGCCTGGGCAGAAGGAATCTAGCAAAGCAGCTGCTTGGGCTCCTTCTAGGCTTACCTACTGGAGTATGCCACAACCCTACCATAGCAGGACTGGGGACTTAAGGGAAGATGCCACAGCTCTGGTCCAGTCCACCCTCCTGAACAATGAGATACTGGTAGCAACCACCTCCTGTCTCTCTACAGGGAAGCCAAGAGGGACTAATGTGCTCCTTAAGCCAGAATTACTACCTTTACTTTGCATCAGTAAACTAATCCTCAGAAAGAGATGATCTTAGTATATATATTACCTTGCAATGCTGCAAAAGAGCTTCTCTCATTAAGGATGTAAGCCAAAGGCTGTTTAGACTGACCTAAACCCAGGTGTACTGTAGGGAAAGCTTCCCCTAAGTTCATGCAACAACAAAGGAAATCAATTCAGAATGGACAAACTGGACAAAAAGCCCAACTCTGACAAGGGAAAAAGAAGCAACTGGACTGCAATGAGACCAGCTCCCAGGAGTGCTTGCAGAAACATCAGTGCAAGGCAGAGAGCATGACTATGAAGCCAGGGAAATGTGGAGAGCAGCCTTACATCATCCTGCAATGCCACAGACCCAACTTCTTGCCAGGAGTTTGGCACATCCCCTTTCAGATGGAATTACCATGAGGCTAGTGGACCACTGGAACAGGTTGCCCAGTTGGGGCCCCATCCCTGGAGATATTCAAGGTGAGGCCTGACAGGGCTCTGAACAACCTGATCTAGTGCAGGATGCCCCTGCTGACTGCAGAGGGGGTTGGAGTAGATGACCATGTGGTGGTGTTAGGCCATAGGCTGGACCTGATGATCTCAGAGGTCTATTCCAGCCTCACTAGTTCTGTAATTCAATTCTGACCTTTGAGGTCCCTTCCAACCCAGACCACTCTATGATTCTGTAATACTGACAAAGGATGCACACACAGAGATCACAGAATTAACCAGCTTGGAAAAGACCTTCGAGATCATCAAGTCCAACCTATCACCCAACACCACCTAATCAACTAAACCATGGCACCAAGTGCCTCATCCAGCCTTATTTTAACCACTTCCAGTGATGGTGACTCCACCACCTCCCTGGGCAGCACATTCCAGTGGCCAATCTCTCTCGCTGGGACGAATTGCTTCCTAACACTCCCTCGCAGCCAGCTCCCCGCCTCCCTCTACCACTCTCCTGTGCCTGCAAACACAAGTGTGCAGCTGTGTCACGAAGGGGAAGAGCAGCAGATGTATCCCTTGTTTCCCCAGGTTAATTTGGCCACAAGCAGCTCCCAGCTCGCTCACCGCATGGGTGCACAGGTGCTACCGCCGGCACCAAGAGAACAGTCAATGCGGGGGGGGGGGGGGCAGCCCCTTCCCTCTGCCAGCAGCAAAGCAGACTGCAGGCTATGGAACATGTCCAGAGAAGGGCAACAAAGCTGGGGAGGGGTTTGGAGCACAAGCCCTGTGAAGAGAGGCTGAGGGTGCTGATGGTGTTTAGCCTGGAGAAGAAGAGGCTCAGGGGAGACCTTCTTGCTCTCTACAACTCCCTGAAGGGAGGTTGTAGCCAGGTGGGGGTTGGTCTCTTCTCCCAGGCAACCAGCACCAGAACAAGAGGACACAGTCTCAAGCTGTGCCAGGGCAGGTTTAGGCTGGATGTTAGGAAGAAATTCTTCATAGTAAGAGAGATTGGCCATTGGAATGTGCTGCCCAGGGAGGTGGTGGAGTCACCATCCCTGGAGGTAATAATAATAATAATAACAACAACAACAACAACAATAGGAGCCTGGCTGAGGCACTTGGTGCCATGGTTTAGCTGATTAGATGGTGTTGGGCGATAGGTTGGACTCGATGATCTCTGAGGTCTTTTCCAACCTGGTTCATTCCATTCAAAACATACTAAGCTCTGTGTTCAGGTGCACAAACTCCCTCCCCTCCTCCCCCAAAAGCAAGGGGAAAATGTCAAACTGAAGCCACTCTCAGCGCTGCCACGAGAGGATTACAAGCATCTGGGTTTTGCTGAAATGCCAGCGGATTCAAAAGGCAGAATAAAGGACTAGGATTTGCTTGCCTCTGTGAACTTGCTGAGGATTCTAATTCAGGGCAGCATTAAAGGCTCACAGTAACAGCTCTTGCCTTGCATATGACAATGGTGATGGGTTTATCTGCCATGTAAAACTAGTAAGGTGCTTAAGCACAAACACAAAGTGAAAAAAAGGCAGGGAAGAGGAAAAAATGGAAGGAGCTTGGCTGTGTTTAATAAGAAAATATACACAGAAAAAACAGTATCTATTAACAGATTTCTTAACTAGGTCAAACAACATTATTACCTGGTAATTATTATGTTCAGTGGGATTCATTTACTCATGAACATGCAATCAGTACCACTGTAGGAAGGGTCTACATGGATTTTAAACAGCATGCTGGAAGGTGTCCAGAGAAGGGCCACAAGGATGAGCAGAGGGCTGGAGCACCTCTCCTGTGAGGACAGACTGAAGGAGTTGGGGCTGTTCAGTCTGCAGAAGAGAAGGCTCCCAGGTGACCTCATTGTGGCCTTCCAGTATCTGAAGGGGGCTACAGGAAGGCTGGGGAGGGACTGCTCAGGATCTCAGGTAGTGATAGGACTAGGGGGAATGGAATGAAGCTGGAGGTGGGGAGATTCAGGCTGGAGGTGAGGAGGAAGTTCTTCCCCATGAGAGTGGTGAAGCCCTGGAATGGGTTGCCCAGGGAGGTGGTTGGGGCCCCATCCCTGGAGGTGTTTAAGCCCAGGCTGGATGAGGCTGTGGCCAGGCTGATCTAGTGTGGGGTGTCCCTGCCCATGGCAGGGGGGTTGGGACTAGATGATCCTTGTGGTCCCTTCCAACCCTGAATGATACTATGATAGTATGATGCTATGTTTAATGGGGAAAAACAACACCAACCAACAAACCTCATTACAGGACAGGAGTAAATAATTTGCCTCTTTCTTTGCCATGAAAGCATAAAGCATCTCTGCTCTCAGCTGCCAGGGAAATTTTAAGTTCCAAACCCTTCTTTGGAAGCTTCAAAACATGGACGGTTCTCCAGAACTCCAGACAGAATCTGGAACCAAAACCCATACAGAATCACAGAACAGTACCACTCACAAGAGTTTCAAACACAAAACTAAACAAAAAAAAAACCAGGAGCTCCATAAATTGCTGGAGAAGACTGGACAGTATTTTTTGCTTCAAACAATACCCTGTTTGTTTGCTCCCATGCAAGCTGGCCCTACGTGGGAAAGCTGGGAGCCAGGGCCATAGGAAATCTCTGTTAAACAGCATTGTTTGGTTGCTAGGGACACACCAAATTGTTTGCATAGTTTCAAGGAACAGTAAAACAATACAGGGGATAATTAGACAGAGAACATACTCCTAGGTCAAAAGGCAACACGCCCTGATGTATGCTAAATGAGAAACAAAGGCGGTTCACGCTGAACGAGTGTCCAGAGCAAGGAAAGGTTACTTAACACCCAGGCTGCTATTAAAGAGCGCTGGGTTTGCCATCCTGCTGCTCTCTGTAGAACCCAAACACATCAAATAAGAGTTACAGAATCAGTAAGGTTGGAAAAGACCTCAGGGATCATCAAGTCCAACCTATGTTTGGGGATGCAAGTGGAGATTTGTCAGGGATAGGATAGGATAGGATAGGATAGGATAGGATAGGATAGGATAGGATAGGATAGGATAGGATAGGATAGGATAGGATAGGATAGGATAGGATAGGATAGGATAGGATAGGATAGAAGAATAGAATAGACCAGGTTGGAAGAGACCTTCAAGATCATCGTGTCCAACCTATCATCCAACACCACCCAACCAACTAACCCATGGCACCAAGCACCCTGTCAAGTCTCCTCCTGAACACCTCCAGTGATGGTGACTCCACCACCTCCCTGGGCAGCCCATTCCAATGGCCAATCACTCTCTCTGTGTAAAACTTCCTCCTGACCTCCAGCCTGAACCTCCCCTGGCACAGCCTGAGACTGTGTCCTCTTGTCCTGGTGCTGCTTGCCTGGGAGAAGAGACCAACCTCTGCCTGTCTACAATCTCCCTTCAGGTAGTTGTAGAGAGCAATAAGGTCACCCCTGAGTCTCCTCTTCTCCAGGCTAAGCAGCCCCAGCTCCCTCAGCCTCACACAAAGCAGGTACCAAACGGAGCCCAGGCTGTGACAGTCCAGAGTGCATTTTACTTCATGACTAAGAGAAAAGTGACAATTTTTAGCTTTCCTGTACTTTTTTTGGGTGCTGTTTCACACTTGGCCAAGTGCTGACACCTCAGACGTACTTTAAATAGGACTTTCTGAGTTTTTCACGTCCTCTCCTCTAACTGAAATTTACTTTCAGTTGCTGCTCTTCCTCAGGAAAATTTCTATTAGGTTATTTTCCCTCTTTTGAGATACCTGAAAATATATCTAAAGTTATTTTATGCTTTCTAAATGAGGTATGCCACTACAAAATAAAGATCCTCAAGACACTTTTCAGAGGGATTCCATAGCTTGCATCAAGCAGACCACACTCCTGGTTGCTATTTTTAAGTTCACTGCTAAGGGATTGAGTAACTTTACACAGCTTAGATTCAATATTCACCTGTAAGATCACACAGATTTTACCTTCCCTGTGGTATCAGTTGCATGCCTGACTGACAGAACAAAGACTGAAGATGTTATCTATGTGGTTACTTAAAGGAATTTTATTTCAGGACCTTGGTCTCCTCTTCTAATAAACACCTACAACATTTCAGCCTACCCTCAGAGAAGCCATATTAATACACATGGAAATATATCTGCAACAGCTGTGCCTCACAGCATCAGATCTTCAGTTATTTTACCAAAGTAATCATTCTTTTTCCCTAATAAGGATGTCAATGCTCATAATGCCATGGCAGGGGGGTTGGAACTAGATGGAGGTCCCTTCCAACCCTAACAATTCTATGATTGTATGATTCTTTCATAAGAGATGGCAACCTATCCAGTGTCATCCCAACAATCATCAATAGAATCAAAAGGTTCAATCTAGGTTTTCTATGTCAGAGACCAGCAGACAATTTCTGCCTGTAATCATTTCACAATTCTGCAGTTACAGAACAGAACAGAATAGAATAGAATAGACCAGAACAGAACAGGTTGGAAAAGACCTTTGAGATCATTGAATCCAACCCATCACCCAACACCATCTCATCGACTAAACCATGGCTCCAAGCACCCCATCCAGTCTCTTCCTAAACACCTCCAGTGATGGTGACTCCCTGGGCAGCACATTCCAATGGCCAATCTCTCTTACTATGAAGAATTTCTTCCTAACATCCAGTCTGAACCCCCCCTGGCACAGCTTGAGACTGTGTCCTCTTGTTCTGGTGCTGGCTGCCTGGGAGAAGAGACCAACCCCCACCTGGCTACAACCTCCCTTCAGGGAGTTGGAGAGAGCAAGAAGGTCTCCCCTGAGCCTCCTCTTCTCCAGGCTAAGCAACCCCAGCTCCTTCAGCCTCTCCTCCCAGGGCTGTGCTCCAGAACCCTCCCCAGCTTTGTTGCCCTTCTCTGGACACCTTCCAGCAACTCAACATCTTTCCTAAACCGAGGGGCCCAGAACTGGACACAGGACTCAAGGTGTGGCCTAACCAGTGCTGAGTAGAGGGGCAGTTGCTGTAAACCATCAGGTTTCTATTGCTTTGGAGTCTCCTTACTCTAATCACCGATAAAAACTTCATGACCTGAATAAATGGTGAATATCATACAAACCTAAAATGGCTTAGCTTGGAGGGGACCTCAAAGATCATCTGCTCCAACCTCCTGCCATGGGCAGGGACACCTCTCAACCAGACTCAGCTGCTCAAGGCCTCATCCAATCTGGCCTTGAACATCCCCAGGGAGGAAGCAGCCACCACCTCTCTGGGCAGCCTATTCCAGAGTCTCACCTCCCTCGTACTGAAGAATTTTTTCCTAAGATCCAGTGTAAACCTACTCTCTCCCTCAGCTTCAAACCATTCAACCTTGTCCTATTGCTGGACAGCCAGATGAAAAGTTCCTCTGCAGCCTTCCTGTAGGATCCCTTCAGGTACTTGAAGGCAGCTCCAAGGTCCCCCCAGTCTTCTTGTCCCCAGGCTGAACCCCCCCAGCTCCCTCAGCCTATCCTCACAGCAGAGGTGCTCCAGCCCTTGGATCATCTTTGTGGCCTCCTCTGGACTCTCTCCAACAGCTCTGTGACCTTCTTACAATGACCTTCTTATGACATATTTATGAAGACAACAGAGTTTAAGACACACTGCTCTAAGAACAGATGCACATTGCAAACCTTAGTCTCCAGTCTAAAGGCAAATAAAGAGAAGAACCATCCCTTACCCAAACCTCTTGGATTTGCTTTTCAGAGCAGCAGTGAGAGGATGCAGCTGCAGCTCAGTTAAGCAGCAGGTTTGCCTGGGTTACTGAAGCTTGTGACAGCACAGCAGAGCAGCCTGGTCTACTTCCAAACTATGTACCACTAATGCATGGAGCCTGTCTGTGGCTTGGATTGATGACTGCCTCTGTAGCTCTGGCTGTACTGGATCCCAGCTGGTCTCACACACAGTCAGCACTGCTGTGCACGTGGCCCCGGCTGGCTCCTTGACTCACCAGCATCACTCAAGTGCTGGAGTCAGCAGCCTCTCTCTGCAGGGATGGTAGGGATTGCTGCATTACACTGCACTGATCCAGAGGTCTCCATTTCTTTCACTAACACTCATTAACCAGCAAAATTTCATTTTAGACTGTCCTAGCAGACTGAAATAAAAGAGAAGAAACTGCTAACCTGCAAAATGTCCTTACAAGGTGTCTCTCTCAACCACTTCCACTTCTAGCTCAGTGCTATGCCCATTTTTACAGGGACGTACAATGTTGTCAAAATAGGGTCTTGGAAGGCCTGAGATAATGAGTTTCTGCTAGATGCAATTTCTGAGGCACCTAATAAAAATGTGATTCTTGATAGTGGCATGAAAACCTGACTGTGAAGGGAGAGGCACAGCAGCCTCCTGACTGCACAGTCATGGCACTTTACAAGGAAACATAAAAGAGTGTGAATAAAATTCACAGTGGAATTACATATTCATAGAATGGCTCAGGTTGGAAGGGACTTCAGTGATCATCTGCTCCAACCTCCCCACTATGGGCAGGGACACCTCTCAAACTAGACTCAGTTGCTCAAGGCCTCATCCAACCCGGCCTTGAACATCCCCAGGGAGGAGGCAGTCACAACTTCTTCTGGGCAGTCTATTCCAGAGTCTCACCACCCTCCTAGTGAAGAACTTCTTCTTAAGATCCAGTCTAACTCCCTCAGCTTCAAACCATTTCCCCTTGTCCTAATGGTAGACACCCTAAGGAAAAGTCCCTCTGCAGCCTTCTTGTAAAATACTTTCAGGTACTGGAAGGCAGCTCTAAGATCCTCCTCACAGCCCTCTCCTCTTCAGGCTGAACACCCCCAGCTCCCTCAGCCTATCCTCCTAGCAGAGTTGTTGCAGCCCTTGGATCATCTTTGTGGCCTCCTCTGGGTGTTTGCTTTATGTTACACACACCTACTGATCGGTGACATCACCAATATAAGCACAGTGGTTGAAACTGAAATCAGTCCAAATTCATTGGAATCTACCTGACCAAGAAAACAACAGCAAAACATTTTTGTCTATACTTCTCAGGTGTTATTGTGGATACACAGCTCCTGAGGAGCAAACATCCTCTCACTTTCAATGCAGACTACAGGACTAACCCCTCCAGCGCCACGAGGGACAGCACTCTCTCTTTTCTCTCTGTGTTGGCAGTCTACAGTGCATTATCCCTGGGAAATGTTTCACACATAGCAAGGCTCCATATATCAAATCACACTACATGAACAGGAAAAGAACTATTGCCTCATTAACAAACCACATGAACTAAACAACCCAGACTGCAAAGTCCTACTCTCTTTCACTGATTTTTTTTTTGGTGAATTTGATGAAGGGAACTAAGTAACCAGCAGCAGGAGCTGGTACTTTGGTTGTGCATTTGTGAAAGACCCCATTAATAAGATGAATGGATTTGCCCACCTGTGAAGATGTCACAGGCTTAGAACAGGTTTAGTTGAGTGTAATGTTTGTAGAGCCATGTCCAGCCTTTCAGTGAGAGGAAGTTGTATGTGCATTGACAACTTCCCCTCCCAGCCTCAACTGGCACTTAGATTTTACTTCTGCAGCAGAAAGACTTCCCTACAGACATTCAGACTAAGGAGCACCATAGATGTTTCTGTTATATTTTAGACAAGCTCTGGAACAAAGAAATAGGAATGAATACTGCATCAATAAAAAGAAGATAAACTTACTTCAACAAAATGGCCAAAATGTAAAGGATGCCCTGGGAGGGCATATGGAGAGGAAGGTTTTCTGCTTGTACTGTGGGAACTGGCACTATGACAGGTGAGCTTCCATATGGACTAGACTAGACTAGACCAGGCTGGAAGAGACCTTCAAGATCATCGTGTCCAATCTATCATCCAACACCACCTAATCAACTAAACCATGCAACCAAGCACCCTGTCAAGTCTCCTCCTGAACACCTCCAGTGATGGTGACTCCACCACCTCCCCAGGCAGCCCATTCCAGTGGGCAATCACTCTCTCTGTGTAAAACTTCCTCCTAACCTCCAGCCTAAACCTTCCCTGGCACAGCCTGAGACTGTGTCCTCTTGTTCTGGTGCTGGTTGCCTGGGAGAAGAGACCAACCACCTGGCAACAACATCCCTTAAGGTAGTTGTAGAGAGCAATTTTGCCTGAAATCAGATACAAGAGAAGAGAGAAACTGGGCTAAGAATTTCCCCAGGTAAATCATAGAATCAACAAGGCTGGAAAAGACCTCAAGGATCATCAAGTCCAACCTGTCACCCAACACCTCATGACTACTAAAGCATGGCTCCAAGTGCACATCCAATCCCCTACTGAACACCTCCAGGGATGGTGACTCCACCACCTCCCTGGGCAGCACATTTCAACAGCTAACAATTCTCTCTGTGAAGAATTTCCTCCTTACCTCCAGCCTAAACTTCCCCCTGCACAGCTTGAGACTGTGTCCTCTTGTTCTGGTGCTGCTTGCCTGGGAGAAGAGACCAATCCCCACCTGGCTACAATCTCCCTTTAGGTAGTTGTAGACAGCAATGAGGTTTCCCCTGAGCCTCTTCTTCTCCAGGCTAAATAAACCCAGCTCCCTCAGCCTGTGCTCACAGCAGAGCTGCTCCAGCCCTTGGATCATCTTTGCATCCCTCCTCTGGACTCACTCCAACAGCTCTGTGTCCTTCTCATGCTGGGGACACCAGAACTGGAGGCAGTATTTGAGGTGGGGTCTCACAAGAGCAGAGTGAATCATAGAATTGTAAGGGTTGAGAGGACCTCAAGGATAGTCTAGCTCCAACCCCTCTCTTGAACAGTTAGCATGAGATGACAGTGCAGATGACAGACAGTCCCATCTGTGGCACAAGTAACTACTTTTGCAAACAAGACATTTAAAATATACAACAAAACAAATCACTAAGTTGCATTTCAGACCACTTTGACAGATTTACATGTAAAAAATATCCTGCATAACCTAACAGCTAAGGGCATAACTGGGAAATGCTGGCTGAAATCACTGCAAGCGTCTGAGTGCCCTCAAAGAGGCATGAGCCAATGGATTGTTCCTGATTCAGTGCCACAGGAAACAGAACTCTGCCCAAATTGGCATTAAAACAGCAAATAAGCACAGCTACCTCAGAAACATCCCAGAGCTGGGGCCAGTGTTGGACTCCTCAGCACAGCTGCAGTGGGGCCAGAGGAGGCCACAGCAATGCTGGGAGGGCTGGAAGCCCTCTGCTGGGAGGCCAGGCTGAGAGAGTTGGGCTAGCTGAGCCTGGAGAAGAGAAGCCTTAAGGGAGAATATCCTTATTGATGATCTGGAGGAGTGGATTGAGTCTATCATCAGTAAATTTGCAGATGACAGCAAGCTGGGGGCAGGAGTTGATCTGTTGGAGGGTAGGAGAACTCTGCAGAAGGACCTTGCCAGGCTGGACAGATGGGCAGAGCCCAAGGGCAGGAGACTGAACACATCCAAGTGCCAGGTTCTGCACATTGGCCACAACAACCCCAGGCAGTGCTACAGGCTGGGGACAGAGTACTGGCTGACAGGGGTGCTTGGTGCCATGGGTTAGTTGTTTAGGTGGGTTGGATTGGTTGATGGGTTGGACACGATGATCTTGAAGGTCTCTTCCAACCTGGTCTGGTCTATTCTATTCTATTCTATTCTAGGTTAAAAGTAAACTCATTATATGAGAGCCACTTTAGAGAGCCTTCCATGGCAGGCCTTGCATGAAGGTTATAATCAGGCAGGAACAAAATAAAGTACAATAAAGAAATTAAGAAACAATTGTGACTGCACAAGATGCCCAAAGCATGCACACTGGAAAACAAGGTGATTAGGCACAGAAACTGGAGGGGGAAGAGGAAATCAGTTTGAACTCAATTGTCTCAAGTCCTGTCCAGTCATTCCTGATTGTGGCATGACACCAGGAAATCCTGACCATTAAAATGTCAGACCATTAAAAAGATGCAGTTGATGTAAGTTCTTTTCTGGAGCAACTGCCAGCACAGAAAACCTCTTTGGAGAAACCATTTTAATTAAGAATATTCTTTTGGAATTCACAGAAAACTTCACCTAGACAGAAAATGTATTTAACAGCCTACTCCCAAACTGCTGATATAGTTAACAGGCTTTGCTTCACTGTCAGAAAGCTCTTCTCATGCAAGATCAGCTTAAAGGAATGTAAAGGATACATTTATTTCATCTGTCCATAATCCAGGGCACAATCCAGCACACAGGGAAGCAGGACAATGGCAAGAATGCAAAGGTTCAGGACTGTAAGTTAAACTCTTAATGGCAGTTTTCCTACTGTCCTCAAGTTTTACACAACTGTGGCTTTCAAGTCAATTGAAAGCTGTAGCTACAAGAGAGCAAGTTAAGCGTGTCCAGAGAAGGGCAACAAAGTTGGTGAGGGGCTTGGAACACAGCCCTGTGAGGAGAGGCTGAGGGAGCTGGGGCTGCTTAGCCTGGAGAAGAGGAGGCTCAGGGGAGACCTTCTTGCTCTCTACAGCTACCTAAAGGGAGGTTGTAGCCACGTGGGGGTTGGTCTCTTCTCCCAAGCAACCAGCACCAGAACAAGAGGACACAGTCTCAGGCTGTGCCAGGGAAGGTTTAGGCTGGAGGTTAGGAAGAAGTTCTATACAGAGAGAGTGATTGCCCATTGGAATGGGCTGCCTGGGGAGGAGGTGGAGTCACCATCACTGGAGGTGTTCAGGAGGAGACTTGATGGGGTGCTTGGTTGCATGGGTTAGTTGATTGGGTGGTGTTGGATGATAGGTTGGACATGATGATCTGGAAGGTCTCTTCCAACCTGGTCCAGTCCATTCCATTCCATTCCATTCCGTTCCATTCCATTCTAATCTATTCTATTTCTATTCTCTTCTCATTAATTCCTTTCCCTACCATGATGTTAAGCTTCTCTAGCATGTCAAGTCATACCTTCAGTGATGATGCAACCCACAGAAGCAATTCTATTCCAGTATGATTCAGTTGAAGAAGGGGAGAAAGCTTACACTACTAATCTTAAGGAGCAAGAGCTGATGCTTATTTTGCACTTTATTTTTTTAACTAATCATTACCTAAAATTATTGCTGCAAGAGGAGCAAAGATGGCAGCTTCCTTCTGAATGTGGAGGGCATGGATAGAATAGCATAACTTGGCTTGTTGTGTTAGTCCACAGGATGTTAGGGGTTGGAAGGGACCCAAAGAGATCCTCAAATCCAACCCCCCTGCCAGAGCAGGACCAGACAATCCAGCTCAGGTCACAGAGGAACACATCCATTGCCCCTTGTCCTATCACAGGGCACAAGAGCAGAGCCTGTCCCTTCCCTCCTGACCCCCAGCCCTCAGACATTTAGAAACATTTATTAAATCCCCTCTCAGCCTTCTCTTCTCCAGCCTGAACAGCCCCAGGTCCCTCAGCCTCTCCTCACAGGGCAGTGCTCCAGTCCCCTAACCATCCTTGCAGCCCTCCACTGGACCCTCTCCAGCAGATCCCTGACCCTCTTAAACTGGGCAGCCCAAAACTGAATGCAGTACTCAAGATGTGGTGTCACCTCCTGCCCTTATGGAAGTGTCAAGCAAGCCACCACAAAGCCTGAGCTAGTGATATTCCCTGGCTTTCCAGGGGACCTATAAGCTCAGCCTCATCACCACAGCAGTCATGGCTATCATGCTTTTAGATACTACCATGCATTCATATAAAAGCCAAGAGGCCCTAACCTGTGAAAGCACCACACATCTTTCCTTCAGTTCTAACTGCTGGAACCAGGAGGACAACTGGAAGGAGCTGAGCTCAGATGTCTTACTTGCCTGGCATCAATTCCAATGATCTGTGCCATCGATTTTATCTCTAAACACAAACAATTACACAATTACAGCTTCCTCTGACGCTGGACAAGCTCAGAATGCTGACACCATCCTGTGGCTCTCTGCCTGGCTGCAGCATTCACCCTAACCCTGTCAATGATGACCCCAAACTACAGTATCCATTTGAGCCTAGCAGGTATGCACAATCCCATCACCTGGGTCAGTGTTTTGCAGCATGCCATTAGCAGCCTCTTGGTTTGTGTGGCTCTTCTGAAGGTGTTTCCACATAAGCAAATTTAAGCTTGCTCAGGGCAGTTTGGTTTCTCTCCATTTCCTCTCCCAGCTGATGAGAGGCTGCTGGGAGAGCCACAGAACGATGTTCAGCTCAAGTGACAGGTAAGCCTGTGGCAAACTTGCGTGCACACTTTCCCCCTGCTTAGAACGGAAAGTGTGCCCTGCTCAGCCACGGGGGTGGAAGAAGAGGGGCACAGAACACAACATCTACAGTTAACAGAACTTCACTTCTCTCTTTCTGGGTTGTCAAATTAAGGGCTGCACCAGGCTGATGCTCTGACTCCTGTGTCAAATGTGAGCTAACCAAGGCTATAAAATTGTATCAGTGCTTGCCTAAGTGATGGTAAAAGCACAAGGAAGGTAAAGGCTCAGATGGGAAGATAGGCTGGTCAAGCCTGGGGACTACAAGAGTAGGAAGAGAATGAAAAAGAGAATTATATTTGATAGCATTCATTCCAGATTTCCATTTACTCTTCTGGCAAGCTAAGGAAGTTAAGAAATGATGACAGAGAACTTACTCTGAATAACTCCAAGACTCTGTTTTATGGTATGCAAATTACACGAAGAGAAAGAAAAGCACAAAGTAAACCTTTCAGAATGAACACCTAAAAACCCTCCAACTGCAAGGATGCAGCAAAGGCATACACTGACACATGGGCTGCACAGACAATTCTAACACTGGCCACTGCAAGTGACAAGGTTCCCTTTCAATACATTAACAAATGCAACCACACCACACACACCCCAAACCCAGCAGCCAAGCCGAAGCGGCCATAAATGCCTTCTCTCATCTTTCCTAATCCACATTTCTCTGGAAAAACAAAACTCCCATGTTTGGTTTGCAGAATTAAAGACACAAAAAAAACCTACTGGGGGGGGTGGGGGGGGTGGGGAAATAATCAAAATGCTCAACAAATTTCCATTTGATATTTCCAGTGTCAGAAGCCAGCAGCTCGCCTCACTGAGCACAGCCCAAGGATAAACCCTCACACACTGCCTCCTTATGCTCTTCTGGGGAGAAGAGGACAATTCCAGCTCCCTGCAGAAAGAGGAAAAGACTTTCCCTCATTATCCTCATTATGCTCATTATCCTCAATTATCCTCATTAATGTCAAACTGATACCTTTCCTGAATAAATGCAAAAAAACCACCCCAAAATAATAATAATGAATACTGTCAGCTCTGCTGTAAAAAGCTATTTTGGAACAGGACTCTGCAGCATCAATTATGAAGTAACCAATGACTTCAAATCATGTACCATTAGGAATAAAAACAAGCTCAAAAATTATCTGTAAAGAAGGCACATGAATTTCTTTGAATAGGGAGATTCTTTGGACAGCCATAAACACTTCAATATATATTTGGATTTCTTTGGCCATTCTTTGAATAGCCATAGCAACATATTCATACTTGGTGGTGAATGGTGCCACAGCCAGCTGGCGGCCAGGCACCAGTGCTGTGCCCCAAGGATCACTGCTGGGCCCTGTGCTCTTTAACTTCTTCATTGATGATCTGGATGAGGGCATTGAGTCCATCAGCAGTAAATTTGCTGACAACACCAAGCTGGGGGCAGGAGTTGATCTGCTGGAGGGTAGAGAGGCTCTGCAGAGGGACCTCAACAGGCAGGACAGATGGGCAGAGGCCAAGGGCAGGAGATTGAACACATCCAAGTGCCAGGTTCTGCACATTGGCCACAACAACCCCATGCAGTGCTACAGGCTGGGGTCAGAGTGGCTGGAGAGTAGCCAGGCAGAGAGGGACCTGGGGTACTGGTCAATGGTAGGCTGAACATGAGTCTGCAGTGTGCCTAGGCAGCCAAGAGGGCCAATGGCATCCTGGCCTGCATCAAGAACAGCGTGGCCAGCAGGATCAGGGAGGTCATTCTGCCCCTGGACACTGCACTGGTTAGGCCACACCTCGAGTCATGTGTCCAGTTCTGGGCTCCTCAGTTTAGGAAGGAGGCTGACTTGCTGGAACGAGTCCAGAGAAGGGCAATGAAGTTGGTGAGGGGCTTGGAACACAGCCCTGTGAGGAGAGGCTGAGGGAGCTGGGGTTGCTTAGCCTGGAGAAGAAGAGACTCAGGGGTGACCTTATTGCTCTTTACAACTACCTGAAAGGAGGCTGTAGACAGGTGGATGTTGGTCTCTTCTCCCAGGCAACCAGCACCAGAACAAGAGGACACAGGCTCAGGCTGTGCCAGAGGAGGTTCAGGTTGGATGTTAGGAAGAAGTTCTATACAGAGAGAGTGATTGCCCATTGGAATGGGCTGCCTGGGGAGGTGGTGGAGTCACCATCATTGGAGGTGTTCAGGAGGAGACTTGATGGGGTGGCTTGGTGCCATGGGTTAGTTGTTTAGGTGGGTTGGATTGGTTGATGGGTTGGATGTGATGATCTTGAAGGTCTCTTCCAACCTGGTTTATTATTCTATTGTATTTCAGATGAAAAATATTCCTACAAGTTAAAGCTCAAAAACATTGCACTAGCCTGGACTGAGGCCATTTGCAGACCATCACCACCTCTTTGGAAGGAACTGCCTGGTGAAGCAGTCAGAAATGCTGCAGCAGTATGGTTAGAAACAGTGTTAAGATTGTTAAATGTTAAGATATACACAAGAGCCCTGGAATATGCTCAAAGCAGACAAAAATCAGGGTTAGAATAAGTCTCAGGCACTAAGTATCAATTTCAGGAAAGAACAAGTGTTCTGTGCTGATTCTGCCAGTTTTGCCCAGTAATCCTCCATCTGAATGCACCAGCTTAAAAGGGAAGTAAACCTCTGCAGGCTAACTCAATCTGTCACATTTCACACAAACAAGGTGAGGAGGGAATTAAGTAAATAAAGGAACAAAATTAGCATTTTGCAGAAGCAGATTCTTACAGCCAGACTGCTGAGGAGCCAAAACAAAGCAGCCAAACTTGGTATCTTCTTTTCACATCAAGACAGCTACCTAAATTTAAGTGAGAAAACCCCAAACTAACAGCAAGAAAAAAACCACAACCAACCAGCTCAGGAATAAGTATTCCAAACTTTATTCACAAACCTTCAACTCTTTGGCAGGGGAATTGGCCTAGCCACACCAACCCCATGCAGTGCTACAGGCTGGGGTCAGAGTGGCTGGAGAGCAGCCAGGCAGAAAGGGACCTGGGGGTACTGGTTGATGGTAGGCTGAACATGAGCCTGCAGTGTGCCCAGGCAGCCAGGAGGGCCAATGGCATCCTGGCCTGCATCAGGAACAGTGTGGCCAGCAGGAGCAGGGAGGTCATTCTGCCCTGGACTCAGCACTGGTAAGGCCACACCTTGAGTCCTGTGTCCAGTTCTGGGCTCCTCAGTTTAAGAAAGACTTTCAGTTGCTGGAACATGTCCAGAGAAGGGCAACAAAGCTGGGGAGGGGTCTGGAGCACAGCCCTGTGAGGAGAGGCTGAGGGAGCTGGGGTTGCTTAGCCTGGAGAAGAGGAGGCTCAGGGGAGACCTCATTGCTGTCTACAACTACCTGAAGGGAGGCTGTAGCCAGGTGGGGGTTGGTCCCTTCAGGCAACCAGTACCAGAACAAGAGGACACAGTCCCAAGCTGTGCCAGGGGAGGTTTAGGCTGGATGTTAGGAAGAAATTCTTCCCAGCAAGAGAGATTGGCCATTGGGATGTGCTGCCCAGGGAGGTGGTGGAGTCACCATCCCTGGAAGTGTTTAAAATGAGCCTGGCTGAGGCACTTGGTGCCATGGTTTAGTTGATTAGATGGTGTTGGGTGATAGGTTGGACTTGATGATCTCAAAGGTCTTTTCCAGCCTGCTTGATTCTGTGATCTCTGTGTGTGTTTTTCTGTGCTCTTTGAGGGGGTTTGGAATCACTACTTGGAGATATTCAAAGTGAGGCACAAGAAGCATCTGGGCAACCTGACCCAGTGGAGGATGTTCCTGTTGACTGCAGGGGGGCTGGATTAGATGACCTTTGGAGCTCCCTTCCAACCAAGATCATTCTATGACACTGATTTGAGAAAAGGAGGAGAGAGTCACCATCCCTGGAGGTGTTCAAGAGGGGACTGGATGTGGCACTTGGTGCCACAGTTTAGTCATGAGGTCTGTGGTGACAGGTTGGACTTGAAGGTCTCTTCTAACCTTGGTGATTCTGTGATTCTGAGACAGTCTGAAATTTGCATGAAGTTTATCAAACTTCACTAGCTACAGTTTTTCAATTAGAAAATGTCCCTGCTCACTGCAGAGGGGGGTGGATTAGATGACCTTTGGAGGTCCCTTCCACCACAGAGCACTCCATGATTCTATGAACCAGCCAACCAACCAACCAAATCAAACAACCTAAGCATATCTGAACATATTCCCTGAAGAAAAGTTTTCTGCCCTGCCCTGAGAAGATCTGCTCTTCTGAAAGCTCAGCTCTGATTGGTGTCACTTCCCAGTACATCAAACCAAAGAGTTAAGACATAGGAGGGGTTGATTCTTTCTCAGCTAGAGCATACCTTTCCTTCTGATGGCACACACATCTTACAAGGTGGCTGCATATCCTCTGATTTTAAATCAGGTGTAGCTGTTTGTTTTTCTGTTTACCACTGTACTTACAAGACACATCCTTTCAATCAGCAAACTCTACAGAAAACCAGCAGTGTCAGCTGCTGAGCTGCTGATGGCCTGAGATGCCTACTTTCATTTTGGTTTCTTGGGGAAAAGCTTCAGTGGATGTGAAAACTCACAGAAGATTCAGGCTTGTTCACTAGCTTGCTTATCCACATTTATTTTGCTTCTGTGCTTACTGTGGCAACTGTATTTGAAATCTCTCCTCAGCACATTTTAGAGCATAAGGCAGTGCTGAGTTGATGTGAAGCCTCAGTTAACAATATGTTTTTGTAAGTAAGCACGAGACACTTGTATTTCCAACCAGGCCTCCCAGAGGAACTGCTCTATGCTACCTGCAAATGAAAGTAAACTAAAACTAAACTCCCTAGAGAATCCCCCAGGGATCACTGCTGGGCCCCATGCTCTTTAACATCCTCATTGATGATCTGGATGAGGGCATTGAGTCCATCAGCAGTAAATTTGCTGACGACACCAAGCTGGGGGCAGGAGTTGATCTGCTGGAGGGTAGAGAGGCTCTGCAGAGAGACCTCGACAGGCTGGACAGATGGGCAGAGGCCAAGGGCAGGAGATTGAACACATCCAAGTGCCAGGTGCTGCACATTGGCCACAACAACCCCATGCAGTGCTACAGGCTGGGGGCAGATTGGCTGAGAGCAGCCAGGCAGAGAGGGACCTGGGGGTACTGGTCGATGGTAGGCTGAACATGAGCCTGCAGTGTGCCCAGGCAGCCAGGAGGGCCAATGGCATCCTGGCCTGCATCAGGAACAGTGTGGCCAGCAGGAGCAGTGAGGTCATTCTGTCCCTGTACACTGCACTGGTTAGGCCACACCTCGAGTCCTGTGTCCAGTTCTGGGCTCCTCAATTTAGGAAGGAGGTTGACTTGCTGGAAGAGCAATGAAGTTGGTGAGGGGCTTGGAACACAGCCCTGTGAGGAGAGGCTGAGGGAGCTGGGGTTGCTTAGCTTGGAGAAGAGAAGACTCAGGGGTGACCTTATTGCTGTCTACAACTACCTTAAAGGAGGTTGTAGACAGGCAGAGGTTGGTCTCTTCTCCCAGGCACCCAGCACCAGAACAAGAGGACACAGGCTCAGGCTGCGCCAGGGGAGGTTCAGGCTGGAGGTCAGGAGGAAGTTTTACACAGAGAGAGTGATTGCTCATTGGGATGTGCTGCCCAGGGAAGTGGGGGAGTTGCCATCACTGGAGGTGTTCAGGAGGAGACTTGACAGGGTGCTTCGTTGCATGGGTTAATTGATTAGGTGGTGTTGGATGATAGGCTGGACATGATGATCTTGAAGGTCTCTTCCAACCTGGTTTATTCTATTCTATTAAGACACAGCACAGCCTTCAGGGCTTTGAGTCTTCAGAGAAAGTGCAAGGGCACAACACAAATCTGGCCAAAAAGAATCTCAGGTAGTATGCAGGCACAGCCAGCACTCAAACTGGACCTCCCTAAGAGGACAATACCAAGTGCCACGCAGTGCTATTCTTAGCCACCATAAACACACTGAGCTTTCAGAGTTACCAGCTTTTTTGTCAGACTATTCAGATCTGAAATAAAAATAGGCTATCATATGCTTGTCCATGGCACTCTGAAATAAATGGCTAAATTGCTCATTTACAAGATTTAAGCTGCATGTGCTGCAAGTCAATGCAAAAAGAAAAGGCTTTTTTTCTCCCACCTTCCTCAACTCTCACTTTAAGTTTAAATCTAAAGCCTCATTTCCTTCAGAAGGCAGTGTGCTTTCTCCATGAGAACAACCTTTATCTGGTTTCAGTACATTCTCCTAAGCTCTTAAAAGCACTGCAGAGCACTGCAACTGAGAGGCTTAGACTAGCATGAATGGGAAGGTCTGGCTGTGGAGGCAGCAGGGGACATACTATTACCAAAACTGTTTTTTACAGGTTGCCCAACTACTCCCACTCAGCTTGGAAAACCTGAGCTTGGTCTAGTCAAGGTTTTGGACCTCAAGCTTCCTCAGTGTGTCAAACTTACATAAGCAAAATCTGTATGTATCCTCCAAACCCATGACCTCATTCTACAGTAAAAAATAAACACAGGTGAGATTATCAACTGAACAGGAGCAGAGTAGGGAAGTAGTCTGTCCATGTTGGGACTCTGCAGTGACTACAGAGCTCAGTTGAAGGTTAGGGCCTCCAAACAGGGAACACTCTGGACCTGATACCTGGAAGAAGACCAAATGCAAACCATGAAACAGTAATGAGTTCTGGCCTCTGCTGAGTTCTGCTCTCAGCCATGACCTAGAAAGCTGAGTTTCACATCCAGAGCTCATCATCTTTTCACTGATGACATGGTATTGAAGTTCACATGGTCACATATGGACCCTAAAGCACAGAGCTGTTTTAATTGCACTGTAAAAGCCTACTTCCCTTCTGACTTGACTGTAAGTTTGCTAGACCCACAGAACAAGAAGATTATGGTTTTCTTCCTCTGCAGATGGAGAACAGGGTGCAGTCTAACCATCCACAGCCACAACTCAAGGGGAGGGGCAGTGCTTAAGCTCCAGAAACGTGTTAACAAAAGCAGCTGCACTTGGCAAGAAGCACAAGGCATGAAAAGAGGGGAAAATCAAGAGAAATCTATCCCTTTTTTACCTAACTGTAGATACTGATGAAAACTTCTGACTTTTCATGAGGCTCTGCACATGCAACCATCTGCAAGTTAGCAGGGTTAGAAATATCCTGTCCCTTTCTCACAAGACACAGGCAGGCACACACCAGGTAAGGCAGAGGCAAAGCACACACCAACAGTGCCATTAACTCATAAGGTTAACTCAGGCCTAGCCTACAGCTCCTGGTAGCAGCCAACAGGAATGGAAGACTGAGGCTCTTGAGAATTAAAACCCTGCAGGGAAAATTCTGGCCAGACAGCATAGCTTCTGCACTTTCACAGGTCTCTGTCAACCCTCCCAGTCCCCAAACTGCTAAAACTACCCAAAATTCGCAATCACTTTTTGGCAGTCAGTCTTCATAACCTCAGTCTTAAAGCTGCAAATATAAAGCAAACCCAAACAATTCCCCAGGACCTGACACCATTTTTCTCAGCACCATTAATGTAAATGGTCTTAGCAGAAGTAAGGAAGCACAGAAGAGATATGAAGCATCGAGAAAGGATTACAAAAGGCAAGAATATATCTAATAAACCAGTATCTAAACTACAATTAACTGAGGAATCAATACTTCCTCACTTCAGATCTTCAGAATAAGCACTGCACACAAGCGCTTTTTATTCTGAAAACCTGCATCTCCAGGCCCCATCCCAGGAGATTTTCAAGGTGAGGTTGAGAGGGCTCTGGGTAACCTATCTAGTGAAGGATGTCCCTGCTGACTGCAGAAGGGGTTGGACTGAATGACCTTAAAGGTCCCTTCCAAGCCAAACCATTCGATGAGTCTATGATCCCCAGGAAGAAACCAGCAGTTTGGCACAGTGACATTTTTGTGAGGTTCAACTTCAGCTCAATGTGCCTTCAAAAAGTTTCCCTGCCCAGTAGCAGTGTCATTCACATCCTTCACAATATTTTAGAGAGTGAAATCCTACAGGCTTGCTTTCAAAACCACAGAACCAATGTCTGCACCCTGCCCAGGCCCCTCCGAGGCCCTGTCCTGCCCTCCTCTCCCCTCCTCAATTAAACAAGTGATGTCCTTGTTTCCCTTATGCTCTCCAAGATGAGCACTCCAGCTTTCCACTTACAATAACCCCTTCAGGGATGATGTGGCCATAGAAGATAGGCACAAACTGTAACTTAGAAATAAATGCCTACAAATTATCCAAACAATCCTTTGAACAGTGCTGCAGAGGGAAACTGCTGCTCACCTCTCACCACCTTTGTGAAACCTGCTTTTGCTCACATAGCTTTGCCTACCATGACTCTTTCAGAAGGAGTGTTAGACTTCTACTTTCTTTCCTGTGGAGGATTAATTACAGCTTGAAGCATCCTTTCCAGGGTTTTAACAAAATGATTTAAGAGGAAACCTTGCAAAAGACTCCAAAATCTTTTTCATCCATGCACTTCTGCTAGAGTATTTCTAAGTTTTAGGTTCCTCCTTCCTCTTTCCCTGTCCTGTTAATTTCTGAAGAGAGAGGTTGAAGGGCAGTGACCCCCTGCAAGCAGAACAATGCATGACTCCACCTTAACATCCCCTGACACTCATGGATTTCTGGCCCCAGGGTCTCAAACAGCCATCTAAATAAAAAGAACCTTCCAACTTCTCAGCCAAATCTCAGTACAACTTGCTTAGCTTCCCCCTTCCCTTGCACTGCTGTCAGAAGAATGAAATGTCAGTTGCCAGCCACTCTATTTTTTTTTCTCAGGACAAGACCTCATTTGTAGCTGAAAGAACAGTCAAAATCTGGTATTCTTTGGCCCAACTGCCATGTCCTGCTGACACTGGGCACAAACAAGATGTTAGAGAGAAAAAGGAGGCAGGTTTCTACTGGGATGTCAGACATTCGGTTTTCTAAGCCTAACTAAGAGCCACTGAGTTGTTGCTGGCCAGTGACCCTGGCACACCAGCACCCTTTCCCAAACACCACAGGTCCCAGCCTGAAGATCTCAAGCTCCAGTTCAGCAGCCAGAAGAAAGAGAGCAAACAGGGTTGATAAAAAAAGAAGCAAAAGGAAGAAAATCAAGAATTTTGAATGTATCAAGAGAAGTGTGGCCAGCAGGGCAAGGGAGGTGATCCTCCCCCTCTGCTCAGCTCTGCTGAGACCCCACCTGGAGTACTGCCTCCAGTTCTGGAGGCCCTATTACAAGAGGGATCTGGAGGTGCTGGAAGGTGTCCAGAGAAGGGCCACAAGGATGAGCAGAGGGCTGGAGCACCTCTCCTATGAGGACAGACTGAGGGAGTTGGGGCTGTTCAGTCTGCAGAAGAGAAGGCTCCCAGGTGACCTCATTGTGGCCTTCCAGTATCTGAAGGGGGCTACAGGAAGGCTGGGGAGGGACTGCTCAGGATCTCAGGTAGTGATAGGACTAGGGGGAATGGAATGAAGCTGGAGGTGGGGAGATTCAGGCTGGATGTGAGGAGGAAGTTCTTCCCCATGAGAGTGGTGAAGCTCTGGAATGGGTTGTCCAGGGAGGTGGTTGAGGCCCTGTCCCTGGAGGTGTTTAAGCCCAGGCTGGATGAGGCTCTGGCCAGCCTGATCTAGTGTGGGGTGTCCCTGCCCATGGCAGGGGGGTTGGAACTAGATGATCCTTGTGGTCCCTTCCAACCCTGACTGGTACTATGATACTATGATACTAATTCCTAAGGCTTGGTAGTAGCCCTGTGAACAACTCTTCCCAAAATCCATTAATTAGTTAGCACTGATTTGCAAGGGTTTAAGGCATTCATTCACACACCTTTGCAGAGCAGTGTTCTGGTCTGCAGCAACTGCCCACAAAGGGAACTTCAAAAAGTAGAGTTGAAAACATCCCCAAACCACATGCCAGCTGTGCCCAATGGGCACAGCCAGAGGAGTCAGTCATACCTCCCATGCTATGCTTTCCCAAGATCCCTTTGAGAAATTAATTGCTTCCAGAGCTTGAACTAATTCTGTAGCAAGGAAGCTATAAATACAAACTTATTAAGTAGAAAGTTTTATTTAAGAAGCTGGAGGGTTTTTTTTAAACTCTTTAAGTTGTCTTGGTTCTGAGGCTATGTAAATCTGCAGAAGTCTTCTCTCTCCCCTTTGGATTTTCAAATTCTTGATTAAGAGCAGAGTGAGACAAGGTAGAGTGAGGAAAACCAATTTATCTGCCTGCTTTCTACTACTGTTTTGCAAGTATTATATATTCATTATTAGTATTTATTCTGCACTGAGTAGAGGCTGTCTGACACATACTGCTTTTTTTTGTTTCTTCTAAGTACCTACTTAGGGCATTGAGTCTAAAATTGAATTAAAACAATCAAAGAGTCATAAGCCATGTAATTCTAATTGCAGCTTGTCAACCTATTATACAAATCATATTCCAGTAAACTCCCCTGAAATGTCTCACAGGAAGTAGTTTCTGTCAGATCTAGCAAGATCTTTCAGGGCCCCTGTTTGATTTAGAAAGGACTTTTGCTCTTGAAATTCACTCTGTAAGTGCACTCTACCTAACAAAACTTAAAAACTCCCTTTGACAGTCACCATTGCTCTTAGTAGACTGAGACAAATGGGACTGTTTACACTGGAGAAGAGAAGGCTGAGAGTGGATCTTATTAAAGCCTACAAATATCTGAGAGATGGGTGTTGAGAGGAAGGGGCCAGGCTCTTTTCAGTGGCACCTGGTAATAGGACAAGGAATAATGGAGGTAAGCTAGGACACATGAAGCTCCACTTCGGCACGAGGAGAAACTTCACTGTCAGGGTGACAGAGCACTGGAGCAGGCTGCAGAGAGGTTGTGAAGTTGTCTTCTCTGGAGCCTTTCACCTGGATGCATTCCTGTGTGGACTGCCCTATGTGATCCTGCTCTGTCAGGGGGGTTGGACCCAATGACCTCTAGAGGTCCCTTCCAACGCCTATGAATCTATGAATCTATGAATCTATGAATGAGGAAGAGTTCTTCTTTCTATGCAGGGGAAAAACCTGTAACCACATGCAAACAGGATGTAATACAGCAAACAACAGTTTTGCTCCACAGTGTTCTCAAGTTGGCAGTCACCTTTCTAAATAAATCCTGTTTTGTCAGTGATCCCTTACCAGCTATTAAATCTCTGGTGTCTGAACCTTTCCCCTTCAAACACAAAAGCACCAGAGCTAGAGGTTTAAAGAAAAAAAACAATCAGCAGAAACAGGGTATTTGATATGGGTTGCTGCAATTGGTTTATCTGGAGCTTTCCTGAAGTCCATGCATAGCATGCAGTTTATGCTAGCCACAGCAGCTGACAGAGTGGTTTGCATTTGGGGCACTTTCTCCTTTCAACAGCAGTCTCTTCTGCAATTGGAATCATAACAGAATCTAGTTATGGGTCTAGCAAAAAGGATATTGTTCTATCAGAAAGAACACCCCAAAGGAAAGCTCATTCTGGTATATCTCTGATAAATAATGTGTATCCCAATACCTAATGTATTTATTACAACGCAGGCTTCTCCTCTAAGCATGAGTGAGAAGCCCCACACAGGACAACCTGGGGAAAAAAAATTCTCCACCTTCCCAAGAAGATTTCTGCTGATGCAAGGATCCAAAGCAGCTCACTGAAAGGATGAGCAAGTACCTGCAGTTGGCAGGTGAAAAGGTGACAAGGCTGCCCTGCTGGGGGCAAAGCTACCACTTTTAGCAAGTGGGACCGAGTTCAGCCACCTTATGAAACTTCCCCTGCCTTGATCCTGCTTACCTGACCCACATCTAATGGAACAGGACTGAAAAAGTTTGACAGCTTCAGAACTTCCACTTATATGTAGAGATTATTCTTCAGCTTCAGGCTGGTACCTTGGTCTGACTTGTTTGAATGATCTACTTAGAGTCTAGTTGTCTACTTCTACTCCACATCCATTTGTGGGCCTTGTTATTTCAACTCTACCCTGAAAGAAAAGAAAACTAAAAACCTATCTCCTCTGTACATAGAAGATTTTACTACAAAGTATGTAGGCAAACACATCATATCATAGAATGGTTTGGCTTGGAAGGGACCTCTAAATGTCAGCTAGTCCAACCCCCTCTGCAGACCACTAGATCAGGTTCCCCAGAGCCCTGTCAAGCCTCATCTTGAATACCTGATGGATATATCAGTAAATGCAGTGACTCATAGAGTAGAATAGAATAGAATAGAATAGAATAGAATAGAATAGAATAGAATAGACCAGACCAGACCAGACCAGGTTGGAAGAGACCTTCAAGATCGTGTCCAACCCTTCAACCAATCCAACCCACCTAATCAACTAACCCTAGGCACCAAGCACCCCATCAAGTCTCCTCCTGAACACCTCCAGTGATGGTGACTCCACCACCTCCCCAGGCAGCCCATTCCAATGGGCAATCACTCTCTCTGTATGGAACTTCTTCCTAACCTCCAGCCTAAACTTCCCCTGGCGCAGCCTGAAACTGTGTCCTCTTGTTCTGGTGCTGGCTGCCTAGGAGAAGAGGCCAACATCCACCTGTCTACAACCTCCCTTCAGGCAGTTCTAGAGAGCAATAAGGTCACCCCTGAGTCTCCTCCTCTCCAGGCTAAGCAGCCCCAGCTCCATCAGCCTCTCCTCATAGGGCTTGTGTTCCGAACCCCTCACCAACTTTGTTGCCCTATGTGCCCCAAGATGTACTGCTCAAGTGGTCATCCCTGAAGCTCACCAAGTTCACCAACAGGAACTAATGTGGAGCTTACACTCCAACATCCTTTTTAAAAAATGATAATTAAAAACCAAAACAAAACACATTTGACATTCACATTCTATTAGGTCACTAACTACTGACAAAAACTTGCTTTTCCCATGCCAACTGGCACGCTGTAGGGAAGCCATCAGAAGCAGTACATCCCTCTACAGCAAACAAACTTGTTCCAGCAGCACAGGGATCTGCAAACATTTACTCTCGAGGTATACTTATACATTACCCTCAAAGCCAAAAGAGGGGGAATTTGAAGCTTGCCCACAGAATCACAGCATCACAGAAACATTCAGGTTGGAAAAGACCCTCAGGATCACTAAGTCCAACCAATAATCTTACTCGAGAAGGTTCACCCCTGAACCATATCCTCAAAAACCACATCCAAACACCCCCAGGGCTGGTGACATAACCACCTCCCTGGGCAGCACATTCCAATGCCTGACCACTCCTGCCCTGAAAAAATGGTTCCTACTGTCCAATCTAAACCTAGCCAGTGGCAGCTGGAGGCCATTCCCTCTTGTTCTATCTCTAATTACCTGTGAGAAGAGACCAGCATCAACCTCTCTACAACCTCCTTTCAGGTAGTTGTAGAGAGCAATGAGGTCTCCCCTCAGCCTCCTCTTTTTCAAGCTGAACAGGGCCAGCTTCAAGGTTAAGAAATGTGGATTCCTCTTTCCTTTAAGGATTTCACTTTTCAGGATGGCAAAACCATTTTGGAAGACCACAAAGAAAGATTGGTATGTTCTCTGCAGATAGTCTACTGTGTTGTTTTGAGACAGCTACCAACCCTCATGGTCTTCTGAAGTCAAGGTTACAATTTGCAAAGCATCCTATAGAAGGACTGAGCACATGATTGTTTGGGATGGTTAATGGTAGAGAAATAAAGTTACCACCCTACTTAATATTGTACTTATTTTCATGACCATTAGTGCTTAAAATAGCACCAAAAATGGTATCTCATGAAAATTACGTTTCTCTTGATTTTTAAGTAGCACCAATTTTGCCACTGGAACATAAAACTGCTATTGAAAGATGTCTGCAAGGTCTCTAGAGCACTGTACTGCTACTGATAAATACTACCCCACAGGACAGTTTGAGGAAGGGTAACCACAAAACATTTCAGATCAATTTTTTCCCCCCTTAGGTTTTCTGTTTCTTTGCAGTTTCACACTTGCTGGGACAACAAGGTGAATTGTATCATACAATAACAATTCCTAAATGATGAACAAACTGTGCTTTTATTACTTCACACACAGCCCTCCTCACTCCATCTCCTCCCAAAGAACAAGACAGGCAACAGAACATTTGTTCTGCAGTGGTTGATACGTTCCTTTTTCACATGAGCTCCTACCATGGCACTGTGAAGTGATCTCACCTGCCTTATTGAAATTACACTTCCAGCGCTGTCATCAAACAAAAAGCCACAGGATAAATTTGTTCACTCCTGCATTATCAGAGCAGAACCTCTCTCGAGAGCCAAAGGTTGCTTTTTGGTTGGTAAAGAAGGAAGTCACCTTCAGACAAGCTAATCCTATGGGGAGGCAAGCAGTTCCTCAACTCCAAGTGCTTTTTCCATTCATGTAACAAACGATTCAGAAGTTTCTGCCAGGCAGCTCCCCAGTTTGCACATGCTTGTCAGCACCTGGCAGCCACAGCTCCAATAATTCACTTCCTTTTAAAATTATTCCATTTCTGCCTGATTTTGTAACACACTTTCAAAGCACAGGCAGGTAGAGCTCACTTTCCTGCCATGACTTTGTTCCCAGGCTCACAAGTCTTAAGTAACTTTGAAAATCACTGTCACAAACACTTTCCAGAAGCGGCCAAGGGCAACGACCAGCAGCCTCATTCTCCTACCCAGTATGAGCTCCTGAAATACATGCATGCCTTCTGAGCAGGGCAACGTGAAAACATCTTGTGAATCAGCCCTCAGAGTGATTTACCAGAAGAAGGCAGAGACAAGTTCAAGGCCAGAGAAGCACCCACAGGATAGGTGTGCCCTCCCGTTTACCAGACACACCACAACTGCAGCACAGCAACAGAAAGCTGTATGTTTGCTCCTGGAAAGACAACAGACACAGTTTTGGTTGGTTTTGTGGCTGTTGTTGGGTTTTGTTGCTGGGTTTGTGTTTTCTTTTAGATTTTTCAGTTATTATCTGAATATAATTATTTATTTCTGTTCTGGCCAAGATTATTCTTGCAGTAAGTAACAGAGACACAGAAAAGCTTCTAAGAAAGCAGTTATGTGTTGCTCTCAGGTTTACTGGAAAGCAGTGGCTCCTGTCTGGGCTATGAGCCCCAGAAATACATGCACAGGTTTCATAAAAACATAGGTTGTATTGTACAGAAAGGTATTCAGCACATAATGGTTTTAATCCTAAAAAGCATTGTGTTTGGGTTTTGAACCCATATATTGCATTACTAAAAGCAATTCTCATGGCATCCAGACCTCCTAAACCTTAAGCAAAGAGCAAGTCTGAGAGCTTTCAGACACCAATCGACATAAGAAACAATATTTTTTCCTACAGAACCCAAAACCTCAGAATAATGTTAAACAGCCCATGTATTCAAACTGCAATGGACTAAACAGAACCCATCATTTAGAACAGAATAGAATTAACAAGGTTGGAAAAGACCTCAGAGATCATCAAGTCCAAACTATCACCCAACACCATCTAATCAACTAAACCATGGCACCAAGTGCCTCAGCCAGGCTCTTCCTAAACACCTCCAGGGATGGTGACTCCACCACCTCCCTGGGCAGCACATTCCAATGGCCAATCTCTCTTGCTGGGAAGAATTTCTTCCTAACATCCAGCCTGAACCTCCCCTGGCACAGCTTGAGACTGCGTCCTCTTGTTCTGGTACTGGGTGCCTGGCAGAAGGGACCAACCCCCACCTGGCTACAACCTCCCTTCAGGGAGTTGTAGAGAACAAGAAGGCCTCTCCTGAGCCTCCTCTTCTCCAGGCTAAGCAACCCCAGCTCCCTCAGCCTCTCCTCACAGGGCTTATGTTCCAGACCCCTCCCCAGCTTTGTTGCCCTTCTCTGGACACCTTCCAGCAGCTCAACATATTTCCTAAATGGAAGGGCCCAGAACTGGACACAGGACTCAAGGTGTGGCCTAACCAGTGCTGAGTCCAGGGACAGAATGACTTCCCTGCTCCTGCTGGCCATGTTATTCCTGATGCCATTGGCCTTCTTGGCCATCTGGCCACACTGCAGGCTCATGTTCAGCCTACTATCAACCAGTATCCCCAGGTCCCTTTCTGCCTGGCCACTCCCCAGCCACCCTGACCCCAGCCTGTAGCACTGCATTAAGAACATGGTTATGTTATCACAACTGAGAGTCCTCAAACACTGTGGAGCCAAGTAACCTGAAGAGAAGCCAGCATAAAACCTCCACTACATCCACAACTACCCTGAGCAAGTAATTCTTAAGCAGGAAGGTCCTCACTTCACTGTTGGAGCAAAAGAACATTCCTGACTCCGTTTAAAAAGAAGTAATGCCTAAAATTGTTGGCAGAGGCTGTATTCTGAAACTAGGCCATATGAATGTCACTTCATTGTTGTTACTGAAAGAAAAAAGATCAACTACAATAAAACCTTAGCAAGCACTGCAACAACATTATGCCAGCTAAGCAAGCCCTTAACCAGACCCATGGAGCTTTGCTGCCTTCCTGTTCCGTACTTAAAGCCTCTCTACAGATGCTGGTTTTTACGTACATGGAGATGCACGCACGCACTTCCCCTCCTCTGCTGACATCCTCCAGCACCCAAAATTCTGAAAGGATCATATAAACCATAAAAAGTTGCATTTGCATATTAAAAACAATAATCATGAAAGCCCAGGAAAACCTTTCTCAAGGGATTCAGCACACGAACACTGACTGAATTTCCAAACATACTCCACACAGCCACTGTGCCATTCCTTGCTCTGCACATACTGCACCACTCGACTGGGAAACGTTTCAGGAGAAAAGCAACTGGCTTGTCCACTTCAGCTGAATTCACTGAGCTACCCCTGTGAACTGCAATACTTACAGCCAGAACAGGCTGCGTGGAGAGGTTTGCTCCTGGCTGGAGCGCAGAGTGGAAAGCCATCAGAATGCGACTCTCGCAGGCTCCCGGAGCAGACATGCAGCTATGCTGTCATCATGGCCATTCTCACACATGGAGGAAGGGCAAGCGTGGGGGAAAGTGCAAGAAACCCCAGCTAGCTAACCAGTGTGCAGGGAAAATTTATTTGCTGGTGGAAGACCCAAGTGCCACTTCCTGACGAAAGAGTCGGGAAGATCTTCCTCCACTGTGCTTACATAACAGAGGACATAAAGGAGAAAACCCAGCAGCATGTAGAATTCTGCTCTTCTCGGATACCAGGTTTTACTATTATTGCTCTCTATCTTGTTACAGATAAGAGTTATCTCATCTAGATTCTACAATCATCTCCTTATCTATACAGCAAAGGTTTCTCTAGTTGGAGACTGAATTTACTGCAACTGAATGTATCCTCTGGTTTGATTTGGAAACAATACCCATTAATAAAATCAGCTCGGAGGACTTTTCATCATTTTCAGTGGACACTTTCAGCTTCTACTCAAAAACATTAGAAAACCTCTTCTGGTTGTCTTTATTTCAATAAGAACATTATCAGGTACAGATACTAGGTATAATGTGGAACAGATACAGTTAATCTGCAAGACACAAACTGAATGAAGTGAAAGGCAAAACCGGCAAGGAAACCTGTTCTGAAATACTCGTTGCTTTTATGTAGCAGCCACAAGTCTAGAAGTTAGTGCTCCAAAGCACGGATTACAGCACTTAGTGCAAAACAAAAGCAAGCAGCTATTAGGACAAACCAAGTACCTGCATACTTCCCTAGCACTGATTAACAAACACACTGTACAATAAATAACTTGCTCCCAGTTCCTTTAATTAAAACCATCAGGTGAAACAAACAGGGCTGTATCAGGGCAAAAATCCAAAAGGAGTTATTTTGATGAGGTGTTTGAGCGACTGCAAACTGTGCATCCCAAACTGTGCACCTCCAACAGCAATCAACAAAACCTAGCTTCGAGCCAAAATACCAAACACCTCCTACTTTTGACTTTAATTTTTACAGATAGGAGAAACTCAGGATGTGTGAAATAAGTGACGTAGAATGACGTCACCTTTGTCATCTCCTGGCACCCTGTCAGTGAGCTGCTGTGCTTACAGCAGCAGAGCCTGCACGCAGGGCACGGCAGCTCCCAACCCCAGACCCCGCATTGAAGCTTGTGTGGTGGGGTGAGCTGAGGACAGACTGGTTCTCTTCAGCACCGGCAGCATCCTTGCCTTCTTTGCTGGTTCAATTAAGACAAGAAATTCTAGCAAAAACTCTAGACCCAGGCCATCGAAAAGTCAAAGAGGGCACACTTGCAGGGATAACAATGGCTTTGAGGCACAAAAACAACGCCTCCTGGAAAATATTCAGGGTGACCATGACTGTTTCGCTTCAAGGGAGCATTCAGAGCTTGACAGAATCAAGCCACAGTGCCGGCATCTGATAACTCTGCAGAGAGAGGAGCATCTACTTGTCACCTCTCTCCGACAGCCAAGGGTGCAAAGAACTTCAGCAGTTCTGCAGCCCAGGAGAATGATCATCTGTGCATTTTCACCAGGACAACTAGGAAGCAGGGAGCACACTTTGCTCGCCTCTCGCAGCGGCTAAGCCCACGTTGCCCCAGCAGGCAGGACCGCTCCAACCCCGCGTTTAAAGTGGAATTTTGCAGCGCAGCATTGCAAAGCCCCCAGAATAAATCAACCCGTGCCTGAGGCCGGGGCTCTGCCGCCAGCCCGCCGCACACTCACCGCCGCTGCTGCTCCACGATTTCAGCAGAGACTTGATGTTAATTTCGAAGAAGAGGGAATCCTGTAGGCTCAGCATGGTGCCGGGGCGACGGCGGGACCGCCAGCGCCAGCGGGTCCGGCACCGGCAGGAGCAGCGCGACGGCGCCCGCGCCGCTGCCGCGCGGCCTCCCGGTGACGCAGGGCCCGGGGGCGGGCGGTGCTCCGCACGGCGCCCGGAGCGCGGTCAGGCCTCCCGCGCTGCCAGATCAGCAGAATTACGGGAGCAAATACCTCCCCAGCGAGAAAAACGCCTGCGCGGCGCAGGGCCGGCGGGGCACAGCCAGGATGGCCGGCACTTCGCAACGCACCTCTGCTCTGACGGCTCCCAGTGCGGTCCTGCCTTCGGGACCGCCCCAAAGGCTGTGAGGGAAACTCCTAACTGGGGGGTCTGAGATTCCTACCCATGCGATCCCAACAGGCAGAGTCGGGAGCTATTCGGTCTGGAGAAGAGAAGGCTCCGAGGAGACCTAATTGTGGCCCTCCAGTATCTGAAGGGGGCTCCAAGAAAGCTGGAGAGGGACTTTTCAGGGTGTCAGGGAGTGACAGACTGGGGGAACAGAACAAAACTAGAAGTGGGGAGATTCAGATTGGATGTTAGGAAGAAGTTCTTCCCCTTGAGAGCGGTGAGAGCCTGGCACAGGTTGCCCAGGGAGGTATCACAGTATCACAGTATCACAGTATCACTTAGGTTGGAAAGGACCTCGAGGATCATCGAGTCCAACCTGACACCGCAGACCCCATGACTAGACCATGGCACCAAGTGCCACGTCCAATCTCCCCTTGAACGCCTCCAGGGTCGATGACTCCACCACCTCCCTGGGCAACCCATTCCAATGCCGAATGACTCGCTCGGTGAAGAACTTCCTCCTCACCTCGAGTCTGAACCTCCCCTGGCGCAGCTTGAGACTGTGTCCCCTTGTTCTGGTGCTGGTTGCCTGGGAGAAGAGGCCAACTCCCTCCTGGCTACAACCACCCTTCAGGTAGTTGTAGAGGGCAATAAGGTCACCCCTGAGCCTCCTCTTCTCCAGGCTAAACAATCCCAGCTCCCTCAGCCTCTCCTCATAGGGCTTGTGTTCAAGGCCTCTCACCAGCCTTGTTGCCCTTCTCTGGACACGCTCAAGTGTCTCAATGTCCTTCTTAAACTGAGGAGCCCAGAACTGGACACAGTACTCAAGGTGCGGCCTAACCAGAGCAGAGTACAGGGGCACTATGACCTCCCTGCTCCTGCTGGCCACACTATTCCTAATGCAGGCCAGAATGCTATTGGCCCTCCTGGCCACCTGAGCACACTGCTGGCTCATATTCAGGTGGCTGTCGATCAGCACACCCAGGTCCCTCTCTGTCTGGGAGCTCTCCAGCCACTCCGACCCCAGCCTATAGCTCTGCATGGGATTGCCGTAGCCAAAGTGCAGCACTCGGCACTTGGACTTGTTGAAAGCCATCCCATTGGACTCTGCCCATCTTTCCAGTCGGTCGAGGTCCCTCTGCAGAGCCTTTCTACCCTCTAATTGACTAACATCTGCCCCTAACTTTGTGTCATCTGCAAACTTGCTGATGACTGACTCTACCCCTTCATCCAGATCATCAACGAATATGTTGAAGAGGACAGGGCCCGGCACTGATCCCTGGGGGACACCACTGGTGACTGGCCTCCAGCTAGATGCGGCACCGTTCACGACCACTCTCTGGGCCCGGCCCTCCAGCCAGTTCCTAACCCAGCACAGAGTGTAGTGGTCCAAGCCTCGGGCTGACAGCTTAGTCAGCAGTTTGCTGTGGGGGACGGTGTCAAAGGCCTTGCTGAAGTCTAGGTAGACCACATCCACAGGCCTCCCCACATCCACCAGGCGGGTCACCTGATCATAGAAAGAGATCAGGTTGGAGAGGCAGGATCTGCCCTTCCTGAATCCATGTTGGCTGGACCTGAGCCCTTGGCCATCCATCAGGTGCGCAGTTATTGCTGCCAGGATAATCTGCTCCATCACTTTCCCTGGCACTGAGGTCAGGCTGACTGGCCTGTAGTTTCCAGGTTCCTCCATCCGACCCTTCTTGTGGATGGGGACCACGTTGGCCAGTTTCCAGTCATCTGGGACCTCACCAGTGAGCCAGGACTGGAGGAAAATGATGGAGAGTGGCCTAGCTAGCACATCCGCCACCTCTCTCAGCTGGTGCAAACCTCATCCCTGGAGGTTAAGGCCAGGCTGGATGTGGCTGTGAGCAACCTCATCTAATGTGCAGAGGTTGGACTCGATGATCTTTGAGGTCTCTTCCAACCTTAGTGATACTGAATACTGAGTCCCTGCCCCTGGCAGGAGGGTTGGAAGTGGATGATCATTGACAACCCTGACAACTCAATGGTTCCCACCATTCTTCCAGGGCAAACCAAGCCTCAACACCCTTTGCACCTCCCTGCACCAGGTGAAGCAGCAGCCCAGCGTCAGCTTCAGGCATTCATTGCCTTTGCACTGGGCAGAAACACATCTCAAAGTGCCTCAAGACTTTATGACGGATCTAATAGGCTTCAGAAAGATTTCTGTATAGTGACAGGAAGATACCATATGGAGAAAATAACGCTCTGGGCTTTTATACTGTGACTACCCCCAAACGAGCTAGGTAACATTGCCCTCAAGTCAAACAGACAGTGGAGAACAGGATGTGAAGTGACTGTGACAGGAGCTGCTAACAGCAGCTTCATTAAGTCTATTTAAACTACAAATCAACCCACATCATACAGATTAAAAACAATAAATCATCTATAGGTCCAAAGCACACTGATGATTAATAACATCTGCTTTAAGTTGGCATTTAAAAAGACCTATGTGGTTTCAACCAGGAGTAAACCAGCCCTGAGTAAGAACCAATAACTGTGCCCTCAGATAAAGCAGAATTAGCTCAAGCTGATGAAAAGACTTAGGCAGAGTGTAGGGTAAATGTTGGTTGCTTGTGGCAGTTGGGGTTGTGGGGGTGGTGGTATTTTGGGGTTTTTGGTTTTGTTTGTGGTCTTTTGAGTTTGGAGGCTATTTTGGTTTTCTGATCTACACCCACACAACTCCCCCAAACACAAAATCATTATCAGCATTCGGAAGGCAACACAGCAGAGTGAATGTCCACCTAAGTGGTTCTAAAAGACAGGTGTCACACAGCAGTGGAAGGGTACTGGGGAGTGCAGCATCACTGCAGCAGCCCATTCAAGCATCCAGACAGCTGCTGTCTGCCATCCATTCAGGAGATGAATAGTTTTATTAGAGAAGAGACTGCTGTAATCACTCAGTTTTCACAGATTAAAAATAATCCTAATTTTCCCATGCAAAGAAAACACATTGTGCTATAATAACATGTGAAATCACTACCTATATCTAGACAGGCCTTTATGTTTCTTCCCAGACAGGGTACAGAATGTGCATCCACACAGTAACACTTTAGGATACTTCATCAAGGTTTCCTTCATAAGCCTTTGTCAGGTAACACTTTCTACACTGTACCTCACATGACCTCACACTCCTTTTTCATCACTTCTATGAATATATTTGAAGTTATACTCCAGGCATTCCTTTTTCCTCTTCCTGAAGATATAACAGAGGTTGCATTTTGTTATGAGTAGGACACGAAGGTCGCAGTTTGGAACTGGTTGATGAATTTCACCACTAATTTGAAAGACTGTATTAATTATGGTTGGTCTCTAACTGCCTTCAACACTGGGCTACAGAGAGTTCTTCAAAGGAATCCTTGTTAACAGTGTGCATTCCAAAACCATGAGCCAACTCTCCCAGCACCTCAAAAATAATGACTTTTTAAAATACACTTTGGGTTCTTTGTAGTTGCACTCTCCCCTCCCCTCAGCTTTTATTCCTTAAGTCATTAGTGCCAGAAACTTATTAAAAAACAATCATCCCAGAAATCCCAGGAGATAGATAGAAGGAACTCCACAGAAACACTCATCTCCATGTGCCACCTTCTCCAGTCCCATTAAGGCAACTTTCAACAGAAGAGCTGCCAGTATTTCTGTAAAGCAGCGCTGCAGAAGTCAATACCTGTGAAATAAGCTTCTTTAAAATCTTCATTTACTTATGATATTGATGTGTTTGGTCAAGCACGGTACATGGCTTTCCGCCACGGCATCTCAGAGCTTCTTACACTATCACTTATTGATAGTATCACTGCAGCCCAGAAGGCAAATCGCATCCAGAGGAGCATGGCCAGCAAGGCAAGAGGGCATTCTGCCCCTTTACTCTGCTCCTGTGAGACCCCATCTAGAATACTGCCTCCAGTTCTGCTGTCCTCAGCATAAGGGCACAGATGTTGGATTGAGTCCAGAGGAGGGACACAAAGAAGATCCGAGGGCTGCAACACCTTCGCTATGAGGATAGGCTGAGGGAGCTGAGGGTGTTCAGCCTGGAAATGATTCCAGGGGGACCTCAGAGCTGCCTCCCAACACCTGAAGGGATCCTACAGGAAGGCTGCAGAGGAACCTTTTATCAGGCTGCCTAGCAACAGGACAAGGGGGAATGGTTTGAAGCTGAGGGAGAGTAGGGTTAGACTGGAGCTGAGGAAGAAGGAGGAAGGTGGTGAGACTGGAATAGGTTGCTCAGGGAGATAGTGGATGGCTCTTCCCTGGGCAGGGGTTCAAAGCCAGTTTGGATAAGGCTTTAAGAAGCTGAGTCTAGTTGCGAGGTCCATGTCAAGGAGGTTGGAGTAGATGATCTCTAAGGTCCCTTCCAGCCTAAGCCATTCCATGATTGTATGAACTACTGATCATGGCTGACAGGGCTTCCTCAAAGAGCTAGCAATGGATTTCCATTCAAATGCAGTTAGCTCAGTAGGAAGTGTCAGCCCATCAGGAACTTGTAGGATATTAAGACTAGTTTGATAACTGTATGTAGCAAGAGTATAAACTGGGACTACTTAATATGAGGAAAAGTTTGTAAAGAGACATCCTTTTTGACTACTACACATACAAAATATGGATGTTTGCATATGCACACACAGAGAGTTTGATTCAACAGGCATCATGAATTCACACGAATTAAGCATTCTAACATTATTTCTTCTTCCTACTCCACTTTCCATGCTTTTATAATCAAACACGTACAGATGACAGCTACTGCAATTTTGGACTTCTGAGGCTTTGTTTTGCCTTGAAATTAACAAAGCAGCCTACAAAATATTAGAATAAATGGAAGACTCAAGAATAAACCAAGAAGTTTAAAAAGTAAGCTTTTGGTTTATTTTTAATCAAAGCAAGACCAGTAGCAGCAGGGAACGCTCATGGTAAAACCATGGACTGCAAGTGTCTGAACCTTGCCAAGCACAGACAAGGCTAACTCAATGAGAAGGCCCCAAATGAAACTTATGGCACAGAATTACAAAGTACCATCATGTACTTCTGAAATGATGTAAGAACATGTGATTTCCAGCGTGGAGTCTCTTCTGTTCCTCATATGCAGAGAGGAATATGAAACAGACTTCTGGAAAGTACACTGTGTGTAAAAATTGAGAGCAGCAAGATGCCCACTGTGAAGGGCCTAAAAATACCTATCACTTTGGAGTACTTCTATAGGAACTCTTCCATAAGATGATTATTCTACTACCTGGAGAGAAGATGGAAAAGAAAGCACTAAATGCATTAAACTATAAAGCCAGTTGCTTTGATCTGGAGATGGTTTATGTAAGGGGGTGGGGAAGCCAGAAAGCAACTCTCCAATTGGACATTGGAGCATACTTTTATTAGTACACTGAAGATGACAGAATTCCAATCAATTGTTCAGCCTGGAGAAAAGCAGGCTCCAGGAGGACCCCACAACTGCCCTCCAATACCTGAAGGGAACCTGCAGGAAGGCTGGAGAGGGGCACTTTGTAAAGAGTGTCCACCGACAGCACAAGGGGTAATGGATTTAAATTGAAGGAGAACAGGATTAGATTGGATCTTAGGAAGAAATTCTTCACTGCAAGGGTGGCAAGACTCTGGAGTGGATTGTTCAGAAAGGTTGTGGATGCCCCCTCCCTGAAGATGTTCAAGGCCAGGTTGGATGGGGCCTTGAATAACCTGGACTAGTTGAGAGGTATCCCTGCCCATGGCAGGGAGGTTGGATTAGAGGATCTCTAAGGTCTCTTCCAGCCTAGGCCATTCTGTGCTCCTATGATAAATACCTAGTTTGTATACTGATCTCAATATTCACAGGCCTTTTAGACTGGTTATAAGTTTCACTAGTAAAAGAAGTACACTACTGTATGATACTTTCCAAAAAGTCTTAAGGTGCTCTCATTGCTCTCTACAACTACCTGAAGGGATGTTGTAGACAGGCAGAGGTTGGTCTATTCTCCCAGGCAAGCAGTACCAGAACAAGAGGACACAGTCTCAGGCTGTGCCAGGGGAGGTTCAGGCTGGATGTTAGGAAGAAGTTCTATACAGAGAAAGTGATTGCCCATTGGAATGGGCTGCCCAGGGAGGTGGTGGAGTCACCATCACTGGAGGCGTTCAGGAGGAGACTTGATAGGGTGCTTGGTGCCATGGTTTAGTTGTTTAGGTGGGTTGGATTGGTTGAGGGGTTGGACACAATGATCTTGAAGGTCTCTTCTAACCTGGTTCATTCTATTCTATTCTATGTGTGCACAGGCACACTGCTATCAGTGAGCTCTTAAAAGAGCATAACAAGAATAGGTCTACAGGTAGACTAAAGCAGAAGTGCTCAATCTGCAAATGCAAGCTGCTGACACTAGTAACATTAATGCAAGTGTCCAGTCCACACTATGCTTCCTGCTCAGATAGGAAAACCTTTTATTAAAGAGGATGGCTAGAAGAAAATTGCTTCAGCCACTTCAGCAACGTGAAGTCTGCAGACTGAAAATAGACTGTTAGAATATGAGATTCACACACAGTAAGCCCAGCTGCTCTGGGAAGCATTAGACCATCCATTTGTGGTACTGCTCACCTGCAGCATGCTTGACCTACACAGGAAAAAAGATCAGTTCAGCCCTTGAACATATTGTCTTGTACACTCAGTACATGTAAGCCCGGGCACCCAACAGGGAAGGTTTGCCCTGGGGATTACAAGGAGCCAGAGGACTTGAGCAATATAAAAGACCAAACACTATCATGCTACATAGCATACAGGAAACAGAAGTCTCCTTTTTTTTGTGGTTTTATCTGAAGAGTTTGGAATTTAATAAAAACACTGCTAAAAACATCCCTGCACGTCCTAGGGCAAACACATTTACTACAAATGCGCATGCAAATGTTGTTTGCACAGCTTATCTTCCATGCAGCATCACGCCACGTTCCTGGGACTGTTGAGACACAGTGTTGACAACTTTCAACAATGTACATAAAATAAGTACAGTGCTTAACAAGTGCTGCTTCTGTAACTGCCAGAGCTCTGCCCTGTGGCAAAGATCAATATGCGAGGACAGAACAAAAACCAACATAATTTGATTCCCACAGTGTTGTTTCAGCTTCACCTCTATGGGCTGAAAGGGGGGGAGGGGGAGAGTTCCATGACTGAAGAGATGGCTGAGTAAATTAATCCAAAAAGACTAAACATTTAGCTTCTTAAAGTTTGTTTTGCAGTTATAAAATAACAACATTTTTATATGCCAGAGACTGCTGAATAAGTTAATGTGAGAAGTCTAACATTTAACTTCTTAAAGTTTGCTTTCAAATGACAGGGAAAGAATATCATAGTATCAGTCAGGGTTGGAAGGGACCACAAGGATCATCTAGTTCCAACCCTCCTGCCATGGGCAGGGACACCCCACACTAGATCAGCCTGGCCCGAGCCTCATCCAGCCTGGGCTTAAACACCTCCAGGGACAGGGCCCCAACCACCTCCCTGGACAACCCATTCCAGGGCTTCACCACTCTCATGGGGAAGAGCTTCCCCCTCACATCCAGCCTGATTTTGTTTGCTAGAGATTGCTGAATAAGTTAATGCAAAAAGACTAACATTGAACTTCTTAAAGTTTGCTTTCCAATTACAAAGCAGTAGTATTTTATATGCTATTCAATTATGTGTCACAGGGAACATCATGTACAGATTTTTAGCCTCATTTTCACAGTCTCACTAAGGTTGGAAGAGACCTCAAGGATCATCGAGTCCAACCTGTCACCAGAGCTCAGGACTAGACCATGGCACCAAGTGCCACGTCCAATCTCCTCTTGAACACCTCCAGGGACGATGACTCCACCACCTCCCTGGGCAGCACATTCCAATGACGAATGGTTCTTTCTTTTAAGAACTTTCTCCTCACCTCGAGCCTAAACTTCCCCTGGCGCAGGTTGAGACTGTGTTCTCTTGTTCTGGTGCTGACTTTCTTGTTGTTTAACTTCCCTGGTTCTGCAATAGTTTGATTTCTCTCAGAATCTATTCAGCTCATACTGCCACTGTCCCCCAACACCCCATGTAGTTCTTGCTTTCTTTTACTGGGATGGCTAAGATAACAGGATTTGATCTGTCTGCTTATCTCTCTACACAATAATTTGCCTTAATCATTCCAGCATAAATACTCCAGTTAAAAACCACAGCTGAAGGCATTCTTTTAAGTTATGTAAAAAACATGCACTATCTGTTGCTGCTACAGGTTTCTTGGAGGTTTTTTCAGTCCTACTACACATAATTCATCCTCAGGGTGGTATGGACTGACAGAAAATGCATTCAGGCAAAGAACTACAAATGAGGTTACCCATTTAAAATGCATTAGGAGTTTTCCAACTAGTTCTGAAAGGACACTGAAGATGCACAGCTTTCTTGCAGAGCAGTCTTTCAGTAAGAGCAAAGAGGATGCTGTTAATATGTAACTTCTCAGTAAATTAACCTTATCTTATCTTGATTGAACACTAAACCTACCTGAAAAAAAAACACAAAGGAGAAAACCCCACACACACACAACACCACCCCCACTCCCCCAGCTTTACAGAAAGAATATTTAGATCCTGACAAAAATCAAACTGCTTTCAAGGTACTTTAACCAAAGTAAGGATTTAGACTACACAGATTGCAACCTGGCTCTTCCTGAAAATCTAGCTTTCCAGATCAGCAAACATCATAAGAGCACAAGGAAACAAAGCAGCAATAAAAAGGTGAAACGTTTCAAACAACTCAGCAGGCAGTTCTGAGATGATATTTAACTAACCCCCCTCCAAGAGGAAATGAGACAGGAGAAGCAATACACAAACCTATAGCTCTTACTGTATCTCATGAGCCTGACAAATCAGAGTTTCTTGGCTTCACAGGCATCCCTGTAGTTAAACTTCTAGAGAACTCTGATTTCCTCCCTCTCAGATGCTCAACTTTGACATTCAAAGACTGAAAAAACCAAACCAACAACCCAAACCAACAACAAACCTTAAAGGTATAGAGCCCCACTGGTACAGTTCTGTGACAGACAACCTGAAATAACTGCCTTAATATCTGATCTGCCCAATTCTGTATTGTGGCAGCCTCCTTGCTGTGCTTCAGTGTTAGTGCACATCCCTACTAGTTTGAGTTTGGGGGGACCAGCATTCCAGTTTTTACTAACCTTTTAAATGGAACCTGGAAACAGTTACAGAGCTACAAGGAAAATCCCTGCTTAGGTGCTGGGCATTTAAATGGATAGAGTAGGGAAAGGCTTAACTCTGTTACCCTACAAGGCCTTAAGACAACTGCTCCAAATCAGTTATGTTTCTATTTTTGTTGCTCCTCCCAAGCTGCTGGATGTCTGTGCCACTCTTGCAGGAAAATAATCATAGCTGCTTTAAATGAGGATCAGCTACTGTATTCCTATAGAAAGAAAAAACCACCAGGACTTTAAGGTTCATTCAGGAAAACTTAAAGTGAGAAGTGAATTACCTAGAGAAGTAAACTCAGCCCAGAAGTCCCAAATCTGTTAAGTACTTGGGTGGAAATTGTTCTCGGATGCAGACCGCCACAGCAGCTGAAAGGACTCTCGTATTTGCCTCACCCTGCACCGGCAGATAAATTTCTCCCTCCCTCCCCCATAAGCAAAGTTGAACATCTGCTCCTGAGCCAACTGCAGTTGGCAGCCTGCAGACTGTTTCTGTTGATACATTAAGGCACTTTACAACCCCCACACAATGCAGATATCTATCTGGTTCAGCCAGCTCTGCCCCAGAGTGCTAGCAGTAGGCAGAGGGATGGACGACCGCACAGTTACAACTGCTTCGGGTTGTCTCTTGTAAACCTCCTCACAAGCACAAGCCTACCAACTTAACTCCACCACAGCTTAAATGGCTGGGTAGGTAGCAGCTTTACAAGCTCTGTGCACACAGCATAGAGCCTCTGAAAGCTGCAGTTACAAGCAGGAGAAGGAAAGTGAGCAGAGGCAAGGCAGTAAGAGGCGATTTTCTCTCAAGATTTCAACTCCTGAACAGCTGCTCCCGATGCTTCCGTTACGCAGGCAGGAGCCTGAGGAGCTCCATCACCCAGTATCATAAATACATAAAACAATCACATTAACATGGCATTCTTCATAGTTGCACTGAATTGGTGTATTTCTTCACCCCAGAGCCTGCAAATGTTTACAGGGCATTTTTTTCATCATTTAGTTACCAGGATTTAAACAATTAAGTGCCTTTAAGGCTCGATTTTACAGCTTTCCCATGCATATGAAACAACAGATCCTCGGGCAGGAGCCCGAAGCAGAAGCACAAAATAGAAATGCTTTTAAGATTAAAAAAAGGTCATCAATATTACACCCTGATTTGCAAATCAAGAGCACACACAAGTGACATTTCTGAGCCTCAGCAAGCAAGGAAAGAAATACAAAAACCAGGAAGTGAGAAAACAAGAAGCAACAAACCCACAGGAAGCTAAACACAACAGCTAGACACCTAACTCCTGACACACACTGAAACTTCACAGCAAGGCCATATTTGTCTGGAAGATCTGCAAACAGCACACAGCTCAAAGTTCCCTAAAGTGCCTCAGCTGGTGGACTACAAAGTATCCTGGGCCAGCAGGAGAGACCACCTACCAGCTAGGAAGCTCACAGCTGAGGCCTTGAATGCTGCTTCCCAAATCACAGGTATTTTCCACCAGCACTTATTAACTGGGAAAACATTCCCAATGAAGAAGACACCCGTGACATTTCCTTATTTGAAGTGCACTTAAAGGCTATTCAGTGCTAAGTTAGAGACACCAAGAATGCCATTTGCTGACAACTTCCAAAGCAGCCCTTGATTAAGATGAGACAGTTTCAATAATTTCCCCACATAACCCATTTTGGAAGGAGCACACGAAGCCAGCACTCACAGGGTGAGAACCATTCTGCTATTGAAGAGCTTAAACCAAATGAAATATGGGAGCCTACTAATCAAGCCACAAACCAGCTAACAAGTGCAGCCAACAGAACCTGCCAGCAGCCATCTAAAGCACCATGAACTAAAAAGTGTCCTATTTGCCCCTTCCATTTGAAACATATAAACCTCTCCTAGAGAGGATTAAGCCTGGCTAAATCACCTATAAATTAAAACTTGTGCCTTTCAACAATGGATTTCCCTCCCCCCCCCTTTACAACTGAAAACTGGAGAACTGTTTAACAAAATACTCAAATTATAATCCCTCTGTAACTTTAATCTGAATTGCTGCTCTCACTAGCACTGCATCTTCATATGCAACTGCTGATAAATCCTGCATTGAGCCTCTGAATACTTCTTGAGCATCAGGGGCTTGTGATTTGGGATTTTTTTTCTAGCTCAGTGATCAATTTTAACGTGTTTCAAAGGACAACAGCTTTTTACTTCAAGGAAAATGTTCCTTATAAACAAGCTGAGATTTTGACTTTCTAGAGCTGTCCAGTTACTTCCAAACTCCACCTTGGATCACAGATCCAAGTTCTGGGCCCCTCAGTTTAAGAAGGACATTGAGACACTTGAATGTGTCCAGAGAAGGGCAACGAGGCTGGGGAGAGGCCTTGAGCACAGCCCTGTGAGGAGAGGCTGAGGGAGCTGGGGTTGCTTAGCCTGGAGAAGAGGAGGCTCAGGGGTGACCTCATTGCCTTCTACAACTACCTGAAAGGTGGTTGTAGCCAGGAAGGGGTTGGTCTCTTCTCCCAGGCAACCAGCATCAGAACAAGAGGACACAGTCTCAAGCTGCGCCAGGAGAGGTTTAGACTCGAGGTGAGGAGAAAGTTCTTCACCGAGCGAGTCATTCATCATTGGAATGTGCTGCCCAGGGAGGTGGTGGAGTCACCATCCCTGGAGGTGTTCAAGAGGGGATTGGATGTGGCACTTGGTGCCATGGTCTAGTCATGAGGTCTGTGTTGATAGGTTGGACTCCATGATCCTCGAGGTCTCTTCCAACCTTAGTGCTACTGTGATACAGATAAAGAGATGGGTGGATAGATAGACAGAAGTGTCACAGGTATGTTTTAAAAGCTCTTCTACATGCAAGAGTTTAACAGTGTGAATCAGTAAGGAACAAAATTGTTGTTAAACCAATCTCTACCTCAAAGCAGTTTTCAAGACTTCTGAATAATTTAGACCCTACAAGTTTAAACAGATACTTTTATGTCCTAGTCTCACCAGTATATGATAGAGAGTTTTACAGTAGCATACCAATTTATTTTCACAATGATTTCTCCACATTGTTGACTTCAGCACTTCACAGTCCCCTCAGCTGGCTATTGCACAATTCTTCTGAATCACAGATTGGCTTATGTTGGAAGGGAACCCCAGAGATCATCTACTCCAACCTCCTGCCATGGGCCTCTCAACTAGACTTGGCTGCTCAAGGCCTCATCCAGCTTGACTTTGAACACCCCCAGGGAGCAGGCAGCCACAATCTCCCCAGCCAACCTATTCCAGAGTGTCACCACCCTCATACTAAAGGACAACTTAAGATCCAGCCTGAACCTACTCTCCCTCAGCTTCAAACCATTCCTCCTTGTCCTATTGCTGGACACCCTGATGAGAAGTCCCTCTGCAGCCTTCCTGGAGGATCCCTCCAGGAAGCTCTAAGGTCTCCTTGCAGTCTTCCATTCTCCAGGCTGAACAACCCCAGCTCCCTCAGCCTGTCCTCATAGCAGAGGTGCTGCAGCCCTTGGATCATCTTTGTGACTCTCCTCTGGACTCACTCCAACTGTTCTGTGTCCTTCTTATGATGGGGACTTGCTTTTCTCTCATTCTCCCCATTCTACCACCCTCTAAGTCAAAACCTCTTCACAGCACTGAGCAATTACATTGGTTCAGCTGTCACCTGAAACCTTATACTAACACATTTCAGCCTCCAAAAACCTTTTTGGTGCTTAAAGTCCAGAAGATGCATAGAAGAACTCCTGCCAACGAGTTGCAGAGTTAATGTATTCATTGAACAACAGCATTAAGAAAAATATCATCATTTCAGTTCTGTTCCCACATCTCACAGGAAAACAAATTACCTCCTCACAAAAGTAAGTGTCAAGCAGGGACCTTAAAGATCTTCCTGTGAGTAGTCTTAACACACATCTTGAAAGCAGCACTATGTTACAATTACTTTGTTGCTGCTTGGGATGAGGTAAAACCAATGGTTGGCAAAAAAAAACAACAAACCAAAACCAACCAAACCCAACCCTAACAGACAAAAAATTCACTCCAGACATCCCCACAAAGACTGGAGGGAAAAGAATAAATAAAACCAATTTAAGATATCCATTAAATATTCCTGCAGGCTTCCTCTTCAGATGAAACCCTGAGACAACTACACTAAAAGGACAGCAGGCATAAAGCCAAGCAGACAATACCACTGAAACAAAATTTAAAATGAAGAAGAAAACAAATAATCTTTAAAAAAGCCAAATATAGTTCTGGGAGTTCTCTCAAAGATTAGGGCCAGGAGGATGATCAGGGGGCTGGAGCCCCTCTCCTATGAGGACAGACTGAAGGAGTTGGGGCTGTTCAGTCTGGAGAAGAGAAGGCTCCCAGGTGACCTCATTGTGGCCTTCCAGTATCTGAAGGGGGCTACAAGAAAGCTGGGGAGGGACTGCTCAGGATCTCAGGTAGTGATAGGACTAGGGGGAATGGAATGAAGCTGGAGGTGGGGAGATTCAGGCTGGAGGTGAGGAGGAAGTTCTTCCCCATGAGAGTGGTGAAGCACTGGAATGAATGGGTTGTCCAGGGAGGTGGTTGAGGCCCCATCCCTGGAGGTGTTTAAGGCCAGGCTGGATGAGGCTCTGGCCAGGCTGATCTAGTGTGGGGTGTCCCTGCCCATGGCAGGGGGGTTGGAACTAGATGCTCCTTGTGGTCCCTTCCAACCCTGATACTGTGATTAAGTCATATAAATATATATAGATTAACAGTTAAATGCAATTATAGCTGATTTTTCCTTTTTAATAGCAAACTGAACAAGTCAGTGACATATTCCTTTTGTTCATGAGCTTGATTTTAAGCAGACCTGCTGGACACTATGTCAAGTTCCTTACTGATTCCATCTTAAGCAACTCTCTTACTGCAAAACCCCTTTACCCAGTGGGGTCACTGTATCTGCTTATAAGCAGTAATCATAAAACAACATTGCACTTAAAATAAAACTCTGGAGAGATGCTTGTCTTTCCATTTATCTAAATTATTAAAGAGTTCATTTTCCACAGATCAATAGGTATAAAACAAGAGGCTTAGCCAGAAGGTGACTGCTAATTTTGGTGCCGGGAAGGCCTCTAATGCTGCCCCCACTACGGACCGAAAGGGCCCCCCTCGGTGAGTTGCTTCCCCTTGCTAAGTCATCTCCAAAATGCTGCCTCAAAAAAAAGTATTGGAACATTTTCTGCTGGCTTTGTGAAATGAATCAGCTCAGGGAAAGGCCACACCAGCATCTGATAGGAGACGGGGAAGAGCTGTGCAGCTGGGAGTGAGATTCGTCCTTTTCACTTGCTGCCTTTTGCCCTGGTATCAAATGGTTAGAGCAGCCTGATCTGCTTGTAGAACTGCAGTCAGAAAAATCTAACCAAAATCCCCTTTCCCTCCCTTCTGTCACAAAGAACTTCAAGAGCAGGTTCCAGAGGCCCTCAGCAAAGGTTCTTTATTATTTTTTAATCAAAAAGATACACAGAAAAATTTCCTGTGGTATTACTCAGGCACAACAATGCTATCTGCTGTGATAAGGAACCAGGAGAGAAGGTAAAGATTTTTATGTAAGTAGCATTCTGGATCCCAAACAGCATTATGGGGCAATCTCTGAATGTAAGCAAGAAGCAAACAGTGAAGGGGTGGAGAGGGGAAAGCCACAGTATTGAGTTACCCACTAACCCCTCCAGACATCTCTAACTGAAACTCAGAACTCAGGCACAAAAATTGACTTGAATTGCAGAGAGATGCTGGGCCTCCTGGCCACCCTCTGCTGTACAAGACTAATTAGAGATGCCACATCGAGCTGGATGTGCCCTGCAGAGCTGATGGTATTCCAGGGACAGAGTGCTCACAGGCAGTTTATGTACCCAGCCCTGCTCTTAGCCTTCTGGGCAACTACAGGTCTGTTACTTGTTTACTTTACCACCAAAGAACCTATTTCTAGTGGCTTATTTCTGCTCCCCTAGCACAGGCACTTTACACCTGCTTCTCTTCATGTCTGCAAAAGGAGACATTTTTCATACACAGAAATAATCACAGCATCACAGGAATGTTAGGGACCTTAAAAGATCATCTAGTCCACCCACCCTGCCAGAGCAGGATCACCTATACCAGATCACACAGGAACCTATCCAGGCAGGTCTTGAATATTTCCAATGTGGACACTGTGAACAAGGAACATACTCACATCACTGAAATTTAACATCTCCTGTGCTGCCACTGCAGATTTGACTTAGAGAGCTTGCCTGAGTCTGTTTCACAGTATTAGCCACCCTTCCTTACAACAGAACCAAAGCTGCAGCCAAAAGGGCACATGCCACATGCCACAGGCACAGAAGCCATTTGCCAGTTTGCACAGGGCAGCCCTGGTGCCCCTTCTTTATAATGCTACAAACAGCAGCAGGGAGACTATGAAACACTTTCTAGATGTGTCTGCACAGGAACACATTTGCATATGGATTTTGATGCATGAAAACACTATCTGGATCCTCCAAACTCAGCTTTCTGTGTTTGATTTGGATTGCAGCTTTTTTGAGCCAGAGAACATACCAACTCACAAAACGCTACAGCAAACTTCAAAGCTCTGCCTGCTCTTTCCCTAACCTCTAAGTGTTGTGATGCATACAACCACATGCAGGTATCTCAGTGAGTGAGATGTTGGGGGTCTCTAGAGTTCAAATCTTCTAGACCTAAAAGGACAGTTATGAAAGGTTTCTAAAATACACTTGAAGCTATTCTGACAGAAGCTATTATTGTGTTTGCTTCCAAGGTCTTGGTTTGGGCTACAAAATGATGTAGTAGTGAAGTTTAAACATTTTGAAAGGTAGGAACAAGAAAGGTTTTAATCCTAGAAAAGCAAACAAGTAAACATAAAACACAAAACATCTCCACAGCTCATCACACAAAATATTTAGGTCAGATACAAGCAAATGCAACTTTCAGACTTTGGGTGTCAGGAATAGAGGGATTTGTGTTGGCTTAAGACCTTCTACCTTACATCTACGCTTTAAAAGAGTATAAAAATTAACCACTGACTTGGTAATTCATCTAAATTCTCATCAATACAGAAAAGTTCCTGAACAGCAGCAGTAAGGAACAGAAAGAAAAACCTCTCCTACTTTCAAATTCAAACATATCTACAGCACAGGACACTTAACACTTTACAAACACATCAAGCTCCTGAACAGCTTCATGATAGGAAATTTGGTGGTACATTAATACCACATCTGTTGACATCAAGCAAGTAAATGCTTCATTTATTTCCCCTCCCCCCCCAAAAAAAAAAACCATTCTACTGTTTTATTACCTGTTTTGTCAGCACCTGCATTCTGCAGCATATCCAACTGGTAAACACAGGGGCTCTTTTGCTCTATTCCAGCAGAGCAGCTCATTCCATTACCAAGATACAAAAATAGAAATAAGGAGATAATTTAAAGAGGATTCAGCTACTATCTGCTGTTGTAAAAGCATGATCCCAGAACGGGCTGTAAGTCTGCATTTCGCAAATCATGACATCACAGGGTTGAGAGCTATTTGTCAGGCACTGCTGACTTCCACAAAAATCACTCCTAATCATCACCATTTGGCAATTATTTAGGGAGCAAGAAAGGAGAACTCCACTTCCACAGCAGGACTGGTGCGCTCTGTGTTTATTATCCCTGTTTGCTTCGGCTATTGACAAAGCGTTGAATGAGGCTGGATGAAGACATCCACAGGCTACAGAATTTTCCTCCCACCTAGCACAATGCATCTGTTCAGTCTGAAATTGTAACATTTTAAGCAAGGTATTATTTCAAGGTGAGAGCTGTAAATAAAATATAATGCAGCATAACAGTAGAACAGATGAACTATGTCTGTGGAGATATTTGAGCTCTGCACATCACAGTGCTAGCCAACTATCATAGTATCAGTCAGGGTTGGAAAGGGACCACAAGGATCACCTAGTTCCAACCCCCCTGCCATGGGCAGGGACACCCCACACTAGATCAGACTGGCCAGAGCCTCATCCAGCCTGGGCTTAAACACCTCCAGGATATGTACTATGTACTTCAGGGCTGTAGTGCTGTCCAAGTTAAATGAGGACATGAAGCTGGCTAAAAGAGCATCATCCTTTCAAGTGCCATGAGCTTCTGAGCAGTGTTCTCAGATGCACAGGCAAGAACAGTCTGAACAGATTTTATGCTCTAAGGAGTCTTTAATACTCCATACCATTACAAATTTAACTTGCTCTAATTTGTTACACACAAGATGTGTAACAAAACAGAGCTGTCCTTGCTTTTCCTGGCTACCAATTAACACATGAAGAAAAACAAGTAGTGATTTATATCACAATCAGAAAAGCTAAGGAAAACCTTCCCAAGGAATCCCCATTCTCCTACCACCCCCACAGCCCCTTTAATGCCATACTTCAAGCTGTAAGCTCACCACCCAATAAAACAAATCTCACCACCTCCTATCCATGCAGTTAGACACATAAGGAAAAAAATTCAAGGCCCCACTAATTCCTGAAAATAGCCACCCCATAGCCAAGGGTAAACACACTGCATCTGAGAGCCACCGGGATCCAAGATCATAAAGGTTCAGGACCTTACTATTTTAGCTGGAGGCAAAAAAAGTAAAACTAGATTTTCCACTGCCACCCAACTGAACTGTCTGAACAAGGAACATTAACTCATTCTACTTCTTGTTAGCCCAATACACTAACATTTAGAGGTAGTAAAATAAATCCTTAAGGTAAAAATTCTCTGTACAAAAATCCATAGTTTTACTTCCCTTAATTTACATATTAGGTCTATTAATTTTTTTTTGCAATCTTCAATACACTAAAAAAATAGAAAGCATTACTTGAAATGAAGCTCCATAACCACCACTGAAAATATGTGTATTAAAACAACCCTAAAGCAAACAAACCAAAACCAAAAGCAAAACCAAACACACAAAAAAGCCTAAAACCACACCAAAAAAAAAAACCCCAAAATGAATTAAAATTAAATAAGTGAAATAAAAAAGTAGAACTATCACCACCACTAATTATATATATATTTTAAAGACCAAACAAAACCCAAACCAAACCAAAAAAACCCTAAAGCCACACCAAAAAAAACCCAAATGGAGTGAAATGAAATAAATGAAATCAAAAATAGAACTATCACCACCACTATATATAGATATAAATATATTAAAGAAACCAACCAAACAAAAAGCAAACCCAAACCCAACAAAAAACTCCCACCTAAAACCACACAAAAAAACCCCCAAAACTCTTAAAAAGGAACTCCTTCAAAAGGCTTTGGGGATTTGAAAAGCAGGGAAGCCAAAAAAGGTGACAGAAAACTTGAACCCTGCACTGCAGCGAGGGCTCTGTGCAGCACACATCCATCAAGTCTTAAAGTACAATGTTAACTATGATTAAGCACTTAAAAAACTGAAATAGGAATATTTATCCCAGCAAGGGAAAAAGAAAAAGTCCCACAGGCCTGAAACATACAAGGAGTACAGAAGAAATGCTCTTTAATTTCTTTCAGGTAGGTCACTAATACAATAGTGTGTCAGGTTCAGAACTGGTTTACCACGAGAGACAACTTGGTCATAGGAGCACTGATACAAAGGTCTTTCAGACTCAAATTCATCAACTTAGCAAAGTGAGCACAGCCTGAAGAAAAAGCTTAGCCATGAGTTTAGAGCAGGTTGCTGACATGGATACATACTGTAATCAGGATGTACAACATGTGCCTCCTCATCTTCATCTATTGTCTGTCCTAAGGCAAACAGCCTGACACGTCTCATCCTCAGCAGCCTTGGGGAGGTTTCCCGGGCAGCGCTCCCAGCATCCAGAACCACATCTCCAGAAACGGTGGGGACAATTTTTTTCAGGAATTCCATTCTGACATGCCCTCTACCTTCTCAGCATGAAGAAACCCAGCAGTTGAGCCACACGTTACAGAGCGTGGCTCCCCACACCAACTTCCTTGAGCACAGAGGTAAGACTTCTCCCTCATGATGTCATGTTGAGCCTGGGTGGTGCCAACAGCAGCACGTCAGCTGCCAGCTGCTCCCAGGCAGATTTTAAAGAGGTCTAACTGTAGGGGCTGATAAGAAAGCCAAACAACAACAGGTCTATGCATTAACCAATGCATGCTAAACTCTGCACTTGCAGCAGACACCGTGTGTTTAGCACTGCAACTATTTTAAGCACTAATAAAATGCACACATTTTCCAATGGCTGACAGAGTTCAGCAGCTCTGAGTTTTCAAGAAGTGCACAGAGAGGGTTCATCTGCATTTGAAAGATAACACTTATCATACAGCAAGTCTACAGACCAGCTTTATAAACAGTGTCAAGCAGCACCAGTTTAAACCACTGGCATTCTCACATGGTTGTAGCTACTAGCCATGAAACTCTTAACCTTTATGCAATGTTAAGTTTTGTTTTGCAGGCTCTGATGCTGTATTTACAACTTCAAAACATTCACACCAAATATTCAAACCATCTTCCAGAAAACATCAAGTACAGAAATAACCTGTCTCACGTTGTCCAATGTCCACCTCATCCCTAGGGCCACTCCTCCTAACCTGTCTCACGCTGTCCAGTGTCCACTCCCTCCCTAGGGCCACTTCTCCTAACCTGTCTCATGTTGTCCAATGTCCACCTCATCCCTAGGACGACTCCTCCTAACCTGTCTCATGTTGTCCAGTGTCCACTCCATCCCTAGGGCCACTCCTCCTAACCTGTCTCATGTTGTCTAATGTCCACTCCATCCCTAGGGCCACTCCTCCTAACCTGTCTCACATTGTCCAATATCCACTCCGTCCCTAGGGCCACTCCTCCTAACCTGTCTCACATTGTCCAATATCCACTCCATCCCTAGGGCCACTCCTCCTAACCTGTCTCATGTTGTCCAGTGTCCACTCCATGCCTAGGGCCACTCCTCCTAACCTGTCTCATGTTGTCCAGTGTCCACTCCCTCCCTAGGGCCACTCCTCCTAACCTGTCTCATGTTGTCCAGTGTCCACTCCATGCCTAGGGCCACTCCTCCTAACCTGTCTCATGTTGTCCAGTGTCCACTCCATCCCTAGGGCCACTTCTCCTAACCTGTCTCACATTGTCCAGTGTCCACTCCATCCCTAGGGCCACTTCTCCTAACCTGTCTCACATTGTCCAGTGTCCACTCCATCCCTAGGGCCACTTCTCCTAACCTGTCTCACATTGTCCAGTGTCCACTCCATCCCTAGGGCCACTTCTCCTAACCTGTCTCCTGTTGTCCAATGTCTGCTTCTCCCCACATGCCTGTTTTAGATGTTTAGAAGTTTTTTTTTGAGTGAAGCTTAAATATTGTTCTATCTTTAGCTTAAAGAAGTCCTCATGGAAGATGTAATGCATTTTGAGGCAGAAAGTTTAGAATGGGGGGGAGGGGGAGGAACACATTAGCACAGAAGACTCTTCCTTAATGCTTTCTGCATTTGGCAATGTGGATTATTGTATGACAAAATTATTACTTTGTTTACTAGACTTGGAGTGGAGATGCACAGATACATTCCCACCTCATCTGCTACATCACTCACAGGAAATCCACCAATACTCATTTTGAAAGTCTGAATGGCAGCCTGCATGCTTCTCCTACTTTTATGAAAGCAGCTCAGTGCCCAAGACACTTCTGAAAGCATTAACACAGTTGTCCAAAGTAAGCATACATGTGTGTTTTCACAATATGCATTCCTTACTCAACCTGAAATTCACTACTGTGTCTAGCTCTTGGGGAAAAAAGCCAATGAAAGGCACACAGAGCTGTTTCAGATCTCACAGTTCCAACAGCTAAGTGCTCACAAGAGACTGCTCAACTTGATCAAACTATCAGTCCTCTACTGATCAACTCTGCTATCACACTGTTTAAGTATTCAATCTAGTTAATGCCACAACCTGAAGAGTTTGGTACAAGCTCATTGAAGTTGCCAACTACAGTATTTTTCACATTCTATACAGAGTGGTGTCCCCAGCAGAAGGGCAACACAGGGCTGGTGGGCTGAGTCTGGAGGAGGGCCACCCCCACTATGAGGAGAGGCTAAGGGAGCTGGGGCTGTTCAGCCTAGAGAAGACTCCAGGGGAACCTTAGAGTTGCCTTGCAATACCTGAAGGGATCCTCCAGGAAAGCTGCAGAGGGACTTTCCCTAAGGGTGTGTAACAACAGGACAAGGGGAAATGGTTTGAAGCTGAGGGAGAGTTGGGTTAGACTGGATCTCAGGAAGTTCTTCAGTATATCAGGTATATCTCAGGCTATCAGGTAGTGATAGGACTAGGGGGAATGGAATGAAGCTGGAGGTGGGGAGATTCAGGCTGGAGGTGAATAGGAAGTCCTTCCCCATGAGAGTGGTGAAGCCCTGGAATGGGTTGTCCAGGGAGGTGGTTGAGGCCCCATCCCTGGGGGTGTTTAAGCTCAGGCTGGATGAGGCTCTGGCCAGCCTGCTCTAGTGTGGGGTGTCCCTGCCCATGGCAGGGGGGTTGGAACTAGATGATCCTTGTGGTCCCTTCCCACACTGACTGATACTATGATAAGATTCAAGACATCTAGCAAAAATAATCTGTGTAACAACATCATTCACAGGTTGGGTTTTTTTTTTCCCACCAATACAAAAGAAAAGTTACACAAAATATCTTTTCAGAAATGCATTTTATGGCTTTTCAGAATAATGAGACATTGTAAAGATAATTTGTGATTACAAAAGATCACGAATCATTACAAACTCAAGCAATCACTTATTCATAATAGCATTCTTTTCTATAGATTTCCCCCCCCCCCCCTTTGAAATCTTACAATTCTACTTGGGAACAAAAGAGAGAAACTCAGACACTTGGGTCCTGCATCTGGGTCGAGGCAATCCCAGGCACAAATACAGGCTGGGCAGTAACTGGCTGGAAAGCAGCCCTGAGGAGAGAGACTTAGGGGTGCTGGTGGACAAAAAGCTCACCAGGAGCTCTCAGTGTGCACTTGCAGCCCGCAAAGCCAATCAGATCCTGGGCTGCATCAGAAGAAGTGTGGCCAGCAGGTCGAGGGAGGTGATCCTCCCCCTCTGCTCAGCCCTGATGAGACCCCACCTGGAATACTGTGTCCAGTTCTGGAGCCCCTATTACAAGAGGGATGTGGAGGTGCTGGAAGGTGTCCAGAGAAGAGCCACAAGGATGATCAGAGGGCTGGAGCACCTCTCCTATGAGGACAGACTGAAGGAGTTGAGGCTGTTCAGTCTGGAGAAGAGAAGGCTCCGAGGTGACCTCATTGTGGCCTTCCAGTATCTGAAGGGGGCTACAGGAAGGCTGGGGAAGGACTTCTCAGGATCAGGGGGGTTGGAACTAGATGATCCTTGTGGTCCCTTCCCAACCCTGAATGATACTACTCTGATACTTGTGTAAGACTGAGAACGCTTCCAACCATCCACCTCGCGAACCGCACCTTGCACAGAAGAGGATAATCAGGTAATTCAAATTACACCTAATTTAAAAACACCTTCTGAAAGGCTCAACCTAGAGGCAGAAGTGCTCTTATTCTGCACGTGGACAAGGTGAAGATGACAGATGAACTTCAAGTACCTACTGCATCACTTTGGTTAAAAGCATAGAGTGGGAGTTCCTACACAACCAGCAGCATCCATGAATTACCAATTAGGGGTTGAAACCACACTTTAACACAAAACAAAAACCCAGCATGTTCAAGTAGTAATATTTACAGAACAAGGAATACAATCCACCCACCATACACACAAATATATGTCAAGCTTTATCAGTTTATCAAGTTTTAAATCTTACATAACACAAATGCATCCAAAAGCTTTGGATTGACTTTTTTTTCCCTTGAGGACGGCTTTTGTTTGACTCTTAAGAAAAGGACAGCAAGGAGTCTGATAAAGCTTGAAATATATTTGTGTGTCCAGTTCTTGGCCCCTCAATTTCAGGAAGACATTGAGACACTTGAACAAGTCCAGAGAAAGGCAACAAGGCTGGGGAGAGGTCTTGAGCACAAGCCCCATGAGGAGAGGCTGAGTGAGCTGGGGTTGCTTAGCCTGGAGAAGAGGAGGCTCAGGGGAGACCTTATTAATTTCCCTACAACTATCTGAAGGGAGGTTGTAGCCAGGTGGGGGTTGGTCTCTCCTCCCAGGCAGCCAGCACCAGAACAAGAGGACACAGTCTCAAGCTGCACCAGGGAAAGTTTAGGCTCAAGGTGAAGAGAAAGTTCTTAACAGAAAGAATAATTAGCCAGTGGAATGTGCTGCCCAGGGAGGTGTTCTCAAAAGGCTTGGATGTGGCACTTGGAGCCATGGTTTAGTTAGTCAGGAGGTGTTGGGTAATAGGTTGGACTTGAAGATCTCTGAGGTCTTTTCCAACCTTATTGATTCTGTGAGTTTTCTACAGAAGTGTGGTGGGTTGAAATTTCCCCCCCACCATTAACTTTGCCAGACCAGCTTAGCTGGAAGCAAATGAAAGCTGAGGATATATATAGGCATTTATATATGTTTATATATTTTTATTATTATTATATGCACATTGATGGGGCTGGTGTTTAACTCCAGGACTTCCATTCTTCATTATACTTATTCTATAAAAGCAGCATTTTATAACAAAGCTAAAACACACAGGTGATATTTCTGCCTATAGCATTTCACAAACAATGTAATCTACAACAGGGCTTTTTTATACAATTTAAACAAGCTTTACAGATCAGCCAGGGTAAAACAGGAGAAGTCTTACAATTACTACACTTGAAGTTGTCTTTAAACAAGTGAAACAGGACATGTAAAGCCTTATTTGGACCCTCTGGATTAGAAAACAAGAGAATGGGAGACTCCATCTTCTATTGAATTGTTTGTACTGCAGTAAGCCCTTTGATGTCTCCCCTTGTGTATTCCATTTGTTAGCACTCACAGGACAAACCCAGTTTTGCACTGAAGTGCCTGCAGAGGTCCATTCAGGCAACCCTTGTCACAGCTTAGAGACAGCAAGATGACAACACCTGAGCTCCACATCCCTCCCTAACAGGAATCCCCATCAGCAAGGCATACAAACAGATCACAACACACGCAAATACCTGCCCTGGGAGAGCCAGGGAGGGATCAGAGGGCAACGGCATTTCTTGGAGCACTGTGCCTTTGCTTTGGACCTTTCAGAACACAATAGAACACAAAGGGGTTTGGGGAGGGTGCACAGGGAGAGCAGTTCTGTTTACTGGAGCAGGTGGACCTGCAAGAACATCTTAACAACGAGATGCTCTGAAAACTGAAGACCAGGACACAGTCCATGTCAGGAAGATCTATGACAGCAAACCACTTGCCAGTGCCTTGAGTTCGCACATCCAGAGGATTTTTACTATGGTTAGAGCCAATTCTAGGCGACAGCTACAAAGCACACAGCACAGTGGGAAGCATCCTTCTGGAGGAGAGCCTCGATGCCCTACCACGAAGGTGTTACTTGATGGGTCCCCTCATGAACGAGGATGTGTTCCAAGCCTTCGGTTTCGTAAGGCAGCATGTTTTTAACTATCCCCCTCGGCTCAAGCAACCCCACCCTGGCCCTACGTGCTGCCGCAGAGCACACAAGACTTCCTTCACATCTAACAAGCAAGCTGGCAAGCCAGGCGTTTCTGGCAGACGGGAGGAAGCGCCGTGCCGCCCTTCAGCCTCGGCGGGATTCCTCTGCCGGTAAGGGCTCTGCCATGGGAGCCTGCACCTCCCGCCCCAGGACTCCCGCGCCCGGCGCTGGGGCTGTGAGCGAAGGGCTGTGCCCGCAGCGCCCCCAGGCGGGCGCGGCCGTCCTCCTCTGTCCTGCTCCTTTCTCCTTCGCAGGCTCCCGAGCTGCCACGGCTGCAGCCGCGCCAGGCCCAGCCGACCAGGCAATGCCGACCTCGCAAGCAGACTGGTTTGAAGCTGGACTCGTTCATCTATATGGCACAGCCCGTCCTGCCACACCACTAGGAACTGTACGTGGCTGCACAGGCTCCTCCAGCACGGGCAGAAGGCAGCAGTTCAGGGTAGCTTTGTTAGCATGAGGGTGAGGATGGTTCCCAACACTGGCTGTACCTGTGCTGGCAAAAGGGCAGAGAAGGCAGCTGCAGGTGTGTTGCTGTGCCAGCAAGGTGAGACCGTGCACGGCAAGCCTCCTGGCACTGCACTAAGACCCCACTTGCTTTCACCCAGCTTCTTGCCCACCGTAGTGGTAGGACAAAAGAAACCACCCAAAAAAATCCCAAAGCAAAATGATCCCTCTTGCCAGGACCTCGGTACTGGAGGTACAGCATAAGCTGTCTCAAGAGCAGAGGTCCAGCAGCGTACCAAAAGGGTGCAAGTAAGGCAAAACTTAGAATGGTATAATTGTATGAGCTGGAAGAGACATCAAGGATCATTCAGTTCCACCCCCCCTGCCATGGGCAGGGACACCTCACACTACAGCAGCTTGCTCACACATTCATCCCTGGAGGTTTTTAAGGCTAGGCTGGAAGTGGCTCTGAGCAACCTCATCTAGTGTGATGTGTCCCTGCCATGGGCAGGGCGGTTGGAAATGGCCTCTGGGAAAGGTGAGTGGTTCAGGTCACACAAAGTGGTCACTACCTCAGTTTGCAGCTTTCCAAAAGATGCTAGTACTCCCTGAACTTTTAACTGTGCATCTTTGAACCCATACTGAACACAGCCTTATTGTGCACCAGACAAGCATCACCACTATTTCCTCTAGCTTGCTTATTCAAACCTGACATCACTGTTTCAAGTGGGAGTGAACGCGCTGAGGAAATAGAGAAACTATGACAGCACCCAAGTATTTAGGGGATAAAAAAGTAGTACAGGGAGTGAGCTTTTCCTCTTTGAATCTCAGAATAGAAACATAATGTAGACTATTTTGTCTTACTCCAATGAAAACAATCTGCTTTTCCCTCCAGAAGTGAAGATAAGAGACATCCAACTGAAAGCAGAAACCAACTGTTAGAATTTGAACCTGCAAGAGGTTACCACACCTGCATTGAAATCCTAAGAGGTACCACAGCTGCGTTATACTCCTTTGCCCATTAACAGGGCACTGTTATTATTTCACAAAATAAGGTGGTAGGAAGAAAAACCTTCCCTCCCCCTTCCTGTATATACTTAATTTTCAAAAGCATTAACCTTTTTTCCCCTTTGGAACCATAATACAGTCGCATCTTTTTTCTTTAAAGACAGAAGCTGAAGAGACAACATAACCCAGCAAAGTGGATGCATAGACACAACAGTTTATTTGTGATTTGGACTAATCACTTAAGAACCTCAATCACAGAATCAGTCAGGGCTGGAAGGGACCACAAGGATCATCTAGTTCCAACCCCCCTGCCAAAGGCAGGGACACCCCACACTAGATCAGGCTGCCCAGAGCCAATGTATTTGAAGGAATTAGCTTTGCATGTCAGCTTCTAAAATTTACAAGCTAATAGAGGCTATCCCTCATATATTTTAAAATCCTGGTTTACAGTTAATTCCCAAGCTACTACTCCACACTCAGTTTCCTTGGTCCAGGTCAATGAATGTAATCCCACAGCAAAACACCTAAAGACCAGGATAAGAAGGGACAAAGCAACAAAGCCACCTCTGGGTCAGTGTAAGTTTGTTGTAATTATTATTTTGCATTAAAAATACTTGAAACCTAAGCAACTTAATTCTTTCTGTGGTTGAGTTATTCTTGGTTTGTCAGTATAAGCTTGCAAGTAGTTCTGGTCCCCCCCATGTTTTTCCTCAAAGGAAATCCAGCCTTCTGTTTCCTTAGAAATGAAAGTAACCACCAACTGCCAGCATTTGTTTCCATTTCCTTTCCATCACTTGACTTTTATTTGCTCCATATAGGGGGCTGCAGAAGTTTTTCTAAGCAAGTTACAGGGCTTTTTTTTTTTCCTTTGGAATGTTAGGGATTTCTGGAGTGCTTTAGGTTATGTTTTTAAGAGCTTGGCTTTAATTATTTAGCATTAGTAGAAGTGAGGTACAAGTAGAAATCAAATACCTGGTAAAGCAGTGCCATCAGAAGCTGAGTGTAAAACCCAAGTGTTAGGTTCACTGACTGAATTATTATCCCATTTCATAAAAAAAAGCCCCCAAATTTTTACTGCTGCTATATTAGTTAAGAACTGTTCTTATCTTGAAGTCACATGCAAAATTACAATGCTTTCCTGAGCTCATTAGAAGTTCCTGAGGAGATCAAAGTCTTTTCTGTCCCACAGACAGATAAGGAATCTGGCTTCCTGTCACTAACCTCTAGCTGGTTCCTAGAACTGACGCTGTCACACAAGGTCTTTCAAACCCAGGAGTTTCTTCAACTGGCAGATTTTCCTCAAATTACAACTTGCTTTTCAAAGCAAATCCCAGAGTACTGCATACTCTGAATCCTAACCATTCCCATGCAAGCAGGAACACGGAGAGAAGACACCCTTACACAAGGCCAGGAGCAGACAGATTCCCCACCCCCTAAAAAAAGGATCAAAGTGACTCATGACAAGGACAATGTTGAGATCTCTATACAAAGAATGTTAAAAAAAGCCCCAAAACAAAGGTTCTGTGGTACAGCTACCAGTAAGTCAGACCAGCAACACCACCACTGCTATGAAACTGGATCTTTAAGGAATTGAGAGCTGAAAAACACTTGACTGAAAGCTTTGTAAGAGCTGCCAGTTGTTAATGTAGGTTTAGCCTACAGAAAAAACAGAACATAGACAGTAAGTGATAACCAGAGACCAAGCACCCACACACACCTCCAGAATTACCTAAGACCAGAAGTGGTCCAACATACAATTCTTAAATCATTTGGCTGATGGCTGATTTCACAGCCATTGTCCCTGTTGCTGTCAGAACTTCCTCTAATGCTACAGGAAGGTACACATTTGTACAAGATATTCTTTGTGGTTCAAATGGTCAGGGAAAGAATCTATAGTTTATTGTTCAAAATAACCTTCATTCCAACCCCAAAAGTGCACACACCACTAATTTATCCTGCTTTCCTTACCAAGCCTGGCCTAATCTGAGTTTACTCTTTGAAATCTTATATACGGAAAGTATGTTTAAAGTTTCATAGTTTCATTCAGGGTTGGAAGGGACCACAAAGATCACCTAGTTCCAACCCCCCTGCCATGGGCAGGGACACCCTACACTAGATCAGGCTGGCCAGAGCCTCATCCAGCCTCATCCAGTGTTGCTGACTTGTGGAAGCTATTATTATCCTTCTTTTTATCATGAACTACCATTATGTCTACAACTACCTGATGGGTGGTTGTGGCCAGGAGGGGGTTGGTCTCTTCTCCTGGCAAGCAGCACCGGAACAAGAGGACACAGTCTCAAGCTGCACCAGGGGACGTTTAGGTTCAAGCTGAGGAGAAAGTTCTTCCCATAAAGAGTAACTGACCATTGGAATGTGCTGCCCAGGGAGGTGGTGGAGTCACCATCCCTGGAGGCGTTCAAGAGGGGATTGAACATGGCACTTGGAGCCATGGTCTAGTAGTCATGAGGTCTTGGGTGACAGGTTGGACTTGATCTTTGAGGTCTTTTCCAACCTTGTTGACTCTATGACTCTATTCTATGATCAGCCTTCTCCATAGCTTCTACCACATCAAAATAAGAAACAAACCCCAGGCTGAGCTGAGAGGCCAAGCTCAGTTTCCTGTACCCATGACATTTGAAGCAATTATATTAATTTCTAATAGGAAAGGAGGGGAGGAAAAAAAGGCAGGGAATTTGCACTTTCATTATGCCTAGGAAGAAAAGAGATTCAGTATTCCTATGGTTGGAAGGGACCTCAAAGATCATCGAGTCCAACCTGTCACCACAGACCTCATGACTAGAGTAGGGAGGACACTGCTGCCCACTGCAGGCTTGAACGCATGACCTTCCCATTGTGGGTCTTATGTGCTACCAACTGAGCCACTTGAGAATTTAGGTTTGTTTGGCATGGTTTTACTTTCAGCACAGAGTGTAAAGACTATCAGGGTAAAATATTGGATGAGCTCTCATTTATTCTATTTGGAAAGCTACAATGTACTCAAGATGAAACAGAGGTCCAGCTAAGTTGGGTACTAATCTAAGACCAAAAAAAACCCCATTCTAGGATGCAGAGGAAGGGAAGAAAACAAACAAAAAACCTAAACCAAATAAACCAAAAACTGAAAACACAACCCAATAGTCAAAAAACCACACACAAACAAACAAGAAAACAGTTGCTAAATGCACTGCTAGAATAAACAATTCTCAGTGTATCAGTCACAAAGTAAACAAATCCATGGGAAGATGAAGGAATCTAAAGCAAGAAATGGTTGAGTCACAGGAGAAAATTTCCATTGTCCTCCTCTATGGAATATTTTATGGAGTTGTTCATACCCAGGCAGTTTTGCACACTCAAATTAGTCACATTATGAAATTGCAGAGAGGTAAGCAAGAGTAGCATAAATAAGTAAACCAACCCAGAAACAGCACACTGCACACTCCCTGTGCTGCTTCAGAAGCTGGGTGAACAGTTCTCCCTTAAAAAACAGACAGCAATCAAGGCACAGGCACTGCTCCTCCACACAGGCTCAGCCGTTCTGACAGCAACCTCAGGGCAACAGAAAAAGCTGAAAGCACCTTGATGGATTAGTTCTAAGCACCACAAACTAATACAGATCTATGGGATAGACACTATGAAAACTACAGATTTGCTCTGGGCAACCTGATCCAGTTGAGGATGTCCCTGCTTACTGCAGAGGGGGTTGGGACTGGAGGAGCTTTGGAGGTCCCTTCCAACCCAGAACGTTTCATGATTCTATGATCAAGATAAAATAGTGATCGACTGCATTTAACTAAACATATACATTTAAAAGGATTATTCTGATTTCTAACCCCAGAAGCAAGAACCTAAGGGGAAAAACAATCAAACAACCTCTTTCTCTGGATTTGGAAGAGAACTGACCGAATCACAGAATGGTCAGGGTTGGAAGGGACCTCAAGGATCATCTAGATGCAACCCCTAGATCAGGTGGCCCAGAGCCACATCCAACCTGGCCTTAAAAACATCCCTTGCTGCATTGCATCTATTTGAAGAAGAGGTTAAGCTTGTTCCTATCAGAGATAACAATTAAAATAACCCTGCTCACGAGGAGCAGGAAGAGGCAACCACTTGGCATTTAAGGACATATCTGAACATGGCCATCCAGAAAGGTAAAGATTCCTTTGTTTAAGGAGAAGTTGATGCTCCAGTCATCCAATGAGACTAGGGAGATCACAGAAAGATCTGTGTCCTTTCCTCACCTGTGATTTTTTTAATCAACTAGTCATAAGAAGACTTCTAATTGTCAAGTGAAAGGCAGGAGGGTTCATTTTAAAGACAGCTTCAGAGGCTGAAATTACTTCTTCCATCAGGAAGATACCACAAAGCAAACCTTACACCTTCCCATTTCTTACTTTTCAATCCCATCTCTTCTTTTCAAGTTAGTGTGTGAGAAACGATTGTTTCAAGCCAGCAGACTGCCTACAAATGGAAATACATGGAGGTGTCAAGCCTGTCAATGTTGTCCACACTAGGATTGTCTTTCATCACTCACGCAGAGAAGCCAATGTGGCTAAAATGAAGAGTTTAAGCTAAGCAGACCTTAAAGAGAAAGAGCCCATTTCCCCACACAACACTGTTATGCTTTCCTTGACTCTGCTGCACCTTTTAGCCTCAATTCTTATACCCTTAAATCAAGGGATTAGACACTATTTTTTCTTTCCTTTCCCACCCCCACTGTATTGTCTGCATCAGAAGTGAGCCTTGCTGCACTTCATAAGCCTTTCCTGAGCCAGACATACTTACTGAGGAGAAGCTAAGGAGCAGAGGTGAGATTATTAGTGGTACACTGTAAGTGGAAAGTGCGCCAGACCAAGAGAGGCAGGATGTGTTAAGCCATGCTAGGGAGAAGCACAAGGGAGGGGACCTCAAGAGTTTCCACAGGAAAGCTCTGCAACTAGGTAGGAGATACCAGAAGTAGCTGCATCACTTGTGCTTACCCAAACCTCTGAAAAACCACCTACCATTGTCTCCCTGTCTTTGAACTGTTTGTTTTGCATAGAGACAGAGTGTTTTCACTAGCTGCCAGCCAAGGGGCAGGCATTTACCAGCTCCCTGAAGACTTTTGGTTTCCATTCCACAGTATATCACAGATCTGAACTGTAACACAGTCTTTACTGCAACTTGTGCAGTTACTCCACACCTTAATAAAGAAGGTGCTATTTCTTTTAAATCAAGCACCTCTCCAGGTGAGCTCTTTTCAAGCAAACAGTTGCTGGCTGCACATAGGGAACCAGAAGCAGAAGTAGAGCAGTTGTCTGACCAAAAAGGTGTTAAAAATAAGGTCTGAAGATTCATATGCATACAGGTAGCTGTCTATAAATAAACTCCAGAGCTGGAATGGTGCAAAATTAACCAAGATCAAAGTCAGTTAGCAGGTCAGAGTTTCTTTCTCAACAATCTTCTTGCTGATGCATAAACAGACTCCTAAAAAAGAAATCCACAATGTTTCAAACCCATCTGAAGGCCAAATGTATTTCATTTTAGGTGTCAGAGAACACCACTGATAGAGCCTTGTAGATTATGCTCAATGTAGAAGTAGATGCATCAAAACAAATACATAGTGACAAAGAAAAATTAATCAAACTTTTCATTATGTTGTGGCTTCCTCCCCTAGGGGGTGTTCAAGGAAACCAGGCTGGATGAGGCCTTGAGCAGCCAAGTCCAGTTGAGAGGTATCCCTGCCCATGGCAGGGAAGTTGGAGTAGATGATAGAATAGAATAAACCAGGTTGGAAGAGACCTTCAAGATCGTCGTGTCCAACCTATCATCCAACACCACCTAATCAACTAACCCATGGCACCAAGCCACCCCATCAAGTCTCCTCCTGAACGCCTCCAATGATGGTGACTCCACCACCTTCCTGGGCAGCCCATTCCAACGGGCAATCACTCTCTCTGTGTGAAACTTCCTCCTGACCTCCAGCCTGAACCTCCCCTGGCACAGCCTGAGACTGTGTCCTCTTGTTCTGGTGCTGGCTGCCTGGGAGAAGAGACCAACCTCTGCCTGGCTACAACCCCCCTTCAGGTAGTTGTAGACAGCAAGAAGGTCTCCCCTGAGCCTCCTCTTCTCCAGGCTAAGCAGCCCCAGCTCCCTCAGACTCTCCTCACAGGGCTGTGTTCCAAGCCCCTCACCAACTTCGTTGCCCTTCTCTGGACACATTCCAGCAAGTCAACCTCCTTCCTAAACTGAGGGGCCCAGAACTGGACACAGGACTCGAGGTGTGGCCTGACCAGTGCAGTGTCCAGGGGCAGAATGACCTCCCTGATCCTGCTGGCCACACTGTTCCTGATGCAGGCCAGGATGCCATTGGCCCTTCTGGCTGCCTGGGCACACTGCAGGCTCACGTTCAGCCTACCATCAACCAGCACCCCCAGGTCCCTCTCTGCCTGGCTGCTCTCAGCCACTCTGACCCCAGCCTGTAGCCCTGCATGGGGTTGTTGTGGCCAATGTGCAGAACCTGGCACTTGGATGTGTTCAATCTCCTGCCCTGGGACTCTGCCCATCTGTCCAGCCTGCCGAGGTCCCTCTGCAGAGTCTCTCTACCCTCCAGCAGATCAACTCCTGCCCCCAGCTTGGTGTCGTCAGCAAATTTACTGACGATCGACTCAATGCCCTCATCCAGATCATCCCTAAGGTCCCTTCCAAGCTAAGCCATTCTAGGATTTTCTGTCATAGAATCATCATAGGACAAGTCCAAAAGAGATGAAGCTTTACAAAAGGTTGAAACCAGGAACTTCCTGACTGCTGAATGTCGCTCCAAAACCCCACAAGAAACAGAATCCTGGGGAAGAGAAATTCAACAGAGCAGGTCGAAAGATTTCCCTGACACAGCCTAGTCTGGCACACACAGCTTTTCCAACTCACAGATTAAGCAGCTCTTCTGTGTTTCCTGCTAGCATTTTCATCTCCTGCTTCGCAGATGTGTCATAGATGTTCCACAGCATCTCAACAACATCAGGTGTGAGACACTAAGTCATTTGTCACTGCAAGTAAGCACGGGCTACAAAGGTCTTCAGCAGAAACATTACTTCTAGTCAGGCAGCATAGTAAGAACTAATGCTCAGATGAATGGAGGAGGTGGGGAGGGAAAGCCCTGTTAAAAGTTAGTGAAGCCCACTGAGCTATTAAAACCACCACCATACCAAAAGCACCTCAAAGCACATCTTTTTTTATTACAAAGTTTCTGTTACAAATGTTTCCATTTATTTCCCCAATATCCACCTCACAATATATATAGACAGAACTAATAAAACTCCTGAGCTGGGTAGTAAGAACCAAGCACTGCTTTAATCCTAAATGATTAAGGAAAGGAAAAATAAACAACTAAAACCAAAAGAAAACCACAGCACAAAATCCCTTTTCCTTCCTCCTTGATTTTCTTAACTATGGAGGAAAAAAACTCTTGAGCCTGGTTAAGTGCTACACCTGCAAAAACACTTGTAGGAGCAGATCCATTAATTGCTCTAAATCCTGTTTGGCAATTGCATTTACAGACAGAAATAGTTGGGGTTTTGTTTGGGGGTTTGCTTTTTCAGTAGAACTGATGCTCCAGACAGTTTATTCAGAGAGGTCATGTAGTGTTCACCGTGACAGCTCTGAGAACTGGCTGGATAAAGCCCTCAGCAACTGGAACAGATTCCAGGCAGTAAATTAATGACATGGAAGGAGAGTGGCAGCTGGCACATTTTTCCAGCAATATATTATTTTTCCTTCTCACATGTATTTTTAAGTGGAAAGTACTTCAGACTCTCTCTCTGCATTCTCTGACAGGAAAATACACCCTGACAGCCAACTTGTCTTCAGCTTCTGAAGTGAAAACCCTCATGTTTATTGTCTACACACAACAGGCTTTGAATACTGAAGACAGACAACGAATACAAAAGCTAAAGGACCTAATGCTAAGGATGCTTTTTTTAAGCCTACTACCCAAGTGCTTTTTAAACAGCTCACAGTAAGCACAGAAAGTACAACAATCACTGAGAAGTATTCCAACAACTAGATCAGTACTGAAGAGCCTTGCTTCCAGTAAGGGAAAGCTACCCAGTTCAACCTTGAATGTTTGTCACTAGAATAGCCTTGCTTCCAATAAGGGAAAGCTATCCAATTCAGCCTTGAATGTTTGCCACTACAGCATGTTCTTTACATGAAAGTACAGAAGTTTAGAAACATACATAATCAATAAAACCTTTTAAAAGTGAGGTAAAACTAAAGCATGATAACCATACACAACAGAACTTAAGGTCAGCATGACACTAAAGTCCTCAAACCCTGTTCCATTCAGAAGATTGGAGATCCTACTCTAACACTAAAAGTGTATTGGCCTGCCTTGAGCAGCAGAAAAATAAGGTAAAGCTCAAGGTAAACTTCAGCAGCAACACATTTATTGAGAGGAACAAAAAGAAGTAATCATGGTATAAAATTCCCACAGGAGATAGTGAAACAAGTCAGCAAGTTCTGCAACCAGAATCACCAGAATGGCTTAAGTTGGACAGGACTTCAGAGATCATCCAGCAGCACACAACAGTGGATGTGATCTACTGGAAGTGATCCCATGGCAGAACTTTGGGTGTGTTCAAATTCTACTTTATTGCATACTGTAAAGAGTACACAAGACAGGAAAGTGAGAGCTGTACTAGAAATATCATAGATTATATAACAAGCTGATTAATAATTAGTTACTAACAAACAAGTGAAGATTTGCCAAAACCCCAAAGTATAAGAAGACTCCTTCTTGAGTCTTGGTTTAAGAGTTGAGAAGTTTGCACAGAAGGGGGCTGATGTAGAAGGGAAACAGGACCAAAAAAACCCCACATGTGGTGCTGTGGATGTGGCATTGAATTGTTCTATAAATGCTTGCCACCACATGGCATGGTGGTGTTAAATCTTTGACTGATTTTCGGGTCCCTGCCAATGCCAGGGATGGAACTAGATGGTCTTCAAGGCCCTTTCCAACCCAAACCATTCTATGGATTACACAAATTTGCATCAATTCCTAGAGAGTGTGGTGAGACACTGGAAAAGGTTAGGCAGGGAAGCTGCTCCCTGGAGATGTTCAAGGCTAGGCTGGACAGGGCCTTGAGCAACCTGGTGCAGGGGAAGGTGTCCCTGTCTATGATAAGGAGGTTGGAACTGGATGATCTTTAAGATCCCTTCCAACACAAACCATCCTATGATTTTAAGCAACTCCTATAGGGAGTGCTATAGGCTCTATTCTATAAAGCAATATATAGACCATGTAAGCAATATGGAAGGTCTTGAATACAAGATCCACATCACACATACTTTAGAGAGACCTGCATTTCATATCTCACTCCCATCACACCATTCTGTTCCCAAAGGTCAAAAGGAAGTAGTGTTATCAGCATTACCAATTGTCCCACCAGCAGGAGACTGCATTGTTTTTGAAGGACGTGTTAGATGTTGGCATAGTTACATATCCATATCCAGCTCAGCTCCAAAGTGCTTTATCCACAACTGCCCTGTGCTGAACAGCACTAGGGATCTATTTACTACAGATAAAACCCTCACCTGAAGAGCAGTCAAGAGCATCTATTTAAGGAACTGTGAGCACCTGGCCTACTTAGCTGCATTACCTGGCTCCATCCACGAGAGGACAGAGCTCAGACGCTTGCTCACAGTGTAAAGGACTCTCATTAGCACTGAGAAGCCTGATTTGCATCGAGCAGGCAAGTGTGAGAAGGCAAACTTGAATTACTGAACACAGAAAGCCTACAAGAGTACAGCAAGCATCTGCAGAGCAAGTATCATAGTATCAGTCAGGGTTGGAAGGGACCACAAGGATCAGCTAGTTCCAACTCCCCTGCCATGGGCAGGGACACCCCACATTAGATCAGGCTGGCCCAGAGCTGAAGATGACTGGAAGATGGGAGGTTGTTTGCCATGTTCTTCACCTCTCAGACACTCACTTTTGGCCATGATCAGTTATCATACCACATTAAATCAAGTATTACTTGATCTAGCACAGTACAAACACCTTCCTGTGCAGATAACTGGTACCTGAAGCAGTATTTCAAAGCATGTTAACAGCACAATGTAGATAAAGACCTAAGCAAAAAGGGAAACCAAAAACTTAGAGGCATGAGAGTGTATTTACAACAGAGCTGTGGGAAAGGTCTTACCACTTAGAAGCCATTGTTAACCACCAACGAGAGCTGTTAGCTAGCAGGCTTAGGATGGATCCATCAAGACATTTTTCCCCCAGGTCCAACGTGGGAGCAGCCAAAGATGTAAACAGCTACGGGTTGGGTGGTATGCAGCCAATTGTTGGAGACAGGTCTCCAAACACAACACAGACAAATGAAGTACAGAACACTGAAAAGAGAGAGAGGAAAAAACCACAGTCAGATCTCAGACACTTACTGAGGATGTCAACATTTTCCAACAGCTTCAGAATTTTCTCCTCTTTTTTTCATTGAAGAGTCATAAGTGATACAAATAGGTCTTCAGACTTGCTGTTCTGCTCAGAAACTGCTGACTCTTCATGACTATTTTTTCCCCTATGAAAAACATTTAGAATTGACACCAAAATAAAATCTAGCTCCCAATACTCAGTGTGTTTCACAGACATCCAACTCTTCATGTGGAGGTTTAGCTGTCCTTTCACAGTATCACTAAGGTTGGAAGAGACCTCGAGGATCATCGAGTCCAACCTATCAACACAGACCTCATGACTAGACCATGGCACCAAGTGCCACATCCAATCTCCTCTTGAACACCTCCAGGGATGGGGACTCCACCACCTCCCTGGGCAGCACATTCCAATGACGAATGACTCGCTCGGTGAAGAACTTTCTCCTCACCTCCTCTAATAACAAACATCTTTATTAACCACAAACAGACACATACAAGTCATTCTCAATCAGGTTTTTTCATATTAGTCCTTTCACTTCTTTTCTGATTTCTGTTGGGTTTTTTGGTGGTTGTTTTTGTTTGGGGGTTTGGTTTGTTTGGAGTTTTTGGTTCTCTATTTTTTCTCCCCCTGCTTGGGTAGCCCAAGGATGTGGCCGGCAAAAGAAACCGACAATACTTCAGCTCTATCTCCTTACCAAAGCCTCCAGAACTCCTGGAGATTCCTTCAGAGCAGAAGTTGAGCATGCAACTTGCATGCCTGTCACAACCTGCCTTAAGCAGCAGAGTTTGGTTTTGTTCTTGCATATTGCCAAACTGCAGCAAAGGCACTTAAAGTATTTTTACTTTTACCCCTGGAGGCAGATCAGGCACTTTTAATTGCTTCTCATGAGTCAAGCCTCAACCTGCAGCAGCAATCTACCACTCCTGATCATCCAGCTTGTATGGAAAACAAGCAAACAAAACCCCCACACTATAAATTTTAAGTCATAGTCAGGAAAAACTGCAGGTACATAAAGACCTGAACCCCCAACATGACTTTTATCAGTGCTCTGATGCAATATGAATGAACTAGTTTCCTTTAGGGATGGTTTGAACCGTTCAATCATCATCAATCTTTTATGTACGGTTTGTTCTACTTCTTAATTAGTGTTTCTAAAAATACAAGAGACCCACATAGTCACTGCAACCTAAAGGTAAAAAGCCACATCCTGAAGATTTTAAGATTAGGGGAAAAAAAAACAACAAAAAAAAGCCTAGAAGTGGGAGTTGGGGAAAAGCAAGAGAATTAGAGGAGGTTCTGCCAATAGGAAGCAAGTTAATGTTTATGTATTTCCATATAATGTTTGTACATTAACTTGAAAAAGCAATTCTAGGGGGTTTTTTTTAAGACTTAACCAGTTACAGGGAAGCAGTTGAAAGACTGCTACGATTCAAACTGTGATCTCCACCTGTGAAATTGCAGCTCTTTAATGAGCATCTCAACTGCTTTCTGTGCATTGTGCATTTGACAGCCCAGTGCATGAGGTATGTATCACTTTTTCCCCCCTCTTTGGAGCAAGCAAAGCCTGGGTTTTGCACAGCAGATATGCACAGCTTTTCACCCTGCCCTAATACACTGCACTTTCCATTTAGTCTCCTTTCCTCCCCCCCCCCCCCCCCCTTTTTAAGAAAAGAGAAGTAGTTTAAATCAACTCATACAAAACATTACATCCACTCCAGTCTGGGAGTGGCTCAGGTTCCCCCCCCCCCCCCCATTTACAGTAAATGAACAGCACTTCAGTGCTGTAGTGGAACACTGGAGCAGGTTGCCCATGGAGGTAGCTGAGGCCCCATCCCTGGTGGTATTCAAGGCTCAACAGGGCTCTGGGCAACCTGAGCTAGTGGAGGATGTCCCTGCTGACTGCAGAGGGGGTTGGAGTGGGTGAGCTTTGGAGGTCCCTTCTAACCCAGAGCATTCTATGATTCTATGAACTCAAAACCAAGACATGTGACTCCACAGAACTGGAAGAATACCCACAGAAATCCACCCTGGCTATGCTGACATTTTAGTTCACATTTCTGTTCAGAGTCTCCACAGCACCAGGAGCAAACCCACCTTCATTCTCCACCACGCCAAATCCCATCTCCACTACCACCCCCAAGACACTATGCAACAGCCCAGCTACTTAGTGGAATAAACAGCTGAAAACTAACTTGACTGTCCACACTTTAAGACAAGATATTGGTGTTTTGGTTCAGCTGGCACCGTACTTATAAACAGCCCAGAGAGCAAGAGGCTCAGGAAAACTCACCTGAGGTATTCACCATGGCAGGGGGGTTGGAACTAGATGATCCTTAAGTTCCTTCCAACCCTAACAATTCTATGATTCAAGTTGGTTTTTTTTAGTGGTAGATACTGACCAATGATAAACCTAAAATCCCAGCTGCTGCCCAGAATTTCAAGTACAAGTGGAGCTGTACTCAAACACCACTTATGGTATCCTACAAATCGATCAGATTAAGCCTGACTACGGGGAGAGGGGGGAGATAAAAGTTATCAGTAAGGTCAAAAGTCTCCAACAGATGCAAGTGAAACTTACAGCAGCTACACTACATTGCTGGAAGTAAGTTCTCTGGGCTTCACTTCCTAACTACAGCTTACTTCAAGTTAAAATGTAACTAGAGTTCACTAGATTTGAAGTCAAAGGGATCACACAGGTGCAGGTTTAGCATTTGGGGTTCACCCCTATGAAAAGCTAAGAAGCAAGACCATGACAAAACTAGATAATGAAGTTCAAAGTACAAGAAATCAGCTGAATTAGTTGGGGGGGGGGGGGGGGAATAATAACCAAAGTGCACTGCTGCTACCCCTACATTTTCATACCCAAAAAGTAATTCAGAATTCTTCTAACATTCTGAACTTGAAAGCACAGGGTGGGGGAAAAATCCAGCCAAGCTCAAACTGTCCAAGTAGCAGGCCATTGAACTGGTATCAACTGAACTTTGTTGGGGAAATGTGTTTAAAAGGTAACTTTTATCTTAATTATTTTCATGTTTATATATTATGGAATCAATTAGGTCAGCAAAGACCTCAGAGATCATCAGGTCCAACCTATTACCCAATACCTAACACCTCCTGGCAACTAAACCCTGGCTCCAAGTGCCACATCCAAGCCTTTTTGGAACACCTCCAGGGATGGTGACTCCACCACCTCCCTGGGCAGCACATTCCAATGGCCAATCTCTCTTGCTGGGAAGAACTTTCACCTCACCTCCAGCCTAAACTTCCCCTATTCACAGAGTCTGCTAGGACTTCCCTCATGTTCATAGAGTAGCTGCTAGAAGGTTGGCTACTATACAAGACTGAACTCTTTTGAGTGCTAATTACATGCTCCAGTGCTACATACTTTTTGCCATAGGAGAGGTGGTAAAGAAGACCACTTCCAAAAAGCTTCAGGGAAAGGGAATAAAACTCATGTGAGAGGAAACCAAAGTACCTACTTAAATCAGCTGCAGATATGTACAAAACACCAAATCAGAGCTTTTTTTTTTTTTGTAATTACTAGCCCAAGAGACTTAATAGGATGACACTTCTGAAGAAAGAAAACACTAACAGTTTTAACCAGCTGCTAGAAGTTGTGCTTTCCATGTCAGAAATCCTATGCAGGCTTCAATGAACCCTGGCTTTGTGTTGACAAACACAGAATAAAGACAAAGATTAATTATGTTAGTCTGGAAGACATTTTTAAAGGCATCATTTTAAAAATCCCAACAAAAAGTTGCTAATAAATCAGTTTAGGGGCAAACTTTTACAGAATCATAGAAGGGTTTGGGTTGGAAGGGACCTCCAAAGGTTATCTTACCCAGCCTCCCTGCACTCAGCAGGGACATCCTCCACTAGATCAGGCTGCCCAGAGCCCTGTCCAGCCTCACCTTGAGTATCTTCAGGGATGGAGCCTCAACCACCTCCCTGGGCAACCTGTTCAGTGTTCCACCACCCTCATGGTGAAGAACTTGTTCCTAACATCCAATCTATCTGTTGTTCTCTCGTTTGAAGCCATTGCCCCTTGTCCTATCACTGCAGGCCTCTAAACAGTCTCTCTTCATCCTTCTTGTAGCCTGCCTCAGGTATTATTAGACTGCTGTTAGGTCTCCCTGGAGCCTTCTCTTTCCCAGGCTGAACACCCCCAGCTTCCTCATCCTGTCCTTGTAGCAGAGCTGCTCCAACCCCCTGATCATTTTCATGGCCTTCCTCTGGACCCACTCCACCAGGTCCATGTCCTTCCTACATCAAGGGCTCCAGCCCTGGATGCAGCACTCCAGATGAAGTCTCACCAGAGCAATTTCCTCAACCGTAGGACCAAACCAACAAACTTTATTTGGGGCCCAAATAAAGTGACTGTAGTTATTATACCAATTAGATGTCAGAACTAGCTGAGAGAAGGTATTTCTGTGCAGCTTTTCAAGAAACTGCAAAATAAGAGTGTCTAACTGGCAAGGGGTCTGCAGAGGACCCAGAAATCACAGCACCAGAGGTTGTAATTGATCCATGAATGAGGGCTGCTTCAAACAGGTGTTGCTCCCAGCAGGAGAACAGCTAAACCCAAACCTGTGCCAGCACATTTTTATATATACACTACACAAGTATTTCCAAGGGAAAAACTGAGTAAGAGTCCAACTTGCCTAATCTTACATCACCCAGGTATCTATCAGCACCTGCTCCTTCTTATTTCATATGCCCTGGGGAGGACAAATGGCAGATCTTAACCAACAGCAACAGCCATCACCTTCCTCAGATGCACTGCCTGCAACAATAAAACCAAACAGTGCATCTACAGCCTTTAGAGGGACTCCCACTAAAGCTCTCACAGCATCAGTCTGAACATCAGCACTCACCATATCTACATTAACAAAATCTCAGCAACAGGAAAAGCCAGAAATTCCATGAGTGCAGTGTAGGCAAGAAGCCTCAGGGGTCTGGAGCACAGCCCCATGAGGACAGACTGAGGGAGCTGGGGTTGCTTAGCCTGGAGAAGAGGAGGCTCAGGGGAGACCTTCTTGCTGTCTACAACTACCTGAAGGGAGGTTGTAGCCAGGTGGGGGTTGGTCTCTTCTCCCAGGCAAGCAGCACCAGAACAAGAGGACACAGTCTCAGGCTGTGCCAGGGGAGTTTCAGGTTGGATGTTAGGAAGAAGTTCTACACAGAGAGTGATTGCCTATTGGAATGTGCAGCCAGGGGGGTGGTGGAGTCACCATGCCTGGAGGTGTTTAAGAAGAGCCTGGATGAGGCACTTGGTGCCATGGTTTAGTTGATTAGGTGGTGTTGAATGACAGGTTGGACACAATGATCTTGAAGGTCTCTTCCAACCTGGTTTATTCTATTCTATTCCAACCTCTGCTCCACCTCCACTGTAGCAATGAGGAAAATGGGGGGGGGGGGGGAACCAAATGGCTCTAGAAAGTGAACTACTTTTTTTTTTCTCCTTTATACAGAATAAATTGCAAGCACAGGCTGAACTAAAAAGCAGCCCATAAGCATGAAACTAATGAATTAAATCTGAAGAACAAATCTGCAAACTGCTTTTGATAATCTCCTAGGTTTCAAAGTATCTCAAGGCAAAAGGAACCATTCCTACCTGATTCAATAAGCTTCTGGAGATCAACATTAGAATAGAATAAACCAGGTTGGAAGAGACCTTCAAGATCATCGTGTCCAACCCCTCAACCAATCCAACCCACCTAAACAACTAACCCATGGCACCAAGCACCCCATCAAGTCTCCTCCTGAACACCTCCAGTGATGGTGACTCCACCACCTCCCCAGGCAGCCCATTCCAGTGGGCAATCACTCTCTCTGTGTAGAACTTCTTCCTAACATCCAACCTAAACCTCCCCTGGCGCAGCCTGAGACTGTGTCCTCTTGTTCTGGTGCTGGTTGCCTGGGAGAAGAGACCAACCTCTGCCTGGCTACAACCTCCCTTCAGGTAGTTGTAGAGAGCAAGAAGGTCACCCCTGAGCCTCCTCCTCTCCAGGCTAAGCAGCCTCAGCTCCCTCAGCCTCTCCTCACAGGGCTGTGTTCCAAGCCCCTCACCAACTTCGTTGCCCTTCTCTCGACTCGTTCCAGCAAGTCAACCTCCTTCCTAAACTGAGGGCCCCAGAACTGGACACAGGACTCAAGGTGTGGCCAGCACTTGGAAGTACTGAATGAGAGCCCAACAGCTTATGTACTACTTTTCCTCCCCTAACAGACTGTTGAAAACTAAAAATAGCTCTCTTCCTTAAGAAGTCCCCAGGACTATGAAGTCACTGGGTGGGTTTATTGTGCCTGTATAAAGGGAAAAAACAAGGTAAAAAAAAACCACCAACCATCTTTAGCTGTTAGGTAACATTAGGAGCAGCCAACACCAGCTTTGGGCACACTAAGCAGCAAAGTTCACATGGATTTAAATAAACTTTAGAGTAAAATAGGGGGGGTTGGTGGGGTTTTATTTTTGAAGTAGGAAGCTGCTTTTCCCCTTCCCTCAAAGCAACTTCAACAGAGGTTAAACTCATGTCTTAACATATATAAAACCCCAGTAGCCCTTCAGATCTGCTGACCAGACAATGCTGAGGCTAACAGTTAGCAGAGTCATTACCTAGCCAAGCAGTTGCAGGAAAACATCCTTCCATTTATAAATCCCAATCTAGTGCAATATTCTCTGACCCCTGGGAACCTGATCCAATACTTTGACAAAAGGCAGCAGTGCTGACTGCTTTTGACCACCTCTCCTCATTCTTTTTTCTTCTTCAACAGCATTCCAGCTGAGGAGTTCACAGAGCCTGTATTTACACAGCCCAAGATGGGAACTTGCTGATTAACAGAAGCCCTAATGAGCCTGCACTCTCAAGCATGACAGTAAGATAAACAGGCAAGCAGCTGAATCTCTTCTTTCTAGGTATAAAATATTACCAAAGCCTAGCTGATATCCTCCCATCTTTCTCTGCTGAGAACAAATGCACACTAGCTTTCCAACAGCCATCTGCCAAGGAGGACTTGTGTCACTACAGCATATGCCAACTCCTAAAACACCTGCAGAGCTCTAACTAGACTGGTGTCAAGATTTTATGCCTTTCACAGAATCACACAATGCTAGGGCTTGGAGGGGACCACCTCTGGAGATCATCTAGTTCAGGGCAGGTTGTGCAGGATGGTGTCCAGGCAGGCTTTGAATGACCCCAGAGTTGAAGATTCTACCACCTCTCTGGACAGCCTGTTCCAGCACTCCACTGCCCTCAACAAAGAAGTTCCTCCTCATGTTTAGATGGAGCTTCCTCTCCTCAACTTTGTGCCCATTACCTCATCCTGTTGCTGGCACCACAGACAAAAGACTGGCCCCATTCTCCTGACACCCACCCTTTAACTATTTATAAGATCCCTCTCCAGCCCCTCAGCCTTTCAACTATGTCGTCAGATGCAAGAGTTTCCTATACTAGACAAGGTTTCAAGGAAGCAGGCAATAAAAGCTACAATAAAATTAGAATGGCTAGAAAACAGAACTATTTATTCTTAATTTAACAATGTGAGTCAAGGGAACAAACAACTTGCACTACAGCATAATGTGGAATGCACTCTGCAGTGCCTTCTCCCAGGAGATAGAAGGCTGAGCTTCACATTGGATCAAATCAGCTGCAGCACACAGTTCACCTCCCCAGCACAAACACACAAATGTCAGCTGTGCCTACCTGATGGCCTGTTTATACAGATCTTGACTATCAAATGTTAAATCATCAAATAAAGGAAGAGAAGTGTTCTTCAGTGTTTTTCAACCAGGTTCATTGTTTCCCTAGCACAAAGGTCTACAAGCATACAAAGTGTTAAAGGGATGTGTCTAGTGCTAGTAGGTAAAGACTCTCAGATTCCTCCCCCAACAGCTTGATCTATTCATTTTGTGCTTGTATGTGCCTAGCTTTGTTCCCACACTTGCTTCCCATCCCTTCCCACCTGTACCAACTATTCTGTAGTTATCCACCTGTTAATTCTGCAGACAGGTACATGTGAGTATAAATATGTATATACACACACAAATACATGCACCAACTGCATCTGAAGAAATATTTATGACCTCCAGTTTTCCATGCAACCAAGCAGGTTCAAATAGAAAGGCAAAGGTGAGGTCTAAACTGAAGGAACAGAGGGAATGGGGCAGGACCTCCCCAATCTAAGAAATACTTCTTCACAGAGAGGGTTCTCAAACACCGGAATGGTCTGCCCAGGGCTGGGCTGGAGTCACCATCCCTGGAGGTGTTTAAGCAGCATGTGGACATGACACTCAGGGACATGGCATTGACCTTTCAATGCTGGGTTGAAGATTGGACTGGATGAACTTCAAGGTCTCTTCCAAGCAGATGTTTCTGTGATCTGTCTATAGGAAAGAGAGAAACAGGTCTGCCATATTAGAGCAAAGGTGTCAGGGTGACCTACCCTTACTGCTACTCCTCCCAAGATCAAAAGCACTCATTTCCAACTCTTTTTTTTCTTCATGAGCTGAGGTAGGGTATCCAGGAACTCCCCCAGTCAGCGCAAAAGCAGCAGCCATCGTGGGACCACCTACTACTCATCACCCTACCCCAGAGAATAGAGGCCAGTCAGCAGGCACAGTGCACACAGTAATTCTGCAGCCTTTGAGATGGTCTCTTGTTTGGGGTGGTGTCTAGAAAGGCAGAAATCTCACCACCTTGGCTTACAGCAATCTTTCTCTACCTTGATCACCATTACTGGCAGAGTAGTTCATGGAAATTCTCAGTGTCAAACTGCTTAGCTGCCACAGATGCAACCTTAACAGTTCTTTCTGTTTTAGCACCAGAACAGAAGTGGTGCTGATAGGGCACATGGAAGACAGACAAAAATGCCTAGGAACACTTTAACCTATCTTTGATGCCAGTTTCTCTACAGACAATCTGTCTGATCAAGCCTACTCTTAACTCCAAGTCTCCTTTAGGACACAGCATCTACAAAAGATGCAGGGTCCTGCATCTGGGTCGAGGCAATCCCAGGCACAAATACAGGCTCGGCAGTGACTGGCTGGAGAGCAGCCCTGAGGAGAGAGATTTGGGGGTGCTGGTGGACAAAAAGCTCAACAGGAGCTCTCAGTGTGCACTTGCAGCCCGCAAAGCCAATCAGATCCTGGGCTGCAGCAGAAGTGTGGCCAGCAGGGCAAGGGAGGTGATCCTCCCCCTCTGCTCAGCTCTGCTGAGACCCCACCTGGAGTACTGTGTCCAGTTCTGGAGCCCCTATTACAAGAGGGATGTGGAAGTGCTGGAAGGTGTCCAGAGAAGGGCCACGAGGATGATCAGAGGGCTGGAGCACCTCTCCTATGAGGACAGACTGAAGGAGTTGGGGCTGTTCAGGCTGGAGAAGAGAAGGCTCCCAGGTCACCTAATTGTGGCCTTCCAGTATCTGAAGGGGGCCTACAGGAAGGCTGGGGAAGGACTTCTCAGGATCTCAGGTAGTGATAGGACTAGGGGGAATGGAATGAAGCTGGAGGTGGGGAGATTCAGGCTGGAGGTGAGGAGGAAGTTCTTCCCCATGAGAGTGGTGAAGCCCTGGAATGGGTTGTCCAGGGAGGTGGTTGGGGCCCTGTCCCTGGAGGTGTTTAAGCCCAGGCTGGATGAGGCTCTGGCCAGGCTGATCTAGTGTGGGGTGTCCCTGCCCATGGCAGGGGGGTTGGAACTAGATGATCCTTGTGGTCCCTTCCAACCCTGAATGAAACTATGAAACTATGATTCTTCCCTGCACAAAACCAGGCAATGTCACAGCAGAAATGAAGTCAATCTTTGCAACACCAGCTTCAAACATGAACTCCCGAGGTCTGGCTTTAGCATAGCATTCTTAATATCTACAGCACAGAAACCACTGCACTTTTTAAATGAGTTGCACTTCTTGTGTCCTCTTTTAACGTGCTGGATTACTAGAACCTTGTCTTTTGGACCAAGTACAACAACCTGTACCTGTAGTTTCCACCACTCTCTCCAGCTCTTATTTTATAAACACCTCCAACATCATATTCACTTACTCCAAACAAACAAACTCAAACTCACTCACCTGCACAGGGCTGGCAAAACCCACACAACTGATGTCTTTGAGACCACTTCAAAAAAACAAGCAGTGAAAGATCAGCAGCAGTAAGGCTTCTGTGAAAGGCTGAACAAACAGGCTCCAGTATTGCAGAGCAGGCCTTACATGGATAATCTCACAAGGCTCTTCTCAGCACATCCTTGCCTCTAGAAGTGGTACCTAGTTTTCCTCTCCCCTCTTCTCCTTACTTATTCACAGACTGACCCCCTTGAATATTTTTCTGGAAGAGTATGACCAACACCACTCCCACCATGACCTGAACTCGGGGAGGCCCAAGGACTGCTGGCAACAGTAGCACTGATCAATGCTGTATTCCCCCTGTAGGTTTCTCTTCCCATTTAACCCAACACGCTTGAGTAGTTTCATTTGTTATTATTCACTGCAGCTTATGAAGACAAAACAGAGAAACCTCAAGAGGAGTGAGGAAAGAAAACAGGATCCCAAGATTTATTGGCAAGATATTTCCACCAGAACACTAAAGGAGCTCTCCAAGTCCCACTGGAACCTTCTCTGGAATACCTCTTACATGTCTGGGCAATGCACACCAAAGAGACTAATTGATATGTGAAAGAAGGCAACAGAGGGATTTTAGGATGATCAGGAGAAGAGGAAACATCTCACTTCAACAAGAGGGTTTGGTTCAGCAAAACTACAGAATGACAGAATGATTGGGGTTAGCAGGGACCTCTGGAGATCAGCTAGTCCCACCAGCCTGCCAGAGCAGGGTCTCCTAAAGCAGGTTGGCATCCAGGCAGGTTTTGAATGACTCCAGAGAAGAAGCCTGTTCCAGTGGCCTGAAAGCATACTGAAGTGAAATAAACATTACAAAGGAAGAGTTGCTATTTAAGCTGGGAAAGAATGTTGGCAACTGCTACTGATAAAGGAAACCTGAAAACTACAAATACTCTCAAGCACCAGCTATTTAATTCTGAAGTAGTCCTCTAATTTAGATGACAACACACACAGAGCTTGTGTTACTACTATCAGCATCTTCTGTAGTGTCAATTAAAAGAAACTACAAGAAAAAAGGCTAGAAAAAGGTCCAAGCTGGGAGTCTTCTCCCATTTTCTGGAAAACATGAAGAAAGAAGAAAATAGGTCACCACACTCGCTCCAGAGTGACCACTGAAGTGTGCATGTCAATAGTCCCAAGTCTCCTGCTGCAGAGAGAGCTGAAAAGGCAGCTATTTTAGGTTAATCCAGCCCCAGCTCCGAAACAGTACAACCCACTTACACTTGTACAGCCCACCTGCCAGAGCAGAGGCTGGGATGGCACAAGAAAGGTACTCCAGGGCAGGGACCTGCACAGACTCCCCACAGATCAGGTTTGTCTATCAGCATTAACTGCAAAGAACAATTCACATGGCTCATACTGACAAAGGCTCACAGGATGTTAGGGGTTGGAAGGGACCTCTGGAGATCTTCAAGCCTAACCCCCCTGTCAGAGCATGACCATAGAAACCAGCACAGGTCACACAGGAACACATCCAGTGAAGGAGACTCCACCACCTCTCTGGGGAGCCTGTCCCAGTGCTCTGGGACCCTCACAGTAAAGAAGTTTTTCCTCATGTTGAGGTGGAACTTGCAGTGCTGTAGTTTATATCCATTGCCCCTTGTTCTATCACAGGGGGCAACTGAGCAGAGAACTGCCTTCCTGACACCCAGCCCTCAGACATTTATAGATACCAACTAGATCCCCTCAGTCTTCTCTCCAATCTAAACAGCCCCAGGGCTCTCAGCCTCTCCTCATAATGCAGTGCTCCAGTCCCTTCAGCATCCTTGTAGCCCTCAGTTGGATTCCCTCAAGCAGATCCCTGTCCCTCTTAAACTGGGGAGCCAGAATACCCACACAGAGCTCCAAAGCTTACAGTAACAGCTTCTGGGCACTAGGCCACTGTATCAGACCAAATATTTAGAGATTTCAGAGAACCTCAAACTCAACTTAAGATGTTCTTTTTTTTCCCCTTTTAAATATTTGTTCCTCTTCCATTTTCACACACAAGCATAAATCACTAGGGAAAAAAATAAGGCTAAACACAAAAATCCCTCAAAACTGAAGTCACACCAGGAGCAGACACTGTTGTTTCAACTGTCTCCAGGGGATTATTCCTTTCCAATATCTTTCAGTGACAGCACTGGACACATGCTATCTGAGACTGCATTCTGTCATTCTTCCTGGGAGGTGTTTATGTCAGAAGGAATTAGGGATTATGGTAGATCTGGGGGAGGGAAGGAAGGACAAGGCAAGGCTAGGAAGAGGCAGAGCTCTACAGCAGTACACAGATACTTAAGAGAATTGACTGCCAAGCAACGAAGAGGAGCTGAACACTAGAAAGAAGAACTGCTATTTGCATCAACAAAGTAAGGCAGAAACAACCCCAGCTAACTCAGGCTGGCTATCATCTGCTATTGGAGGTTCACTGGGATTTGGAGCAAGACCTGACAAGAATAATGCTCAATCCTAAGACCTTCTAACATTGCAACACTTCTCCAGCCTGTAGTGATTCCTGGGAGGATTATTACAGATACAAAAGTCCTATCAGTTCAAAGCTGTTTGGGTGCAAGCGTGCTGCAGTGGTACAGAGCAGCACACCCCCAGCTAGGCTGTGTGCTCAGCCAGCTACCCTCCCACTGATGGATCAGCCACACTGCATTTCCTACTGGCAAGGCAATGTAGGTCAAAGCTACAGTTATGGGGCCACAAAGACTGAACATTATCATCATTTTTCTCACAGTAACTCACATAACTCATGTGTGCATAGAGCACCTTCCTCTCATGTTATCATTTCACACCACACCTCTGATTTCTGCTAAGCTAAAGCTTAAATACAGACAAGAATTGTTAAGAGATCATGGCACTCCAGACCTGGAGGAACACATGTGATACCCATGCTCTGTATTCTGAGAGTACACTGAGGAGTAGAGTTTGCCTACATGCCTCTTAAGGAACTCAGAGCAAAAAAGGAGTCATTTAAACCTCTGTGCAATACAGGCTTGTGCGGTAGACAAGACGATCAAGATAAAACCCCCTGAGATACAAAACTAGACCTGAAATAAGCACACACCATGTCCCAGGTTGGTTTTTCCCTTGATGCATAGCCACTCTGGGGGGTAGGGGTAGTAATTATAATCTTCTTAAGTTCTTAGAAAAAGTAAATACAGACAGCATGTTCTCAGTTGTATCGGCAAAAACTTTCAGCGTGCCAATTAACATCACCCCCCAAAAATCAGAGAGATGAACAGTGGAAAACCCAACCCACCCACCCACCCACCTACGGACCACTCTTGAGCTGCTGAAGCCTAGCAGGGTGACCCTGTGAAGCACAAACATAGTAACAAAAAAAAACAGAACAGGTCTACTTTTTGCCTTGCAGCCCTGCAACTTCCCTCCTCTAAGGCACTACACCATTACATCAGACCCAGCTACCACCATGCTCTGGTTTGCCTAGGCCAAGCACAGACAGCAGTCCAATGTTACCCCAACTAACCCTACAGAAGGATTAAAGCAACTTTTCTTTTGAAACAAAGCTCAGCAATAGTTTACTACAGCATCCCAAAGCAACATACCACTGCTCTGCTCCAAGGAAACCGCTTGTAGAGGAGTCAACACAGGCTTTAACCAGATCCATTTCGGAATATAAATGAGCCATTCACAGCAGCAATTTGCTCAGGGAAGTCACTCACCTACTGTCAACAACCACCACCAAGTACCACTAAGGGCCTCAACAAACCACAGATACAGGAAGCTTTTAAGAGCAAACATCACCCTCATCTTCAAGTCCTAAGACTTACTAAGCATGCAGCACAATTTTTCCTGAGGGGTCTGTTTCCTTCCTGCGACAGTGTCACAAGATAAGAATCGCCGTGTGTGGTTTCCCAGCTCTTGTTCAACAGCCTGCCACAGAGATTCTGAAGCACATCCTCAGCACCACAGCAACAACACGAAAGCAAAGCAACACTGAAACAGCCGACTGAGGGAAGGACACTTCAGGAAATACACCTGAGTTGGCTGCAGTTAATTCCACTCTTTGCTCAGCCCACAGTCAGCAAGTGACCTTCTTTAGCACAGCGCTTTCTATGCTCCATATTGCTTGCTCCTGCCTACATGAGCAGCTCTTCACCTACTACTTCAGCTTACAAAGACCTTGCCCATTCTGTCCTGTGTTTACATGAAGGTGGCTTACTACCCACACCTTCCTCACTACATGGGAGATGAGCAGTGCATGTAAGAGCAAAGAACTCGCTTTCTGCTTCAGTAAAGCTCTTTCCTGAGGCACATTTCAGATGTCTAACCCTGAAGTCAGTCCCAGGTCACACTCTTGCTACCTCCCCCTCCAGACCATCTTACTAACCCTTACAACTGTAGGAGCAAACTGCTTTTGCAACTCCTTCAGTATGAGTGACCACCAAAACATTTTGGCTGAGGTTTTACTTTGTTGTTTGGGTTTTACGCTTTCCATCTGATTCCTTGGGATGTTTTACCTGGAGTTTTACACCCGCCCAGTGATTTCTGGTTAAGAAACTGTTCACTGAGCAGCCAAATAATGTGCATATATAAGAACATATAAGCATATGCAAATATATATACATAAATATAAAGGAAAGCACCGAGGGAAAAGTAATTAAGTCCCTGTAAAACTTCTTAGCCGCACTGGCAACAACCAATGCGAGTGTGTAAAAACGAATCCTAAGGTTCAGCTAAGAGCAAACTCGGTCCCCAGTAGCACCTTGAAGTTAATACTTTAGCGAAGCGCTCACACACGTGTCCTCCGACGCTCACGACTGTAGACCAAGTTTCATCCAAAGCCGAGCCAGCCTGCCCAGGAGCGCGGAGGGCGGGAGCGGCAGCAGGGAGCGCCGCTGCCCGCTCGCAGCGCCCTTTCCACCCGCAGCCGGGACGCGCGTTTCCCCGCCGGAGGTCCAGCGCGCCCGCGCAGCCCCCGGGCACCCCCCGGCGGCGGCGGGGCGGGGCCGGGAACAAAGCCCGGCTCCGTGCCACCCTCCCCGCTCCGTCCCGCCATTCCCGGGCGAACTGGCGCACGCCCGACTCCGCCATCCCCCGCGGCCGTGGCTGCCTCGGCCGTATGCCGGCGGCTCATCCGGCCCCGCTGCCGCGGGGAACGACCGGAGCCAGTCGGACGGGTGCGGGCGTGGGACGGGAGGAGCCCAGCGGCTGCTCGCTTTCCGCTCGGCCCGCGGCGGGGTGTGCGAGCGCCGCGCCCACCCCGGGAGGTTTCGGGGGACCGCCGACCGCGCCGGGAGGAGAGGGCAGGGCATGCACCCCACGGCCGGGCGCGATGGGCGAACGAGGCCGGAATCGGAGAAAAGGGGGCGGAAGAGGGAGGGCAGGAGCAGACTGGGTGCGGGCCGCGGAGAGGACCGGGGAAAGCTCCATCTCCCCGGAACAGGAGGGCAGGAGCCCCGGCCCCATGCGGAGGCGTCCAGAAGGCACCAAGCGCACACGAGCACTACGGACCCCTTCCCCGCCCACCACCCCCTGTCCCTGTGTCCGCCCACCCCCGCGGCGGCGGGCAGGGCCGCCCGGCGCACGCTGCCCTCCCCTCCGTAAACAAAGCGGAACGGGCCGGGGGCCGGGCCAGCGGCGGAGGCCGCACGGGCCATCTCCGCCTCCCAACCTGCACACTCCGTTTCCCTCAGAACGGACGGCCCCCTCCTCCCACTCCGCCACGACCAGGTCCCAGCTCCGCCACCGCCTCACCTATCGCGCCGGTGGAAGCGCTGCCTCTCGCCGCCGCCCAGGCGCCGCTCCCTCAGCGCGACTACGGTTCAGGCCTTCGGAGCGACTCTGGTGGGAGCCGGTGAGCGAGTCGCGCCGCCAGCATCCCCCGCCGGCTTTATCCCGACGCCGCCTCTCCCCTTCGGTAACTCGACGGTCAGGCTCGTCCCTCCCGCCCTCCCCGCCGCCCCATTGGCGCGCGCCCCTCCACCAGGAACCGACGCTCATTGGTGCACGCGCGCAGCAATCACGCGGGGCCGGGTCCACGTCCCCTCCCCGTTGGCTCTCGAACGCCAAGCCCGCCCTCCCTGCCCCGCCCCCACCACACCTCAACCAGTCGCAAGGCCGCGTAGCGAGACGAGTTTCCGATTGGCGCCGCCGGCCAGTTTCCTGAGGTTCTGATAGGCCGAAGCGGCAGCCAGTTCTGCGACCCGGCCGGCCCGTCCGTGGGAGCGCACCGAGATGCTTTTCCAACCTCCCCCCCCGCGAACTTCCCCTAGCGGCTGAGGGACCGCGGGCAAACTCTCTGACGGGAAGGACCGGGAGGGCACCACGCAGAGCGGCGGCGCGCTCACCTGGCGGGAGGGCGGCCTCAGACACCGGGTAGAGCCGCCTGCGGCCCAAGGAAGCCTTCGCACCACTGGTGAGAGCAGGACCGATCGCAAGCGGCTAGAACGGTATCGCCAAGATAACCAGGAATAAAGCGGCCTTCCGGCCATGCAGCGGCCTGGCTGAGGCACATCAGAGAAGTTTCTTCGCTGCTGAAGGGATGAGGCCCTGCCGGGGTCCCACGTTAGAGGCCGTGACGAGCGGGCGCTCCTCGCAGTCCTCCTTTTCGCCCCTAGGAAGCGAGAAGAAAACACGCCCTTCCCTCAAGGGAATAAAGGCAAATACTTGTGTCTCGGCCAGCTTCACAAATACCGCCTTTTTGCCTGAAATTAGTCGTGTCGTTCTACCAAGGCGCACCGCCGAGCTTCCTTCCCCCGCAGGAGCAGCCTGTTGCCGCCGGTGCCTGCGGGGCAGGGCAGGCGCAGGGGGGAGGCTCCCAGCGCTCCTGCACAGCAGGCAAAGCACTCGCGCTGCTTTCGCCATCGGAACTTGGCTCTGACTGCACGTACTTCTCACGGGCACCCGTCTGCAAGGTGTATCGTCGCGCAAGTGACACAAACGGAGCGGCAAGGTGATGAGATAGTTCACTCGGCATCCTCAGAAAGTCCATCTGATGCTGGCACTGGTCAGGATTTCACTTACGGGAGAGGTCTGGTGGCTGGAGGTAATCGTGCATTTCTAAACAATGCAAAGGTCTCCAAGCCGGTTGTAATGAAAACAATACCAACAGTCACATTTAAAGGGGTTAGATACCTTTATTTTCTGTTGAACCGCTTCAGAACTTAAAGGCTTGCAAAGAGAAATAACAGAGGAGTGGAGGGAGAGGAAGAAATACATGTCAAGCATGACAAAATAACACCAGATTGCAAAACAATAGTATAAAGAGTCCTGAAATCTCAATTTTCCCACTGCCAGATATAATCCTGTCCAACAAAACCAGACTGAGTGAAAAGTATGCTTTTCAGGAACAAGTGTGCCTGCACAACAGCTGCCAGTCTCTGCTAAAAGAAGCTGCAAGTTCTGTTGCATGCTTTGTATGATGCTGATTTAGAAGATCCCTGCATGCTCAACTATGTGTGTCCATGGGCTGCACACCCTTAGGACAGATAACATACACCAACTTGCAGAAACCAGTAGGAACAAGAGCAGCATAGGGAAAGGGGGGAAAAAGGTATCCTGGTAGCTGAGAAGCATAGTTCAGGTTAACTCTTTCCTGTAGATGTAAGAATTTGGGGGGTGGAGTATTTTTAGTCTATTTTGGTAACTGTACCACAACCAAAATGTGGGGTAATAACACACCTAAAACCAGGACTCATGGGTGCTGGTGTTGTGCATAACTTCAGAGCATTGCTATGTCACAAGTGGCTTCCCATTTTAAAGTTCTCCTGAATTAGGAGCTCAGCCTGATCTCCCCAGTAATTGCATGTCCCTCCATGTACCCCAAACTAGAGCATCTGAACTTCCCCACTAATGACATCAGACTACTGCTGTTTAACCCTGAGCACCTCAACTTCAGACTACTGCTGTTTGTTTAACCCTGAGCATCTGAACTTCACAGGATGCACAATCAAACCACTTTCAGAACCCCGTGTTCACCTCTTCCCTGCTTGCTTCACAAACCAGCCCTAAGGATTAGGGAACATGTAAAGCACTTTTCAAAGTACATTACAGCACCAGTTATTATTAGTACTAATTACTATCAGTGTAGGTAAAGTCCTTACTAATTGAGGCTTTGAGTATCAGCTCCACAAAGACACCCACTCTTGGTTCTTGCTGATGTGCCACAATGCTTTAGGCAAGTAACTGATCCTTTGTTTGCCACCACTTGTAGTAGTTACAACAATGCTCCTTTTTGTTTTTTTATTGGTATGAAGCTGTTATTTCTCAGTTAGGGAGAGAGTGCTCTTTCCACACAATGTCCTGTTAACTCTTGGCAGCCACTAAAGAATCACAAGCTCTCAGCTGTTGTGTTTCACTCTACTGTCCAAACGAAAAGGCAAACAAAAATACCCCCCCGCCAAATCACCATTCCAGCTATGTACTTGAGCACAGGAACTTGCAGCACTTGTTTGGGCAGCTTTCCTCCCCAGCACACACTCCGGCTCCTCTACTGGCTTCAGTTAGGCTTTATGCAGTGTGGTAAAACTGGAGTCTTCTGTCAAGCCACCTCTTTGTTCTGCCCCGGATCTGTATAAAGCCTGTCAGTAACTGTTGACAAGAAGATGGAAGGGAATTTCTCAGAAAGATCAGCACTGAGGCAACTAAGCATTTCAACCACTTGAAAGATCAGCATTTAAACCACTTGACAGCCTACACATAACTCACCCTGTGAATTCTTGAGCTCCAGGAATTCTGAATATTCACCAGTGACTTTGTTTTGGAAGCACTGCAATCAGAAACCATCTTTCACACCTCCTAACTTCTTGTTGCATAAAATAAGCAGGTCCTTTTAAAAGAGCCTTATGGTCTTAAAGTTTTGCTTTTTTCCTGCTCTGAGGCAGCTCCCACAAAAGAAATTTCACATAACTATTGAGTTACAGCATTTTGAGTCTCCAATATATTCATCATTCCTGGATAATACTAAGTCATTACAAGTTTAGAGTCACAGATAAAAAGGCTTTTCTGACTCCTGAAGCCACTCAAAGAACTTGATGCTACTCCTCTTCACAAATAACCCAGCAGATTTGTACATCTGACACACAAACCAGCAATTAGGAAGCTGCTGCTGAGACATCAAACTGTCACTGTGAACCTCATTAAGACAGCTCCACACACACTCCTTAGCCCATCTGTTCTAGGTCACTCACATGCCTAGAGTTCACTTTGTAGTTGCATTCTCTAATTTCAGACACTCCACATCCATATTCCTTACTAATTTCAGACACCTTCAATCTCCAAACCCTTCCCTTTCCTATCTTCAGGCATGGGCTTTTTAGTACAGCCATCAAACAGTAGCAGTTTAAGCCTCTTACTCTGGAATTCCAGGGTAAAGAGACAATGGCTTGCTCCAGGAAAGGCTTAAAGGGAGTGGTGCATTCCAGGCAAGTAGAGGCAGCTCAGGATATGGCAAATTCAAGCTCAAGGTTTACAAGCCAAGGCTGCAGCATACACTGCACTACCAGAAACATCTTCCCATTTCTGATAAACTGCAACCTTCCTCCAATGCTGCAGTTTCAACAGCATTAGTTAGATGCAAGCACACAAACTCTAATCTCTCACTTCAGTACAATCCTAACCACCACACCTTTCAAGTTCAGATGCCAAGTTCAGTTGCCCTCCAAGTTCTTGTTGGGTCATGATTCAAACTCTCTTTTAGGTAAGAGACATCCTTTGCCTTTAGTCAGTTCTGCCCATGCATGTTTCACAGAACAGTTTGGCTTGGAAGGGACCTCAAAAGATCATCTAGTTCCAACCCCACTGCCATGGGCAGAGACACTTTCCATTAGACCAAATTGCTCAATGCCTCAATCAACCTGGCCTTGAACACCTCCAGTGAATCTACAGCCTCCCTGGGCATACTGTTCCAGTGTCTCACCCTCACTGTAAAGCATCCCTCTCTACTCTCCAGATGAAACCTGCCCTCCTCAAGCTTCAGTCCATTCCCTCTCATCCTATGACTGCAAACCCTTGTATAAAATCCCTTTCCCAGCTTTCTCGTGGGCCCCTTGCAAGTACGGAAGGGCTGCTCCCCAGAGCCTTCTCCAGGCTGAACAGCTCCAACTCTCCCAGCCTGGCCCCCATGCAGGAGGTGCTCCAGCCCTCTGATCATCTTCAATCTTTCCTGGTAACATACCCATTGTTCAGGTTAGAGGCATAAAGGGATAAAAGCTTTTTGCTACCACTTAGCAGAAACAAGTCAGAAATTAGCCGGTTATGAAGCCAAGAATCACCAAAGCAAAAGCCACGTAAGGATTACCCTTAACGGCATTCAGCCCTTCTGAAGCAGTGCCTGCCCTCCAACGGCCTGGAGGGTGGCATTCTTTAAGCGAGCAGGAAACAAGATAAAGCACAGGAAGGAAACACTGTCGATTGCAATGAATGCTCCCAGCCTCAGCTGCTGCCCCTAGGTCCTTCGCCCGTCCTCACTCGCCTTTCCCGGCGAGGAGACGCCGCTGATGAAGGCAAATAAACACAGGGCCGTTCCCCACCGCCCCGAGCCCATCAGCACCGCGGCCTCCCGCGCTGCTCCCAGGCCCGCCCGCGGAGCCTCTCCCCCGGGCAAGGCCGCGGGGCCCAGGCAGGGAGCCTGAGGGGTCGCCGCCACCCCCGGGACCCCCAGCACGGCCGCCGGTGCCCAGCCCGCAGAGCGCGGCGCCCCCAGCCGCCCCCGCCGCCACGCATGCGCCGGCAGCCCGCAGCGGACGGCGTCACGGCGCCTTCCGGCTCGGCGCAGCGTCCTCCCCGCCCCGCCATGGAGGCCGGGCAGGGTCCCGGCGGCGGGGAGCTCGGCGGCTCGGCCGAGGTACGGTGGCTGGCTTTATGTGGGGGCCGGGGGTGGCGCTGAGGGAGCGGCGGCAGGCTCGGGGTCACCGCCGGGCGCCGGGCAGCGCCGTTCCCCTCCGCCTCCTGCCCTGCCCGGAGCTCGCTGGCGGCCTGCGGCGGCGCGGCGGCGCTGCCCTTGAGGCCTCTCGGGCGGCCTTTCCTCGGGGGGTTGTTCCCGGCAGGAGGTGTTCTCCCCGGTACCGGCGGCTTTCTCGCCGCGGCCCTGCTCCCGGCCGGGGATCTGTCAGGGTGCGGCGGCGCTCGCCTCTCCCGGCGGGGCAGCCTCGCCCACCGCCGGCAGGAACGTCTGGCACGGCGGCAGAGCAGCTGCCAGCTGCCGCCGAACACGAGCACGCCGCTGGAGAGTCAAACCCCGAGAAGTGTTTCTGAAAGGGCTGTAAGGAGCCGGCGTTGCATGCACTTGGGAGGCTGGGTACGGGGAGCGTTTCTGACGGGAAGCGGGCGGACTACGGTGGGATTGGACTGCACAGGAAATATTTTCTGCTCTCCTGGGATGCGTAGAAGCAGTGGATTTTCTTTACTGATAACATTTCATGTCCCGTAAAAGGACATGAAAGGATCAAAGGGTAAAAGTAACCAGTTCCTTAAGTATGGCAGAGTCAAAGCACAGGTACCACAAGGTGTGAAAGCTAGGCAAAGTTTTTAATTAAATGCCTCCAGACCCTTTGTTTTGCTCATTCTTGCTCTAATTTATTTCCTTGGTGAAAGAGAGAAGTGCCCAAGCCTTATGTACCGACAGAAGAGGAAAGAAGACTCCTCAAGGAATGTGCTGACGAGAGTGCCCGGTACAGAGGTACCTGCAGTGTGCTTTCGTTTCCCCCTCCCCTTGGTTTCTGTTTTTATCTGAGACATCACAGCAGTTCATTAGCAACCTCCACATGGGCTGAAACTGCATCCCAGTAATTGCTGATCTACAGAGGATTTACATATTAAGAGCTCACAGGGCTGGGATTCTGGAGAAGGTGCAACATCATTTGTAAGGTTTATTTCACCATGAGAGTGGTGAAGCCCTGGAATGGGTTGTCCAGGGAGGTGGTTGGGGCCCTGTCCCTGGAGGTGTTTAAGCCCAGGCTGGATGAGGCTGTGGCCAGGCTGATCTAGTGTGGGGTGTCCCTGCCCATGGCAGGGGGGCTGGAACTAGCTGATCCTTGTGGTCCCTTCCAACCCTGACTGATACTATGATACTATACTATGCTGCTTAACACAATTCCCTCACATATTAAATGCTTATTATGATCATTAAAATTCAGGGAATAGATTTAATTACTGGAGTTTCTTATTTGTGTTTCTGAATATTGCTTTTTCTTTTTTAATTTATGCATTTTTATTTTGTTTTTATCTTGAAAAAAATCAACTATGAAATGGTTTCATTCAGAACCATTGCTTTCCATCTTCATGGAGACCTGTGAATCGTGGGATGGTCTGGCTTGGAAGGGACCTCCAAAGGTCATCCAGTCCAACCCCCTCTGTGGTCAGCAGGGACATCCTCCACTAGATCAGAGCTCTGTCCAGCCTCACCTTGAGTCCTGTGTCCAGTTCTGGGCCCCTCAGTTTAAGAAGGACATTGAGACACTTGAAGGTGTCCAGAGAAGGGCAACAAGGCTGGGGAGAAGTCTTGAGCACAGCCCTGTGAGGAGAGGCTGAGGGAGCTGGGATTGTTTAGCCTGGAGAAGAGGAGGCTCAGGGGTGACCTCATTGCCCTCTACAACTCCCTGAAAGGTGGTTGTAGCCAGGAAGGGGTTGGTCTCTTCTCCCAGGCAAGCAGCACCAGAACAAGAGGACACAGTCTCAAGCTGCGCCAGGGGAAGTTTAGGCTGGAGGTGAGGAGAAAGTTCTTCACCGAGAGAGTCATTCATCATGGGAATGTGCTGCCCAGGGAGGTGGTGGAGTCACCGTCCCTGGAGGTGTTCAAGAGGGGATTGGATGTGGTACTTGGTGCCATGGTCTAGTCATGAGGTCTGTGTTGATAGGTTTGACTCGATGATCCTCAAGGTCTCTTCCAACCTTAGTGATACTGTGATCTCCAGGAAAGGGACTTCAACCAAAAACTTGTTCCTAACGTCCAATGTAAATCTGCTCTTCTCTAGTTTGAAGCCACTGCCCCTCGTCCTATCACTGCAGGCTTTTGTGAACAGTCCCTCTGCAACCTTGTAGCCCTCTTCAGATACTGGAAGGTCACTATGAGGTCCCCCCAGAGCCTTCCCTTCTCCAGGCTGAACAAGCCCAGCTCCCTCAGCCTGTCCTCACAGCAGAGGTGCTCCATGCCCGATTGTTCTCCTGGCCCTCCTCTGCACCTGCTCCACCAGGTTTTGCATTGTTTTAACTGAACACTTTATGTCTCTATCTACTTGGAACTCCATTATTATGTTGAGGGCTTTTTTTCCCCCACAAAGCATTGGGAATTGATTGCATTGCTTCTAAACCTTGTGTAATCCAAAGGTTCAAGGCATACCTGGGTTGTATGCACCCGGGCAAGAGGTTTGATTGAGCAAGACTTCTGCTGGTGGTTGTTACCCACTGTTTTATCACCCACTAGTAGATTACTCCTGGTGCTGATAGGTGACTTAGCAGAAATCAGAACAGGTGAAGAATTCAGCAGCTGATTTGCTAAACTTAGCACACAGGGCCTCTGATTTCTCCGAGAAGCCACTGCTTTCAGGGGCAACTTCTAACACATTGTGATTTTGATTTAACAATTCAGAGTTCTGCTCTCTCTTTCTCCATGGCTTTGCTACGTTCCTCTTCCACTTTTATTCAAAGAGCTGGAAACCTTCAGCTCATTTGCCAAAACCTAGCCATTTTCCTTGTGGAAAATGCCAGCAGTAAGATGACAGCTGCTTATGAGTTATTGATGAATCTCTCTCCTGGAAGACAAGAGGAGACTGAGTTGTTGGTTCTTCTTCACATCCTCTGCTGTCAGTTCTTGGTTGGCCACGCAGCTTGCTGCCCTCTGCATCTTCATAGAGAGACCATGAAATAAGGTGAAGGAAGCTGCTGTTTAGAGGCCCTAAGTTAGTTACCTGAGCAATTTCACTTTAGGGAGCTGCAACAGGAGTTGAGGAATGGAATGGAATGGAATAGAATAGGTTGGAAGAGCCCTTCAAGATCATCGTGTCCAGCTTGGTTTGGGTTTTTTCCAGGATTTGTGTACTGTGCTGTTCTCTCACTGGGGCAGCCTAAAGCCCAGCAGTGTTTTCTAGCTCTCCTCTCTTTGTTTCATTGTTCTGCATTACCTCTACCCAGATTGTTGTATTTATTACAGCAAGGATCATAGAGTTGTTAGGGTTGGAAGGGACCTCAGGGATCATCCAGTTCCAACCCCTCACACTACAGCAGGTTGCTCACAGCCACATCCAGCCTGGCTGCAAACACCTCCAGGGATGAGGCTTCCACCACCTCTAAATCTGCTCTTCTCTAATTTGAAGCCACTGCCCCTCCTCCTGTCACTGCAGGAGAGAGCTGTGCATGCTTTCTGGTTTGAAGTTTCTGTTCTTACAGAAATGAGCTGCATAAGGCCTAGCAATTCTCAGTGCATGTTGTGTTAAAGGTGGTTGAAAACCTGAAAATCATTTCCTAAGCAACTTCTCTTCTTTTTCCTTCACAGCTTTTCCTTTGGCTGCAGTGAGCATGCTTGGTACTAGCTTCTTAATTAAGAAAGGTAAAGTCTGAACATCCTTTGGGTTCATTTGGATTTGCTCAGATGAAATCTCTTTCTACTGTTAATAAAGTTACTCTAACAATACAATCTCTAATCTACTTGTAACTGGAAGAGTTGAGGCTCTTCAGCCACGTGATGGCTCCCTAAAACTGAAGGAACAAAGCTTGAACCCCAAATTTATGTTCATTCTATGTTGTTGGGCAAATGCAGCATCTCTGTGGTTATGAAAGAGTCTCATTTGTAATGATGCTCTGTGTGGTATGATTGAAGCAGTCATTAAAATCACATGTTATGAATGAAATACACAGAGTATCTAAGTAGAGAGTTTTAGGAATGCAATTACACTGCAAAAGTCAAATGCCAGCTTTTTGCTGTTTGGATGTTCTTCACTGTTAGGTGCAAAAGGGTAACCTGCTGCCTACAGACACAACTGGAGTTGATCTTTTTCAGCCCAGTTCTTAGTAATTTATTACTAATCACTTTGATTCTCCGTTTCAGGTGTTCTAAGAGACAGCTCAAGGTTTGGCTCTTTCACAAAAGTTGCATGTAAGTAAAAGCTGTGTGTAAGTCCAGCCTGCATTCATGCCTCAGCTTCTGGAGTCTCTTAGGCAGGTGTCATTCCCATGAGACCAGCTGACTGATTCACTGGGACCCCACTCTGTGCCTGAAGAGCTGACCTGATCCATCTGATCCACACTGTGATACTGTGAAGAGCTGACCTCATCCATCCATCCATCCATCCATCCATCCATCTGATCTAACCTTCCTGCAGTTAATTCTGTCAGCCAGAAACATCTGTGTTTCTTAACTGCAGCATCTCCTAGTGCAGGGACTCTTCAACATCAGGAGGCAGAGCCCTTCATTTATTCACTGTCCTTTGAATTTGTGCAGCACACTTTGGACAGGTTTTGTTTATAGCCTTGCCTTCAAACTGCCTCACAAGAGTCATGTGGTAATTGAAGATAACCCTGTTACTAGGTGCTGCATGAGCTTGCTTGGAATTAATTGCTAGAGCACACCCACCCCTCCCTTCCTAATTTGCAGGTCCTTATTCATGTCTCTTGCTTGTCTCATTCAGGCTATTTTAGTGCCTCTCTTTTTTTTCTGCTGGACATTCTGTACATACAATGGTAGGAAAACAGCAGTTCCAGTGAATGATTTTTGGATTAAGTGTAATCAAAAAGAATTTGATAAATGAACCTTTTCAATGCAATCCTTGACAGTAAAACAGGAAGTTGCCATCTTGCCAATCTGCCCAGATACATCCAGTTACCCTTACAGTTTACTTCAGGGGGAAGAAGGTAAAGCCCATGATTTGTGGTGAAGGAAGTGTTGTTGAAGCAGATAAATGTATGTGAGAGGCTGAGGCTGCCATTTGTTTATTCCAAATACTCCTTGCTTTCTTTGAACACCAAACAATGGTAGAACACAACCTTTTCTAATAATTAATATCATTACTGTTCCCCTGACTGCTCCTACACATTCCTAGCTAAGGGCCATGTTCCTCCTATTGAACAGAACTGCACTTTGAAATCAAGGGGACAAATAAGGAGCTGCTGGTCTGGATCAGTTGTTCTTGCTGTTAAGGCTATGAGCCAAATTACTTTTGGCTTCTTTTTGTTGTGAAGCAGAGAAGGCTCCAAGGAGACCTCATTGCAGCCTTTCAGTGCTTAAAGGGGGCCTATAAGAAGGATAGAGAGAACTGTTTTAGCAGGGCCTGTTACAGCAGTAGAAGGGGTGATGGTTTTAGACTAAAAGAGGGGAGATTTAGACTAGATGGAAGGAAGACATTTTTTCCAATGAGGGTAGTGAATCACTGGCACAGGTTGCCCAGAGAGGTGGCAGATGCCCTGTCCCTGGAAATATTCAAGGTCAGATTAGACAGGGCTCTGAGCAGCCTGATCTGGGTACAAATAGCCCTGCTTATTGCAGGGGTATTGCACTAGATGCCCTTTGAAGGCCCCTTCCAGCCCAAACTGTCAGTGATTCACAGATTGCATTGGCTTGGAAGGGACCCTCAAAGGTCATCTTGTCCAGCTCCCCTGCAGTCATCAGGGACAAGAGACACCTCCAACTAGATCAGGCTGCCCAAGGCCACATCAAGTCTGATCTGGAATGTCTCCAGGGACAGGGCATCAACCACATTCCTGGGCAGCCGTTTCTAGTATTGCACCACTCATTGTGAAGAACTTCCTCCTGATGTCCAACCTGAATCTCCAGTTTCAAACCATTGCCCCTCATCCCATTGCCACAAGCCCATTAAACAGTCCCTCCCAAGCCTTCCTGTAGGGCCCCTTCAGACACTGAAACGTAGCTCTAAGGTTTCTGTGGAGCCTTCTCTAGGCTGAACAGCTCCAATTCTTACAGCCTGTCTTCACAGGAGAGGTGCTTCAGCCTTTGATCATCTTTGTGACCCTGCTCTGGGCCCACTCCAGCATGTCTGTGTCCCTCTTGTGTTGGGCAACACAGTGCATGGTTGTATCTGGAAGGTTAGAGAGGTTTCCTTTGCAGATTGTCAGATTGCAGGATGTTCTGTATGCCTCCCTGTCATAACTTCCCTCAGTAGTCTTAAAGACAGTCTGACAACTTAATGGACCTTCCAGTTAGTTGTGAGTGATTCAGCATGGCACAGAGCTATGGGTCCTTTGTCCCTCTTTGGCAAAGGACAAAGCCCCTATGTCGTACTTCAGGCTGGCCTGCAGGGAGACCTGGCCTCTTGTATCAGTCTCTAATAAGCTCCTCTAAGGTCTTGTCCCAATGAATACAGAAGCAAGAGAGAGCAGCAGAATCTAACCTACTGTGCTGACTCCATAAATGGGAATCATCTGGCTGGTGCTTCTGCAGTAAGAGAAAAAACAAGCAAACTTATTTTAGCCAATAATCACCTTCAGGTGAAACATCTTCCAGAGAGCTGCTGCCACTTTTTTTTTTTCCTGGACAAGGAGCCTTTCTCTTTGTAATTTATGGCAGAGACGAATCAGCTTTGCTGCTCAGCTTTGTTTTGCTGGCTAGTCAGTGTAAATTGTTGTTGGGCCTTTCTCCTCTTCAGGGGCTTGTAGCACTTTGTTTGGTGCACATCTGTAGCATTTGAGCTGTCTTCAAACCTATTTTTGACCTGCTGAACAGCTAAAGCCTTCCATTTCTCAGCAAATGAGAAATTCCTCATTCCTTCACTTGTAGTTGTGACTGCTCCTCTCTTTTCCCTTGGAAAAGGATTCTTAACCTCGCTCTGGAAACGCAGACATCAGAACGGGAATAACAATTTCAGTACCAGTACGGCAGGCTGGGGTAAAATCTCCCTTTGTATTGCTTCTCAGGCAGTGTAATCTGCAGTGTGAGGACCTCAGAGGATTGATGTTACTGGCAATTAACTCCTTCCTGACTTAAAAGATGGTCTGGAGTCTTTAGTCTTTGTATGTAGGAAATCCTCACTGCCTGTGAGAGCAAGCTCTAAGCCTTTTCTCCCCCAAAATCAGCAAGAGGAGTTCTATTCATTGCCCTGGAATCCTTCGTGCCCCTTCACACTCAAGTTTGACCCACTCACACAACCAGAAGGAGCCATTTGATGGAAATCATTAAGTTTTAAGCCCAGGAGGAACTATCCTGACTGTTCATTCTTATGACCTGTCTAGCAGATGAAAACAGCTCATGCACTAAAGGGAAAGTACTTGCCTAGTGATTGCAGTTCATCCGATTCGCTTCTTTGCCCTCCAGCACCCAGAGCAGAGTCCTCACCAGAAGATACTGAGCCTAATGCTGAGTTTATTCAGACTTCACACTAGTGAAAGCCCTGTCAAGATCTGGCTGTTCTGATGGACTCAATTAGCAGAATTTATGACTTGGTTTTATTCCTGACTGGTTTATCATCTTTGGTATTTGTTACTTCTGGATCTTGGGAGGGGAAAAAACCCTAAGTGCAGTTATTTTCCTCTTTGTTTTTTTCCTTTGGTCACCTTTCACTTATCAAATAGTAGCTGCCATTATTTGCTGCTCACGCCATGTCTAAAGCATAGCTCTGTGTCTCCATTCAGCTGCTGCATTTGCTTTTGGTGCCCTTTGTCTGCAGGAGAAGCAGAGAGAGAGAGAGGATGACTGCGTGCTTCGGCGAAGCTCTGAACTGTTTGGTTTTCTTTTGTTGCAGATACTGTATAATTGACTTGAAAGGCTTGTTTTGGATCTGAGTATTGTGATACAGTGTGTGAACCCACCTTTTTTTCTTTTACCAAAGTTGCTGGAATGTGTGGATACCTGGCTGGAAAGATATCCTACTTGCCAATCTGTAGCGAGAAATTTAAGAAACTGAAGGATTCCCCCATAGGAGATGTTCTACGACAAGCTCAGAGACATAGCTCACATAAGTAAGAATTTCATTCTCTTTGAAATGTCAAACTTGCTCTTGGCTAGGATATTTAAACACTAACAGATCAAGGCTACCTTTGCAGCTTTCAGAGACCTCCAGAGCTGCGCTTTCCCCTGTTTCGCGGTGGTGCGCAGTAATAAGACAAGGAACGAGGGCTGCAAGTTGAACAGAGGAGGTTTCACCTCAACATGAGGAGAAACTTCTTTACAGTGAGGGTGACAGAGCCCTGGAACAGGCTGCCCAGATTGGTTGTGGAGTCTCTGCCTCTGGAGACTCAAAATCCACCTGGATGTGTTCCTGTGCAGACTACCCTAGGTGATCCTGCTTTAGCAGGGGGCTTGGAATGGATGATCTGTGGAGGTCCCTTCCAGCCTCTGACGTTCTATGATTCTGATCCCAAATCTGCCACTCTAAGGGAGCTATATATACATATATATATATAAAAAATCAGTTGGCCAGCTATAAAAGATGCATTTTGAGCCCTGACCACTTCGAGGAGTAGGAGAAGCCAAGTTTTACTAAGCAAAATGTGTTCTTTGTAAATTAAGATGTTGTGGAGTTTCCACACAGTAGTGTGACAGCAGAAGTTACCTCCTGAGTTGAGAAATGAGCTAACTGAAAGAAAATAGTCTGACATTGTGGAAGCTTTTCCCATAGTTCAGTTTGAAGTAGGAAGAGGGTGGAAATGATTTCAGTGTTTATCAAAGGAAAGAGCTCAGTAAACAATATCACTGCAGGAAGAAGCATGGTGGTCAAGCTTGCTGCTGTTTGTTTGAATCCTTTACATCTGTAAGAGCATTATGCTGTACATATGAGAAACTCATCAGGTTCTTCAAAACTATTTCCTGTTTTGCTCCAGAAGGTTTTCTCCCTCAAGTGGGCTTTAATTGCAAACCACTTTTGGAGTACCTCACTTAAACCCCTTGATTGGAAACTGGGAGAATAGTGTTTGGGGAGTGACAAGCAGTCCTGCTGTTGGGGTGCTGAGATCTGCTCAGTGTTTGTAGAGGATTGCATTAAATTCTTCATCACTTTATACATTCAGATCTATGACAGTTTTTCCCTGCAAGAGTTACTTTGATTCTGAAATGTTTGCTCTTTTTTGGCCTCAGATATATTCTTGGGGATTACCACTTTCTAAATTCACTGTAGCAACTTGGCTGAAGTGGAGCTGGACTTGTCCCTTCACACCCCTCCCCTTTCTGATAGGAAATGGTCATCATCATTAACTGTGTTCACTGCAGATGGGAACCTGTTTAAATGCCATCATCTGCTGCACCAATCAGTCCCTTTGACCTTTAATGGCCCATCCTTTCCTATCTGTAACATTTTATGTCCTAAGTGATAAGTTCTGGGTTTTCCCCCCCCCCTCTTTTTTCTCCCCCTTGCTTGAATCATTAATTGAAACTCATTCAAATCCCATTATTGTCTACCCATGCTACTCTTTTAAGCCAGCATTACAGACACCATCACATTTTCATGGTCATTATACATCTGCTAATTAATGTGTTTTGGTAATTGTGATTTGCAGTTAAAAATAGGCAGGGTGACAGAAGATCAGATAGTTCTTTAAAGCTGTGTTTGCCCATAATTTAAATAGCTAATTGAGGTAACAAAATGGCTTAGCTCTCCCTCTTTGTTGGGAGAAGAAAACAAAGAGCAACTGCAGATGTTTTCCTGGGAAACTAAAAGTAAAGCTGAGCAGAAGTTTAAAGTAAAAAAAGGAATGAATACTCCAGAGACCTTCTGGTGGCATTCTTGATAAAGAGATATGTTGGAGTAGATGATCTCGAAGGTCCCTTCCAACTTAAGCCATTCTGAGTATGGGACAGGCAGTGCTGTTAGAATATCAGGCATCAGCTTCCAGAATATTCCTTATTTGGCCTTTTCTTAGGAGAAAATTCCTTAATGCTTCTGCTGAATTCAGCAACTCAATAAACCTTCATCATTTAATTTGCCCAAGAGAGCTGCTCTTCAGCACTGCTCAGTTACAGCAGCTTCTAATGCTGAAGGGTCGAAATTGCAACTTCTTCCTCAAAAGCATTTTAAACTAACCCTAATTGGTGCTGCCTCTGGTTCCAGGGACACTCCCTCTGCTGGTGGTGTCTGATGTGTTATTTCTGTCTGGAGACTCCCTGGGGGCAGGGATTGTCATTTTGAGCTGGTAAAGTGCAAAGCACCTTGGCTCTTCTGTCTTCTCTTCTGGAGAGGGGTTAGGTTTTGGGGAGGAAGGCGAGATTGTCAGAGAAGGGATTGCAGAGATCTTTGCAATGTACAACCCCCCCCAACCAACCCACAAAAGAAAAGCCCCCAACCAACCAACAAAACCCCAGAACCACACACACAAAACCAGCCTCAAATGCACCCAAAACCCAAATCCTAACAAACACACACAAAAAAATCAACACATGAGAAGCCCACCCCCAACCTTTTTCAAAGATGGTAGTTCCTGTTGGGAACTCAACCACTTCAAACCCTGAAGCACTCTCCCTGCTGGCTTTGGGAGAGCAGTATTTCTGTAGTTCATACCTCCTCCTCCTGTCTGTAGTTCATACCTCCTCCTCCTGTCTGTAGTTCATACCTCCTCCTCCTGTCTGTAGTTCATACCTCCTTGTGTTCTTTCTTTCAGCCGTTCCAGTCGGAAATCTGAGTTTTCAGACCTGCCTTCTGAGTCATTTCCTGAAGCTCCTTCTCCAAGAGCTGGCTTCCCCCTTCCCCCTACCTATTCAGATGATTATAGCTCAACAGACAGAGGCCTCTCGAGCTACGAGCCTGTTCCGTTCAGCGCTTCCCTGAATGAATCTTCACCTACAGGCATTACTGATTACACTGCTCAAGGTGTGTTTTGCCTCAGCATTTATGTTTGACTTCCTCTTGGGTGCTCCTCTTAGTACACTCTTGTGTTTTCATACAGTGGTTTTGAATGAAACAGCATGAAGTTCCCAGAACTGTTTCTACCACACCAGAAAAGAACTAAATCACAGAAACACATGCAGGCTGGAAAAGCCCCTCAGGATCATCAAGTCCAACCTACTCTGCAAGGTTCACCCCTAAACCATAGCCCCAAGCACCACCTTGAGACACAGCCAGGGTTAAATGCATTATTTTGTTTAGTAACTCTAAACTCAAAATATGTTGTTGTTCCCATGGTTTATAGCTCTGATTGGAAGTAAAGGTTGTAAATTAACTGACATGATTGAATCTTGACAGGCTTGAGAAGAGGGCCAGTGACAACTGCATGACGGTCAGCAAGTCAGAGTGCAAGGTCCTGCAACTGAGTCAGGCTGAGCCCAGGCACAAATCCAACCTGGGTGCAGAGTGGGTTAAGAGTAGCTCTGAAAAAAGAGACTTGGGGATGTTGGTTGCTGAGAAGTTCAGCATGAGCCAGCAGGGCCCTCATGCAGCCCAGCAGGCAGCTGTGTGCTGGGCTGCAGCCAGAGGAGTGTGGGCAGCAGGGCAAGAGAGGGGATTCTGCCCCTTGACTCTGCTCTGCTGAGACCTCACCTCCAATCCTGCCTCCAGTTCTGGTGTCCCCAGCATAAGAAGGACACAGAGCTGCTGGAGTGAGTCCAGAGGAGGGACACAAAGATGATCCTAGGGCTGGAGCACCTCTGCTGTGAGCACAGGCTGAGGGAGCTGGGGGTGTTCAGCTGGAGAAGAGAAGACTCTGGGGGGACCTTAGAGCTGCCTTCCATTACCTGAAGGGATCCTACAGGAGGGCTGCAGAGGGACTTTTCATCAGGGTGTCTAGAGACAGGACAAGGGGGAATGGTTTGAAGGGGAGGGAGACTAGGGTTAGACTGGAGCTTAGGAAAAAGTTCTCCAGTATGAGGGTGGTGGAATAGGTTGCCCAGGGAAGTTGTGGCTGCCTCCTTTCTGGGGGTGTTGAAGGCCAGGTTGGATGAGGCCTTGAGCAGCTGAGTCCAGCAGAGAGGCATCCCTGCCCATGGCAGGAGGTTGGAGTGGATGGTCTCTGAGGTCCCTTCAAACCTGAGCTATTCTAGGAGTCTATGATCTGTTAGGAAGCCAAACTGAAAAAAAACCTTGGCCTGCTCTGAAGTTGTTCTTGTTTGAACTGAAGGCGATTATGGCATCCTCTCAGTGCACTCAATAAGCCACAGTCCCTGCCTGAAGCCTTGCTGAGGTGATTTCATTTTCAGCAGCAGTGGTGCTGTGACTGTATACAGCAGGAATGCAGTGGCATTAAACTGCTTCTTGCAATGTGCCAAACACTGAAGTCTCCTGAGAACTGCATGCACATTGTCTTCTGTCCAGCAACAGCTGATTTTTTCACAAAGAGCTAAAACAATTTTCAACTACTGTTGTGTGCAGCTGTTCCCCTCCTGCCAGTCTGAGCTCTGTCCTCTAGTCCTAGCAGGGCAAACAAAGCATGCTGAGTTCAGGTCCCTCTGGTACACAGAGGAGAAAGCTCCTGTGAAAGGCAGAGTTTCATACTTTGGAATAGTTTGTATTTTTTAACTCTTTAATGGAAAAAGTTTTACTTCACCCAGAAAAAAAGCCTCCTTTTGCAACTTGATTTTAGTCATAGTAAAGTGTCAGCTGTAAATGTGTCAAGGACATGATAATGACATGCATCACAGATAGAAATAGTTGGGAGAGCCTAAATTATTATAGAACCAAGAATCTGCACTATAAATGCAGGTAAAAGGATGAACTGTTTGTCAGGTGGCATATGGATTTCATCCTGGTCCTCTGACAGCACAATTCACACCTTCACAGATTGCATTGTGTGGGAAGAGATCCTCCCAGGTCATCTTGTCCAACTCCCCTGCAGTCAGCAGGGGCATCTCCAACTAGATCAGGCTGCTCAGGGCCATATCAGGTCTGATCTTCAGTGTCTCCATGGATGGGGCCTTAACACCATCCCTAGGCAGCCTGTTCCACTGTTTCACCACTCTCACTGTGAAGAGCTTCCTCCTGATGGCCAACCTCAATCTACCCTGCTCCAGTTTCATACTGTTGCCCCTTGTCCTATCACCATGGGCCCTTCTCAACAGATGCTCCTCTTCCTGTAGGTCCCCTTCAGGTCTTCTTCCTCCAGCCTGGGGCAGAGCCTGTGCCTGGAGATGGAGCAGAGCTGGGGATTTAAAGCCTGAAATGGAAGCCCCTGAGCTTCACCTCGCATTCTTTGGTATCTTCCCCCAGGCAACCAGCACCAGAACAAGAGGACACAGTCTCAAGCTGTGCCAGGGGAGGTTTAGGCTGGATCTTGGAAAGAAGTTCTTCACAGAAAGTGAGACTGGCCATTGGGATGGACTGTCCAGGGAGGTGGTGGAGTCACCATCCCTGGTGGTGTTTGAGCAAAGCTGGATGAGGCAGTTAGTGCCATGGTGTGGTTAATTAGTTAAGGCTGGGTGATTGGTTGGACTTGGTGATCTTGGAGGTCTCTTCCAACCTGCTTGATTCTGTGATTTTTCAGAAACCATAAATGTATCACAGTTATGGTCATCATAAACCTCACATCAAGTGACCAGAACTATTTTATCCACCAGCTACCACATGGTTGTTAGGATTTGCACTGGGTACTGAAGAAAGCAACTCCACTGCCAGCCTTCCAAAGCACTTCGACCAAGTGAAAAGCCTCAGAGGAATGTGTTAGTTAAAAAGCACAGTCTGTGGTACAGGAAACATTGCAGCTGTCCTGCTCTTTTTCATTTGGGGTTGAGCTGTAATTCCCTGGCATTCTAGAACAGGTTGTAGCCAACTTCTGGTGTGTGATGTCAAGTCTGGTGTTTCTATGGCTATTCTGTTTCCAGATCCTGCTCCACTTCCAGAAGAAGGTCGTAAAAAGAGAGGCGTCACGTACGAGGAATTGAGGAATAAACACAGAGAGGCTTATGATGTCATGCAGCCACCAAAGGCAGAGGCTCCAAGCAAGCTTACACAGGAGAAAAAAGCTAAGGAAGGTAATCCCTGGTGTACAGAGACACAGTGAATCCAGCTAGGTGTTAAACGTGGTCACAAACTCACAGCTTCATGCTGCTTAGTATCATAGAATCAGTCAGGGTTGGAAGGGACCACAAGGATCAGCTAGTTCCAACCCCCCTGCCATGGGCAGGGACACCCCACACTAGATCAGGCTGGCCAGAGCCTCATCCAGCCTGGCCTTAAACACCTCCAGGGACAGGGCCTGGACCACCTCCCTGGACAACCCATTCCAGGGCTTCACCACTCTCATGGGGAAGAACTTCCTCCTCACCTCCAGCCTGAATCTCCCCACCTCCAGCTTCATTCCATTCCCCCTAGTCCTATCACTACCTGAGATCCTGAGCAGTCCCTCCCCAGCCTTCCTGTAGGCCCCCTTCAGATACTGGAAGGCCACAATGAGGTCACCTCGGAGCCTTCTCTTCTCCAGACTGAACAGCCCCAACTCCCTCAGTCTGTCCTCATAGGAGAGGTGCTCCAGCCCTCTGCTCATCCTTGTGGCCCTTCTCTGGACACCTTCCAGCACCTCCACATCCCTCTTGTAATAGAGGCTCCAGAACTGGACACAGTACTCCAGGTGGGGTCTCACCAGGGCTGAGCAAAGGGGGAGGATCACCTCCCTTGCCCTGCTGGCCACACTTCTGCTGCAGCCCAGGATCTGATTGGCTTTGCGGGCTGCAAGTGCACACTGAGAGCTCCTGTTGATCTTTTTGTCCGCCAGCACCCCCAAGTCTCTCTCCTCAGGGCTACTTTCCAGCCAGGCACTGCCCAGCCTGGATTTGTGCCTGGGATTGCCTCCACCCAGATTCACAAATACAGGCTGAGCAGGCTGCTTAGCCTTAAAGCAATTTATCTTTGCAGTACCTGCAGGTATCTCCTGTGTGAGGTGTCTGCAGTTTCATCCTTCATTTTTTTCAAACACCATTGGTCTTTCAGCAGCAGCTGAGCATTGCTCTTCTCCAGCCATAGTGCCTGGTGCCAGACTGCAAAGCTCATCACTTTGCCTTCATGTTGAGCAAGCTCTTCCAAAAGAGAGCTCTCTGAGCTCAGAGCTATAGCAAAGAGTCTTAGCTGTGGCAGGGGCTGTACGTTTCAGCTAGCATTGTTCTCTCAAAATAGAGCACATGGTTGATGCTTTTAATGGGGAGGGGGTGTGACTCACTTGTATGACCTGTTTCATGTGGAATCAGTGGGTTTCTATAGAGGCATTGTTTGTGGAGCTTGGTTTTCTGCATTAGAACTCAAAGGAAGGAAGCAGTGTTTGGCAGCAAAGTTGAGAGTTGTTTTCACAGTGAAAAACAAAACTTAACACAGCAAAAATATAGAGTGCAGTGTGCTGAAGGATAAGATGCCATTCAGGCAACTTTTGGACTTAACTCTTTGACACAGAGACAGAGAAGCAAGTTAGAATTGCTTGCCCTGACACCTCTGCAGTTGAGTGCAGCAGCTGTCAAAGTGACGCTAGCAAGAGGAAGGTTTCACCGTGTCACACACTGCTGGAGTTGTCTGGGTGGCACACAGTGTCTTGGCAATCAGCTTGCAACAGGATTTTACAGCAGCTAACATCTCTTCCTAGGCATGACAGGTGAGGATAAGTATAGAGAAGTATATTAAAGCCAAAATAAATAACAAGTAAGCTTTGGAACAGCGTTGCTTAAGAGCATCGGTCTGCTCCGTGCTTGTGAGTTACTTTCACCAAGTTATCTGCCTCTGGGCACATCTGCAGAGCCTTCAACTGAAAATGATCAGCAAGTATTGGGTAGAGATTTAAATTGGTTACTTAGAGGCTGGAAGCTCTTTTGTCATGTGACTGTGCCAAACAAGACAGGAAAAGTGATTGAAGCTGTAGTTTCAGATTGATTCTGAATTCTCTCAGCCTGACACTCCACTGAGTCACACAAGGTTTCTTTGCACAAGATATTTGTCCACAAACAAAAGGCCTCCCAGAGGAGGGCCACAAACATGAGCAGGGGCTTGGAACACCTCTCCTACAAAGACAGGCTGAGCAAGCTGGGCTCGTTCAGCCTGGAGAAGAGAAGGCTCCAGGGAGACCTAACAGTGACCTTCCAGTACCTGAAGGCTGCCTCCAAGAGAGCTGCAGAGAGACTGTTTGCAAAGGCCTGCAGTGGTAGGACAAGAGGCAATAGTTTCAAACTAGAGAAAGGCAGATTTAGATTGGATGTTAGGAACACGTTCTGCACCATGAAGGTGGTAGAACACTGGAACAGCTTGCCCAGGGAGGTAGTTGAGGCCCCAACCCTGGAGATATTCAAGGTGAGGCTCAACAGGTCTTTGGGCGGCTTGATCTAGTTGAGGATGTCCCTGCTGACTGCAGAGGGGGTTGGACTGGATGAGCTTTGGAGGTCCCTTCCAACCCAGACCATTCTATGATTCTAAACCACAGACAGAAATCTTAAGCAACATTCTGCAAACCTTGCATTATCCCATGGCAAATCTTACAGCAGTGAAAGCAGCAAATGCAGGACTTCAGCAATGTCTTATAAGTGGAGGCACATTTAAATCTATGGCTTAGGGGTAGTACAGGCTAAGATCTGATTGAGCTTCTTGTGACACTCTGGGCATGTCACTTGTTTGCCTGTTTACATGTCCTGAGACATTACTCCTTTGTTCATTCTTTTGGGAAGGCAGATTCATCATAGAGTCATAGAATGCCTTAGGCTGGAGGGGACCTCAGAGATCATCTGCTCCAACCTCCCCTCCATGAACAGGGCCAACCTCTCATCCAGCCTGGCCCTGAACACCCCCAGGGAGGAGGCAGCCACAACCTCCCTGGGCAACCTATTCCAGAGTCTCACCACCCTCAAACTGGAGAACTTTTTCCTAAGCTCCAGTCTAACCCTGCTCTGCCTCAGCTTCAAACCATTCCCCCTTCTCCTGTCTCCAGACAGCCTGATGAAAAGTCCCTCTGCAGCCTTCCTGTAGGACCCCCTCTGTTACTGGAAAGCAGCTCTGAGGTCCCTGTGGAGTCTTCGGTTCTCTAGGCTGCACAACCCCAGCTCACTCAACCTGTCCTCCTAGCAGAGGTGCTCCAGCCCTTGGATGATCTTTGTGGCCTCCTCTGGACTCCCTCCAACAGCTCTGTGTCCTTCTTGTGCTGGGGCCACCAGAACTCGATGCAGTGTTGTTTTACCTGCGTGTTGCAGGAACCAGACTAGCAGCTGGTGCTTTCTGCCCTCTGTTGCAGGGACATCAGGGAAAACAAACCATGTTTAAACCAGTTGCAAGCAGTCCCTAAGTTCCATCTGCTGGTGCCTTCTGCATTCATTGTAGCTGTACAAACACATGCACCTGCAGAGGGATCTGACTGGGCTGTTTCCCAGGGAGTGAGCACAGCCTGCTCAGCTGCCATGGCTCACAGAAAAGGAAACCAAATGGCAGTCTCAGATAGTTTCTCATTGTGCCTCACTGGAAAATCAGTCAGCTTCAAAGAGCTTGCCCAGTGCTCTCTGAATGAGGACCACCTATTCTGCTCCCTTCCACTGGCTGTGCTGCAGATGGGTATTAATAAACAATGGGCTTGGTAATTAACCTGCAAGCAGCTTGGTAAGGGGGGCCTGACCTGTGTCAGCATTCCTGCTGGCTTGTCCTATCCATCCTTTGTCCCAGCAGCAAGGGCAGACAGTTACAGAGCTATAGAGCACTCTGCAGTGACTTTCAGGAGAGCATTGCCTCCCTGGCAGCTCCTTGGTGACTTGCACATGGCATACTCCTGCACAAATCCAGTAAGACCAGTACCCTGCTGGGTTTTTTTTCCCCACTCATTGACTGGCTTCTGCCTTAAAGGAAGCTGCCAAATAATAATGGTTGAGTAGTTTCCTCTTAAGGATTAGTGATTTCTGTTTGTTTGGCTTCCAATGTGTTTTAACTATCCTGAATCCATCCAGTTGTGCACGTAACAAGATTATGTAGCCACATTCTTTATCACAAGGTGCCTGGCCTGTTTCCTCCAATTGTCTTTGTTTCATCCACATGCTACATTTGTTTGAAAGTCATCAGCAATCCTGCAGAGCAGGAATTGGCCCAGCAGGCTCCTTGGCTGAACCTTAATTCATAGTTTCATAGTTTCATTCAGGGTTGGAAGGGACCACAAGGATCAGCTAGTTCCAACCCCCCTGCCATGGGCAGGGACACCCCACACTAGATCAGCCTGGCCAGAGCCTCATCCAGCCTGGCCTTAAACACCTCCAGGGACAGGGCCTCAACCACCTCCCTGGGCAACCCATTCCAGGGCTTCACCACTCTCATGGGGAAGAACTTCCTCCTCACCTCCAGCCTGAATCTCCCCACCTCCAGCTTCATTCCATTCCCCCTAGTCCTATCACTACCTGAGATCCTGAGCAGTCCTTCCCCAGCCTTCCTGTAGGCCCACTTCAGATACTGGAAGGCCACAATTAGGTCACCTGGGAGCCTTCTCTTCTGCAGACTGAATAGCCCCAACTCCTTCAGTCTGTCCTCACAGGAGAGGTGCTCCGGCCCTTTGATCATCCTCGTGGCCCTTCTCTGGACACCTTCCAGCACCTCCACATCCCTCTTGTAATAGGGGCTCCAGAACTGGAGGCAGTACTCCAGGTGGGGTCTCAGCAGAGCTGAGTAGAGGGGGAGAATCACCTCCCTTGCCCTGCTGGCCACACTTCTCCTGCTGCAGCCCAGGATCTGATTGGCTTTGTCGGTTGCAAGTGCACACTGAGAGCTCCTGGTGAGCTTTTTGTCCACCAGCACCCCCAGTTCATTAAAGGAGAATGATTAGCGAACTTCTCTCCCCCTTTAAGCAGCGTTAATGAGGTGTCTGTTGTGCTGTGACTGACACTCCCCCAGGCCCCACTCCCAGTGACAATGCACTTCAGCATCCTTTTTGGCACTGTGTAAGAGAATTTCATTGCAAAAAGTCTTTAAGTCATGTGTGACTGGTTTTGTTTCTTTCCTTCAGTTAAAGTAAACAAGTATGGAGATACCTGGGATGAGTGAGAGCCGAGTGAAGAACCGAAGAAGGTGACCTCCTGTTAGCCAACTTGAACTTCATCTGCGTTTGTCACAAGTGTCAGCAGCGTTGGGGTGTTCTGCCAGGCACAGCTCTTAATCAAGGAGGAGAAAATCCTGACTTGCCAGAAGATTAAACAATAAAATAAAAACCAAAGCATTCAGGCTTCAGTTTTTTTCAGTTCTGCATAAATACAGCAGGAGAAGCTCTCGTGAGGTCTCATGGCTGTAAACCATTTGTGCTGCTGTAACTGGCCAGAGCTGAGAGAAATGCAGAGCAAAAGGTACCAACTCTCTGTAAATAATGCAATCACATGTATTGGAAATGAGCAGAATCTCCTCAAACTGTCAAGACTTGCATTAAAAGTTACCTGCAGAACTCACCTCTCACTTAGTTTTGTCTGAAAGGGACATGATGGAAACCTCCATTTGTTGCCATGCTTGGTTAGTAAGGCCTGGAATAACCCTGGACAGGGAAAAGGGGCCGAGGAACTAGACCAACACCTAAGTAAGCAAACTCTCTTTCTGTACTGCTAGAGCAATATTCATAGAGTCATAGAATGGATCGGGTTGGAAGACATCTCTGAGGTGCTCTACTCCAACCTCCTGCCATGGGCAGGGACACCTCTCAACTAGACTCAGCTGCTCAAGGCCTCATCCAACCTGGCCTTGACCACCCCCAGGGAGGAGGCAGCCACAACCTCCCTGGGCAGCCTGTGCCAGAGTCTCACCACCCTCATACTGAAGATCCAGGCTAACTCTGCTCTCCCTCAGCTTCAAACCATTCACTCTTGTCCTGTTATTGAACCTTAGGAAGAGTCCCTCTGGCTTGCCCACACTGGGGGTCTCCAACCAGGCATGGGGAAGCGAGGGTTGCATGAAACTGCAGGTACTTAAGACAGCTCCATTGAACTGCAGAAGGATAAACCTGACAGACTTGGGTAAAAGTTAGAATGGTTCCTGACTGTCAGTGTCAGGTTTGAAGTACTTAGCCTTATGTTTCAGTTTGTGCATGTCAAGACAAACCCCCACCATGTTTATGGAGACAAGATCCTGATCAGTGGAGTATTATCACATGGGAGGAAAGAGCTGCACTGGCAGAACAAGTTAAAGAGAATTTCCTAATGCTTGCATCACCTGCTCTGTCTCAATCAAAATGCTGTTGCCCATCAAGGATCCCCATATCCTCCCCTCTGCTCTTTCAGCTCACAGCACTGTGTTTATTTGGGGGGGGGAGTTGGCTATAGGGGAGCAAAACCCATCCCGAAGTTGGTAGCTTAAGAGCATTCCTGTCATCCTTGTTGGAGATGAAAAACAACTTACCCACCACCATGCCTGTGGTGATGGAGGGGCTTGGCAGCAGAGCAGCAAGAATGAGAAGATTATTTTTAGGGGAGTAGAGAGCAATCAGCTGAAATGAAGAAAACAGAGAGGGGAGATGAGGATGCTGAAAGAGCCAAATACTCTACGCTGATAATAACCAAAACAGGAAGATTGCTTTTACAAAAGCTGCTCTTCTAAAAACAGCAGTGTGCTCATCAGACCATCTTGAAGCTGTATCCAAGAAAAAAATGAACTTGGAGAATGCTTCTCTTGGCCCTGAGAGCTCTGAAAACACACAAAGCCTGCCAGCATCCCATGGCGGTGGGTTTCAGCGCGCCGGAACAAAGCTGATCAGATTCGTCACCAAAGTGCTCCCAGAGTTTCTTAGCTGTGAGTTATGCAAACGACAGGAGGCAGAACATTCAGGTGAGACAACTGGAGCAGCTTGCTGTGGTGGTTTTCCATCTATAAAAAGAACTTTTTTTGGCCCCTTGAGAATTAAAGGCTTAGGATGAAAAGTCTTCAAGTGAGAGAACACAATCCTCAAGAGAGAACACAGGAGCAGCTTTATGGCACTGAGGAGAGAGCAACACCTAGAAGACACAAACTGTTGAACAAAAAGCTTGCCAAGGAGTCACTGATTCCTTCATTTGTAGGGTTTTTGGGGGGGATAATACTAGATTTTCCCCAGTGAAACAATACAGGGCTATAGCAACCTGTGCTTTTCTCAGGAGTCTTAATGCATGCTTGCACTGCAAGTTGTGTTGGGGGAATGATAGCATCACAGTATCAGTCAGGGTTGGAAGGGACCACAAGGATCAGCTAGTTCCAACCCCCCTGCCATGGGCAGGGACACCCCACACTAGATCAGCATGGCCAGAGCCTCATCCAGCCTGGCCTTAAACACCTCCAGGGACAGGGCCTCAACCACCTCCCTGGACAACCCATTCCAGGGCTTCACCACTCTCATGGGGAAGAACTTCCTCCTCACCTCCAGCCTGAATCTCCCCACCTCCAGCTTCATTCCATCATCTGAGGAGTAGAGGAGTTAGTGGCAGGTCTCTATCTCAGCTACTTCTGGGTGCTCTCTCTGGGTCCTGCCACAGCCTGAGGTGCTGGTGGGAAGTCATTTGGACAGAGGAACCCTGGATGTGTTTCAAGATGGTTTGGATGTGGTGCTTGGGGCTATGGTTTAGGGGTGAGCCTTGTAGAGCAGGGTTAATGGTTGGACTTGGTGATCCTGAGGGGCTTTTCCAACCTGAATGTTCTTCTGTGACTCAGTACCTCTGCAGTGTGGACACTCCTCTGAAAAGTGAGGCTGCTTCCATTTCTCAACGTGGCTCTTGTGCCAGTAAACTTTGCCTTCTGCACGCCAGTATTGCACACTGGAGCCCCAGGCCAGGCTGGAAGCCTCATACTTCTTTGTCTGACCTGCTTCTCAGGGCATCTGCTGTGCTGCACACATGGATCAGCAGTGCCAATGCTGATGTTATGCAGAAAGAGAGAATTGATTTGCTTGGATACGAACTTTAAGACCATTGAGTCCCACCACTACAGAATCCTAGAATCAGTTGTAAAAGCTCTCTAAGATCAAGTCCAACCATCAACCCAACACCACCATGGCCTCTAAACCCTGTCCCCAGGTGTCATGCCCACATGGTTTTTGAACACTTCCAGGGATGGTGAGTCCAGCAGCTCCCTGGGCAGGCTGTTCCACCACCCTTTCATTCCCAATTGGATTCCTAATATCCAACCTAAACCTCTCCTGATGCAACTTGAGGCCAGTTCCTCTCATCCTATCACTTGAGAATAAAGAGACCAACCCCCTCCTCCCTGCAGCCTCCTTTGCTGTATGTTGTATGTCCTGCTGTACTTGTTTTGCCTCCTATAATTTCTGTTGTAAAGATTTCATGTCTCTGCTTGTGGTGGCATTGTGTACACATAAGATTTCTAACTGAAAATGATGTTTTCATTCTGCTGCATCTGTTCAGTGTATAGAGCAAGATTCAATTCTATTCACTGCCTCCCAGACAACATGGATTGGGTTGGTGTTTTGTACTTGGCAGCAAGTTGGCTTTGCCACCAAACTAAAAGTCTTTGGCTTTCCATCACATCCTTAAAGAGTGAGGGCAGCAGGGCAAGAGAGGGGATTCTGTCCCTAAGCTCTGCTCAGCTGAGACCTCACGTCCAATGCTGCTTCCAGTTCTGGTGTCCCCAGTGTAAGAAGGACACTGAGCTGTTGGAGTGAGTCCACAGGAAGGCCACAAAATCATCCAAGGGCTGGAGAACCTCTGCCATGAGAACAGGCTGAGGGAGCTGGGGCTGTTCAGCCTAGAGAAGAGTAGACTCCAGGGGGACCTTAGACCTGCCTTCCAATACCTGAAGGGATCCTCCAGGAAGGTTGCAGAGGGCCTTTTCCTAAGGGTGTCTGGAGACAAGACAAAGGGGAATGGTTTGAAGCTGAGGGAGAGCAGAGCTAGACTGGAGCTGAGGGAGAAGTTCTTCATTACATATACATAGAAAAAACCAGGTTGGAAGAGACCTTCAAGATCATCGTGTCCAACCCATCAACCAATCCAGCCCACCTAAACAACTAACCCATGGCACCAAGCACCCCATCAAGTCTCCTCCTGAACACCTCCAGGGATGGTGACTCCACCACCTCCCTGGGCAGCCCATTCCAATGGGCAATCACTCTCTGTATAGAACAGTAGGAGGGTGGTGAGACTCTGGAGACCCAGGGAGGCTGCGGCTGCCTTCTCCCTAGGCATGTTCAAGGCCAGGTTGGATGGTGCAGCTTGAGCAGCTTGGAGGCAAGGAACAGCTTCATAGGCTCACAGGATGTCAGGGGTTGGAAGGCACCTCAGAAGATCGAGTCCAACCCCCTGCCAGAGCAGGGCCATGGAATCCCTGATACTGCAGTGAACAAAAAAGGATGTCAGTGTGTGAGAAAAACATTGCACACTCATCTGGCACAAGAGGTATTCAATCAGATACAACTTTCTCTAATGCTTGAAATGAGAAAACATCTGAAGCTGAAAGGGAAAGGGAGAGTGTGATGGATTTTCTTTGCCTGGACCCCCAGGGATTCAGGATTAACCCCCCCCCCCCCGTGTAATGTTTGTGGTGGTGTTTTCCCAGTTGCTCAGGGATGATGCAGGACTCTGTTTTCATTCTTGACATGAATGGCTTCTAACCCCCCCCCACTTTTAATTGCCTCCTTTCATGGAGTGCTACACAATCTTCTCTGCAATCTCTAATCCTTGGGGGCAACATAATTTTGTGCATTCAGGTTTAGGATTTTTTAAATGAAGCTAAAATTAGGTTCTTTATGAACCTAATGCCAACAACAACAACAAAGTTCCTTTGCCTTAATTCCACTTTAATTACAATTGCTAATCTTAACCGACTTAGGACAACTGAACAATGTAGCTGCCGCTGAATTTTCCTGCAGTAGCTGATGCCTAAACTCCGAGGATGGATCATTAACGATGTCTAAATCACCTTCTAATTAAGCTGTGCTAAGTGGAAAGCACTGCTCCTGGCACAGTGCCACGCAGCCAGTGGCTATGGCTATGTGTCTGCACTGAAGATCCAAGTGTGGTTTAGGGTGCCCTTAAGGTTTTATGAAGGCCTGCATTCATTTTCCCTCTACACACTGGACAATGTGCAGCTGCCATCTGCCTTTGAAGGCTGCATTGTGGACACAGGTCATGCTCCATGCTGAGGGAGCAGTAAGTGAACAAGGAGGAGTCCCTTCAGCCCTGCAAGTTCTGGCTGTGCAGAGAGAAGCAGAGAACGCCCAAGAGGAGCAGGCAGGGCCAGCAGAGAGCAGCTGTCTGACCTGTGGGGCTGCCAGAGCTGCCACCTGCTCAGCAGTGTGCTGTGAAAGCCTGACCTAGACAAGGGCAGGCTCTGTGTCTGGCAACGGCCACAGGCAGCTCCCGAGGCTGTCAGGATCTCCTGGCTCTGTGGAGCTCATCAGGAGTGCAGGAGAGATTAAATGCCAAGCATTTGCTGCTGGGTAAGGTTTCAGGGCTGCATTTTGAAGTGTTGCACGTGTGCCAGCACAGCAGGAAGTGAGCCTGGGCACAGCCCCTTCAGCCCACAGCTGCTGCCAGTGGCAGGCAGGTTTAAAACACGCCTGCAGGAGGAAGGGTTTCAAGGGAGACCTGGACAGACTGCCAGCTGAGCAGAGAGGAACCTAATGAGGTTCAACAAGGTTAAAAGCAGAGTCCTGCACCTGGGAAGGAAGAATAAACTGCAGTACAGGTTAGGAGGTGATCTGCTGGAGAGCAGCCCTGTGGAGAAGGACCTGGGGGTCCTGGTGGACAACAAGTTCTGCATGGGACAGCAATGTGCCCTGGTGGCCAAGAAGGCCAATGGGATCCTGGGCTGCATGCAGAGGAGGGTGTCCAGCAGATCCAGGGAGGTTCTCCTACACCTCTGCTCTGCCCTGCTGAGGCCACACCTGGAATACTGCATCCAGTTCTGGGCTCCCCAGTTCAGGAGGGACAGGGATATGATGGAGAGAGTCCAAGGGAGAACTACCAGGATGATTGAGGGACTGCAGCACTGCCCTGTGAGGAGAGGCTGAGAGCCCTGGGGCTGCTCAGTCCAAAGAGAAGACTGAAAGGGGATTTAATAAATGTTTATAAATCCCTGAGGGCTGAGTGTGAAGAGGTGGGGGGCCAGGCTCTGCTCAGCTGCACCCTGGGATAGGACAAGGGGCAATGGATAGAAACTCCAGCACAGGAGGTTCCACCTCAGCATGAGGAGGAACTCCTTCCCTGTGAGGGTCCCAGAGCACTGCAACAGGCTCCCCAGAGAGGTTGTGGAGTCTCCTTCTCTGGAGCCTTTCCAGCCCCATCTGGATGTGTTTCTGTGTGACCTGTGCTGGATTCCATGGCCCTGCTCTGGCAGGGGGTTGGACTCGATCTTCTGAGGTGCCTTCCAACCCCTAACATCCTGTGGGCCTATAAAGCTGTTCCTTGCCCTGATGAGCTCCACAGTGTGCCTGACCCACACAACACTGCTGCTAAGTGCTCAAAGCCTGCTTGGGTGAGAAGTAACACTTCAAATGGGGGTTATGCAAGATCCCTGCTTGGGAAGTGCCATTGCTCTCAACAACCTGTCACAGACAACAGGAAGAACCTCCACCCCCACCTCACTCCGCAGAGGAAAATCCTGCATTGTAAAGACAAGGATTTCAAGGTGTGAATTTTGTGCTCTGGGCACATGGAAGATCTTTCAGTCTCCACTTCCAGGGATGAGTTCCCTGGGGTTTAGTTCATTTGGCAAGGCTCTTACCTTGGATTTTCAACAGCTCTAAGAATATAGGGATCACCATAATGGTCCCTGTCTCCCAGGCTGCTTGTGATGCGTCTAGGAGGAGACCCTTCACCAGTCTGCCCTCCTGCCCTTCTCTGATCAGAGAGGAGAAGGGTCCTGGCACAATGGTTGCATCTGGATCATGCAAATCCATATGTTTCACAGCCACCCAGCCTGTGTGGATGGTGCCTTTTGGAGCTGCCTTGCTTGGTTCCACCATATCTTGTGGCAGAAATGTGCATGCTGGAATAGTGCTGGATCAGGAAGTGCTTCTTTTCTGTTTGCTTCAAGTATCTGATTTCACCAAGAGAGTTGTGATCAGCAGCAGAGTCCAGTCAGAAGCCTGTGGCCAGTGGTGTTCCCCAGGGATCAGTACTAGATCCAGTTCTGTCCAGTATCTTCATCAGTGGCCTGGATGAGGGCATTGAGTGTACCCTCAGCAAGTTCCTGATGACTACCAAACTGGGGGAGGTGTCTGACACCTCTCAGGCTGTGCTGCCACCCAACATCATCTGGGCAGCCTGAGAGCTGGGTGCAGGCAAACCTCATGAAGTTCAATAAGGACAAGTGCAGGGTCCTGCATCCGGGGAGGAGTAACACCAGGCACCAGGACAGACTAGGGATTGTCCTGCTGGAAAGCAGCTCCATGCAGAAAGACCTTGGAGTGCTGGTGAACAGCAAGTTCTGCATGGGACAGCAATGTGCCCTTGGGGCCAAGAGAGCCAGTGGGAACCTGGGATGCACTAAGAAAAGTGTGGCCAGCAGGGCTAGGGAGGTTCTTCTCCTCTGCTCTGCCTGGTGAGACCACACCTGGAAGATTGTGCCCACTTTGGGGCTCTCCAGTTCAAGAGAGACAGAGACCTGCTGGAAGGAGTCCAACAGAGAGCCAGGAGGATGACTGGGGGACATCTCTGCTACGAAGAAAGGCTGAGAGCCCTGGAGCTGTTCAGTCTGGAGAAGAAAAAGCTAAGGGGGAATCTGATCAATATCTATCAATATCTAAGGGGGGGGTGGGGTGCCAAGATGAAGGTGCCAGGCTCTTTCTGGTGGTGCCCAGTTATAGGATAAGGAACAGGTATGAGCTGGAACACAGGAGGTTTCACCTCAACATGAGGAGACACTTCTGTATGGTGAGAGTGACAGAGCCCTGGAGCAGGCAGCCCAGGGAGCTTGTGGAGTCTCCTTCTCTGGAGGCATCAAAAACCCACCTGGATGTGTTCCCATATGGCCTGCCCTAGGTGATCCTGCTTTGGCAGGGGGCTTGGACTCAATGATCTCTAGAGGTCCCTTCCAACCCCCAGCATTCTCTCACTCCCCTCCACTGTAAGAGCTTGCTTTCTCTCAGAACTTTTGTATGAGCCATTTGAAGTAACTCTCCAAGTACTGTAGTCAATCCCTAGCTGAACTCCCACACCCCTGGAGGATGAAAGCAAGCTCTGTTTTCCAGATGCAAATGATTACTAGGAAGCTATGCATGTATGTTCAGTGGATTCTCTGGGAGGCCTTTTTGTAACATCTGCCTGCCCCAAGGGATCTTATTAGTACAAGAAAGTACTAAACCAAACCAACCAAACAGTTTTAGCACTACATAAACCATGCTTGGTCCTTTCTAAGGTCAACTATTTTTTGCCTTCTGGAGACCTCTTCCCCTCTTATTCCAGGCTGAAATGAAGATTATGGAAGCAACTGATCACTTTAAATCTTTCTCTCTTTTTTTTAACAGGTCACCCCTAAATTCATTGTCTTGAACTTCTGCTTCAATTAACAGTGTGGACAGCAAAGGTCAGCACAGCTGAGCTCATTAAGTGGTGCATAATTACTACAAAGCAGCTGGACTAACCTGCAGCTCCCACAGAACTCTTTGTTAACCACAGAATAGCTTGGATTGGAAGGGACCTCCAAAGCTCATCCAGTCCAATCCCCCTGCAGTCAGCAGGGACATTCTCCACTAGATCATAGTATCATTCAGGGTTGGAAGGGACCACAAGGATCATCTAGTTCCAACCCCCCTGCCATAGGCAGGGACACCCCACACTAGATCAGGATGGCCAGAGCCTCATCCAGCCTGGATGAGGTTGCCCAGGGCCACATCAGGCCTCACTTTGAATATCTCCAGGGATGGGGCCACAACCACTTCCCTGGCAACCTGTTCCAGTGTTCCACCACCCTCAGGGTGCAGAACTTGTTCCTCACATCCCATCTGCATCTCCTCTCATTTCAAACCATTGCCCCTTGTCCTCTCACTGCAGGCCTTTATAAACAGTCCCTCTGCAGCCTCCTTGCAGGCCCCCTGCAGGTACTGGCAGGCTGCTATTACTCATCAGGAGCTTAACTTTCCAAGTAGAGGAATGCTGAGGGTCTGGCCATGAGAGCACATGAGGTTCTGCCCAGCTCTTCCTGCCTCCCTTTTGCATAAAGTAACATGCAAAACAGTCAGCATGCATTTCACTGCTCCCTTCTGCATCCTGCAGCACAGCTACTGACACCCCAAGCCCTGCTCTCTTACAGAGCTTCTCCTGTGACCTATGGGACACATTTTCCTATTTCTTTGTGAAATCTGAAGCAGCTTCAAAGCTTAACTAGGTCCTGTCAGCCATCCAACCCTAAAACCCAAAACTATCCATCATCTCTGATCCCACCCCTAGAACACACATCCAGCCACCTGGAACAGTCCAACACACCTCAAGCACACAGCTCCACTTTCACACTGTTTACACAGTTAATGATTCTTAGTTTAGAATCACAGAATGGTCTGGGTTGGAAGGGACCTCCAAAGCTCATCCAGTCCAACCTCCTCTGCACTCAGCAGGGACATCCTCAACTAGATCAGGTTGCCCAGAGCCCTGTCCAGCCTCACCTTGAATATCTCCAGGGATGAGGCCTCAACCACCTGCCTTGGACATTCTCTGAGGGTGACACATCTCTAAATGTTCCTAAGTTAGTATGGCAGCATAACAACCTTGCCAAAAGCTGCCACTTGGCATTCCTTAAATCAAGGAGTATTATGTGGAGCCTGACACCTGACAGGGCTAGAAAGTGAGCTGGCCATTCATCTTCTGAAGTACAGGAAATGCTTTTGAAGACCTTCTAAGCAGTTTGCTCATCAGCCATGCTCTTTGCCTTTGATATGCCCAAATGTAGTGTTAGTACAGCTTAGATTCACAGCCCTGTCCTCCTTTTTAGGGACTCTCTAGGGTGTCAGGTACTGATAGGACTGGGGGGAATGGAGCAAAACTAGAAATGGGGAGATTGAGATTGGATGTTAGGAGGAAATTCTTCCCCATGAAGGTGGTGAGAGCCTGGCACAGGTTGCCCAGGGAGGTGGTGGAAGCCTCATCCCTGGAGGTGTTTGCAGCCAGGCTGGATGTGGCTGTGTGCAACCTGCTGTAGTGTGAGGTGTCCCTGCCCATGGCAGGGGGGTTGGAACTGGCTGAGCCTTGAGGTCCCTTCCACCCTTGCCAATTCTGTGACTCTAACAGTATCACAGCAACTCATGAACTTAGATCCACACACAGAGCTACTCAGGGTGTCTCTCTGGGGAGGCACAGAAATACATCCACCAAAATGAAAATCTCTATAGCAGTGCATTTATTACAGCAAAGTAATAGGAAGTGTCAACAAAACCACATCTACAGTAGCTAAGCTGTGACCCCAGGAGGTTACACTGGCCCCAGGGATGACCTCTGAGAGTCTGACATCAAAGGGCCCCTGTCACATGCATCACATGGATAAAATGGCTCTCCTCAGACCACCCAGCCAGGACTCCCCTTGCTGCAGCCTGCTGCTGTTATCTTGGCTGCAGATGTCAGATGAGGGGAAGCAGCTAAGCCATGTCACCAGACAAGTTTTGCTGGCTATCACAGCACACCTGTGACAATGACATTATTCTCACAGAGGCAGGCTGACTTCTCTGTGGTTGTGTAACCCTCTCTCCCTACAGCCCTGGCTGAAGGCTCTTCAAAGCTTACCTGCCTGGACACCAAGCAGCAGCTCTGACACAGCACAACTCTGCAGCCTTGACTCAGCTTGCTGAGAAAGAGCTGTAGAAAAAGCCTGTAGAAAGGTAAGAAGTGCAAATTTGAAGCCCCTCTTGGGATAGGGGTTCCTAGTAACTCAGGAATTCAAACACCAATGTGGAAAATCTTAAAAGCAATAAACCAGAGGAAGGCCAGTGAGTCCAACCCCCCTCCTGTGTGGGGGCTGCATGGCTAGGAAGGACTCTCCAAGTGCCTTGTCAGGGTGCTGAGCATTCAGCCTAATGAGTTGTTAAATTCAGGCTGTCTTTTGTGCAATACTTACTTCACACTTTCGCACTCCTGCCTGCAGAACCTCTTTGTGTCCAGCTGAAGATGCCCAAAGCTGGTTGAAAAAGAGGTGTACCAACCACAGGCACAGTATAAAAGCAAACCCACAACCAGACCCACAGAAGAGAGGCTTCATCAGCAGTAGCTGTGCCTGTGATTTCCAGCATCACTGTGTTTCAGGGGGTGTCTGCTTTTGATTTCCTGAGGTACTTCATGGAAGCCTGCACATGATGCTGCTGTTTGCAGTGAGCAGGGGCCATTTAGTTTTTACCCAGCCCCTGCTAGCCTTGGATTGTGTGCAGACCCAGAAACTCTTGCAAACTTCCTGTTCATTCTGCTTTTCATATCCCTGCACAGTGGACCTCTGTGTAGAAACTTACGAGTTGGTTCAGCACAGCAACTGTAGGGTGTTGCCACACTGATGAACTTCCAGCTTTGTACTCCTAAACCACTCCAAAACCAAGGAATCAGCTCAGAGACTGAGTAGCTGCTTAGCTGTGCAAGACCATTTAAAGATTCTTGCACTCTTCTGACACAGAAGGCAAACATTCTCCCAAACAATCTGAAGAGGAGCAGTGGAATCCCCCTACAATGGCTAGTTTTAAAACGCAGGGTGCTGAGCCATCTCCCACAATCTACACCATCACCTAGAAAGGGTGGATCAGATGATCCTTGGGGTCCCTGCCAGCCTGGCATTCTGAGTTTATGAACATTCCAGAATAAGACATTTTTGTTGCTCCATGAGGTACTGCCAGCATTTAATTACAACAGACAAATCCCATCCTTCTGCACTAAGAGCCAAATTGCAGTGAAGGGCAGGAAACAACCCAAAAAGTGCATTACAAGGAATTGGTATTTACTGTGAGCAGAACTATGAACCCTTATGCAACTACTTCAAAGAAGCTGATTTACACCAAACTGAAGTTATTATTTCTTCCCAGCAGAATCAAGCCTTGAAAGAAGCTGATCCAGAAGCATTTTGAAGGAAGAAGCTGGCCCATAAGCTTTCTATCATCTTCTGCATATCTGTAAATAGAAAGGACGGACTTGTTACTTGGGCTGAGAGGCACCCTGCTTGCCCTGGGAAATGTACAGACTCTTGGTGATTGCAAGAGGGAACAGGCTCCACAGCAGAAATTCCAGGAGGAAAACAGAGGGGCCTGTGGCATCCTTCCCTTCATACAGCTACAAGAATCCTTCCTTTGGAGACAGCTTGGGATTTATTTAAAAACCAATTGGTACTTAAACCCCAGAAACAAAGAAATATTGTGAGCTCACAGAGGAAGGCTGAAAAAAACCACACATTGGGAATTAAGGTTCAGCAAGCTCCAGCTCTGACAAACAGTGGAGGCAAATCCCACCAGCAACCTCTGACTGCACTGGCACAGGCAATTGTTGGCAAGTATCATAGTATCAGTCAGGGTTGGAAGGGACCACAAGGATCAGCTAGTTCCAACCCCCCTGCCATGGGCAGGGACACCCCACACTAGATCAGCCTGGCCACAGCCTCATCCAGCCTGGCCTTAAACACCTCCAGGGATGGGGGCTCAACCACCTCCCTGGACAACCCATTCCAGGGCTTCACCACTCTCATGGGGAAGAACTTCCTCCTCACCTCCAGCCTCAATCTCCCCACCTCCAGCTTCATTCCATTCCCCCTAGTCCTATCAGTACCTGAGATCCTGAGCAGTCCCTCCCCAGCCTTCCTGTAGGCCCCCTTCAGATACTGGAAGGCCACAACTAGGTCACCTCAGAGCCTTCTCTTCTCCAGACTGAACAGCCCCAACTCCTTCAGTCTGTCCTCACAGCAGAGCAGCTCCAGCTCTGCTCATCCTCGTGGCCCTTCTCTGTGATCCTCTTCAATGTGCTTTGGGGTCTTTATTTGAAACAGGTGAGGACAGTGCCCTACATAAGCAAACATTTATTTAAGAGGAAACCTTCAAAAGCACTTCTCAGCACATCAAGCTTCATTAAGCTCACAACTGCTAACAGGTTTAGGGTGTCATACTTGCCCCATTATCTAAGTCTGGCCTGCTCCCTCCTTCATTCACAGCTCAGGAAGGTCTGATTTCTTTCTTTCCCCTCCCCTCTCCTTACTGATCTGGTACCCAGATAGAGCAGGCAGCTGATCTGGTGAGCCACAGTGCTTCCTGACCTCTACAGCTGATTCCAGAGAAGCACTGCCTCTTTGGACAGTAACTCTATAAAGTGGAGCTAAGCCCAAGTGCATTTCCTGCTAGTGGTTGAGCACTTGCAGCTTCTGATGCAAAATTCTTCAGCAGTGGTAAAATTGCTTAAACCCAGGCATTTATTCTAATGGCTTCTTTCAGGACAACTTTTACTGCCCCAACAGATTGTTGCATAGCAAAAGTCCATGGAAATCTCTCTCCTGGTAAGGAAACAAGTTCTGTTAGGATACTCCTCCTTACAGGCTGCAGTTGTGCACCTCAGAGCAAGAAAGGGACCATTAATGATACCCTTGTCTAAATTATTACACAATACAAGCCAAAGAGACTCAATCCAACAGTTTCTGCATCAGATCTCTGTTCAGAGCTCCAGTTAGAGCCACAACAAACTCCCAGGGCAGCATTTCAAGCAGGCCCTCTGCTCTCCTCCTCTGCAGGCAGCCAAGCTATTTGCAAACTCTTTCACACATTCTCCTGCCTGGGAGAAATGTAGGCCAGCTTACCACAACGTGTGAAAAGGCTTTTTAAAAGCCCAGCTGCTGGCCTGTTTTCCATACAGAGAGTGAAAGTGCTTTTAAACACTTCTCCTGACTTCCACCCTGTCAATCCTCCTTTGTTTTTTTGCAAAGGGAAATTTCCCCTCTCTGTGGTGAAAACATCACACAGGCCCTCTTCCCTGCCCTACCATGGAGCTGCTCTAGCCCCACTCTTACACTACTCTAAGGCCCTGTGCCTGCTTTTAGGTTCTCAGTATTCCAGTGATATTTTTAAATGTCATTATCTGTAATTATTTTGTTCTTAGCTAAAAGAGATGGAAAGGAGTTATATTTGCTTTCACAAGTTGCAATCCAAATTAATTGCAGTTAGGTGAATAAGCAACACTCTGCTACAGCTAGAGCAGCAATTCCTCAGCAATGGAGGACTTGAAATTAGCACAAAAGATAAGCAAGGTAAAAATGAAGGAAAGAATAACTAGAAAGCACAGATTAAGACTATTTCCTTGAATAGTGCTTGGATTTGAACCCATTACTAACATCCACAAAGTTCACAGGTTTCAAATAAGAGTACCACACATCACAGAACACAACATGAGGATTGCTTTTTCAAGTTCAGGGTTGCCTACCTGTGTCTAAGATGCTGAAGGAATTGAACCTTCTTTTGCAGCTGATCCCACTTTTGCTTCACACTCTTTGCAAGCATGATTGCAGTGCCTGCAACATGGAAAGCAAAACATTCCATTTCTAATGCTTCCTGAGATCCACTCTAACCCTGCTCCACCTCAGCTTCAAACCATTCCCCCTTCTCCTGTCTCCAGACACCCTGATGAAAAGTCCCTCTGCAGCCTTCCTGTAGGATCCCTTCAAGTATTGGGAGGCAGCTCTGAGGTCCCCCTGGAGTCTTCTCTAGGCTGAACACCCCCAGCTCCCTCAGGCTGTCCTCACAGCAGAGGTGTTGCAGCCCTCGGATCATCCTTGTGGCTCTCCTCTGGACTCACTCCAACAGCTCTGTTGATGGTCTCACTTAAAGGCACAATAGTGGATGGCACTGCTGTCCCATCACAGAACCATCTTCTTTAAAGCATGGATTTCCTAACAACAAGCATTACAGCGAGTTTAATCTGCACTTTCTGAAGGGCATTTAGCAGTTTATAATGCCCTCATCTATAACCAAAGAATGGAAGTAGTGCTTCATGATAACACCATTGACATTCCCAGTTTTGGAGCATGTCATTTCCTCTTGGCTTTAGGCCATTTAGACCTAGGATTCATAGTTTAAATAAGCACAAACCTGTGTCTTGGTGGACCCCATGGCACAATACCAATTTTCTCAAACTTCTTTTGGCATTCTCCAAAGTATGACATCTTCCCAATGGCATAGCCTAAGACACCAGCAACTATAAAGGCAGATAACAAAACACTGCTGAGACAAGAGCTTAAATCAAGGCTCTGCAACTGGCTCCATTTTAATCACAGGACCAAACTGGCTCCATTTTAATCACAGGACCAAAGTGCTGTGTCTTGTCAAAACGTGGTACAAACACATGAAGGTACACACAGGGAGGTCCTCCATAACTGCTGAAAGCCAGCTACCTTTCATGAGACACAGCCAGTGGTCCAAAGCAATGCCTACAGGAAGAGGCTATTCAGCTGCAGCTGGAATGATAAGATTTCAGATTTAGATGAACAGGTTACAGAGAGAGCCCACAATGAAGCTAATTCAATGTCAGCACTGGTGTCTCTTGGCCTTGTATGCACACCAAGGCCTATTTCTAATGATCAGAACTTCAACACTCTCTCCACTGGGCTGCTAGGAAGCTAGAACATCATCCTGCCATGCTATCCCACTGGGGCAGAATAAAAACTCTACCTCAACACCTTCCATTTTCTGTTAAACTTCTGCTGAGGAGGGAACCAACTTAATTGCTTGCCATTTAAGAGCCCCCTCACTGTGCTGTACAGTTTATGTGGGTTTATTTGTCTCCTTTATCAATTCATGGTCAGGAATTAGAAGGTTAAGCTGAATCAAATGACCATATGAAAAGGAACACACTGTTCTATATATTACACCATGACGAGCCCTTGAGACCATGAGCTCTGTGATCTGTTAAGCATGGCTGATCAATAAGGCTGACTGTATTTAGAAAGCAAAGCTGATATTGGGAGTTTTTACCAATTTGACAGGCTAGATTAAGTGAACTTAAGCTGCTTCTGAAAATGCTTACATCAAAAGAACCTTGTTTGTTTTAAAAGACAGCAGGAATGTGATCTCCTGAAGTGCTGTGGTGGCATCTCATAAACTCCAAAAAGAAAAGGAAGAATTTGAAATGAAATTCAGAGAGGTCCAGCTGAAGTCTCTGCACTGCCTGTAAACAAACAATTTTTCCTCTCAGAATTGGGTGGAACTTACCTGCCATCTTTGGAAATGCACCAAATCTTGGGTTTGCTGAGAAAACACCTACAACAAAATAAACCAGAGAGTTTATTCTCTTGAGGAACTCAGCAGCACTCCAACCTAAGACAGTATTTTAGAATAAACCAAACCAGGTTGGAAGAGACCTTCAAGATCATCATGTCCAACCCATCAACCAATCCAACCCACCTAAACAACTAACCCATGGCACCAAGCAGCCCATCAAGTCTCCTCCTGAACACCTCCAATGACGGCGACTCCACCACCTCCTTGGGCAGCCCATTCCAATGGGCAATCCTTCAAGCTTTTGCATTTCTGAGGACAAAGACTGTGCAAAAACCTTGAAAGTCCACTCAGATTTAGGAACATGGGGGCACTTTCCACTCCACTAGTTCTTAGTGCATCTGTTTTGGGGCACTCCTAGAGTCAGAGGAAGAAATCTGGACTTTGCAAGGTTCAGCTCAAGATGGAAGCAGCATGACTGCCACTGGCGACACCTGCAGCAGATGGTGGCTCATGTTTCAGCAGAAACCAGCTCTGCAAATGTAATAAGCCACCTGAAACCTCTTACTCATGCTCTTTGTGCTGTGAGAAGCACGCCTAAACTATTCTTCAGTAGTTTTCTGTTTTGGCAGGGGGGTTGGACTCAATCTCTTGAGGTCCCTTCCAACCACTGATGTACTGTGATACTGTGACTACTGATTAAATGAGTGTTAAACTGTACCACTGGTATCCAGGAGAGGAGAGATCATACATTTTGGGCTTTAAGAGGAGAATGCAGAGTGCTGAACATGAAAACCAAAATACTGTCTTTAGTTTCCCCACCAAAATCCACCTTCCCCCAGTTAACACCAATGGATGAAACCAGTATGCCTCTGAGAGGCATGTGCCCAGCAGAAGAGCCATGCTGTGAAGGAGGGCTGCACACAGCAAGATTACCATGGCACAGAGAAAAGAAGTGAACATTGGTTGCACTGCTACATGCATTCAGCAGAAGCTCAGTAGCTCCAGCTTCTTCTGGAGCCAGTGTACTGTTTGCAGGCATTGGGGGGGTGTTTAGACAGAGGAGCATTCAGTCCACGCTGTGCAAGGGCCTCTGCCCACTGGCATCTATGCAATTTCAAATGGAGTCTCTCAGGGGAGGCAGGAACAAAATAGTTGTTTGTTGCTAAACAGCCTCCCCCACAGTTGTTGACACACAGTAATGATTATTTAATTGGGCATTTGTTATTTCACAGCTGATCAGAAATATCTGAGCACAATGGAGAGAAACTGAGAGGAGTAGCCGGTGCCAGAGGCTGGCATGTTTGCTGCTGAGGCACTCCCACTGCCTCTCCTGTCACTGCTCACCCCCTCCAAGTGTGTAATCCTTTGCCTTCCCTCACTGGCTCTCTTGCTCCTTCCCTCCCTGTCTGTCTACAAACTCATAGGTCAAGGATGTACCAGGGAACCTCCATCAGCTTTTAGGGCTTCCACTCTGATCTTCCTGGTAATCTTAGCAAAAACCACAATCAAATTAATACAAATAGAGTGCTAAGAAGGAAACATGGCAAGAGCAGCTGGAACAAAACAAGAGGCTTGCAAGCACACACTGAGAAAATGCTGAGTCATTTCCATCTCCTCCACTGGCTGTCTCCCACCACCCATCTCTTACAGTCTCTGGATTCTTTTCTGCTTCAGACCCTGAGATTTTTTTCTTCTTCTACCTGCCCTTGCTGTAGCCAGCTGCAGGCTGAAGAGCTGTCTTATTTGCTCCTGTGGGATGCACCCATCTTAGCAGTCCTCAGAGTAGATGCTCTTTGCTCTTTACCCAAAATGCTAACCTCAACCTTACCCAGCGGGGAACCTCAAGGTGCAAGGCATAGAAAGAGATTCATCCACCACAGAAACAGAACACAAGTCTCTTTTGTGTTAGCCTGCAGATTGCAAGCCATCTCTACAAAGCAGCTCTCTGCCTCCTCACTCTGGCAGAATTCCTTGTCCCCCTGCACCAAAGCTGCATTCATATTGCTGTGTGGTCACTCTATAAACACTGCCAGCATTTTTCAGATGTCCCCAATTCTGATGGCCCTCCTCAGATTGTACCATGCTCTGCCCTACAAGCAGCCCCAGTGAAGAGTCTACTCAAATACATGTGACCATGGTGACAGAACCCAGCCACCAGTCTTCATATTGGGGAATTCTCTTTCTCAGTTCAAGTTCTTTCAGCAGAGTGGCTGTGGCAATGCATACATAATGATCATTGTAACAACAATGCTGTTGGGTGAGAGGAATATTGATGTTGACAACCAGCAGACTTTAGGGCAACTTGCACTTCAGTAGTAATTCCAGATCTCAACTTCATAAATTTAGCACCATCATGTATTTTGAGGGGCAGTAGGTGCAAGCTGAAGCATAGAAGGTTCCATGCAAACACAGGGAAAAACTTTTTCACTCTGAGGGTGACAGATCCCTGGAACAGGCTGCCCAGAGAGGTTGTGGAGTCTCCTTCTCTAGAGACATTCAAAATCCACCTGGATGAGTTCCTGTGTGACCTACTCCAGGTAATCCTGCCCTGGCAGAGGGGTTGGACTTGATGATCTCTTGAGGTCGCTTCCAGCCCCTAACATTCTGTGATTGGTTTGTATTTACCTTTTGAGACCAGCCCCTGGGTGACAAGCATGCTCCCAAGAGACAAAGGAAGAGCTGTAAAAATAAAAAGGAGGAGAGCACCTGGTATCAGCCAAAATTTGTTATCTATTATTTAAATACATTATTCTTTAATACATGAAATGTTTTCTGTGTTTCTAACGTTAAACCCATTGTTCATCTTCCAAACATTAACTCTGTGTAGTGTTTTTATCACCTATGACATCTGCTCAGTCAGGCAGATTTAACCCTAACTCTTCAAAGCAAGGCTGTGCTCACACAGCATGGTGCAGCTAATGCATGCTATGCTATAGATATTTACTAAACAAGAGCTTGTACAACCTGAGTATCTCCCCTCAGTGCTGCAACACTGGGAATGCCAGCAGCTCTGCTTAAATGGTGTTCAACCTTCTCTCTCCAGAAAGTGTGTCATTTAGAAACAAACTGACAGGGTGCATGTAAGAGACACTAAAACAATGAGTAACTGATCTTTTGGATGTCCTAACACCTAAAGAATTCACAAACCCAGGACACAATGCCTGCCTTTCATTCAAAGGCAAAAATATGGAATGAAGTAAACATTCCCAAGGTTGTTTTAATAATGGACTTCAAGAACAGAACCAACTCTATGATTGTTAGACTTCACATTAAACAACAACTCCCTATGAGGAGAGGCTGAGAGCCCTGGGGCTGTTTAGTCTGGAGAAGAGAAGACTGAGAGGGGATTTAATAACTGTTTATAAATATCTGAAGGCTGGGTGTCAGGAGGGAGGGGACAGGCTCTGCTCAGTCGCACCCTGGGATAGGACAGGGGGTAATGGATACAAACACAGGAGGATCCACCTCAACATGAGGAGGAACTTCTCCCCTGTGAGGGTCACAGAGCATTGGAACAGGCTGCCCAGAGAGGTTGTGGAGTCTCCTTCTCTGGAGACTTTGAAGACCCATTTGGATGTGTTCCTGTGTGACCTGTGCTGGATTCTATGGTCCTGCTCTGGCAGGGGGATTGGACTTAATGATGCTCAGAGTTCCCTTCCAACCCCTAACATCCTGTGAACCCGTGAAGTAAACTCCAACACCTTTGCCTACAATGATGATGCAAATAGTCCCATTAACTCTATAACGACACAGTGCTCAGCTTAAAATAAGGTGACAGCGTTAGCCCACAGTAACATTCCAACAAACCACAATGGATTACAATGAAGACCATGGCATTTTGCAGCCTGTTTTGCTTGAGTGCATCCAGAAGTCGTGTTCAGTGTGGCAAGGACAAGTTTGGATCGCTCACCTCTGTACCAGAAACTTTCACTTCTGCATTCTTCACGGATCTTTGCAATTTCCCCACTGTTCTGGATGTGGGATTTGGGACAGTAGAACATTGGCTGGAAAGGATACACCAGGGTTAGCTGCTTGAATTTAATCTCACAGGAAGAAAAGAATAAATCAATTGGGAAGATGGAATTCTTTAAAACAAGAATCAGTAAAACACAAGACTCTGGCAGAGGACAGAGACAGGGCAGCTGACCCCGACTGGCTGCTCCATACCATAGGGCTTCATGCTCAGCAATAGAAGCTGGCAGAAAGCAGGAGTCGTCATTAATGTAATGGAAATGTTAAACATTTTTTTCTGTACAAAACACAACATCTACCAACCTGCTTACTCTTGAAAGCAAAAGCAGACTTCATGGAAGAAGCAGTGCCTTGGGAAAAAGAGCACATTAGCCTATTGCAGAACTCTACCTCATTTCATGCCAGACTGAGCCATGGTTTTGTAACCAAGTGCATCTACTGGCCACAGCCACACATTTCACATTTTAGCTAATTAACCTCTCAGTCCTCCTTCAAGCACTGCTCCACCACAATAAATGGTGGTGCTGCTAGGGTAAAGAGTAGAGAATTGACTTCAGAGAATCACTCCAAAGGGGTTTCACAGCAAGGTCACCACAAACAGGACAGAATTCAAACAGGCAGAGTGAAAGATAAGGAAATGAGTGTCAGAGCCCTAAGTGCACCAACATGCTTTGCAACTTTCCTACTTCCATACACACCCTGATAGAGGTTTAGCTGCTTGGGCTCAAAGTCAGCTCTAACACGGTACAGTTGTGTAACATGGAAGTAAATTGCCAAGAAAGTCCATCTGAGACAAAGACAAAGAAGCTTTGCCCAAGGCCTCTGCCTCTCAGCTCAGGAGCTGTGTTTAAGCTCAGGCCCTTGCCTTAACTGCATAGTAGGATGCCTGTACCTGGCCTTTTACCATGAGATTCCCTCCTTTGCCTTGCTAACTTGACCTCCTACCTTACCAGCTGGCTCACCCTGCTTAATGCCACTGGAGATGCTCCTGCTCCCTGAAGGACTGCCTTGCTGTCACTCCCGCCTCCCAGGTCACCTTTCCTTGCAGAACAACCACCTTTTGCTGCTTCCTGGCAGCGACTGGCTAGCAACAAGGTCCTGCCACACATAAATTCCATCTGGTTAATTACATGCCTCTAGCAGATGGTAAAATATGAACCCCTGTGGGCTGGTGATTTCTCCAGCACAGAAGAATGCTCAGCTGCCATACAGCTGGAAGACAGCTTCTTCTGCAGTACTCTTCTCTTCTGAAGGGCTTGATGGGGACACAACAGCTTGATGGGGACAGGTTATACTGGACTAGTACTCAAGACACTTGTAACTAGTTTAACTAGCATAGCATAAATCAGAGCCCACTATCTTATAAGCTCCTAGTCCTCTGAGTATAGTGAATACCACAACATCCTTTCTTCATTTATAAGCTTAAGCTATCAGACTTCTGGTTTTCTCTTCAGTCAGAGTGACCAATGCAAAACCCCAGTTATTCACTGGCAATAGCATCAAAATTAAAAACAAACCAACCAACCCCAAAACATCACCCCCCCCCACCCCCCCCCCCCCCAAAACCAACCAACAAACAAGCCAACTTACCCATCCAGGCCATCTAGCTTGCTTTGGTGGAGATGCCTGAGCTTCCTGTGGGATGGTTTCAGAAGCCATTGTGGCTTTTCTTGTATTCTGCCTCTGATCTCGGGACACCAGAAACGTGTATGGTTTATGCTAGGCTGTGACTTTCTGCTAGGTACAAAGGTAAAAAGCCAAAGTATCAAAATGATACTGTGTATGCAGTGTTGACCTAGAAACAGTAATCACCGTGTTGAAAGGAGCGCATTCTTTACAGCTGCCAGCTGATTATGTTCAGCTCCAGCACAATGTAGCACTGCTCAGCAATACAGAGCTGTGGGCAGCCCAGTTCAAACAGGAAGGGTGGCGAGTGCAGCTACATGTTGGATCATGACCTAGCATGGCACTCCTCATCACAAAGAAAGGAGAACAAGCATGAACAAATAATCCCTCATTTTTATGGCATTTCATGTCAAAGATTTATTTGAGGGCTCTCCAGAATCACTGTACTACTTATCCTCACTGCCATGAGCTGAAGTTTTCATTCCACAGGACATAAGCCTATCACAAACCACATCTGTGCTTCCAACAAACACAACCCAGTTACATACTTAAAAACAAGACAAAACACAAACCCTACAATAACAAACCCCCTGAGTCAAAACCTATTTAGAACAAATAGGTTCTAAAGAGCTTTGCAATTGCTGTCTTCTTCCATGCCTGAGAATTGTACTGCTAGGGAAAAGCAAGTAGGAATCTTTCTTATATAGAGACTAATTCAAGTCTAAACTGTATTTTTTTTGCTGCATGGTCTGGTACTTTATTTATCAACATATAGGACAGCTTCTGAGAATGGTGGCACTGAATGACTGTGAAGGACTGAGCTACACATGAAATGTGTGACAATTTAATAGCCTGAACAGGTTTTGGCCTTCATAATATTACTGCACAGACCACATCCTGCACTTATTTTGGGGGCAGCTCCACAGCTACAGCTACCTTCACACAGACTGGATAGTCAAACAGCAATGCTTTTTCATGTAAGCAAACAGAAGCAACACAACCTCCTCTCCCCATTGTAAGAATCACAGAGTCACCAAGGTTAGAAGAGAAGCATTGCATTCACACCAAACTCCACTTTATTCTCAGCTGCTCTCAAAAACGACAGTGATTACTGAGTCTCTGGTAAAAATTAACTTTGGAAGTCCAAAGGATATTGGGAGTGCCAACTAGTCCTCACTTGTCTGCCTCACCCTGGTGAACAGCAATTCAATTTTTCATCAAACTCACAGGATCACAGAATTGTCAGGGCTGGAAGGGACCTCAAGGCTCAGCCAGTTCCAACCCCCCTGCCATGGGCAGGGACACCTCACACTACAGCAGGCTGCCCAGAGCCACATCCAGCCTGGCTGCAAACACCTCCAGGGATGAGGCTTCCACCACCTCCCTGGGCAACCTGTGCCAGGCTCTCACCACTCTCATGGGAAAGAATTTCTTCCTAACATCTAATCTAAATCTCCCCTCCTCTAGTTTGGATCCATTCCCTTTAGTTCACTACCTGACACCCTAAAAAGTGCCTCCTCAGCTTTCCTCTAGCCCCCTTCAGATACTGGAAGGCCACAAGGTCTCCTTGGAGCCTTCTCTCCAAACTGAACATCCCCAACTCTCTCAGCCTGTCCTCGTCGGAGAGGAGCTCCAAAAGGACATAGAAGTTAAGAAGAACGCATAAAACTTGAAAGAGGTTTACGTCAATCGAAGGCACAAAATGTTCTTATTGTTGGCTTTCGTAGAAGGGAAGAGGGGTTGCAATCAGGCCCTGGGCAGATGTCTGCTCCAGCCGACAGCAGCGCAGCGCAGCGCAGCGCAGTCCCGGCCGCCCCCGTGCCGGCGCCCGGGCTCTGGGCGATGGTCTTTGGGGCAGAGGGCGAGGAGATTGCCCTTACGAACCGCCACCTGCCCGTTGGCCGGGACCGGCCGCCGAAAGCCACGCCAGCCCCGGCCTTCCTCCCGCCGTGACGCCGCGGAAATCCGGCCCCGCGGAGCTCGGCCCCTCGGGGACGGGAAGGAACGGACCCGCGCTCACGGGGGCTGCGGCGCTGAAGATAGCTGGCGACCGACCGACTCCCTGGGCAGCGCTCACCTCACACCGGACCAGCGGAGGAAGGGGAAGAGGACGGCCCGGGACGGCACCGCCCGGCCCTGCCTATCCGCGGCGCGCCCGCACCGCACCGCCCAGCCCCGGAAGCCCGTGAGGAGCGGGACCCGGCTGCGCAGCTGCTATGGTCAGGAGGGCATCGGCTCTGCCGCACGTCCGGCTCTGCCTGCGGCCGCCGAGCCTCCGCTCGGCTGCTCTGGGCTCTACCGCCATCTCCTGGCCGTCGGCGGCAAGAACAGACGCGGAGCAGCCAGCCCGCGGCCCAGCGGAGCCCCGCGCATCTCGCCCGCCCCGCCTGAGGCCGGGAGCTCTAGGGCAGGTTGCTGAGGGACCCCGGACATTCACGGTCTCGTCCAGGTCTCCTCATCCCCTGGTTTCTCGGTCCTAACCATATCTGTGACCGAATTAGCAGTTCAAGCTTCCTCATGAGCTGCTCCCAGAGAAGAGCAGGGGGGACACTGCTAAGATTCCTTCTCAGTATTCCTATTTCCCTAAAGAACTTTAAAAACAATCCTGCAAGGAAATATTATCCTGACATCTCAGCTGGGGGAAGGGTTGTTCCTCTAAGAATACTGGAAAAAAAAATATTCCACTTTCTTTGGAAGGAGAAATACAATGTCCTTCACTAACAATAATCATTCTGAAACTAAGCTTGCAAAGCTGAGTTTTATTTTGCATTTTACCTTTAATAAAAGCTGGTTGGGTTTATGTTTTCTTGACAGTGAGACATAATAGTTTTTAGTAGAGTATCCTCTTTCACAGATACTGGCTATGTGCTCTTCTGGAAAATACCACACATGAGATGGAGCAGGTCCAGAGCAGGGCCACAAAAATGATCAAGGGGTTGGAGCACCTCGGCTACGAGGACAGGCTGAGGGAGCTGGGGGTGTTCAGCCTGGAGAAGACACTGGGAGGACCTTATAGTAGCCTTCCAGTACCTGAAGAGGGCTACAAGAAGAATGGAGAGGGCTGTTTACAAAAGCCTTCAGTGATAGGACAAGGGACAATGGCTTCAAACTGGAGAAGAGCAGATTTAGATTGGATGTTAGGAACAGGTTCTTCACTACAGGGATAGTGGAACACTGGAACAGGTTACCCAGGGAGGTGGTTGGGGCCCCTTCCCTAGAGATATTCAAGGTGAAGCTTGAAAGGGCTCTGGGCAGCCTGATCTAGTTGAGAATGTCCCTGCTGACTGCAGGGGGGCTTGGACTGGCTGACCTTCAGAGGTCCCTTGCAACCCAGACCATTCTGTGTTTCTATGAAAATCCCCCCCTAATAATCAGTATTTTTTCTAGCTAGTTCTGCTTAAACTGCCCTAAAATGAAAGAGCACTGGAATGACCATTTCCTCATGGGGCATATGCGTGCCCAGGGTTGCTTCTACTCTTGCACCTTCCTGTGCAAAAGTGCCTATTAAAAATCAGGTTAGACTTCTTTTTAACGTGAAAGGTAAAGCTGGTTATCGCAGCTGAGTGTGTTCTCAAACACTCTTTGATTTTAAGATTTACCTCCAGGGCGATAAAAGCCGAGAGAGTGATAGACAAAACCAATAAATGTTACTGCTTCAAAAGAGAGGCTCCCAGAACAAAGCCAACCTCACACAGAATTACACTGTAGCCGTTCTTGTGCTAATGGGAGTAGGAGTTAAGGGTGAATGAAAAGACATCAAGAGTCACAGCAGGAAACAGTCAACATACTTCTGAGTAAAACATTAAACTGCCCTCACTCCCAACAAGAAATTCTGTGACAGTTTTCTACGTCCTGGGTGATTTTTGGATACACTAATCTCTGTTTTACACTTGGTCTGGCCTATCTTTAAGTAGAAATGAAGGACTGACAATTATCAGATGTTCAAGCTTTAAGATTTACACTTCTCAGTGTGAAGAAGGCTGCAAAAAGATCACAGAGTTTTCTCTTCTCTTGGGCTGCACAGCTCTATGTGTAATTTCTTTCCTCCAGTAAAGACCTGAAAGCACTAGTTGATTTCAACAGGGTGACTGTGGAATCACAGAATGGTTTGGGTTGGAAGGGTCCTCCAAAGGTCATCCATTCCAACCCCCTCTGCAGTAAGCAAGGACATGGTCTGTTAGATCAGGATGCCCAGAGCCCTGTCAAGCCTCACTTTGAGTATCTGTAGGGATGGGTCCCCAAACACCTCCCTGGGCAACCTGTTCCTGTGTTCCACTACCCTCATGGTGAAGAACTTGTTCCTAAGATCCAATCTAAAGCTGCTCTTGTCTAGTTTGAAGCCATTGCCCCTCATCCTGTCACTGCAGGATTTTGTAAGTAGTCTCTCTCAATCCTTCTTGTAGCCCATTTCAGGCACTTGAAGGTCACTATTAGGTCTCCCTGGAGCCTTCTCTTCTCCAGGTTGAACACTCCCAGCTCCCTCAGCCTTTCCTCATAGCAGAGGTGCTCCAACTCCCTGATCAATTTTGTGATAGGTGCTTAGATCCTGGAACCAGACTTGATTGTACCTGCCAGTTCTAACACACACTGAAATTAACCAAAGCCTATTAGAAGAAGGACGTTGCCGGGGCAATATTCTTGTAGCACGTCTCACAGAACATGTTACTGGAAAAGGTCTTTAGCAAGCCACAATGTTAATTAGTCCTGTGTTTTAGGGCTAATTTACAAGAGAGGAGGCTACACTTCAGCCCAGGTTTAACAAATGGACAGTACTTATAGCCAACACACTGTGACCTTGAGAAAAGGAGAAATAAATTCATGTGGAGTAGGGATATGCAAAGAGAGTTTTGCATAACAGGTATAAAGGGGATGATAAAGCTTTGCACTGTCGTGCAAACAGGACAGGCACCTAATGACCCTCAAGTCTTCAAGTTTCCATTGGGACTGTGACCAGTGCCTAACTGCAAACTCCACTACCCCAGCCTTTTTCCACTCTCTTAATCCCAATTTGTGTTCAGACTTCAATGCTTTTCCTCTCTCCTCCTCTGGCAGATTCTTCTGCTGCTCAATTATGCCCATTGAGGCACATCTTTACTGGGCAGTGTGTAAGGACAACTTCTCTCAGTTTCCTGACAGTTCTTTTAAATTCCATGTGCTTATTTCATGGTTTGAACAACAAAAAAACCCCATTTCTTTTTACAGTCACTAGCTTTAGAGAGGCTTAACCCTGTCAATACCAACAGGATTGTGGGGCTGGAATTTATTTTGTGTTAAACTCATCTATCTATCTATCTATCTATCTATCTATCTATCTATCTATCTATCTATCTATCTATCTATCCATCTAATATCTGCCTTAGGTTAAGAATATGTTTAGTCTAGAGAAGAGAAGGCTCCAAGGAGACCTTCTTGTGGCCTTCCAGTATCTGAAGGGGGTTACAAGAAAGATGGAGAGAGACTTTTTAGGGCATCAGGTAGTGATAGGACTGGGGGGAATGGAGCAAAACTACAAATGGGTAGATTGAGATTGGATGTTAGGAAGAAGTTCTTCACTGTGAGGGCGGTGAGAGCCTGGCACAGGTTGCCCAGGGAGGTGGTGGAAGCCTCATCCCTGGAGGTTTTTGCAGCCAGGCTGGATGTGGCTGTGAGCAACCTGCTGTAGTGTGAGGTGTCCCTGCCCATGGCAGGGGGGTTGGAACTGGCTGATCCTTGAGGTCCCTTCCAGCCCTGACAATTCTGTGATTAAATATTACTCTAAAATTAAGACATTCTTTTCTTTTTTCCTTCTGTGAGTGGGAACACCTTTAGTAGTATGATATGTTGGTTTTGCTGGTTTGCCATCATTGCATTCCTGCATAGATCAAATGTTAGTGATTAATTTTTTATCAGCTACACTGGTGGCACTCCAAGAATAAAGAAATACAGTGAAAGGCCTTCACATATATGTCTAATGATGTGTCTTGTAAGCACTGACTCTTGTATTTAAGACATGTCTGTTTTCACTTCAAAATACACTGCACCTGAAAACTCCCTCCTTGTGCTCTGATGCTTCTCCGTGAAGTGAACTGGAATGTAAGTTGGTTGCACTTGAAGCCAAACGTAGTAGTTACCAAGAGTCTCAGAGAGAGCATGTAGAATACAATGGCCAAATTTGTCAGGAATTGCATCATTTTCACTGCACTATGAGTTTAATGGAAGCCAGACAAGCACACCAGGTTCATGATTGCAGTCAAGCCTAGTTTTCCTGGAGCTCCACCTCTGAACCCTGAAGCAAGATACTGTAATTACAAAAAGCATTGCAAAATTGTTTCAATCAGCTGAACACATCCTGCCAGCCCCACGCTCTCAGGCAGCTACAAAAGCAGCCCTGTTCTGGGCTTATCCTGGCCAGGCATCTCATCTTTTAAGTTCCACTTGTGCCATGCCACAGCCAGATGAAATGGTCTCATCACTTGCAGTGAGAGGAGAAGTTGGAGCCTATTCTGGGATGGCTTTTCTTACATGAAGATGCCTTCACTTAAATGGGACTTGGAGAAAAGAGGAAGAACTTTAGATTAGATAGTGTTGGGTGAAAGGTTGGACTCGATGACCTCGAAGGTATTTTCCAACCTGGTCTGGTCTGGTCTGGTCTGGTCTATTCTATTCTATTCTATTCTATTCTATTCTATTCTATTCTATTCCATTCCATTCCATTCCATCCCATCCCATCCCATCCCATTCCATTTTCATTATACCTATGAATTTCATTCTTCTTCCTCTAGAGAGGCTGACTTTTTCATCAAAATACCTCATTTCTTTGTTGGCCATTCGAAACACATTTATGTTTTTAAATACCAACCCAAATCCAACAATTTCTGTAGCTAGCCAAACCCTGTTAAATTAAACCCAGGGTAAATTAATTACTTGATTGTGAGACTACTGGGACAAGCTTTTCCTTAGTACTCTGCCCCTCAAGTGTTCTGACAGGAATTTATTTGTAATAATAGGTCATCTTCAACAGGTGTCAGGGGTCAGTAGTTTACTCCTATGGATCTGGAGTTTCATAGATGCAAGGAAAATGTAAGTCACAAGGTTTGTTTAGAAGGGGAGAGCAGTTTTAACACAAGTGACAAAATATATCTGACAGTTTCATAAGGCACTGTATGATGATAAATAAAACTTAAGAAGACAACACACTCCAGCAGCAAAAATGCCCCCTTCCCCCCCCCCCCCTTTTTTTTTGTTTTAGTTGATGGTTGCACATTTAGAATTAAATTCTAAAATTCAGAATTTTGCTCTTGTAATCCTTTTTTGCCAAAGCTTGGCAGCAGTGACCATCGCTGGGTTCTTGTAGCTCAGGGCTTCATCTAAAATGAATAGAGTGGCTTAAGCCTCTGCCCTGGATCCTCAGCAACCCAAATGCTTTTCTGCTGCTTTTGCAAACAGCATTGCTTGTCAGAAGTCCTCAGGCTGCTCTTAAGCAAAGGGCATTTTGTCAGGATGAGCACAGCACTCCTGAGCACCTGGTAGTAACAGTTAACCAACCACATAGTTCATAGTATCAGTCAGGGTTGGAAGGGACCACAAGGATCATCTAGTCCCAACCCCCCTGCCATGGGCAGGGACACCCCACACTAGATCAGGCTGGACAGAGCCTCATCCAGCCTGGGCTTAAACACCTCCAGGGATGGGGCCCCAACCACCTCCCTGGACAACCCATTCCAGGGCTTCACCACTCTCATGGGGAAGAACTTCCTCCTCCCCTCCAGCCTGAATCTCCCCACCTCCAGCTTCATTCCATTCCCCCTAGTCCTATCACTCCCTGAGATCCTGAGCAGTCCCTCCCCAGCCTTCCTGTAGCCCCCTTCAGATACTGGAAGGCCACAATGAGGTCACCTTGGAGCCTTCTCTTCTGCAGACTGAACAGCCCCAACTCCTTCAGTCTGTCCTCACAGCAGAGCAGCTCCAGCCCTCTGATCATCCTCCTGGCCCTTCTCTGGACAACCTTCCAGCACCTCCAGCTCCCTCTTGTACTAGGGGCTCCAGAACTGGAGGCAGTACTCCAGGTGGGGTCTCCCCAGGGCTGAGCGTGCCAGCTCCTCTTTTCCCCACCAGCCCGTGGAGTGACAACCCTTTAGTCCCCTTTTGTTTCTTGCTGGTGTGTGCGGCAGACAAACACTCCTCTGGCATCACAGCTGCGAGGGATCTACTCACCGCTCCTTGTCGCAGGGCTGGGAAGCATAAACTCTGCCTGACCTCCATGAAGAAATCCCTGGTTTAACTGAACAGCTCTTCAGGGTCACCTCACACCTCGCCATGCTCTCCCGCCGCAGTGCCAGCTTAGTGTGGGCTCTGCCGCTGCGAGGCCGCACAGACACCGAGCCCCTGGGCTCCCCCTGGGCGCAGGCTGCTCCGCCGCCGCCCTGCAGACTCGGGCAGGGCCTCCTCACTCCTCTCCCTCTCCAGACAAAGCACAGCAACGAAAGGAAACTCGCCCCTCCGCAGCCAGAGGCCCGAGGGGGCCACCACTTCTGTCAGCGATGGCGAATGTGTTGAACGCTGGAGGTGTGGAGACGTCCCTCACACCCAGCCCTGGCCTCAAGGCCGCAGGCCAGCACCGCGCCGTTTCCTCGCTGCCGCTGCCTGCAGCCCCAGGACCCCGTCCCGCAGCACCCCTGCCCCGGGCAGTGGCTCTCGCCGCTCAGGGCCGGTGCAGCAGACGCGCCGCCAGGCGGCGCTGTGCCAGCCGCTCTCCGCCGGCCGCGTGCCGGGCGGGCTCCGTCAGGCGGGACGGGCGGCGGCGCCGCGTCCGTCACCGGCACTCGGCGGCGGGAGAGAGGGGCGAAGGCCCCGCCGCGCCGAGCCGGGCAGCGTCACGGCACGATGTTTCCCCTCTGGAAGGCCGTTCTCTCGGAGAGCTTCCTGGGTAGGTGGCGGTGGTGCCGCCCGACGGGGCTTTGGCGGGCTGTGAGGGGCCGCGGTGGCCGCGCTGGGAGGCGGTTAACGGTGCCGGTGGTCCTTCAGCCCTGCTGGGGGGCCCTGAGGCACGGCAGCGCTGGGGACTCTACCGGGAACGGCAGGCGGCCGTAGCGGAGCAGCCCTAGCAGGGTGTCGCGGGGCAGCCCTAGCAGGGAGTCGCGGGGCTGCCCTAGCAGGGAGTCGCGGGGCTGCCCTAGCAGGGCGTCGCGGGGCTGTTCTAGCAGGGCGTCGCGGGGCTGTTCTAGCAGGGAGTCGCGGGGCTGCCCTAGCAGGGAGTCGTGGGGCTGCTCTAGCAGGGAGTCGCGGGGCAGCCCTAGCAGGGAGTCGCGGGGCTGCCCTAGCAGGGAGTCGCGGGGCTGCCCTAGCAGGGCGTCGCGGGGCTGCCCTAGCAGGGAGTCGTGGGGCTGCTCTAGCAGGGAGTCGTGGGGCTGCTCTAGCAGGGAGTCGCGGGGCTGCCCTAGCAGGGCGTCGCGGGGCTCACCGTCCGTAGGGAGGTGTTGCCGCGGAAAGCTCCTCCGCTGCCAGCGAGTGAAGAGCGGTCACTGCCGAGCGTTCGTCTGGGGGTTCCCTTCTCCCTCCCAGCACCGGGATGCCTTTTGGCTCTGGGATCAGCCCAGGACCTCTTGCGTGGTCTCAGCGGAGGCTTTGTGCAGGTGTTTGTAGAGCCGAGCTGTGCTGCTCCCGGAGCAAGGCACGGGCGCAGGGTGGTCACCGGGCGGCTGTACCCCCGGCACTGCCAGCCCCGGGCACAGGGTGGTCACCGGGCGGCTGTACCCCCGGCACTGCCAGCCCCGGCACTGCCAGCCCCGGCACAGGGTGGTCACCGGGCAGCTGTACCCCCGGCACTGCCAGCCCCGGCGCAGGGTGGTCACCGGGCGGCTGTACCACCGGCGCTGCCAGCCCCGGGCACAGGGTGGTCACCGGGCGGCTGTACCCCCGGCACTGCCAGCCCCGGCGCAGGGTGGTCACCGGGCAGCTGTACCACCGGCACTGCCAGCCCTGGCACTGCCAGCCCCGGCACTGCCAGCCCCGGCGCAGGGTGGTCACCGGGCGGCTGTACCCCCGGCACTGCCAGCCCCGGCGCAGGGTGGTCACCGGGCTGCTGTACCACCGGCGCTGCCATGCCCGGCGCTGGGGCAGCTCCAGTGCAACGCGTGGGCAGCCGCAGGGCAGTGCTGGTGTGTCCAGACAAAGTGTTTCCAGAGGAGAGGGCACAGCGATGTACTACTGGAGTACTGTGTACAGGTCTGGAGTCCTCAATACAGGAAGGATGTGGATCTGATGGAGAGGGTCCAGAGGCGGGCCACGAAAATTACCGTGGGGTTGGAGCACCTCTGCTATGAGGACAGGCTGAGGGAGCTGGGGGAGTTCAGCCTGGAGAAGGGAATGCTCCAGGGAGAGCTAATGGCAGCCTGCCAGTATCTGAAGGGGGCTACAGGAAGGATAGGGAGAGATGTTTGCAAAGGCCTGTGGTGACAGGACAAGGGGCAATGGGTTCAAACTAGAGAAGGGCAGATTTAGACTGGTGGAACACTGGAACAGGTTGCCCAGGGAGGTGGTTGAGGCTCCTTCCCTGGAGATATTCAAGGTGAGGCTCAGCGAGGCTCTGGGTGACCTGATCTAGTTGAGGATGTCCCTACTGACTGCAGGGGGAGGAGGGGGGTTGGACTGGATGACCTTTGGGGAGTCCTTCCTGACTTGGGTCCATTCTTTGAGTCTACAATAATTCATTTCACCACTGGTCAGTCTTTGAGGAGCCCTGTGACTCGGTGGGCTACTGACTTAGCCAGCATTGTTCCCTCTGGACACCAACCCTTTCCTAGGCTGAGCACTTGTCATTGAAGATCAAAGCAGGAACTTTGGGTCTGAGTGGGGAAAGAGTTCTTTCCTCTCAGGAAAATGTGCTTATTCGACTTGAAATAGCAAATGTTTCTTCATGGAAAGTGGCTGTTGTTATTTGAACTACTTTCAGATACTTTGGATGTTCTACATTTGGAAGTATAAAATGGTGTATTTGTAAGTAATCTCCAGGAAACTATGCTGCTGAAAATATTTGATGGGGATTGTGTTTGTGTTTTGGTTTCCTTTAGGCTACATTTCATGGTCTCTTTACCATGCATTGCCACCGATGATTTATTACTTCCCCCTTCAGACTTTGGCACTCACAGGTCTGGAAGTTTTTGCTGTTGCCTTCTTTTCTCCAGTATTGCTGATAATTGGCCCTTTTTGGAAGCTGGCTAACAATAAGTACATCCTGGCTCTTCTGAGACTGGCTATGGTTGGTAAGTATGTACTGTAGTGAGTTAGATTCCATGCTGGTATCAAGGCATAAAAATAAGCATTCCAAGTTGCCTCTCAGTTGAGGTCATTCTGAAAAGAGGCAGGAAGAAGAAGTTCTTGCTCTCCCAAGCTCACACTTTTTCTTTTTCTCTCAAGCTTTGGGATGCATTGTGTTGGGGTGGGTTTTTTGGCCAGTACTGCATAATTAAAGACAAAGCTCATTTAATGTTTGGGTTTTAGCCCGTTCCTGGACAATGAAGGACCAATCTCATTTCACTTCTGTTTCTAGAAGCTTTTAAATGAGTGCAAGTCATGCCCAATAGGAAAAATGTTTTCAGTGTTGCACTGAGCAGGTGTTTTTCCTGTAGCAGCTCTGTCTCTGTGACAATGGGTAGGGACAAGATGTCACAGAACAGCTTGGGGCTGTTATAAAAATGATCTGCTGTGAGTGAAATGTTCTTTTGGGCAGGCTTAGTTCCCAAGGCTGTTTTTTCTTCTAAGAACTTTATTATATTTTTTTACCCATCCAGTCACACCATCACAGAAGGCTATCAAATTGGTCAAGCATGATTTCCTCCATGTGAATCTATTCTGACCACTCCAGACAGTCTTCTTCTCATCCATGTGCTTAGAGATGGCCTCCAGAATGAGCTGTTCCATCTCTTTCCCAGAGATGGATGCGAGTCTAACAGGCCTGTAATTTCCTGGCTCTTCCTTCTTGCCCATTTTGAAGACTGGGCTGACAGTGGCTTTCTTCCAGTCCTTGGGTACCTCTCCTATTCACCAGGACCTTTAAAAATGATGGAGAGTGGCATAGCAATAGCATCAGCCACCTCCCTCAGCACTTGTGAGTCCATCCCATCAGGGCCAGTGGGTTTCATGGAATTGTGTTAGGGGTTGGAAGGGACCTCTAGAAGTCATCCAGTCCAATCTCCCCCTGCCAAAGCAGGGTCATCTAGGGCAGGCCACACAGGAACACATCCAAGCAGGTTTTGAACGTCTCCAGAAGAGGAGACTCCACAACCTCTCTGGGCAGTCTGCTCCAGTGCTCTATCACCCTCACAGTAAAGAAGTGTCTCCTGGTGTTGAGGTGGAAACTTCCTCTGTTCTAGCTTATACCCATTGTTCCTTGTCCTATTACTGGGCGCCACCAAAAGGAGCATCTTGCCCCCCACCCCTCAGATATTTATAGACCTTGATCAGATCCCCTCTCAGCCATCTATTCTCCAGACTAAACAGCCCCAGGGCTCTCAGTCTCTCTCCACAGGGGAGATGCTGAAGTCCCTTCATCATCCTCGTAGCTCTCTGTTGGACTCTCTCCGGTGGAGAGAGGGTTTGCAGGTGTCCAGCTTGATTTTGTGTTCTGTCTGAAAAAGACCAACAACATAACACCACCCAAGAACAAACTCCCCCCATTATAGTGTCTATTTGCATACATGTCTTCAGACAACACAGAGTAAATCTGTGTGTTTGGATAGATCTGTTTACACTTGGGGTGTACTTGCTCAGCAGCAAAAGGTGTGTCTGCTGTAAGCAGGCAAACCCACGCTGGCTTTAATCTGGCTAGCACAAGTGATGAAAGATTTGAAGAGATTTCAGAGTCACAGATTTCAGCACAGTTTAGAAAGACAAATCTGTGTGCATTGTACATGCAGCCTCTGCTGAAGTCTGCACAAGTTCATTTTCACCACACTTTGATTTCATTTTACCATCTTTGCTCTGAGCTTTGCGTCTTTTACTCTTGAGCAGAACGAGGAAATAGCTGGAGGATTCCTAGCATGCATTGCCAGAATCAGTAGCACCATTTCAAGCCTTCCTTGCTTAACATCTTCTCAAGTCTGACTCATACTCACTTAGCAAATGGCTGGTAGTAAAACTATGTTGCTTCTGCTGCTATTTGCCACTGGTCCTGTGCCAGAATTTGCTGCAGTGATTGAAGCTGCAAAAATCTGTGTGACCCCACAGCCACCTGAATTGGAAACCTGCTAGGAGAGTTGGAAACTACTGATGAAGGCAATGTCACTGTGCCCTGGGAAATGGCAGAGATGCTTGTGCACAGTTCATTTTGGTGACTGAGAGTGTGACAGGCTGTCAATAGCAACTCCAAGACCAGGTACTGAGCCGGAGAAAGCCTTGTTCACACCCACTGAGACAATTGCCTGCTGATTCTTGTGCATGGCGTGGTGACTGCTCCTTTCTAAAAGGGATGTGGCTTTAGCCATAGTGCACTTACACAGCTTAAAAGCCAAATTAGGTGCATGATGACAAAAGCCATGTATTGTTTTAGAAAGGAGCAGTCACCATGCATGATTTTATGGCTTTTGACTTATGTAAGTGCACTGTTCAGTAGCATTTGTATATTCAGAGATTTTTATCCATAATATATCCTATTTATGGAGTCACTGATGATGAGTATTTAATTTGAGGCAATCGCTGCAGTCCTGGGTGATCACTTTATACTTTTTTTTGTTTCTTTCCTGAAAATGCTAACTGCTCTAACACCATCTATACCCAGTTTGTCTCTGTGACAGATTTCCATCTCTACCCAGTTTCTATCCATACCCACATTTCTTTGCTCTGTTTACAAATGTGCATTGTCACATGTTTTCAGATGAATGGTGGAGCCAGCCAAACTGCAGGCAAGACTGAACTCATGCACAGGAAATCCTTGCTACCTGATTTCTCTTGCCCATTAAAGCAACCTCTCTGTGTGTGTGTTTGTTTGTAGGAAGCTTAGCATCATACCAGGCACCAAATGCTGCTATTAGACTGTTCATCTTGGCTGCAGGGGTTTCCTCCTCCTTGCTGGTTCAAACAGTAACCTGGTGGTCAGGAAACAGTTTGCAAAGGTATTTTCTTTTTTCCTGATGGAATTGTAACTGATTATATTTTTTTTCCTTTTCCCTGAGAATTGTTCCTCAAAAGCATCACTGTTTCAAAACCCAATTCTTCCAGGTTCATCAGGATATGGGGCTTCATGCTGGGCAAGATAATGCTCCTTGTCCTTCGCATCTGGTACACATCACTAAACCCAGTCTGGAGCTCACAAGCTGCCAATGCTGCCATCCTGACAGTTGGGTTTATAGCAGCAGTGGAGAGAATTTACTCAGGTAAGCATTTTACAGCACAGAAGGCAGTTATGGAAACACCTCTCTGTGTGACACTGGGTTTTGGTTCTTTGGTGTTTTTTCCCCAGTGCAGTCTGGCTTTAGAGCTGATGCATGAGCATTACAGACTTCAGAAACCCCTAATGTGGCAGGATCAATATAACAATTCATACAAGCTGTAGAAGTTGGTGTTGGAACTGCCAACTAATTGCAGTATCAATAATGTGACAGTAATGCAAACAAAGGCATAACCCAAACCAATGAAACCAGAATGGATTATCCTCGTTCCAACATGAAACATCTGTGGCATTTCTGTTGTTTTCTCAACTCCGTCTGCTCTTTGAGTTTCTCTACCAGTGCATATTCTTTGGCAGAGAAGGGGAGACAGGACAAAGCTGGGGATCAGCTGATGTGACAAAATAAACAGAAAGGAAGAGTGGACAAGTTGTCCTGGTCAAAATTTGCCTGAGTTCTTGGAGTGTCTGGGCAGAGAACACAGCAGTGGGGGCTGGCATAGGCTAAGCCCACTTAAAAACTGTGAAGTTGTTACTGCCAAGAAAGACAACAGGGTTGGGTTGGTTACTTAAGGCAGCTCATGTTAAATCCTCAGAAGTTCCTTCTCAGTATGACCTCAATGAATTAATTGAAAGACGAGACCTTATCTATGGGCAAGTGGGTATACATTTCCATAATGTGTATTGTTTGTAGGCTTGCATTGCATGACATAAATTAATATAATGCAGAAAGGGAATCTATTACAGGAGAATAGGAAAAGAATCTGTCCTCTTCCTAGGTGACAAAGCAATGTGTCTGTGCAGTTAAAGGAGCTGCTTTCTCCTTAGATGAGAGAGGATCTCAAGTGCATGGAAAGAGGAGAATAGAAGGAGGGGAGTTTAGTTCTGGCTGCTTCGGAAGTGTCAGGTTTTGTCGTTATCAGAGTTTAGAGTTTCAGAGAACAGAACCCTCTGAACAAATTCTGGTAACTTTTCTGCTGATTTTCAAAGCCAATTTAATTATTTAAATTCCAGCAGTGTGAAGAACAATGCCATGGGCAGGTTGCCATTTCCTGACAGAGCCAGGAATGTGATGAGAGATTTTTTGTTGGTCTTATCAATTTCCACAAATGATCAAATAAGTTACATTTTGTGCCTGAGCCAGTAATTTATTCTGCTGATTTTGTGATCTTGGCTATTTCTTTTTTCTCAGTAACCCTTTGTAATAGGATGTGACAGTTTGTTCAGCTATATTTCTATTCTTATTTTAGGTGGAGACAAGAGGAAACAAGAAGCAAACAAAACTGGTAATGCAGTTAGAGTGACTGCTTCCCACCCACGTTGGCTTTTATCAGGGATTGCTTTTGGCAGCCTCATGTTCCTCACCCTGTGGATATTTGGAGAGGTGTCATTAGTTTCTAGATGGGCAGTAAGTGGACATCCACATACTGGTCCAGATCCTAATCCATATGGGTAAGTTTTTGGGTGGGTGGTGGTGTTGCAGTAGTAGCAAAACTGTAATCAAAACCTAATGCTGTAGTAGATGGCAAACTAAAACTCAATCAGATGGTTGTGTAAGAACTTAGTATCATAGTATCATAGTATCAGTCAGGGTTGGAAGGGACCACAAGGATCATCTAGTTCCAACCCCCCTGCCATGGGCAGGGACACCCCACACTAGATCAGCCTGGCCAGAGCCTCATCCAGCCTGGGCTTAAACACCTCCAGGGACAGGGCCTCGACCACCTCCCTGGACAACCCATTCCAGGGCTTCAACATTCTCATGGGGAAGAACCTCCTCCTCACCTCCAGCCTGAATCTCCCCACCTCCAGCTTCATTCCATTCCCCCTAGTCCTATCACTACCTGACCTTCCCCAGAATAAAGTGGGCTCACACAGGGGACTTGTGGATTCATTCTTGCTATCACATTCATTCTTGCTTTGAACCTTGTATCTACAGCAATCTTATTTTTTTCTAATACAGAATGATTTTTATTTCTGCAATAACAACCTGAATTTGCCACAGTGGAAAAAGAAAAGTAAATCAGCACTGAGGCTGAAGGACTTCTGAATGAAGTGGATCTATTATATGCAGTAAACAAATCTAGCAGTTGACTTCAGAGAGGAGATGGTAGAAACTGTTGCACCTTGTGTGCAGATGAAAAAAAGAAAGAAAACTGTGTGCAGTAGTGAAAGGTATACTGCTGTGGAAGTTTTGGCTAGTAAGGATTTAGTCTTAATGCTCTGTGTTGCTCACCTGAGTTCCAAAATCCAGAAAGAGACTGGATTAGTTACTCTGAGTCAGCTACATGTAGTTCCAGGTGAGGTAGGTAGTTATTTGCAATTATTATACACAAGAGATGCCCAAGACTGATAGCAATGTCAGATGCTGTAGGTTCTCCCATCTGACATGAAGCAAATACTTCTGTTTGGGTTAGATTCCTCTCTCCACTTTCCCTGAGTCCTTTTTGCCTTTTGCAGTGTTGTGCCTCTGCTGCTGACCACAGCTTGCTTATACATGATGACAAACTGCCATTGTTTTCACCTGAATGTTTTCTACATCCAGCAAAGGAGAGAAAATAGGGCAAGACATGACATGAAGCTATTTTGTGCTTAAACTGAGCTCTGCTTGAAGTAAAAGGATTACAGAGTGTTACCAAGCATCCTTGTCTGTATGGCTAGAAGTTTCTTTTTCAACACTGTGCTTATAAAATTATATTAATGGGTGGTTTCTTTGTCCTTTCTGTTATTTTAGAGGTACAGTTCTCTTAGGCCTGGCTCATGGACTGATGCTTTCATTTTGGAGTTGGTCTTCTGTCACTAGTTTTGCCTGGTTTCTTATAGGTAAGTGCAAAGCCTGAGCAGAAGTTTTGTTTCTTCTTTACTCAGGCCCCCTGACCCTACACCACTTATCAGAAAAGTCAACTGGTAATCAAAGTGTCTTTTAATCTGTCACTGCCTGTACTATACACATCTGATCAGCTGACTGAAGGTTACAGGCCACATCTCCAGGCCACCACAGAGCAGTGTTCTGTTCAGAAACCCCTGTTGAGGCTCTGTTCCCATCTCAACTTTCACCATCTTCATTGTGTAAGGGTACATCTAGGGTTATGAGGTGGAGATGACACAGGCCTCCCTATTTCTCAGGAGGCACAATAACTTGTAATTTAATGAGCAGTTCAGCTGGAGGGAAGCTTGGCTCCTGTCTCCTTAGTTGCTGAGATCTTCAGGCAGTAAAATAGTATGGACATCAAGATGGTTCTGCTGGAGCAGTGTATTTGTGAATCAGTCAACATACAGCAGGTCTTAGGTGGTGGGAAAGGGGCTCAAGTGCTGGATCTGGACATCCATTTTCAGCAGGACAGTATAAATATGCTGTGGAGCATGGCATAATTAAGACTAGGTGGAAATTCTGCTCTTGAGCAGTGGAAAGGTATTCAGGAGGTATGTTCCATACCTCCTCAGCATGGATGGATGCATGCAGCTTGGTTTAATTTGTAGGCCCATCTGAGTGACATTTAGTGATAGAAATGCTGTTTTAAAACCCCCTCATAAATCTGCTTATTTTTTTGGCCTTAGCTAAATGTTTGTAGGTGTTTATATCAAGAAGACAAAAGCAGTACTTCCTTTACAAATGTTTTGATGATGCAGTGGGACATAGCAAAGGAAATTATGAGTTATGTTTTATTTTGCTTATTTATCTGTTCTTTTGGAGCACTTAAGAGCCAACATTTTCAAGTTATTTTCCACAACTTTGAATACAAGAAATTTAATGCAAACTGACTTCCTCCTAGAAAGGAACCAAAATAACCAAATATCAGAGAAGTCCTGACAAAGGCACAGGAGACTGTTTGCAAGGGCCTGTGGTGACAGGACAAGGGACAATGGCTTCAAACTAGAGAAGGGCAGATTGAGATTGGCTATCAGGAAGAAGTTCTTCACTCTCAGGGTGGTGGAACACTGGAACAGGCTGCCCAGGGAGGTGGTTGAGGCCCCATCCCTGGAGATATTCAAGGTGAGGCTCGATGAGGCCTTGGGCAACCTGATCTACTTGAGAATGTCCCTGCTGACTGTGGGGAGGTTGGACTGGATGACCTTGGGATGTCCCTTCAGACCTGGACAATTCTATGATTCTTTGAGTTGGCAACACTCAAAGTGTCTTTTGCCTGGATAATTTACCTTTTGGTGCAGGGGTTAGTTTTAAGGAATGCATGGGCAGATTGTCATGTGGGTATGAACATTTGATTTGTGATGTAGACAGGTTGCTGTTTTAAAACAAGTACAGAATAGTTCTTTAGCTGTACTGGGTTCTAAAATGCTCAGAACCTTGATGAATAGAAGTAAAACACCACAACTGTTTCTATGCATGGCGTGAGAGTTAGTGAACATTTTCTTACCTGTGATAATGTGGTGCTGGGGAATGGAAGAGGAATTGCAGTCCTCGTGACACAGTTCCATGGCTGCAAAGCAGTTATACTTCCCAGACCCTCTTTTATTTTCCCCCCCCCCAGGCAGACTGTGACAAAGAAGATGGCAGATAATGCACCTGACTGTGACTCACTCTGTTCTTTTCTATCCCTTCACAGGTTTAGCATCTTCAGCTGGTCTCCTTTATTTACACACCTGGAGCGCTGCTGCTGCAGGCCATGTCCTTGCTGTCTTTACTATGTGTGTGTGGCCTCAGCTGGCTGGACACTTTGTTAGCTGTCAGCATCCTGGGAAAGCCATGAGCACAGCCATGCTTGCCTATGTTCTTGAATTATTCTTCTGTGTGTGGTGTACAGCTTATAAATTTGTACCAGGAGGAATCTACGCTCGAGAGAGTTCCCATCTCCTTTTAGGTACATTTATGACTGTGACTAAACACAAATATGCTTGCCTTAGCCTCAAGTAGATGTTTGAAATGCATCTAATGTATCAATAGTCTTTCCAAATGCTCAGCTGCTGTTTGATTTACTATACATGATTTTCTATGAGCAAATTAGTGAGACATGCAAGAAAAAAAAAGCCCCAAAGCCTACTTGTTTCTTCATGCTTAGAAATAGTTTAGAATGTGGAATGAAAACAAAATTCACTGGAGGGCAAATGACAAAATGAAACAAAGCCTGACAGTGTACAATTGAGGGAGAGATCTGTTAATCAGTCACCCTAAAAATATGGTTACAATCTGGGGGGTGAAGGCACTTGTGTGCCAGCTACCTAAGATAGCAGTATTGTACCTCAGGTGACAATGTAGTTTCTCTGGAGAGTCAGGGGTTGATGAAGGCTCTGTTACTGGGACTGTAACATAATTCAGTGCATTATTTAGCTCTGCACTGAGGAGCAAAGTGAAGCATCCTGCTCATCTAGCTAGTCTGCATTCGAGACCTGAGCTCCATTTCCATGTGGGTCTACTTTATGCTTTATGGACACATCAGTGTGTCTGGAGGACTGTCAGTGGCAGAAACATACAGACAGGAGATGAGGAACAGAAATTGTCAGGTATTTGCCAATGTGGAAGATCTGAGGTGAGCAAATATAAATGTTGCAGCAAAAATGATCCCTTGATGAACCAAACCATTTGGGGCTCAGTGTGTGGCACATTTTAAAATGTGGTATACATTGTCCTGTATTTGGTTTGGAAAGGACTAATGAATGCTGTGCTTGACATCTCACTCCAATGGGTTTAGAGTCTGTAAATGTCTTTGCAAGCACTTCCTGTCATTCCTGTTTCTGACTCTCCTTGTGTATGACAGCAATCACAGGCAGGGTTTCAGTTCATCTTGTGAGGAGAGTTCCATTACATGTGTTTGTTCTGAAAGCACTCTGGGGAGTCAGTAGGAACAGGTGCCTCAGTTAATTTAGTTTTTGAAGCTACATGAAGAAAGCATGTGCTAGAGGAGTGTCAAGTGCTTTCTTGGGTAATGCCTTGACAATGGAAAAGCTGTTCTGTAACATCCCTCTGGGTCATTTCCTTTGAAATACACACTTGTGATTAATTCACTGGGCATGATCACTGGGGAGATCACCCAGAGAGGCCCCTAATGGCAAAGTGTCTCAGCTGATGGCACTACATGAGTTTATATTCCAGTTGACAGCCCAGTCCCTGTGTCTTTTGGTGCCATCTCATTGCTTATCAAGGATTTGCAGCTCCTACCATGAGACTGTGTATTTGTTGTTGCACTTCTACCCTTACAACTTGTCTTTCTGCTTGTTCTCTTCTGGTTTCTTTCAGGTGCAAGTGCTATTTCTTGCTTTCTCCTCCTGTCCAATATCCTGCCTTTCTCTTGCTCCAGTTTGGGTAGGGAACTGCACCAGGAAAGGTGACAATGAAAGTAAGATCATTATATTCACAATTTCCATGCTGCTTGACTGTGATGTAACATAATGCTGAGGGGACAGATCCCTGGTTTTCCATCAGCTTCAATGGCTTTCAACCTGTCTGCCTTTGAGAAAGGATTTGTGTGTGCCCCTTCCTTTGTTGCACTACACTAAACTTCTTTATTTGCAGACTTCCACACACTACAACTAATGTAATAAGTAAGGGCAATGAGAAGATACTGAGTAATTGTTATGCCATCTTCAGCTATGAGTCTGAATTAAAACATGACTTCTACAGTTAATTAACTATACCACAAAAATATTAAGGACATATACCCACTCCAGCAGAGCTTTTAACTGTTTTGTTATGCTCCCACATGTTCTTTGCAGTTGATTAAATCCTTTAGTTCATAAAGGATGGGAAAAGAACTTATACTACTAGTCTGAACTCCCTATGGAGAAGGAACCACCACAGTGCATTGCAGCAATTAGTGCCCTAAAGTCACTTATCAGCTTTCAGAAAGCATTTGTAGCTGTGTTTAATTGTCTGGGTTTAAAATGTCCAGCTGCTTCTGTTGGCTCTGGGGCACAACACAAAATGCTCTCATCTTCAAATGGCTTCCTTACCTGCTGCACTCTGCTTGTGCTGGTTTTAGAGCAAACTGTTGAATAATTGCTTTTGTAGCTCCTAGATAAAAAGGTGAAACTTGTAGCTTGGTGACAGGGCAGAAGATAACAGGCATCTGCAATCACCAAAGTATTTTTCCATCAAGCTGTTACTTTCAAGTTCTGTAGGTATAATTTAATTGCTCTTGTCCAGCTTAATTCCAGTAAACTTTGAGCTGTAGCTTTTCCTGGGGACCTAGCACCATTTCAGCAAATTTACCTGCCATTTGTTAGCCTATTTGTTGTAATATGCTGAGATTGGACTGCAAATCAATCTTTGCTTGAGAGTGTGCTTGAGCTTCTGTGGCAGCTGGTGTTAGGATACACAAAGGTGGAGAATTCTGCTGAAAGATCTGCTGCTTTGTCCCAGGTCAAAGGGTTAAAGCATTTTTAATGCTGTTGTTCTCCCACTTGGTACATGAATGGAAGCAAGGGAAAAATATGGTGTCAAACAACCATTTCATGAACAGAAGAAACCTGATAAAATGTGCAGTGGTGGGACTCAGTAATACCAGCAGAGTTAAGATCTCTCTACTTTTCCATAGTGGATATGATAGAGGGTTTGATGATTGCTCAGCTAGCACCCAGTGCAGGCTGATGCTGAGCACCACAAAGTTATCTGGTAGCACCATGATCCTTAGGCTGCTGGATTGCAAGGCAAGAGTGAGAATAGCTCTAAATTCACAGAATCACAAAATTGCCAGGGTTGGAAGGGACCCCAAGGATCATCTAGCTCCAGTTCCCCTGCCACGGGCAGGGACACCCTCTGCTGGATCAGTTGCATTAGTGTCAGTAGCTCCACACTGCGCTCAGCCTCAAAGACCCAACGTTGGGCTGTATTTTGGAGCTGCCTGTAGTCTGGAGTAGAGTTCATAACGTGAAGGGGTCTTTGGCTGGATACTTTAATGTTAGGTCTGCTCTTCAGTTAGCAGCACAAAGCAGGTTTAATAAAGCTCTTTCAGGTGAATTCCATCTTAGCAGCACCTTCTTTGGGAAAAGAAAACCAACCACCAAACAACGTGATGTTGAACTTCATTCTTTTTGTGTGCAACAGGTGTTCAGCTCATCTTTCAGCTTTGAATTCCTATTGCAGTACTCCTATTTTTGATATCTTTTTTTGGAGATATTTCTCTTTAGTGGCCTGTTTAATGTCTCTGGCTCGTTTTGTTGGAAGCTGTGCTCATGTCAACAAGTACAAGAGTGTAAATGAAACACTTCTGAAGTGCTACAGGCATGTGTGACAATGGTGAGCAGGAGCTTCTCTATCAGGAAGTCTCATGTAGTAACACAGGCAACACTGGGAATGGCATTTATCTGTGGTTTTGCTTTGAAATGTTTTTGCTCTTGCAGCCATGAGGTTGAACATAACACACCAGCTGGGAGTTCAGAAGTGGTGCATTTGTAAGCAGTGTTTAACATGTTAAAGCTCTATGACCAAACCCCTAATCACTTATATTTTTACAGGGTTTATAATGTTGTGTGTTGGGATAGGCTTTCTAAAAGGACCCAAGAAAGACCTTAGCTCTGTCTTTGAAGTAAAGAGCAACCAAAAGCCACTATTCAAAAAGACTAAAACCTACATTAAACTATGTAAGTATGTATAATTTTCCTTGCTATTGTCTTCCATGACTCTAGGAATACTGTCTGAGGAAAAAGTAATGCAGGGGAGTGTTTCAGGTGTTTTAGTGATGCTTTTTTGGTGCTAAAGCCCTAGTTCTAGTATTAATGATGACATACACTGCTGGAAGAGCTGATTCACTGTGGTCACGGTTGAGAGAGAAGCTATTCCTCATGGAGTGTAGTAAATAGAGACCAGAAAATAGGACCTGAGGAAAAAAGAAAATGTGAAAATGGATGTGACATCATTTGTGATCTCTTTTTGGTGGTGGAGGAGCAGGTCTTTCTACCTCTTGGGATTTCTTCCATGGGTATACCAAATAGGGGAATGATTTCCTAGCCCTTCAGTATGTTGATTTTGAGGCAGTTCCGTGTGACATCCTCTAGCCGCATGAGCTGGCTGGCAATGGGATGGGAGGTGGCTGGCCCAGGAGCTGCCGTGTAACGTGACACCTCTCCTGCGTGCTGAGGCAGTCCTGCAAAGCCTGTTGCGGCTGGCACAATCCTGACACCTTGCTGCCTGTCCATACCCGGCCTGTCTTTAGCAAGTATTGCTCATCTCCTGCCTTTGAACTATGCCTAGCGATCCCAGCCTCCCAGATGTGTATGAGGTCTTCTTTGTTCCTTAGGTTTTGAAAAGAGACTAAAATATTTGAGATTTTACTGCTTTTTGGCTTTTAAACTTCTGGAATCTATCCAAATGATGTTTTCAAGTAAAGTACTTCTCTGCAATCATTTGAGCTTCAGATCTCTTGTTGTTGTTATCTTACCTTTGCTAAGGAAAAAGTCTGTCAATGTTTTCAGGTTTGGTAAAGGAAATATTGCTGGGTGCTAGGGCACACTGACCCTGCAGAGATCAGCATGCTGATGGTTCAGATTTTTCTCCTCTGTGTCTTTGGATCAAATCACTGATGATCACTTGGAAAGTGAAAACAACATTGCCTGACTACTTTTTAGAGCTGTTTCTGAAATCTATATGAAGGTAGTCAGGGGGCAGAAGAATGTGGCCCCTGAGAGTTTGTGTGGTAGAGGCAAGGCGAGCATCAGTGCAAGTGCTTTGAATACTGCCACTCAAAAATCATTCCACAAAAGTGAGTAAAGAGTTCAAAATGCCATCCCTCACAAAGCTGATTTTGTGACATTGCAACAGTAGCTCTCACACTTCCTCATCCTGCCCAGGCTTGCAGTGTTTCTCAACTTCCCCCTTGAGCACCTTTGCGTCTTTCAGAGTACGAAATTGCTTGCCCTTTGCCAATGCAAACAGCATTTACTTTCTCTTGACATCATGCATGATAAAGAGGATTAACATTGTACACAGAATTATTCAAGACAACTTGCATTAAAAAAAATATATTGTTTAAAGATTTGGTGAAAGAGTAAACTGGAATTAGTGAAAGAGAGACAGGGATCTGGGGCTGTTCAGCCTGGAGAAGAGAAGACTCCACAGGGACCTCAGAGCTGCCTTCTAGTACCTGAAGGGATTCTACAGGGAGGCTGCAGAGGGACTTTTCATCAGAGTGTCTGGAGACAGGACAAGGGGGAGTGGTTTGAAGCTGAGGGAGAGTAGGTTTAGACTGGATCTTAGGAAGAAGTTCTTCAGTAGGAGGGTTGTGAGACTCTGGAATATGTTGCCCAGGGAGGTTGTGGCTGCCACTTCCCTAGGGGAGTTCAAGGCCAGGTTGGATGAGGCCTTGAGCAGCCTGTTTGAGTTGAGAGGTTGCAGTAGATGATCTCTAAGGTCCCTTCTGACTGTAGCCATTCTATGAATAACAACAACATTCTTTCCTCTTGCTTTAAAAGCAACTTTTCTGTGTTTTTCTCTTTCAAGTATTGTGGCTGTTTGTCGGTGTTGGCTTGCTGGGACTGGGTCTACGTTATAAAACTTACCAGAAGAAGCTGGGCCAAGGGGTGAGTAGTGTGGTTGTGGAAATCACAGCTTGCAAATACACAGTAAAATGCACATGGGATATCTTCATTGTGCTGGCTGGTGCTGAAGAAGCCTTTGGACCAGTAATGAAGTATTCATCAGAAATATTGCAGGGGCCAAGAAGGCCAATGGCATCCTAGCCTGCATAAAAGTCAGATTGTCCTTGACTATTTATTTATGTATCTATTTATGTATCTGTCTATTTATTTCTCTCGTTCTGTTTCTCCCTCTCCCTCTCCCTCTCCCTCTCCCTCTCCCTCTCCCTCTCCCTCTCCCTCTCCCTCTCCCTCTCCCTCTCCCTCTCCCTCTCCCTCTCCCTCTCCCTCTCCCTCTCCCTCTCCCTCTCCCTCTCCCTCTCCCTCTCCCTCTCCCTCTCCCTCTCCCTCTCCCTCTCCCTCTCCCTCTCCCTCTCCCTTTCTCCCTCTCCCTTTCTCCCTCTCCCTTTCTCCCTCTCCCTTTCTCCCTCTCTTTCTCCCTCCCTCTCTCTCTATTGATTTATTTGTTTGTATTTTTGAGGTTCCAAAAAGAGACTTCTCTGCTATGATCTGGCCTTTTAGATTTGCATATGACAATGAAGGATGGTGCAATTTGGAAGGATCAGCTAATTTGCTTAACCAGACAGGTAATGTTTTGGGTATTTTTCCTACTTCATTTATATTTGAGAATGTTCACTTGAAGAGACAGAAGCAAGAACACCTGCTGGGAAACTGAGACCATTCTTGCATTAACACCAGAACCTGTGTCTAGCAGCTTTCTCCTGAATTTGTGAGCTGTTCCAATACAATTACTTCTGTTAAGCATCCATCCACAGAGATGATAACTTTAAAAAGTGTATTTTAGAGAAGCTTCCTATTGGAGAAAACACTTAGCTTGTTATTAAGTGGTGGTGGGGGTGGGGTTTTTTTTGTCCTCTCATATTGCTGATGTCTATAGAGAAATTTCCTACATAAATGAAATAGCTGTAAATATCCTTCAGATCAAATTGAATGTTCTGGAACTTCTCTGTGGGTTTTTCCCAAGATTCGCAGGTCACAGTTATAAATTTGGAAAAAACCTGTTCTTCTTTTGTTTTTCTTCTTCCCTCTTTCAGATGCAGATTTTATCACTATTATAGAGAGTGATGCCTCTAAACCATTCATTGGGAACAACGATCCAACAATGTGGCTGGGAGAAAGATTAGGATTTTACACAGATTTTGGTCCAAGCACAAGAGATCACACTTGGGGGTGAGTCACCTCTCCATGCACAGTGACAGGAAATAAATGTCAATTCAGTTCCAAAGATAAGTCCACTAGAGCAAGAAAAACTGGAACAAAAGTTACTCTGATCACTTGTTGAAGCTTCTCTTTAAGAACACACTTTGATTCCTCAGCATTACACTGCAAGGCAGAGGAGGTTTTCTCCTTGTTAAAAGGGATCAGGTTTTGGTGCCTGACCCTTTAAGATGCTTTGGCTTTTGTGATGCCCTAATGGCATCCTGCCCCTTGATGATTGGCAGTTTGGTATTCTAAGTAATCAGTCTGATTCTCTTTTCTCATTGTTTTGTTTAGAGCTATGAATAGTCTAGATTTCAGACTTTAAAATCACAGAATTAATGAGGCTGGAAAGGACCTTTGAGATCACCAAGCCCAACCTATCACCCAGCACCATCTAATCAACTAAACCATGGCACCAAGGGCCTCAGCCAGGCTTTTCTTAAACACCTCCAGGGATGGTGACTCCACCACCTCCCTGGGCAGCACATTCCAATGGCCAATCTCTCTTGCTGGGAAGAATTTCTTCTTAACATCCAGCCCAAACCTCCCCTGGCACAGCTTGAGACTGTGTCCTCTTGTTCTGGTGCTGCTTGCCTGGGAAAAGAGACCAACCCCCACCTGGCTACAACCTCCCTTCAGGTAGTTGTAGACAGCAATCAGGTCTCCCCTGAGCCTCCTCTTCTCCAGGCTAAGCAACCCCAGCTCCCTCAGCCTCTCCTCACAGGGCTGTGCTCCAGACCCCTCCCCAGCCTTGTTGCTCTTTTCTGTGATAGCAGTTGGATAATGTCACTGCATGTTAGAAATGTAGTATTCATTAAATCCAGTTGGGGCTGGATGTAGTGGCAAATGAGCACAGAAAGGAGCATGTCTCTTTGATTGGATTTTTTATGTGTGTCTGCTTTTACTTCAATGCTTGATCAACCCCCAGTTGCATATCTTTGATTATCTTTGCCCTCTGGCAATAGTGACTCATGATATGGCTCTTTTTTTCCCAAGGGAATATGCAGATCTCTGTGGCAGGGGAAACTTCCTGGCGATGCTGCAATGCTTACTGAATTCTTTTGCCACACGTGAGGGGAATTTTGTACCTTTCCTCTCCCAGAGCCTTTAAGTGCTGCAGAATGGGGCAGAAAAGTCATTCTCTGAAATTTGCTTCCTGAAGTACTTTTAAAAACCTGATGAAAGATGATTTTAAGGTTGATTCCAAACAGAAGCTGGAGTCTCCCATTTTGAAGATGTATTCCTAGCTGCTTCTACTTCTAATAGAATGCTTCTTAATTATTGGCAGTATAAAATCCTGGTTTGTCTGAGGATGGAGGTTCTGAAAGGCTCAGTGTAAGAATTCATATATCTGGAATGCTGTTTCTTAGTGCATTTGATAATACCTTATTAGACATGTAGTTGAGTAATATTTTAGAGGAAAACTCTCTGAATTCCTAACAATCTGATAGAGATGGTTTAGCTTTGGATCTGACAGAATCACAGAGTCCTTTTGGTTGGAAAAGATCTTTAAGATCATTGAGTCTAACTGTCATCTCAGTCTACCAAGTCCGGTGCTAAACCACATCCCTCAGCACCACATCTCTGCATTTTAAACACCTCCAGGGATGGGGATTCAGCCATGTCCCTGGGGAGTCTATTCCAGTCTTTGAGTACCCTTTGAGTTCAGAAATTTCTTCTGCTGTCCAATCTAAACCTCCCCTGGTGCAACTTGAGATCATTTCCTCTTGTCCTATCACTTGGCTGGATGTGGCTCTGGGAAACCTGATCTAGTGTAAGGTGTCCCTGCCCACTTGGAACTGGATGATCTTTGAGGTCCCTTCCAACCCTGACAACTCTGTGATTCTGTGATTGTTCCTAGAGAGAAGAGACCAGCTCCCACCTGCTTACAAGCTGCTGTCAGGGAGTTGTATCTGGTTTGCCTTCAGTGACCATTAGTCTTCTGCTTGCATTTATTTGCTTAGTTCACACTTGAGATGCTTGTGAGCCACAGCATGTGACTGTTTCCCTCTTCCCCTGTAGGATTATGGCACTGTCAAGGTACCCAATTGTAAAATCTACACATCACCTTCTTCCATCTCCAGAGGGAGAGATTGCTCCTGCCATCTCCATGACTGTCAACTTCACAGGGAAACTGGTTGATTTTGTGGTTGCCCACTTTGGAAATGAAGAGTATGTACTTCACTGCTTCTTACATATGCCACACAAAGTTGTGCCACATCACTGTAATTCATGACCTTCAGGGGTTTCTTTTGTGTCCCTTAGAATCTGGATTGTGGAGTACCTGCTAGGATGTAGCTACTGCTTTAAAATCTTGAAGTATATTTTGAAAAGGAAGGTGTTACACAAAACTCAGCTGAGCCTAATGTCTGAGTTGCTAGATACCTAAAAGTATAGCTCTGCAAAGCCACAACAAGTAATAGGGCTGAAGACACATCCCAGTGCAGAGCAGCATCCTTCTGACTTGCTGCATGTGGAATAGATGGGAGCAGATAGTTACAGTTACAGACAGAGAGCATTAATGGACAGCTGATGGTTATTAAAATAAAACACCAAACCAAAAACCAGTTCTGAAGCCTCCAAGAAAGGACAGTGTGGAAACAGCAACAAAGATACCCATGCAATGTCCTACTGACTACATCAAACTAGAAATATGTAATCTGATCTCTGGATTCTGAAAGAAAGAATTGTACCAATAACTCAAGTATGTGATGGAAAAGATCACAGAATGGGTTGGGTTGGAAGGGACCTCCAAAGGTCACCCAGTCCAACCCCCTCTGCAGTAAGCAGGGACATCTGCAGCTAGATCAGCTTGCTCAGCCTTGTTGAGCTTGACCTTGAATACCTCAACTACCTCCCTGGGCAGCCTGTTCCACTACCTTATGGTAAAGAACTCGTTCCTGCATCCAGTCTCAATCTAGATTAAGCTGTATGTTTCCTTTCTTTAAAATGATGTCTTGATTACTTACCTGTAATGAACATGAATAAGGAATCTTTGGCTGATGCTTCATGTAGCTGCATTTCCTCTCTGCTGCACCACTTTTACTATGTTTTTAGACTGTAAAAATGTGTTATGATTCATGGAGAGGCAAATTTGTGTCTTGGGTGCAGAACACAATACACAAAGAAGTTACTCAGAAAGTAGTAGGAATTGTCATTATCCCCTGCTGAGCTTCTCCATTTCCCTCCCCTGTGTAGAAGCTGTGCTCCAAGCATGTAACTTGATTATAGGTTTCCCTTCTCACTCAACATGTGTAGTTATCAGAAACCACTCCCAATCTGAACTCTAGAAAGGAATTTCATTCTGTGCCTCACACAGATGATTTAACTTGCCCTCTGAGAAGCTGTTTGTCAAAGGAGAAGAAAACAGCACTGTATCCCCCCCTCCCATCACAGAGAGACAACTGAAGGGAAATTTATGGGGAGACACAGGGGAAAGGAGTGTGAATTAAGTTGTGGTTGAGGTGAATGGATCTGTAATTAAATGGCACACACAGCTGCTGGGGTTTCACCTTTTTTTTCATCTGCTGCTTAGGATGACTTAAACTGCAGAGTGCTGGCTAACTGGGGACTTTTCAATAGACTGCTTTTAAAATGTGGAAATATAACAATCATAGAATGGCTTAGGTAGGAAGGGACCTCAGAGGTCATCTGCTCCAACCTCCCTGCCATGGAAAGGGACACCTCTCAACTGGACTTGGCTACTCAAGGCCTCATCTCAATGTGGCCTTGAACACCCCCAGGGAGTAGGCAGCCACAACCTCCCTGGGCAGCCTGCTCCAGAGTCTCACCACCCTCCTACTAAAGAACTTCATCCTAAGATTGTCTAAACCTACTTTCCCTTGGCTCCAAACCATTCCCTCTTATCCTCTCTCTAGATACCCTGATGAAAAGCCCCTCTGCAGCCTTCCTGTAGGATCTCTTCAGGTATTGGGAGGCAGCTCTAAGGTCCCCTCTGGAATCTTCTCCAGGGTGAACAACCCCAGCTCCCTCAGCCTGTCCTCATGGCAGAGGTGCTGCAGCCCTTGGATCACCTTTGTGGCCCTTCTCTGGACTCGCTCCAACAGCTCTGTGTGCTGTCATTTAAAAACCTTTCTTTTGGGGAGGTGTAATTTTGGAGAGAGCAGCTACCTGAGCAGCACCTTCACATATACCTTGGTCAGGCTTCCACTTAAATGATTGTGGGGTTTTGTCTGCTGTCTGTGTGCTCTTTCTCCATCATGCATTTGCTTCAGTCAGCAGTGCTGCTATTTGGCAAGTGCAGCAGCATTTCAGTTCTTGTCTTCTTTTGGGATTAGATTCCAAAATCAGCCTATCCTGACTCAATGGTATTTACAATCATAGAATCAACCAGGTTGGAAGAGACCTCCAAGATCATCCAATCTATCACCCAGCCCTATCCGATCAACAAGACCATGACACTGAGTGCCTCATCCAGGCTTTTCCTGAAGATCTCCAAGGATGGCAACTCCACCACCTCCCTGGGCAGCACATTCCAGTGGCAAATCACTCTCTCTGTGAAGAACTTCTTCCTAACATCCAGCCTGCACCTCCCTGGCACAGCTTGAGACTGTGTCCTCTTGTTCTGGTGCTGGTTGCCTGGGAGAACAGACTGACCCCCACCTGGCTACCACCTCCCTTCAGGTGGTTGTAGACAACAATGAGGTCTCCCTTCATTTGGCCCAGTCTACCAAAATGTAGAAGAGAATGTGATTCACACAACTGTTTAAAGTTACTAAGGTGAAGAATCATAGAAGAAGAATTGCCTTTACATTGCCATGACAAATCCAAAGACAGGGAATGGGATCCAATGCAGTACTTCACCAAGCTCCACTTTTAGTCATGTTGGAACTGTTGGGTAAATCCTGTTAAAGGTGCAGAGAACAGCTGCCAAATCTGAAGAGGCTGTATTTCATAAATTATCAAGACTCTACTTACCATGATCTATCCATCACAAAATCTTTGTTAGCCTCTGAGCTCTTTTGTTACTCACCACACTGTGCTAGAACAATTAAATCTCAAGTGCAGGCAGAGACAAAGCCTCGGATAACCAAAGCACTTCCATTTACATTTCCTAGTGGTGAGGTCAGTGGTAAAAACAGAACAGGAACAGAAAAAATTTCTTCCTATAATGGTTAGAAAGAGAACTCTGATTACATCTCCCATGACCATGTGGCTTTTATCATAGTGCTCATTTTGAATTGATGAGCTTTCTGCAAGCTTTCATGCTCCATGGAAAAGGTGTTAGGTGCATTTGTGATTTATTATGTTACAGCATGAAGATTCTGAGCTCAAATGTATGTATGTGAAAGTCTTTTTCCGTTTCTTTCAGGGAAGACTTGGACAGAAAACTCCAGGCTATAGCTGTTTCAAATCTGCTGAAGACTAGCTCTAAGCAAGTTGTATTTCTAGGATACATCACTTCAGCTCCTGGATCCAGAGATTATACTGAATTAATTCAAAATGGAAATGTCCAGGTAATGTAAAAATGCTGCTTATTTTAGCTTGTGGAGGTAATATGATGACCCTGCCCATGCTAGGGGGCCTGGAACTAGATCATCTTAAAGGTTCTTTCCAGCTCAAACCATTCTATGGTTTTATGATTATAGTGAAGTGAGCTGAGGTAAAACATTTATGTTCCATTGGCTAGGAACAGATTTGCTTGGTGAAGTGAGTGGCATGTACCATCACAAGGCTTTGGTCCTAGCAGCACCACTATAGATGTTTTTAGCAGTGCCCACAAAGCAGTCTGCAATACCTAGTCATAGCATCAAAACAGACTTAAGAGAATACTCTTAATTTCTGTAAACACAACCCAAAGAAAACCAAGATATTTCCCATTGCCACCATTTTACATGCCACAGCCTAAAATCATTCCTGGTTTAGTAGTCATGAGGTCTTGGGTGACAGGTTGGACTTGATGATCTTTGAGGTCTTTTCCAACCTTTGTGATTCTGTGATATAGACTGGAAACATTCAGCTTAGCATTTCAGATTGGTAGCTTAGAAGCAGACAAATAAGACAACCCCTGCACACTTTCAAATACAATCTTCAGCTACTTCATGAAGTGTTAGAGAGAAGGTGGAGTTACAAAGGAAAGGAGCAAGAGGCAATGGACAGGAGTTGCCACAAGGGAAATGCCAGTTGGAGAACAAAAAGCATAGAAACCACAGTTAGGGCTGTCAGGCCTTGAAACGGGGGCCTAGAGAAGTTGCCAAGTCTCCATCTGTGGAGGTATTTAAAACTGAGCTGCATAACTCCCTGAGCAACCCACTTGAAGTTACTTCAAGCATGGGGTTTGGGAGTGAATGACTTCCAGACATCCCCTCCACCTCTAACTCTGTGATGCTTTAGTTTGAAAAGTGAGTTCTGCAGTTTGGTTTTCTGTCAGGAGATGTCAACAAGTTCTCTGATTTGCCTGCATCTAACAGTGTTTGGGGTTGGTTGTTTAAATTTCTACCTTATTGCAATGTTTTAAGCAAAACATCTTTCTGCAGCAGGTTTACACCTTGCTTCTGTTACTGATTTGAAGGCTACTCATCAGGAAAGCTTGTCTTCATTTGTCTGACTTTTCCCTCCCCCCCTTTCACTTACAGGATATTGACAGTACAGATCATGACAGGTGGTGTAGCTATATTATGTATCGTGGAGTAATAAGGTATGTTGGAGTGGATCATTTATTCATTGCTCTTAAGTGTCTTTATGACAAGCAGTTTTACATCATTCACAGGTCATTGTGGCAGCCTTATAGCCCTAAACCATCATGTGTGGACAGTTAAATCAAGAAGTAATGTGAAACATCAATCTCAGAATGAATTGGTATATTTCTGAGTGTAATTTACCAAGACAGGATTACAACTTTCATCCTTCTCTGTGAGAAGCCTTCAGATCTCAATATTCTCCAATATGGTGTCCAGTTCTGGTGTCTCCAGCAGAAGGACACAGAGCTATTGGAATGAGTCCACAGGAGGGACACAAAGATGACCCAAGGGCTGCAACACTTCTGCTGTGAGGACAGGCTGAGGGAGCTGGGGTTGTTCAGCCTGGAGAAGAGAAGACTCTGGGGAGACCTTAGAGCTGCCTCCCAATACCTGAAGGGATCCTCCAGGAAGGCTACAGAGGGACTTTTCATCAGGGTGTCTAGCAATGGAACAAGGGGGAATGGTTTGAAGCTGAGGGAGAGTAGGTTTAGATTGGATCTTAGGAAGAAGTTCTTTGGTAGGAGGGTGGTGAGACTCTGGAATAGGCTGCTCAGGGAGGTTGTGGCTGCCTCCCCACTTGGAGGTGTTGAAGGCCAGGTTGGATGAGGTCTTGAGCAGCTGAGTCTAGTTGAGAGGTGTCCCTGCCCATGGTGGGGAGGTTGGAATAGATGATCTCTAAGGTCCCTTCCAACCTAGGGCATTCTGAGAGATTTAATCTGCTGTGGTAAGATGAAACTCCTTTTTTTTCCAAAGCTCTGGTTTTGCAGCTTTATCTTCAAATGGGAAGGCTAAGCCCTAATTTGGATGTGACCCAGAAGATACAAATTTTCAACTGTGATTGTTTGGTTTGTTGAAGCAAAACATCTATCTGCTCCAGCCAAACTTTCTGCTGGATTTAGTGGAAACTGTAACTGTGTAAAACTACAGTGAAGGACTTTGCTGAGTTCTGTGCACTTCCTATCTTGTACTGTCACATTGCTTGCAAATAACTCTCTGGGTGATGTCTGTACCAGAATGGAATTCAGCTTATTTTGAATCAACTGTGCAAATTCTGCAGTGCTCACAGGAGTAAAGCCAGTAAACTAGAAAGCTGTCATAAGTTCAAGAGGAGATTGGAGTTCAGGAGGAGATTGGACATGCCATGGTCTAGTCATGAGGTCTGTGGTGACAGGTTGGACTCGATGATCCTCGAGGTCTCTCCCAACCTTGGTGATACTGTGAAGTAACAGTATTGAGTAAATATCAATACAATTAAGATAAACCCCCAAAACAACCAACCCTAATTTGCAACCTAATTACTCTCATTACTCATTGAGTTCCTCTCTTGAATTTCAGAACCTTTCCAGTGACTAGGGTTGGTGATCTTGTATCAGTGTGCATAGTCTAAAACTGTCACTTTAAGAATCAGTTTCTCTATCTGGAACTTATTTTTGTTGTCAAACACTTCTCCTTTCTCCATTTTCCTCCTTGTGACATAGTGTCATGATGCTCATGTTTATGGAGCACTTTCAGCTTTTGGAAGGTGAGATTCACAGAAGCTGAAAAGTTTTGCTGAGATGTTACTTTTGGGTGGCAAAAAGCCACCAATTTAGGATGTGGTGAAATTGCTTGGAGTTATTTCTTCTAACTGACTCTTCTTGTATGGGACAGGTTGGGTTATGCCCGTATATCTCATGCTGGGTTAAGTGATTCAGAAGTCCAGATGGCCAAATTTCGGATCCCAGATCACGTGGATAGTTATGTTGATAATGACAGAATTGTCACTGATCCCAGCCAAGTTCCTGAGGACATCCATTTCAATCCCAGGTCAGTGTGTCTCCAAAGAAATTCAGGGGATGATGGGTGTGACCTCTTACACAAGAGCCTAGGACAAAGAATTGTTTGCAAAGTGGGGGGAGACTTTTTAGTGCCAAACTGAGAAGATGATGGGGCAAGAAACCCTGACTTGTGATTCACTTTTTTTCCTTCTGACTTGGCATGTGCCTTTGGCAAGACCAGCCTGCTGTGTTGTAGTTGGAATTGAAGGCAGCACTTCTTTGACCCAGATGATCCATTTCTGAGATCATCAGGTAATGATAGGACTAGAGGGAATGGAAAAAAACCACTAGAAATGGGTAGATTCAGATTGGATATCAGGAAGAAGTTGTTCCCCATGAGGGTGGTGAGAGACTGGCACAGGTTGCCCAGGGAAGTGGTGGTGGAAGCCTCATCCCTGGAGGTTTTTGCAGCCAGGCTGGATGTGGCTGTGAGCAACCTGCTGTAGTGTGAGGTGTCCCTGGCCATGGCAGGGGGGTTGGGACTGGGTGATCCTTGAGGTCCCTTCCAACCCTAACAATTCTATGGTTCAATAGGGCTATTAGCCAAGTGGTGTGGTGACTCATTTTACAGGCTGAGAGATCTCCCATGTTTCTCAGCACTAAAATTGGAGGTGGTGGAGTCACCGTCCCTGGAGGCGTTCAAGAGGAGATTGGACGTGGCACTTGGTGCCGTGGTTTAGATACTGTGTCATAAGGTCTGTGTTGACAGGTTGGACTCGATGATCCTTGAGGTCTCTTCCAACCTTAGTTATACTGTGATACTGTGATTAGGGCCATACTATACTCTAAGTGTCACAAAAGACAATGACAAGTATTATTTGCATCAGCTTTTAAAACCAAACAGTAGAAGTGGAGCAAAAAGAAAGCAGAATGCCTGAGGCAGTATGTTATGTATCTCAGGAATTACAAAGGCCTAGGCTGTAATGAATTTTTGTTTCTCTATCATTTTTTCGCTGGCATTGCATAAGGAAGAGGAGTGTGAAGAAAGGTATTTGTTCTCCACAGAATAGCAGTGGAAGAGTCATGAAATGTGAGATAGATATTGCCACAGAGAGATGATTTCCAGCAGCACTGTGTTTACTACTTCTAACACAGAGAAGGACACAGAGCTGTTGGAGTAATCCAAGGTGATGATCCAAGGGCTGGAACACTTCTGCTATAAAGATAGGCTGAGGGAGCTGAGGTTGTTCAGCCTGGAGAAGAGAAGACTCTGGGGTGACATTCAAGCTGCCTTCCAACACCTGAATGGACCCCACAGGAAAGCTGGAGAGGGAGTTTTCCTGTGTCCCTCTAACTGCCTAACAATAGGACAAGGGGGAATGGTTTGAGCTGAGGGAGAGCAGGGTTAAACTGGTTCTTAGGAAGAAGTTCTTCAGTACAAGGGTGGTGAGACTGGAATAGGCTCTCCAGGTAGGTTGTGACTGCCTCCTCCTGGGGTGTTGAAGGCCAGGTTGGATGAAGCCTTGAGCAGCTGAGTCTAGGTGAGAGGTGTCCCTGCCCATGGCAGGGAGGTTGGAGTGGATGATCTCTAAGGTTCCTTCCAACCTGAGCCATTCCAGGATTCTATGATATTATTTCTTATATACACCTTAGAGTTGATTTTCCTCACTTGTTATTTACCACTCAGTCACTGGCTTCCTGTCTAAGCAGGAGTTTGCCCAGTCTTTTCCACCTGATGAAACCTGCCTGCAGTTAGCATTCATGTTCACATTTTTCTCAGCTGATTTCAGCACAGAATATTTTTTTTTGTCCTAATTTATACCTGCCTGTAAGCAGAAAATTCATGACCTGTAGGAATAAGTTCCACTTTTTTTCCAGTTAACTGCAGTGGTTTGTTTTGGTTTGGTTTTTTTTTAAGACAGTGGCACTGCTCTGAAATGGTTTTTTAGCACTGATATTTTGAATAAATGCTACATTTAACGTTTGCAAATCTTTTGCAAATCTCTCTACCATGATGGTCAACAGTCACAACATTCAGATTGAAACTTGGGGGTGCTGGTGGAGGAGAAGCTCACCAGGAGCTCTCAATGTGCACTTGCAGCCAGGAAAGCCAATCAGATCCTGGGCTGCACCAGGAGAAGTGTGGCCAGCAGGGCAAGGGAGGTGATCCTCCCCCTCTACCCAGCTCTGGAGTACTGCCACCTGGAGTACTGCCTCCAGTTCTGGAGCCTCTATTACAAGAGGGATCTGGAGGTGCTGGAAGGTGTCCAGAGAAGGGCCAGGAGGAGGAGCAGAGGGCTGGAGCACCAATCCTGTGAGGACAGACTGAAGGAGTTGGGGCTGTTCAGTCTGGAGAAGAGAAGGCTCTGAGGTGACCTAATTGTGGCCTTCCAGTATCTGAAGGGGGCTACAGGAAGGCTGGGGAAGGACTTCTCAGGATCTCAGGTAGTGATAGGACTAGGGGGAATGGAATGAAGCTAGAGGTGGGGAGATTGAGGCTGGAGGTGAGGAGGAAGTTCTTCCCCATGAGAGTGGTGAAGCCCTGGAATGGGTTGTCCAGGGAGGTGGTTGGGGCCCTGTCCCTGGAGGTGTTTAAGCCCAGGCTGGCTGAGGCTCTGGCCAGGCTGATCTAGTGTGGGGTGTCCCTGCCCATGGCAGGGGGGTTGGAACTAGCTGATCCTTGTGGTCCCTTCCAACCCTGACTGATACTATGATACTATGATACTATGATATGGCATGAAAAAGACCCAAAGAATCACCATTTTCACCACAATTTTCAAGTGGAAGATGTGCCATATTAACAATAGGGTTAGGGATGCTCTGGAGGGGTAAATTGTAGCTCCACTGAAGCCAGCAGAAAAAACTTGGAGCACAGGATTTAAGAAGATAAATGCACAGCTCCCCTTTGTCAGCTGGGATTCCATTTATAGAGTGCCTGTGGCATTAATCCAGTCGGGGTGATTAAATATCTCCATTATACTCCAAGACCTCTAGTTAGCATACACAGATCATGATTTATCTCTGAGTAGGGTTGTGGCCTGTTCCTGAAGGAAACTCTCTCAACCATTCAGAAGAAGTGTTAATTATGCTGTACTCAGTGTATGGTTTAATTGCCTGGGTTAAAGCATCTTGTAATGGATTTGTTTTGCTCAATGTTCTTTTTTTCTCCTTAGGTTTGGATCTTACAAAGATGGCCATAATTATCAGCATATTCATCACTTCCATATGAGCACTCCTAAATATTTTAAGCAGGGAGATTAGAAGGAGAAAGCTCCATGTTGTGGGGACCAACAGGAAAGGTTTGTTGCTTGAAACTGAACTGGCAGCCAAACAGGTGACGTGGTTGGAGGATGAGCAAGTCCCACGCTGGGTACCACTGTCAAGAGCTGGTGACTTTTCTTTAATGAGTTGCCCTCACTGGGAGGGAGAGCAGACACCTGCATTTTGGTGTCTGCCTGGGCCAGAGACCAGCTCTGCACACAGCAAAGCAGGGTGGGAGACTCACTTTGGCAACAACTTGAGCTTTTTGCAAGGTGTCTGTACTGTGCTGTTTCAGAGTTGAATGCGTCTATCCACCTTTTCCTTTGACCCCTTCCCTCTCCTGGGAGATCACTGGAGCAATCACAAGCAAGCATTTCAGATGACTTCCACATGTTTTTGATGACTGATGACTGGTAGTGTAGGGAATCTACTGATAAATGCTGCACTTTGTAGTCCTGCTGCTATTGCAGTAAAAAAGCTCTGCCTTGGGTTTTTCAAAATAGGAATGGGAGTGGTGTGGTTTTTAGCTGGGAGATGTGCAGTAACTAGGTGTTTGACTTCTGGAAGATTTACACTCCACATTTTATTCTTCAATGGGTTTTATTAGAACAACTGGCAGATTATTGATGTTCACAAGGTTGGGGGAAAGGCAGAGACTTTTGCAGACACTGCAAATACTTTTACAAAGGGAAAGGACTTCTGAACAGTTATTGTTCTGAGACACTTCTGTGAACAGACTGCAGAAGAATTAGAAACAGTCACAGAATGTCAGGGGTTGGAAGGCACCTCCAGAGACCATCCAGTCCAACCCCACTGCCAGAGCAGGATCAGCCAGGGCAGGTCACACAGGAACACATCCAGGTGGGTTTTGAAAGTCTCCAGGGAAGGAGACTCCACAGCCTCTCTGGGCAGCCTGCTCCAGGGCTCTGCCACCCTCACAGAAAAAAAAGCTTTTTCTCATGTTGAGTTCTACACAACAAAGTTTCTGAGAAGGCAGAAAAGTTGATTGTAAGTTTTCTTTTAAATGAGCTGTCATAAACCCAACCCAACCAAACCTGCATCTTTCCTTTGCCAGCACTACACTTTAGTAGGACTAAACAGAAGTGGGGCTGGTTTTCCTTTTCACCTGGGCAGTTCCTTGCCTGCTGTGTCACACACATGTAATGCAATGCTGTGTTTTCTCAGGGTCTCTTGGGCAATGCCTTTCACATTTAACTCCTGATCCTTCAGTGTATGTGCAGAGCTTCCTTTAAACAATGAGGACATCTTCAGTGTCGTCCTAAGGAAGTTTCATGCTTGTGAGAAACATGCTAGATGGTTTGACCCTCTCAGCTTGGAAACTACATTTGTAGTTAGTATTTAGCACTGTGTGGCTTTCCAGTACCACAGCATCACTGAAAGGAATAGGACACACTGCAGGAAAGAGGGTGGGGTTTTTCTTCCTCTAATTCTCCACCATGTGCTTTTGAGACCAGCTTGAGCCTATTCAGTTTTGTTGTTTCTCTGTGTAAGCAAATACAGGGTGTGCCTTTATCATAGAATCAGAGAATTGTTAGGGTTGGAAGGGACCTCAAGGATCATCCAGTTCCAACCCCCCTGCCATGGCCAGGGACACCCCACACTAGAGCAGGTTGCTCACAGCCACATCCAGCCTGGCCTTCAAAACCTCCAGGGATGAGGCTTCCACCACCTCCCTGGGCACACATCATTTTGCTCCCTTTCTTATAGGACTGTGTTTCTGAGAGTGAAACACTGCACTGACCTTTGTGAACAGAGGACACCTGAAAGGCACTTCAGGAATACATAAGCACCACCATTTCATACTGGATGGTGTTAGAAAGCCTAACTTTATTAGTTACTGTTAACCAGCCATTGATCTTTGAGGTCTCTTCCAACCTTGGTGATACTGTGAATTCACCTCTCACTTAGAGATTGACCTTACAAGCCCAAGGAAGTCTAATTAAACATTCCAGCCTAAATATCCTTTAGATAGGATTTGAAATCCTCTTGTTATCTGTGTGACTGTCCAGCAGGGCAGAATAAATTAGCTTTCAGAATGATGGGAGTGACTTTCTTACACCTTCAGCAGTTTTCTTCTGCAGACACCAGTGGCCTCTGTCTCTACCATCTCCCAGCCTGCAACAGCAGCTGGCACTAGCACCAGCATTGCACAACAGCTCTGAGTATCCTGACTTCTTTGCTGCATTGCCCTAGGCTAGCTCTGACATATCCAGCCACAGGTTTGCCTTTCCATAGCCTGTACAAAACATAACATTACCTTGCCACATTGCTTTGCATTCTTCACAGGCTGCTTCAGCAAATACTTTGTCATGGGAGCAGTTTATTCATGTGAGATGCAGGAAATGATACTCAGAAACATAAAAGGCTTTGAAAACTTATTTCTTTAACAATTAAGAACTGGAATCAGGGTACTTTTCAAGAGGTTGGACACTAAACCATGACTTTCATAGCAGATCAGGCCATATGTTGTGTCTGTAATCTTCAAAGCATACTTGGATGGATTTTAACAGGGTTTGGAAATGCTCAACCCATGAGATAGGTTCACAGAGATGTTGACAAAATCTAGAAGTTGGATATTCTCCTCTTCTGAGTAGCCTAGGTGACTTCATGTTGGTGGCTCTGTACCTCATAATACCTACTATCAGAAAGCTATGTTTAGCCTGGAGGAGGCTCAGGGGAGACATTATTGCTGTCTACAACTACCTGAAGGGAGGTTGTAGCCAGGTGGGGGTTGGTCTCTTCTCCCAGGCAAACTGTGACAGAACAAGAGGACACAGTCTCAAGCTGTGCAGGGGGAAGTTTAGGCTTGATCTTAGAAAGCAGTTCTTCCCAGAGAGATTGGCCATTGGAATGTGCTGCCCAGGGAGGTGGTGGAGTCACCAACCCTGGAGGTGTTTAAGAGGAGACTGGATGAGGCACTTGGTGCTATGGTCTGGTTGATTAGATAGAGTTGGGTGATTGGTTAGACTTGATGATCCTGGAGGTCTCTTCCAACTCAATTGATTCTGTGATTCCATTGGTTCTGTGAGTTGCAAGTACTTGTTGACATTTGCACTAAGAAAAGCCTTGACCATGAAATGTGGATACTGCTGCTCTTACTGTGGTTAGAACTGGGGAGCTAAAACTGCATACAGAATACAGAATTAACCAGGTTGGAAAAGACCTTTGAGATCACAAAGTCCAACCTATCACCCAGCACCATCTAATCAACTAAACCATGGCACCAAGTGCCTCACCCAGGCTCCTTTTAAACACTTTCAGTGATGGTGACTCCATCACCTCCCTGGGCAGCACATCCCAATGGCCAATCTCTCTTCCTGGGAAGAACTTCTTCCTACCATCCAGCCTAAACCTCCCTTGGTGCAGCTTGAGACTGTCTGCTCTCCTTCTGTCACAGATTGTCTGCACTTTTTGTCCTTGAATCCCCACTCTGATCTAATTCCCTCTCTCTGGCTGCTGTAGAAAACTGTACAGTACCTCTCTCAGCTGCAATCACTGTGTTTTAAACTACAAAAGAAATGTGCTAGAACAGGTCCTGCTGCAGGGCTGTGTGACTAATCTTGCTGTTTTCTAATTGTACTTTCTTCATCTCAGCTGCCATAACACAGCAGGTTATGAAAGAAAAACTCTGTGGATATCTTTGTGCGTTCAGAGAGATAAAATGTATCCCCCAGACGTTATTTTCTAGGGGTTTGAATTGTTTCTAGCAGTAAAAAGACTAGATTATATGTGTTTTAGTTATAAATAATAGGTATTCCCAACTTCATCCTCTCTGACACTCTTTGCAGGTCAGTTAAAGTTTCTAGGAATATAGAGGAGGAGAGAGCAGTGCATCAGGAGCCTCCCAATGTGTATCTCAGAGTAAGAAGGAAAGATTCAGTAGCATGTAAGAGAGCAGCTTCTGGCAGTAATTGTACTGGATTCTTCAGCAGGGTGGAGACTGAAGTCTCCTTTTACATATGTTCCTGCTCTGGGGCCTTGACATGGGGATTTCTGTGGGTATTGTAAGCTTGGCTTCAGGACAGGGGCTCTGATGTTGCCAGTCTGAAACCTGGGAGCTGCAGTTCAAACTCTTAGGCTAAGAAGGACCTGAAATTCTCATTTCCCACTTTTCCAAAGCCACAAGCTTATGAAACAAAAGCTGGGCACAGCCTTTGGCTTTGAGCTGGAATTGATGGTACTGAAACAAGTTGGGGGCAGCTTAAATGTGCAAGGGATCAGCCCCCACGTGTCTCAACGAAACAGACCACTGAAAGTGCTCAGGGTCTTCTACTGACAGTGAGGGACTGCCATGCTCCCAGACAGAGCTGCTGATCATTTTGATGCACCTCCAGAGTGCAGGCACAAATGCTGAACTGCTCTCTTAAGCTTGGCTCCTCAGAGATTCCTCATTAAGAATTAAGCCTTCCCCCTTCCCCCCCTCCCCTAAATTTCAAACTGAAGATAAAAAACTCCCTAATCCAATGTAAGCATTTAAATGTGAGTTACCAACAGCTCTCAAGCATACTTTTATTTCACATGTATGTAAAATCACATTTGTTTGCAAGGTGTTACAAAAGGACCCTTAGGGTCAAAGTCATCTTTGGAGCAAGCGTAATGCAACAAACCTTTTTATTTCAACAAGGAACGTAGCATGAATCCGTGGGACAGGGCAGTTCAAAGGAGCCGAGCTGGAGCAGGAGGAGTGGTTTGAAAGGAGTGATAGAATCTGCAGCTGCTTCTTCCTGCCACCTGAGGTCCTCTTTTATCCCTGATCAGGACCGTTCTGCTGATTCCAAGCAAGAATAGCTGCTCACAGTGGAGGTGTTTCATTGTAACTCTGAGGGTGAAACAAATCTTTCCCAGAAACCTTACATGAAGCTGTTTGTATTGACTTGGGTATCAGTTCCTTTTTCGTATCTCCAAATGATTCAGAACTGTGATTGCTGGGCTTCTGGTAGGCAATTTGTTTCTTTTCTTACAATGCCCTGTGCTGTGCTTTGTTGCTGTTTTATCTGCTTTGGAAAGGTTTGGCAAATTCTGCTTTGATAATGTTTTTATTTTCAAGACCATTTTCTTTCCCCTGTGACTTGTAAAACACAATAATGGCTTGTGACTTTGGTGCCTAAAATTGACTTTCAAGCTCGTTTCTAAGCAAAGCAAGATTGGCAATTGGAGCACCTCTGCTATGAGGACAGGCTGAGGAAGCTGGGGGTGTTCAGCCTGGAGAACGGAAGGCTTCAGGGAGACCTAATAGCAGCCTTCCACCACCTGGAGGAGGCTGCAAGAAGGATGGAGAGAGACTGTTTACAAAGGCCTGCAGTGATAGGTCAAGGGGCAATGGCTTCAAACTAGAGAACTAGAGCAGAGCAGATTTAGATCATAGAATCATAGAATCAATAAGGTTGGAAAAGACCTTAAAGATCATCAAGTCCAACCTGTCACCCAACACCTCATGACTAATAAACCATGGCACCAAGTGTCACATCCAATCCCCTGTTGAGCACTTCCAGTGATGGTGACTCCACCACTTCCCTGGGCAGCACATTCCAATGGCTAACAACTCTCTCTGTGAAGACCTTTCTCCTCACTTGTTCATATGTCCACTAAGATCTCAGGTAGGAGGAGGATTTTACTTATAGCTGTATCCAAGGTCAGTTAAAGACAAAGCCTCTCCATAATTCATCCTCTCCAGCAGTACCCTGGTTGGACATGAGGTTTCCTTCCACTGATTGGATGTTAGGAACAAGTTCTGCACCATGAGGGTATTGGAACACTGAACAGGTTGCTCAGGGAGGTGGTTGGGACCCCATCCCTGGAGACAGTCAAGGTGAGGCTCAAGAGGGCTCTGGGCAACCTGATCTAGTTGAGGATGTCCCTGCTGACTGCAGAGGGGATTGGACTGGACAACCTTTGGAGGTCCCTTCCAACCCAGACCATTCTGTGATGAAGCTATTTGAGAGATGCAGTGGCTCTGGCAATGTGGAGGGTGATACCCTTTAGAAAAAGAGAGGATTCTGTCTCTCAAATAATGTTTTTAATGTTTCTGATACTGAAGAAGATAAAACTAAGTCAGTGGCTCCTCTTTCTTGTGTTAGCCAGCATCTACCTCTGGTGTTAACGAGAGCATTTGCATGTATGTGTAGTAAACATCTCAGGATATTCATGTGGGAAAACAAACAAATAAATGAACAGAGGCAAAAGAAGTGTTGAGTTTGGGGCTGCTTTTTTGTTTGCTCCTTCTGGACTTTTTTGCTTTTTGGGGCTGTTTGGGGCAGTCTTGCTCTTTGATCTACCTTGCTATCTAACTGTCCAAATGCTTGCACTGCCACAAAAAGGATTCAGGGAGGGATGGGATTAAGAGGCTAATGCTGAAACTGTTTAAAGAGTTTCTGTCCTTGAGACAATGCTTGATCAGCCATGATCTCATTCATCTGCTCTATGTAAAATGAAGTATTGCAATGGTTTGCTAACTCAGGCTTCAGAAAGAAAATACAGGTGTGATTTCCTAACATCTGCCAGCCTGGAGACTTGTGTAGTCCTTTACAACTAGTGGTAAGAAAACCTTCCTGAGGTTGGAACAGAGGTGCATGTTGGAATTGGCCTTGTTCTCATGGGACAGGCCTTTTCTGGCTGAGGCAGACATTGCCTCCTTGGGCAGGCAGAAGCAGGAAACAAAGTCTCTTTTGTCTTTCCCTATGGATTTCTGTGCAGATCTGGTTTCTGTGGGTCGGGGATTATACTTGTGCATTCAGCTCTTCAGAATACTTTGAACTTCTGTTTGTCAAAGCTAGGCCATTGTGTGCCTTCTGGACAGCAGGAGTTATGGAAGCTGTAGCCTAAGGAGAAGTTTGTACAGCCAAAAGGTAGCTTTCCTTTTAGACTAACATAAATGAGGGGGGGAAAGTACAAACCCTTCTGACGTCAGACACAATCAGACAGGATTTTCCTGTGCTTTCTTCAGCTCTGTATCAGCTTACAGCTGAGCAAGGCATAGAAGATTTCTTTGTGAGTACCTTGTTCTTCTGAGCTTGTGGTCTATGTGCTTCTCAGGGCCAATGTGAACAAAGAAACATGCTCTGCTAAAGGAACTCTTCCTCTCACTCCAGAATTCACAGATTGCTTTGGGTTGGGAAGGACATCTTGTCCAACCCCCCTTGCAGTCAGCAGGGACACCTCTGACTAGATCAGGCTGCTCAGGGCCACATCAAATCTGATCTTGAATGTCTCCAGGGACAGGGCATCAACTGAGCAGCCTGTTACAGTATTTGATCTTACTGTGCAGAACTTCCTCCTCATGTTCAACCTTGCTCCAGTTTCAAACCATTGCCCCTTGTCCTATCACTACAAGCCCTTCTGAACAGCCTTCCTGTAGCTTCCCTTCTGATACTGAAATGTAGCTATAAGGTCTCTCTACAGCCTTCTCCAGGCTGAACAGCTCCAATGCTTTCTGTCTGTCCCCCTAGGAGAGGTGCTCCAGCTCTCTGATCATCTTGGTGGCCTCCTCTGGACCCACTGCAGCAGGTCCATGTCTCTATTGTGTTGAGGGCCCCAGAGCTGAACACAATACTTCAGGCAGGTCTCACCAGAGCAGAGCAGAGGGGCAGAGTCGTTTCTCTCCATCTCCTGGCCATGCTTCTTTTGATGCAGCCCAGGATGCCATTGGCCTTCTGGACTGCAGGTGCTCATTGCTGGCTCTTGTTCAGCTTCTCATCCACCAGCACCCCACAGTTCTTTTCTGCAGGTCTGCTCTCAATTTCACCATCCCCCAACTGGTACTGATATGGAGGGTTCCCCAAAGTAGGTGCAGGACCTTACACTTTGCCTTATTGAACCTCATGAGTGCCTCCTTATGGTGGGAGGTACTTTACCCTACTGGTCCTTTGATTCAGGAAGGGGATGGAGCAAGACTGCCAGTGAAGACTGAGGCAGAAAATGTACTGAGTACCTCAGCCCTCTCCTTGTCTGATGAATTAGAATATATCAGATGAATTGCAACTCAGTGGCGCTCCTTTTGAGTATGAGAGCTTGGGATGACATGCACAGATGTGAATGGCTGGCATGTGGGACTGGAGAGCTACCCAAGGAGTGAAGGCCGGCCTGTACTGCTTTATTACCTTAAAAAATAACAACAAAAACTAATTATTATATGGAGTAGAGTAAAATACACAGTTGCTAAGGTAAACAAAGGATGGTGCAAGCAGGAAAATATCAGAGACAGAGAAAGTTCTCCAGAAATAATGTCAAGGAGTTACTAAGTGCACATTTCAATTAAAGGGGTGTTTTATTGCTCTGACATGGTTTGTGGTGCATGACTTTTTAAGGGAGAATTCATTTTCTTGTGGACTCTCTCATCTTCTCTGCAAAGCAGGCAGTTAAAAATACAACCTTTTGCTCTTTGAAATAAATCATCTGCACTTGCACATTCTCACTGGTTCACTGAATAAGGGAAAGGTCAGGAAAAGCCCCAGCCCAGGTGTGTGATCAGTTAATTCAGGACCATATGCTAATGCACTGTTCCAAAGGGACACTTACTCAGTTCTGAGTCCTTGACTTCTCTTTATCTTAACCTCTTAGAGGAAGGATTTTTTAGGAGTAATTTCTGTTTTACTAATCTTCCACTGAGCACAGGCAGTGCTGTAGCAGTCTCTTCTTATCTGTGTTCCAGCACTGAGTAGGGCAAGGCAAGGCTGTTCTGCCTGAAAGGACACAAGATGAAGAGCTCACATGCTAAGCAGCAAAAACCTGCAAAGCCTACTCCAGCTCAGGAGCAGGGAGCTCTTTGCCTCTACTACGAGAGGAGGGTGGGTCCATGTGCCACATTTCTAGGAGTAGAATCAGTAACTAGGGTAAGTGAGCTGTTTCATCTACCTTCAAGGAGCAGCTATTGGCCCCACGTCTCTATACTACCCCACTGCTGCTGCTTTAACGTTGACCTGACCCCTCAGTGTGTTGAGCTGGTGGTAACAGGCTGCCATTTTCTCCCTAGGAGGAGGGTGACCAAAAAACACACATCTGTAAGCTAGTTGGTGATTTGGCTGCACTCAAGTCAGGTTCACAGAGAAAGGAGGATGTTTTCCTTCCCAAACATCACCGACCTGCTCCACCGGCCCCGGGGCAGGCAGTAACATACATCCCGAGTAGGGCAGGTACGAGGTTTGCAAGCCTTTCAGCATACAGAGGCTTGGCTTTATCCCGATGGTGGGGGACCAAGTAGGCGGCCTTGAAGCGCAGCGGCCGGAAGCTGCCTAGCGTCCCCGCAGGCGCTGGGGAATGAGATACGGAGAGCACACTACTACCGGTGCCTTTACCGTGTAACGGAAGGCAGGACACGGGAGGGAGAGGCGGGGAACCAGGGCGGCGGCCACATCTCGCCCCGGGGCAGCAGCAGCACCGCACTCCGGCAGTGTCCGACGGCGGCTCCCGGCGGGGCGGGGCCGAGGCTGCTCTGCCCTCTGCCCCGCTTAGCCAATCGTAGCAGGGCGTAGGCGCGGCCTCTGGCCTCCGTAGCCAATCGGAGCTACGGCTGACACAAAGTGGTGTTCTTTGCACGCGCTCTCAGCGCCGGGAACAATTGGCACCGGCACAGCCCAGTCACAGTGAGGGGGGGCGGGGCCGGCTCAGCTTCCAGCCCAATAGGAGGTCAGGAGCAGGCACGGAAGGCTGTGCGGGGCAGGCAGAGCGAGAATGGCAGCAGCATCATGCAGTAGAGGAGCAGAACGTGCGGCCTCTCAGGACATGCCGAGCCAATAGGTGCCGCCGGTGGGCGGGGCGGGAGATCCCTATGCTTGGGCTCTGTGATTGGGAGAGGGGTAGAGGGAGCCGGGCCGGGCAGGGCAGTGTGTGCGCTGCACGAAAATGCACTCGGATGCCGCCGCTGTCAGTGAGTAGCGGCGGGGCCGGGCCGGGCTGCGCGCTCCCGCCCACCCACCGCCGGCACCACCAGCCTGGTCTTTCCGCTGGCGGGCGCTGCCGCCCGGGCGGAGGCGATTTCTCCTGTTCCCTCACCGAGGAGTCTTGGCCGAACGTGTCGCCCGGGCTCCCGGTGACTGGGGAGGGCATCAGGCCTGCGGGTGCGGAACCGGCGGTCAGGGAGGCGGTGTGTGTATCTGCGGGCAGGGGCCCCGGGGGCCTTTGACGGGCTCCTTCATGGGGGCGGGAGGGGCCGCAGTTGAGCGCGGGCGGCCCGGGCGGGGGCGGATGAGGGGAGCAATACCGGAGGGGGCTGGGGGCGCTCGGAAGGTGTGACGCAGTTTCCCCGACCCGGCTAGCGAGCGGGTGAGGCCGCGGCCGGCCCTCGTGGTTGGCTGCGCGGAGAGCCAGAGCTGCCAAGAAGAGGGCAGGCGCGGACTGCCGAGCTGCCCGGCGGCCTCGCTATGTGGGAGCGATGGGTCTGTGTGGGGCAAGCGGGGGAGGGCGGTAATTTAGCGGATTCCACCGGGCCGGTGCTGGAGAAATGGGCTATGAAGGGGAATGGGGCCCGCGGCGCATTGTGGGAGGTGGAGTCTCCGCTGCGGCTACCCGGCGCGAGAGGGCTCTCGGTTAGCGGGTGGAGGACTACAACTCCCGGCAGGCACCGCGGCACGTTGCCCGCCCCCGCGCTGAGGTGCGAGTTGCAGACCGGTACCCTGCGGCCGGCATCGAGCCACCGGGAGGGCCGGCAGCCGCTGCGCTCTGCTCCTCTCGTAGGGCAGGACGCGGCCTGGGGCAGGGCCGTTTGGCCTCGGGGCAGGGAGAAGAGGTGATCACGCCGCCTGTTTCGGGGTTGCGCAGGGATGGCTTTGTCTCTGCCGTATAGTTTCTGGCTCCGCTTTCAGAGCAGGCGGGATCGTATGCTCTGGACAGGTTGCCCGGCGAGGGTGGGGTTACACGGCTGTGTGGTAACTGGGGGGTTCAGGAACAGGCTCCATCCCAGTCCGGTGCGAAGAAGAGGCAGGCATGCTGGGCACCAAGCTGTCTCAGCAGAACGGTGTTCCCACAGTTCCCGTGGCATCTCCCAGTAACGTGCTCTCACCCTGCAAGGAGTTGCAGCTCTGAGACACTTTATTACTGCAGAACTTGCTCGTGGGGAAGATAGTGAAAACTGAAGCTTTGATCGTACGTTAATGAACGATGGTCTCGAGTTTTGGACATCGTCCTGAAAGCAATTATGGAAAGAAGTGCTGCGTAAGGCCTTGTTTTTCTCGAATCCTCTGTGTTTCTCCAAATGAGAGATCCTGGACAGGGGCAACCTGATCAAGGCTCTAACTCATAAGATGATAGCATTTCTGTAGTGGTTCTGGTTTATTTAACCTTTATATTCAGGGGTCATCGTATGTTGGTGGCTAAGGTTTGCCATTAAAGAGCAAATCACTGCCTGGTGTTGGAAATGGAAGAATGATCATTCTGGAAAGCGTTCTCTGTTGAGTGCCTTTGTTGTGTGCCCTGTCCTAAAGCAAGGTGCAGGTCTTCACACAGTCTCAGGCTGCGCCAGGGGAGGTTCAGGTTGGATGTTAGGAAGAAGTTCTATACAGAGAGAGTGATTGTGCTATGGAATGTGCTGCCCAGGGAGGTGGTGGAGTCACCATCACTGGAGGTGTTCAGGAGGAGACTTGATGGGGTGCTTGGTGCCATGGGTTAGCTGTTTGGGTGGGTTGGATTGGTTGATGGGTTGGACACAATGATCTTGAAGGTCTCTTCCAACCTGGTTTGGTTTATTCTAAATAAAGGTTTATTCACCCTGCACACAGAAGCTACAGGTGCAAACAGTGCAGTGCTCCCTCCTGTAGGCAGGAATTTGAGCCTGTGCACTGCTTTGGGGGCTGTTCTCATTGTTTCATTTGTACTTTCTCTGCAGAAGACAGGAAGAGCACTGTTCCCAGCCTTCAGCTGTTACTGGCTTCTCTGTAAAAATATCCCTTGGAATGATTGAATCTTCCACCTCAGTACTTCTTTTTTTCTGGCAGTTCATGGCCTTGTGTGTGTGTTGCAAACAGGAATGTTTTCCTAAATTAACTAACCTCATTAACTGTAGCTTCACAGTAGCTCTGTGGGGTTTTTTTTCCTTTTCTTTCTCCTCCTCATTGATTTAAATGCTTGAAAGCAGAAGTCTTCATAGCATATCTGTACACATGGAGAAGCAAAGAATGGGAGGGATTGGGAAAGACCTCTGGACACCATTGAGAAGTTGCCTTATGATTGTTTTGTGACTGAGCAGTTCTTTTGAGCCTTCTTTTTGATCCTTCTTAGAGTCACATCTGTTCTTGCAGTGCAAGCTCCATTAGTAGTTGTTGCTCAGTCTGCTTTACTTTCTGAGACTAGGCACCTTTCACATTCTGAGGAACATTGACTTTCCTTTTTTCCATTGCAGATCTTTGCTTAGAAGTTTCTTGCAACTGCAATTGGAAATGTCTTCTCTGTGGAAGGCCATACAATAAGTTGAGTTAGGCAGGTAAAGAGTCTTCCTCTCGCTGCTTCCCTTCATTGTTTTGTATCAGGATGAGATTTGAGTTGTGCAGTATCAGCACTTAGCTTTTTAATTTACTTTTTTTGTTGTCTGAGAAGTTTATTTTGTGCTAACTTTAAGTGAATCATTAATCTTGGATTTTCTTTACCTTCCCCCCCCCCCCCCCCCCCCCCCCTCGCTTATTTTAGAGATATCGAAAACAAAGGCTTTGGGCTGTTTCAAAACATTGTTCCCTTGCTTTGTTTGTGTTCCTCAAGCAGAAGAGGAAAACTTGCCTAATTTTTTTTGTCCTGTGCTTGCCAAAAAGCACTGCAGTAGGAAGTACAGTACATCCCATGAAAATGTGCACGTCTCGTCCAATTTAAATATTGAAGTGTTTAGTGGCGTGGTTCTTTCTTCTACATAAGTCATGCTGCTAACAAGGGCTTCGAGCAGAGCCCCCCTTTTGAAGTGTGCCAAGCATTTTTCCTTGCACTGTCCAATTAAGTTGCTTTCATTTAAAAATTTTCAGTCTTGAGGGTCAACAGAATTTTCTGCTTTTGGCTTGTAAAGAGAGAGAAGCAGCTACTGTTTTACTCAGTGGTTTATATGTCTGCTAGTCGTGTCTACATAGATGTGTCTGTGTGTGTATTGTTGGTAGATCTGCAAGGCTTTAGCTTGCCCTCTGTAACCAGCTGGTGTGACACAAGGTCTCTGTAGCACTTGATGCAGATGTGGGGACTGCACAGACTGTGGGACTGCCTTTAGTGCCGCTGCTCATTACAGCCCATTAGCTGTGGATTACTGCCTCCCTTGCTCTATTGGGGAGTGAAATGGTTTGTAGGAGCGCTCTTTAATCCACCCAGTCATACGTGTCTGGGTTAGCTCTTGCCATTTACTGTCTAAACTGACAGGGTTGATTTTTTTTGTTTGGTTTTTTGTTTGTTTCCCCCTCCCAAAGTGTGTTAGGGAGTGTGCCCATGACCCGTGCTGCTGGCAGAGCTGGGGGGTCTGTAACTTTGGGCAGAGAGGAAGGAGCAAGAGGCTGGGGCAGTACAGCTGTAGATCCGTGCTAGACCTGCCTGGTGCTGGATACTCGGTGTACTCGACAGGGTTGCATTTCTGCTGATCTAGCTAGAGCACCAGATACAAAGTTTTTATTAGCTTTGTGCCCTTTGTAGGATGACAGATGACACCTGCTCTGGCATGGAGTAGTGCTGGCAAACATCTCTTAGGCCACGGCAGATGATGACACAAAACTGCCTCACTGATGCTTAATTTGCTGGTAAGAGTTAGACTGGCTGAAATCTTTGCATCAAATGGGTGTAAAGCTGGTTCTGTATTGAATACTTTGTTGTTCAGTTTCCTATGTTCTTGAACTGCAGACCGAAAGAATGTCTGTTCACAGTCCAAGGAAGATGGAATCACTGAAATGTTGTTTGATTTGGTAATGTGTGCTTTAGAAATGGATTTAAATTGGCTCTAATTATCCACTGCTTCTACTCATGCTTTTCCAGCTGTGCCTGGTCACTCCAGTTGTATGTTCTGGCAAGAATCTCCATTAGGAATGCTTATCAAATACATTCAGTAGGTACACAGGTTGTATTTGCAGCAAGAAAATCACGTTTCGCACTAGAAATAAGCTTAGTGTGAGGTCTTCCCTGTAGTAAACAAAAGAACCCCAAACAAACAAAAACACCCAACCAAACCCACCCCTCCTCACTCTACTCCCCCCAAACAAAACAAACCCTAAACCCCCTATTAGCCAGCATGCTGGGTGGGGTTATTTTCCATCCTGTCTGTTACTACTGTAGCACAGCTCTTAGGTGTTCAGTCAATTTAAGGTAAATGGAAATGCATTCAGACTAAAACAGCAGTTACACAACTCTTGCACTACTCAAATTGCTCTAAAATTCTCTGTGAACTTTAGCCCTCAGTAGCTGGTTTTGTAAACAAGCCTTGGGAGCAGAGTGCTTTTTAAATGCCCAGGTAGAATAAGGGATTTGTTCCTGGGGGAGGGGAGGGGAGGGGGGGGGGGGAAGAAAGATGAAGGCTTTTCCCTCTCTGTAGCATTTAGTCATTTTAAAATACTTGCCTGTAGATAAAGTGAGAGGCTGCTTACATGGGGTAATGGTAAGAGTTGAGTGGGCCTGTTTGCCTTGCAACAAGAAGTGGTTTTTGGTGTGTTGTCATCTCAGCCACCTTTTGTAGTTGGGGTTTGTTGGTCGTGTTTAATAGCTTAAATCACTGTTTTGCTTCAGAGCTCCTGGGCTTTTCAGTTTGGAAAATGTGCACCAATTTGCAGCTGCAGGCTTGGCTCCCACTGCTGGCAGCAGCAGATCTCAGCTTGGGGCAACTCTATGCACACATGTGGGAGAAAGAGCTCCCTGGTGCTGCAGGACCTAATGGCTGTGTCTGGTTGCTTCTCATGCTTGGCTGGGGCATGCCACCACACTTTCCAGTCAGCTGTGTCCTTTTCTGTCCAGGCTGGAATTCACTTGTGTTTTCCTTGCTTTCTGAATAATGCCTTATCATAGTATCAGTCAGGGTTGGAAGGGACCACAAGGATCATCTAATTCCACCCCCCCCCCGCCATGGGCAGGGACACCTCACACTAGATCAGGCTGGCCAGAGCCTCATCCAGCCTGGGCTTAAACACCTCCAGGGACGGGGCCTCAACCACCTCCCTGGACAACCCATTCCAGGGCTTCACCACTCTCATGGGGAAGAACTTCCTCCTCCCCTCCAGCCTGAATCTCCCCACCTCCAGCTTCATTCCATTCCCCCTAGTCCTATCACTACCTGAGATCCTGAGCAGTCCCTCCCCAGCCTTCCTGTAGGCCCCCTTCAGATACTGGAAGGCCATTAGATACTGGAAGGCCAAGCCCACCAAATTCAGGGAGGACACTTCTTTTTGAGCCTCTTCTTCTCTGTCTTCCCTTTTCCTGCATGTTTCCTCTTGGCTCATGAACCCAGAAGGAGGTCTGTCCTGCAAGCTGCCCCTGCTAAAAGGTGTCACTGGCTGTGCAGGTTCAGCTACAGACACATTGGGAATGAATTCTTAATCCTGTCTTTCAGAAGACTGCCGAGTCAGCTCCTAGCTGCTCTCTCCTGCAGTTTGGGAATCTCAGTTCTGAGGTGTGCTGTGCTGCTTCTGTATAAAGGAAATTAAACCTGGGGCAAGGTTTGATTTTGTTCTCTGCATTTACTCATGAATGTAGAAATCCTGACAGTAAGTATTGAAGGCTTTCACCAAAGGTTTGAGCTGTTAAGTTCATTCATCAGGATAAATTGTCTTGCTGTTAGGGTAATTCTGAAAGTAGACAGCAGAGCATGAAAAGGTGTAGTTCACAGGAGATTAAATTGGGTTTGGTTTGGGGTTTTTTTGATAAGATGACAGCACTTTGACTCTTATTTCCAGTCCTATTCCAATTTCTCCAGTAGTATTATTTGAGACTAGTTAAATACAAGCATGAACCTTCCATTTTTAATTTTTCAGGCCTGAAGCTGCCTGCTGTGTGTTTAGTTCCCTTATTATTTTCTTCACAGAACACTACAGAAAATGCCTCACAATATTTCTACTGAGTCAAACACATCCTAAGAGTAAGAAAGTAATATTACTGCAGCTAATTCCATACTTAATTTTTAATGCAGAGTTTATATGGCTTGTGTGTGTAGGATAAATATATTTAGGCTTACTGTGCAATTCTTGTACAGATTATTCACTCAGTAAAACAAGGTGGAAGCTTTTCAGGGAGGCTTGGAGTGAACTGCTGCTTGGGGGTTTAGCACTGGGGCTGCTGCTGGGGGTTTAGCACTGGGGCTGCTGCTGGGGGTTTGGTGCTGATTTTGTACCAATTTTGTAGTAATTGTAGTGATCCATGTATCTGTCTTTTCATCCAAGATTTCAAGTGATAATTTTGACAGCAGGATCTAAGTCTTCTCTTCAGGCAGGTTATGTGACTCTATCAGTAAGCACATAGGCAAAAATTCCTCTTTTTTTTCACCCTTTTTGTAGATATTTGTATCACAGTATCACCAAGTTAGGAAGAGACCTCAAAGATCATCCAGTCCAACCTGGCACCACAGACCTCATGACTAAACCATGGCACCAAGTGCCACGTCCAGTCCTCTCTTGAACACCTCCAGGGACGGTGACTCCACCACCTCCCTGGGCAGCCCATGCCAATGGCTAATGACTCTCTGTGAAGAACTTTCTCCTCACCTTGAGCCTAAACTTCCCCTGGCACAGCTTGAGACTGTGTCCTCTTGTTCTGGTGCTGGTTGCCTGGGAGAAGAGACCAACCCCTTCCTGGCTACAACCACCTTTCAGGGAGTTGTAGAGGGCAACGAGGTCACCCCTGAGACTCCTCTTCTCCAGGCTAAGCAACCCCAGCTCCCTCAGCCTCTCGTCACAGGGCTGTGCTCAAGGCCTCTCCCCAGCCTCATTGCCCTTCTCTGGACATGTTCAAATGTCTCGATGTCCTTCCTAATCTGAGGGGCCCAGAACTGGACACAGTGTTCAAGGTGTGGCCTAACCAATGCAGAGTACAGGGGCGCAATGACTTCCCTGCTCCTGCTGGCCACACTATTCCTGATGCAGGCCAGGATGCCATTGGCCTTCTTGACCAGCTGGGCACACTGCTGGCTCGTGTGGTTTTGTGTGATACAGTTTGGCAGCACATCATTCCCTGCAGCAAGAAAAATTGGGCTTGACCTTGGAAGTTTTTTCATTTCAGATAAGAAAGTTGAGTATTTAAGGTCAATTCACCTGCATCAATCTATATCTGTATTTATATCTAAGATGCATTGAGGGTTTTGTTCACTGTATTTCATGACGGTGTAGAATGCTTTTGTCTAGTTTGTTATGGAAGCAAGCACACCTAGCTGCTCTTTCTTTTACCTCTCTGTAACTGTCAGGTCCATGGTATAAACCTTAATATTCAATACTTAAAAAGCTGTTTTTAAGCTGTTTGTTAAATTGCATATGATCCTCATTCACTAACCCAGACTTCAATGATGAACTGCAGACAAGATGTGAATTCCATGGTTACTAGGTTGGCTCTGGCATTTCTTTCCTGTCTGGATTTGCAATTGTTTTTCTCAGATATATTTTTCTCTGTCCATTACTTTCTGAATTATTGCAGGGTATTTAAGCCCATTTGGAATTTCCATTGCTTCAGTCCTTGCTAGAAGATAAACTAATGTCTGCATGGAAAATAATCAACAAAATACGTGTTCCTCTTTGACACATCCCCCTCTTAAAGGCTTGGCAGGCATTCCAGCTGCATCCACAAAGCAAGCAGATTTCCTTCTGATCCCAGATCTATAAACTGTGTGGCACTTCATTATATATATTATTATATATTTATTTTTTTCTGCAGGAAAGACAAACCAAAATATTTTCAGACCAGTTAATGTATTTTGAAGCTTGTATTCAGTGAAAAATAGCTTCACACACAATGAGTTTCTTCATTATTATTATTGTGGCTCTGAGCAACCTGATCTAGTGTGAGGGGTCTCTGCCCATGGCAGGGGGGTTGGAACTGGCTGATCCTTGAGGTCCCTTCCAACCCTAACAATGCTATGATTATATTCAGCCATGGTGTGTGTCCCCTTCCTGTGATGCATCTCTCTTCTCATGGTGAGGCTTGGGAGAACACTGCTGCTGCTGCCACAAGCCCATGGTGTTGCTCCCACTCGGGGGCACCTTCCCTGCTTCTGGATTGAAATCTGCTTATCTGGTGTTGCATCTCCTTGGTGAGCTGCTTCAGAGCACTCAGCTGGCAGGCTTTGTTGGTTGATATTTTTTTGTGGGTAAGATTCCTGGGGTAGCAGGCTGACCAAGGAGCTCAGGCAGGCACAGCTCGGAGGCTGCCTAAGTGTGGGAATTTGGGAGGTGGAGGGAAGAGAACCTGCAGGATATCATTGCAGGCAGCTGTTAAATCACTTGCTTGTTATGCTGTCCCTTAGCTATTTTTTCAAGATGGTTATTTAAGCACAGGAGCTCATTATTTTTTTTAATCATTCTTTTTCTTCAAACCCACTTTCCCTCCCCCAAAATATGCCATTTCAATGGCATTGGATATTTAGTCTGTCTGTCTTGCAATATAGATAGGACAAACACTGACCAGTTCAGAAGGTGGCCTTAGCTCTGAGGGTAACTTCCTTAGTTCATTTGCTGCTGCTAGCATTTCCTTTGTTTTTTTAACAGCCTTTGTAAAAGAAACCTGGTTTGGTTTGGGGTAATACTCTTACTTTGTGAGCTTTCCCTATAGAGGAGAGAAAGCTTTGGGCTCTGGTCCACTGTATTCCTAAAGATAAAGCAGTTAGTGTGGAGCCAAGGTGTGACACCTCTTGTATAAGTCCTATTTGTGTAACCCCTCTTGAGTCCATCATAATTATGTAACTTATTTTTGACTTGGCAACTTAAAATGATGAGGCTGTTTCCAGTGGATATGTGAAACATACTGGTGTGAATTTGGTGTTTTGAAGTGTCTAGGAATACTCCTATTTCAAAGATGATACCTAATATATATATATATATATATGTATGTATATAAAATATAATATATATATTTTTATATATATATATAAATATAATCCTAATTGATTTTTCCCTGATGCTTCTAAGAGTATCATCTGAAATTATTGTTTAATATTAGCTTAGAATAAAAAGAATTAAATGTCTGGAGGAGACCTAATTGTGGCCTTCCAGTATCTGAAGGGAGCTACAAGAAAGCTGGGGAGGGACTTTTGAGGATCTCAGGGAGTGATAGGACTGGGGGGAATGGAAAAAAAACCAAAAGACATGGGTAGATTCAGATTGGATGCTAGGAAGAAGTTCTTCACTGTGAGGATGGTGAGACACTGGCACAGGTTGCCCAGGGAGGTGGTGGAAGCCTCATCCCTGGAGGTGTTTGCAGCCAGGCTGGATGTGGCTGTGAACAACCTGCTGTAGTGTGAGGTGTCCCTGGCCATGGCAGGGGAGTTGGAACTGGCTGAGCCTTGAGGTCCCTTCCAACCCTGACAATTCTATGATTCTATTACCTGCCCAGTGTTCTCAGCTTGTTACCTCCAGGTATAAATAGCTTCTCTAAAGACTCCTGTCCTTTGTATATTTTAGGCTGAGTGATAAGGGAGAAATTCTAATACTCCAGAAAGCTTGCTGTGGTCTGGCAGTTAATGAAATAAAACTTAGCTTTTAATCTGGCCCTTCCTCAGAATGGCTTTTATGTGCCTTCTCCCCCCCCTTTTTTTCCTCTAATTCCTTTATGTCACATTGGAAGTTGGTTAAGAAACTTGGGGTTGGTTTGGGTTTGGTTTTTTTCTGATTGCAGAATGGTTTTGCTTAGTATTAACTAGCAAAAATGGAACTTTAGTGAGCACTTCCTGCAGGAAGAAATGTAGCACCTTGTTCAAGGTCTTGGTAAGAAGATCTGAGAGCTGTCTTTGGCTTGATAGAGAGAAGTGTATCTCGCATTGGAAGCTTCACATTCAGCACCTTAGGGTTAGAGAAACTCCTGTGGTGGTAGATTTGGGACAGCCCATTAAAAGATGGGTAGCAATTGGTGCAATGATACTCTCTGGCTAACATAATTAATGACATTTATGTTTCCTAAAGCTATCTTCTGAGTTTCCAATCACCATGACAAGAGCATAGCAGTATGTGCAGCAAGTATGCTTACAGCAGGCAGTTCCTTCAGATCCACTTCTTACCTTCACAGCAGTGTGGTTCACTGACTTGGGGATCTGATATTTAATGATGACTCCTCTTTGTCCTTGGATTCTGGCTCATCTTAAGTGTCTGTTGAAAACACTCATTTGAAGTGCTAGGATTGGAAAGGTGGGAATGATGTTTTTGACCTTGTGCGTTGCATCAGTTACTAGGCAGAGCCAAATTAAGTGTCTCATAGTGGAAATGCTTTAATGTGTTAACTAGGTGACAGTAGGCACATGACAGCTTTTCACATAGGCAAGAATTGAGCTGGAAATACTTTGCCTGTCAGACAGCACCTGTCTTTGTTCAACCAGAGTGCCTTTGCACAGGGGTTTCTGATGGGATAAGCTGCTTCAGTGCACTGGAAGTGCTGCAGAGGAGCTGGCTGATTTTGACCCCTGTCAGCTGGCCTTTGCCAGCTTCTGAGATTCTTGTTGGTTTCACAGTATCACCAAGGTTGGAAGAGACCTCAAAGATCATCCAGTCCAACCTGGCACCACAGACCTCATGACTAGACCATGGCACCAAGTGCCACATCCAATCCTCTCTTAAACACCTCCAGGGATGGGGACTGCACCACCTCCCTGGGCAGCACATTCCAATGGCGAGTGACTCTCTCAGGGAAGAACTTTCTCCTCACATCCAGCCTAAACTTCCCCTGGCACAGCTTGAGACTGTGTCCCCTTGTTCTGGTGCTGGGAGAAGAGACCAACTCCCTCCTGGCTACAACCTCCCTTCAGGTAGTTGTAGAGAGCAATGAGGTCACCCCTGAGCCTCCTCTTCTCCAGGCTAAGCAACCCCAGCTCCCTCAGCCTCTCCTCGTTATCATTACCTTTACACAGCTGGAACATGAGATTTGTATGGAGCAGTCACTTAGTCTTGCAAGGAGATTGGTCTAAAGGCAAGGACATGTGTGTTAATAAAATTCTCCTAGCATTTTTAGGAATGGTTTTAGGGTGTTCCATGGTGCTTGAGTTAGTTTTGGGTTAGATCAGAGAGAAGGAGTGGGTAACCCGGGAAGCATAATTTCCATGCTAAAGGGAGAAACAGGTAATGTGTGTTTGTTATAAATACAGTTTGGCATGTAGTGGTCATTCTGTTTTGCTGAGGGTCATCCATGCCTGAAGAAACATGCATGATGTGGGATATCTTCTGCAGAGTTCACTCCATATTGCAAATGTTGATGCTGAGAAACAGAGATTCTGGCTTTTGCCTTACAGCTGTGGGGTTGCTTTTTGAAACAACACCCACAGCATCTCTTCCTGCAGCTGGAAGCCAGAAAATATGAAACTTTCTCTTTTTCTTTCTTTTTTTCTTTTCCTCTCTAGATTTTCAACTGAATTCTCACCTATCAACGCTGGCAAACATTCACAAGATTTACCACACCCTCAATAGGCTGGTAATGACTTGCCATTTTCTCTCAGCAGAGTAGCTTGGGCTTTCAGTTGAATGTTGTAATTGAAACCATTAAGTGATTACACTTTTAAAGGATAGAATAGAAGTCACCAGGTTGGAAAAGACCTTCAAGATCATCGAGTCCAACCTATCACCCAACACCATCTAAGCAACTAAACCATGGCACCAAGTGCCCCATCCAGTGTCGTCTTAAACACTTCCAGGGATGGTGACTCCACCACCTCCCTGGGCAGCCCAAAAGACCATGGCTTCCTTTTTTTCATGTAAGAGGCTGCTGGGTTTGTATCCCTTAAGTGATAAGCAGCATCAGCAGTAAAAGCTGAAAGTTTATACTTCAGGAGTCAGAGTGGAGTTTGAGCACTGGATTTAGATGGTGTCTCCACAGAAGCAGCTTTCCTAGTTAGATCAAATAGTGGTAATCATAATGGTTATCCAGTTCCTTACAGCTCTTGAGCAAGGTATCCTCTTACAACCATGCAACGAGTGAAGACTGTCCCTGCTCATTTGCTGTGCATTTAGGTTTGCTGTAGTGCAGCCATAGCTGGAAATGCCAGTGTGGCTTCTGTGTATGCACTGCAAGTGCAGCGGAAAAGCCACTGACTGCAAAAGGGGGTAACTCATTCCCAAGACTTCAGCTGGCTTTGTATCAGTTTTCTTTAGAGCACATCTGTGTGTTTATCCTCAAGCAAAGCCATTTCTGCAGTAGATGGCAAATTCAGTTTTTTCTAATGCTGCGTTTGTCAATAGAATTGTTCAGGACAACAATGGAGGTTGCCCCATCCACTGGATAGTTGTTTTGGCTCTTGAAACAGGCTTCTGAAAACCAAAGCTGTCAAAAACATTTTTCCAGTTGAATTTAAAGATTGTCCTTGAACTGCTAAGCTAAATTTGCAAGGGTAACATTCTAGATGAATAGGAACTGAAAGCACAAAGGCTCTGCAGTCTTGGCTAGGTGCTCCTGAAGCAGTTGATGTGAAATGTTTAGTGAATGCTGAAGGTTGCTGTCTTGTTTAACTGTATCCTTCCTCCTCTCTTGCAGAATCTGACAGAGGACGTTGGTCAAGACGATCACCAGACAGGTATTTAATAAGGATGTGGTAGAAGTAGATTGAAACAAACTTCAGCAGGGAAGTCTCTCTAACATCATCAAAAATCACATTTCAGAAGCCTAGAGGAGTTTTAGAGAGCAATTATTTTGGTTATTTCCCCCCCAAAGCTTTCTTCAAAGTAAGTTTTTGCTTTCAGTTCCTCCAGTTAAGAAGGACTTGCACAGGTTTCAGCAGTGTCTGTCATTTTACTGCTTCTTAGTGTAAGTACTTTAGAAGACTTCATGAAAAAAAATTGCCTCACTCCTTGGACTCAACCTGTTAGACTAGCAGAATCTCCACATTCTTACAGTGTTTTGACTCTTGAAAGAGCATTGGTGAGAACAGAGCAGAAGCAAGAGCCCGTTTGTGGATATTGTGATGCCTGTGACCGAGTTTAAATGCTGTGCTCCAAACACCCCAGCCTTAGGGGGGTCTTAGGGGGGCTTTGATGCAGATTGTTCTGTCTCTCATGCAGATTTTTGGTCAGTGTCTAAGGGCTGTTTCTTAGACCAAATCTGTTTTCTGTTCACTAAAATGTCATTTTTAGAGGCCTTCATCTCGGCTGCCTGGTACTCGCTTGCTGCCATTCTTGGTTGATCAGCATTTGTGCTTTGTGACTTGGTATCTTTCAGCTTTTGTTACCTCCTTTCATGCTTGTTGCTTACCAGCTGGCATCTTTGATTTGTTTCTCTTCCTTCCTTTCTGTGTTTCGGGCGTGATACACAAGGAGGAAGGAAAATAACTTAACTGACTTCAGACCCTGATCACTCAGCAGAATTCTTCTTTAAAACTGACCATATCTGTCCTGCCATCTATCTCAAAGTTTTTCTCTATCCTGAGGTGCTGGCTGTGTTTGCTGATGTTACCTTGAGCTCTTGGGAGAGTGGGGAGATCTGTCAGCTCTTCCTGGACATTTCTGGGACATGCAAATCTAGCACTCTTAGCATAGAGCAATGAGAAGAGGTGCATAGGGCTGCATCGTTTCAGATGGGACAGAGCTTTCTTAGGGCTTATCTACCCTCCTCCATACTGTGACAGGTGACTTGGTTTCATCTTACTCTAGCCACAGAGGGCTTCTGTGAAATATTTTTCTTCAGTGTGGTTAGCTGTTTGATACTTGCAATTAGCTGAGCATGTAAATGAAAAGCCTCTGCCAAAGAGGTCTGTGCCAGTAGTTTGAGACAGTGAGAGGGTTTGTGGTCCATATGCTAGAGCTGATGCCTTCTCCCATCTCCTGATGGAAACTTGGAATTGTCTCCTTTCTGATCCACTGATTTCATGTATGAAAATGTATTCCACAATCTTTGTCTACTTTTGATCACAAAAAGCTGTTGTGAAGTATTGAGGTAGTGGCCTTCTGTTACTAATCAATAATAAGAGTAGGTGTGCTTACAGTGTTTGGAATTTGTCTTGTCTCTTGCCTAGCACATCTGTCTTAAAGATCAGTGTCAGAAATTAGCCTCAGAGCTCTTCTCATGTCTGTTGGAAGGTGTCTTGAGTGTGTTAATACAGAATGATGAGTTTGATGAGCCACTTTAGACTGGTACTCATGGTTACCCTATTGCCTGCAATGTGCTGTTTGAATTAAGCTGTTCCCAAAGCTTTGGACACAATCTCAGTGAAGAGAGTGATTTTTGTGTGGGGGTTGTTTTGTTGGTGGTGTTGAGTTGGGTTTTGTTTGCGTGGTTTGGGATTGTTTGTTTTGGTTGGTTTTGGTTTTGTGGGGGGGGTTAAATTTTTTTCCCTTTCCCCCCAATAGCTTAAAAAATCCTTTCAAAGCAGAGGTATGAAGTGGAAAATGAAAGTTGAGGTGGATGCTGGCAGGCTCCTCATCTTGAGTACCAAAACGAGAGGACACAGTCTCAGGCTGCACCAGGGGAGGTTTAGGCTGGAGGTTAGGAGGAGGTTTTACACAGAGAAAGTGATTGCCCATTGGAATGTGCTGCCCAGGGAGGTGGTGGAGTCACCATCCCTGGAGGTGTTCAGGAGGAGACTTGACAGGGTGCTTGGTTGCATGGTTTAGTTTGTTGGGTGGTGTTGGATGATAAGTTGGACACGATGATCTTGAAGGTCTCGTCTGGTCTGGTCTATTCTAGCATTTCTTATGCTTCTACACTGTCTTATGTCTCCTTGTAGAAGAAGATGAAGCTGCAGTGTTTGCATAACTTGCAGGAGAATTCAGTCTGAACGTGTGCTTGGCTTTCCTCATAGAGGGCCAAGCATGGATTCAAGGAGCTGTCTTGGCCATCGCATAGTGCAGTTCCCTGGGCCCATTCATTGTGGGACTTGACATCTCTGAAAGAGCTTTGTGTAACTGTAAAAGGTTTACCTTTGCAAATGGCTTGGTTTCAAGGTCCCTAGGTTTTGGGGTAGTGTTATTTACCAGTGTTCCTGACTGCAGAGTGAGAAGTGTCCAGACCTACTGTTGTTGTTGTTGTTTTGTTACGCAATTTTCAGACCTGCATACATGCAGTGAATTGGAGATTCTGTGTCCAGAGCTCATGTCAAAGTCATGTTAATGACTGTTGCAAAAGAGCCTCTTGAGTGCTGCCAGAGCAACCTCAAGATAATTTTTTTCAGTTTTGAGGTTTAGTTGTTTTGGGTTTGGTTTTGGTTTGCTTTTCACTCTGAATCTCCTGGAGCAAGAGGTATCCTTAAAGGCTAGTATTTGATTTCTGACATCACTATCCTACTTAATGTTATTACATTGTGGGCCCTGCTTTTAGTATGATTTGATACAAACTTATATCTAAATTTGGTTGAGATCTCTAAAAGCTATTTAAAAAAATGAGTATTTCAAATTGAGGTTAATATCTTTAATGAGCACTCTTGCACTTCAGGGGAATTGTTTCTGACCTAACAATAAATGTACTGGACATTTAAATTACATCGAGCAAATCATGTCTTTTCTAACTATTAGCCAGATTTCTTGTCTGCCTTAGTCTTAGATATCTAAGAGCTTAAACATCTATGATCTGAAATGTCTAAGAGCTTAAGAGGGTGGTAGTTTGAAAATCCCTTCAGTGATTTGGGAGCCAAGCTGGAGCTTGCTTCAAAATTCCACTCACCTGATGACAGATTTCAGCATGCATATATGTCTGAAATATAAGGTAGGCTGTAAATGTGTCCTGGGCAGCCTTTTCAGAGGTTTGTAGGGGTGAGAAAAGCAGGCATTCAGATTCTGTAAAGCAGTTTCTTCTAACATGGATGAGCTTGGAAATCTCTCCTCCTCAAGTTTGAAATAAGAAGGGGGTGGGTGTGTGTATTATATCATGAATACAAATCTATCAATGTGTTAATAGCCTCAAGTCATGATTTGGTTATTAAATTCTGTCTTTATTTATCTACCCAGACCAAAATGTCTTTGAAAGTGCACTTTCTGTTGTCACCTGGCTTGTTGAAAAGAATGAGGTCATGTCTTCAGTGAAAACAAGACTCCAGCGCAGTTCTTCAGCCTTGTAGGGGTAGAAGAAAATTCACTTTGGCTTCTGCTCTTTTTCTTCTTGTTTTGGATGGGGGGGAAAAACAACCCTCGAGTCCAAAGCAGTTCTGTAGTGTGGAATTCAAGATAGAGGAGGTGATTTTTAATTTTTTTTCCCCTTTTACAGCAAATTAGAAGCTGTTTGGTGTTTGGATGAGGATTTAGTGTTCTCATCTTGTATCTGAGAATGGGTGATGGTTAAGCGTGCTCATAGCGATCTCGCTGGCTCATTAAGTGAGCAGCTCTGTCTTTCCAATGGCTTCAGCATTCGTGGCTTCTAATTACTTTTCCTTTGAAACATCCCTCTTAAGCATCAGAAGAGCAGGATTATTCACAGGCATCATTGAGAGAGAAGGTGAAGACTTCATGTTTGTACCAATCGTGTCTGTGGGGGCGCAGCCGGTAGAATTCTTACTTCTCGACCTCTGTTTTTTCCTTTCTGTTCTGGTTTTGTTGCTGTTTTAGGAGTGTCCCTCTCGTGGTGATTATCTTGCACACTGTTTTAAATTTCTTAGGGTGAGCTTTAGCTCTCTAGTTGCTATTCCCCTTTGGTAGCTTTGTCTCCTGCAAATCTGGAAGCACTGAATAGAACTTTTGGCAAACAACATTTATACTCGGCAGGCTTCTCGCTGATGGTGGCCTATTCAGCAGCCATTTGGAGGCTCTATCTTGCAAATGCTAGCTTCAAGTGTCAAAAAAAACCCCAGTGAGAACTAGGATGGTTCTGCCAATCTTGAGTTGAGACCCAGGACTAAGAAACTTTGAAGATAATCACATCAGAGAAGCTGCTCACGGTAAGTAAAGTTCCTGTCAAACTTTGCATGGAGTCAGAGGGCACTGCATGGTTGTTTGCAGATGAGCAGAAGTGAAGATTCAGAAGTGGAATGAGTTGTGAAAGGCTAAACTTGGAAACTGCATTTAGAACTGGAAAGCTCTGTGTAAGGAAGGTTAACACTGATGTTTAGTGAGCTGTAGAGTAAAATAAGAGGTTGCAAGAGTTTAAACAAAACCCCCAGACTCTGGTATTTTTTTAGCTTTAGAGGGACATAAAAAAGAGAAACAGGCTGCTGGTTTAATTTTGAGTTTGTGACAGAGGAATTATAACTGCCCTTCAAATCCAGTGTACTGGTGCCAGTAGCAAAAGGAAGTAGTGTTCTTGTGCCCTGTATTTTAGCAGCTTAGAGATCATGCAGCAGTTCAGTGAAGTTTGGACCAAGTCTTTGCTGCCTTTTAGGATGTTAGCTCTCTGAAAGCACGTGCAGTGTTTGTCCACCCAGTGTCTGTATGTGTGAGAGGAATGTCCATGTGCTTTTTACAGCCACTTGCCCATTTCTGAGCTATCTCTTTTTTTCTTCATTCTGTGATTCCCTTTTCTGTTAGCTTGAGAGCTACAACTAGCCACAGCCAAACCAAGAGAAGGTAGAAGTTTTTCATGTGAGTCGTTGGACAAATTGGGTTTTGGTGGATTCTGGTTATCAGTTGAAGCCTTTAGGCAAAGCTGGTGATCTTCCTGGAAATGTCCTGTCATTTAATGAGGAGAGGACTTCAAGCAGGAATTCTTGGGTTAAACTCTTTGGTTCATATGGGTTTGCAGATCTGACAAAATGATTTTGGTGGTTCTGTAGCTGTTTTGTTTTGTATTTTTATTTACATCTTTTGCTGTGCTTCTCTCTACACAGAGGCCTTGCAGATTTCTTTTCCCAATCAAATAACCATCAGCTGCCCAAACCCAGGGCAGGGGTTTGTGTGTGTGATTTCTTTTTCCTACATCTTATCAGCATCCAGTGCCTGTAGCTATCATAAATAGATTCAGTGCATGTTGGACTTAAAATACAACTAGCAAAGCCTGTGAGGCTGTAAGGTTTCTCCTACAACAGGAGAGAGACTTTCAAAGGTACCAAGAATAGGTAAGCAAAAGATTGCAGGTAGTAGTTGGGCCTCTGATTTCAGTCTGCTCCCCTTGGTCTCAAGAAGCAATCAGTTTTATTGCTTGCTTCTGTGCTGTGATTTCAAATAAAAGATTCTGTGGGCATCTTTATTTTGTACTAAAGCATAGCTACACTTGGATGCTGTTGAAGCTGAGGGAAAGTAGCTTGGGTGTGCTGGAGTTCTTCACATTTTCTTGCAAGTGTCTTTGGCATCGCTTTGTGTCTGGGTTTTTACACCTCACCTCTCTCTTCCTTTCCTTTTACAATTCTTTGTGTGACACTTGGAGCATTGAGAGTTCTTGGGGCTGCTCTTCCATCTTTCTCAGGTGTCCTTGTGGTCTTCAGTGTATGAAAGTAGGACAAAATGTTGCCTGGAGTGTTAGCCTACTGTTCTCATGAGACAGAACAGGCAATTTAATGACCTGCTGTGGTCAGAAGGGCTGGTCCTGTGCTCTTTCTTGTGCTAATGTGTAGAAAGTTGTTACTCTGTTTTGCTTGGGTTAATTAATCTACAGGTTTGGTGAGCTGGATTGGCACAGTGAAGAACTACCAAGGCTGTAGGAGTATCCAGCTGAGAGAAGAGGGGGGGAAAGGCTGCAAGAACCATAGGAATGTGCAACTGAGAGAAGAGATGGGGAAAGGCTTTCAGAGCGATAGGAATATGCAGCTGAGAGAAGAGATGGGGAAAGGCTTTCAGAGCGATAGGAATATGCAGCTGAGAGAAGAGATGGGGAAAGGCTTCCAGAGCCATAGGAATATGCAGCTGAGAGAAGAGAGGGGGAAAGGCTGCTAGAGCCATAGGAGTATGCAGCTGAGGGGAGAAGGGGGAAAGACTGCCATCTGATTTGTATCAGTGTCTTGTCTTGGCCATTTCCTATTTGGGGACCTTCATGCTTTGAGAATTACCCAGTATGACAGAGCCAGCCACTTGTTTTTCTTGCCTAGTGCTTGCTGAATGTTCTCCCCCCAACTCTTCTCCCAAAGACAAAAAACCCAACCAACCAAAACCCTTCCTGCTCTCTGTATCACAAGCAACTTGGGGCTTAAACGTAAAAAGGTTGTGTTTTCTAGAGGTAGGTGCTCTAGTTTTTGAGTCACACTTGTATTTAAAAGAGTAAAGAACAGCTCTCAGAAGTTCTGATTTCAGTAACTGACTGAAAGCAATGCCTGTTGGAGGATTTGTTCAGGGTAGTCTCAGCCTTTGCTAGACTGAAGCAGCACTGCTGTACATTTTGGTGTAGTACTTTTGGCCTTCACAGAAAGCTGACCATAGAACACCACATACAAGTGAGATGGCTTTTGCTGTTTAAAGGAGACCATTTTTTTGGGGGGTAACTTTTAAATCCAGTCATTTGCTGCCTTCCCTTTGTAATATGCCTATTAGTGGACACAGTTTAACTGGTCTGCAACAGTTTCATTTCTTGTACTGGTGTTTTTAATTCCCTCTGTAGGAAGTCTCCGGTCTTGCAGTTCCTCAGACTGCTTTAGTAAAGTGATGCCTCCAAGGAAAAAGAGGAGACCTGCAGCAGGAGATGATTTATCTGCTAAGAAAAGTAGACATGATGGGTATGTCATCTTACCATGAGCTAAGACTGCTGGATTATCTAAAGTTGAATAGCTGCTATGATTTGTGTTTTTAAATACTAATGGAAATGGTATTTGAATCTGCTTGGTTTCTCTGCGTGGAACCATAGCCTGTGATTAATCTGGGGGATCTTGGTAAGCACATCTAGACTGAGTTCACAGCTCACCTTTTCCTGGTCATACAGGAAGCTTGTAAGGAACTCCTCCTTGCCCTGAAACAGACAGAGCTGTCAAAATAGACAAACTTGCTTGTTCAAAAAACAACTTCTAAGAGATAGAAGAATATCTTCCTGTATACATGCACAAGGTCCGGATTGGCTGTTCTCAATCTACACCCTGTGGGAAAAGTGAAAGTAGTTGGAGCCCACTCCCTTCTTACATGAAGTCCAGCTAGTCTCTGCCTGTCATATTGTGATTTGATGCTGACCAGGTAAGGGAGAGCTGAAGATTGCCCAGGCAAGGTGATAGTCGGCAGTCAAGTGGTAATGAAAGTGGTGCTGCTCCATTTCCCTCTTGGGCAACAGATGTGCAAATGGGTTACAACCATGTGCACCAGCACTGTATTCTTTTGAAGCAGGTGTAGCCTAACTGAAAAAGTAGGTGTAGCCTAACTGAAGCCAGTGCTGAGTGTTGGATTTTCAGTGTGTGTATGCTCAGTCTGCCTCAGTCACTCAGAAACCACTGAATGTGCTCCTCTGTGTGCAAGACACTCAGTATTTATGTACCCTAAATTCAGAGCCTGTGGGAGTACAGGACTGTACACACTTGCACCATAGGTGCAGGGCTGTCCTGATGCTGGAAAGTGATTTATGCAGCCAGAAAGTTTGGTTGCCACTGTGGCAGTCAGTAGAATTTGAGCTCTGTTTATGCTGATGTTTCACCACTGACTCAAACCCATGTTTCCATACCAAATATCTTCAGGAAGATACATTGGCAAGCAGAAGAGAAATGTAAAAGATGTATTTCTTCTGTCAGCCTCAAATGGGGCTGGGAGCTTTTCCTTTTCATTATCTGGCATGAGTAAGAAAAATGCTGGTAGCCAAATTAAGCCTCTGGTCATGCCTCTGTAGCTCCATTGTGTTTAATAGGGTTGCACAACTGTAGCTACACTGCAATCTATTAAATGATCTGTTGATGCAGAAGAGGGAAGATTCAACTCTCCCTTTCCTTGCTTTGCATACCTAGCACTTATGAGAACCAAAAAGCAGTGTGTGTTCTCCACATTATTTATTGCTGTTCAGGAATAGGAAAATACAAAAGGTAAACAGTTGATAGAAGGCTTTACACCTTAGCCAAAGACCTGCACACAGTGTGGAGGTGAAGCAAGGACAGAATGTTTCTAGAATCTTAAGTGGAGAGCTTCATGAAATTCAGCTCTCCCTTTGCCAAGACCCTGATGGTAAAACCCCCCCCTAGAAAGTAAGATTGGTTGTGAGAGAGATTGATTGGTGTAATTCAGCTCAGAAAATTGAGAGCCTGATTTCTTATTCAGTAATTTAGGTATAATAATAGTTATTAAGAGCTTTCTGCCTCTCAGTTTATAACTGATGGCTCCAGCCCTCATTCTGTCCCTGTGTAAGGCTATATTAAATGAAAGACCTCAGCCTGCTTTGGGAAGAGGAGGTTAGCCCAGGTGCCAGCCGTGGGCCACAGGAGGTTGTGTTGTGGTTTGGATTTTTCTCTGTCCTCTTCTAAAGGTTTTGGGGCTTTCTCTGCTGCCCAGTGCCTCTTTTGGGTTTGGTCTTCAAGAAAAGATTTTCATTTTTTTCAGTTTCAGCATGCTGGGCAATGTGAAATTATGTGCTGAAAGCTGATCCCAGTCTTGGAGCTCTGTTTCTGTCAAGGAAAGGTTTCTTCCAATTTGGCTGCAGTGTCAAATGGCCAAAACGCCCCTGTAGCCTTCTGTGAACAAAGAGCAAACCCTCTCCTCCTCCCATGCTTATTCTTCAGGTGGAGCTGGTGCTTGTCATGTTCTTTGGAGGTCAGACATCTCACTGTTGTCAAGCAGAAATCATTCTGAAATTGGGAACCTCCACAGCAGCGTGCTGGAGTGCAGAGCACATTATTTGCAAAGCCATTTCCTCCTACGTTGTACCCAGAGAATGCTGCCTACAGTGAAACGAGTTTATGGAATCAGGGGCTTCTAGGCCTGCTTGTTTACCATGGCTTCTGCTGTAGAGGCAAACTTCCTAGAAGCTGTGTGCTGGTAACAGAGGATAAGCCTTCAGGGGACTTGAGCTTGTGTGGATCTGGCATTAAGCAAAAGAAGTGGTTAGTGTCTCTTCTTCCAGCCTGATGTAGTGTGGGGTGTCCCTGCCCATGGCAGGGGGGTTGGAACTAGCTGATCCTTGTGGTCCCTTCCAACCCTGACTGATACTATGATAATGTCTGCTCTCAGTGCAAAAATACAGTGTGTGTTCTCCAGAAGAGGCTGTGGCCTACCAGAGGTGATTTGTGGCTTCAAATGCTTGTGGAGTGATGCAGGTTTTGTGTGTTTCTCAGTTAGAGTGGCACACTTAGAGGAGCAACACAAAGAGATCTAGGAAATGAGAGTCTCCTGCTTGCCTTCAGTGCAAAAATAGTAGTAGTCTGAAGGTTGTCAAAGGACTGTCATCATCAGTGGTGTTAGCACAGCTGAGCCCAAAGGCTGATGATTCCTCCTTGGCTTTTGAAGGAAAAACTCAAGGATTTTTTGTTTGTTTTAATCCTTCCATGGACAGCTTTGGGAGATACTTGCCTTGACTGCTTGTGCTGTGTTCCTGTCATCTCTTCAACTATGGTAGTAATGTTTTATATATATATAGTTACTAGAATGTTCATTTCAGTAGGGCTCTGTGCTGAGAGAGATGATGATTTCTAAAGGATCTTAAACTCAAGCACATCTGGTAGTGGGGAGCTTGTAATAGCCTTCACCTTCAGTTCCAGGCTGTTAGGAATACAGCCTCCTCTTGGAAGGATTAGTGAAATAATGACACTGGCAAACTTGGAGGAACAAATCTAGTTCTTAGTTGGAAATGGCTGATCTCATACATAGGCTGATAATGGGAAAGAAGGATTCCAAACACCACCTTTAGAATTGCACCCTTACATAGTAAGAGTTTGAATTCTGTTCATTGATGTTCATAGCATCACCTTGAACCATGAATGGATTTTTCCCTTGGGAGGGAATCTTTACACCAGATGATGTATAATGAAAAGAATCTGAATTGTTTCAGCTGGAGGAGATGTTTTAGGTCTTTGAGTCCAATCATTGTCTAACTACCAAGTCTGGCACTAAACCATGTCCCTCAGCACCACATCTATGTGTATTTTGAACACCTCCAGGGATGGGGACTCACCCACCTTCCTGGGGAGCCTGTTCCAGTGTCTAACAACTCTTCATGCAGGGCCCTGTGTATTTGTTTCTGGGTCACAGTGAGATTCACCCAGTCTCAAGAAAACAGGTGTTGGATGTAAACAGTTAAGGACACACACACCAGAACATCATGATGTGAAGGCTTAGTTTGTGTTTTCCTCTCAGTATCACAGTCTTGGCTTGTACCTACAGCTCTCAAAGCACAGAGGATTTTCAAACAGGAATTAAAAATACATGCTCTGTACCTTGCTATTCCATTGCTGTGTGCAGGCTCTTAGGAAAGGCAAACCAAGTTTTGTGTCAAGATACTTGTTAGGTAAGAGTTTAGTCCTCACTGTGTCATTATCTAATGCTGTGGATCTGCTACACAACCTCTAGCCTGAGGGAAAAATCTCATTTAAAAAAAAACAACAGTTGTGCTCCTTATTCCAGAATCATGCTGAAGGCAAACATCTTGGATCCTTGGACCTCAGAAGTATGAAAACTAGGAGTATTTGTTTGCTTCCCTGAAAGTTAGGTTTTCAAGCAGTTGGATCTAGAGTCTTAATTTGTGCTTGATGTGTTTGTGGACCATGTAAGGGCCTATTAAAATGCAAACCAGATTTTCCTTTCTGAGCAATGAGCTCCATATTCTATAGCACGTTGAAAACAGAGTCAACACACTGGGTGTTAACATGAGAAGGTAGAATGGGAGTGTACTGACTTTGGAAGTTTTCAAAACTTGTAGTGTTGAGAGGACTTTGGTTCTGTTGGTGCCAGCTGGCTTGGTCCTGCCCCATACAGACAGCCTGTGTTACCAGCTGCAATCCATGCCTAGACCTTAGACCTTGAAGGGGAGATTTTCAAGTACACACTGGTATATTTTCCCCTGTTTCTACACCTTTTCAGTGAACTTATTAGTGCTGAAGAAACTTGAGCAGGATCTGTGACTCTCAGCCTGCATGCATACTGCTCCTTAAGTAACCCTGATGAAGTTTGAAACACTGAATTAGAAGCTTAGAGATGATTGTAAGCCTTTAAATAGGGAGAGATAAGGGAAATGAATTCATGAAGCTTGCCAGTGAAGACAGTTTGTCTTGGGGGCTGCTTTAGATGGAGTTTGTCACCCCTTGCAAATGGTGAAGCATCTCCCTCTTCCCCCTTCACTTGCTTCTGCTGCAGTGCTAAATTCATAATTGTGAATGAACAGATAAAGCTTTATAAAAATAGACTCATTGTGCTGCACTGATGGAAATTCTTAGCCAAAACTTGAAATTAATTCATTAGAACTCATAGAAGTCATAGGGGGCATCTTCAGTCAATAGTGTACAGCTTTCAAAATAGAAGTTATAAATATAGGATCAGAGAATTGTCAGGGTTGGAAGGAACCTCCAGGATCATTCAGTTCCAGCCCCCCTGCCATGGGCAGGGACACCTCACACTACAGCAGGTTGCTCACAGCCACATCCAGCCTGGCTGCAAACACCTCCAGGGATGAGGCTGCCACCACCTCCCTGGGCAACCTGTGCCAGGCTCTCACCACCCTCATGGGGAACAACTTCTTCCTCACAGCCAATCTCAATCTACCCATTTCTAGTTGTTTTTTTCATTTGTTTTGTTGGTGTTTTTTTTTTGTTTTCCATCCCCCCCAGTCCTATCCCTCCCTGACACCCTTAAAAGTGCCTCCCCAGCTTTCTTGTAGCCCCCTTCAGATACTGGAAGGCCACAATGAGGTCTCCTGGGAGCCTTCTCCAGACTGAACAGCCCCAACTCCCTCAGTCTGTCCTCACAGGAGAGATGCTCCAGCTTTCTAATTATCCTCCTGGCCCTTCTCTGGACACCTTCCAGCCCCTCCAGATTTTTCCTGTAATAGAGGCTCCAGGACTGGACAGAGTGCTCCAGGTGTGGTCTCACCAGAGCAGAGTAGAGGGGGAGAATCACCTCCCTGGCCCTGCTGGCTCTGCTTCTCTTGATGCAGCCCAGGTTGTGATTGGCTTTCTGGGCTGCTAGTGCACACTGCTGGCTAGTGACCATTTACTCTTGGGATGACCTGCCCAGTCACCCCATAACAGCTGGATGCAGGTGTTCTAACCAATTGCTCCCCTTCCTGGAGGTGTTCAGAGCCTCATCCAGCCTGGCTTTGAGCAACCAGGGCCAGTGGCAGATGTCCCTGCCCGTGGCAGGGGGTTTGGAACTCAATGATCTTGAAGGTCCCTTCCAATTCCAAAGCATTCTCTGAATCTGTGGAAATGATCTGGAGAAGATGGATGGTGGTGTATTTAAAGGAACATGAAAGGCTTGGACAGTCAGGGTTTTCAAACCATCATTTAGAATAGAATAGAATAAACCAGGTTGGAAGAGACCTTCAAGATCATCACATCCAACCTATCATCATTTTAATTAGTTTGTGTACACTTTTTAATTACAAACTACCTTATCCCATCTGTTCTGTTGGGATATTGCAATCCCTTAGCTAGAATGGCATTTCATAGAATGGTTTGGCTTGCAGTGGACCTTAAAGATGGTTGAGTTTCAACCTCTTGCTCTGAGGGTCCACTAGACCAGGTTGCTCAAGGCCTCATGGATATTATGAGTCAGCTGTCAGGTCATGATGGAGATGCAGGCACTTCTGAGAAAATGACTTCATTTCAGTGTGGTTAGGTAGTTGATGTCCTTTTCTAAGTGTGAGCAGGTTAATCTCCTGTTGCTTTTTCCCTGCCCACATTCTCCCCTCTCTCTAGTTGACTGTTAAGAGATCAGAAAGAAAAGGTTAAGTCTGCTGTCACTGTCCTGACAATGACTAATCAAAACTGAACTAGCTAAATTAATAGGAGCCACTATTTTTCAGGCAAGTATTTTCAGGTAGTGATAGGACTAGGGGGAATGGAATGAAGCTGGAGGTGGGGAGATTCAGGCTGGAGGTGAGGAGGAGGTTCTTCACCATGAGAGTGGTGAAGCCCTGGAATGGGTTGTCCAGGGAGGTGGTTGAGGCCCCATCCTTGGAGGTGTTTAAGCCCAGGCTGGCTGAGGCTGTGGCCAGGCTGATCTAGTGTGGGGTGTCCCTGCCCATGGCAGGGGGGTTGGAACTAGCTGATCCTTGTGGTCCCTTCCAACCCTGAATGATACTATGATACCTGAAAGTGTCTTGTCTCAGAGATACTCTTTGCTTTATAGATGTTTTTAATTCCTCTGCCTCACCTTGCTGTTCCTGATGGGCAACATCTCAGGGTTCAGAAATGGAAGGGTAATTCTAAACTCAAAAGACTCAGTTTGCTGATGTCCAGTAGGTGTAGCAGACACTCTGGGAACAAGTTTTGCCTGCACCTTTCTAGCTGTGATGATGGAGAAAACACCCTTTGGCAATTCTCATCCAGCATCAGCAGTCTCCAGCAGAGGTATTAGCTCTGGTAGCAAAATCACCAAGGTTTATGGGAGCCTTTATGGGAGGTCTCTGTAGAACTTGTGCTTTTTGGGGTTTATTTTTGGTGGTGGTGATCTTGAGGAAGCTGTGAGCCATTGAGGATTTGCTGTTAGAAACTCAGACTTGCTCAGCAGGTGTTTGGTGGTGGTGGTCCCAATTTGTCCAGATACCTACCCTGTGCAGTGTGTATTTGCGTGTCTGGCACAAAGAAAGGCACATCATCCTCCAATGTGGACAGGAAAATCCACAGACTGGCTTGCTGTGATCATGGAACCAAGTTGTCCAAGGCTGTAATCTCAGGTACTTGTCTACCTACTTGCTTGTATCTCCCTGCTCATCTTGCTTCACTAAGCACTTCAGGGAGCAGGAGTCTCTTGCTAATAAAACTAGCTGGTTTGGCTAGACTGGAGGGAGAAACTCATTTGGTGTTTAACTAAGCAGGGAGAGGAGGGAAAACTGAGAGGCTTCATATTTACACATGAGATCAGTAACACTGGGTCTGCTTTGGTGTTGCTTGTTTCCATCATACTCCTTTTCAGGCGATCCTTGTCTTGCAGAATGTGATCTGTTCACATCACAGTTCCTCTAGACCAAGAGAAAGGCACTGAGATTCATCCAGCCATTTTGATTGCCTGGCTTTATACCTCTGCTTTCATCATAAATGTGTTAGTGTCATCTCCTCTAATGAATGTCTGGCTAATGGACTGGTAGCAGAAACTAGGATAGCTCAAGACCCAATCCTTCCTGACTTCCCTTTCTGAATTTGTGAAGCCATTTATCTTACCAGCATGCCTTGGAAAGATCTGCTACCAGATCTGGCTTCTCAGAAATCAAACTCCAGTGGTCAGATATTGAGCTTCTTGAACGATGAGAAGTTTGTGGCCAGAGTACTGCTTGGAGTCACTTGGCTGTGTTTTGGGCACATGGACTTAGAGTAGTTCATTAATTTCTGACCAATTACCTTAGCCTTAAGCACAACAAATGTCTGTCAGTCCCAACCAGTCCCAGGAAAGCTTGCCAGGCTTGGGCGCAGTGATGCTGTGAAAAGCACCGATCCTTTCTGTTCTCCATCTCCACTCCTCTTGCACCTACTGCTGTCATCATAATCTTAGTCTAGGCTGCTATATTGAGCCCTGCCACTTGCAGGTGCAGGAATCCTTGTCCTGAAACACCTGCATGACTTACAGCTCTGTCAATAAATTTGTTTCTTGAGGGTTGCTTCTCAAATCCACTGCTCACACACTGACAGGTAATGTGTTGATGAGTTGTGTAAGCAAGTAGGGTGAGGCACTTGGCTATCATCTTCATCACACAGAATCTTGTGAGCAATGTCTTTGGGACCCACATTAGCTTTGCATGTTCTTGGTCCCAGCAGTGCTTTTACAGAGTTCTTCAATGTGTAAAATGGAATAGAGTAGAATAAAAGATGTTGGCCAGTTCCTGCTGCAGTCATTTTTGGTATTCCAGTTGGTGTTTGTGACATTTGTTTGCTCCAGGAAAGGGGATTCTGAATAATTAGACTTGTTGCCAAAGTGGCAGGATGCCCTCTTTGTCTCAAGAGTGGTTTTGGGTTTTTTGGGGTTTTTTGATTCCTCTGAATTCAGAATGGCCTAAAAAATACTGCATAGGTCTTCAGTAACCACAGTTCATTCTGGAAGTACCATAGAATGGTTGAGGTTGGAAGGGACCTTAGAGATGCCTCCCCACCATGGGCAGGGACACTTCTCAGCTAGACTCAGCTGCCTCATCCACCTGGCCTTCAACACCCCCAGGGAGGAGGCAGCCACAACCTCCCTGGGCAGCCTATTCCAGAGTCCCACCACCCTCATAGTGAGAGGTATGAGAATGTTAAGTTATCAGACCTGTTAGAGAAAAACTTAATGAAAAATTGTTTCAGCTCTGCCTTGTGGCTCAGTGTTTACTTACTGGGCAGCCTGTTCCTTTCCCACTGCAGCAAAGCTTACACAAAGTAGGTTCAAATAGAAGTTCAAATAGAACCAAAAAAAGTGTTTTCAGAATGAAAATTCAAATACTCCCCACCCCTACAACCTGCAGGTAGGTGAGTATGTGTTTCTGAGATCTCTATGGCTGGCACTGTTCTGCAGTGCTTCAGCTCTGCAGATCATCCCTTCTTCTGCACTGCATTAAGAAAGATGGGAAGAAAAATTAAGAGCCTCCCTCATTTGGAAGGAAAGAACCCACAATTACCAGTTTGTCCTTTTGTTCTGGATAATGTTACTTTTTTTTCCCCTGATGACTAGTTGCTGTAAAGGAACTACAGGAAGAAGCATGAAAGTTACTTGACTTACTGTTAGGCTGAGCTGTGTGCAGTCTGAGCTAGGTGGGGGACAGTGGGATCAGTGTACTCTAAGCTCATAAATACAGAGGGCTTTTACATGTCTTCCTAGAAGGGCAACATGGTGACAAAATCAACTCCAAACTGATTTCCTCAAGTAGCTTTGGGAGTCTCCTTGAACCAATTAGCCACTTTGCTGTCATTCCCCAGTAGGGTTTGACACTGCAGGCTCGGCACACTTGGAGCCGTTCTTGGTTACCTCCTCTCGTCTAAGCCATTTGTCACTTGGCTCTTTACAGCCTGTATGAGGCCAAGCTGCTGCAGAGCGGTGGGAATGGATCAGAGGATGCATGTGCAGCAGTGAAAAGCTACTTGGACTGCTGAGTCTTTTTCCTCTTAACAGGCACAAATGATGCTGTCTCTATTTCAGGAAGGTCTGTGCAGGGTTGGGTAACTCATCAGCTTTTGCTATGCCTTCCACACTTTGTGTTGCAGGCACTAAATTCAGGAGACTGGTGCCTCAGTGTTGATGCCCAAGTGTACTTAAAATTCCTTTTGCTGCTTCTTGAAGGAGAGCATTACCTTGCCAGTCATCTCTAGGGGGAAGAGCTGCTATGGATCTAGTTTCACAGCTAGTTTCCCCATGATGAATGAGGTTCTTTGAGTTGCTGTCAGTGGGACCTGTAACTGCTCTCTGTGGTTCTTTTGTATTGCCAGCTTGCTGGCTGTAGAATAATGTAAGTGTGGGTTGAGTCAGTTTCGCCTTTTATGCCTTTTATAGGATATTTTTAGGAGGCAAAAAGAGTGTTTGCACTTCTCCTTAGTAATTCCAAGTGCATGAAGCGTGTGTTGCCTACAGATGGGGGGCCTGGGTTGACTGTGACATGGAATTACTCTAGGCTTGGAGCAATAGCCAAGCTGCAGCCCATGAGCTGATGTAGTAACTCATGGTGCACACAAGCCTTCCTAGAACTTGCACAAAGCAGTGGGCTTGAATTTGAATTAATCTGCAATTGTTGTGAGGACAGGCTGTGTACAGGTGTAACATTCCTGAATCAGTTGAAGTGTGACAGACTGAGCAAACAGTATTGAGGTTCAAGGATTCTTAACTCTCTTAAGCAATGTCCTCAGTGGCCAGATATGAGGACAGAATGTTGGGTAAGCTGGTTCATGAAAGGAAAAATCTTGGTGCTTACAGTGGCTGTTGACTACAAGATTGCTTTTTTAAAAGCTGATTAATTAATTGCTTGTTTCTTTCTCTTCTTTCCCCCTCTCCCCTCCCAGTATGTATAGAAAATATGATTCGACTAGAATAAAAGCAGAGGAAGAAGTCTTTTCAAGTAAGAGATGCTTAGAATGGTTCTATGAATATGCAGGTAAGGGGGAAATGCAAAATACCTTGCTGTAACTATTGACTCTACATTGCCACATGAAAAACTGGATTAGCTGAACTTTCCCAAGGCTGAATGTAGAGGCTTTTATTTTGGGAAAGTCTTAAAGAAGCTTTTCCTAATGTTCTGTGTAGCGTGAAGTTGAAAAGTTCAAGGGGCAGATTTGGGGCTTTGCCTGTGGTCTATTAAAAAAAGAAGACAGAAGGTGTGTAACTAACTATTTTTGAACATGTTAGCTGTGCTATTAAAATCTATAGTTAAAGCTGTACTTCTGCTCAAAATGTTGTTAACTTTGCTTCCAAAGCTAGAGAGGTATCTGCCGTGGTCTATGCTGAGGAGCATAGACTGATCCCTCAGGAGAAATGTCTGCAATAAGAGTGGGGGAGGTATCATCATAGTATCAGTCAGGGTTGGAAGGGACCACAAGGATCAGCTAGTTCCAACCCCCCTGCCATGGGCAGGGACACCCCACACTAGATCAGGCTGGACAGAGCCTCATCCAGCCTGGGCTTAAACACCTCCAGGGACAGGGCCTCAACCACCTCCCTGGACAACCCATTCCAGGGTTTCACCACTCTCATGGTGAAGAACCTCCTCCTCACATCTAGCCTGAATCTCCCCACCTCCAGCTTCATTCCATTCCCCCTAGTCCTGTCACTACCTGAGATCCTGAGAAGTCCTTCCCCAGCCTTCCTGTAGGTCCCCTTCAGATACTGGAAGGCCAGAATTAGGTCACCTGGGAGCCTTCTCTTCTCCAGACTGAACAGCCCCAACTCCTTCAGTCTGTCCTCATAGGAGAGGTGCTCCAGCCCTCTGCTCATCCTCGTGGCCCTTCTCTGTGATCCTCTTCAATAGTAACATCAGTTTTGTTACTGCTGAATCTTGCTTATGATTTCAAGCATGTTATCAATAAATTCAAACATCCTGTACCAGTCTTGGCTTTATATAGTTTGCCATCACAAGGCAGACTGAACTGTTGTTTATTCTTGCCCTTGTGTGTGAGAACTGGCTTGGAGGCATTGCCTCTAGGATTGGTAGTTACAATCTGTGGCCACTGAAGATGATCCTTTCATAGATGGCCATGGTACTCATTTTATTTCTTGAAGACTGGTATTCTGAAGGGGAGGACTCAAAGTATCAGACAAAATGATCTTAGAACTGTAAAGACCAAAAGGAAATTAAGTAGGTGATTGACACCAAAAAAACAAATCACCTTATCTAGCAGTTTTCTGACACTGTCTTGGATAACTTGCTCACAGCTGCTTCTGTTTTGTCTACTTCTTACACTTGATTTGCTGTATATTTTCTTTTTCCTTTCCAATGAAATTATATAACCTAAATTAAATCTCAGCTTGTCTGTGGCAGTCTGTGAGAAGAGATCCAAACAAATTCAAGCCAAATCTATCCTGTTTAATTCTTTGCTTTTCTGACCAGCTTGCTCTGTATTTGTCTCTGTTGCTGCAGTAAAAAACAATGATAAAATAACTATTTTTGTTGTCAAGACATTCGTGGAAAGGAGGGATTAAAGGAAGGCTGTACATGAAAAGCTTTTCTGTTTGCATTGGATAGAACAGAATAAACCAGTTTGGGAGAGATCTTCAAGATCATAGTGTCCAACCTATCATCCAACCCCACCTAATCAACTAACCCATGCAACCAAGCACCCCATCAAGTCTCCTCCTGAACACCTCCAGGGATGGTGACTCCACCACCTCCTTGGGCAGCCCATTCCAGTGGGCAATCACTCTCTCTCTGTAAAACTTCCTCCTGACCTCCAGCCTGAACCTCCCCTGGTGCAGCCTGAAACTGTGTCCTCTTGTTCTGGTGCTGGCTGCTTGGGAGAAGAGACCAACCTCTGCCTGTTTACAACCCCCTTAAGGTAGTTGTAGAGAGCAATAAGGTCACCCTAAGACAAAGCAGAGTATGGTTCTGTTTACAGTGTTGAGGAACATTCTGAAAAATGCATTTTTTTTTGGACAGATAATCTCTTGTGTGTTCTTGCTTCTGAAGTCTTCTCCCTTATGTATGCAGGCAGTTGATGCTGCACTTGTTAGTTTGGGGTTGTTTTTTTTTTCCTACTGTCTTTTTCCATTAGAGAATGAATCACTTTAAAGACTGTTTTCTACCCTCAAAGAGAAGACAAGAAAAGACAGCATTAAACCTTGTTATCTCAGTACAGTAGGGTCACCTCATCATAAAACAGAGGTTGGTCTTCCCATTAAAACCTCTTTTTCTTGCACAAGTGATCTTATGTTGGATGGAATCTGGCCTTTCAGCTTCTAATTTTTAGTGGTGTTTTTTTTTCCCAGATGAGGGCTTTTAAACACAAGTGAAATAATTCTAGCAAAATAGTCCAAATGCTTAAAATATATTTAAAAGAGAATTTCACAGTGCGATTTTTTTAATGCCTGTATAATGTTTTCAATGGAGTCATGTAGAAGCTACAAATATCTTGGTTTTAACAGTAGTGAATCTTTGTTTTCCTTTTAAGCTGTGATTTGTTTCTCCCTTCCCTCTGCAGTTACTAAAATTCAGCTAATGCATGGCCATGGAACAGTAAGGAGCAGGAGATTCTTATTTTAGGCTCTTTTGTAGACAGTATTATATAAAGGTAGTGTATGAGAAAAGAAGGGGAAGATTTAGTCAGGAGGTGTTAGGTATTAGGTAATAGGTTGGACTTGATGATCTCTGAGGACTTTTTCAACCTTATTGATTCTAGGAATGATAATTGTATTCTGTATGGCTGCGCATTGCATGTTTATGTAATAGGATATTGTGATGGCAGTAGAGATTCAAGCCAAGGAAGTAATTTTCAGTAGCCATCACAGTATCACTTAGGTTGGAAAGGACCTCGAGGATCATCGAGTCCAACCTATCAACACAGACCCCATGACTAGACCATGGCCCCAAGTGCCACGTCCAATCTCCCCTTGAACGCCTCCAGGGTCGATGACTCAACCACCTCCCTGGGCAACCCGTTCCAATGCCGAATGACTCGCTCGGTGAAGAACTTCCTCCTCACCTCGAGTCTGAACCTCCCCTGGCACAGCTTGAGACTGTGTCCTCTTGTTCTGGTGCTGGTTGCCTGGGAGAAGAGGCCAACCCCTTCCTGGCTACAACCACCCTTCAGGTAGTTGTAGAGGGCAATGAGGTCACCCCTGAGCCTCCTCTTCTCCAGGCTAAACAACCCCAGCTCCCTCAGCCTCTCCTCATAGGGCTGTGCTCAAGGCCTCTCCCCAGCCTTGTTGCCCTTCTCTGGACACGCTCAAGTGTTTTGATGTCCATCATCCATTTCTATTAGAATAGAACAGAACAAACTAGGTTGGAAGAGACCTTTGAGATCATCCAGTCCAACCTATCACCATCTAATCAACTAAACCATGGCACTGAGCACCCCATCCAGTCTCTTCCTAAACACCCCTAGGGATGGTGACTCCACCACCTCCCTGGGCAGCACATTCCAATGGCAAATCTCTCTTTCTGTGAAGAACTTCTTCCTACCATCCAGCCTAAACCTCCCCTGGCACAGCTTGAGACTGTGTCCTCTTGTTCTGGTGCTGGTTGCCTGGGATTATGTGCATGTTCTGCTGATTTTAAGTGGATTCTTAGATTTCTTCTTATTGACTCTTCCAAGATTATCTCAGTAAGTAGGTAGAACAAAGGATATTGTCAGGAGTGAAAGACAAGTAGGTTTACAGTTGTTGTGTCTCTGTTTCCAATGGTTTAAGTGCATCCAAGTCTGCTAATAAGTGTGCAAATACTGCATGTCAAAACAATCCCAAAAAGCCCTGAGCTTTCTTACAGGCTTTTACTGAGTGATTGCATTTCTCTTGTGCTCTGAAGGTCAGACTTTAAATATTTGGGAAGTAACTGAAGTGTATTTTGTTTGCAGGCACTGATGACATTGTAGGGCCAGAAGGCATGGAGAAGTTTTGTGAAGACATTGGAGTTGAACCTGAAAATGTAAGTTCAGAGTCCATTCAAAAAGTTGCCTAACCTGCTGTGATGGACAGGAGCTAGCTTTCTGTCTCTTCATTTTTCCATCCAAAACTAATAAATTCTTAGGAATTAAAGAAAAAAAAAACCAGAGAGGTGTGGAAACAACTCAGGCCTTTTACAGTTGGGTGTTTTTTTCCTAGTGTCTATATTTTGCTCTTTAAACCTATATGCAAATCCCATCTTTTGCAAGGTTCATGAAGCAACACCTCTAAGTAAAATGAGAATTGTGGCTTTGAAAGATACACTAGAAATGCAAGATGTAATTTGCTAATTTGGGGGTTTATTAGTATTATCAATCCCTGAGATTTATGCAGACATTTTGAGTAGATAAGAACAAGCTCTTCACCATGAGGGTGATGGAGCACTGGGACTGGTGGCCCAGGGAGGTAGCTGAGGCCTCATCCCTGGAGATACTCAAGGTGAGGCTTCACACAGGGCTCTGGGCAGTCTCATCTGGTTGAGGATGTCTCTGCTGACTGCAGAGGGGCTTGGACTGGATGAGCTTTGGAGGTCCCTTCCAATCCAAACCATTGTATGATATTCTGGTTTTACACTCAAAACTAGACAGAGCTGCACTAACATCCAGCTAGTGATAGCATCTTACCATATGACTTCCAGTTCTTCATTACTTTTGGTCTTGTGTGAGATGTGAAACACTGAGCTTTTAGAATTGGATGTCCCAAGGCTAATGTTTATCTGGATAACAGTTTAACAAACATCCAAAGCTACTGGTTGTCAAATGTGTGCTTAAATTTTGCAGCTGCTTAGGTGAACCTTTTGTGCAGCTTTTGTACCAATTCATCATCACTGCATTTGCTCACTCAATGACTGCACGTGCCCCCTTGAAGTGAGGTGGCTTCTGGTAGCTTGAGTGTTCTTTCTTTGCACTCTTAGCTTCTTTGGGTTCTGTCCATGTTTGTCACTTTCAGAGCTTTTAACTTCTGAAAGTGTAGCAAAGGTCTGAACATCCCATTGATACAAGCAGAATGTTTATAGGCTGCTGATCAGTGGTTATTCAAGAACATGTGGATCCCTTCATTAATTCTTCTCAGTCTTCACTGTTCTCTTTCTCCCTTTAAAACAGGTAGTTATGCTTGTACTAGCATGGAAGTTGGATGCACAGAACATGGGCTACTTTACATTACAAGAATGGTTGAAAGGAATGACATCACTACAGTAAGTGCTTTGAAAGACCTCTTTAAGATTTTATTAGTAAACTCAGTTTTGTAGTAAAAAACCCCACGCTTTGTGTTGACTCAAAACACCTGAAACAGAGAGCTCTGCTGTGGACCATGTGCCATACATTTTTGGTTCTATTTATGGTCTTGTGGACACTTAGAGAAAGCTTGAAACCTGCATGTTTAAATACAGTTGGGTTAAAATATCTACAGTCTCAAGAAAACAGAGGTGTGATGAGGATTAACATTGTCCCCAAGGACATCTTTGTCACTGGCTTGGACTTGTCTATTAGATACTGATAAGTTGCTAGTTTAAAATGCTGAATAATAAACCCCATGCTCTTAAGAGTTGCTTTCCCCAGTTGAGAGCTTACTTTCATGGCACAAATAACATTCAGTGTAGAGGAATAATCATGTGTTTCATTGAGTAGGAGAAATGACTGTGCTCTGACATGTAGTCCAGAACAGCAGCACCAAAACTGTGCAGGAAGTTCTAGAGTTTTACCAAAACTACAGTAGTATTTTTCCCTCTGCTGTGCTGTGCCACATGTAGGCAAGCTTAGTTTAATCTGTTGGGTTTGCACAAAGCTGAACACATTTTTCCCTTGAGTACCATTGTTAGGGTTTGCTGTTTTATCTAGATCTGTTTTGCACTGTGGGCTTAATCAAAGCATTTTATGCAGACACACTCTTAAGTGTGCCTTGGTGCAGAGGGATGCATTTTGAACAGGGAATCATAGAATTGTTAGGGTTGGAAGGGACCTCAAGGATCATCCAGTTCCTACTCCCCTGCCATGGGCAGGGACACTTTGCACTGTATCAGGTTGCTCAGAGCCACATCCAGCCTGGCCTAAAAACCTCCAGGGATGAGGCTGCCACCACCTTCCTGTGCCAGGCTCTCACCACCCTCATGGGGAAGAACTTCTTCCTAACATCCAAGCTGAATCTCCCCATTTCTAGTTTTTTTCCATCCCCCCCAGTCCTATCACTCCCTGACACCCTCAAAAGTCCCTCCCCAGCTTTCTTGGAGCCCCCTGCAGATACTGGAAGGCCACGATTAAGTCTCCTCAAAGCCTTCTCTTCTCCAGCCTGAGCAGCCCCAACTCCCTCAGTCTGTCTTCATGTTGCCGGCAACACCCGTGAGAGATTCTCTTCTAAAACATCACATCCTTGTGTGAGAATGCAGGCTCTAAAGTTCACTTTGTGCTTTTCTTGTAGATGTGATACTACAGAAAAACTGAGAAATTCTCTGGATTACTTGAGATCTTTATTAAATGAGCCTACCAATTTTAAACTTATTTATAGATATGCATTTGACTTTGCACGGGTAAGTACAGTGTGAGGCTGGCACTGGAAATCAAAGCTTTGTTGTCATGGGTAGTAGCTGAAAGACTGTTCTTGTAGGTATGTTTATCTTAAGGTAGCCCCCAAGATTGCTTCTAATAAATGGAGTTACTGGTATTCTAAAAAAAGTATATGGGAATGCCAGAACTGGTAGGGAAAAGTAGGGAAGAAGGTGCCTGATGTTCAGTGGTGTAGTGTGGATATGTTTTGTTGCCTCTCTGCTTCAAGCTACTCTGTGACTTCAAGGAAATAATTTAGTCCATGTCCTGTCATGTACTGGAGCTTTGCCACTTGCTTCCACTGGCTTTACAAATAAACCTGTGTTTTCTTCTTGCTGTATGAATTTTGTGAGCAGAAATGCTTCAAAAGAGGAGGCAGGTCAGGCGTTTCAGCAGGTGGTAAGCATGACTGTCATGGATATATGGTAATACAACTCCTTGTTCAGAAGGCTGGAAGATCATTAATGATGCTTTCAGTATTTATTAAACAATATCCTGATCTCTTTCTACTGTAAAACATGTATTGGCAAAGTTGCAAGTAGTATTGGGACTCATTGTGCATTAAAATATTCTTGCTTCAAGGGAGCACTAAACTTTCTGAATGAGCCTTTGGACATGGGATCTGCACATCCACCTTGCTTAACATGATGGGATGGATAGAATATTTAACATGAAAATAATCACAGGCAAACCTCAATCTCAGATTTCAGTGCAGGAAAGCCAAAAGCAGCAAGAAAATCAGCAGTAGAGAAAGTAACATGAGGAAGATAATGATAGTAAGGGGAGCTGGTAGCAATTCTGATAATGGTGTCTCCTAAGTAGCTGAGATTTGTGGGGCTCCAGTGGCTTCTGCATGCAGAGTGTCATGGAGTTTGCTTTTAACTGAGGAAACCCAGAGGTGAATGTGATAGGATGTGCAGTGGTAGTGTGAGAGGAGGGAAAGAGGCATACCAAGATGTGGTTTCCTCCTTTGCTTTGTGGAGATGTATGCTGCCAGTTTGGCTCCATGGAAAACACAAAGGTTGGAAATAGCTGACGCTGGCCAAGCAGTTCAAGATACTGATGGGAACTGTCAAAAACATTAGACTGATAGCATCTAAAGTTCAGCAGTTCTACTGTTTATTTGCTATTTTCTGTCTGGGTGAGCTGCAGTACCAGCAGTAGGGGAAGTGAAAAACCCTGACATTATTCTCTGTGTTTTTTCCTTTCTGACCTTTTTTCCCTGCAGGAAAAGGATCAGCGCAGCCTAGATATCAATACTGCCAAGTGCATGTTGGGCCTTCTCCTAGGAAAAACATGGTCCCTTTTCCCAGTATTTCATCAGTTTCTAGAGGTATGAAGCTTACACTTTTGGATCTGTCTTCTCTGATGCTCCAGAGGTAGACAGAATAGCGAAGAACTTTTTGTTCTAATTTAGAATACACAACCCCCCCAAAACAAGACCTGGAATCATAGAATCAACCAGGTTGGAAGAGTCCTCCAAGATCATCCAGTCCAGCCTATCACCCAGCCCTACCCAATCAACTAGACCATGGCACTAAGTGCCTCATCTAGTCTTTTCTTGAAGATCTCCAGTGATGGTGACTTCACCACCTCCCTGGGCAGCCCATCCCAATGGCAAACCACTCTCTTTGTGAAGGACTTCTTCCTAATATCCAGCCTGTAACTGGTTATTTTTTCCTTTGTTCCTTTTCCCCATGCTATTAAGGTTGCCCAGGGAGGTTGTGGCTGCCTCCTTCCTGGGGGTGTTGAAGGCCAGGCTGGATGAGGCCTTGAGCAGCTGAGTCTAGCTGAGAGGTGTCCCTGCCTATGGTGGGAAGGCTGGAGATGATCTCTGAGGCCCTCTCCAGCCTAAGCAATTCTATGAAGGTTTATTTAATGCAGGACAAAGTACAGAATGTCTTTTAGACTTTTATTTCCATGTGTTTGTCCATTAAAGATGTCTTATCATAGTATCAGTCAGGGTTGGAAGGGACCACAAGGATCAGCTAGTTCCAACCCCCCTGCCATGGGCAGGGACACCCCACACTAGATCAGGCTGGCCAGAGCCTCGTCCAGCCTGGTCTTAAACACCTCCAGGGACAGGGCCTCAACCACCTCCCTGGACAACCCATTCCAGGGCTTCACCACTCTCATGGTGAAGAACCTCCTCCTCACATCCAGCCTGAAATAAAAAACAAGTCTTAATAAAACCATTAATTATTCAGCACTGGCTTAACTGCTCGGTGGTTTCTTCAGTGCTGTTTAGTTTTAGAGGACCTACAGATAAACCTTGTGAGGATGAATGACTTAAGTTTTCTGTAAGAAAACCTGACTTTGAGGGAACTGGAAAGACAAGCTGGTAACCTGTCTTCCTTGCCTCAAGCAGCAATCCAAATACAAAGTTATCAACAAGGACCAATGGTGTAACGTTCTTGAATTCAGCAGAACAATTAACCTCGACCTCAGCAACTATGATGAAGACGGAGCCTGTAAGTACTCTGCCATACCTTGGTGTCCTGAAATCCTTTCCTTCTCTCAGCTTAATCATGTGGTGCCCTTCTTGCAACACCTTTGTAAAATGCAGTTATTTGCTCTCTCTACAGGGCCAGTGTTGTTGGATGAGTTTGTGGAATGGTATAAAGGCAAGCAGATGACATAGGAGTTTAAACTATGCACAGCCGCTCAAGAGTCACTGTTACCACAGTTTAATGTCAACCATTAGCCATAAACTGCTCCTTGTATCAAAGTGCATGCTGCTTTTTCTTGCACTGCCTCCCTCCTGCAGGGGACTTTTGATGTTTGCTATTTAACAAGCTAGCTATGCCTTGCTGTGTAGCATTGTTCTCTTTGAAGGCTGCTTTGCATTTTGTATTTACACTACCGATGGGTGAACTTGCCAGCGTCTTCACTGTGATGATGTGTATATTGCTGTCTAAATTTTGTATATGTGTACAAAAAAACAAAAACCCCAACAACCAACAAAACCCCAAGCTTCACCTAGGGATAATTTCTGCAGAAATGTATTGTTAAAAAAAAACAACAAAAGAAAAAGAGAGAAAACCAATAGTTTTGTGGCATCTTTCTGAGTCCTGGCTCAAAAGCGTGCGTTTGAAACCTGGCTGGGTTTTCCTTGGGTTTGTTTTCTTTGTGTGTGTGTCTCAGCTGTAGCATTGGGGAGCAATGAAATGAGCAGACTGCTTGGAACAAGAGTTATGTGAAAGAACTGTTTTGTCAGTTTTCCTGTGTACTCTTTTGAGATGCCAATTTCTGAGGTGGGGGGGGAGGATGCTGGGATTTCTGATGATGTGTTTTATTTTCCTTCACCAGAACTCGCCACACCTGACCTATTGCTGAATAGGAATGGAACAGTGGTGTCTTAAAAAGAGAAAAATATATATATATATATATAAATATGAAAACACTGTAATAGTTGTACATGCCACAGATTATTTCAAGAAGGAAAAAAACAAACCAGAACAGTGCTGACTTTTCAATGTTGAAACTTGGCAGCAGTCATTACCAGGTACAAATTAAAATACCTTTTGAAAATGGGTTTTAGACTTTCTTAAATTGCCTTTGGCATGGCCCTTTTTACTGTTTGCTGTAGCAGGAGTGCCTGCTCTGCTCTGCTCTGCGCTGTGATTTAGTGAGCCTGAAAGTTCTGCCTAAAATTAGTGGCTTGGGGACTGAAGTCTTCACACCCCCAGCACCTACATGATAGAGATTTGGGGGTTGGGTTTGGCCTTTTGTTTGTTTGGATTGGTTTGGGGTTTTTTTTAAACATTAGCTTTTCCCAGGGTTTTCTAACTCTGTGTATCTTAATAATCAAACATCTGGTAGGGTAGCCAAAACTTTTTTTTTCCCTCTTTCATGCTAGGGATTGGAATTTCCCAGCAGAATGTCCGTGGCAGGCAATGGGCAAGTGAAACACCACCAGCATTTAGACAGGGACCTGGGGGTACTGGTTGATGGTAGGCTGAACATGAGTCAGCAGTGTGCCCAGGTGGCCAAGAAGGCCAATGGCATCCTGCCCTGCATCAGGAACAGTGTGGCCAGCAGGAGCAGGGAAGTCATTGTGCCCTGTGCTCAGCACTGGTTAGGTCACACCTTGAGTCCTGTGTCCAGTTCTGGGATCCTCAGTTTAAGAAGGACATTGAGACACTTGCTGGTGTCCAGAGAAGGGCAACAAAGCTGGGGAGGGATCTGGAGCACAGCCCTGGGAGGAGAGGCTGAGGGAGCTGGGGTTGCTTAGCCTGGAGAAGACGAGGCTCAGGGGAGACCTTCTTGCTCTCTACAACTACCTGAAGGGAGGTTGTAGCCAGGCAGAGGTTGGTCTCTTCTTCCAGGCAAGCAGCACCAGAACAAGAGGACAAAGTCTCAAGCTGTGCCAGGGGAGGTTTAGGCTGGAGGTGAGGAGAAAGTTCTTCCCAGCAAGAGAGCTTGGCCATTGGAATGTGCTGCCCAGGGAGGTGGTGGAGTCACCATCCCTGGAGGTGTTCAAGAGGGGATTGGATGTGGCACTTGGAGCCATGGTTTAGTTAGTCATAAGGTGCTGGGTGACAGGTTGGACTTGATGATCTCTGAGGTCTTTTCCAACCTTACTGATTCTATGACAAGACTTTTCAGTAGGGACCACTGGCCTGTTTCACTTATTTCTTTATCAGTTCTCAGGATTGTTTTGAGGGATAATGAGTGAGTGGGACGTTGGTTTAAGTTCTGTAGTTCTTGTCTTTGCCTTAGCCTTCCTTACTAAGCAGTGTTAGTGCTGATTTCCATGACTAGGTCCTTGAAATACCCAGTGCTATTAAACTCTGCCCCTATGAGAGTGGTCCCTAAGGATTTATGGAAGTGATCCCTATTGATTCACACAGCATTTAACCAAGAAAAGAGAAAGGAAAAAAGAGGGCCAGTGGATGTTTTGGAGCTAAGAGCAGCATTCATTTTCTGTAGAAGTATGTTACAATACTTCTCTGGGTGCAGCCCTGGGGGAAAGGAGGGGATTTTGAGGTTGAATGTGACATTTTCAGCTGTGTTGAAAGTCCTGTGCTGCCACCTCTGAAGTGAGGAAAAACTCCCATTAGCTTGACAGCTTCCAGGATAAAGCTCCATTTAGCTTGCCCTGGACCAAGAAGTTGTCACTGTGGTGCTACAGGTGGTCAGCTGTGTTGAAATCTGTTTGTGGCTGCTGTTGGCTTTGTCAAACTCGGCTGCCAAAGACCCAAGTTGTTTGTGTAGATTTGTGTACATAAATACACAATAAGTGTGCATCTACAGACCTTGGAATTTCATGATGCTGAGAAGAAAGTACTGCCTTTGCCTGTGAAATGGTTGTGTTGGAATTTCCATGGCACTGAGGAGTGTTCTTTAGCAAGTTAACACATGTGGTCACTGCTTTTTCATCCACTAACAGGGCAGGATCTTAATTCCATCCTTTTCTGCTGGTTTGCACAAGAAATTGATCCAGTGGGGCGTGGCATTTAACACTTACAATAAGCCTCTTCCTAGTTTCAGGAAGGCTTTGGAGGTAAGTGTGTCTATTACCATAATTATAGCTGCAAGGAAATGCCAGTGGAGCTGCTGGTTTAGTTCTCCAGAGGCCCAACTTAGAAGCAGTTTAGCTTTTAACATGAGGCTGAGTTGTGGTTGCTAAGATTTGACTAGCAGTACTGTCCTTCTTCTGAAGCATGAAGCTAGTTACTGCCTCCAGAAAACTGTTTAGCACCACTTGGCAGGAACCCTGCAGCCAGTGCAAGGTTTTGTATGTCACAAAGAACTTGGCTTCCTAGAATGGATGCAAGAGCCAAAGACACTTTGAATCCGTGACTGTTACAGGTCTAACTTTCATGTCACAGGGTCACCAGAAACCTGTTCAGCTCAACCAGGTGCTCTTTTTCCAAGCTTTGCTGCTAAGGTTCAGCAAAACACAAGACTGAGTTAAAAGCAAAGGTAACAGAGGAAAAGGAACCTCAGGAAGTACTGCCACTGTGTAAGTAAACAAACTTCATTTATTAACTTGGCTGAAAGGAACTGGGAGTGGTGGAAAGGAAGACTCTGTTTAGAAGTTTCATCAGGTGGATGCTGCAGTTGTTGCTTTTTGGTTTTCTTCCACTTGCAAGCAGGATAATCTGTAGCCTTCAGCTGGTTTGTAAACATTCATCTTCAGAAAATAAACTACAAATGGAGCTGCAGCTGGGAGAGGGCTTATTGACCTTTATAGAGAGCAGATGGACTTCAGATGAGCCTGTTTGGCTTCAGAAGCTTCCCTGTGCTATCCATCCTCCTGGGTTTGCTCTGTGTTCTGGCACACAGGATGTTAACCTTGCCAGCTTTGGTGGTGTGAGGAAATTGCCTCTCCTTTTTGAACAGTACCTGGGAGCAGTGGTTGACAGCCAGATGAACATGAGCCAGCAATGTGCCCAGGTGGCCAAGAAGGCCAATGGCATCCTGGCCTGCATCAGGAACAGTGTGGCCAGCAGGAGCAGGGAGGTCATTCTGCCCTGTGCTCAGCACTGGTTAGGCCACACCTTGAGTCCTGTGTCCAGTGCTGGGCCCCTCAGTTTAGGAAAGATGTTGAGATGCTGGAAGGTGTCCAGAGAAGGGCAACAAAGCTGGGGAGGGGTCTGGAGCACAGCCCTGGGAGGAGAGGCTGAGGGAGCTGGGGTTGTTTAGCCTGGAGAAGAGGACGCTGAGGGGAGACCTTCTTGCTCTTTACAACTACCTGAAGAGAAGCTGCAGGCAGGTGGAGGTTGATCTCTTCTCCCAGGCACCCAGCACCAGAACAAGAGGACACAGTCTCAAGCTGTGCCAGGGGAAGTTTAGGCTGGAGGTGAGGAGAAAGTTCTTCCCAGAAAGAGAGCTTGGCCATTGGAATGTGCTGCCCAGGGAGGTGGTGGAGTCACCATCCCTGGAGGTGTTCAAGAGGGGATTGGATGTGGCACTTGGAGCCATGGTTTAGTTAGTCATGAGGTGTTGGATGATAGGTTGGACTTGATGATCTTGAGGTCTTTTCCAACCTTATTGATTCTTTGATTCTGATTGTGGAAACTTACCTCAGCTGCTTGGTTTACCTTTATTGAGTACAAGTTTGGTGTTTGCGGGTTTGTTTGTGGTGCCATCATGTAGCTGATGGGGGAGGGGGGGGATTGATTATATTTTTGGTGGCTTTGTTTTGTTTGTTTTGAGAAGTAGTATCCAGATTATAAACATGCTGGACAAGACTTGTGGGAGAAGACTGAGAGGCAATTCAGGCAAAAGTGCCACAGGTCTTAGGCTGATCCTTTGGGTCTACTGTTCCTGCCCTTAAAACAAAAACTTGATGGTCTACATGCAATTCTTGCTTGGTATTGGGGAGGTGTAAGGTGGAGAGCCAATGAGTGAAAGGAAAACAGCATCCAGAGGCTCTAAACTCACAGGCAATTTGAGCTCTTTGGCCTTGATGATCTTAAAGATCTTTTCTGACTGTAATGGTGCTGTGAACAATAACTGCAGCACTGCATTCCACAAAGTAAATTTCATTATACAGCAACCTAGGAAGTATTTGGAATATTACTAACTTCTGTGTTACTGCCATTCCCCCACCTTATCTCTTCTCAAGGAAAGCAAGCTGAAGAGGATGGAATTTGTTGGCATCCTTTATGTCCTTGAGTTTTCAGCTAAAGCCTGTTCAAGGCTGGTTTTCAGCTTGCAATAAATGTTTGGGTTCCTTTATATAAACCTCCTCTAACACTTGTGGAGGGCTGGAGGCTTCTCCCATGTTACCACAACCACAGGCACTTTATTTCCTCATAAATAAGCTCTCACAATCAAAATCACTTCCAGCTCATTGCTGCTTGGCTAATGCTTGCAACTTTCTTCTTGGGGAGGCAAGCAAGGTTAAGGTTTTCCCAGCTTTCTGTCGACCCTTGGTCACAAGTCTTAACAAACTGTTTAATACTCTTGGAATTCATGTAGACAGCTTTAAAGGTTAGCTGGTGCCCCAGTTTTAAATCTGACTGCTAAAACACCTCTTGCTAGGCCTTGGATTTTTGTGTCCTTCCACACTGCTGTAGAAGTGCATAAAATCCATCCAGCTGAACAGGTTGTTTTCTGTCACTGAGACCAGAACTTAGCTTCATTGTTGGTTGGGGTTGGGGGTGTGTGTGGTTTATTCTTTTAATGTTATATATATGTTTTAATTTTCAGACTTCTTCCCCTCTGTGTGTGAGTGTGCTGTCACCAAGCAGTATCTGCTGCAGGAAGAGCAGGGAACCTCCAACTGGGACTGTTTTAATTCTCAGTTCTCCCAGGCAAGCAGCACCAGAACAAGAGGACACAGTCTCAAGCTGCAGCAGGGGAAGTTTAGGCTTGAGTTGAGGAGAAAGTTCTTCCCAGAAGAGTAATTGGCCGTTGGGATGTGCTGCCCAGGGAGGTGGTGAAGTCACCATCACTGGGGGGGTGTTCAAGAGGGGATAGGACATGGCACTTGAAACCATGGTTTAGTTGTCAGGAGGTGTTGGGTGACACCAGTGTACTTTGGGGGCCACCCAGCTGGAGACAGCTTGTCAGAAAAGGGACTTAGGGTTCCTGGTGGACAACAAGTTGAAGGTGAAGCAGCAGCATCTTCTTGCCAGAAAGGTGGCAAATGGTATCTTGGGCTGCATTAGGCAAAGTATTGCCAGCAGGTTGAGGGAGATGATCCTTCCTCTCAGCACTGGTGAGGCCACACCTGGAGTACTGTGTCCTCTGGGCTCCCCAGTTCCAGAGACATCCTGGCTTCCTGGAGGGAGTCCAGCAAAAGGCCATAAAGATGAAGAAAGGGATTGGAGGATGTCTCTTAGAAGAAAAGGCTGAGAGAGCTGGGACAGTTTAGCCTGGAGGAGAGAAGGTGCTGGAGGATCTGAGTGATGCACATAAATGTGTGAAGGGAGGGTGTAAGGAGGACAGAGGCAGACTCCTTCCAGCAGTGCTCACTGATATTCAAGCTGAGGCTTGACAGGGCTCTGGGCAACCTGATGTAGTTGAGGATGTCCCTGCTGACTGCAGAGGGGGTTGGACTGGATGACCATTCTGTGATGATTCTAGGAGTTTGAACTTCTGAAGTTAAAGGCAAGTAGTTGTACTGAGGGGGGGAAGAAACAACCCCAAACAGCAAAGCCAACCCATGGTGTTTAACAGTCAGTAAAAGCTACTGACTTAACTTCAAGGCAGAGGAGTTTTTGCACCTACCATATGACATCAGCTCTGTGAGACTTCACACATTGGAGTCCCAGCTACTGAAGTTTGTTCTCCTGCTTTGCAAAACGTTGACAAATCCATCAAATGCTCTTTTCTTCTTCAAAAAGAACTGTCCCTGTCCTGAATCAGGCTGACTCTCAGTGAGTTCTTCACTTGGATGCTGGAGGTTGACAGCTGCTGTGGAACTCCTCTTCAGCCCTGTCCAAGCAGTGTCAGCCCCCAGCTTGCTGGAGTCAGGGCCTCCCGAGGTGCTGTCTCGTGTAGTCTTCTGTGGCAATGGCCATGAGCTGTACTGTGTGCTTCTGTTGCAGAAGGCTTGTGGGGCTGAGAAGGATATCTCATCCTCATCACTCTGATCCTGTTGGAAATGATCTTGTGTGTGGTAGCCTGACTGTGTTTTCATGAAAGAGCCAAGATGGAGCAAATCTGCCCTGAGGATGCAAGGCTGAGTTTCCTGGGGCAGCCCACAGCTGCTGGCATCTTCCAACTCTGTGCATCCATCCCAGGCTTTCTCCTGAAAACCTCCTGCCATTCTGTCTGCACAAGCTTCAGCTGTGCTCACCTGCTTCCCCTGTGGCAGAAAGTCCTCTTTCTCTGTAGTCACTGTGAGGTAGCTTTCAGCTGTGTGTTCAGGCAGAGGCTGGTGAGATGTCTCACTGCTGGAGTGCAGCAGTGATGTTTCCTTAACACACTCATTCAAACCAGTATCAATGGGAGCAAAAATCAAACCACTGTCCTCTGACACCCTTGCCTGCCTTCCCAACCTAATCTCCCCTCCACCATGATTCCTTTCAGAGGAGTTCCTAGCTATGTGCTTGTCTGTACCTCCCTCTGATGCATTCTCTGTTCGTCCTGTGGGACTGAAGCTGAGGGAATGCTGAGGCTCAATGGGAAACTGGTAGAGCTGTGATTCAGCCTCTTGAGGAGTGTTCTCTGCATCTGTCTCACATGAGGGGCAATGTTTTAATGAAAGTAACAAATCAATGAAACCTGTGCTTGGATTGCAGAGAGAATCAGAGTTTTGTGTTGTGGACTCTGCATGAGGAAAGTCATCAGGAACTTGAGTGGAGCTAACTGTGTCTGAAGCTGCCATGCTTAGGTGGCCATCACATTTATCAGTGGAAGGTGATGCTGTTTCAGGCATGGTGGTCCCAGATCCATAACCAGTAGTGGTTTCAAACCAGGCATTGTTCTCATCTTCATTTCCCCCAGCAGGCTGAAGTTCAGCAGCAGCCTTTGCAGGCTCTGCCAGTGTTGGGGACTTCTCAATGCCACTCTTTGTATTGGCTTCCCCCAGTGACAACTGACAGGCTGGCAGGTGATCACTAACATCATGGTGGTCCAGTTCAAAGTCTGATAAGGAACTGCAGTCACTCATGGTGAATGGAGTCCCTTCATCTGAAGAGCTGTCCCCAAAGACAGCTGCTGAAGCAGCTTTCCCACCTGTGTGCTCTGTTTTACAGTTGGACTCTGTCAGAGGAGAGCTTTCTGCTCTTTGGTTCACACTTAAATTCCACAGGTTTGGTGTAGCCTCTGTGATACCAGGCTGCAGCAGACCAGAGCTGGGGCTTGCCTTGCTCTTCCTGGAATCTGGGGCTTGTGTTGTGGAAGATGGAAAGCCAGTTTCTCCCAGGAAGGATGAAGGTGAATTTGAAGAGTCAGTGTGATTTGACTCAGTGTTCAACCTTCTGGCTAGGGGAGGGAACCTGCTCCTCTCTGAGTCTTCACTGTTTGCACAGTTTGAGTTATTCCATGAGGAAGTGTCTTTACTTGTTAATTTTCTTGGTGCCACTTCAGGGGTGTTCTGGTAACCTGTCCTGACAGAGAGCAGCCCATTCTCATCAGCATCTGCATTTCTGTTGTGGCTGACGCTGGTTGTGAGGTCTGCAAACTCTGGTTCCTCCTTCACACTGACCCCATTATTGCTTTGTTTCTGGTACTCCTTTGCACTATTTGGTGCATGCACGCTGCCACCAGTGACATTTCCATACAGAGCAGAGGTTTGTGTGTTCCTTGAGGGCCCCTCCTCAGAACTGAACAGATTGTGCTGTGTGTTTGTAGGGCTGCTGGCAGAGCACGCTCTGCTCCAGGTCTCATCCGAAAAAGCTTGGTTAGAATACGTGTGTTCTGAACCTGAGCTTTTGTTCCTGTGTAACAACCTCCACAGGTTTACCAGGTAGGGCCTAGCAAAAGCACCCAGGCAAAAAGCACAAACAAAGGTGATGAACACAGAGAGGCAGACAGCCAGAGCCAGGTCCTGCTCCGTGCTTCCTCGTCTGAAGGCTGCGTCGGTGTCCCGGGCCGCTCGGACCAGGAGTGGTGAGAGCCTTTCTTTCACCTCCACGCTGTAGATGAGATGCTTTGTATGAACAGCACACAAATACAACCCTTCAGCAGCCTTCTCAGCCTTCTGTATCACCAAATGACTCGTTTTATCCAGTGTCATATGTGGAAAGTGGCTCTCTTTGGAAATTCTGCCTTTAGGTGTCCACCAGGAGACTCCGTTTCCTGCAAGAAAAGAAAATGCCAGCTGAGGATTTCTTTCCAACTGCAGGGTGCTTGGTTTGCAGGCTCAAGTCACTCCTGCAAGAACAGGCTCTGATCTTCAATCTTGGCTGATTTCAACTATTTACTTGAAAAATCAGTTTTCTTTTTATCCATCCACAGTCACTCAGCATGGTATCAAGTCTCTCTTTGCATGGTATCAAGTGTCTGGGGTGTTGCCAGCAGACTTCACAAGAAACACAGTGTGGGGGAGGGAGGAGGTCACTGAAATGATCTAAGTATGTTCTGGGTTGGATTAGAATCATAGATCCATAGAATGGTCTGGGTTGGAAGGGACCTCCAAAGGCAGTTCTAAGGTCCCCCTGGAATCTTCTCCAGGCTGAACACCCCCAGCTCCCTCAGCCTGTCCTCACAGCAGAGGTGCTCCAGCCCTTGGATCATCTTTGTGTCCCTCCTCTGGACTCACTCCAGCAGTTCTGTGTCCTTCTCATGCTGGGGACACCAGAACTGGAGGCAGTACTCAAGGTGAGGTCTCAGCAGAGCAGAGTCAAGGGGCAGAATCCCCTCTCTTGCCCTGCTGCTCTCACTCCTCTGGCTGCAGCCCAGCACACTGCTGCCTGCTGGGCTGCATGAGGGCACTGCCAAAAGGAACTGTTTGCCATTCCAGAATTGCAGAGTAGCACTTCAGAAGTTCATTTGTGCACAGTTTGTCATCTCCTACTAGAGTAATGGAAGGAAGGAGGTGCAGGGTGCTTTTGTGAACCTTGACTTTCAACTATTGCAAGCATTGTCCTGCTTCCTACTGAAGTGGTTTGCCTGTTAAGCTGCTCAGTTATGTTTAAATTACCTTAAACAAATCTGCTTTTAAACCTAGATTTCCTTGATCATCCTCCATGCACTTGGATTTTAGCAGCAGGTAGATGGAGTCCTTGTTTTACTTACCCCTTGTGTTGTCCAGGGCACAGTTCAGCACTGATGTCTTCCCTGTTGGGACTGCAGCCCTCTTGAGCACAATATCCTCCTCGTGGTTGCACTGGAAGCTTGAAAGGCACAGCAGAGGTTTCTGTGAGTTGGTGGCAGATTTGTTGTATGAAATGCTCATTTTTTGCCTCCTGGAGTCCAAAAGAAAATCAAATAACTGCTTGAAAGCACTTAGTTCACAGTTAAATATCCAGGCCTTGCCTGACAAATCCACTTCAAGTTGAAAGAAGTTCAAAGTGAGGAATATCTGTGGCAGAGGAGTGGTCAGAGCGTTGTCACGGAGATCCACCACCTGTTTGGGAATCACACAGTTGTCAGGGTTGGATCAGCCAGTTCCAACCCCCTGCCATGGGCAGGGACACCTCACACTACAGCAGGTTGCTCACAGACACATCCAGCCTGGCCTTAAAAATCTCCAGGCATGAGGCTTCCACTTCTCTGGGCAGCCTGTGCCAGTATCTTCACCACCCTCATGGGGAAGAACTTCTTCCTAAGGTCTAACCTGAATCTCCTCTTCTCTAGCTTGGATCCATTGCCCCCAGTCCTATCACTCCCTGGCACCCTAAAAAGTCCCTCCCCAGCTGTCTTATAGCCCCCTTCAGATACTGGAAGGCCACAGTTAGTTCTCCTCAGAGCCTTCTCTTCTCCAGACTGAACATCCCCAGCTCACTCAGTCTGTCCTCACAGCAGAGCAGCTCCAGCCCTCTGCTCATCCTCCTGGCCCTTCTCTGGACACCTTCCAGCACCTCCAGATCTTTCCTGTAGCAGGGCCTCCAGAACTGGACTACTCCAGGTGCAGTCTCAGCAGAGTGGAGCAGAGAGGCAGAATTCCCTCCCTGGCCCTGCTGGCCACACTTCTCTTGCTGCAGCCCAGGCTCTGCTTGGCTCTCTGGGCTGCAAGTGCTCACTGCTGGCTCCTGTTGAGCTTCTCATCCACCAGCACCCCCAAGTCCTTTTCTCACACTCATACTGAAGAACTTCTTCATAAGATCCAGTCTAACCCTGCTCTGCCTCAGCTTCAAACCATTCCCCCTTGTCCTGTCTCTAGACACCCTGATGAAAAGTCCCTCTGCAGCCTTCCTGTAGGATCCCTTCAGGTACTGGAAGACAGCTTTGAGGTCCCCCCAGAGTCTTCTTTTCTCCAGGCTGAACACCCCCAGCTGCCTCAGCCTATCCCCACAGCAGAGCTGCTCCAGGCCTTGGATCATCTTTGTGGCCCTCCTGTGGACTCACTCTACCATCTCTGTGTCCTTGTTATGCTGGGGACACCAGAGCTGGAGGCAGTACTCCAGGTGGGATCTCACAAGAGCAGAGTACAGGGGAATGCTGCCAGATACTTGATCATCACTACCTTTAGTGGTGCTTAACACAAAACATGGCAACAGTTGCACTGCTGCTTTACAACCTGTAATTTTTGGAGATCCCTGAAGGCATCTGGATGAATTTCAGTGATGTTGTTCTTTCTCAAGTTGATGTCCTTCAGCTGTGAGCAGTTCTGGAAGTCATTCAGCTCGATCTGCTCGATGCCATTGGCTGTCAGATGGACAGTTTGTAAAGACTGCAGCAGGCCTAGTCCTGGAAAGAGCACAACTGGTTTACATTTCACCTTCTTCTTCTCCCAAATGGCATCAAGTGCCCTTTGTAAAATTATTTGCAACGAAATTCCTTCCATTCCTGCTTACAGCAAGGAGTGGCTGCAGGCATTGAGTTGTTTGGCCTTTCCTGTCCAGTGGTTGTCCCATTCTAAAGGTTGTGTGGCAGCAAGAGCAGGCACATCGATCCCTCACTGCATGCTTTAACAATTCCCATCTCCACACAAGCAGTCCCCTCCCTCTGTGCTCTCACAGCTGTGCTGGCTGTCATCCTGAACTGGGATCACACTGCCCTGGAGGACAGGAGGTAGGGAAGGAGGAGTGGGGAAAGGGCAGAATATGCTCAGTCTAGAGATCTGAAGTATGTTAGTTGTAAATAAAAGGGAGATGCAAAAGAGTGAGGCAGTATCTCCTACTGTGAGCTGTATGTTCACAGGAGTCTTTCATACATGGAATTGTTGAAGCCATCTTCCTGCAATGCAGGCCTGACTGACAGCACACTCCTGGAATCATGGAATAGTCTGGCTTCGAAGGGACCTCCAAAGCTCATCCAGTCCACCCCCCTCTGCAGTCAGCAGGGACATCCTCAACTAGATCAGGCTGCCCAGAGCCCTGTCCAGCCTCATCTCGAGAATCTCCCATGTTGCTATTTCTGTCAGCCTGTCAATTACCAAGCACCACACACGCTGTCCTAGCTGTGACAGCATCTGTCTTGCACACCCTTTGGAATGCTGCAGAGAGCTCATTTTCCTCAAGTGCTTCTGCCTGTGAATTGCAGGGGGAAGGCAGCACTTGAGCACTGAGCTTCACTAAGAGTTTGTAACACCTAGAAGTCACTCTCAGGTGAGTCTTTGATCACACAACACTGTTGAGAAGACACCAGTTCTCCTGAAGAGTTCTGCCCTTGCTCTCATCTGTGAATCTCTCATTGCACTTTGCTGAGTGACTGAGCTTGGAGTGCATTGGGGCAAGCACAGGAAATAGACTAGACTAGACCAGAGCAGGTTGGAAGAGACCTTCAAGATCATCATGTCCAACCTATCATCCAACACCACCTAATCAACTAACCCATGCAACCAAGCACCCTGTCAAGTCTCCTCCTGAACACCTCCAATGATGGTGACTCCACCACCTCCTTGGGCAGCCCATTCCAATGGGCAATCACTCTCTCTGTGTAGAACTTCCTCCTAACCTCCAGCCTGAACCTCCCCTGGTGCAGCCTGAGACTGTGTTCTCTTGTTCTGGTACTGGCTGCCTGGGAGAAGAGACCAACCTCTGCCTTATATAAAATAAAAGGAGGGAGCTGATAGGAAAGGCAGGCAGAACTTCTGCAACTTGAACAATTCTTGATCAATTCTTCCTTCCACCTGCATGAGGAGTTCAGCTTGGATGCTTCCCTGAAGCTGCATTTGTGCCAATAACATGATAGACAGACTGGCACCTGGGGTGGCAGCTGGGACAAGGTTTTGCTGTGGCTGAACCTCTCTGCTTCAGAGCTTCAGTTTGTGGTTTTGTACCAGAGCCTAGAAGCTGAAGTCTTTTGGAGGAGGAAAATAATGTTCTGAGAGTGCATTTATAGAGAGTGTGGGATTTAAGTGTGGTGATGTGGTGCACAGCAGTTTGACTTCTAACATCTACAAGCTGGGTCTCACTGAAGCATCCTATAATGTGTAGTTCTATTTGCCTATCAAAGCAAATCCAATCTGCATCAGTGCATTTGTCTATCTGGGAACTTTACTGCTACAACAAAAATTGAAATGCAGCAGTTTGCCTGTCTGCCAGAGAATTATTTAGTACCAAAAAAGGGAGAAAAATAGAACTTGAAGGACTCTAGTGCAAGTGTAAAGTTATCCCCTTTGTCTGACTCTCCACCTTTAGCCTGTATCTGGGGCTAAACCCCAGCAGTTGCTCTGTCACCCCAGGGCTCCTCCCCAGCAGAGAAGGGGGGGGTCAGGACAAGGAGGCCCAGAGGCTAAACTGGAAAAGGATTTAATGAAACAGCCAAACTAGTGGCAGTGTCAATGCCAAGTGTAAGTTACACCCAGCCCAAGGAACAGGTGGTGGTGGTGGTCACAGTAAGCAGCAAACCAGGAGAAGGAAGAGCCCAAGCAGGAGTCCTCAGCAAACTTCCTTCTTCGGCTCAGCTGCCCTGGCTGACTCGGAACTGCCAATGGCCTGCAGCCCCTGGCTGGCCTGGGATTCTGTGCCAGCCAAACCAGGACACTGACACTGGGGGGGTTTAGTTTGTCACCCTCCCCCTCCACTCTCATGATCTGGGGCTAAGGAGTCTGATGTTAGCAGCAATCAATTCAGCAAACAGTAGGTAGGGTGGGTTTGCTCATGCTGCAGCTTCTGCTGTGTGTAAGCACTGCTGGGACAATGTGAATCATCTGTTCATGAGGAGAGAGGCTGGTAGCAGTGCCTGGCAGAGTTCAGTGACTGGCAAACACTCTCTGCAAGTCTATCAGAACCTGAAAGCCCTCTCTTGTTACTAGAAGGTGTAACTTTGGGTGGGTGTGAGAAGGTATAGAACAAAATGGGTTTGACTGAACAAAATCCATTGTCCTCTCTCTGTGAAACACTGAAATCAGAGCAAGTTTTGTTTAAGAGAGTATGGGCTCTCTTCTGTAGAGTAGTATGGAATTCTTGAGCTGTCATTTTCTTGGTGGTGAGGTTCACAGCTGGGGTGTGGAGGCTGTGGTGCTTTGTCTAAAAAATCCTTACTTCCCTGTGCAAGTTAAAATACTGCTTGGACTCTCAGAGGATAAATCTGCCTGTATGTGACTGACATTAAGGCATTACAACTGCAAAGCCTGCCTAAGAAACCCCAAGCAAACCCAAACCAGCCATTCTGCTTCAGTCTCTCTCACACAGGTGGAGTTCTCCCTCAGTTTAACTCAGGGAGAGTCACATTCTGAAATCAGTAAAATGTTCCAAATCATCCCCAAAACCAACTGCTTGGGAGGGATATCCTTAAAAGCTCTGAAATGCTTACCTCTTGGAACTCTCTTGAGCTTATTTCCTTCCACTGACAGTACTTTCAAAGCAGGCAGGAGACAAGCAACCTTTCCACCCCTGTTAGAGCCACGTGCAGGTGTGGCTATGTCCAGTGTGAGGGTGTGGATGGCATTACCATCGAGGTTTAGAGTTTCTAAACCAGGTAAGCTTCTACAAGCAGTTAAGGTGAGTTCAGAAAGCAGGTTGTTACTGAGATTCAGGTGCTTTAGCATCCATTCCTCATCTCTTCCATCAGGGCACAGGAAAGTTTTGATGTTATTGTAACTGAAGTCAGCTGTTACTGCTGTTTGTGGTATGTCTTCTGGAAGAGCAGATGCTCCAGTAAGAGAACAGTTCAGCAAGAGCTCCCCATCCCACCGGCAGTCCGAGCCATGATGAGTGTCAAGAATCTGCCATGGCTTGGTTCCCACTGATCCAGGAAGGTGAAAGCAAAGCACCACAGCTATGACCCTCAAGTGAAGGTTCTCCATAATATCTGTCTGCAGGATGTAAAACCAGGGTTAAGCTCAGCATAAGACGTTAAACAGAAAGCAGAAATACTTTGCCATTAAAAAGATTCAGCACTGAGCAGGTCACAGAATCACAGAATGTTAGAGGATGGAAAGGGACCTCCAGAGATCATCCACTCCAGCCTCCCCCTGCCAAAAGCAGGATTACCCAGGGTAGTCCACACAGGAATGCATCCAGGTGGGGTTGGAAAGCCTGCAGAGAAGGAGACTCCACAACCTCTCTGGGCAGCCTGCTCCAGGGCTCTGTCACCCTCACTGGAAAGAAGTTTCTCCTCGTGTTAAGGTGAAATCTTCCATGTTCAAGTTTCTGTCCATTGTTCCTTATTATTGCACACCACCAAAAAGAGCTTGGCCCCTCCACCTGCCCCCCACCCCTCAGCTATTGATAGACATTGATCAGATCCTCTCTCAGCCTTCTCTTCTCCAGACTAAACAGCCCCAGAGCTCTCAGCCTCTCTTCAGAGTGGGGATGCTCAAGTCCCCTGATCATCCTTGTGGCTCTCTTGGACTCCCTCCAGCAGGTCTCTGTCTTGAACTGGTGAGCCCAGAACTGGACACAGGATTGCAGCTGTGGTCTCAGCAGGGCAGAGGAGAGAGGGAGAACCTCCCTAGCCCTGCTGGCCACACTCTTCTCTTTCAAACAATGTCCCCAGAGCATTACCAACACTAGGCCTTCAGCAGCCAGGGTGGGAGGCCTGGCTCTAAAAAGAACATTCATGAACTGGTAACCTCCCACCTCCCCCAAAACCCAATCCAAACCTTTTCCTCTTCCAGCCCATCGGCTGAGGAGCAGCTTCTCAGGAGCTCCTGAGCTGCCAGCGGCAACTTGAACCCTACCTCAGGTCTCCTACCCCGAGCAAAGTCCAGCAGGTGCAAGCCATGACGCACAGAGGTGGAACCATTTTCATACTTGCAGCTAATAAAGCAGCAGTTTCCTTGTCAACAACACAGCAAAGCATGGGGAAGGACAACTTCTGAACCACAGCTGGAGCTTGGAATTTATTGTTTCAGAGCAAAGATGAACTCAGTTGTCTTTCACCCACTGAAGCCACCACCTTCAGCCACCCAGGTCGTACCCAGTGTAGTATTTTACACAGGATGTACTTCAAGCTGGACAGAGTCTTATGGGCAGCTGTGGGGGTGCAGTGAGTCCTGTGCCACACAGGGTTCTGTAAACAGAAACGTGTACCTCAGGCAGTTAACCAATGAAATGCCCAACACAAGGCAGGTGTGGTGGTGGTGGTGGTGGCAGTGCTTCCCAAACCCTGTACCAAAGGCAACAAAAATACCTGAATGGTACAAAGCAGAGTGGCTGCCACAATTAATTCCATTGTTCCATTGCTTTAATGCCATTCCATTAATTCCATTGCTACACTGCAACCAAACCCAGCTCTCCAGACCATGATTTAACAGCACCTCTGTGGCAAATCTTTCAGCTGTGTTGCTGGATTGTATTTTCAGGACTCTTGGTGGCCACAAGAATCCAGCACTAGAGCGTGCAGGCGTGTCAGTATTCACCAGAGAACAGCTTTAATAAGCTCTTTGTTTGTTATCTACCTGATTGAGGAAGTATCTTTTATTTTCAAGGTCTATTTCAGCTTTGAGGATGCTGCCCTGGTCATGGGGTCTGTGTTGATAGGTTGGACTCGATGATCCTCAAGGTCTCTTCCAACCTTAGTTATACTGTGATACTGTGCTGCTTCTGGTTTTGTGTGTGTGTGCACAGGTACTTCTATCTATAGAGTGACAAACTTCCCTTAGCAGGAGGGTAAAAATTCTAAATCCATGTTATTTCCTCCTCTGAAGAGTTGAGAGATACTAGCTGAGGCACTACTTAGCAGCAAAGATGTATGCATGGTGTCAGCAACCTGTGTTGAAGTTGTTAATACATCCCAGCTCTAGTGGGAGTGTGAAGTTCATGCAAGATGTGGCTGCTTGTCCGTAATCTTTAACATGAGCAATTCACTGTTTGGTTTTTCTTTGCTACATTTGACTCTCTTTATTCTGGCCTTGTCAGAACAATTCCACTGCTGTCCACCTCTCAGAACTGCAGTAGCTATTGAGCACCACAATCATAGTATGGTCTGGGTTGGAAGGGACCTCTTGAAGGTCATCCAACACTCCTGCAGTCAGCAAGGACATCCTCAACTAGATCAGGTTGCCCAGAGCCCTCTTGAGCCTCACCTTGAATATCTTCAGGGATAGGGCCCCAGCCACCTCCCTGGGCAACCTGTTCCAGTGTTTAACCATCCCCATGGTGCAGAACTTGTTTTTAACATCCAATCTAAATCTTTTCTTCTCTAGTTGGAAGCCATTGCAGTCCCTGCAGGCCTTTGTAAACAGCCTCTCTCCCTCCTTCCTGTAGCCCCCTTCAGGTACTGCCAGGCTGCTATTTAGGTCTCCCCAGAGCCTTCTCTTCTCCAGGCTGAACACCAGCTGCCTCAGGCTGTCCTTGTAGCAGAGGGACTCCAGCTCCCTGATAATTTTTGTGGCCTTCCTCTGGATCTGCTCCATCAGGTCCATGTCCTTCCTGTGCTGAGGGCTTTGCCTCTGAGCAATGAAGGGAAATATGACCCCTCTGACCTCCCATGTGGTGGAACACCTGACCTAAGAATTCCCCTCTGGAAATCATTTCCACCCCTACACATCCTGCAGGAGCACTTCCTGACTTCTAGGGATGACAGGACTTGGGAGCTCAAATTTAAAGTTCTTGTTGCAGCAGAGGCTGGTTTGCATTTTGTGTCAGTCTCTGTACTTTGAGGGCTTGAAAGGCAGGGCAGCCATCTTATCTGCACAGAACAAATGGCCAATTCTGAAGGTTCTGTGTAACATCTGCACAGCTTTCAGGACGTGAAGCCTGTGCTTATCTAGGAAGACTTGCCAGAAAGCTACCTGCAAAGTCACCTTCGTGGCCTCCATTTATGTAGGTAACTTGATGCCACTGCAAAGCAACACTGAAATGAAGAAATACATGGAGCAGGGAAAGGAGGAGCTGCTCTGCTTTTAGTACAGCTCCCTCTTCACATTAAAGCACCCAGGGAAAGGCATTTCTGAGGCTAGTGAGCAAGCTGTAAGTGCAGCCTTTAAAATGTACTTCCAATACAAACACATTTTATAGACACCTCACATAAATGAAGCAACTGGAGCATGCCTGAACTGCCCAGACAGATGTGGAGCTCAGGCAACAACACTTCAATCATCACAGAGCTATTTCCAAACTGAAGCTACATTTCCACACTCCTTATGACTTTGCAAATATTATTTATGCTATCAGAATATCTTTTGAAGGGCATGAGAATATGTGACAGAAACAATGCAAAACTTCAAAGGGAATCCCAGGACTCTGCCTCAGTACAGATAGGGTGAGGCACATTTTGGGGGAAACTATATTAGCATAGAATCATGGAATGGCTCAGGTTGGAAGGGACCTTGCAGATCATCTGCTCTGAGCTCCCCACCAGGGGCAGGGACACCTCTCAAGTAGACTCAGCTGCTCAAGGCTTCATCCAGCCTGGTCTTCAACACCCCCAGGCAGCCACAGCCTGTTCCAGGGTCTCACCACCCTCCAACCAAAGAAATTCCTCAGCTCCAGTCTAACCCTATTCTCCCTCAGCTTCAAACCATTCCCCCTTGTCCTTATCCTTGTCCTGTCCCTAAACACCCTGATGAAAAGTCCCTCTGCAGCCTTCCTGTAGGATCCCTTCAGCTGCTGTAAGGCAACTCTAAGGTCCCCCTGGACCAACCTTTGTCAAGAGATGAAGGCAGAAACCTGCTGCTTTAGCCATCCTGTGCAAATCCACTTCCAACAGGAAATCAGCTGTCCTGTTGAAGGACTTCAGAGAGCAGTTGTGTTCTTAGTAGCCCTCAAAAGTCTTGGGATGCAGGACAGAAATCTCCTCTAAAGGCAACTGAATGTGGTCATGACTGTTCCATGATCATGTTCTCTAAATATATTCTGCTGATCCCAAGTCTGAGAGGTACTTCAGTATGCCTGTAGGCTGAAAGCTTCCTAACTCAGTGCCACCACTGCAGTGAGGAGAACGATGAGCTAATAGTGCTGACTGGAACAGCCTGTTAAAATATATTATGTGCTAAATGTAAGTACAAACTGCTGTAAAAACACAAACCCTTGAAGGCATGCAGCTACTTGATACAAACAGATGTAAACACACCACAAAAACCCACCCCAGCTCTCCTGGCAGTGGTTTGTGCTTCAGTGCGTGGCTCCACAGGGGTTGACAGAGGTCTGACAACCCATGTTGTAGCCTGTCACCTGCACCTTGAACAGAGTCCCATCTGCACACATGCAGAGCTTGAAGCGCAGCCAGTTGCCGTTGTTGAACTGCTCCCCGTAGGACGAGCTGGGCAGGCGGGAGGGGCTGACCATCACCGTGCCGTTCAGGACGATGCTGTTCTCCTGGGAAGGAGGAGGGGAGAACAAAGTACAGCTTCTACTTTAGGCAAGGCAGGTGGGGTTGTGAAAATCGTGGAATGGCTTAGGCTGGAAGGGATCTGAGATCCAGCCTCCCTGCCATGGGCAGGGACTCGGCTGCGCAGGGCCTCATCCAGCCTGGCCTTTAACACCCCCGGGGAGGAGGCAGCCACAGCCTCCCTGGGCAGCCTGGGCCAGAGTCTCACCCTTGTACTGAAGAACATCTTCCTAAGATCTAGTCTAACCCTGCTCTGCCTCAGCTTCAAACCATTCCCCCTTGTCCTGTCTCCAGACACCCTGATGAGAAGTCCCTCTGCAGCCTCCCTGTAGGATCCCTTCAGTTATTGGAAGGCAGCTCTGAGGTCCTGCCAGAGCTTTCTCTTCTCTAGGCTGAACAACCCCAGCTCCCTCAGCCTATTCTCATAGCAGAGGTGCTGCAGCCCTTGGATGATCTTTGTGGGCCTCCTCTGGACCTCCCTGACTCTGAAGCTAAGCTGATTTGCAACACTTACTGCTTTCAGCTCCATGTTGCCTCCCATCCGAAACTCGATGGTCTTGCCTGTGATGAAAACCCCTTCGTTTCCACGGACAATAGCACGGCCATCCACCTTTATGTTTAGATCACTGGTGGCATTGCTGGTGATCTAGGGACACAAACAAACCGAAAGTGTCTCACAGATCGGTGACAATGTGCCACTTGGCTTTGTCTGAGTAACTTAACCCCCTCAAAAGTATGCTACACGATAAAAAGAGTTCAATGTGCTTCTTGCCCTTCTGCCATTGTGCCCAGGAGACTTCTGCCCAGCTGTTGTTCTTCCTACGTCCACATTTCAAAACAAGGATTGCTTCATTTTGGAAGGTATGGAAAATAGTTTGGTTTTGTCATCAAAGTAATAATTACTATGAGAATTGTGTGGGATACACAAGATTACACTTGTGAGTGCAGGACTGGTGGTGTCAGCTTGCTCCTGGCTTCATAGAATCACAGAACTGTCAGGGTTGGAAGAGACCTCAAGGATCATTAAGTTCCCTGCCATGGGCAGCTTGCCCACAGCCACATCCAGGCTGGCCTTGAAAACTCCTAGGGATGGGACTCTAGCACCTCAATGTCCTTCCTGTAGCTAGGGGCCCACAACTGAACACAATACTCAGGATGTGGCCTCACCAGTGCCAAACACGGGGATGATCACCTCCCTGTCCCTGCTGGCCACCCTGTTTCTACACCAAGGAAGCCATTGGCTTTCTTTGCCACCTGGGCACACTGCTGACTGATATTTAATCAAGTGTCAACCAACACCCCCAGATCCCTCTCCAAGTCACAGCTTTCCATCCACACCCCCCAGCTGTAGCTTAGCATGGGGTTGCTGTGACGCAGGTGGAGGAGCAGTTTCATTCTCCAGCTAAGACAAGAAGCAAGGGGCAGTTAGCAGAGACCTACCCTCTCTGTGGAGGCCTTCTGTACGTTGAGGATTTTAACCCCGTTGGGCAGGTGGAACTCGTGGGTCTCGTAGTCTGTGCTGAACAAGGTGTTCTGCGTCCGGGGGTCAACGAACTCCATGCCGATATCGCTGGTAATCGAAGTTTTGTCTTTCTCCACGCTGAGCTTGGTTGTTCCTTGCTGAAACACAATCTTCAGAAACAAAGTCATGAGATGGCTTAGGTTGGAAGGGACCTCGGAGACCAGCTACTCCAACCTCTCTGCCATGGGCAGGGACACCTCTCAACTAGACTCAGGGCTCAAGGCCTCATCCGACCTGGCCTTCAACACCTCCAGGGAGGAGGCAGCCACAACCTCCCTGGGGCAGCCAATTCCAGAGTCTCACCACCCTGCTACCAGAGAATTTCTTCCTAAGCTCCAGTCTAACCCTGCTCTCCCTCAGCTTCAAACCATTCCCCTTTGTCCTGTCTGTAGACACCCTGATGAAAAGTCCCTCCGCAGCTTTCCTGTAGGATCCCTTCAGGTATTGGAAGGCAGCTCTAAGCTTCCCCCCCGAGTTGTCTCTTCTCCAGGCTGAACACCACCATCTCCCTCAGCCTATCCTCATAGCAGAGGTGGTGCAGCCCTTGGATCATCTTTGTGGCTCTCTGGACTCACTTCAACATCATTGTCCTTAAGCTGGGGACAACGGAACAGGACTTGAGGTGGGGTCTCAGCAGATCAAAGGGGCAGAATCCCCTCTCTTGCCCTGCTGGCCACACTCTACCTGATTCATCCCAGCACACTGCTCCCTTCTGGTCTGTGTGAGGGCAGTGCCAGCTCATGGTGAGTTCTCAGCAATCAATACCCTCAAGTCTCTTTCTTCAGAGCTACTTTCAACCCACTCTGCACCCAGCCTGGATCTGTGCCTGGGACTGGCCCAACCCAGATGCAGTGACTTGCACTGTGACTTGTTGGACCTCATGCAGTTGTCACTGGCCCTCTTCTCAAGCCTGTCCAGACCCTGCTGGATGGCATCCCAGTCAGTGCTGTTTCCAGTACAATGTTTATTAATCTGAACTCCACTGCAGGGTGCTGCTGAGAAGCTGTCAGGTGGTAACTTACAGGCTGATTGTTGCCAGTGATCACCAAGTCCTCGTTCCGCCTGCCTCCCACGGTGCTTTTGTAGAGGGGGTGGATGACGCCCATGTCCGAGACCTGCTTGAAGCGCAGCAGGCCGCTCTCGTGGAACTCCATGCTGTCACAGCCGTTGGGGCCGATGCGGATCACCGCCCAGATAACCAGCGTGATCTGCGGGCACACGCGCGCGCCCAAAGCTCACTCTGCTGCTTTGGCTCTCCCCACAGCTACTGGATGAACCACATCACGCCATCACAGCACGTGAGGGGTTGGAAGGGACCTCCAGACATCATCCCATACAATGCCCCTGCCTCATCCAATCTCAAACACCTCCAGGGACGCTGACCCCGCCACCTCCCTGGGCAGCCCATTCCAATGGCCAAGCTCTCTTGCTGGGAAGAACTTTTTTCTTCACAGCCCTGCTGAGCTGTATTAGAGTAAGTTTTATTTCTCTAGTAGACCACCAAAATGAAATACATCCCAACACTGCAGAGAGCCTAAGCATTATACTCACAATCAGGTTGATGACGGCCAAAATGAAGAGCAGAACAATCACACAGATGGCCAAGTTGCCTTTCCTGCCACGTAAGCCTGTCTTGTGCAGCCGGTCTTCATCGATCGGAATGTATCCAGCTTTGAAGTTGCTGTTGTGCTCCTTGTTAACGTTCCTGCGCTCCACAGCCTTCTCTCGCATGGACTTCTTCACCGGGCCGTTGGAGCTTGGCTGGAACACAAAGCACGGATTCACTGTTACAAGGCACGTCAAGCCACCCAAATCACACACAGCTATGCACACAATAAGCAGAAGTCGGAATTGACTTAGTGGAACAGTTCAGGATTACAGAGTACAGACTTAACCAGGTTGGAAAAGACCTCAGAGCTCATCAAGTCCAACTATCACCCAGCACCATCTAATCAACTAAACCATGGCACCAAGTGCCTCAGCCAGGCTCCTCTTAAACACTTACAGTGATGGTGACTCCACCACCTCCCTGGGCAGCACATTCCCATGGCCAATCTCTCTTGCTGGGAAGAATTTCTTCCTAACATCCATCTTAAACCTTCCCTGGTGCAGCCTGAGACTGTGTCCTCTTGTTCTGGTGCTGGTTGCCTGAGAGAAGAGACCAACCCCCACCTGGCTACAACCTCCCTTCAGGTAGTTGTAGAGAGCAATAAGGTCTCCCCTGAGCCTCCTCTTCTCCAGGCTACATTTCAGTCTGCCACACTGTACTTAGAACACACATTCACAACCACTGCAATCTCTGCTAAGGCAACGACTAAAATCAAAATCCAGAGGTGGATACAGTTTGTTAAGTTGGTTTGATGGCACAGAGTTTGCATTTAATTTCTGTTGCTTGCATGCAGCTTTATGAAAAATACTCTTAAGACTCCAAACCTGGCATGGGAACTCAGCCAGCCTAGCTTCAATGTAAGCATTTGAAGCCACTTGATTGGAAGGGATATCCCATCAATGCAACAATAACCCAGAGGAGACTGGATAGGGCACTTGGTGCCCTAGTCTAGTTGATTAGATAGGGTTGGGTGATCGCTTGGACTTGGAGGTCTTTTCCAGCCTGGCTGATTCTGATTCTACTGCCTCCGTTCTTCTCCCTCCGGCTTGGAGCAGCGCTGGCAGTCTCCGTCCCGCCCGTCCAACGGGGTGAGAGTGGCATCCTTACTAACAAATTTAGCTGTCACTCCCGTGTGAGACCTCGGATGCCGAGCCCGAATCTGAGCTCCAGCCTTATTTATAGCGTGCCGCGGAGCCAGCAGGCGAGCGCCAGCCTTGCGAGACGGCTGACAGCGCAGCCCTATAAATACCGGCCGGCCGCTTTCCGCCTCGTTAATTACTGGCAAGCGCCTATGCACGGAAGGTAGTCACATTCCCGTGCAGAAATGCCGGAACGCTCTGTTTCCAGCACAGAAAATGGGCTTCTTTCCGAAGAGATCCTGCAGGCTGGACGGCGACATTCCGTCCGCGCCGCGCCGCGTCCCGCCCCGGCAGCGGGCTCGGGCTGCCGCTGCCCCGCCGCGGCGGCTGCCCCGGCCAGGCGAAGGGCGTGCTCCCCGCGCAGCGCCGGGCACGGGGCAGGAACGCTCTCCTCCCCGGCTGGTGCAGGCGGCGGGGAGCCGGGGACCCGGCACGGCCCCCCGCGGCCGCCGCACCGCAGGGCTCCGGCACCAAACCGGCCTCGGCCACCGCCGCGAAAATGGCGCCCCCGCCCGAGCGCCCCCTCCACGAGCAGCACCCCTCCGCCGGCCACGCTGCTCCGGGGGCTGGCCGCGGCCCTGCGGGCTGCCAGGCGGGCCTCGCTTCCCCTTCGCCCCGGCGCGGATGGCTCCGGTCACCTCCCCATGCCTGCGACACAGCGGGACAGACCTGCTCGGGAGCGGCCGCCGCCATCTTCCTCCGCCGCCGCCGCCGCCGTAGCGGGGGGGGCTCGCGCGCGCCCCCTCGCGGCGCCAGAGGCGGGGGCGGCCAGGATCGAGCTCGGCGCCGCTCCGTGGGGCGAGTCCTTGCGGCCGGCTCGGAGACGCAGCACCCGGCGGCACCCGCATCCCGCCTGGCCGGGCTGTGCGACTGCGGGTAGCCGTGGGGCGGCGGTCTCGTTACCACAACCGAGGCGCGCCCTAGCCCGCGTCGCCATGGCAGCCGCTGCCGCGCCGGTCCCGGCCTACGTTACAATCGCGACTATAAAAGCGGCGCGAAGGCAGCGCCGCCCAGAGCGGCGGGTCCGGGCTGGCGGATACCATCTCGCCGCCCGCCTGCGGGAGGGCTGCTGGACCGACGGGGCAAGACCAAACCGGACGAGACAGAGGAAGCAGCGCAGGTCGTCCCATTCCAACTCCAGGAACGAACTGACAGCTGGCCATGGCCGACGGCTTGAGGAGGCTGGCGAACAGCGAGAGCGCCCGGGTGCTGCAGGAGAAGCTGGAGAGCTGGTACCGGGACTACGAGGTGGGCCGCGCGGGCGGGTGCGGCTGGGGGGCTGTACGGAGAGCCCCTAGCGCAGCGGGCGGCAGGACGCCGTTGCCGCGGTGCCCGGGGCCGTGCGGCGGTTGCTGCGGTTGCTGCGGTGACGGCGGGACGCGGAGCGGCGGCGGCCCCCTCCCCACCGCCTCCCGCCCAGCGCAGCCCGGACCCCCGCCCGGCCCTGGGCCAGCAGGTGGTGGCCGCCGCTCGGCGCTCAGGTCGGTCTGGGTCGTGACCCCACACGTGCACCTGCTTACCGCAGCTTTAACGCCCACCGCCTGGAGCGCTCGCTGAAAGTCAGGACTGGAGGTTAAAAGAGCTTTGAGCTGTAATGACTTAAGTCTGGCTGAAAGAAGAGCTTTGAGGCAAAACGGCCAGCAGGTGGAAGGGCCAGGGGTGAGGCTGTGCTCTGAAGAAACCACCTGTGGCCTGAGAGCAGTCAGGAAAACGTGAGGGAAAAGGATGCTGAAAGTGAGATCGGAGGTACCCAACTTTATAGCTCTTCTGGGTGGGAAACCTGTTAGAGCTGGGAGGCTGCAGAAGGGCTTCAGAAGTGAGGGATGCACGTCTGAGGAAAGAAATTTGGACATGGATGAGGAGATGGCTGCAGGTGGACGTAGTGGAATGTGTGGAGTTGAGTAAGAGGTGAGAAGAGACTGAGGGCGCAGTCCTGTGGAAGGAGTAGAGGAGGTGCAAAATGGGGGAAGGATGATCTGAGACTTGACAGCTAAGAGTTATCTTTAGTTTTCCTTTTTACACCCAATAGCGATTTATTTATCTTTTTCTACTTTTCTGCTCAAAATCTATAACAAACTTTTAAAGGCATAGCCTAAAACTACGATAAGAATCTTGGCAGAGTTCTCACTCCTGTGACACCAAGAGCCATTAGCTTTAGGGCACCGAGAGCTGTCTTGGCCATGAGCCTGTGGCCGTGTGCTGTGAGAAAGGGTGCTGAGCAGCAGTGAAGCCTTTTCAGGGGGAGGCAGTTCTTTTTTAGACATTGTGGCATGTAGGAGTTGCAGCATGTTCATAGTCAGTGTAAATCCTTGAAGGGTTTTGATAAGGAGTCTGAGTATAGCTGGTAAAGCCGGAGGAGCAAAGCTTGCCAATGGGTGGGGGAGGTAGACCTCTGGAGAGCTGAGCTCCCACTCTTGTGGGGGCTGGACTTGCTATAATAAGTGAGGTGGGGGTAGTCTCTGAGGTCTTGGAAAGTGAAGAGGAGGTGGCTGTTGCAGAGCTGGCAGATGGGAGCACCACGGGTGTGATGTTGGTGTAATGAGCTGGAAAAATGCACTTTGCAGTGATGCTCTGGTATGAGACTGCCCCTTGAGGCCTGAGGAAAGCATGTTGTATCAAACAAAACACAAGCTGGCAGGGGCATGGGGGGCAGTTTTAGAAGCTTGTAAAAACCATATGGAGCCATTAAAGGCTGAAGCCCTATGGGAGGTAGTCTATGCTGGAGATGATACTCAGGTTAGGGGTCAAGATTAAGGAAGCAGGTCCAAAGTAGGTGATCTCCTGGCAGATGCAGTAACATCCTGGGCAGGTTAACCCCATCAACTCCTTTTCAGGATTGCATTTGCTGAAAGTTTTGCTGTTGTGTTGTTTCCTAGGCATAATGCTGAAGTCTGTCCATTCTTCAGTTAAAAATCAGATTGAATTGCATGGAGGCCTCATGTTGCTGGGGATTATACAGCCTGGTATTACATCAGCTAATACAGAAAACCAACTTTTGGACTAATGTGTTGATTTATGCAAGAGTCTCCTCTCTTACTGCTTTAGAAAGGTCTGTGTTGAAAGGCTGCTTCACAGATGCATAATTATGATGATGACTCTTTTAGACATGTTTGTGGTTGCATCTTTTTGAATGGGGGAAGGAGTAAGCTGGCTCAAGCGAGTTAACTGGGTGCCAGAAGCCCTGATGTCTTCTTCATTTGCCCATTAGCAGTGTGAATCGTTTGAAGATCAGTGTTTCAGGGGTTGCAGTAAGGAAAGGTTGTGCAGATGTAGCCATAGGGAAGAAGTCATCATAACAGGAATGCTTTTGAGTAGCAGAGCCCAGGCAGATCTATTCATATCTATTGTTTTGCAGATTAATTCCTGTGACCAGAATCTGAACCAGTGCTGTGACATGATAGAATTGAACTCTCAGATCCAAGGGCAGCTCTTTGCAATCCTCAGTGAAACATCTCAAGAAGGTAAATCAGTGTCTTGTTTTATTACTGACACCTTTTCATAGGGGGTCTTCTTTTTAAGCTCTGCCTCTTTCTGTCAGTTAGTTAATCTCTTAATGTATGTGTTTTCTTAGGTGGGAACTATGCAGGTATGGAAACAATAAAAACTCGTCTCCTGCCATGGCTAGGCACTTGTTTTTCCTGTGCTGCTTCCAGAAGGCTCTTGGAAACCAACCTCTCTCTCACTCAGGTATGTACCAAATTGACATTAAAGGATTAGAACAGTGTGATGTTACCTGCAGGAGAGCTTTCGTGACCTTCTGTCAACAGCAGCCTCCCTCCCCCATTTTGCTTAATGAAATATGTCCTTAACTGCTCATGGAGACAACTGCACTCTTCCTCTGTTTGATCTCTTATGTTTCCTTTGAAAGGGAAATCAAAGAGGTCATTAAAGCTCCTTCTGGCCTCCTCAGGCTTATGCTGTTTCACAGCAATCAGTGACAATATGGAGCAATTTGCTTTGGAAGGGAAACTGTGGTCTTGCACTGCCTTCCTTTTCTAGGGAAAGAGAGCTATGCTACATTGACATGTTGAGTGTTCTGGATTTGTCATTGCACGTGGCAGTCAAAATGTGAAGAAAAGCCTGCTGCTCAGTTACTTGGTTCTGGTAGGCCTGTGTAAAGCTGCAGAACTGAGCTCCATGTGTACTAGTCTACTTCTGTATTCTCCATCAGGAAGTGTAAATCAGTTGAATGCTTTTCCTAATGCAATTGAGTCCTTGTTCTGTCTGTGTGTGTGTGTGCCTGGAAGGTACTGCTTGTGTGTCTAGGACAGCAATTGCTTTTGTTTTCAGTCCCTTTGGAAACAGCCTTTACTGAGGTTTTTAGACCATCAACTGCTAATTATGCTGAACTGCATTGCTGAAGGATTCTGTAAGGCAGGATGTTCAAGCAGTGTGGATATGTTTTGTTGTAGGATTCATTGGAGAAAGAGAGACAACTGAATGAGCTGGCCAGCACTCAGTCCTTTAAACTGCAAGAGCTGCAGGAAGAACTGACTTCAACTCGTCTACAGCTTGACCATTTGCAACAAGAGTAAGGCAATCCACTCTCATTCTGGGGTTTATTTTTTGGTTTTCAGCCAGCCATAATTTTCTGTTGACATCTAAATACTGATGGAGGTTTGTGAAATGCTTTGTGCCTGCCTTAGAATCCAGGCTTCAAAGCACATTTAGGCTCTGGATTGTCTGTGTGTCCCCTGCAAAGTGGGCTACAAATTGTATGGTCACACCCAACATTCATAAACTGACCTTGTAGGCTTTCCTTCTGGCAGAGGAGTTGGAAAGCCTGCCAGCATTCCAGACAAAAGCATGACCTTTCCACCATTCCTGGTGGAATTACAGTCAATGAACTGCTGTTTGCTCAGCAAACCTCAGTAAAACTCAATTGAGTAGCTATAGTGCAGCAAGACCTGCAACATGACAGTATTATGGTATCTGAACATCTGGGTGCTCGATTTTTGAGTGAAGCAAAGGTGCTATTTTCTTGTTCTGTGAATCACCTTTTCAAAATGTGAATTCTTTCAGTTTTTGTCTGTAAACTTGGGTTTTGAGACTTGGAGTAGCTGATGATCTCATTACTCTCATCCATAGACTATCTCACATACTTAGATCAAAGCATGTTTTGCAAGACATCTCGATCTCCTGGGCTGTCAGAGCAAATCTGGTCTAGACTTGATGTAATTCAATCTTGATTACTTGACTAACATCATTGGTGATACTCTTTGACTAATGTAGTTCAGCAAAGAAAAGAACCTGAGGACCTGGTATAAGAAAACACCTAGAGACTTAAACTGTAGGAAAGAGAACTGAACTGCTTTAGTTAACATCTTGAATATGAGAAAGAAGAGTTTCTTAGGCCTCATTATCTGAGCTAGTGCAGGTTTTGTTACCCAGTGGTATCTCCTGCCACAGTATACTTCTACATTTTAAGGTGTAATTCAGAGCATGCTTTAGACTAGGGGGTTTTTAAACTCTGGACTTCTCTGTATTTAAGGAACTGGCTCAATATTTCTCCTCTCTTTCTGTTCTTTATTGGATGATGAGGAGAGACCTAATAGCAGCCTTCTAGTACCTGAAGGGGGCCTACAAGAAGGATGGAGGGAGGCTGTTTACAAAAGCCTGCAGTGACAGGACAAGGGGCAATGGCTTCAAACTAGAGAAGAGCAGATCTAGATTGGATGTTAGAAACAAGCTCTTTACTATGAGGGTGGTGGAACGCTGGGCCAGGTTGCTGAGGGAGGTGGTTGAGGCTCCATCCCTGGAGACATTCAGGGTGAGGCTCGAGAGGGCTCTGGGCAGCCTGATCTAGTTGAGAATGTCCCTGCTGACTGCAGAGGGGGCTGGATTGGATGACCTTTGGAGGTGTCTTTGAACCCAGAGCATTCTATGGTTAACTGCTAGACAGTTTGCATTGGTAGAAGGACATCTTGTGACTGGCTTTATTCTGTGTTCCTCAGTCTGGAGACCTCCCGTGCACAAGAAAAGGATGCCCTAAAGAAGTTAGAGCGCCTGAATGACTATGAGCAGCAGATTCAGTTACTGAGGGATGAGATTTCCATCCTGGATGCCAGGAAGTCCCTTCTCCACAGCAGGTAGAGGCATTATTCACAGAAGTCACTGAATCAGAAAATACTCACGTTGGGTAGCATGAATTTCCACTCCATTTGAAACTGAAGCATAAATGAAAGCCAAGCTTTTGTACTCTGTTACGGAGGAACAAACTCTTTTTGACTGAGTTCTCTTAGTGCCCAGAAGTTTTAATGTGGGTCAGATGTTAAGTTTCTGGCAGAAGAGTGAAGAGCAGCTTTACAAAATACATTGAAAGCAGCTGTGGAGAATAACCAGCGATGGTTAGCTGGTTTTCTTTACAAGACCTCTTTGAATACCGTACCATTATGGGCCAGAACCTCTCACTTGTTTGACTTTACAACCCCACAAGTGTTTGCCTTTCCCCTTACTGTTTAAAACAAAGTGCTAGGCTACACAAACTTTAGGAATGACTTTGGTTGCTGTTGTTCAGGCTCTAGCCCACAAAGGGCATTGACCCAAACGCTTTTGTGTTGGACTAACCAGCTGTAGCTTGACTTCTGTAGCTTGGCTGAAAGTCTCAGCTTGCCCCCAATATTAAATGGACACACAACTCTGCAATAGGAAAAACCATCTGAGGATGGTGAAGTGGCTGTCTACAAGCACCTGAAGGGTGGTTGTAGCTAAGTGGAGGTTGGTCTCTTCTCTCAGGCAATCAGCAGCAGAACAAGAGGACACAGTCTCAAGCTGTGCAGGGGGAAGTTTAGGCTTGATCTTAGAAAAATGATCTTCCCATAAAGAGATATTGGCCGTTGAAATGTGCTGCCCAGGGAGGTGGTGGGGTCACTGTCCCAGGAAGTGCTTAAGAAAAGGCTGTATGAGGCGCTTGGTGCCAGGGTCTGGCTGATGAGGTAGGGTTGGGTGATTGATTGGACTTGATGATCTTGGAGGTCTCCTCCAACCTGGCTGATTCTGTGCTTCATTCCTTGGCTGTGCTAGGCTAGCCCGGAGCCGCTCTCCTTCCCCCAGGCGTGGTGAGGGCAAGTTCCCTGGCTCTCTGCTGCTGAGGAGCTGCTCCCCGGGCCGAGCCAGGCGCACTAACGCCTCCCGTCGTGCCCGCCTGGTGGCTCGCTTCGGTGACATTTATGCTCAGGAACGTTTGGATGCAGAGACCCTTTTGAGGACATACACCAGCGACATGGAGACGGTGCAGAGGATCATCTACATTGCAGCTGTGGTAAGGAAAAGGATGTTGAGAGTCACAGAATTGTTTTGGTTGGAAAAGACCTCTAAGATGGAGTCCAACCATCAGCCTAACTCCACCATGGACATTAAACCATGTCCCAGGTCCTACACATCTTTTGGAACACCTGCAGGGACAATTATTCCACCACTTCCCTGGGCAGATGGTATACAGAAATGTGTTATAAAATGTTCTAGCTGGATTGGATTGAACTGTGGAAATTAGCATTTCTGTAAGGTGTGGAGAAGAAAACTTGATCTCTTTTTCCCTTTTGGTTTTCTTTTCTCTCATACTTTCACACTGAACTCTCAGTTTAGTGTCCTTCTCTAGCACTAGAACAGGGACAGTGGTCTACAGTGCAGGTGCATAAGACTGAATGGCTGTGAGCAGAGAATTCCTGCACTAAACACCACCACTCATTGAGATTAATTACTTTGGGAATACTACATTTTAGTGAGCTAAACATCTTCCCATGTCATGCTTCCCTTTTCCCTGTAGCTATGTGCTGCTTCTAGTTTTGTTTGGTCCCTTGAAATAACCTTTATTATGGGCTCAGTCTAAAGAGCTAGTTCAGTTTTCTGTACTGCAGCTTCTTTGCTGTAGTACCTACCTGTGTCAAGCTGTGTGTGATGCCAGGAGCACTGCACTTTCTGAAGTGTTGGCTACTTTTTCCCCACAGCTGTCATCCAAGTTGCATTCCAATTTAACCTTTCCTCCTAACAGACAAGAGATGCTCTTGTCTGATATGTTGCACAGAAAATGCAGCTACTGAGTCTTCTGCTCTGGTTATCTTTGATTGCATTGCTTGTGTATGTGTGATGGGATCCTGCCTAAAATAGAGGGTTAGGTGGGCAGCTTTTCAATCCTGTCTCCTGCAAATCATATGTGATTCAATCAGAGATGTCCTCCCAGTTGAGCACTATTTTTAACTTCCACTTTTTTGCAGCAGCACTTTATATTCCTCCCTGCAATGGTGATAGAGTTAAGTGATTAAAAGAAACTTGATCAGTCTGCTGCATTTACTGGATGCTCTTTGTTTGCAGGAATCTTTTCATGCAGCAAAGATGGCCTACAGGCAGTTCAAAATACTTGTGAGAGAGACTCTGTCTCTGGGTCACACAGGTCCTGAGTCACTTGAAGATGCTGTCCTGGATTATATAGTTCGCCATGATGATCTGTATGACGTGCAAGCCAGTGTCAACGTAAGTCAAGGGCAGTGGGGAGGTGACCTGTTGATCTGTCTGAGCAGCTGATACACGTGGAGTGCATAAACTGGAGATACTCTCTAACCTGCAGAAAGTTTATTGCATGGGTTTTGTCTTGTAGCAGTTTATTTAGGCTGTCAGGGAGGGATAGGACTGGGGCGAATGGAGCAAAACTAGAAATGGGAAGATTGAGATTGGATGATAGGAAGGAGTTCTTCCCCATGAGGGTGGTGAGAGCCTGGCACAGGTTGCCCAGGGAGGTGGTAGAAGCCTCATCCCTGGAGGTGTTTGCAGCCAGGCTGGATGTGGCTGTGAGCAACCTGCTGTAGTGTGAGGTGTCCCTGCCCATGGCAGGTGGGTTGGAACTGGCTGAGCCTTGAGGTCCCTAACAATTCTATGATTTTCCACAATAATGCTGTGGCATGGCCCAGTAATCACTTTTATTTCTTTAGCTGCCTGTGACTGGAATGTCTGTCAGAATCTCTTTTGTTGTCTTTAATAAATTCTGTGCATCTCCCTCATAAGACTGGTGGCAGTGCTTTATTTCTGAAGTCAATGCTTTCTGGAATAGCCAAAGAGAACACTGTGAGGAGCTTCTTACACTGGGGGTTGTGTTGTGTTGGTTTTGGGGTTTTGAATGTAGACAGCTAAGAGGCATCCATAGAAGAGATCTCCCTGCTAGTGAGCTCCAACTGACTCAGCTGTGTTTATTTTTCAGGAGGTAATCCGCTCCATGAACATCAACCCAAAGATTTCATTTCCACCAGAGATTGATTTCATTGTGATCAGCACTTTGATTCGGGAGCTGTGCCGTGTGGCTTTCTCCATGCAGACTCTCCTCCCTCCTCTTGATATTGCCTTTGGCACTGATGGAGAGCTTTTCAGTGAGAACAAGTAAGAGCTCTTCATTTTCACTCAGGTTCTTTGGTATTCAAAAATGAATCAGGTTTTATCATGAAGTGGCTTGACACTGTTAATCACACAGGCTCTTATCAGGTCACTGGACTGGGCACAGCAGGTGAGATGGGTTCATAGAATGGCTTAGGTTGGAATTGACCTCAAAGAACATCTCCTCCAACCTCCTGGCCATGGGCCAGGGACACCTCTCAACTAGACTCAACTGCTCAAGGCCTCATCCAGCATTGCCTTCAACACCCCCAGGGAGGAGGCAGCCACAACCTCCCTGTGTGACCTATTCTGTAGTCTCACCACCCTTGCACTGAAGAACTCTTCCTAAGATCCAGTCTAACCCTGCTTTCCCTCAGCTTCAAATATTGTCCTCTTGCTAGACACCCCTATGAATACTGTCAAGAGGTTTATAACCTGTGGCTGCCTTTTCTCCTCATTGGTGATTTGCAGCACGTATTTATCTTCTGGCACTTAGATGCAGGCATTTCTTGTGCTGTGTTTCCACAGGTACCATCGTAGCTTTGACTCAGATTTCACAGCTGCTTTGGTGGCCTACCATGTCTGGCCTGCTCTGATGGAAGATGACATTGTCATCGTGAAGGGAGAGGCAGTCACTAAAAGAGGAGCTCTGGTACGTACTTCTGTTGAGCAGCATGTTAAGGGAAGCCATTGGATTTAAATGCTCTTAATCTTAAAAGGTGAATTCTTGATCATTCCTTAGCTGGCTGGAATTGTGTACATCAAATATCAGTCAGGTTTGAGTGCCTCATCCTGCTTTTTAGGATGAATGGTTCCATTTGCCTTAACTAATCACTGTGCAGATGTGTGATTGTTAGCAGAGCCTGTTCTAAGGAGGAAGCTTATTGTGTGTTTGCTCTCTCTCCTCAAGCCTTGCCTCCATCCTGGCAAGTCTGCTTGCTGAGTCTCTTTAATAAAGGCTTTCTCTCAAGAGAGGTTTGTCAATCTCTTCCCTTGCAGTGGTCTTGCAGAAGTAGGAGTCGAGGCAGAAGCCGAGGCCGTAGCACCAGTCCTCTTCGGTCACATCACGTAAGCCTCAGCTGAACGCTGGCAGTGTTAACAGCATGGAATGTTTTTAAACTCAGAACATAGCAACCTTTTAAACATGCTGATGCACCACATGTACACTTGAGCATTGGGAAGAAATGCCTTTGCTGGCTCTGGAGTGAGGTGAACCTGAGCTGACAGTTGTTGCCTGGTGTAATTATCAGTGGGGGTACTGTATGAGAAGTAGGTGATAGTTAAATTCTCAGAAGCATCAACTGTGGATCTCAGAATGCTTTCCTCCTCCTCCCCCTTGCTTCAGTGCTCTTCTGAATAGCTAATGGCATCATCTGGAAGTGTTTTAGTCATCTTGCAGTACAGCACCATGGTTATTGCCTCCTGGAATTAGTGATCTAAATTTACCCTCCAATGTTTCTAAGGAGCAGAAAATCAGTACAGAGTGGGCAGGAGGGGAGAAACTGTGGTAGCAGTAATAAGAGATGTGAAACCTTGGCAGAGTTCTACTTAGGGTATAGTTACACTAGATTTCAAATAGTTTCAATAAAAATAATGTGCTTTTCCCACTAATTGTGAGCCCATCTTAATCAATTGCCATAGGTGCCCTCCACTTACAACCTGGGTATTGAAAATGAGAGTCACTTTTACCTGTTACCTGTGGAAGGAAAACTAGAAGCTTGTTGAATTTGTCTTTTTAGCAGTGGAGCTGTAGCAATAGACAACTGCAAACTTTCTGAATGCTGATGGGTCCCCAGGTGGCTTTCTTGGGGCCAGATCTTTAGCAAGCCTGACTTCTCTTCTCTTTGTCTTGCAGTTGTCTCGAAGCCGCAGCTCTTCACCGCTGAGGAGTGGAAGCCCAAGTAAGTGAGCCATGGTAGTGCATAATGACTCATGGTTTTCACATTAAGCTTGTGAACAACAGAGCAGAGAGAGAAAATAATGTGCTGGAGGTCTTTGACTCTAACACTTGTCCAAGGCTTCTTTTCTTAATGGGTAGCCCCTTTCTTTTCTGTGTGGGGGAAAAAGGCTGAAATCCCTGTCTTGGAGGAGAGCTTGTTTTTCACTCTACTCAAACCACTGTCATGAGCTCTCTCTGCTGGTTGCCTTTGTGGGCAGTGCTGTAGAAAGTAAAACTTGTTCTCGTCCCTACACAAGAGACAGCTGCATGGGTACTTGCTCCATGCCTTTCAGAAGTGACAGCTGAGCATCCATAGTGAAGTGGGGGATTTCAGACAGTACAAATGAGTGTCCATCTTGAGGCCAAACCAGTGTCTGCTGGCTCCATGCCTTTCAGAAGTGACAGCTGAGTGTCAATAGTGGAGGATTTCAGATAGTACAAATGAGTGTCCGTCTTGAGGCCAAGCCAGTGTCTGCTGGCTCCATGCCTTTCAGAAGTGACAGCTGAGTGTCAATAGTGGAGGATTTCAGACAGTACAAATGAGTGTCCATCTTGAGGCCAAACCAGTGTCTGCTGCCTCCATGCCTTTCAAAAGCAACAGCTAAGTGTCAGTGGTGGAGGACTGCAAACAGTACAAATGAGTGTCCATCTTGAGGCCAAGCCAATGTCTGCTGGCTCCATGCCTTTCAAAAGCAACAGTTGAGTATCACTGGTGAAATGGAGGATTGCAAGCAGTACAGATGAGTGTCCATCTTGAGGCCAAGCCCATTCAGAGTTGCAGAACAAAAGTGGTTGTACTGAAATGTGTCTCTCTCTTCAACAGGGCGTTAATGGAACACGTCCTGTGGTTCAGTACCTCTGGATCCAACAGCCTCACTGGGTGCCTTTTCCCTTCAAGAATACCTCAAATATCACAATAATGTGAATGGCAACTGTCACTCCAAATGCAGTTTGTGCTCAGTGCAGTTCTTAACAGTATAGAATGCTTGTTTATAATTTTAGAAGCTGATTCAACCTTTCCAGAAATGAAGTGCATGCAATATAGGATCATACTCATTTAGCAACACAGCACTGAGGAACCTGTGCTGTAATCCTGCATCTAGAATGTCTTTCACAGACACAAAATGATCCCCAGTTTATCTTGGTAGGGTGTTTGATGCAACCTGAATGGTTAATGTTGCAGCATGTTGAGGTTAACTGTTACTTGAAAATGTTTTCATTAACTGGTGCTTATTTCATAGAATGGCTTAGGTTGGAAGGGCCCTTAGAGATCATCTACTCCATCCTCCCTGCCATGGACTGGGACACTTCTCAACTAGACTCAGCTGCTGAAGTCCTCATCCAACCTGGCCTTCAACACCCCAGGGAGGAGGCAGTCACAGCCTCCCTGGGCAGCCTATTCCAGAGTCTCACCACCCTCCTACTGAAGAACTTCTTCCTAAGCTCTAGTCTAACCCTGGTCTGCCTCAGCTTCAAAACCATTCCCCCTTGTCCTCTCACTAGACACCTTTATGAAAAGTTCCTCTCCCATCTTCCTGTAGGATCCCTTCAGGTATTGGGAGGCAATATTAACAATGTTAGAAAGCATCAATAACCTTAGGATGTCCCTGTCTCACATAGCATCCTTTTAAATACGTCCTTGTGGTTAACTGAATTTCCTAACTGCAGTGCAAAGGTTGCACAGAACAGTCAGAAACTCTCCAATCCTCCACCAGTCCCCAGGACTTGATTGGCATTTACTTATGAAAGCATAAATGTGTGCTTTAGCAAGGCAGTAATTGTCCTTGGTGCAGTCATTGTTACTCAGACACTAACAGCATAAAAACTTGTAGGTTGGAACTTGCCACTGGCTCTTTGTAGCCTTGGAATGTTTGCTTGAGGTGGCCTCTCTGGTATTGCTTTTAATGGACTTTCATACCAAACTGAGATGAATTTTTGTGGAATCAGTGTGTGTGTGGGGGGGAAAAAACCCCAAACCTGTCCAGTTATTACATTTGAAGTGTAAAAAGGAGACCTGCAGGGCTCATTTGTTTCCAGGCACTTTAGATAGTTTGTTCCCATTGTAAATGTTCCTTTTAATATCAGGGTGTTGTTAACTGAACTGATGCTGCCTTTCTCCCAGAACTTCAGCTGTAGGGTCAGCCTTAAGTGACTGCTTAGGGCCTTGTGCTTTTAGCACAGGATTTGTCCTAATGGACTCACCAGGCTCCACTGTCTCGTTCTACTCTATGCCTCAAAGGTATGTGGAGCTCTTCCCAAATGGCTTATATTCCAAAAGGGAGGGGGAAAAAAAACCCAACCCTTCCTTTCTGCCTTCTCTTTTAATCTGCCTATTCCCTGAACTGTCATAAAATTATCAAAAGAATTTTTATTAGTCCTGAAACTGTTTAGTTTGTAAAATTAAGTCAGGGCAGCAGATGGTTTTTTGAGCCTTTTCCAGGGATCTTAAGCAGATTTATACATCCAAGCTCCTCCTCCCTGCTTCTTGTGCAGGCAGGTTTTGGCACGTGGCTCTGTGGCCCAGCTTTCAGGCAGACTTGAGCCTTGGTCCCCATGAGGCAGGGATCAGCTGTGACTCCAGTTCTACAGACCTGTTTTCCTTGGAATTGGGTCCATTAGTAGCCACTGAGAGTACATTGAGGTCCTGTCTGTAGTCATACACAGACCCACTCTGAGCTAAGGGGACAGCAAGGCACAGGCACCTATGTGGCGTGCTTGTTAGCTAAGAAAGTGACAAAAGGGAAGAGCACAGCAGTTGATTTCCTCCTCTAAGAGCCTGAGTGTTGTTCCCAGCTCATTTGAGCCTGAAGTAAACCTGCTTATTTCTGTACCAATTTCATGCCTAAAAACACAGCTCTGGAAAAAACTGAGCACCTGCAACCTGCTTGGCAACAAAGTACCCTAAGTATGGTTGTGAGCAGAACAGTGAAGAATTAATCATCTTGGAACTACCAAGGGCTAAGGACAGGTAGGGTTTTGAAAGATTACATATTCCATGGATGTCTTCTGCATAATTACCAAGATGTGTCTGTGTTTTTGTACCAAATGTGGCAAAACTGCCAGGGTGGTTCCAGACCTGCCCATGCCTGTTTTGCCACTAGGATCTAGTCTTCCTGAAGATCTAAAATAGCCATAAGAGAGAAATTTGCAGTGCTTGGTGGGCCATCTCATCCTGCTCCCCCAGCAGGTACTAGTTAGTCTTAAAGCAAAAGAGAAAGCTAATGAAATGCCAGCTAGGAAATTGGTTTGGTAGACTGGCTCAGGTTGGAAGGGCCCTTAGAGGTCATCTACTCCATCCTCTCTGCCATGAACAGGGACACTTCTCAATTAGACTCAGCTGCTCAAGGCTTCATCCAACCTGGCCTTCAACACCCCCAGGCAGGAGGCAGCCACAGCCTCCCTGGGCAGCCTATGCCAGAGACTCACCATCCTCACACTGAAGAACTTTGTCCTCAGCTTCAGCCTAACCCTGCTCTGCCTCAGCTTCAGCCTAACCCTGCTCTGCCTCAGCTTCAAACCATTCCCCCTTGTCCTGTTTCTAGACACCCTGATGAAAAGTCCCTCGGCAGCCTTCCTGTAGGATCCCTTCAGAAATTACCTTAGATACTCCCAGAAAGCTGGGGGCAGGAGATTGGAGTCCTCCCATCTGATCTTACAGGCAGCAAGCTGTGGTGCTGATTCAGTCCTGTAGGAGGCTCCTGAGCAGCAGTTGAAACAAAACCACTTTACAGGCTGAAGAAAGTAAATGTAAAGGCCAAAAATGCTCCAGAATGCTCCCTGGCAGACATATGCCTCTGTCCTCCAGCATTTGAGCCTTTGAACTTCTCTATTGCATGTATGTGCTGAAGAAACTTGTTATGCTGTGAAAGTGCCATCAGAATGACTGCTTTCAGCTTTTTGTCAGCCTTCTTTGATTGGGGTTAACTGCTCCATGACTTTCTGACAAGCATTCAATAGTCTGGCTTCATATTAAAGAAAGAAATCTGTTTCTTGGGGCTTGCAGATCCATTAGCATGTGCTGAGATTTGCTTTTGAGCTTCAAGGCTGTTGTATTCCTGTGAGTCATGCAGTGTGCTAAGCAATTATGCTCCAGAAATGTTCATTTCCTTTTTCTGCAGGTTTTAAACAACAGATGTAAGCAAACCTGTCACTGGCTTTTGCTGTCATGCAGCTGTTTGTGGAAGCTCTACCTGGGTAGACAGAGCACACAGAGCACTTGGTGTCACTTTAGTGTTGGCAGAGGGAGGCATGAAGTGCAGGGGAGTGGGTGGTGTGTTTGTCATAGTATGGCTCAGCTTGGAAGGGACCTCAGATCATCTACTCCCCCCTCCCTGCCAGGGGCATGGAAACCCCTCAACTAGACTCAGCTGCTCAAAGTCTCATCCAACACCCCCAGGGAGGAGGCAGCCACAACCTCCCTGGGCAGCCTGTTCCAGAGTCTCACCACTCTCATACTGAAGATGCAATCTAAACCTACTCTCCCTCAGCTTCAAACCATTCCCCCTTTGTCCTGTCTCTAGACAGCCTGATGAGCAGTCCCTCTACAGCCTTTCTGTAGGATCCCTTCAGGTACTGGCAGGTATTTATGGCTCTGGCAATGCAACTGTTGTGCCTTGCAGAAACACAGTTCTCCAAGTAATGTTACCTGCTTGAAAGTAAAATGTCAGCAGCAAGATGCTCTTTACTACTCTTGGTATCAAATCCTGTGCCACTGTTGTTTCCTGAAGGGGTTTAGGCTGCCACCAAAGCTCTTAGCTTTGAAAGAAGGAATTTATAAAGATCATTTTAGTCTAATTCCTTCTTATTCATGTTTGGCCTTTTACATGAGGGAAATATGATCTGGCCCACTGTAAACTGCACTCAGGACCTTCAGTGAAAACCCATCTCTGCAGCTCCCAGCACAGCATGGATGAGACACATGGGTGTGAGCCACAAACCCAGCTTTTGGTCTCTGAAGTCTTACACAGTTTGCATGTTCTATGGCTGACTCCTTCTAGTGAATAAAAAATGAAGTGGCAAGTGTTTTCATGTTTTCTTGCTGAAGTGTGGTCCTCAGGTACTTTGTTAAGGGTGGGGGGAAGGCACAATGTGGCAGCTTGGAACAATCACCTCTCTCCTTCTATGGAATGATTAGGCTGATATATTTGGAACACTTGCATATGCAGCTCTGAAGGGTAGAATCACAGAAGTGTCAGGGTTGGAAAGGACCTCAAGGATCATCCACTTCCAACCCCTGTGCCATGGGCAGGGACACTTCATGCTAGATCAGGTTGCCCAGAGCCACATCCAGCCTGGCCTTCAAAACCTCCAGGGATGAGGCTTCCACCACCTCCCTGGGCAACCTGTGCCAGGCTCTCACCACCCTCATGGGGAAGAACTTCTTCCTGACATCCAATCTTCCCTCCTCTAGCTTGGATCCATTCCCCCTAGTCCTATCACTACCTGACATCCTAAAAACTCCCTCCTCAGCTGTCTTGTAGCTCACTTCAGGTACTGGAAGGCCACAATAAGGTCTTCTGATAGCTTCCTCTTCTCCAGACTGAACAACCCCAACTCAACTCCCTCAGTCTGTCTCCATAGCAGAGCAGCTCCAGCCCTCTGCTCATCCTCGTGGTCCTTCTCTGGACACCTTCTAGCACCTCCAGATCCTTCCTGGCACAGAGGCTCCAGAACTGGACACAGAGCTCCAGGTGGGGTCTCATGAGAGTGGTGTAGAGGGGAAGAATCACCTCCCCTGACCTGCTGGCTCTGCTTCTCTTGCTGCAGCCCAGGCTCTGCTTGGCTCTCTGGGCTGCAAGCGCTCACTGATGGCTCCTGTTAAGCTTCTCATCCGCCAGCATCCCCAGGTCCTTTTCTCCAGGGCTGCTCTCAAGCCAGTCCCTGCCCAGCCTGTATCAGTGCTTGGGATTGCCCTGACCCAGCTGCAGGACGTTGCACCTTTATTTGCTTATGAAGTAGTCTGACCAGAGCCCATGCTGGGTTACAGTCTGCTCTAATGTTGGTAGGAGAGCCCTGAAAGCCTTTGAGGAGTCGTAGCAGACCAGGGTGGTGGCAGGAGGAGCCTTGCAGAAAAGCAGAAAAGGCTGAAGTCTGGAGCAGGCAGCAAGTTTCTGTTTAACACCACCTCTGTGTAAAAGAAAGTCAGTTTGGGTTAATCAGTTCCCTGCTTCACCAAGGAGCCATGCACCTGGAGCTGGCTGGAAGAAAAGGCCTTCTTCCTGGCCCAGCTCTGCTGCTGCTCAGGGGAGAGGCAGATGAATCCTTTTCTCTCTCTAAGACAGGTGACATTTTAATTGTAAACAAGCTTCCAGTGCTCTCTGGTGTGTGAAGTGCTGTTCCTGTTTGGGTTCTGCAGAGACTGAAGGGGAAAAAAAAAACATTTAAAAGGTAAAGAGGCACAAAATCAGGTGAAAAGGTTGGGAGGAGAAGCAGGGCTGGGATGTGACTGGAAATTGTGTGTGTGGTGCCCATGCAGCAGAGCCAAGGACTTGTGGTGTGTGCTTGCCCAGCATTGCTCTACCTGCAGGCAGAGTCGGAGCTGTGCTGGGTCCTCTACCTCCTGCCCATGAGACCCTCTTAGAACACAGCACTTGAGCTCTCCTGGGCTCAAACAGGATGCTGGGGCCGTGGTGTGGGGGGGAGCACCTCAGAACAGAGCTAAAACCGTAAGAAACCTCAGCTCCTAGGAGAGGCTGGTGGGCCTTTCAGGGACAAATTATTCAGCCAACCTAAAAGTAATAAATCTCCATCTCTTTTCCCTGAGGAGGTATTTGTGCGCAGGGAGGCGGGAAGCTCATGTGCCCGCCACGAAGCAGAGCCTTTCCACGAGATGGCGCTATTGCCTCACAGAAGGACAACCAGGCTTCAGCTGGCTCTGCCGCTTCGGGAGCTGACTGCCAAAGTCAGGTTTGCAAATAAAGGCACAAATGTTACAGATCTGAGCAGCAGCAACAGATGTCAACCGGAGAATTAGCTTGCAGATTGATCTTGGTGAAGGTTGCTGCCTGGCAAGGACGTGAGAAATCATAGTATCATAGTATCAGTCAGGGTTGGAAGGGACCACAAGGATCAGCTAGTTCCAACCCCCCTCCCAAGGTCATCCAGTCTAACCCCTCTGCAGTCAGCAGGGACATCCTCAACCAGATCAGGTTGCCCAGAGCCCTGTCCAGCCTTGCCTTGAATATCTCCAAGGATGGGACCCCAACCATCTCTCCAGCCAACCTGTTCCAGTGTTCCACCCCCCTCATGGTGCAGAACTTGTTCCTGAGGTCCAATCTAAATCTGCTCTTCTCTAGTTTGAAGCCATTGTTCCTCATCCTGTCACTGCAGGCCTTTGTAAACAGTCTCTCTCCATTCTTTCTGTAGGCATCCTTCAGCCCCCCTCACACAGGGTGATGAGATGAACATCATTATCAATCCATTCCTGGAATTAGGTTTTCCTGGGGTTGATTGGTGCAGGTTGCTGTGCCTTTCTAAAGCAAATTGTATTAACCTGGTCCTGTTCTGGCTGATCTCAAAGAGCTTGGGGTAAAAAATAAGTCAAAGAAACCCCAAATCAAAATCCCAACTGAGGCCCAACTGCTTCTAACATTTCTCCATTTTTTTAAAAGTATTTCTAGTTCTTACCTAGTTCAAGAAAACATCAACTTGCAAAGCTGTTGTACTTTGAGTGGTTGCTCAGCTGCACTGCTTGGCTGGCAAATCAGTTCCACTGTTCCCTTTATCTATGCCTGAAAGTTCTGCCAAGCGTTTGGATCCGAAGGATGCTCCCTGCCTTTAGCTTCTGCTGAGCTTCTAATCCAAGACAGGCTCAAACACAGCTCCTGACCCACCAGGGTAGAGCCAGAAGGAACCTTGCTGGCTGATCATGTCCTGGATCTTACAGCAATTGTTGTTTTAATGATGAGTTTGTTCTGCACCATGCTCCCTCTCTTATTTCAGCATTGTTCCATAATTTCACTTCTCTGGTGCCTGGAAACTTTCTTCTGATTCCTAGCCCAAATTTATTCACTTCCAGGCAATCTCTCTTTGTTCTTCTGCCAGTATAATTCTTTATCTTCAAGAAGTCCTTGTTCCCTCCTTTGGTATTTGCCCTACTGATGGGAGCAATCATCTCTTAGTTTGTGTTTCTCTAGGCTAAAAAAGCCAAATCTTTCCATCTCCTTGAGAGAGAGAGAGACTCTTCATCCCCTTGGTTATCCTGTTTGGGTGGCCCTGCCTGTATTTCTGTCTCAGTTCCTCTTTCTTGAGCAGTGGTGCACAGCAGTCAGGGTAAGGCCTGACAAGAGCTTTGTATCACACATGTGTCATTTGCATTGCAGCATCTCAGTGGGAAGAGGCTCAATATCTGTGATCAATTAATAAGCTATTCTCCTCAGTTGTTTCAAACTGATTAGTCTTTTCCCTCCTGAAGGTCTCCTGATTCTTCCATCTCGAAATGCCTTTCATATGGGTGGCACAGTTATTTCAGAAGGAGCTTTGGACATCCATTTGCACCTACACCAGGAGCGTGGTGGCTGTGGCATTTTGTCAGGGTGTGTTCCTCTCTTGCTGAAAACTACCACAGTTGCCTGAGCAAAGTCTAGCAACCAACCTGAGAGAGCTTTAGCAGCAATAAAAGAAACTGCTTGGAGCTTGATGTTACAAAGGAAAATATCTTAGATAGCTCAATTTCTATCCACTTCTGGGCCCCTCAGGTTAGGAAAGATGTTGAGTTGCTGGAAGGTGTCCAGAGAAGGGCAACAAAGCTGGGGAGGGGTCTGGAGCACAGCCCTGGGAGGAGAGGCTGAGGGAGCTGGGGTTGCTTAGCCTGGAGAAGAGGAGGCTCAGGGGAGACCTTCTTGCTGTCTGCAACTACCTGAAGGGAGGTTGTAGCCAGGTGGGGGTTGGTCTCTTCTCCCAGGCAAGCAGCACCAGAACAAGAGGACACAGTCTCAAGCTGTGCCAGGGGAGGTTTAGGCTGGATGTTGGGAAGAAGTTCTTCCCAGCAAGAGAGATTGGCCATTGGAATGTGCTGCCCAGGGAGGTGGTGGAGTCACCATCACTGGAGGTGTTTAAGAAGAGCCTGGATGAGGCACTTGGTGCCATGGTTCAGTTGATCAGATCGTGTTGGGTGATAGGTTGGACTGGATGCTCTCAAAGGTCTTTTCCAACCTGGTTAATTCTATTCTATTCACTTTGCCAAGAGAAGAATTAAATGCCAAGAGCATCATGATAAACTCCATGGCATCTGGGATGCCATTCCACAGAGGGAAGGCCTCTGTCACGATTAACAAAATGAAATGCTGGGAAATCCTCATGAAAAGAATGTGATTTGTGTAGCTGATGGTCTGAACAAGAGCCTCAAATACAACTGCAGTATTTGACATCTTCTTTAAGTCCTTACCTTTAGCTTGCTCAATGGCTTGGCTCTCATTTCTTGAGAAATGCTTTCTTCTCAGTCAGAGCTGTCCTTCTCTTTAATTTGCTGATTAGAATAGCCATCTCCATGTGTGCATGTCACATAATAGCCATCTCCACATCTCTATGTCACTTAATAGGCATCTCCACCTGTGTGGCACTTGTCACAGCCAAAACACCCTCGTGGGAGTTATTTTCTGTCATGCTGGTGGATCTGTGATCAAAAGGCAGATTGCCTCTGTGCAGAGAGCCTGCCTAAGGCACGCCTGAAACACAAGCAGGCCTGTAAGCTTTCTTGCAGGTAATTGTACACTTTGCCCCTCTTTTGGAGCAGGCTCAAAGGATCTCATAGAATGGCTTAGGTTGGAAGGGACCTCACAGATCATCTACTCCAACCTCCCCACCATGGGTAGGGATACCTCTCAACTAGACTTAGCTGCTCAAGGACTCATCCAAACTGGTCTTGGACATCCCTAGGGAGGAGGCAGCCACAAGCTCCCTGGGCAGCCTGTGCCAGAGTCTCACCAGCCTTGTGCTGAAGAATTTCTTCCTAAGATCCATTTTAAACCTACTCTTCCTCAGCTTCAAACCATTCCCCCTTGTCCTGTCTCGAGACACCCTGGTGAAAAGTCCTTCTCCAGCCTTCCTGTGAGATCCTCTCAGGTGTTGGAAGGCAGCTCTAACGTCCCACCTGGAATCCTCTCTTCTCTAGGCTGAACACTCCCAGCTCTCTCAGCCTATCCTCAGTGCTGCAGCCCTTGAATCATCTTTGTAGCCTTCCTTTGGACTCACTCCAACAGCTCTGTGTCCTTCTAATGCTGGGGACACCAGAACTGGAGGCAGTATCTCCCAGAAGCACTGAGTGCACGCAGGGAACAAAGCTGCTTGGGAGCTTTGGCTGAGGCAAAGAGAGGAGGTTTTCTCACAAGGCAAACTCTTCCCCCAGCTGCTGTCTCAGAGGCTTCTCACAACCTGAATAGATGGGCTGTTCTTGCCTTTTTTTTTGTACACTTTTTTTTCCCCTACCCCTGCCTTGTCAAAATATCAAATAAATGAAGACTTCAACGAATGCTGAAAGGTTCCTGAGAGAAATTGCTTTTGGCAACTGCTCTGACTAATTAAAACTAGAGCCTGAAAAGCCTCAGTCTTTGGGAACAATTAATAAAATGCCAGCACTAGATAAGATACAGATCATCCTTTGTGCCTATTAACTGCTTCCTACAATTAGCACATGTGTGTTCAGCCAAATGCAGCCTGACCCTGGAGTGGTGGGAAGGAGATGTTCTGATGAAAATGAGGGCTGCACCTGCTGCTGGCCCTGCTGAGCAGGCCTCTGCTCTCCCACCTTCCTGCTAGCCATGAGGAAAATACTTAATAGAGGGTTTCAATGCTGAGAGACTCTCAGACTGACCCAGCACCCTGCAGTGGGCATCAAGACACTTGGTTCTGGTTGCTTAGGTGCAGTAGCTATAACATCTCTGTAAATGTATAGAGGGATGGCTAGGCAGAAATAAAAGGAAAGAGTCATTAACCTCCTCTGAGTTCCAAGGTCCCCAATTTCTCTGCTGAGGGCTTAGAGGCTGACCCAGAGTGGTCAAAAGCACAGGACCCCAGAGTTGTGTTTAGATCTTTTTCTTTGTTAAGCTTGTTAAATAATTAGCAGTTGTGATGAGGAAGGCTGTCCTGTGTGCCCCCTGCAGGGGCAGCCTCAAGCCCAGCATGCTTGCATGGCAGCACCACAGGGACAGGCTACACTTGGCTCCTAGAAAGTGGGGGACAGGCAGCTGGTGGAGGACTTGGGGCAGGTTCTACACCTTGGGCTTTTCCCAGGGCCCTCAGAGGCTGTGCCTGTCCCAGCTTGGGAGGCCAAAAGCGTTTTGAGAAAGTGCTGAGCTGGAGCAGCAGCCAAGCCCCATGCATGCCCATGTGTGCAGGGGACAAGTGAATCCTCTAGGAAAAAACCTCATAGCTGGAGGCTTCAGGAGGTGCTGCTGGATTTATGGCAGCCCAGCAGTAGTAGATGTGCCCCTGTGACCTGGAGTAAGGCTGGGGGAGTAAGCCTGCAGGCAGGCACCTCGGGGAAGGCTCTGGAGAACATCCGTGCATCCACACATGGGGCAGGGACGAGCTGGAGCCTGTGGGATGCAGATGAGACAGACACAGGCAAAGGGAAGTTTTGGGGCCTATTATCATCATATGGAGAACGTGTGAGCCTGGGGTGTGGGAGAGCAGAGGAGGCAGATGTGTGTGCATGAAAGGCAGAGGGCAGGGAGCAGCCAGCCGGCTCTGCTCACAAGCAGTAGAGGCAGGGAGTTCAGGCAATGCCTTCTGAGTAAAACCACCTGAAAGTGGTGCTTCAGGCAGGATGGAGAGAGAGATGAAGATGGCTGATCAATGTCACAGCCAAGGCTGGGTGTGCAGACCTCACCCCCTGGCAGCTCAGGCACGGATATGTAAATGAGTGAGTCCTTCAGAAAACAGCAGCCCAGGGCAGGCTGCAGGGGCTGGCTGGCATAGGGGTTCCAAGCAGGGTGAAACACTACTGCATGTAGGGGGGGTTGTGTGTAGGACAGGGATTGTGCCCTGGGGATGGCAGGCCCATGGGAACAGCAGATCTAGCCCCTGAATTGCTCAGGTGCCACAAGCCATCCTGTCTTGCCATTCAGGTTGCTGCCTAAGCAGATTTCCTCAGCTGAGGCTCTGAGATGTGCAGCAAAGCTGCAATTAAACCAGCTCTGTGTAAGAAAGTCTTCCCACAATTAGTCACTGCCACAACCAAATGGTCTCAGAAATGACTGCAGAGTAGCTGTGCTGCTCCTCACTGCTGGGCTTTGGTTCAAGGGAGGGGGATTGATTCTGGCTATGGTATAGCTCAGGGGGTCTGCATGAGCCTGTTTTGTCTTGGCTTTGTTTGCAGGAATGAGAGCCTGAGCTCCAGGCTGTTCTCTGAGTAGACTCATTCCCAGAATAACTCCTCCCCAGCCTTCTCTGCCCACCCCACCCCCCAAGAAAAAATTAATTCTTCAATATTTAAAGGCTGGCAAGTTCCAGGTTTGTGTTTCTTTCTGAGCCTAATTTAAATGAGCAGCAGGCTTTTTATGAGCTTGTCCAAGTGAACCTACAGGGGCTTATTTGCTCCAGTCTGACTTTCTGACAGCTCTCTACAAGCCTAATCAAAACCAGACTTACTCTCATATGAAGCAGCACAAGATATATTGAGGCAGCTCCACAGAACCAGGCTAAATGTAGTAAGTCATAAACCACTGCTATGGCAGCAGTCAGTCAATCCTGTGCATTCACCACACTTGGATTTTGGAGCAAGGACTGCACTTGCTTTCTTCTTGTTGTACAAGAGAAGGAGGGACCTCAGAGATCATCTCCTCCAACCTCCTGGCCATGGGCAGGGACACCTCTCAACTAGACTCAGCTGATCAAGGCCTCATCCAGCCTGGCCTTCAACACTGCCTGGGAGGAGGCAACCACAGTTCTAGAGTCTCACCACCCTTGTGCTGAAGAATTTCTTCCTAAGATCCAGTCTCAACCTACTCTCCCACAGCTTCAAGCCATTCCCCCTTGCCCTGTCTGTAGACACCCTGAAGAAAAATCCCTCTGCAGCCTTCCTATAGGACCTCTTCAGCCATTGGAAGGCAGCTATAAGGTTCCCCCAGAGTCTTTTCTTCTCCAGGCTGAACAACCCCAGCTCCCTCAGACTGCCCTCATAGCAGAGGTGCTCCAGCCTTTGGATCATGTTTGTGGCCTCCTCTGGGCTCACTCCAACAGCTCTGTGTCCTTCTCATGCTGGGGACACCAGAACTGGAGACAGTATTTAAGATGTGGTCTCAGCAGAGCAGAGTCCAGGGGCAGAATCCCCTCTCTGCCTTGCTGACCACACTCCTCTGGCTGCAGCCCAGCCCACAGCTGCCTGCTGGGCTGCATGAGGGCCCTGCTGGCTCATGCTGAGCTGCTGAGCAATCACAACCACCCAAGTCTCTTCCTTCAGAGCCACTCTCAACCCATTCTGCACCCAGCCTGTATTGTCTTTATCATCTTTCCAGTTTGTCACTCTTCAATGCACACACCATAGTTTTAAATACTCCCCAAACTTCCTTTGTTTAGACCAATTCCAGAGGGCATCATCAGGATAGGGAATACTGTGGAGACATTAAATACTTACCATGTCTTGGCAGGGAGTTCAACACTGACCTCTAAAAGATTTTTTACCTAATGATCCCCCAGTGTCCCTATCCCATAATATCACCTCTCCCCCTACAAGGATGTGTTCATGCTCAGTTCCTGACATCTGGAAGACATTCCTCCTTATCTGGCACGTGCATTTCCAAGTGAAATGTGGAAAGAGGTGCTGAACTGATAAAGCAGGGATGTACCTCTGGGCTGGAGCAGATGGTGAGGTTCTGCAGAGGAGAAGGCATTCTGCCCAGAGCAGGGAGGAAGGGCAAGGAAATCTGTAGCCTGGGCTGAGTTGGAGGGCTGGTAAAATCCTGCACCCATCCAGGAGGCTGTGGAGCCTCCCTTCATCTTCTAACAAAGACATTAAGTTTGTCTGAAGCTGGAAAGACTTCAAGCAGCTTTGGATTGTGACTTTTTCTGTCTAATTTAGATCTGAGTGCTTCCAGTGGTTCTCTGTTAAACTGCTGCATGACTGAAAATCTTGCTGGTTAGGAGACAGCAAGCACTGGCCACAGCATGTGTAGTGTGGTGCATCTGCTTTCCTTAAACCATTTGCCCTTCAATGGAGATCAGATTTTCCAGGCTGAAACCACAACTTAGCACTTGCTGGTTTGCCTTAGTGATTTTAGGGCTGATGAAAGTTTCTGCCTGAAGTCCCCACATTATTTCCAACTACCTGTTGCAATTTATCTGGGGGAGATATTGTCTAGCTCCTGGGATGAGATTCCTTCAAATGTCCCAAGGGTGAGTATTGGCATGGGGTTTAAGATCCCCTCTCTGCTGTCTCCCAGTGATTTGGAAGAGAAGATTTGTTGTGCCTGATTCTCTCTAAACCAGCCTGGGCTGTGGGCTTGGTGGGGCTTGGTCTCTTCTGCCTGGTGATAGAAGGAGAGCAAATGGCCTGAAATTGTGCCAGGGGAGGTTTAGGTTGGGGATTAGGAAAAATGTCTTTGCTACAAGAGTGGTCAAGCATTGGAACAGGCTGCCCAGGGAGGTGGTGGAGTTACCTCCCCTGGAGGTGCTCAAGAAACCTGTGGCCATAGCTGTTGGGAGCATGGTTTAGTGGCCATGGTGGTGTTAGGTTGATGGTTGGGCCTGACGATCTTAGAGCTCTCTTCCAACCCAAACAATTCCATGATTCTGTACCAGACCAATCCTTTTTTATTTCTTGGCCAATAGACATTTGCCTGTTCACAGGCTCACAGGATGTCAGGGCTTGGAAGGGACCCAAAGAGATCAGCCAGTCCAACCCCCCTGCCAGAGCAGGGCCGTACAGTCTAGCTCAGGTCACGGAGGAATGCATCCAGATGGGCCTTGAAAATTTCCAGAGGAGACTCCACAGCCTCTCTGGGCAGCCTGCTCATTACCTACCACTGTGCAGAACACAGCACATGGGGCTGTTGGGATCTGGTGGTGGTTGAGGTCCATCTAGCACAGCACACAGGAGAATGTCTCCTGTGGAGAGCAGTTACAAGAGCAGGATATGGAGTTGTGCCACCTCCTATGAGGTTGTGTTTGATGGCCCCACAGGCCATGATGTGCTGACATTTGATGAAACCTCCTTTAAAGTCTGTTTGGATTAACCATTCTTCTTCTTCTTCTTTCCACCCCTCCCCCCCCAGGTTTACAATTTAATCTTTCATCCTGCCCAGCTTTATAGGGTGTCAGGGGGACTCTTGGAAACAGGAGTTTCTGTTTCTTTTTGTTGCTCTTATAAAGAGAAAAAGTGATAGTAACAGCTGGGTGAAAAACACCAGAATCTGGTAGCAGTTTTGTTTTGTTTTGCTTTGGTTTTTAACCTCTCTGTGTAGAAAATGAACTCATTTGAATCCTGAAGACTGCTTTCCATTCTGGACAGGAAAAAAGGCTCAGACAGAGGCAATAATATCAGCCTTTAATAGCAGAACTTTTAGAGGGTGTAATGGAGGCTGTTGCAAGGCAGTGCAATAAAATGCCAGCTCCTGCCTAAGAAATTGTTATTAAAATCACAGTGTTCAGTTCTGCATGAAATGGGTCAATACTGGAAGGCTCTCAGCAGGGACTGACTGCTGCCTGGCTTCTGGTGCCTTCCTGTCACTCGAGAGGCCAGGGCAGTCCTGAGAGCAGACCTCATTTTTATAGCTGTGTGCTGAATTTTCTATCATGCAGGTTGATGGAGTGCAAGGAGCCTTGTTTAATAAAAGAAAAGCCCTTTTCCAGGAATATCAAATGAGTGGCACTCAATATACTGAGGGGTTTGCCTGCCAAATGCTGTCTGGGTAGGATATCTGACTGACACACTGACTTAGAATCACAGAATTGTTAGGCTTGGAAGGGACCTCCAGGATCATCTAGTTCCAAGTCCCCTGCCAAGGGCAGGGACACCTCACTCTACAGCAGGTTGCTCACAGCCACATCCAGCCTGGCTGCAAACACCTCCAGGGATGAGGCTTCCACCACCTCCCTGGGCAACCTGTGCCAGGCTCTCACCACCCTCCTGGGGAACAACTTCTTCCTGACATCCAATCTCAATCTACCCATTTCTAGTTTTGTTCCATTCCCCTCAGTCCTATCACTCCCTGACACCCTCAAAAGTCCCTCCCCAGCTTTTTGTAGGCCCCTTCAGATACTGGAAGGCCACAATTAGGTCTCCTTGGAGCCTTCTCTTCTCCAGACTGCACAGCCCCAACTCCCTCAGTCTGTCCTCACAGCAGAGCAGCTCCAGCCCTCTGCTCATCCTCCTGGCCCTTCTCTGGACACCTTCCAGCACCTCCAGATCCTTCCTGTAATAGAGGCTCCAGAACTGGACACAGTGCTCCAGGGGGTTCTCATCAGAGCAGAGCAAACCTGAGTCAGAATATCAAGATCATAGCATCATGGAATCATAGAATGGCTTAGGTTGGAAGTGACCTCAGAGCTCATCTACTCCAACCTTCTGGCCATGGGCAGGGACACCTCTCAACTAGACTCAGCTGGTCAAAGCCTCATCCAACCTGGCCTTCAACACCTCCAGGGAGGGGGCAGCCACAGCCTCCCTAGGAAGCCTATTCCAGAGTCTCACTGCTTGCATATTGTCTCTAGACACCCTCATGAAAAGTTCCTCTGCAGCCTTCCTGTAGGATCCCTTCAGGTATTGGAAGGCAGCTCTAAGGTCTCCCCAGAGTCTTCTCTTCTCCAGGCTGAACACCCCTGGACCTCCCTCAGCCTATCCTCACTAGCAGAGGTGCTGCAGCCCTTGCATCATCTTTATGGCCTCCTCTGGACTCACTCCAACAGCTCTGTGTCCTTCTTATGCTGGGGACACCAGAACTGGACTCAGTATTTAAGGTGGGGTTGAGCAGAGCAGAGTAAATCCAAACTCAGGTCTCCTGCAGATGATGCTGGCAGTATTTATTACCATCTCTGATTATTTGTGGTGATGCAAATGCTGCTTGGCTGCTGTATGTCACCTTCAAATCACAGCCTGGTAGTGACCTGATGTGTGAGCTGTCAAACCATGCCTTTCATGAAGTTTTGGTTAATAAGCAGTAACAACAGCAAGAAGGTTTTCTTCTGGACAAAGCACAGCAAGGTATGTCTGCTGTTTTGACTCTTTATTTAGACATACCCCAGATGTGCTCCTTGCTGCTTGGTAGTCACTGCATTCCTCAGATAACTCTGAGATAATGATAATATCAACAACATTGTATTTGCTGGTAATGCAGAGCAGCTTTCAAGTACACAACAATTTCCTGCCCTGAATAGAAGGCGTTTCAGGTATGTTTGGTCTTTATTGTCTTATTTGGTCTTTATTAGGTCTTCCTGGGATGATTGTCTTACTTCCATGGTTTTCAGAAGGAGGAAAACAAAAGGTGATGCATACACAGAGTCTATTTTTGCTGCCTCCCTTTGCCTGCCAGCAGATAACAACAAGATGTAGGTTTTACTGCTGCTATGCTCTTTGGGTTTTTATTCCCCCCTTTTTAAACCTGGATACTCAGCCAAGGTTTTCCTTCTCTCTCTCTCTCTTTTGTGTTTTTTTTCCCTTAAATTGAGGTATATGTAGGGGAAAAGTGAAGTCTTCTGCTGAGTTATTTCTTGCCAAGCTTTTTCAGCTGCAGGATACAATGAAGGCCAAGCTCTTTGGATCTTATTAGGCCTAATTAAGTGGAATTGCAGAGCGGTAGAGTTCTGAATCTCTGCCATAGCACCCGTGTGTCATGGATGTCTCTAGACAGAGATTTATGTTTCTTATGCCAGAGTGCTGTGACATAGCCCCATGTTTGTCTTCCAGAGCAACTGCTCTTGCTTGTTGTAGATGTGTAAACACACAAAGAAATCTCTCCCCCCTCTATATTTATCTCATTCTTTGAAGAAAGCATCTGCTCCTAGCGGTGTGGTCATCGACAGGCAGATGTTCCAAAGCTGGGCTTGACTGTAGCAAACAAGGAAAGAAATGAAGGTTTCAACAATTCCAGAACACAGAATTAACCAGGTTGGAAAAGACCCTCAAGGTCATAGAGTCCAACCCATCACCCAACACCATCTGATCAACTAAACCATGGCACCAAGGGCCTCAGCCAGACTCTTCCTAAACACCTCCAGTGATGGTGACTCCACCACCTCCCTGGGCAGCACATCCCAATGGCCAATCTCTCTTGCTGGGAAGAATTTCTTCCTAACATCCAGCCTGAACCTCCCCTGGCACAGCTTGAGACTGTGTCCTCTTGTTCTGGTGCTGCTTGCCTGGGAGAAGAGACCAACCCCCACCTGGCTACAGCCTCCCTTCAGGGAGCTGTAGAGGGCAAGAAGGTCTCCCCTGAGCCTCCTCTTCTCCAGGCTAAGCAACCCCAGCTCCCTCAGCCTCTCCTCCCAGGGCTGTGCTCCAGACCCCTCCCCAGCTTTGTTGCCCTTCTCTGGACACCTTCCAGCAACTCAACATCTTTCTTACACTGAGGAGGGGTCCTTTACATTTGGAGATGAGACTTCCAAAGCACCATGTATTTTGAATGCAGGAAAGACACAAATATAAATGCTTCCATTTTTTCCTCATACTTCAGACCCATTTATCTTTTTAATGAGAAATTCCTATGTCAGGAGCAGGATTCTGCAGCGCAGCCACAGTTCCCAGTGGCAATGAAAGCTGTCATTTGGGTCATTTGTTCAGTGCTGTGGTTGTGAAAGCTCTCCCTGCCTCAGCTAGTGTGTGCAATGCACCAGGGGCCTGACAGCAGTTCCCAGCAGGCTCTGTAAGGAGGTTTTTTTCCTTACCAGAAGTTCTTAGGAGGAAGCCATGGCTTTCACTCAAATAAAACATGTCACAATGCTCACAGCCAAAGCAGCTTCTATGAAAATAGTGTTAAAGGCCCTACCTACAGAAAAATGTGTCAGGAATCAAAGTGTGTCTGAGTCCAGCCTAGGTTGCATTGTCTAATGCCACAGGAGGGGAGGGAGGGGGACAAGGCTAAATGTAAAGGGGTCACAGGAAGATGTTGCCTGTGCTACATCATCTTCCCTTTCCCTGTGAGAATCTTCCTGAGGGGATGTACAATGAGTGGGTTTCAGGCTGTGAAAGGGGACAGGCCCCTGTCCATGGCTCTTTGCCATTGAGCTGGGCTCTGAGCCTTGCTCAGCATCAGCCTGCTAAGTCTTGGCTCCCTGTCTTTCCTGGCTTCTCTGTGCTTTTCTGTGCTTTGAGGGACAGCTCCTGTCCACAGCTCACCTGGAGCTGGGGTGACACACAGGATGGGCACGTGAACAGGCAGAGGACAGCAAAGGGGCAAGCGTGACCAGTGCTCTCAGGAGCCTGTGCTTCAGCCCAAGAGCTCTCTGGACTGCTCTGCAGAGCTGACATTAACTCAGAAGGGCACTCTTCTGAGTAATTCCCAATGGGCTCCAAAGGAGTGCTGATGGGGGCCAGCTCCTTCTGCTGGACAGTCTGCTGACCAAGGATGTGTTCTGACCTGAGAACACAAATTGCTTGAGATCTTGGACTCCACGCTGCAGTGAAATAGGGTCAAAAGTCTCCTCTCATTTTAACTGGAGGATTGGGACACTCTTGGGTTTTGAGGTTTGACTCAGAAAGTCACCCCCAGTAAGACAGGAGGTCTGATTGTAAAGCTGCTGGAGCCTTCCAGAGTTACAAAGATCTATGGAGCACTGCAGATCTGTGCAGTGTAGTTACACAGCACATGTGGTGGGATTTGGCTGGCTCTCCTCCAAAGTTACATTTTGTCTCTTATTGATAATTATTTGTCATAGGCAGGTGAAGGAAACCCTCCCTCCTCAACAAACCCTGGTTAGCTCTTCAAGCTGGGAGATAATTTGTCCGTAGTTAAACAGAAGATATTTATAGAGAGCTTTTCTGTTGTACAAAATACTTCAGAAGTTTGTTTAGCAGTGATTGAAGTCAGCTGTTACTGAGCTGCAAAACCCCAGCCACACAAGCTAAGTCTGCAGCCTCCAGCCTGTCTGTTGTCTGTTAATGCAGAGCTTTCTCCTTCCAGCAACATCACCCAGCCAGGGCAGGAGCATCCATCTCCTGTCTCTCATTGGTGGGCATTAATAATTCAAAGGTTAAACTCACTGCTGAGGGAGGGGGCAATTTCAGTGGCTTTTAATGAGAAACTGCTCCAGCTCTTGCATTAAAATGAATGTCAAATATTGCCAAGTTTGAGAAGTCAAGCAGTCAAGCATCAGGAGAACCAGTGTAGCCTTCAGCCAAAGCCCTCTTTTCTGGCAGCTGTAGCTCTAGCCAAAAGTGAGTGATATGGGAGGAAATAGAGGGCCCTTCTCTGCCTGAGTCCTGCAGGTCAAAATCTGCTGCTGCAGTAAGCTGCAGTTGGGAAAACAGTGGGGTCAGTGTGAACCAGGCTGTTCTGCCCCATCCAGCCCAGCAGGCTGCCTCATGCAAGCTCTGATCCCTTCAGTCCTGACAGCCCTCCTACCCCACAGCAACTCGTGGTCCCAAGTGCAGCAGCATGTTCTGTACAAGCTGAGTGAGTGGAGCAAAACAAATGTGGTTAGGGTAACGAACCAGACCTGCCTCATTTGAAAGGAGCTTTCCAGACCATGCTCTTCCCACTGAAGGCAGCTATGCTCCACTGGTGCCCTTCCTCTAGGCTCTTTCTGGAGCATATTGCTGAACAGAAGCACTGCATTCACTCCTATGAAACACTAATGCAGACCACTGATTTCACTCAGCTAGTCACTGGGTTGACAAGCAGCAAATTACTGATATTTTATTTGGGGTTTTTTGGTTGCTGGGGTTTTTTCTTACATATAAATAATTACCATTCAGTTCAGTAGCATTGCTTAACTTGCTGGTGTTTAAATAGAACATCACACAATCACAGAATATATGTGGTTGCAAGAGACCTCAAAGATCATCCAGCCCAACCTTTGACCCAGCACTGAAGGGTCAGCACTAAGCCATGTCCCTCAGCTCCAGCTCCACACACCAGCATCCTCCTTGATGGGACACCAGTGGCACCTCCACAGCTCGACCAGGCCTCTGCAAGTCCTGTTGAATATCTGAGCAGGCCAGAGCTGTGCTCTTCCTTGGCATATGTGGGAACATCACAGCCTTGTCCATGCAGTGCTACAGGCAGGGGTCAGAGTGGCTGGAGAGCAGCCAGGCAGAAAGGGACCTGGGGTACTGGTTGACAGTAGGCTGAACATGAGCCAGCAGTGTGGTGTGCCCAGGCAACCAAGAGGGCCAATGGCATCCTGGACTGCATCAGGAATAGTGTGGCCAGCAGGAGCAGGGAGGTCATTCTGCCCTGTGCTCAGCACTGGTTAGGCCACACCTTGAGTCCTGTGTCCAGTTCTGGGCTCCTCAGTTTAGGAAAGATGTTGAGTTGCTGGAAGGTGTCCAGAGAAGGGCAACAAAGCTGGGGAGGGGTCTGGAGCACAGCCCTGTGAGGAGAGGCTGAGGGAGCTGGGGTTGCTTAGCCTGGAGAAGAGGAGACTCAGGGGAGACCTTCTTGCTGTCTACAACTACCTGAAGGGAGTCAGGTAGTCAGGTGGGGGCTGGTCTCTTCTGCCAGGCAAGCAGCACCAGAACAAGAGGACACAGTCTCAAGCTGTGCCAGGGGAGGTTTAGGCTGGATGTTAGGAAGAAATTCTTCCCAGCAAGAGAGATTGGCCATTGGAATGTGCTGCCCAGGGAGGTGGCGGAGTCACCATCCCTGGAGGTGTTTAAGAAGAGCCTGGCTGAGGCACTTGGTGCCATGGTTTAGTCAATTAGATGGTGTTGGGTGTTAGGTTGGACTTGATGATCTTGAAGGGCTTTTCCAACCCAGTTAATTCTATTCTATTCTATTCTATTCTATTCTATTCTATTCTATTCTATTCTATTCTATTCTATTCTATTCTATTGGTTTGATGTCTCCCAGTGGTGGCTGAGATTCCTGGGGACATACTTCTCTGCTGAATAGCGTGCAAAATGCTTCCATAACAACAGCAAAAATGCCAAAGATGCCTTTAAAATGTTTCAGTGCAAGGAGCCTGAACATGGAGTATGAACAAAAAAAAAGGAAAGCCTCTCCATATTTAATCTCAAAGTCAGAAGTTTATTGCTGATGTTTACACAGATGCCACAGAGCTGGAGCCACTGCACATCTGGGGAGTAGGCGGCTAAATCTCCCTTTCAGTTCTTTACTGGAAGCACAGGCAGAGGAGGGTTGCCTGACAGCATGAATAAATCAACGTGTTGTCCACAGGAAACAAGGAGATAGCTGGAATGAAGCATAAATAATGTAATACTAACATGGAGAGATTATTTCATACCTTCTGTATGAAGGCTGTAGTGAATGTTTTGCTGTAAGAGCTCTTAGAGAGCTGCTCTGAGTGCACACAGCTAGGAGTGATCTCTTCACCTCCCTGCGAAGGGCTGGGTTAACCAGATTCCACATGGCCGCAGACAGAGGGGCAGAGGAAGATGCAGGAGACAGGAGACAACATGGAAAGATCTTTAGACATGTTTTATCCTGTCTTTGGTTAGAGGAGTGAAGGAACAAAGACTTCTTGGTTTCAGCAGCATGATAAAAAAAAGATTTTATCTTTCCCATAAAACTTCCCAGATTATGGGAGTGAAGATGTCTGCCACTCTTTAGTCATCTGCTGTTCCCCATAAAACATAAGGTCTCATGACTTACCTTTTACAAGAGCAGAGCTGCTTAAACTTGCTTACTCAGAACGTTTTAAAACCTATTCCTTCCCAACATTTTTCTTCTCTGAGCAGAAGCTCTGACCCCCTCTCCTAGCTTGCACTCGGACGATGAAGGAGATGTACCAGCCCAAGCTGTCCTGACACTACTGTCAACAGAACTGGCGGTCTGAGGCAGCCAGAAGTGCTCAGCAGTCACCATCATGACTGGGTGCAGTTTTGCCTTGTGCTCACACTGGTCCGTGCTTCATGGTGGAGTTACACTGCTCCCAACCTTGAAGCCTGCAGAACATCTTCTGGAAGCACTGACTTGTCGGGTACGTCAGGAAGACTCGGATGAGCCCAAGGTCCTGTTGTTTCCTAAGAAGCTCCAGCAGGTTTCAGGAAATCAAACCTTTCAGATGATCAGATGCTGGTCCTTGCTGGGCCAGAACTGGCCCTGGTGTTACCACTCTGCAAATCCATTGCAAGCCAGCTGTGCAGAAATGCTGGTTGGAGAGCTAAATCATTGAGAAATGCTATTAGAGGATGCCATAGCTCAGGTTTGAATTCCAGTGACTTCCCTTTGAATTATGAGCAGATCTTTAGGCTTCTGAGATGAAATATGACAGAAAAAAGAAAGTGTGTGATTTGTGAATCACTTAAAATGCAAAGCATACACACAGACCAAGGGAGAATGCATGGAAGACCCTGGCACAGGTACATCATTAATTCAGGAGAACTTCAGCTGCTGTCAGAGTTTCTATTTCACAATTTTTTGTGTTTGAGGCCTTTTTTTTTCCTGAAGTATCTTCTCCCAGGATCACACACCAATGGCTCTGTGACTGTGCCTGCATGACAGCTGTGCCTTTTCTCTCTGTGCTTCTTGTGCCTGTGTAACACAAGTCCCTACATGCATACCAGTTTTGAAGTAGCCTCTCCTGTGTCTCTACATGGGCAGGAGTGTGGTAGTTTGAGGCTGTGCCTAGAAAGTTTTCCACAAATCTCGAACAGAAAGTAGTAGAATGTAAATAAATCACCATTGGGTGTAAAAAGGAAAATGATGATAAGTTCTAAACAATCCCATTGGACAGACTGCTAAAGACTAATTGCTCCCTTTTTTGCTTCCTCCACTCTGGCTGGTGCTTCTCCTGGCTTTGCTGACCTTGGCTGTGCTCTTTGTTGTGGCTAATTCCTAACAAAAACAGGGGGCAGGGAGTGGGGAAGCTTTTACTGGCCCCCTAGTTTTGTCCAAGGGGGTTCTAGTGCTGGTTATAAATTGTAAATATATGTAAATACTCTATATTTTGTATGTAATAATTGCATTTCATTTTAGATTACAGTGTTGCTTGTAAATACAGCTTCATTTGTTTCCAGCTGGGCTGGGCTGGCAATTTGATGTTGGGAGGGAATTTTGAACCCACCACAAGGAGACACCTGCTGAGGCTTCAGGAGACCACTAGTGACTACTTGTTTCCAGGAAATGATGCAGTGCTTTCTGTTTTGATGACAAGAGGCTGTAACTCTCTTCATGATAAGCTGTGGCACAGAGATGTGAGCATGGAGTTACTCAGCGACTCAGTTCCAGTCACTTCAGAAGCAGCTCAGACTCCCTCAAAGGCAGCCAATATTTCTCTCTCTGCTGGAGTGTAATTTGCTGCTGAGGTGCTGGGAACTGAGCCACCAGGGCAAAAAGAGGTATTCTTCCCCCCCAAGGGAGTAAACTAAAAACACATGCAGAGCTGTAGGTTAAATATGAATGCTATTTACAAATATATACAGAAATACAACAGGTATTGCTCCCAGGCAAGCAGCACCAGAACAAGAGGACACAGTCTCAAGCTGTGCCAGGGGAGGTTTAGGCTGGAAGTGATGAGAAAGTTCTTCACAGAAAGAGTTGTTTGCCATTGGGATGTGCTGCCCAGGGAGGTGGTGGAGTCACCATCCCTGGAAGTGTTCAAAAAAGGCTTGGATGTGGCGCTTGGAGCCAGGGTTTAGTTGTCAGGAGGTGTTAGGTATTAGGTCATAGGTTGGACTTGATGATCTCTGAGGGCTTTTCCAACCTGCTTGATTCTATGATTCTAGGTACTCAGGGGGAAAAAAGGAATATACACAAACAGCATCAGTTCAGGCCTAGCTTCTCAGCTGAGCCCAGCCAGGCCCCACTGCTACACCAAAGTCTTCCAAATCCTGCCCTCCCACCCCAAAAGGACAGGCTGACCAGGCCTCAGTGCCCCCCACAGGCTGGCTGCACCAGGCCTGCTCCAGCCCCGAGTGTGGCCCCCCAGCAGAGGCTGACCAGGCCTCAGTGCCCCCCACAGGCTGGCTGCACCCGCCCCGAGTGTGCCCCCCCAGGACAGGCTGACCAGGCCTCAGTGCCCCCCACAGGCTGGCTGCACCCGCCCCGAGTGTGCCCCCCCAGGACAGGCTGACCAGGCCTCAGTGCCCCCCCCAGGCTGGCTGCACCCGCCCCGAGTGTGCCCCCCCAGCACAGGCTGACCAGGCCTCAGTGCCCCCCCCAGGCTGGCTGCACCCGCCCTGAGTGTGCCCCCCAGCACAGGCTGACCAGGCCTCAGTGCCCCCCACAGGCTGGCTGCACCCGCCCCGAGTGTGCCCCCCAGCACAGGCTGACCAGGCCTCAGTGCCCCCCACAGGCTGGCTGCACCAGCCCTGAGTGTGCCCCCCAGGACAGGCTGACCAGGCCTCAGTGCCCCCCACAGGCTGGCTGCACCCGCCCCGAGTGTGCCCCCCCAGGACAGGCTGACCAGGCCTCAGTGCCCCCCCCAGGCTGGCTGCACCAGCCCCAAGTGTGCCCCCTCAGCACAGGCTGACCAGGCCTCAGTGCCCCCCACAGGCTGGCTGCTCCAGCCCCGAGTGTGTGCCCTCAGCACAGGCTGACCAGGCCTCAGTGTCCCCCACAGGCTGGCTGCACCAGCCCCGAGTGTGCCCCCCAGGACAGGCTGACCAGGCCTCAGTGCCCCCCACAGGCTGGCTGCACCAGCCCCGAGTGTGCCCCCCAGGACAGGCTGACCAGGCCTCAGTGCCCCCCACAGGCTGGCTGCTCCAGCCCCGAGTGTGCCCCCCAGCACAGGCTGACCAGGCCTCAGTGCCCCCCACAGGCTGGCTGCACCAGCCCCGAGTGTGCCCCCCAGGACAGGCTGACCAGGCCTCAGTGCCCCCCACAGGCTGGCTGCACCAGGCCTGCTCCAGCCCCGAGTGTGCCCCCCCAGGACAGGCTGACCAGGCCTCAGTGCCCCCCACAGCTGCACAGCTAGAAAGCAGTTTGCCAGCCAAGGCTGCAAATGATCCTGTCCCATCCATCTGGATGTGTTCCTGTGTGACCTGTGCTAGATTCCATGGTCCTGCTCTGATTGGGGGCTTGGACTCGATGACCTCCAGAGGTCCCTTCCGACCCCTGACATCCTGTGAGCCTGTGGCCTCCCCCCCAGACCAGGAGAGACGGCAGCCATTGCCAGAGGAGGGAGAGAAGGAGGAGACCTGGCTGTGATGTGTGATTCTACAGAGGCTGTGGGGTGATGGGATGGAAGAACAATGATCACAATACCCTGCATCCACCCCCTGGGGATGGACTGTTCAGCCCTGGCACGCTCTGGTACTTCTGCAGGAATTTATGGTCCTCAACCTGCAGCCCTCAGCAGCACCTATCCATTTGCATCGTGGAGGGGTTTGTATGATTATGTAAACATCCTCAGCTGTGTGTTTGGGGAAGAGCTGAAGAACACAGCCGGTGGGCTGATGAAACCAGCTGCGACCAGATCACTCTGGTCTCCCTCTAGCCATGTTCCAAGTGGTTGCCTAAGGAAAGAAAGCAAGGAAGAGGAGGGATTCCTCACCTGTACACTGTCACAGCTTCTGAGATCTGCTATCCTAGGTGAGACAAAGCTTTGGGGAATTCAACCCTTCAGACCTAAGGAAAATTCAGGGAATTCCCTGCCAGTCCTGGTATTCCCATGTGGCTGATTTCTCAACCATAGAATTATTGAATAGTTTGGGTTGGAAAGGACATTTAAAGGTCTTCTAGTCTGACTGGCAGCCACTGTACGAGCCAACGTGCTACAGGCTGTTCAGCAACCCCAAATTCATGCCATGACCGAGTTAAAATCAGACTCTTGATTGTGTTCTGTTTTTTGAAGTGAGGCTGTTCACTGTGTCCTGGTTTAGCAGCAGGATTTGTGGTTTGGTGGAGCTGATGTGAGTTAGTGACCATAACCCTGGTGATGGACTGTTTGCTGGTGCTTTCTGTGTTTGTGTTGTTGACAGTCCTGCTCTTTCCTGAGAAATGCACAAGAGCTGCACTTTGTATTAATTTGCTTTGAGGTATGAGGCCACAGCTAATAATTCTGCCCTCCCTGGGCTTTTGTTTTCTTTAGCAAACAGTTTGAAGATTGCTTGGTGCTCTCCTTCTGGGTTTGGCCAGGGGCCAGCCAAACAAAGTCTAGAAGTCACACTGTAATTGGAATAGTCGTTACTGAGAGCTATCAAGTTATGAAGCATATCTTGTGTTTTCAACTCTGAACTTCCTTCCTGAGGACATTATGTGTTTTAATGAAAAAGAACATGATTTCTTCAGCAGTTTGTTCTTTTTTTTCTCTCTCTTCATGAACCACAAAGATAAGGTCAGTTGCATGTGTTGTGTATCAGAGAAGCACTCAAACTGTTAAGAGAAAGCCAGAACATTTCACTCTGCCTGTTTCATTTTGACAATTTCTTTAGCAAAGGGGGGACAAAATAACTGACATGAGCTGCAGGCTCTGCCAAACCAGACATTTGGTTTCCATTAGCTGCACATATCCTTTCTTAAGGGCTTACTATGAATTGAGACACAGCTCTGGGCATAGATCTGGTTTATGTAAGGCGGTTTTGATAAGAGTAAGTAAACTTCACACTCAGAGGTTTGCTGTCTCTTCCTCTAGTTCTGTATGGATTATCTCTCCACTTAACACCCAAGGGCTCTGAGTTGGACCCATGTGGGAAAAGATGTCCCAGAATAGGAGGGGATGATGCAATTAGGTGGCGTGAAGCCTTCAGTGGTCCTACAACAGTCAGATTTAAGAACAAGATGCTGTTTAAAACCAATGTTATTCTCTAGATTGAAAAGATGGAGCTCTGGGTTCAGGTGGGTGCTGTAGAGAAAGGCTTCATCTCTCATCTGATCTGCTTGGTAATCTACAGCAAGTGGAAGAAAAAATGTTCCAGAGGTTTATTATTTTCAGCTGAAGCATGAAGTGGAAGCAATCCCTTGGCCAGTCTGTCACCAGCACCCTCCTGTGTGTCTAAGTGGCAGCTTCTTTAGAAATCAAGTTTTCTCCTGTTCCAGGTGCTAGAAGCTGCTCATGGCCAAATGGGTGCCAGAGGGCTTCAGAAGCAGGTATTATTTATAGTTTTAGATTGGAAAAAAAAACCCTTTTGTAAGTGAAACTCACCTCAGAATTCAAGTGGCTACATTCTCTGTGGTACTGAGCAACAGAAGTGTCATCAGGTTCCTTGTGTTCCCCTGCCACCATGATTGGCATGGCACACAGGGAGGGTTTCATGGGTGATGTACTCCTAGAGACTGAAGCTGACAGAGGTGTACTTGGCATGGTGAGTGATTTGTCTGAGTCTATGCAGGGATCTCCTAAATCTGAAGAAAACAGAGGTAACATTTTCAGAGGGTCCCACTGGAGCAAAGTCCTGCCCCTTAGCCACCCAAGTGGGCTGGAGGCAAACCCAGGGCACACTGCTGGGACCAGGTCTTGTTCCAAAGCTCATGCTATCCTCTTCTCCCAGCATCAACCCTTTTGCTTAAAGACACAGCACTCATAATCTGTGCATGGGACTCAGGCTGCATACCTGTGCTTACCTGTAAGCCCACCTTGATTCTATCAAGGCACAGCAGATGGTCTCTGCTGGACAACAAAACTGTCTCTCTGGTTTCCTCATGAAGCAGGACAGTAATCTGTCCATTCCCTTCTGCATGTGCCTGGGGAATGGGGCAGAGGAGCAGATGGCATATCTGCAATACCCAGGACCTCCCTGGAGTTGAGATGACTGCTGCCTAGAAGCAAAACAGGAATGGGGACCATCAGGGCTGCCTGCAGAGCAGTGTGCCTGGTATGAGATCAGCATGCCCAGCAGCTTGTGGGTGCACTGAGTCTGCCAGCTACTGAGCACTGCACAGCCTCCTGATGGCACCTCTTTATCCCCATAGCTCAGCCAAGCAGCCATCTGGGCACACTGGTCATCTTCCTGCCTGAATTCACCACCTCCAGGGATGTCTTGACAGATGGGTTTGCCTTTAGCAGATGGGTAAGGGAATACCTCTTGTGTCCTCAGTCTCTGTGGAGGGCTGCCTCCACCCTGAGTAAAGCCCTTGGCAAGGGTGGATCCTGGGTAATGAAGAAGCTGCTGGGTGTGGAGGATGAGTGCTGATCCTGACAGTGATCCTCTGTTCCTTTGGTTTTGCCTTTGTGGAACAAGCTGCCACAGCCACAACTGTACTTGGTATTGTGATAGAGACTTTCAGGGAGATATGTGCTGAGCCCAGGAGGATCAGAACTCATTTCTGTGGGCTGTAAATTCTGCAGGGCACCTCAGGGCTGAGACACTGTGAAGTCACTTTTTTGGTCCCTGTGATGTTTGAAGGCCAAATCCCCACACAGCTTGTCCTTCTCTGCATTGTCTGCCTCAGACTCATCTCATATGAATGTCCTTGAATCCTGAGGCACTCAGAGGGGACTCCAAGTGGCCTCACCAGTCTGGGAGACGTGTCTCTAAATGAGTGTACACCTGAGCTGGGGCTGTACCCCAATTCTTCTGGCCAGCAGAGAAAGTGCAGCTTGCTTCTCTGAGCTTATCTGCCCAGCTGTACAGACATCACCTCAGTGGTTAAATTTGTGTCTAATCTGAGCTGGCTTTGGTGAGTAAGCATTACTCTAGCTAAGGACTCAGCGCCTTGCATCTTGGCTCCAGCACACAGGGCCAACCATTCTCCAAGAGCTCTGGCCCCAGCAAGGGCTGGCCTGTGTCCTGTGCTCATTCACTTCCCAGTCTCCCAGGCAGGTGGTCTTTGGAGTGCTGGGAATAGTGGGCTGGCTGTCTGGGCTCATGTCTTGCCAGCAGCCTCTGTGCAAGGCCTCCATGGCTGCTTTCATTTGGCAACATAAAAAGGGATTTGCAGCAGTCAGCAGTTAGGCATTTCTGTATTTCAAGCCATGTAGCTGTTCCCTAGGGTGAGTTGTCTTCTTCATAGATGTCTTATACCCTAACTGCCTACAAACCACAGGTGCTGGACTCAACTACTGTGTGGTCAGCAGATCCATGTGATCGAGAGCCATCAGATAACTTGTGTAGGAAGCAGACAGCCTGCGAGAGGCTGGGGATTGGTCTGGGAAGAGACAATGGGATCTGGCTGGGGATTCAGAAGAGCTGGGGCCTGCCCATTAACCTTGTGGCTGCAGAGCCCCTTCCCTTTTCTCTCACTTGGTTACACCTGGAAGGATGTTGGGCTGGCATGTGTGTGTCCTTCCTGGCACAGTCCTCTTGCTAGGAAGCCTAACTCCAAGAGCCATTTTTGTCTCTCTGGAAAGGGTACATGAACACTTTCTGAGCAGGTTGGACAAGCCCCAGCACCATGGGCCTTCTCCTTTCTTTGTCACCAAGAGGTGGGGAGTACAGGAGGGAGTGATTACTCTTTCTGAAGATGGGTTTGATATCTGGCAGCCCAGAACATCTGCCCAGGGGGAGAGTGACTAAGGGGGCAGGTAAAAAGAGGGAGCTATGGGAATCTGATGGAGAAAGAGGAGACATTTGGTCAAGGCTGGAGAGGAAAAGAGAATTCAGGAGCCTTAAGGCTAGAGGCAGGTGAACTGCTGCAGAAAAGCCTGGAGGCCAGAGAACTCTGCTCATCTGTATGCAGATGGTCTTGTGCATGGTCCATTCCTCAGAGCAGCAGCGTTTCTGGGGACTGTGTGCCCTCTAAGCTGACCTTTTTATACACTGATAAAAGATACTAATTGATCTTTTGTGTACCTGTTTGGGTGGGCAGAGCTCCCTGCTTGCCTTGCACAGTGAAGCATACAGTGAGTCTTCTGTCATCCTTTGTAGAAGCCTGGAGCCAATCTCTGTGGCAGTGCCACAGGGGATTTGTTTTTCTTTGCAGCCAGGTGAGGTCCTGTCTGCAAGGCAAGAAATGGAGATATTCCTGGGAATATTTCCCACAGTTCTTATAGGCCCCTTTTAAGCACTGAAAGGCCACAATAAGGACCTCTGCAGCTTCTCTACTGTTAGCACAGCTTCTCAGAGGGTCTGTTCCATGATCTCCCCAGAAAGAGGTGAGGCTGACAGGTCAGCAGTTCCTAGGGTCCTCCTTTCTGCCCTTTTTAAAAGTGGATGCAGTGTTTCCCTTTTTCCAGTCATCAGGGACTGGTTTGTTAAATATCATGGAGGGTGGCTTGGCAACTAAATCAACACATTTCCTGAAGACTCTGGATGCATCTTGTCAGACTTCTGTATGTTCAGGTTCCTAGGGTGGACACAAATCTGATCTTCTCTTACAGAGAGAGGGACTTTGCTCCCCTGGTCCCCATCTTTGTGGTCCCTCCACACAGGAGGTGTGTAACGAGAGGTTGTCAGTGAAGACTGAGGCAAGGTAAGAGGTTTCTGCTCATCTGATGTTACCAGCTTGCTCACCAGGAGGGCATACTTTCTTTGCCCTTCCTTTTCTGGCTGACATACCTGTTGAAGCTCTTCATGTCATTCTTTGCATCCCTTGCCAAGGTCCACTCCAGCTACACCTTGGCAGTCTTGACCTCATCCCTACACAACTGGGCAGTGTCCCTATACTCTTCCTAGGATACGTGTTCCTTCTTCTACTGCCTGTGTATTTCCTTCTTGCCCATTATATTGCCCAGCAGATCTTGATTCAGCCACACTGGTCTCTTGCCTTCCTTGCCTAATTTCTTATACCTGGGGACTGAGAGCTCTTGCACCCTGTGGAAAGCATCCTTACAATCTGCCAGCTCTGTTCTGCTCCCGTGTCCCTGGGGACAGTTTTTGGAGGGTGGGGGGAGGGCAACTGAGTAACTCCTTGAGGAGCTGGAAGTTTGCTTTCCTAAAATGTTACTCTTTGCCTAATCCACATCCTCCAGACCATGAACTCCACCAGTACCTGGCTGCTGCATTCCAGGCTGCCTCCAGTCTTGATGTCGCTGATTAGCTCACTTGCATCAGTGACCATGAAGCCCAGAATCATGTCCCTCTGGTAGGGGTGTCTATTGCCTGGTTAAGAAGTCATCCTCAATGCATTCTAGGAGTTTCTTGGATTGCCTGCAGCTCACTGTGCTACTTTTCCAGCAGATGTTGGGGTGGCTGAAGTCCCACAGCATCATGAGAGCCTAAAATCACAAAGCCTCCTGTACCTGGAGTTAGATTTCTTCAGTAGGCTGTGCTTGATTGGGCAGCCTGTAGTAGGCATCATCCACAAGGTCCTTTTGTGCCTCAGTCTCTAGTTCTTGCTCACAAGCATTCAATCTGCTCATGGCTGTTCTTCATACAGCTCTTCCTACTCTATCCATCACCTGATGTAGAAGTGTCTCACCTGTCCCTTCTGATCAGCCAGCAATGGCCACACTCCAGCCATGAGATTTGTCCCACCTAGTTTCAGTAATGGCAGCCTGCTGATGAGACCTTCTGTGCTGTGTGCAGTGCCTGTGACAAGTCAGAATGGAAATATGGAGCCAGATGACACGGTCTGACACAGGACCTCTGATCCTCAGGAGGGTGTGGAAGCTCCTGCATGCTGTGCACAGCTGTCTGGGTCTGCCCTTGGTTGTATGAAAGGGGATGTACAGGCCCTTGGCAAAAGCTTAGCCCTTGAAGAGAATTCTTAATTGATGAAAATATGTAATGACTTTCAGCAACCTGAGCATGTATACCTTTCTTTCTCTCTTTAATTGAAAAAAAAAAACCCCAAAAATACAACCCAGCAACCACCCACCCTCCCCCCCCAAAACCTCCAGGATCCCATTGAAGCTTCTGTTGTAACAATAACAGTAATTCTTCCATGTTCCTTCCCTATTCTTGGCACAGGTCATATGGATTTCCATAGCATCTGGCATGCAGTTTTCAGTGAAATAAGAGCTGTAAAGAGCCCTATTTCCCTTAGGAGCTCACATGCTAATTAAACCTGCACTACTACAGCTGATCTGAGCCAGATGAAATCAAAGCTTTGAGTCCATACACCTTAACTTTGGCTTCATTTCTCAGGGACTGGATCAATTTGAAGGCTTCAGAAACCAGCTGGAGCTCCTTGGAAGCAATAAAAGGTGAGGGATAAAAAAAAACCCAAAGATTTACACCTGCTGAACAAGCCATAAACTGAGCTGCAGTTTGCCAGCTGTCATCCATTTCTGAAGCTGCCTTCAAAGCACTCTGTGGTACATCCACCTTTCTCCTTGCTCTTTCTAAAGAGCTGAATTTATCCTCCTTACTATTGCCAAAGCAATGCTGTGTTTTCATTGCCATGGTCTTTAGGATGTATTGCTCCTTTATGTTCTTAGAGTTGCATGCAGCTGGCAGCTGGATGCTGCTAGGCAGGTTGTTATGGTTTATCTAGTGGCACTCAGCATCCTCCTTTAAATGGGTTCATAATTTCTAACAAGCCTGAGATGCTGAGTTTTGAGCTGTAACTCCACTGGATAGAGTCTACATAATCCTTGGAAGCAGCAAAGCCTCTCTAAGTGAAGCTGAATCAGCAACTGTTTCACAGTCTCCTCTAATCACACCTGGTCATCATCTGATCCTGATTAGCTGATGTGCTTGTTGCATTGTGCCACAGCTGCCGCACAGTACTGGTGCAGAGTGACCAGCTGAATGGAGATCCAGGTTAATCTCATCAGGACGACAAACATCAAGTACTTTGGATGAGGTGCTTAGGGCAGGGTTCTCCAAGCAAACTGAAGAGAAGTCCAAATGCTTCTCTGATGGGATACCGTAAAGACTTGCTGCTGCTCCTCTTCCATGGTGCAGGTAGGAAAGGTTCACACATTATTCTCTGCACTTGCAGGTAACCTTGGAAAGCCTTAAGAGGACTGATGTTTGAAACGTGCACAGTGTGTTTTCTGAGTACTGTCCCTTTTGAAAGGGCAAGACAGGCAGAAAAGTTGTCATAGTGTGGAACAACTAATGATGAAGCTGTGTTTTAATTTGGTAGGAACAGGCAGAAAAAGTAAAGAGGGCTTAAGGAATAATAAGAGTTTACTGTGTGTGCAGCAAAACCCACTGAAATGTGATCCTCTTTAGGGACATCTGCAGAAATCTGAGCTCAGAACATGCTGCACACAAACCAGGCTGGGAATAGACCCTCAGCCTTCTCCATTTTCTGTATGGAAGTGCATTGCAGCACTGTGCTTTTGAATGGCTTTTAAGAATTGCTTAGAGGTTTGAAAATTACCTGTTCTGTCCCACTCCTTTCTTGCTTGAAGCTGAGAAGTTCAACAAGAGCTTGAGGCTCAACAAGACCAAGTGCAAGGTCCTGCATCTGGGTCGAGGCAATCCCAGGCACAAATCCAGGCTGGGCAGGGACTGGCTGGGAAGCAGCCCTGAGGAGAGAGACTTGGGGGTGCTGGGGGAGGAGAAGCTCACCAGGAGCTCTCAGTGTGCACTTGCAGCCCGCAAAGCCAATCAGATCCTGGGCTGCATCAGGAGAAGTGTGGCCAGCAGGGCAAGGGAGGTGATTCTCCCCCTCTGCTCAGCTCTGCTGAGACCCCACCTGGAGTACTGCCTGCAGTTCTGGAGCCCCTATTGCAAGAGGGATCTGGAGGTGCTGGAAGGTGTCCAGAAAAGGGCCACGATCCTTGATCCTTGAGGTCCCTTCCAAACCTGACAATTCTATGATGCTATGATGAGTTAACCATTTCCCTGGGCAGCCTCTTCCAATGCTTGACCACCCTTTCAGTGAAGAAATTTGTCACAATATCCAATCTAAACCTCTCCTGGTGCAACTCAAGGCCATTTTCTCTTGTCTTTGTGCTTGCTGCTTGGGAAAAGAGACCAAAATCTTCTGTTCAGTCTTTGTAATCTTAGCAGACACAGAGGGAGCAGGGGTATCCATAATTTGTTAGAGTCTTGACAAGGCTGTCTCCCTGTCTGCACAGCCAATGACATTCAGATGGGATGTCACACTGCACGCAGGTCCCATGGAGATTTTGTGACTGAGGATGTTTATAAGCATGCCATGCAAATGTAATCTGAAACAGCATTCTCCAGCACTGCTTCATAATCCTGAAGTGATTATATTCTGTGAAGCAGTTGATCTTCTGGCATTATGGCTTTTGTTACATCTCCCAGGATTATTCTTGGGTTTGCAGAAGCTGCAAGCATTTGCAAGTGAGCTCTGGTCCCCTGGGGACTGGTTTTCTTCAAGCTGTCTGCCTGGGTTTCCCTCCCCTGGAGAAAGGAGATGTCTGCTCAGTCCCTTTCCATTCCTGCCTTCCCTGTGCCTTTTGGCTAGGCTGTAGCTCTGCGAGGTGTGCAACACTGCTGGATCTCATTCTAAGACAAGGCCTTTGTAAGCAAATGAGAGATGCTTTGCTTCTGAGTTCTGAATTGTAACGTGATTCATTCAGCAGAGAACTTCATTCTGATGAAGATAACTCCTGCAAATATCTGCTACAAATCTCATCAAATCTGGAACTGCAGAACTCAGTCCACTTTCCTGAGGCAAAGCAGAAGCATTGCATTCATTTGCTCAGTGACAAGAGTCAAAGCAAAGCACTCCAAACAGGCAATGGTAAGAAAAAAAACCCAAAGTTATTAACTTGTCAATGTCTTGGTTGATCAATTGCTGCAGAGAGGAGAAACTCAACTGATGGAGCACACAGATAAGTTCTGCAGTGTTACAAAGCAGATGTTGAGGAACTGATTAAATGCACAAATCCTTTGTACTCAAATGATTTCTGGAAGTTCCCAACTCTAATCACGGCATGAGGCAGCTTTAGCATCATGCATCTGAGATCTAAATATAGAGAGTCAGAATCTCTGCTGCTGGACAAAGGGCTTGCTGTGCATCAGGATGCTCCCTTCTGCCTGCTCCTTCTGTCCACTGCCTTATGGGTTACTTACTAATGACACAATCATTAGTTACTTGGTTGTTTGAAAGCCTGTTTATATTGATGATTACAGCTGCCTGCACATCTATCCAGCCCCTAAACCTCTCTGGGTTTCAGATGCAACTTGTTAGGTTTTCAGCTGTGGTTGCCCTGCGTGAGGAGTGGCTAAGACTCCTGCCTGCCTGTGAAACCACACTGTTGGTGCACTTTTATTCTCCAGGAGGAAAAGTTCCCTGGAGAGAGCTGACTGCTTTCCAGCAGACTCCTCCCTGCCACAGCTCTTGCTTGGAACCCCACTGGTTCACCTGTGCTTTCATGACAGATCCCAGCATCCCTAGTAGGAGGCACTACAGGGGCAGCAGGTCAAGTCAGACTACAAAACTGATTTTAGATGTCTAGGGCCTCTCAAGACATAGCTTTGCTCAGAGGCTGACAGACCTTGTTGAGCCTGCAGGAGAGTTGCAGAGGGAGTCTCTTCACTGAGAGAGTCGTTTGTCATTGGAATGTGCTGTCCAGGGTGGTGGTGGAGTCACCATCCCTGGAGGTGTTCAAGAGGGGATTGGATGTGGCACTTGGTGCCATGGTCTAGTCATGAGGTCTGTGGTGATGGGTTGGACTCGATGATCTTTGAGGTCTCTTCCAGCCTTGGTGATACCATGAGTCAGCTGCAGCCCCAGACTACCTGTGGGGAGCTTATCTGAATGGATATAAAGAACTCCATGAAGACAGCTAAGGACTGAAGCAGGCAGGTTCCATCCTTGAAGGTTTTGAAGACCTGACTGAGCAGTCTGGTCTGATCCCACAGCTGACTGCTGTGGAGGAGCCTGGACAAATGACCTCCTATGGTCTCTTCCAGCCAGAGCTAACTCATGATCAGATGGTCAATTTTTATGCTAACATCAGTAACACCTCTGGTAGCTTTTGCCACATCTTTGAATGATAGACCTAAGCCTTTAAGATGTGGTATATAACCATTCTGGGGTTAATGGCAGTGCTGTCTCAGATGACAAATTTGAAGCCCAGCTAGCCAGAAAAAAAATAAATCAATAGTCCTGCAGTTAAAGAGCTGTGAGAATCTTCTTACAGACTATATATAAACCCCCCTCAAGTGGTGGCAAGTAAACTGCAGTGACTGGGGAGCAGCTAAGGTATGGTCTTGGCAGAAAGGATTGCATCTTCTCCCTTTGATGTGAAAAGCTCTGTGTGATCAAAGGAAGTCATCCTGCTTAAATGGTTTAAATGTGCAAGGGAAAAAAAATGCAAAGAAAACCCCAGCCTAGAGAAGAAAAGGCCTCAGATTTCTGCAAGGCCAAAGCTGCTGCTGAGTTAGCTGCAAGGACAGTAATCGTCTTGTTTGCCATGGGTTACAGTCAAGAGGGAAGATAACCTCAGTGTAGTGTCAAGTTTGTTTTGTTATGGCTTAATGTGACTTTCCTGTCTGATGTGTGACCATTTTATTTAGCTGCTGGGGAGGTTTCTTTAACTGGGAAGGTTTTCTGCACAAAGAGGGCCACAAATTAAGGTTGCTTGCTTAGGCTGTCATGTTTACTGTCCCAACAGATGCTGATGCTTTCACAGGTGCATCCAACTAGTATCTAATACTGTGGGCTCCATAGCTGCATTACACAGCTGCTTACCCTTACTCCACAGAAAGTGTCCAAGGCTTTGGTAGGCACAGATAAATTTGCCCTGGGATTGCTTCTTCATATGTCAGGCACTGCCTGCCTCTGCTTAACAGTGCTGCTTGTGAGCACTTGAAGACGTCTAATGGCTGAGTGAAGGCAATCCAATGCTGATGGTGGGAAACACCCAAGAGAGGTTGGTGTTTCTCCCTCAGAAGCCCTTAGGTGCACAGGGAGCCGCTTCCCTGAAGAGCAGCCAGCACAGGGAGCAGAGAGGGTCAGTCCCTCCTCCTGTCCCTTGTGTGGGTAGACTCTTCAGCAGTTCCTTGGGGATCCTTCAGGTCAAGGACAGGGTACAGTAGCTTTGTGCTTTGAATATATTCCTTCCCCAAGGAATAATGAATGACCCTTGGCCCTAGTGAATTTGCAGTTCCTACTGTAAAGCAGTTATTCAAAACAGTATTGGGAAACTCTGGGAGCCTGGGGCAAACTACAGCAAATAAACAGGACTGAGTAACACTGAGAGGAAAGGACCCGTGCCTTACAACCCTGGACTTTGTTTCACCCTTCTCTCTGCTCTTCTTTCCTTCTGCCTGCAGATTACTCTGTAGCAGTGAGGCTGAAATAACAATAAAAGGGATACTGTTTATTTCAAACCTTGCTTAGAGCAATACAGGAGGAAATGGAGGCAACCTGATCTGCCTGGCTTCAGCCCTCAACTTCTGCACTACTTGAGCTTTAGCTGTTGGGGAGACAGGAACCAGACAGCCCCCTCCTCCTTAGGTGGTGGGGATGCCCTCTCCCAGACACATCACATCTCCTGGTGTCTCCCAGACACATCACATCTCTTGGTACAGTACTGCCTCCTGCTCTCATGGCAGCATCCAGACTTGAGATACCTCCTGAGGGTGCCCTGGCTAGGACATCTAGCTCTCAGCTTACAGCTGGGGAGCTGTAAAACACTGCGGCTGTGTCCTGGTGGGAGCCAGTCTGTGTGGCGGTGAGGCTATTGTGTGCCTCTGGTCTACTGCTCCACTCATCAGAACGCTGATTTCCTGCTTTGGCTGACCCCAACATGAATCAAACCTCTCTGTGTCCTCTCCTAGCTGGGTGCTCTGGTCACCAGGACATGCTGAAGCACTGTTCAGGTGTGTCTGCCTTGGCTGTACCGGTTTGCAAGGAGTTTTAGGCAGAAGACAATGTCTTTTTCTCCAAGTCAGACAGCCAACAGATCCAATCACCTCACAAGTGTGCAGTGATTTTTAGGCAGACCAAGCTGTCATTTAGAATATCAGTGAGAGGGAACTAAACCCCATCCTGTCACAGTCGTTATTCAGGTGTTCTGAATCCTTCCCCATGAGCTTAAACTGGTGGGTGCTGCGGTGGTTTTTGGCAGCTATTCACCTAGCATTTCATTTTGCCAGCTGCATTTTGAGTTTGCTGTAGCTCAGTTGCTGTTGCTTCCCTCTGGGTTGGTGAATTTAATTTATAGGCAGCCCCAACAGCTTCACTGCAAAGACAAGGGATGAATTCTGTGTTTAAACTGAGTGATGAGTAACTAAAGCCAGACTACATTCAGTCTCAAAGCCCTGACCCAGTGTCATGCTTAAGAACTGAGCTGCACTCTGTATGATTTACCTGCATGTGAAACTTCACCAGCCTCACCATTAGCAGGGGAAGTTAAATACAAATCATTAGAACTATTTTTGCTAATGAAAAATGTGATAAACATGCCAGAGAGCCACATCAAATGTTAAGCCACACCACTCCCTCTCCTGCTATATCTCTGCTGTGACCAGACCATTAATGATAACTATCCAATTCTACCAAAGGGGATTTAGGTGTCAGCAGACAATCCTGTGTATGTGGTCAAGGCCAGATACTTAAAACACAAATGCTGGGCTAATTTATCTAGATATCCTTCTGGCTGTCCCACAAACCTCTAATTCCAGGCAGCAAAAGTTTGCATGAGTAGAAACCAAATAAGGCCTCAGCATTTGTCCTGCTGCAATCAAAATCTAGAGATTAACTCTTTGATGCTTGTGCTAGTCCGCTCCAGTTGTTTCCCCTCTCTGTTCAGTTGTGGAAAGGGAGAACTACAAATGCTTGGAACTAAAACTTGTTTTGATGAACCTGCAGGTATCATTCCTGTAAGTCCTCAAGTGGTTTTACATTACAGAATTGGCTGGCTTGGACCTACCTGATCCTCTTCCGTCTCCCTGCTCAGCACAGCTGAGTGTCTGGCCCTGTTTATTCTGCTGCTCCTTGTTTCCCTGCTGTTCTGCCTAGGTGGAGAAGCTCTTCAATAGGTGTTTTTTTTTCCCCATTTACAGTTGAATGTATCTGTATTCACCCTGCACCCAAGCTGCAAGCAGGCTTTGTGCTCGTGATGTGTTCAGAGCACTCACATCACCCTGCGTCTCTCAGTGCCAGCCACTACCTCTTGTCCTGTCTTATTGCTTGTTAGCACTTGCAGAGTTCCTTCAGGTCATAAAAGACATCACTCAGTCCTGCAGCTTTCTAAGGTTGTAGCACCTAGGAGTTGTAGCAGTGGCTCAGAGGGTAGTAAACTGATTTCCTGCTGGCTGATCACTATGCAGTGTTCCCTGGGGACAGTGACAGCCTGAGAGAGACACTGAAGAGATGCTGAACCTTATTCTGCATCTGAACACAGTCAGGACCAGGAGCTCCTGGTAGCAAGCTGGTGACAACATATATGTAAGAGTCCATACACATTTCTGTCCAAATTATGGACCTAAAGCTGTCTTTATCAGGCTCACACTTTGTTGTGTGGCTCATTACACAGCCCTAGATTTTCTCTCTGCAACAGGCATTCAGGTACTTATTTGATCATCAACTGCCCTGCTGATATCTTAACCGAGACTTAGTAATTGCCTTCTGACAAACAATTGTCTGAAGGTAGAAACCAGAACTACTTCTAACAACCTAAATGGCTGAGCTGTTTTCCATGGCTAAAACCATTTCTGCCAGTGCTCCCAGCCACACTTAACTAATCAAACTGCTAAGACAGATGCCTGCTCAGCAGTTTGCTAAGGAAGACACAACCTGCATGGAGCATGCAAATGGTATCATTTTGTTCCATGTTTAATCACCTCCACATCTTCTTCTGCACTTTGTGCACAAATTCACTGTGCACTGTAGGAACCCAAGGCTGAGCTGCTGTAGGAGCCTGTGACAGTCCCCACAACCAAAGGATTAAGACATTGCTTCTAATATAAATTGTAACCTGTAGTAACTTATATCTGGCTTAGCTAGCAGGATCTCTGGTGCCAAACTTCCCTTTTAATGATGTGAACAAGTCAGACCTCAGGCCGAGTTCTGGGTAATTTGAAGGAAATTAATTGATTGTTAAAGTAAACCTTCAAATGGGAGCTGCCTGTGGAACAAAAACCAGCTTAGGATCTTTGTACTCTCTTCAAATTGCCAGCAGATGACAGTGTTCCCTCAGCTTCTAAAACCATCACTTCAGGTTTTGGTGTGCCACTGCTTTTTATTCCTCACTGTGCTGGCAGTCATTTGTAATTAGACATTTCAATTGAGATTCTGTTCAGATTTCCTACTCCAGCCCCTTCTGTGACACCTCAGTTTGTGTTAGAGGAATTACCATCCTAATCATGCTTTGAAAGAGAGCTGGGACAAAACCGACCCTGCCCCTTTACTCTGCTCTGGGGAGACCCCACCTCTAATACTGTGTCCAGTTCTGATGTGCCCAGCCAAAGAAGGACAGAGAGTGAGTCCAGAGAAGGGCTGGAACACCTGAAGAGATGCTGAACCTTTTTCTGCATCTGAACACAATCAGGATCAGGAGCTCCTGGTAGCAGGCTGTTGCTGGTGAGAACATACATGTAAGTGGGACCTTAGAACTGCCTTCCATTACCTGAAGGGATCCTACAGGAAGGCTGCAGAGGGACTTTTCCTCAGGGTGTCTAGAGACAGGACAAGGGGGAACGGTTTGATGCTGAAGGAGAGCAGGGTTAGGCAGGAGCTTAGGTTGAAGTTCTTCAGAATGACAGTAGTGAGATTCTGGAACAGGCTGCCCAGGAAAGTTGTGGCTGTATCCTTTCTGGGGGTGTTCAAAGCCAGGTTGGATAAGGCCTTGAGCAGCTGAGTCTAGCTGAGAGGTGTCCCTGCCCATGGAGGGGAGGTTGGAGTAGATGATCTCTAAGCTCCTCTCCAATGCAAACCGATTGCCCTGAAGCTCTGCAGGTGTGAAAAAGGAATACTCTGTCTACTCAACCAAACCCTCACATTTTAAAGGCTGGAACTCCAAGGTGATCTGAATGTGTCCTATATAAAATGGTTTTCAATCCTAGAGTCTTAATTTCTAAACCTGAGATCTATAATCTAGATGAATTCTTTAAGTGTGCACAATTTCATTTACAGTTGCATCCAGGAACTTGAGAGCAAGTTCTGCACCATGAGGGTGGTGGAACACTGGAACAGTTTGCCTAGGGAGGTGGTTGAGGCCCCATCCCTGGAGATATTCAAGGTGAGGCTTGACAGGGCTCTGGGCAACCTGGTCTAGTTGAGGATGTCCCTGCTGACTGCAGAGGAGGTTGGACTGGATGAGCTTTGGAGCTCCCTTCCAACCAAGACCATTCTATGATTTTTCTGACCACCAGTCTAGAACAGCATACAGAAACCCCATTATGAAGTGGCTGAATCTTCTGAGTCCTAAACTGTAGCACAATCCTTCAGCACTGTAAGCACTGCTTACCTTTCCTTTCCAAAGGGGTAGATTACTGTCTTGAATTTTTCATGTCCCTTCCATACTGATCTATCATCTGCTGTCTACTGAAATGTACAGAGACAGGCTTGCTGTGTCTGGGTTACTATAGAATGAAGGACTCAATTCCCTTGGCATCTTCCTTCCTTCTTAAAGACATAATTTATGGAAGGTTCCTGTTTCAGCTGAAAAGGCAATGGATATTTTTGAATGGTTCTCAGACAACCAAAATGCCTTAAAGGCAATCATAAATGAGCCAAAAAAAGGCTAAGATGAAGGCTGCATAGAAAGCACATTTTTTTCTTAACAGAGCTCTCCACCCTGTGGAGTACAAACCCTCTAATGCTTTCTGCAATGTCAGCTCCCAGTGTCCAAGGAAAGGGCTTGCAATAGCACCCAGGCATAGACTTACTTCTTATATTTCCATCTTTAGCAGCCACCTAAACCAAAACCAATTCAGTCCAGCAAATGAGTCGTGAACATTGGAGGAAATGGATGACTTTGGCACAGTGCAAGTAAGCTGCCCAGTGAGGGCATTTCTACTTGACCTCAGGCAACTATTCCCCTTTATTTTACCTACAACGAATTCTCCAGTGACAAACTTACATACAGATGGTCAGAGCTCTGCAGGGGTAAAGCAGTCTGCAGCACTAAAGACAAACTCTGAGAATAGATGGCTGGAAAATAGCAGGAGGCCTGGGAGGAACACTTTGTCTCAGCTGGCCAGAGCTGTCCAGCTAGACATCAGGTCTCAGGGGTGTGCATGTGGTAGCAGTGGATGTGGTCTCTTGTTACCCTTTGCATTGGTTTCAATCCAAGGTAAACTCTTTTAAACCATTGCAGAAAAGACTTAGCAGCCATATCAGCAGCCCTCTGCACCCTTCCCTTCCAGCCCTCCTCCCTCACAAGCTTTCATGTTCTGCTGTAAGCATCTGTCACTGTGAAGGGTAAAAATCGATCATTTGCCGTTTTAGCTCTCTGTGCCTGTCCTGGTTGTTGCTTGTGCATCTTGCATTTTTATCTAACCTAATCACACTCCACACAGGAAGGACATAGACCTGATGGTCTAGAGGAACCAAGAAAATCAGTAGGTTGGAGCACTTCTGCTACGAGGACAGGCTGAGGGAACTGGGAAAGAGAAAGCTCCGGGGAGACCTAATAGCATCCTTCCAGTACCTGGCAGGATGGAGAGAGCCTGTTTACAAAGGCCTGGAGCGATAGCACAAGGGGCAATGGCTTCAAACTAAAGAGGAGATTTAGACTGAATGTTAGGAACAAGTTCTGCACCATGAGTGGAACACTGGAATAGGTTGCCCAGGGAGGTGGTTGGGGCCCCATGCCTGGAGATATTGAAGGTGAGGCTTGACAGGGCTCTGGGCAGCCTGATCTAGTGGAGGCTGCCCATGCTGACTGCCAAGGAGGTTGGACAGGATGGCCTTTGGAGGTCCCTTCCAACTCAGACCATGATTCTAATCCTGCTGCCCTTTCTTCCCTCTTTTAGCCCTTCTTTGCCCTGTAAAACATGACATTGAGTTGGCTCTTGCTGTTACAAACTCCTTTAATTTGCTCCAAGACCATACTGATAGGCCACCATCTGTGTCCCTCTCCAGAAACATCAGTAACAGAACTTGAGGAGCAGTTTGGAAACAAACCATCGAATTTTCAACCATAAAAGTGAATTAAAAAGATTATCTTTATTCTTGGGTGAAGAAGGCAAAGAAAGCACAGCTTTCTGTTGCCAGAAAAAATTCCAGCCTGCCTTCCTGTCTCTGTCTGCTTTGAGCTGAGGTGGAAAGGGCAGGCAGCTTTCTCTGCTTCTCCCAGAGAGACTTAGCTTGGTGAGAGCTGACCTCTGGTAGCAGGAGAGCTGACAGTTAAAGGGCTACAGTCCTTTATATTGGGATTGCCAAAATGAACTCTCCAGGCAGACAGATGACAGTCAGAGGCACTAACTCATGCCTGATTGAGTATAATTAAAACATCTTCCTCACTTTCCAGTCTGTTTTTCTTCATGGCCAGTGTTTATGCCATACCTAAGCCCAAGGACATTAAATATCCTTTGCCATGCTTGAATTATTTTTGGTTGGTGTGTGTCCCTCTAGGCACAACCCCCCTCTTCATTTTCCTGTTTATCTATAGTTCTCACTATTTAGAAACAAGGATTGAAACTGAAACCTTTATGGGGCAACTGGTGACTGCTATCCTGCTGCTGCATGAAGTCAGCCCCCTGGAACAGAGCCAGCTAATATTTCTGGCAGCTTTCCTAGAGCAGCAAGAGGACTTGCTGACCCTGACATCTGGTGCACCTTATGAAATCCAAGCAATTAATCGTGAGCCAAGGTAGAATCTCTCTAGACTGGCTAAGAGAGTCTGTTTAGCAGAAACCTTGTGGTATTCATTAAGAGCCAGATAATTTCCAGCAGGTAATTCTCCTAGCCTTGAACAGCATTAGGTAATATGTTATCCAGAGCCCATTCTAACGTTCATCTGTGGTCTTTGGAAGGTAAACCAGGGATTATTTACCAGGAAATATGAGTGACTGAAAACAAGACCGAGGATAGAAAACAACCTTTGTGCTGGTGTCCCAGATGCCTGCAAGGTTGAAAGTGCTGAGGAACAGGATGGAGCTTATTAGGGCTGCTCTGCTCTGCTGAAAAATGGCTCTTGTCCCTTATTGTCATCCTGTCACACTGGGTGTATGGTCACTCTAACAGTGTCCCCAGTTGGCTGGGAATGGGCTTCAGGTATCTTTTTAGGACAGTTATTTCTCAAACTCAGGTTTTGTTCTTTTGCAGTGGCTGAGCAAAGAGCAACTGCTAATTTTATGTCCCCGAGTGTGAATCTGCTTGTCTCTAATTGAAGAAGGGAACCAAGCTGTTCATGTGTATGTACAATGTTCCAACAAACTGCTTGTTTTGAAAGGCCATGGCATGTTTTGGTCACTCTGCTTTTAGTTGGCATTGCCAGAGGTGCAGTGAAGCAGCAGAGACAAATGTTTGCTAATTGCAGAAAGGGGGTGGGCTAGATGACCTTTGGAGGTCCCTTCCCATCCAGACCATTCTATGATTCTGTGATTCCATGAAATGCCAGGAGACTCCTGATCCCACACAGTGGAAATCATTACCCAGGTTCTCTGGCAGGAACACATTAATACCCACTGTGATGCTTCCTTTGGCATCCTGTGAGGTGGGTATTTTGCTTTCCCACACATCATGGCACTCAGTAATATAAAGGTTTCTGTATCCTGTTAGATATGTTAGTTCTAAAGCAACTGTAATATTGAGGTTGTCTTTGTCATCCTGGTCTTCCATGCAGCCTACAAATAAACAAGACTCACAGGAGAAATTTAGGCCCAGTGCCAGCAGATACACCCCAGGTGAAGGGGTTCATCTTATTTAAACCACAACTGAATCTTAATCCTGCACCAGGGGCAGATCTGCTGCAAATGGCTTCTTGTTGTAAGATAGGGCTGAGAGGCTAAGGGAGGGGATTCTGCCCCTTGACTCTGCTCTGCTAAAGCCCCACCTCCAATCCTGCCTCCAGTTCTGGTGTCCCCAGCATGAGAAGGACACAGAGCTGTTGGGAGTGAGTCTGGAAGAGGCCACAAAGATGATGCAAGGGCTGGAGGACCTCTGCTATGAGGATAAGCTGAGGGAGGTGGGGGTGTTCAGCCTGGAGAAGGGAAGATTCTGGGGGGACCTTAGAGCTGCCTTCCAGCACCTGAAGGGATCCTACAGGAAGGCTGCAGAGGGACTTTTCATCAGGGTGTGTAGAGACAGTATGAAAGCAGTGAGGCTCTGGAATAGGCTGCCAAGGGAGGCTGTGGCTGCCCTGCCCCTGGAGGTGTTGAAGGCCAGGTTGGAAGAGGCTTTGATCAGCTGAGTCTAGTTGAGAGGTGTCCCTGATGACGGTTGCAGTAGATGATGTCTGAGGGCCCTTCCAACCTAAGCCACTCTGTGGTGGTGTGACTATAAAGGTGTCATACCATTTTGATTACCTCATGCTGACAGCAGGGTTGATTTTTTTTTGTTGTCTAATATTTACAAGAATTTGCTCAAAGGCAGAAGTGCTTGACTTTATCTCTGACCATAGAAGACTCTGGACTCTCAGATGGCAGTGCCCTAATGTCCAGATGGTGTAAATCTGCTTTTAGGTCCTTGAAACGTGGCATCAGGACTCAGTGAAGTTGCTTATTCCACAGTTTGTGCTCCAACTAACTGTCAATACCCAACAAATAAGAGAGACTTGTTCTGGTCAGGTTTGGAGATCTTGGAGTGCAGGTGCTTGCTTAACCCAATTGCTACACTGGGAGTCATGAAATCTCAGTTAATGTGTGCAAAAGCAACTCATCATGTAAAGAAAATTCCCAGTTTGTAATAAAGCATGGATTTTCCAGCATCTGAGGTTAAATTGTTCTCAGGGGGATAGCAAAGGGAAAAAAAAAAACCAGCCAACCAGCAGTGCTTGGAAAAGACATTTAAATTTCCTGTTCATTTCAAGTAGGTGTCATTTCACAAGCCCAGAGCTAATGGGAGGCATATTTCTTGGCACTGTGGTTTTAGCAGTCAGGTGGGCTTTTAACTTTCATTCTCCTGCAGAAAGTGAGATGATGCTTTAAGGAAAGGCCATCAGTAAAAGCCTGAACACATTCAGATTCCCTTCAGCCAAACAAGAGCTAAGGGTACCAAACACTTGGAAGAACCTGGTTTGAAATGAGAGAAGAGTAGATTTAGATTGGATGTTAGGATCAGCATGAGGGTGGTGGAACACTGCAACAGGTTACCCAGGGAGATAGTTGAGAGCCCATCCCTGAAGATATTCAAGGTCAGGCTCTGAGCAAACTGATCTAGTGGAAGATGTCCTTGCTGACTGCAGGGGGGTTGGAGTGGATGACCTTTGGAGGTCCCTTCCAACCCAAACTGTGATTCTAACCTTGCTCATGCTTTTGGATACCTAGTTCAGAAGAAAACAGTGCACATCCTCTTTACATGGATGAGGGGAGACCTCATTGCTCTCTATAACTACCTGAAAGGATGTTTTGGAGAGGCTGCTGCTGGTCTCTTCTCACAGGTAATTAGTGACAGAACAAGAGGGAATGGCCTCAAGCTGCAGCAGGATAAGTTTGGACTGGAGAGTAGGAAAGATTTTTTTTCCCAGCAAGAGTGGTCAGGGATTGGAATGTGCTGCCCAGGGAGGTGGTGGTCATCAACCCTGGATGTGTTTAAGGTGGTTTGGATGTGGTGCTTGGGATGAACCTTGTAGAGTAGGGTTCTCAGTTGGACCTTATGATCCCAAGGGTCTTTTCCAATCTGAATGTTTCTGTGATGGACAAGAGTTCTGTAATTGTCCACCCAAGTGGACAGTTCACACCCAAGTGATAACTTTGATTCTCACTGCAAGGAAGCTGAACTGGAGGGGCTGGAGATTTGGCAATAGACACCTTTGGCAATAGACAGCTCTGACTTTGAAAATGCCTCTTCAGTGCCAAGGAATCCAAAGGAATCACTCCTGCATCACACTGGCACAAGGCAGGGCAGAATCAGGCCTTGTATGGAGATAAAAGAGGATGTTCCCTCCAGTGTAACTGCAGGACACATTAATGTTCTGTGTATGAGTGGTGTGGCAGCTATTCCTGTCATGCAGACAATACATCTTTGTCAAGGTGTCAGGTCTCCCTTGGAAGGAACATGAGCCACAAAAATTGCTTAAAGGAGTGGAACATCTTCCTTATGTGGAGAGCCTGAGAGAGCTGAGGGCTCTTTAGCTTGGAAAGGAGGAGGCTAAAGGGTGACCTCATTCATGTTTATAAATATGTAGAGGGTGAGTGCCAAGAGGCTGGAGCCAGGCTCTTCTTGGTGATGCCCAATGACAGCACAAGGGGCAGTGGGTGGAAGTTGAGACATAGGAAGTTCCATGGAAGCAGGAGGAAAAATTTCTCACTGTGAGGGTGACAGAAGATTGGAACAGGCTGCCCAGGGGGGTTGTGGAGTCTCCTTGTCTGGAGATATTCAAAACCCACCTGGATGAGATCCTGTGATCTGGTGTAGGTGATCCTACTCTGGCAGGGGGGTTGGACTGGATGAGCTTTTGAGGTCCCTTCCAACCCCTAACATTGTGTGATTCTGTGTGATTCTGTGATTTCTCCTGCACACTATGAAGTGCTGTGTGTTCTGCATTTAATGGGCACAACACTGTCTGCATTTTTAAGCTTTGTAATTCCCTCTGCACTGTCCCTAGATCTTGTTGGAGGATGGGATGCTGATGAGAATGCTCCTGCACTTTGCATATGCCAAATGGTGCCTTTGAATCATCACCTCTTTACAAAGAAGGTGATTCTTGCTGCTCTGTTCTCTTGCAAACCTCACATCAGTGCTGCTTCTCTGAAAGATCTTTCTACTCTTGGGAGTCTGTCAGGCACTCCACAGTTGCACATGTATGGGAAGGTTCTCAGATTGTAAAGGAGTTAGAATGCAAAGACAATGTTGTCTTAGGGGAAGGAACAAGCCTAAAGTGCATTTGCCATGGATTTGTGCAGCAAGAAAAAGAAAAATAGAACTCTCTTAAAATGTGTACAAAGCTATGAGCCAGCATCAGAAGTGGAAGAAATTAAGGAGATTATTTCATAGTATCACAGTATCAGTCAGGGTTGGAAGGGACCACAAGGATCAGCTAGTTCCAACCCCCCTGCCATGGGCAGGGACACCCCACACTAGATCAGCCTGGCCAGAGCCTCATCCAGCCTGGGCTTAAACACCTCCAGGGACGGGGCCCCAACCACCTCCCTGGACAACCCATTCCAGGGCTTCACCACTCTCATGGGGAAGAACCTCCTCCTCACATTCAGCCTGAATCTCCCCACCTCCAGCTTCATTCCATTCCCCCTAGTCCTATCACTACCTGAGATCCTGAGCAGTCCCTCCCCAGCCTTCCTGTTGGCCCCCTTCAGATCCTGGAAGGCCACAATGAGGTCACCTGGGAGCCTTCTCTTCTCCAGGCTGAACAGCCCAGTCTTTATTTCTACCTCTATACTTAAAAAAATCTTTTGCATTAGCAATTCTGCTGACAACAGAGGGCCTGCTTATGAGTAGAAAGACCAGAACTTGCCTTTAATTCTGCCTGAAAGTGCTTAGTTAGGAACTGCAACTGCTGAGCAACAGAGGAGCAAATTGCTTCTCTGGTTTGTCTTGTAAAGTTCAACTGTGTGAAGCTGGTAGAAAAGAGCAGGGGGAGAGGAACTGGAGCTGCATAGGCAGAGGCCCATCCCTGCCATGGTCACTGAGGAGTATAGGACAGAAGCTCAAGGAGACAGGAACTGTGTAAGGCTGGGCTATAGTTTTCCTATTGTTAGCTCAGGGAGTTCAAAGTCACCATTTATCTTCCTACTTGACAGTCAGGTACATAATGAGGGAGTGCTCATTCTTACAGTCACTTTTGCCTTTCTGTCTTTATCAGCAGTGTTTTGGTATTGCTTTTGGGTTTGTTTTGTTTGGTTTGGGTTTGATTTGGTTTTGCCTTTTTAATTTTCTGACAGAGGAGATGCCTTTAAGAAGTGGTATCTGTTCCTGTGGGAGAACTGCAACTTCAGGCTGACTACTTTTTTTTTTCCCCAATGGATAAAACTTAAGGCATTTTGCAGAGCAGGTGATGCTGAGGCAGAAGCACAAACGTGGATCAGAGGGCTGTGCAGCTGCTAGGTCCTTGTGGCCCCAGAGGTAGGCAGGCAACGCACAGGAACACAGCTGGCTCCTGGCACACTACAAGCAGATGAGTGATGGTCAGGGAGGAAAAGTGCTCATGCATGAAGAAGCTAAACTAAAACACATCCACATTACCATTTTAGCCTCAGAAGAGGAGAAGAAATGGGAAGGTGTGCACCAGGGGAGCACTTCTGCTGCAGCCGCTGGTGGCTGTCCTGTCCGTGTGGCCGGCCTGCTAGAGCTTCTCTAAGGTGGTCCCTGCCTTTAACCAGGCTCTGTATGGAGGTTGTATCCCCACCACCAGCTATTTTCTTTTACAGACCTCCTCCTGTAGTGCATCATTACTTACTCTTGATTGCACAGTCTCAGTGAAGTCATTGGGTCCCAGCCATGAGAAACATGTGGAACACAGGATGTTAAACCTTAAAGATGAAGGATTTCTTTGTGGTCATTTCCACATTCCCCATGCAACTTTTCTTGATACAGTGAATTAATCCAATAATTTGCAGTTGGCTGTATTTCAGTAGTTCACAAAACAAAACACACAACACCAAAAACAACCAAAAAAACAACCTCTGGGCATTTACTGAGCTTTAAGAACCCAAGGAGTAATTAATGACACTGTTTTAAAGGGACCAGCTGCTGCTTTAAGATGTGCTTCCAGAAGAAAGCAAAATCTTTCTTTGGAAGGCCCAGAACTCACACAGAGAAAGTTCTGGGAAAGGTTTTGTCTTCCCCTTAACTATCCAGCAGCAGCTGAGAAGTTCTCCAGAGCAGTAACACAGCTTTTTCAGGGAGGTTCTTACAGTGACTTGCTGCTGCTGCTCTTAAAGGTGAAGTGAGAAGTCTGCAACCCATCTTAGAGCTTGCATTTGGAAAGGTAGACTCCACATAGCCTGTAGAATGACTCCTTGTTTCTTCTGGAGTCTATGCTGTACCCTGTGGGTCTTCAGTACATGTTGCAGCAGATGCATTCTTCAGGGAGAAAAGTGGGGGCTGCCAAGAGTTGTCTTATACAACTTGGGTTTTATTGAAGGCCTCATACTGCCAAAAATTCATTGGAGGAAGTAACTTGATTCTAAACACGTTGAAGGAAAAACCTCAGTTACAAGCCACTAGATGTCAGTAAAGCTGCACGTTTCAGCTGCAGAGGACGCTCCAGCTGAGGGATTTTGCTCACTGTTTATGCACTTGCATAACACTCTGGGCAGGGGCCAAGGAAAACAATTAGATATTTGAGTTTATTTTGGTTTGCATGAAATAGTAAATATGCAGTTGGGTCAGACTCTCCTCTCCTTTCCCCCAGAGGGAAATGGAAATAAGCCTTTGGTCCAGAGCTGTGCCACCATGGAAAACAGCAATTGCTTTTACTCTCATCAGCAAAACCTTCTGCTCTGAAGTGCTGTCTGTGGGTTTGTGTTCTTTGGGTAAAGCTGGTCGCACGGTTTTAGGCAACTGCAGCAGAAACTCTGTGGAAGGTGAGTGGGCTGGTCCTGCTTCAGCAGAAATAAAAGCTGTTGTGATTGTGCATGTGCAGTGAAGAGTAGATGTGATGTTTTTCTGTGTAGGAACAGCCTCAGTTCCTAATTCACTGGCATAAAATTGGTGCAGATTGGAAGCCATTGTTATGAAGAATAATACCTAGAACTTCCTACAGAATTGTGATGAACTTCATGGAGATTCACCTAAAAATTGTACCCCAATCTCCACAACACAGTTCAGTCTGAAGAGGAGAATTTGCCCTTTATGGAGACTGCAGAGTGGTTTGTAGAGCTGACTGCAATTCAATAGATAAATCAGCTGTTAAAAGCTGCATACAACACAAATAGTCAGGTCACTGTTTTGCACCTAAATGCAATATCTGAATACTTTACAGGCTAAAACCCCTTTGGAAACAGCACAGAATTTCACACTCAACATACTGATTGTGTATGCAAATGTCTGCACCTTCCTCTGGGAGAAAAGTACTTTCCAAAGGGGAAAAAAAGCTCATGGCTTGTCAAACATGAAGATTTCTGAAGTGGTTCCATATTTCTAAGCCTTAGATGCTTACTAGGGAGATGTGCAGCATTCAGTATTTAAGGATCAGACTCTGACCTTTGACAGGAACACTGTCAGGAAAACTGGAAGGATATTAGGCCAGAAAGGAAAAGTCTGAGGAATGAGGGCATAGAGGCATTCAGTTCACTCAGTGTCTTGAATTCCTAGCTAAATCACACAATGGCTTAGGTTCAAGGGACCTTAGAGATCTACTCCAACCTCCAGGCCATACTGAGGGATGCTTCTCAAATACATTCAGCTGCTCAAGGCCTCATCCAACACCTCCAGGCAGGAGGCATCCACAGCCTCCCTGGGCACCCTATCTGAGAGTCTCACCACCCTCATACTGAAGAAATTATTCCTAAGAGCCAGTCTAACCCTGCTCTCCCTCAGCTTCAAACCATTCCTCTTTGTCCTGTTGCTAGACACCCTGATGAAAAGTCCCTCTGCAGCCTTCCTGTAGGATCCCTTCAGGTATTGGAAGGCAGCTCTGAGGTCCCCCCAGAGTTGTCTCTTCTCCAGGCTGAACACCCTCAGCTCCCTCAGCCTGTCCTCAGAGCAGAGGTGTTGCAGCCCTTGGATCATCTTTGTGGTCCCCTCTGGACTCACTCCAACATCACTGTGCCCTTCTAATGGCTGGATGATTGTATTACTTTGTTATCTAAGGATTCATGCTTGTCTATCCCACTAGAAGAATGAAAAAGTGGAGCAGGAGTTGCATAAAGGCAATTTTTAGGAAGCCAGTACATCTTCCCACTTTAAATTGATTATTACTAAGAAAAACATTAACACATGCTTAACACATGCCAAAGGTGAATAGCCTTAAAACTGTTGTAAGATCCTAAGCAGTCCCAGACATTACAGTGAGGGCATCAGGTTATTTGAAGATCAACTGATACAACATGGGTTTTGAAAGGTTTTCATAACTTCTTTCTTTCTTTCTCTTTCTGACCTTTTGGAAAGAGTGTTGGAGGGTTACATTTTGTGAGGAGATTGGAGAGGCTTACTTGCTGCATGATCCTAGAGTTAGCAAAATCCTTAAACCTTGGAGACTTGTGACCTGAGTCAGTGGTAGTTTATACTAGGGGCCTTTCCCCTTCAGCTGGAGGGTGCAGTTTTGAGCTAGGTCTATAAAACAGCTGATCTGGCATCACAAATTGCCTTTGCATTCAGAGATGAAATAGCTGGTGCTGGGACGAAGTGTGAAGGCAGAGGAGGCTGGCTGACACCTTCCCCACTGTGGCCCCTGACTGGCAGAAGGGTTATGCATCTCTGACACCTCTGCAGGGATCACTCTTCCCCCTGGGAGCTTGGAGACAGCTATTGACTGTCTGTGAGTTAACACAGGAAAAGAAATAGCACCTCAAAAGCATGGCCTGGGACTGGTGATTCTCACCAGGTCTGAATGTCAGGTAATCACAGGCTAAATCTGAACTCTACTGGAACCTTCTTGGAGTTAATTCCCAAGTGGCTCCTCCCTGGGCTTTCTTTTCATCAGTGAGGAGCTGGGGTCAGGATAGTCTCTCCCTGATAGGCCTGTGTGTGAGGCACTGTGTGGTATTTGCACTGAACTAGTGACTCACACATTGACATTTGGAGTCCTGGTTTAGGGCAGAAGAGTTATCTTTAAAGTTCTGTCCCTAATCTTGGTTTGTATTTTTTCCCTCATGTACTCTGCTACCCTGTGTCTGATGCACAAAACCAGCAGGCAAACACCACATCCTTCTGTTCCTTGTGTGTTCACAGTGCTTTGGAGTAGCTAGAAGCAGCAGCCAAATAATTACCTCCTCTACTGCAGAGGGGTGGAAGAGATCATTAACCTGTGTGTGCATCGTACCCAAGAGAGCCTGGTGTCAATGTCACCCTCAAGATCCATCATCCTCAAAAGAAAGCTAGCTTCTGATCTGGTGAAAGGAAGGAATTTGCTCAGGTTTAGATGGATACATTGCTAAACCTAGGGACTGTTAGAAAAGGTTCTCAAGTTTTGGGTGGAATGAGATTCTTTTTCAGGGCAGAATATGTTTGTGCCTGATCATCAGTGGTATGTGCTAACAAGACAGCCCGCAAAGCCAATCAGAGCCTGGGCTGCATCAGGAGAAGTGTGGCCAGCAGGTCGAGGGAGGTGATCCTCCCCCTCTACTCAGCTCTGCTGAGACCCCACCTGGAGTACTGTGTCCAGTTCTGGAGCCCCTATTACAGGAGGGATGTGGAGGTGCTGGAACGTGTCCAGAGAAGGGCCACAAGGATGATCAGAGGGCTGGAGCACCTCTCCTATGAGGACAGACTGAAGGAGTTGGGGCTGTTCAGTCTGCAGAAGAGAAGGCTCCCAGGTGACCTCATTGTGGCCTTCCAGTATCTGAAGTGGGCCTACAGGAAGGCTGGGGAGGGACTGCTCAGGATCTCAGGTAGTGATAGGACTAGGGGGAATGGAATGAAGCTGGAGGTGGGGAGATTCAGGCTAGATGTGAGGAGGAAGTTCTTCCCCATGAGAGTGGTGAAGCCCTGGAATGGGTTGTCCAGGGAGGTGGTTGAGGCCCTGTCCCTGGGGGTGTTTAAGAGCAGGCTGGATGAGGCTCTGGCCAGGCTGATCTAGTGTGGGGTGTCCCTGCCCATGGCAGGGGGGATGGAACTAGATGATCCTTGTGGTCCCTTCCAACCCTGAATGAAACTATGAAACTAAGACAAAACAGAATCTGCAGCCTCCTGTCCCCTGTGGTCTCCAGCTAGGCTCAAGCTCCTCTGCCTGAAGCTGCTGTGTGAAAAGAACACCACCTCACTGGTGACTCACTGTGCCTGCTTGCTTCATTCATTCCTTCTTCTTCCTTCCTTGCCCACACTACTGCTTTCTTAATACATTTTTAATAGCTATGTCCTTGGGACCCCTCTGGAAAATTTCTTCCCACTGTTGCATGGATTTGTTTTTCCTAAATGCCCTCTAAAGACCATCTTAACAAGCACAAATCTCATCCAAAAGCCTCCTTTAACTTCCAAAATGCAATACATGAAGCAGTTCCTATCTGGTTTAATCAGCTGAGTTCTGCACAATTAAGAGCTAGCTAAGACAAACAAGATATTGGATGTACAAATCAAAAAGCAAATGCCCCTGTCTGTGGGTGTCTGTACAAATGCATGCATGCACCCTCACCCTAGAAATCTGCCACTTAACTTCTACAAGATGCTTTTCACAACTGCCAACTGGATCTAGACCCTAATAAAAGCTTCAGAGCACTGTCCTCACATCTTAAAAACTCCTGATCCTTCCCCTCTACTCAGCCCTGGTGAGACCCCACCTGGAGTACTGCCTCCAGTTCTGGAGCCCCTATTACAAGAGGGATGTGGAGGTGCTGGAAGGTGTCCAGAGAAGGGCCACAAGGATGATCAGAGGGCTGGAGCACCTCTCCTATGAGGACAGACTGAAGGAGTTGAGGCTGTTCAGTCTGGAGAAGAGAAAGCTCCGAGGTGACCTAATTGTCGCCTTCCAGTATCTGAAGGGGGCTACAGGAAGGCTGGGGAGGGACAGCCCAGGCTGGATGAGGCTCTGGCCAGGCTGATCTAGTGTGGGGTGTCCCTGCCCATGTCAGGGGGGTTGGAACTACCTGATCCTTGTGGTCCCTTCCAACCCTGACTGATACTATGATACTATGATCTGGTTTGGTGCAAAGGAAGTCCTGATGTGACAGTTTATACCCTGTCCAGAAGACTGCTGCTGGTTAGGATTTCATGGGTATTGTGGCACAAAAGAAGAACGTCTCCTTCATCTCCCACACCAGCATGAAGCAATAAAAATCTCTCAGCGGCAAATCAGGGCTTGTAGGAATAGCAGCAATGTCAGCCTCTCACAGAGGATACAGTTACACAGGTTCAGCTTCAACTGATTGTTGGTTCTTTTTTTAATGTATAAAGCAAAAAACCACTCCAGGTTTTGAAGCTTTCTCTTTCAACCTGTAAATCACAGGCTCACAGGATGTTAGGGGTTGGAAGGGACCTATGAACAGCATCCAGTCCAACCCCCTGCCAGAGCAGGACCGTGGAATCCAGCACAGGTCACACGGGCATGCATCCAGATGGGGCTGGAAAGTCTCCAGAAAAGGAGACTCCACAACCTCTCTGAGCAGCCTGTTCCAGTGCTCTGTGACCCTCACAGGGAAGAAGTTCCTTCTCATGTTGAGGTGGAACCTCCTGGGCTGTAGTTTATATCCATGTCCCTTCCAACCCTGAATGATACTATGATACATTGTTCCTTGTCCTATCCCAGGGAGCCCGTGAGCAGAGCCTGTCCCCTCCCTCCTGACCCCCAGCCCTCTTCTCTTCTCCAGACTGAACAGCCCCAGGTCTCTCAGCCTCAGTCTTCTCTCCCTCAGACATCTTGTAGCTTTCTGTTGGACTCTCTCCAGCAGTTCTCTCTCTTGAGCTGGGGAGCCCAAAACTGGACACAGTATTCCAAGTGTGGTCTCAGCTGGCCAGAGAACAGGGGGAGAAGAACCTTCCTAGCCCTGCTGGGGGCACAGATGGCAGGGGGAAGGTGATCTCTTTCAGGGGAACTTTCTATACTGTGCATCTTTTCCCAAACCAGCTCAATGAGAGCCAAGTCCCATGGATGGAAGACAACCACAACAATTTCTGTCAGGAAAAGCTTACTGGCATAACGAGCATGGCTAAGTATAAGCCCAGAAATGGTTGTCTGTCTCCTCCATCATGCTCAGTAAGACTCAAAGATACAGTAGCTGCAAGATAGCCCTCAAGCTACTTTTGTGAGAGCCAGCTGCCTGAGGATTGTCCCTTAACACTTTTTGCACCCCAATATGTCCTCACAGTGGTGGTGCTTCTGTAGGCACAGATGAATTCTTAACTGTACTCATAGTATGTCCCTCTCCATGACATGACGTCCAGAGACCATGCACGTGTCTGGCACTAAGCTTATTCTCTTCTGTATCCTCAGATCCTGGAGATGTACAGTAGCCAGCTACTAAATGCAAATGCAGGCTGCTTATTGCTGTTAGCCTTGCTAAGTGTAAATATAAACCCCAGAAAAACAATACAAGGCCCTGAGATCTGTGCCCCAACTTCCTCTGAGGATGCTAATTGAAGGGATGTCAGCTTTTAGAAAGCATGCAAAATCAGTCCAGGAAAATGATGCTGCCAGTAGCTCTTTCCATCTTGAAATTCAAGAGAGTCCCTAGGGATGGTGGAGAAAAGGAAAAAAACCATGCTGTGATTGCAAAAAGAGAACAATGACTGATTAAACCCAAGAGTCAGCCTTGGCTGTGAATGTCCCTCTCTTTCTCCAGCTCATTTTGTACCTGAGTCAAGGTTCTGCACTTCACCTTGGTGCCTCTGTGTCTAGAAGGGCACCTCTCATTACTCTGCCTTGGCAGATGTGTAGAATCTGCCCACAGGACCCTGTTCAGCACACAGAATTCAGTTATATTTTGGCACAGTTGTAGTTGTGAAGTCCATTAGGCAGAACATGTGCTGAACCTGCTCCAGAAGATGCAGGTGGTACCTATAGGATTTAATTGTGTCAGCTGTTATTAAACTGTGGGATGGGAAAGGCACACACAAAGATTTCTGCAGTGATGACTAAGCTGCAGATTTTTTACCCCTGTTTAAAAAGAGCCTGGCTGAGGCACTTGGTGCCATGGGTTAGTTGATGAGATGGTGTTGGGTGATAGGTTGGACTGGATGATCCCAAAGGTCTTTTCCAACCTGGTTAATTCTGTATTCTGCATTATGTTGGCATCTAATGTGGTGAATAATTCCTGATTAGGTTAAAAGTACTCTTTTTGTTTTGAGACCTTACAGTGCTGCAGCTGCAGGGAGGAGAAAACCACCTGTGAATGAAGGAAAGCTATGAGAAGTGAGGGCAGTAAATCAACCCCATTTGCTCGAGAGAACTTTGTATTCATTTCCCAGATGTGACCTGAATCCCTCTCTAGACAGCAAGTAAGCCACTGCTGTTAAGAAAAGGGAAAAACCCAAACCCAACCCAACAATTAAGTCTATCCATCTCTAATTGCAGCTGGAGGTAGAAAGAGGGAAGACCAACAATGTAGGCTGGGCTTTATGAATGCCTGAAAGAACTGACCACCTTCCCTGAGAGGTTGCACTACAGATTTGCTTGGATACCCACATGTGCTTGGGGCTTCATGGGTGCTATCAGACACCATGGCTGGAAATAGCTCTCCCAGGCACCTCTTCTGGCCTGCCAGGATGTCCTGGTTTTGCTGGAAGAGGATTCCAGGCCAACCATGGGCTGCAGGCCATTAGCAGTTCTTAGCCAGCCAGCACAGCTGACTCACTGGTGTGTCCCAGACCATAGCCATCACACCCAGGATAAGGAAGGAAGTTTGCTGACAAGAGGGAATTCTCCTGCTTGGGCTCGCTCTTCTGCTCCTTGGGACTGCCTTTGTGGCTACTGTGGCTGCTACACTTTTGCTGGGCTGAGTATGACTTTGTTTCCTTCTCTCAGTGCTTTGTAGATGCTCTGCAGGTCTGTTTGTCAGCCTTGGTGTATGTCTCTCCCTGGAAGCTGTTTCTGTTGATTGTCAGACACATTCAGGGTTAGGTTCTGTGGCTATTGCAGTGCATTGAGATTAGGAATGAAGCTTGTCTGTGTGAATAGAAAGGTAAATGCAACTCCTCCTCCAGCTGGCTCCCAAAGCCATCTCTTGCAATCAGAACACTTCTTCAGCAGTTGCTAGAGATGAGTCACCCAGCATTCATTTCCTACTCCCAGCTTGAAATGAGCTCTATACTGAAGTTAATTCCAGGTTCAAATGAACTTTGTGCTAACAAGAAAACAAGAAAAAATGGGAGGCCTTGAGCAGCTGAGCCTGGTTGAAAGGTGTCTCTGCCCATGGTGGGAAGATTGCAGTAGATGATTTCTAAGGTCCCTTCCAACCTGAACCATTCTGTGACAGTCACTGGAGTTGTCCTGATCTTTGTTCATCCTTTGAAATGGTGGAAGTGATCTTTTTGGCTCCTCTGAAGCTTGTTCAGTGTAGATCACATGTTCCTGTCAGGCCTCTTTATCTCATTGTAATAATAAACCATAAAGGAGTTCCAGAAAAAAAGAAGAGTACCTCTGCATTTCAATTTGGTTTCTTTTAGCATAACTTCAGAGATCAGAATGTAAGATGAAGCACAAACCTGCTTTTGTTGGCCTGTATCCTTGGTGTATTATGACAAGTGAATTATTGCAGTCTTTGCAGGAATACCTTGTGGGGTATTTCATGACCCTGAGAGTCTGTAGAGGTCTGGAGGAAAAAAGAGATTTAGCTATTTAGTCTATGAGTAGTGTCAGGAAGCACTGCTTGTGGCACAGGTTGTCTTCTGTAGGGAAGTGCATGGACATATGAGCTCCTTCCTGGCCTCATGCTGCCGTCTTGGAACATTAGGATCATGCTAATGAAACCTGCCAGCCAAGCTCTGGTGTCACCAGATGAGAGTTGCTTCCCAAACCAGCTCTGCTGAATGCACACATCCTGGTCACTATGAGTGATGATGGCTCGGGAGTGGGAGCCTGCCTGAGTGCCTGCTTCCTGTGCAGGGCAGCCTGAGGTTTTAGGTGCAGGCAGAGCAGGGGCTCATGGCAGGGAAGGCACTGATAGCCTACTTGCCTGAGTCCCTGCTTCCTGTGCAGGGCAGCCTGAGGTTTTGGGTGCAGGCAGAGCAGGGGCTCATGGCAGGGAAGGCACTGATATTCTCCCACACTGTAACACCAATCATTCAATTGAGATTTTAGCTAGGCTGGCACCCCTCTCAGCCAGGCTGCTCGTTATTTCCCACAGTAAAACTCTGGAGTTTGTTTTCCATGACTTCTCTTAAAAGCTGTGAGCAAACTTCCTGTGCCTTGGGCAGGTTTTCTGTTTCTGAAAATCTCAGTCAAAGCAGTCATGCTGTTGGAGAACAAGCCAAAGGGTAAACAATGCCCTGGTTTCCAGGGCTAAAAAAGGTTAGGTGAACCTTTCTTTGGAAAGTTCAAGGGACTTGGAGCTTTGCAGCAGGGGCTCTGGGTTTGGCACAAGAGCTGCTGCCTTTATGTCAAGGATGTGCTTTTGGGTCCTTCAGGGAAAAGCCACTCATGCTTTGCTAAGTTATAAACAGTTGAAAACTGCAATTGATCCTTACTCAGACAAACCCCCACCTCGTCAGAGTTCAGCAATGGAAATCTCTGGGGTGTGTTGGAGCCTCCACAGCTTCCTGTGCTGCCAGACCTGGCACTGTGTGCTCTAGGCTAAAAAGATCATGCCAGAAGGACTTTGTGAAGGCCATTTACAGACCACTGCTTGGTCTGCAGTGTGGTCAGAATTGATGCACACCTATCTTTCTTATGGCTCCTCTCTCCTTTACACTCAAGCTGGACTTGATGATCTCAGATGATCTATTGCAGCCTCAATAATTCTGTGAGCCTGTGATGAGGAACAACAGTGTAGGCAGACTGTGAAATCAGGTGGGGAGGTCGACCTGCCAGGGTGTAGGGTGAGAAAGGAACTAGCTGGACATGGATATGGGGATGAAATGGTGGGGAAGTGAGACAGCTGAGGTACTGAGACTTGAAGTCAAGTGCTAGGGTATGCATCTGGGGGAGATGTCTGGTTTTATTTCCATGCAAGTATCCACTTAGCCTCCTTTCAGAAGCACCTTTATGTTGCTGTTTGATGTCAGGTTGAAACCAAATATTTAGCTGTTAGAGTTATTAGTAGTATTTTCATTTTGCTGTCTCTAGTGTTCCATAAATATTTGCAAGGGTGCAGTAGCCAAGTGATTTGTCTTGACAGAGCCACAAGTTCTGCGACCGACATAAGCACACCTTCTGTCTTTTGGCCCCTTTTGCACAGTGGGAGATTACATTCTAAGGCAGGTAACCCATGCCTTAATCAACAGCTGATTTAATTATCACATTCACTGTTGCAAAAGCATCACCAAAGAGCAAGGTTAATAAGCAGAGCGTGCAGGATCTGCATGTGTGTGGTTTTCACAGGCACACGTTGCAGGCTTGGGAGAATGGACAAGATGCTGCTCGTGCTTTCACAAATGCCTCGGTGAATTCATAGCAGCATGGATTCTCCTCCCTCCCCCACCTTTACTCAGGACCCCTGCACTCTGCTGTGCTTATTTTGTGTAGGTGGTGCAAGCTCAGACTCTCTACTCAGTGCTGTGTTTCACAGGGCTGTGCTGGCATCCTGCTGGACCCTTGGTCTTTGGAACCATCCAGCCCCTTCTTCTGCGCCATCGTGACAATTTTATAGCTCTTAGTATCTATTTCTCAGCCTTCTCTTGGCTACCAGCAGCCCACAGTCCCAGGTCTGCACAGTGTTCTGCTGGTTTGGCAAAGCTCCCTGCTGGGCTAAATGGAGCCCTGTGGGAGAAGCACTGAATGGCTGCTGAGGAGCATGACCAGATCCAAGTGTGAAGCGCTGACGTCAGCGGCTCCAAGGGGAGCTCTGTGGGCAAACGGAGCTGGCACGCCACTTAAAATCTGTGGGGCCTTCTTCAGTCAAAACAGAGCTGCTGCCAAACTGCTAACTGTAGCTCTGCTTTTTTCCCCTCTTGCCTTTGCAGGTTGGGATTGGAAATTCATCCCCTTGCAGAGCACCTTGTCTGGCTGTAGCTCTGGGGGGGACTTTAACCTGCTCCCACCCCCAGCAGAGCACGGCTAGCTGTCTGGCAGTTTTCAGCATCACTTCTTAAGGTATTGTTATTTATTTCCAAATGCTTCCCTCACCTTGGCCTGACATATGGTTTTGCTTTAAGAACAAAATGGTTTTCCATAGGCAGCTGGTGAGGTCCCTAAACACATGTTCCTCCAAAACACATAACCCTAGAAGACATCAATTCCCAGCAGAAAGGTTACTCTCATACAGCTGCAGAGCGCTGCTTGAAGGCTCTGGAAAATAATCTTGCAGTCAGCTGACATCATTTAGTCACTTTGATTACTTTCTTGTGCCTCATTGCTGAATGTCCTGCACGATGACAAACGAGGCTCCTTGGAAGATCACATCTATATACACTTAAGTAACAACCAGGAAATAAATCATCATTTGGTTGGGAGCTAAAACCAGGGGAAAATGGCTCCAGGATAGAAGCAGATTAGCTGGACAGCATTTAAACCAAGTGGAGTTACAAAACACATGTATTGTAGCCAAAAGCATTGTTTGAAAAGAGGCTTCTCCTAGGCCTTCCAGCCTTAAGTAAGGTGGGGGAAATGTTCTGCTGGAAAAGGAAGCAAGGGAATTGAAGAGACAAAGGCTAGCTTAAGAAACAAAACCACATCCATTCAGCCACAAGCTGTCTCTGTTGCGAAAGCGGGGAGGAGAACGGGCAGGTTGTAAAGTCAGAAGGGAAAAATGTGCTTCTTCCTGAGAACAGGAACTGGGTTTGGGAAAGCTGATCCAATTTCTGTGTCTGTAGACAGAACTTTCCTCTTCCTTCCAGGACCTCTGTCGCAGCCACTTGCCCCCTAGCCTGCTGTCGAGCACATCAGCCCTGCCAGCGTGTGATGCTCTTGGCCAGGCACAAAGCTCGAGAGGCTGCAGTGGGGCATCTAAGGAGAAGGCTGTGGGATCTTTTCTGAAAGGGAATGTCTGACCTGGCTGTTTTAGAAATCTCTATTTTTGGTTCTTCCCCCACATGAAATAGAACTATTCATGACAATCTGATCACATGCTGTGTCTTTCCTGTCCCAACTGTATTTTCAAGCGGCTGCCTGGGCCAACCAGCACTGCTCCTTTTCAAGTGTAGGACTCTTGGTTTTCCTGTATGGTTTCCTGTGGTCTTTAGTGTTTGCACTCACAGTATATGGATGAATCCCTAACTAGAAGCAAAGGGCGGGGGGGGGGGGGGGGGGGGGGGAAGGAAAGGAAAAAGAAGTGCTCCATGGGTGGTAGCCCTATCTGAGGGAGGAAGTCATTCTAAGGGTGCCCACTCTTCCTCCCTGCAAGTCTGATGTACCTTGTAACAACCTAAATTTCCACTCTGAAGCAACTGGGGCCAAGAGATGACAGCCACGGTGCCTGTGAGAATGCTTCCTGACACTACAGCTTCTTTTCTTTCCTTTCTCCTGCACTTCTGGATGCAGGAGAGCAAGGGAGGCACAGGGCTGTGCTCTCGTGGTGGGTCACGGTCAGCACTGCAGCAGTTGCACTGGGCCATCCAGAAATCTCAGCCCATCCATGCGTGGTTTCCTCACTTCTTGCCTTTCTCTTTTCTGAGCTAGCTTGGATGGAGAGCAGGAATCATTCATAAGCTGATGTGTCTGTAGACAGAAATTTCCTCTTTCTTCCAGGACCTCTGTTGCAGCCACTTCAGCCCTGGCAGAATGCGATGCTCTTGGCCAGTCACAAAGCTTGAGACACCTGTCTCAGTTTCTGTCCCACTGTCTCCAGGGTTTTCTCAGCATTGCAAGTTGCTATCCAAGCAACACAAAAGCTATGGTGACTTTTTTCCATCATGTTTTTTTCCACCTACTCTTTTTTCACCAGGTTGCTGTTGATGAGAAGGCTGACAACAGTCCTAGCTTACATCAGAACTGTAGTTGGAATCTAATTAAATTGTAAGCTGGAGGTCAATGCACCCAAAGGTGAGAGCTCATTAATGCTGACTGGTGCCATTGGGACAGTGCCTTCTGTATGGAGTGAGAGGTCTGGCTCAAGAAGCCATGCTCATTGATAGGAACAAGTGGTTAGGGTCACAGGATGTTAAGGGGTTGGAAGGGACCTCTGAGCATCATTAAGTCCAATCCCTCTGCCAGAGCAGGACCACAGAATCTAGTGCAGGTCACACAGGAACACATCCAGATGGGTCTTGAAAATCTCCAGAGAAGGAGACTCCACAACCTCTCTGGGCAGCCTGCTCCAGTGCTCTGTGACCCTCACAGTGAAGAAGTTCCTCCTCATGTTGAGGTGGAACCTCCTGTGCTGGAGTTTACATCCATTACTCCTTGTCCTATCCCAGGGTGCAACTGAACAGAGCCTGTACCTTCCCTCTTGGCCCCCAGCTCTCAGATATTGATAGACATTGATTAAATCCCCTTTCAGTCTTCTCCTCTCCAGACTGAACAGCCCCAGGGCTCTCATCAGGCAGTGCTCCAGTCCCTTCATCATCCTTGTAGCCCCCCTTTGGGTTCTTTCCAGCAGATCCTTGTCCCTCTTGAACTGGGGAGCCCAGAACTGGATGCAATATTCCAGGTGGGGCCTCACCAGGGCAGAGTAGAGGGGGAGGAGAACCTCCCTCAGTCTGCTGGACACAGCCCTCTTAATGCCCCCCAGGATCCCATTGGCCTTTTGGCCACTAGAGCCACTGTCCCATGGATAACTTGTCCACCAGGACTCCCAGGTCCTTCTCCACAGGGCTGCTCTCTAGCAGATCACCTCCTAACCTGTTCTGGTGCAGTTTATTCTTCCTTCCCAGGTGCAGGACTCTGCACTTCTCCTAGGAGCCTATCTAAAGTTACCATTACAAGTTTTTCTTGTGGTTAAGTCTGATCCTAAGTTGAAAAGAAGAGAAGACATGACAGATCAGTATTTTTCTTAGCTTTTCACTACTGAGCTGCTTTTGTTTAAAGGACTCCTTTGAGATAAACTGAATGTTGTTTGGTTTTAGCTGAAGACAATTCAGGGATGCTTGGTGTTTTGTATTGATAACTTGGTATAACACTGCACAGAGCAATTGTCATTCTGATGCTGAAGGTTGATGCATTTGCCTTTTTTCATGTCTAGATGTTGTACAGGGGTTTCTCCTTTGTTTTGTAGTCCTCCTTTGGGTTCATTCCAGCAGATCCCTGTCCCTCTTGAGCTGGGGAGCCCAGAACTGGCTGCACTATTCCAGGTGGGAATATTCCACGTGTCAACAGCCTGATGATAGGTTTCAGAGGAACAGATTTTCTGCCTTTATTTTTCCCAAGAATATGGAGCTGCTCAGCTTCTTCTCTGAAATAGAAGCCTTCACTTTCCAGAAATGACTAAATCTTATTGTTGAAAGTGATGGAGGGAGTAGCCAGCTGTTCAGCATTTGAAACTATTAGATTATGCCAATCCAATGTCAGTTGATCTTAAAATAGGCATCTTTTCCACTAAATGGTAGGTCCTGATTACTTCCAGAGCAATATTTCTGTTCAGTGGTATCAAACTTGGGTCCTTAAAGTCTCCTTTTTGGTGTTTTTTTTTGGTCAAAGACACAGAGTTTTGTAAGGAAAAATGCCAGGAAAAATGCATCACAGCCTCAAAGAGAAAAATCTCTGAAGAATGGCTCAATGAATGGCTCTTTGGACCTCTGTAAGGAGAAACTGCCAGCCAGGCTGGACTGAGTGCTCTGTGGTTTACATTTATAAATGGGATTGCAAGGTGATAAAATCTGCAGGATGAGGTTTGGTTTTTTTTTCATCCAGGAAGCTGAAGCTGCTTCATCTGAAGTGCTAAAGTGTGAGAAGCATTGCCCAGCTCCTTAAAATGGGTGTGAAAACTCACAGCTCTCTGCTTGCAGTCAAAGGAAGGGCAGGAAAGCCACAATGAAGCAACACAACTGTAAACCTTACAATATGCACAAGCAACAGGTGCTGATATGTGCAACAATATTGGGATGCCACAAAATGTCTCACTGTGGTCCAAAAGAGAACCACAGCCCAGGATCCAGCATTTGGCTGTGATCTGCCCTTGACATGAATTACTTTAGCTCTCCAAAGCTAATGTTGTTAGATAAAGATAGAGAATCTCTTTGGGAATGGGGATGGAAAGCATGATCTGGTTCAAATCACTTGCTTTGCTACACTGAAAAGTCTCTATTGTTTGGGGGATTTATTTTTCCCCCCTCCTAACACAGGATTCACCTGGAATGTGAATGGCTCACCCTTTCATTCCCAAAATTTAAGCTGCTGGAGAAGCTGTGAGCTGAGGACTGAGCACATCTTGCTCACCCTACCTAACAATGGAGGCAAACAGGCTTCAGGCTTCCTTGGCTGTGTGAGCTCTGCCCTTCTGCTCCTGTTAGAGCTTGTCTGCCTTCCTGACATCAGCTGCAGCTGAGAGCAAAGCTCTCTACATCTATTGTGGCATGTGTTTTTTGGGACAGGGCATGAGTGGTGTGAGTGGAAAGGGTCTGCTATGTGAGCAGCCAGCTGATAAGGGCTGGGCTTGGAAGGGTGAAGATCTGAATTGCTGTTTGGCTCTCTTGTGTTAATGTGTGACTGAAAGGGATATATTAGCTACAGACACTGAGTAACACCCAGAGGAAGACTGGAAAAGGAAAACAGCCCTGCAGCCTTTTTGGGGTTTTATCCAGGCTGATTAATTGCCACAGGAGCACTGTCTGAAGTGTGACTGCAAACTTCAGACTGTCCTGGATAGTTTTATCTTCATGGCATTGCTCACTGAAAGTACAAAGTTTTCTGCCCAAACCCTCATTTTCTGAGCCAACTGTGAAAATCTAGGAAAATGTCTTTGGTTTTAGAAATAACACTTGTCTCCCCAGATGTTCTCACACTGCTCCTGTCTGAACTGCTCTAGCTCTCAGATTTATCAGCTGGTGCAAGGTTATGGTGTAGGGCAGCAGCCTAGAGTCAGATCCTTTTGGTGCCTTGTGCAGCTCCACATAATACAGAATTAACCAGGTTGGAAAAGACCTTTGAGATCCTCAAGTCCAACCTGTGACCCAACACCATCTAATCAACAAAACCATAGCACTAAGTGCTTCATCCAGTCTCTTCCTAAACACCTCCAGGGATGGTGACTCCACCACCTCCCTGGGCAGCACATTCCAATGGCCAATCTCTCTTGCTGGGAAGAACTTCTTCCTACCATTCAGCCTACACCTCCCCTGGAGTGGGAGTCGTTGGAAAGCTTTTGTTTGTGGATTTCTATGTATTTGCTGCATATTTACTCTTAGGAAACCTCAATTTTGTTTTAGGCTGTAGAATCACCTAGACATAGTGAAATGTATGGATCCAGTCACTTATCTGGTATTTGTAGACTTGCCTCTGAGCTATATCAGGAGCAGAAACCCTCACTGTAAGTAAAATCAGTCAATAATTATATGGTAACCAGCCCTTTATGGCCCCTTGGTCCTGGGTGAAGCAACAACCCCTTCTGTGAGCATTGCATCTTCTAGTGATCGTGACCAAGACAAAGCCACAGAAAACCAGAATTGTCAGGGTTGGATGGGACCTCAAGGATCATCTCCTTTCAACCACCTCCCCGCCCCACCATGGGCAAGGACACTTTCCACTAGATCAGGTTGCCTGGAACCTGTTCAGCCTGGTCTCACAAACTTCCAGGGTTGGGGTTTCTACCCTGGGCAGCCTGCTCAAGTGTCTCACCACCCTCATGGGGAAGAACTAATGTCCTAATGTCTAATCTAAATCTGTCCTACTCCAGCTTAGATCCACCACCCCCCCCCCCCCCAGTCCTATCCCTCCCTGACACCCTCAAAAGTCCCTCCCCAGCTTTCTTGTAGCCCCCTTCAGATACTAGAAGGCCACAATAAGGTTTCTTCACAGCCTTCTCTTCTCCAAACTGAATGACCCCAACTCTCTCAGCCTGCTCTCACAGGAGAGGTGCTGCAGTCCTCTGATCATCCTCATGGCCTTCTCTTTGTAATGAGGAGAAGTTAGTGGAATGTCTTGAAATATGTCAAATACTGTAGGAAAGGAAATTGAAAAGTGCAAACTGCTTCTACAAATAATGTCTAGAAGTCTTTCCACTTCCACTGGTTACCCATTTCCAGAATTTGTTAAGAGAGAAAACATTTTAGTGGTGCAATTAGACTCACCTGTAGTGGGAATGAAGTAGCTGGGCCCACATCCTTGCAGGATGTCCATGGTTTCAGGTCCTGCTCCTGAGAGCTGGGGTTTGTATTTTAAATTCAGAGTTGAAATGGTCACAACCACAACTTAGCTGCTTTATATTTCATATTTTTCCCCTTCCAGTTTTAGATTGCAACCTGTTTGGTCTGATGGTGGTTATAAAATCCAGTGGGCATGCTCACCTGAACTGAGGAGCAGGGCTATGCCAAGAGGTGAACGATGGAAGAAGTGCTGGTAACTTTCTCCTGCACACAGCAATGCAGTCACATAGTGGTTCACTGAGCTCTTGTTTCAGAGGACCTTACCCCTCAGTTAGGAGATGGGAAGGAATTACAGAGCAAAGAGCCTTTGACTTGATGCAAAATGTTTGCAAAGGAAATGTTAAGTTCAGAAGGTGAAAGCTTTTGAGGTTTCAAAATCCTTTTTTAACTGAAGGAGACTTCAGCCTTTGAGTCACTGTTAAACTGCTTTTAAAAAAGGTTGGTTAAAAACATTTGGGTTAAATTTTAGATCCTTTCCCCTTTCTTTGTCTGAATTACCTACTCATAATCAGCTGGATCATTCCAATACAGAGGCAGTGCAAAAGTGCCCACAGGAGCACATTGCTGTGTGTCCCACATGTACATGGAATTCCTCCACCCCATTTGCCTCCCTGTACCTGCATCCTTGGGTCACAGAATCACAGGATGTTAGGGGCTGGAAGGGACCTTGAAAGATCATTCAGTCCAACCCTCCTGCCAGAGCAGTTCACACAGGAGCACATCCAGGCAGGTCTTGAGTATCTCCAGAGAAGGAGACTCCACAACCCCCCTGGGCAGCCTGTTCCTCACAATTAAAAGTTTTTTCCTCATGATTCCATGGAACTTCCTCTGCCTCAGCTTCCACCACTGCCCCTTGTGCTGGCATTGGGCATCACCCAGCACAGCCTGGCTCCAGCCTTTGGGCACTCACCCTGCACAGCTTTATCAACAGCAATGAGGTCACCCTCAGGCTCCTCCTCACCAAGCTAAAGAGCCCTCATCTCCCTCAGGCTCTCTTCATGAGGAAGATGATTCACTCCTTTAGTTATCTTTGTGGCTCTGTGCTGGACTCTCTCTAGTATCTCCCTGACCCTCTTGAACTGAGTTGCCCAGAACTGGAGACAATATTCAAGATGCAGCCTCATGAGAGTAGAGTAGAGGGGAAGGAGAACCTCTCTTGACCTATTCACGACAGTCCTTCTAATCCCCCCCAGATGCCATTGACCTTCTTGGCCACCAGAGCACATTGCTGGCTCATGGTCAACCTCCCATCCACTAGGACCCTCAGGTCCTTTTGCCCTTTGCTGCTCTCCAAAGGGTCAGTCCCCAACTTATACTGCTACATGACCATGCATGAAACAAGACTCAGACCACCACATTTCAGTGGCATGTGGCTAAAGCTTCTACAGATGCAGCTAGAAAAGCTTTTGTGCCTTCTGACAGTGTTTTGGGGGGTGCCATACTTATCCCAGCATCTACACTGGCAACCTTTGCCAGCGTAATTATGCAAGGCAACAAGACCTCTCTGCTGCATGCTTTAAATAAGACCCAACGAGCATGCAATATTACAAACAGATTGAGGACCACCACAGACTTTCCCTCACCATGAATTTGTTCATTGTTTTTTCTCTTACAGTTGCCAAACCACTGGCTGTAAAACTTCCTTCGGTCCCTGCTTTGTTTTCCTAGCGGGTGCCACGGCCTTATCGACGTGTGTCACGCAGAACGGCAGTGGCTGCTCCTTCTGCGCCTTCCTCTGCCCTTCTGCTGCTGACACCCAAGTGGTGGTACCCTCTGTAAAGGAGCAGACCTGTGGGGCTTTTCCAATCAGGGGGAAAAAACCCCAAAAGCAAGGATTTTTCCTGAGCAAAGCTGTGTGAAAAGCAAGGGAAGGGATGTGATACTTTATTAAGAAAGGAGCTTGAGCTGAGGAAGAGAGGCTCAGGTTTCTATTATTCCTTAAATCCACACAAAACTGTCTGCACTAGCCTTTGCTGGCAGGGAAACTTGACATCACTCATTGACTTGGACTCCACTCTGAAGGCTGCAACAAATTGGTTTGCCTTTCCCTTCAAAACGTTCCTGCAACTGATACTTTATTTTACAAGAGTTAGGCTGGCAGCAGAGCTCTGCTCTCTGGGAGCAGCAGGCTGGGAAGTGCACCAGTGTGAAACAAGAGTCAGTGCCTCCGCTCTGGGGTGGGGTTTGGCCAGAGGGTGTGATGCACATCTGGTCTGCAGCTCCTTTCTCTGGGAACAGTTCTAGTCACACTTTTTACGCTTGGACTGTGGTGGCTTGGAAGCTCATTTAACGTGCACATTGCAGGGGCAACGCTGAAGAAGAGGGCAAGGAATCCTTTGTTCAGTCTGGGTTTTTCTGTTGGTTTGTTTTTACTCTTCACTATATAGGAAAAGAACTTCTCTGTTGTCTGACCAGTTTGACATTCATGCATCAGGAGAGCTGAGGCAGTACAAACTGATGAAGGCAATAACAGCAGATCACACTCATGGCTTCCCAAAGTCTGCAAAGGGTGGTGATAATGTTATCAGAAAACAGGGATGTGGTGTTCATCTCCCATGTGCCATATCTTCTTCATCTGCCTTCCTATCATTTGTGGGATGCTAGTTTTGACACCTGTTTAATTTCTTCCCCCAAACATCTGCTGCTTTCTGTTCTGTTTTTCTTGCTAATTTCCTATGTGTATAGTTCTCATGAAAGGAAAAGAAAGTTAACTAACTCCTTGGCAGAGGGGAGGGAGCTGCTTTCTCTCCCTTACAAACCAGAATGTCCTTATTTCCATGGGAACTGCTGTAGTCCCTCTTGATCTGTCATGGTGGAGGTTCATAGAATCACAGAATGGTTCAGGTTGGAAGGGACCTCGGAGATCATCTACTCCAACCTCCCTGCCACAAGCCTGGATGCCTCTCAATTAGACTCAGATGCTCAAGGCCTCATCCAACCTGGCCTTGAACACCCCCAGAGAGGAGAATGTCTTTCTCAGATCCAGTCTAAACCTACTCTCCCTCAGCCACTTCCCCTTTGTCCTGTTGCTAGAAACCCTGATGAAAAGTCCCTTCCTGTAGGATCCCTTCAGGTGTTGGAAGGCAGCTCTAAGGTCCTCCCCAGAGTCTTTTCTTCTCCAGGCTGAACACCCCCAGCTCCCTCAGCCTGTCCTCACAGTAGAGGTACTCCAGCCTAGAGATATTCCAGACTGGGAAAAGTATGTTCAGCTAAATAACACCAGTGAGGGTGAAAAAGTCTAATTTTATAGCTAAGCTTTATTTGTTAATAAATTTGGCAGGGGAAGGAGAGATTTCTCTGGTTTTGAAGTAAATTGCAGATGGGCTGAGTCCGTTTGGAAAAGCTGTTCTGCACCAGTTGCTGCTCTGTTGTTGCCTGAAGGAGGAGGAAAACATCGAGACTCTTATTGAGAACTATCACATTGGTTTTGGAATCTGGACACTCACACAGACAGACAAAACCTGGATGTTTTCATATGTGTAGTTATTGAGAAGCTGAAGTGAAAAGAAAGCTCTGGGGTTTCACAATCAGCTCGCCAACCTTTGTGCACTGCACCAGTCCTGGGTACTACTCACCACGTCATCTTTCTGACCTTGCTGAATGCTCGCTCTGGGCTGAGGATCTTTGCCACAGAGCCACTGATTTACTAGCATTTAATTTGCAAAGGATGTTAGAGCTGCTGAGTCATGTGTGGCGTGAACTTGGATGACACCATCTTTACATCTACTGGATTTTGTCCATCAGTGTGGTCTGGCCTCGCAAGAATGAAAGCATGAGGTTGGTTTCTCACTTGTGACAGTGGCCCCTCAGTTTAGGAAGGAGGTTGACTTGCTGGAATGAGTCCAGAGAAGGGCAACGAAGTTGGTGAGGGGCTTGGAACACAGCCCTGTGAGGAGAGGCTGAGGGAGCTGGGGTTGCTTAGCCTGGAGAGGAGGAGACTCAGGGGTGACTTTATTGCTCTCTACAACTACCTGAAGGGAGGTTATAGACAGGTGGATGATGGTCTCTTCTCCCAGACAGCCAGCACCAGAACAAGAGGACACAGTCTCAGGCTGCACCAGGGGAGGTTCAGGTTGGACGTTAGGAAGAAGTTCTACACAGAGAGAGTGATTGCCCATTGGAATGGGCTGCCCAAGGAGGTGGTGGAGTTGCCGTCATTGGAGGTGTTCAGGAGGAGACTTGATAGGGTGCTTGGTGCCATGGGTTAGCTGTTTGGGTGGGTTGGATTGGTTGATGGGTTGGACACGATGATCTTGAAGGTCTCTTCCAACCTGGTTTATTCTATGTGATTCTATGAATCTGGCACTTCAAAGCTGCTTGCTTTCTCCAGAGAAATCTCTTTCTCTGGTGGTCTGTGAGACATAAAAAGGAGAAAGGAATCTGCTAGACAAGTGCAGCTTTTTCCTTGTTTTTCCTCCTTGTACTATTCTTTGGTCTTGCATTTCCAGTGGTCTCTTTGACATTTTTCCCCATGAACACTTGTGCTGAATGCTGGCAGGGTGAAAACTAACCCTGAGTCATGTGCCTCTGCTCCAGCTTTGGCATTGAATGTCATCTGGTGACAACCAATGTCCTTTGTCTTGGGTGCTACTACCCTTGCTGCCCCTTGCTCCCTTGTGTCTCTGCTCCTCTTAGGTCCAGCTCTTGCTCGTCTTCTCCCTGAAGTTCAGTCTTGTTCTCCCATGTATTCTGGGATGTGTCTTCTCCCACCTCCATTTTGGAGCTTCTCCCTTCTCTTCACCTAGTGCTGCCTTTGATCTGACCCACCTGTGATCCTTTGCTCTGCCCAAACTCTGAATCATCCCATCTTCTGCATCATGGTGGAGTCCCTGTCCCTGGAGGTGTTCAAAAAAGGATTGGATGTGGCACTTGGAGCCATGGTTTAGTTGTCAGGAGGTATTAGGTAGTAGGTTGGACTTGATGATCTCTGAGGTCTTTTCCAACCTGCTTGATTCTATGATTATATGATCCTAAGATCCTAAATCCTGATGGAGTGGCTTCTCTGCTGAGGTGCCCATCCCTCTCTTGCTGCATGTTATTCCCACCATGTACCTCTTCCTGGCAGGAGTGGTACCATCAGTTACCATAAATGGGTTGTTTGGGTGTGTGCTGAATTGTCTGATTTCTAATGGGTTTTAACTTCCTCACTGATCATGATTTCAGAGGGGTTGTGCAGGAATACACCACAGCACACTCATATGGGTCAAGACCTGATGACTACTGCAACATAGTGGCTTTTGGGACACTAAAAACTCCTTAAGGTTGAGAAACTTGAAGAACTTTTCTCCTCCCTGGGAGTGTTCAAGGCCAGGTTGGATGAGGTCTTGAGCAGCTGACTGTAGTTGAGAGGTGTCCCTGCCCATGGTGGGGAGGTTAGAGTGGATGATCTCTGAGGTCCCTTCCAACCTAAGCCATTTTGTGAACTGGTTTCTTGGGTAACTTGTCAGAGTGATGCTCTAGCAATTTCTCCAATGTAAACCTGACTGAAGACATTACTGAAGTTAGGCTGGTTGCAAGCATCATCTCTGCTGAGATGCCCTGGGCTGTGCTGAAGGTTATCCCTGCCATGTTTTTCTGTTTGCGAGAGGTCAGAGAAGGATTCTGTCCTCTGGGTGGCTTCTGCCTCTCACCAGCTTCCAACAGCTTCATTCTTGTATTGGCTGAGTCAAATCTGCTGGGATGAGATGAGGTGAAAGGGTCACCAATTACAACCAGACCCACAGGCAAAGAGAACAGAATTCCTTAGGAAAGCAGGCTGAATAAAACATACCAGAGGTCTAGAAAGGCAGCAAAGTGACCTAACTCCAGCACTTTAGTTTGTGTACAACATTCCTCTGGGCTGCCTTCTTACTCTTAGCTTCTTGGAACAGTAAATGTCCACTTATAATTCCAGAGAGCACAGCAAAGACTTGGCACTCATTAAAGAGAAATACAGCCAAGTTCATTAGTGGTCACATTCAAGTATGAGGATTTCTGGCTTAAATGAGTGAGAGGAGCACCAAAGATTTGAAGTCAAAACATGTATGAAATAACTTTTATTGTTGTTGGGGTTTTTTTGCTATGATGCTTAAAGCTGACTCCTTAAAGCCATTTGATTTGGATGCCAGCTTCTAATTTGGTTAAGTTTTCTGTCCTCCAGATCTTTTTGGGCTCCAGGACGCTTAGGGAACTCACTTGGATTAATCACCAATGTTCTTTCGAAACACACTTTGTCCACTTCCACCTTGTGTCAGTTTTATCAACCCTGTGCATCTGCTAAATGCTAGGCTTGGTGTCTTCAAATAAAAAGCCAGCAGCAACAACAAAACACATTTCAAATGCAAGGCATGGTAGTAAAAATGCAGCTAGGATGCAGTGCAGAAAACCCAGAAATTGTAAGTTTCAAAGTCTTTAAATGATCTAAAAATATCTGCTTGATTGAAATGATTGATGGTGCTTGCCTTAGAAAGTGTAGCATGTCTCACTCCCACTGAGTTCAAAACTTTACAGCCAGCTCCTTCCCAGCTGGGGAAGGCCTCAAACAATAGTGGAATAAATCTTGGGGAAAGCAGGGCTTTTTGGGAGGATTTTTGTGTTATTTTTTGTTTGCAGGCTCACAGAAACATTCAGGCTGGAAAAGCCCCTCAGGATCACCAAGTCCAACCATGAACCCTACTCTACAAGGCTCACCTCTAAACCATAGCCCCAAGCACCACATCCAAACCACTTTTAAACACATCCAAGGTTGGTGACTCCACCACCTCCCTGGGCAGCACATTCCAGTGCCTGACCACTCTTGCTGGGAAACTGTTTATTCCCCCACTGTCCAGTCTAAACCTACCCTGCTGCAGCATTAGGCCATTCCCTCCTGTTCTATCACTAATCACCTGTGAGAAGAGACCAGCATCAGGCTCCCTACAACCTCCTTTCAGGTAGTTGCAGACAGCCAGGAGGTCTCCCCTCAGCCTCCTCTTCTCCACACTAACCATCCCCAGCTCCTTCAGTTGCTCTTCATCAGATTTATTCTCCAGGCCCTTTCTCTTCCTGCTGCAGAATTAAGAAGCAGTTTTGGGGCCAGGACAGACTCAACAGGGTGGCAGGACTGTGTCCAATTACACTCTGCAGGCCAATTACATTTCTCATTGAAAAGGTTGATTCTGCACATTCAATCTTGGTAGTTTCTGGGTTTCAAATGCACCATGCAGCTGCTGGCAGGGTTTCCCTCTGCCAAATATTTCTTACATTGGGAAAGAGGGGAAACAGTTTGCTAATGGCTGTTTTAAGCCAGATAATAATCCCTGTGACCAGCATGGCTCCTGCTGGAATGAAATTGCAAATCAGTCATCAAAAGTGATGGTCTTTTCTTTAAGGAATGAAGTGAAAAGAAATGATCTCATGCCATGGTAATCATAATGTACACAAACATGAGTGGGCAGAAAACCAGTCCAATCCTGCTTGCTCTGCAAACTGTTTATATCACTGGGATAGAACCTAAGAGCAGAATAGGGAAGAATTGTCATGTGCTGTAATTCATATCTCAAAGGTATTTTGCCTGTGAAGGGAAAAAAAATAAGACTGAACAATATTGACCTTTTTTTTTTTCACTTGAGAGAAGTTCTTTACCTCCAGTAAATCACAAAGGTGATTTGCAATGAATTCTGATACACACAGGGAGTAGCTGCAGCTTATTTCAGGCTTACATTGAGACACTTGAATGTGTCCAGAATGTGGGGAGGGGTCTGGAGCACAGCCCTGTGAGGAGAGGCTGAGGGAGCTGGGGTTGCTTAGCCTGCAGAAGAGGAGGCTCAAGGGAGACCTTCTTGCTGTCTATAACTACCTGAAGGGAGGTTGTAGCCAGGTGGGGGTTGGTCTCTTCTCCCAGGCAACCAGCAGCAGAACAAGAGGACACAGTCTCAAGCTGTGCCAGAGGAAGTTTAGGCTCAAGGTGAGGAGAAAGTTCTTCCCAGCAAGAGAGATTGGCCATTGGGATGTGCTGCCCAGGGAGGTGGTGGAGTCACCATCCCTGGAGGTGTTCAAAAAAGGATTGGGCATGGCACTTGAAGCCATGGGTTAGTTAGTCATGAGGTGTTGGGTGGTAGGTTGGGCTTGATGATCTCTGAGGTCTTTTCCAACCTGGCTGATTCTATGGATGAGAACAAGATTATATCACTCTCTTGACATCTTTTTGTGTTGATTTTGTAGCCCATCCTCACATGCAGCACTGGTGCTGTCCTGAATCTGAGGGTTTGGATCCTTCTTAATATACATCAGTTCACCTGGATTTTCAGCCCTCAGTGGCTTCAGCTTTTGAACAATCATTTTAATTTCCAGCTAATCCTTTGATTAAAGCAATCACTGTCAGCTGCATAATTGCAACTGAAAAATGATATCATGGACAGTAATCGTTTTCTGGTAGAATCCTGTAGCATTTAGACCTTAGTGCTTTGCTTTATTTTACCAGGACTGCTGATGTAAAGGTATGAATCTGCAATTAGCAAACTGTGAACTTCCTGCAGCTGAGTCTGTTTGGTATCAGGTAGTTTGGTGAGACTACCTCCCTAAAACTAGCCATAAAAATCTCTGCCACTATAAACTACTGCTGGTCTCTCATTCACAACAGTCCAAGGGGGAAGATATCCTGCAGGTCAGAGAGGGACACGAATGTAAGAGCTGCTAAATGAGGTGATTAGCACTTTTATCACGACTTTTGCCTGCCCATTGTATCTATGCCTGTCAAATTTTGCCTTTGAATGCTGATCTGCAGGCATGAAATGGATACTTCCTCTCTCAGTAAATCCTTTTGTATTTAAACAAAGCAGAGCCTGAATGGGGAGGCAGAATCAGTGCTCTTTCCAGAACAAAAGGGGTGGCCCTGCCATATTTCTGGGGGCTCAACAACCAGCTGAGTGGGATTTATTTGCTGGCAGGTGGGGGTGGCTCATGATGTAAGCACATTTTTTTGCATGGGCAGCCTTCAAATGTTTAACTAACCGGTGCCTAGCAGAAAAGGCAAGCAGCATCAGATCCATCTTTACAAAGGAACCTTCCTTCCTGTTTAGTACTTGCCTCAGTACTTTTCCTCACCTTTTGTTTTAGCCTCTCTTTGTGGTGGTGGGGTGTCTTTTCTTTTCCTTTTTTTTTTTTCCTGTTCTTTTTTTTCTGTTCTTTTTCCTTCTGCTTTGGTTTTGGGTTTGGTTTGTTTTAACACTGGGGCCTAGATATCTCCCTTTAAGCAAAAGTATCTGACTAGTACAAATTTGATGGCTCCCATCCATCTCCAGTTAGAGCTGCATGCTCCATTTGAGAACAAAAGGGAGAGGGTTCTGAAGCAGCAGCTCTGGCTTGGTTTGGCTGAAGGATCCAGAATGCATTACAGAGACCACCAGGTTTTACTGACTGTGCTCATCCTCCTTAATTTACCCCCCTGTGCAAGACTGCTGCCTCCACATTTGTTGATGTGTCAATCACAGCAGAACAAAATGAGGTGCCCTGTGTTGATCAGGTATCTCTACCCAAGACTTGTACCTACTTCTCAGGATCTCAGGTAGTGATAGGCCTAGGGGGAATGGAATGAAGCTGGAGGTGGGGAGATTCAGGCTGGAGGTGAGGAGGAGGTTCTTCCCCATGAGAGTGGTGAAGCCCTGGAATGGGTTGTCCAGGGAGGTGGTTAGGGCCCTGTCCCTGGAGGTGTTTAAGGCTAGGCTGAATGAGGCTCTGGCCAGCCTGCTCTAGTGTGGGGTGCCCCTGCCCATGGCAGGGGGGTTGGAACTAGCTGATCCTTGTGGTCCCTTCCAACCCTGACTGGTACTATGATAATACAAAAAGCTGAGCTCCGTGACTTGCACTGTTTGAACCCATTTTGAAGCCCCCACTGCCACCTTATCCTGTGTCTGATTTTTGAGGCTTGAGCTGGCTCTGCTTTGTAATTATTTTTGGAGACTCTGGAGGCTTTTAGTCTTTTATCCAGAAGTTTTCTCTCAGTAGAAGCTGAGAGCTTTCTTCAGGGATGTCCTATTTTCTTTGATAATGAAATCACCTTTTACAGGTTCTCCTGGAGAGCCTCTTCTGAACCACTGCCCAGATCCTCAGGAAGAGCGTGTGCTGTTCTTCAAAGGTCCTCTTGACTTGTCACTGTTCAAAGACCACCTCACTAAAATCAGTCCCAGGGCATGCAGGACACCCCCTGGGACTGGGGACGCCACCCCACCCCTGCCTGGATGAATGTGGAGCATTGAGACTGCAGGAGGAGAGCACCTGAGCTCCAGCCCTGTGGCAGGGCTGTGGTTCATAATTTTCTGACTTTGAGCAGCCTCCCTGCTCTGTACCTTGACCAGTGTAAGGACTGAGCAATGGCTCAGAGCTTTTTGAAACAGAAAAAGGAGGTGTTTCAGACCTGAGATGTGGCTGTACGCTGCTGATTACCAGCACTGCAGTTGGCTTCAGAGGGACAGTGACCAGTGGCAGAGGTGTACTGTATTCCTGCCCTGACTTCTTGTCTTTTGTTGCGGATCCCCAGGCAGTTCAGACCCACTGCTTTCCTCCATTCTGACCTTCCCTTTCATTAGTTTCCTCAGTTTTGAGCTCACCTTTTACGTGACTCAAGCCATCCTGGATCAGTTTGGTGAACATGCTGAAAGCCTCCATGCTGCAGTGAGTTGTGCTTGGTGGCTCCACTCTGTGTGTCCTGAACTCACTTTGGTGCATTGCTAATGAATAAGTCACTGGCAGCTGCTCTGTGGCGCTGCCCCCACAATTTTAGCACCTCTGTGTGTAGCTGAAGCCAGCTCTATCTGTGCTTTGATATTCTTGAACACTGGGCACTCAGGATGTTCTTGATTAGGAGATTTGGGAACATAAATCTGTGGGTACATTTGTATTTTTATCACATCTTGGTGGGGATGTAAATCATCCCTGCACAGGCTGGCAGAAGGCTTTTCAACATCCCTCTGTTCCTCATCCTCACACCGTTTCTCAGGATGCCTGTCATCTCAAAGCCTCTCTCATCTTATTCTCTGAATGCTAATTTATGACTGGGATGTTATTTGAAGGATAACTCAGCAGGTTATCCTTGACTGTTTCTATTCATGCTGCATTTTGAGCTGACATTCAAATCACTCCAGTTGCCTGTGCCCAAGTCCCACTGAAGTTTATCTGAGTGCTTCCCTCCCTGTCTGCTCTGAGGACAGACTGAGATCTTGGGCTATTTTTTGGAGAAGAGAAGGCTTCAAGGAGACTTAATTGTGTCCTTCCAGTACCTGAAGTGGGCTACAAGAAAGCTGGGGAGGGACTTTTTAGAGTGTCAAGGAGGGATAGGACAGCACATCTCACTTAGCAAAGGGTTACAGCTTCCTGCAGCAGGAGCTGAGTGTTTGAAGTCTTTGAACTGAGAGACGGGGCTCTCATTGCTTTCCTGCTGGCTTTGTGCTCCTACTCCTCAAAAGTACAGCGTTAGGGCAGGAATCTCAAAGTGTCCTACTGAAGGGTCAGTACTTGCTGTTCACAGCTGTGGGAAGAGAGGCTGTGGAGGAGGTGAGTCACTTGGCCAAGATCTCAGAGGTCAATAGCATGGCTAGGAATAGAAATGAGATCTTCTGGTTCTAGTAATTTTTAAGGATTTCTATGCTGCATTTTCTGAAGGGGCTTAATGATGTTTGTTCTGCTCTGAGAACAGTGGAACATGCTGAGAGCAGCCCAGACAACTTTATTCCACATCACCTCTTAGCTGTGGTGCACCTGTGTTGAAGCCAATATAAACCCCAAGATAATAAGCCATAAATTTTGGGTGCTTGATCAGATACCTTTCAGTACTTCTTTATCCCTATAAGCCTTAAAGTGCCTCAGCTTGTTCACTAACTGAGAAGAGCTAGGGAAATGATATGTGCTGAAGTCCCATCACCTGCAGTAAAGAGCTTTCACAAGCTGAATTGCATGGCTCTCTTTTCTCACTCAATGAATTGCAGCACTGATGGTTGGGATAACAGGAGCTAGCTGTGTGACACTGAGATAAGAAAGCTCTGCTGAGACAAGGATTTATATTGGGTCCAGTTCTGGGCCACTCAGTTCAACAAGAGCCTCAGGGAACTGCTTGAAAGAGTCCAGCACAGAAATGCTGAAGGGAGTGGGACATCTTCCATACAGGGAGAGACAGAGGGAGCTGAGGGCTCTTTAACTTGGAGCAGAGGAGACTAAGGGGTGACTTCATTGCTGTTGATAAAAGATGTGCAGGGTGAGTGCCCAGAGGCTGGAGCCAGGCTCTGCTGGGTGATGCCCAATGCCAGCACAAGGGGCAGTGGTGGAAGCTGAGGCAGAGGAAGTGCCATGGAGACAGGAGGAAAAATGTTTTCCCTGTGAGGGTGACAGAGCCCTGGAACAGGCTGCCCAGGGGGTTGTGGAGTCTTCCTCTCTGGAGCTATTTAAAACCCACCTGGATGTGTTCCTGTGTGACCTGGTGTAGGTGACACTTCTGTGGCAGGGGGGTTGGACTGGATGATCTTTCAGGCCCTAACATTCAGTGAGCCTCTGAAGGAGTTGAAAACAATGGCATCCATCAGCCTTAAAGATTGGGATTTACTAATTTGATTTGCTGATCAGAGTTTAGGTAGTTGAATTAGTGTTACTGACATGTGACAAGCTGGAGAACTCAGAGCAAGGTACAAAAATAATAATCATTATATTTTTGCTTTAAAAAAAAAGCAAAAAGAGCAGTCCAAACCTGAAGCCTTTGGGAATCCAACATCTGGTTTGAAAAGGGGCTGAAGAGGTTACCCCCCTGTCCCTGTCCCCTGCAGGTTGGGATAGGAGAGGAAAACAGGAAGTGTTATTCATCTTACTTTCTTGATTTTCCAAGTCTCAGTCTCCAGCTGCTTCCATTGACTTTGTTTTCTGAAACAGAAAAAGAAAGAGGAAACAAGAGACCTCTCTGAAGCTCTCTAGGTCTTTAGCTTTCTTTTAAGTGGCTCTTTGTTGAAACCTGCATTGTATGTTTGGGGGTTTTTAAACAATTTTAAGAGCAGTCTTCTTTCTTCCTTTCCCAAAACAAACATCTCTTACCCAACTTCTCCTTAGCATGAAGGGAGAGAAGCAGAAGCAAAATGAACACAGTGGGCTGGGGGCAGAGGGAGAGGAATGGTATCCACAGCAAGAAATGTGGCCAGCCAGTGTCACACCTCAGGTGTCTATGCCAGGTGATGAGTGAAAGCCTACCAGCAGGCTCCCTGCAAGGGTGCCTTCCACTTTGCCTACAATCAGCAACATTTCACAGAGCATTCCCAGATAAAGACTGATTCTGGTCAGCCTTAGCACCCAGAGACTCCTGGGCTGGTATTTTAAGTGGCATTCATCACACACTCTGTGTGCTGCTTGCAGAGCAAGTTCTGCCCAGCGTGTTCCTTCTCTGAAGTGTGTTAACCCACATGGGCTGAGGCTGAGGGGAGACCCCATTGCTCTCTACAGTTACCTGAAAGGATGTTGTGGAGAGGCTGGTGCTGAGCCTGAGGGAAGATCTCATTGCTTTCTGCAACTACCTAGAAGGATGTTGTGGAAATGTTGAAGGGAGACCTCATTGCTCTCCACAACGACCTGAAAAGTTGCTGTGGAGAGGCTGGTACTGGTCTCACAGGTAATTAGTAATAGAACAAGAGGGAACAGGCTCAAGCTGGGGTAGGTTTAGACTGGACAGTCGGAAAAAAAATTTCCCAGCAAGAGTGGCCAGGGTTTGGAATGTGCTGCCCAGGGAGGTGGTGGAGTCACCAACCATGGATGTGTTTAAAGGTGGTTTGGATGCGGAGCTTGGGGCTATGGTTTAGGGGGGAACCTTGCAGAGTAGGGTTGATGGTTGGACTTGATGATCCAGAGGGTCTTTTCCAACTCAAATGTTTCTGTGACCTAGAAACTGGCTGCTTTCCTTCCTTGCCTCCTTTCATACAGGAGCAGGGCCAGAACCCCCTGCAAGTGCTGGGGATCAGTTAGAGATCTTTGAGGCACTTAAAAGAGCTGGCACTGCTGGGCCTTCCTCTCTTTCTTTGCAGCTCAGGGAAGTGAGATTATGGAGTGCTTTTTGTTGGGTGACTGGAAGCAGCTGTCTGAAGTAGAGAGGGATGTTCTGTGGAGGTGCCTTTGTGTTTTGCAAGTCCAGCTCATGTCTCAGGGCTGTGTGGCAGGAGGGAAAGCAGCAAACAGGATTTGCAGGCAGCTCGTATTGCAGTGTTAAGATCAAACTGTGAATACCCTTGGGTAAGCATTTTAGTGTAGTCTGCAGTGCTTTATCCTGTGCTTGTTGCTGGGGGGGTTGTGGGGGGGGTTTGTTTGGTTTTCTGTGGGGTTTTGTGGTGGATTTTTTGAGGGGGTGTTTTGGTTTGGGTTTTTGGTTGTTAGGTTTTGGGTTGGTTTGTGTGTGTGTGTGTGTGTGTTTATTTGTCTTAATGCCTCAGGTTAGCATAACCATCACCTGTGCAGTGTTTTTAAACAGCTGAAGATACAATGCAAGGCTTGAAACCACCAACTTCTATTCATATTGGAGGTAGATCCTAATTCATAGTATCATAGTATCATTCAGGGTTGGAAGGGACCACAAGGATCAGCTAGTTCCAATCCCCCTGCCATGGGCAGGGACACCCCACACTAGATCAGCCTGGCCAGAGCCTCAGCCAGCCTGGCCTTAAACACCTCCAGGGACAGGGCCTCAACCACCTCCCTGGACAACCCATTCCAGGGCTTCACCACTCTCATGGGGAAGAACTTCCTCCTCACATCTAGCCTGAATCTCCCCACCTCCAGCTTCATTCCATTCCCCCTAGTCCTATCACTACCTGAGATCCTGAGCAGTCCCTCCCCAGCCTTCCTGTAGCCCCCTTTAGATACTGGAAGGCCACAATTAGGTCACCTTGGAGCCGTCTTTTCTGCAGACTGAACAGCCCCAACTCCTTCAGTCTGTCCTCATAGGAGAGGTGCTCCAGCCCTCTGATCATCCTTGTTGTCTCCTGATACACTTGCTGTTGCTCAGCTTTGTGAAACATTTGGCACTCCGCTGCTGAGGGTCTGCTTTGGACTGATGTCTCCTGGAAATGTTCTGTGAAGTCATCAGGTGTTGCTAAGAATGAAGCAATGGGGAAAGAGAAACGAAGATGACTTTGTTGAGTAAAGATTTTCCTAAAGGCAAAGTGAGAGTTTCAAAACAAATCAAATCAAATCCAAACCCACAGCTGGCACCTGAGGGGAGAAGCTATTGACTGGCTGAGTAGCTGTAGGTCTGCCAAAGGCACTGTGTTGGGGAGAAACAGGACTGGCTGAGGATAAGGACCCAGCAAAGTTGAAAGAATTAAGAAGCTGGTGGAGAAACAAGCCAGGCACTCAAGGTGCATGCCCCAGCCCCCTGCTAGTGAGCTGACATCTATCACCAGTTTCTCCTGTGCCCTTAGCCTAAGAGCAGAGATCTGTTGTGGTGGGCTTAGGCTATGCCTTTAAAATGTAGTTACAGATTTTGAGCAGAAAAGTAGAAAGCTGTAAATAAATCACTACTGGCTGTAGAAAGGAAAGGTAAAGATCATGCTAAAATTCCTTGGGGAAGTATCTGCTATAAGATTGGCTGTACCAAACCAATTCTCTCTCTCTTCTGATCTCTCCTCTGCTTGCTTTGCTTGGGAGAGATTAATCTGCTTCTGCCTGACCTTGGCTGTGTTATTGTGGCTAAGTCTAGCCATTGCTTTCTCTCTGCTCCTCTTCTCCCTTTGGGCCAAGGGGTGGGGGCAGTGGAATGGCTTCCTTGGTCTCTTTGACCAGGGGGGTTTGCATGTTGTTTGCTAACTGTAAATGCCTGTACAATATTGTAAACCCTGTATATTTAGTGCATTCCATTGTAGAGTGTGCTTTTGCCTGTAAATGCAGCTTCCATTTGCTTCATACTGAGCCAGTCTGGCAAAGTCAATGTTGAGGGGTGGAATTTCAACCCACCACACCTGTACAGTGCTCTTAAAGGCTCTGCTTGGAATAGAATAGAATAGAATTAACCAGGTTGGAAAAGAATTTTGAGGTCACCAAGTTCAACCTATCCCCAAACACCATCTAATCAACTAAACCATGGCACCTTCAGGGATGGTGACTCCACCACACCTCCCTGGGCAGCACATCCCAATGGCCAAGCTCTCTTGCTGGGAAGAATTTCTCCCTAACATCCAGCCTAAACCTCCCCTGGCACAGCTTGAGACTGTGTCCTCTTGTTCTGGTGCTGCTTGCCTGGGAGAAGAGACCAACCCCCACCTGGCTACAACCTCCCTTCAAGTAGTTGTAGAGAACAGTAAGTTCTCTCTTGAGCCTTGTCCAGGCTAAGCAACCCTAGCTCCCTCAGCCTCTCCTCACAGGGCTGTACTCCAGACCCCTTCCCAGCTTTGTTGCCCTTCTCTGGACACATTCCAGCAACTTGATGATCTTTGAGGTCTCCTCCAACCTTGGTGATTCTGTGATTCTGTGATCTTTCCTCAACTGAGGGGCCCAGAAGTGGACACAGTACTCAAGGTGTGGCCTAACCAGTGCTGAGTACTTATTCCTGGTAGACCTTGTGAGCAGCAACACAATGTCACAGAAGGGAACTTGTTTCTTTCCTGGAAAAACAGGCAAAATAACAGGCCAGCTGAAGAAAATACCAAGGCTGAGAACTTTGGTGCTTCTTGTTCTTTGCAGATTGTCTTCCATGGGAAAGTTCTTTCTATAAGTAGCACAAAAGTTCTGCCAAGTGATGATGGTTGTGCAGTTAAAGGCACTCTGAGACCCCTTCCCACTTCATTAGTCCCAGAAATGGGAAGCAGTATAGAGAATTTGGGAGGAGAGCATATGTCAAGGGAGTGATGTTCTACCCAGGAGAGTTGGATGCTGTCCCTTTTTCTGTCACACAGCTCCCATGTGATGATGGCTGAGTCACTTCAGCCAATCTTTTCAGAAGCTGTCAATAATTTTATATAGATTTGTTTTTGCTTGGTGCAGGCTGTGCAGGCATGCTGAGCTCTCACAGCTGCAGCTGAAGGCAGAGGGAGCCTTGCTCTGAACACAAAGTGATGTTCTAAAAATCTGCTTCTGGCAGTTTAAAATCATGGCCTACATGGCTATGTTTGGCCTTTGCTCTTCCTGGCACCCACCAGCCTTTCAGCATCAAGGGATCCTGCCAAGCCCCTCCACTTCCAAGTGGTAGAGTGCAGGAAGTCCACTGTGAAGCTCTCCATTATGAGGGGGTTGTGTGCTCCAAGAAATCTCCATATGGAAATGAGGGATATTGTCTTCAGAGCAGGTTTTGAGCAGCTTGTAGGAAATAAAGCCAGTGTAAGTTGTGTTGTATGGCAAGAAGAAAACAGAAGGCAGGGAATTACTTCTCTCACTAGCAGACTATCCTGTTTGTGCAGTGTGGGTACACTAATGACATGGAAGTATATGTCTTGCCACCTCCAAATTCCTCCAAATGCTTGTCTTGCTGTGTTGTGTGGACTCTTAGTTGAGCAGAAGGTGTATGAATGAGGAGATAGACATTTTCCCCAGTTTAGCCAACTTCCCAAGTGGGCAGAGAGCAACATTCCCCCTTTCACTGCATACAATCAGACCTGGCTGTGTTATGGCAAGTGGGCTCAGGTTTTTTCCAGGTCTGACAGTGGCAGCACAGCCTCAGGACTCACTCTGACAAAACCAAGACAAGCACAAGATGAGGAAGAAGCTACTTAAAACAGTACCCACTAGTGCTCTGCCCTGCATTGTCTGCCCAGGGAGGTGGTGGAGTCCCCATCCCTGGAGGTGTTCAAGAGGGGACTGGACGTGGCACTTGGTGCCATGGTCTAGTCATGAGGTCTGTGGTGACAGGTTGGACTCGATGATCCTTGAGGTCTCTTCCAACCTTAGTGATACTGTGAGACTGTCTATTCCTGCCCTGCTACCTGACCTCTGGCTTGTCTGAAATCCTCCTGAGCTGCAGCTGTCCCAGTGCCCCAGCAATAAGCACCTTAGAAACTGACCAACTGCTGACCTGGCAGTGCTGTTCTGGGGGCAATTAGAGCAATCCTGTCACATTTCTAGGTGACTGGGTACGAACTTCTGTGGGCTGGGTGAACACCAAAACCTTAGCTCCAGCTAGGAAGAGAAAGTGTTTTCTGAGGTTTGTTTGGTGCAATCCCATTTAATTGCAAGGAAAGAACAAAGCCTTCTCTTTCTTCCCACAGCAAGAGCTGCAGCAGAGGCACGATCTCTGTTTACAGCTCAAGTCAATTTTCCTTTAAACACTCGGTATAAAAGCTCTTTTCCCTTTTCTCTTAGCTTTTCTTGAGGCACATTCCTGGCCCTTGTTTTGTCTGTGTTGTTGGCTTTTTGCTTGCCACCATCTGTCTGTTCCTTTGATCTTTTCATCCTTCTCCCAGAGACGCCCAACTGATCACAAAACAACGGTCAGCACACCCCTTCCACCCATGTGTCTTGCAGGTGCCCTTGTTTCGGCCAGTGATGTGTGCTGGTGGTTGGCATGAAGGCTGCGGTGGTTTCAGCTATCTGGTCTCATAATGATCTCAACTGTTCCTTACAACTGCTTTAGAGAGATTTTGCCTCAAGTGCTAATGAAAATGTTGATGAGAAATTGGACTCTTTCTCAGCAGCATTGAGAAACACTGAAAACACAGCACTCGAGGCTGTAGCAGGGGACAGCAGTGCTTTCATCTTCTGCTTGCAATCTGTGCTTCATCTAGTCATAAACTTGGTGCTCTTCCTCAAAGCTGTTGTGCCTTAGGAGTTTGAAGAAATGCACTTCATGTGTTTAAGTGCTACCATACTTCTTTTTCTGTCATTGCAAAGTTGAATTTAATTGTCTAAGGATGAGGAAATAATATCTAGGTCTAATATTGCTTCTCATCAGCCCTGCTCCTCTTAAATGGTCTTAAAGGTTATCCAGTAAATAATGGAATACATAGAATACATAGAAAAAATCAGATTGGAAGAGACCTTCAAGATCATCGTGTCCAACCCATCAACCAATCCAACCCACCTAAACAACTAACCCATGGCACCAAGCACCCCATCAAGTCTCCTCCTGAACACCTCCAGGGATGGTGACTCCACCACCTCCCCAGGCAGCCCATTCCAATGGGCAATCACTCTCTCTGTGTAGAACTTCTTCCTAACATCCAACCTAAACCTCCCCTGGCGCAGCCTGAGACTGTGTCCTCTTGTTCTGGTACTGGCTGCCTGGGAGAAGAGACCAACCTCTGCCTGGCTACAACCTCCCTTCAGGTAGTTGTAGAGAGTGATAAGGTCACCCCTGAGTCTCCTCTTCTCCAGGCTAAGCAATCCCAGCTCCCTCAGTCTTTCCAGTGCTGGGCATTAGGACCAGTTTGGGATATTTTAGGGCAGAAGAGGTTTTGTTATTTTTCTGGTTTAGCAAACCTGAGTTCTCCTAGAGCCAACATTTTTTCAGTAAGAACACTGACAAACTGGAAGGTGTTTCTTTGGGGGTTTCTTTGTGGGTTTTGTGGTGTTTGGTGGTGTTTTGGTTTGGGTTGGGTTGTTTTTTTTTTGAGGAAATCAGCAGGAATGATTCAATCTGGAAAATTTTCCTTCCAGAGAGAGATTGAAGAATTAACAGATCTCTATCTCAGTCTCAAAATGCTTATTTAAGGGCATTATTTCTTCTGAGAAGAAATGACTCAAGATTCATAACAGCAAAAGATTAGAGCTTTGGAACCCAAACATGGACAAAATTATGCTGGAAATATGGTACATGTTTTTAATACCAACATTCATTTGATGAATCCTTCTTACTGGGTGTCTTTCCAGTCAAGAATGAGTGCCTTTTCAGTCACTGCATGTTAGCAGCAGTGGGGAAGGCCAGGTGCAGGAGACACTGGCAGAGATGTTGGCCTAAACCATGCAGAAAATTAATAAGGTAGCAGCTGATAGCTTTTGCAGCCTGACTTTTTCACTGCTGCCTTCTCTTGTTCTTCCTCTTGCATCCCACTACCTGTGCTCCACCTGCTGCCTCTTGTCCTCCTTGCTTTACTTCCTTGCCAACACCATCCTTCTGCCCTGGCTTTGCAGTAGCTCTGCAACAGAACTGGGTAACACTATTGGCTTTTATTAGTTGGGATGCTAGTCAGTAATCCATTGGGATGCTAGTCAGTAATCCCTAAACTGAGTTGAAAGGCATCCTGTCAGGCAGACACACACCTTACTGGCAGGAAAGGCAACACCAAGGATTGCAAACAAGCTCTTCCCTAACCATCTGAAGGTACAGAACAGTCCTGATGGCAGGATTTAAACTAGCTCTGCACCTCTCTTAGCTCTTGTCTGCCATCAGTTTCAGACTGCACCTCAAATGTCTGCACAAAACAGATTCTTATCTGGTTCTGAGTTAGATAGAAGGATTATGGGTACCTATGGATTGACAGACAGCAAGCAGAGGTATCTGTGGCTGAGGATCAAGGGAGGTGGCTTAGGGTTGTTGTTATTTTCCCCCCAGCTGTCCATGGCTGTTTGTAAAACTGCACAAAATAACTTTTCAGAAACATGTTTGTGGAAATCTCTATGAGATCTGGAGCTCCTATTCTATGAGGGCAGGCTGAGACAGTTGGGGTTGTTCAGTTTGGAGAACAGAAGGCTCTGAGGAGACCTTATTGTGGCCTTCCAATATCTGAAGGGGGCCTACAAGAAAGCTGGGGAGGGACTTTTTAGGGTGTCAGGGAGTGATAGGGCTGGGAGAATGGATCCAAGCTAGAGGAAGGGAGATTTAGATCAGGTGTTAGGAAGAAGTTCTTCCCTGTGAGAGACTGGCACAGGTTGCCCAGGGAGGTGGTGGAAGCCTCATCCCTGGAGGTGTTTGCAGCCAGGCTGGATGTGGCTGTGAGCAACCTGCTGTAGTGTGAGGTGTCCCTGCCCATGGCAGGGGGGGTGGAACTGGCTGATCTCTGAGGTCCCTTCCAACCCTGACAATTCTGCAATTCTAGGAAGAGAGGACAATTCAGGCACAGAAACACATCCTGGCACACTTAGTGCAGATTAAGGGCTTTTTCTCTTTCATTTTGACCAATGGATACACGAGAGGATGCAGTACCCTCCATGAGGTTTCAGCTCTGATAAACCACGTTACAGAATCTAGTTCTCTCATCATCTGGTGAGACCTGATACGTCTTCAACGTTTCCACTGCCTTTTTGGACCAAACCCAAGAGTTAAGGACCTGGCAAAACAAATCCATGACTGAAAATGTGTGTGTTATTAGTGCAAGAGTGCTTTTGGCAGGCATGTATTTAGCACGCCTGCTCTGTGCTTTGCTGGCTCTCTGCTGCTGTAAACAAACCTGAAAGGGGAGGAAGATTTAGAAGCTAACTAATGAGCGTGAACACGGCAGAAAGGAAATGAAGATGAATGGTGACTGCCCTTGCTCTGCCTTATTAGGCAGCAATTAATTTTTCAGCTGATAAAATAGCTCCATCCTATCAGATCCCCGTGGTGGAATTAGAGAGTCGATACTTGGGGGCCCTTGTTTCCCAATCACACCCAAAGGGCAAGGCTCCCCCAGCCATCCGTGAGCCTCATCTGCCTTTCCCCATCCCGGATTCCTCCGTGCTGGCCTCAGGATCAGCATTCCCCCTAACTGTTCATCTGGGTGACAGTGAAGGATGTGGGCACTTGTGTTGGCTCTGCTTGACTTTGAAATGGAGAAAGTGGAAGGCTGGGCCTCGGAGCCAAATCTTTATGAGAAGTGGATTTTCACCTCCAGAGCAGCATTACAAATGATTTCCACTATGTAAGGGAGGGCAGTTATAACATCATGTATGCTTTGTCTGGAGCTGATTCTCCAGCTGTTGAAACAGTATCTTTTTACATTTAAATTAACCCAAAAGGCAGCCAACATCAAGCTCCAAACATGTAACATCTTAAATCTTTTAGGCTAGAGGCTGCTCTCTGAAAGACTGCTCTGAATCTAGAGCAACTCCAGTTTTGTGCCTGTGTATGTGAGATCAAGGAGCTGACTGGGGGCTAGTGATCTGTTTGCATGGCTGTGCCATCAAAGTACCTTCTCCCCAGTGCTCTAAAGATGTTGGAGATTAAAGATCATAGAATGGCTTAAGCTGGAACAGACCTTAGAGATCATCTCCTCCAACCTCCCTGCCATGGACAGGGACACCTCTCAACTAGACTCAGCTGCTCAAGGCCTCATCCAGCTTGGTCTCGAACACCTCCAGGGATGAGGCATCCACAATTTCTCTGGACAATCCATTCCAGGGTCTTGCCACTCTCATAGTGAAATATTTCTTCCAAAGATCCAGTCTAAACCTATTCTCCTTCAATTTAGATTAATTTCCCTTTGTCCTGTGGGTGGATGCTCTTGTAAAAAGTCCATCTGCAGCCTTTCTGTGGGTTCCTGTCAGTTACTGGAAGGCAGCTCTAAGGTGTGCCCGGAGTCTTCTCCAGGTAGAACAGCCCCATGTCCCTTATCCTCATATCAGCCCCTGGATCATCTTTGTGGCCCTCCTCTGGACTTGTTCCAACAGATCTTTGTCCCTCTCATGGTGAGGACACCAGACCTGGAGGCAGTATTTGAGGTGGGGGCTCAGCAGAGCAGAGCCAAGGGGCAGAATCCCCTCTCTTTCCCTGCTGGCCACACTGCTCTGGCTGTAGACCAGCCTTCTGAACTGCATGAGGGCACTGCTGGCTCCTGGGGAGCTTCTCATCAGTCAGCACCCCCAAGTCCTTCTCTTCAGGGCTGCTCTCAACCCTATCTGTACCCAGTTTATATTTGTGCTTGGGATTGGCCTGACCCAGGTGCAGGACCTTGCACTTTGACTTAGAATAGAATAGAATTAAGCAGGTTGGAAGAGACCTTGGAGATCATCCAGTCCAACCTATCACCCAACACCAGCTAATCAACTAAACCATGGCACCAAGGGCCTCAGCCAGTCTCTTCCTAAACACTTCCAGTGATGGTGACTCCACCACCTCCCTGGGCAGCACATTCCAGTGGCCAATCTCTTTGGGAAGAATTTCTTCCTAACATCCAGCCTGAACCTCCCCTGGCACAGCTTGAGACTGTGTCCTCTTGTTCTGGTGCTGCTTGCCTGGGAGAAGAGACCAACCCCCACCTGGCTGCAACCTCCCTGCAGGGAGTTGGAGAGAGCAAGAAGGTCTCCCCTGAGCCTCCTCTTCTCCAGGCTAAGCAACCCCAGCTCCCTCAGCCTCTCCTCACAGGGCTGTGCTCCAGACCCCTCCCCAGCTTTGTTGCCCTTCTCTGGACACCTTCCAGCGACTTGTTGATGAGAGACATGATTGGTAAATAAAGAAACAAGCAGAAGGTGGGGGGGAAAGCTACACCCTTCATTTATGTCTGTTAAAACCAAGCAAGGGAAAAACTTTTTTCTGGGACATTTGCTTTTTATCAATCACAGCAAAACTCAAACTAAGTTGGCAGAGTATGATTAAAGAAAAAAAAAAAAAGCTGTTCCTTAAAGAGAGAAATATCCACAGAGGTTTTCTTGTGAAGCCTTAGAGAGTGTGTTTTGTTCATGCTCCTTTTTTTCCCTTGCCATCATGTGTAAATCTTCAGGTTTTATGGAAGACAACTGATAGAAAGATTGTTCCATTGCACTCCCTGATATCTTAGCCTGGCTTTGTATGAGAAATCCTTGGGGCACTTGGTGAGAGATTGTTGGGTTTGTGGTTTGGGTTTTTATTTTCAGTGACAGAGGGGAGGGAAATGGAATTGAAATACAAATACATAAACTGAGAAAAAAAGAAGTGTCTGTGTGGATGAGAGGAGCAGGAGGGCTCTGCTTCACGCTGCTCTGCCTCAGAAAGAGCTGAAGGGACTTTTCCAACAATTCCCACATATCACGCACTGTTCATGCCTGGATTTGGACCAACCATGGAAAGGATCATTCCCCAAAGGAGAATTTGGGAGGCTGTTAAATAATGGAAATCTGCCTATTAACAGAACCCTTGCAGCCTGCTCTGAATGAAACGCTGCCTAAGGGAAGTACTTTGTCGGTAAGCAAGGACATTGGAAGTGAAGCACCCAGGTGATGTGCCTCTGCTGCTCCTGCTGTGTGGTATCCAGCCTGGAGCCCCCAGAGCCGTGGGTTTGGCACATTTGCAGGCAGAGCAGTCCTGGAGAGATGTGTCTGAAGCGTGGCACAGCACCATGAATACGGACTGGCTTAGGTTCACCACCCAAGTGGAGTCTCACTCCCTTCTTGCCTTTCCTTCTTGGGCACTGCGTGTGGGGCTGGCAACACTCCTTGTGATCATCAGCTTCTGCAACAGATGACTGGAGCTTTGCTGGCAGTCTATCCAGGCATAGAATCACAGAATGGCTTAGGTTTCAAGAGACCCCAGTCATCTGCTCCAACCTCCCCACCACAGGCAGGGACACCTCTCAACCAGACTGATCTAGTTGAGGATGTCCCTGCTTAATACAGAGAGGGTTGGACTAGATGACCTTTGAAGGTCCCTTCTAACCCAGACCTTTGAAGGTCTCATCCAGCCTGGCTTTCAGCACCCTCAGGGAGGGAGGCATCCACAACCTCCCTGGGCAACTTATTCAAGAGTCCTACCATCCTCATACTGAAGAACTTCTTCCTAAGATTCAGTCTAACCCAGTTGCTCAGCTTCAAACCTTTCCCCATTGTCCTATTGCTGTACACCCTGATGAAGAGTCCCTCTGCAGCCTTCCTGTAGGATCCCTCCAGGTATTTGAATAGTGAAAGGAGCATAAATCCCATGTTCAGAATAATACTGGGGGGGGTTGAAAAGGTATGTTCATCTGTCACACACCTTAAAATAAACTGATCACCTCAGTTCCTGGGGCAAAGGAAAATCATTATCTCTTGTTCCTTAGAGAAGAAAATCTCCCTTCTAGGGTGAGGTTTCCACAAGTACAGCCTAGAGAGCATAATTATGTATTTATGCATCAGCTTTCCCATTTTCTGTCATTTCAGTAAAGACAAGGGAGCAATGGGCTCACTCAAGCCCCTAGTAGTTGTATTTTAGCAACTCTTCCATGCAAGCTCCAGCATGCTGCAAGACAGCCTCATTCATGTTTTGCCTCAATGACTTGCTTTGTTTGTTAAATGGTGAGATTCTGATCTGGTTTGTAACATGGGGGGGGAGGGGGGAGAAAAAAGAGGAGGCAGTCATCCTCCCTTCTCATTCCTTTCCACCTCCCAGATCCTTTCTTATCTTTTAATTTAGCAACATGAAATGAAATAGAGGAGACTTGAATCCACAGGCATGGTCTCATTGGTTTCAGCTTGGATTATGATTGTAAGATGCAGCACAGGAGGTTCCACCTCAACACAAGGGGAAACTTCTGCACTGTGAGGGTCACAGAGCACTGGTACAGGCTGCCCAGAGAGGTTGTGGAGTCTCCTTCTCTGAAGACTTTCAAGGCCTGTCTGGATGCATTCCTCTGTGACCTAAACAAGATTGTATGGTCCTGCTCTGGCAGGGGGGTTGGACTGGATGATCTCTTTGGGTCCCTTCCAAGCCCTAACATCCTGTGAGCCTGTGATGACCTGCAGGTTTGTGTGTATAAACAGCAACACTAAACCCAAAATTATTTCTGGGCCAAAATCCCTTAAGCAACAGGACAAGTATGGTGGTCATAAACCAGACCAGGATAGCATGATGTTAGAAATTCAGATGGAAGTGCACTTCTGTGTACATTAAAACTGTCACTTGTTAAAAATAGATGAGCCACTAAGCTGTATTCTGTTTGATTCCTCTTACAGCAGTGCCACACATAGATACCTTGGCTCTTCTTTTCTAGAGGTGCACATGCCAAGAAGGCCTGGCCAAGAGTTTAATTCTGCAGTGCAGTTTGCCTTCCATCCCAGGGAATCCCTTGGCAGCTAGGGATCCAAATGATGTATGTGCAAGTGCAACTTACCCTCCATCCCAGGGAATCCCCTGGCAGCTAAGGATCCAAATGATAGATGTGCAAGTGTGAATGGCCCTGCCTGGGGCCACTGCTCTGTTTGCAAGAGTCTTCTGCAAATGCTCAGCTGTTGCATATTTTCTCATAGGGTTCCTCTTGTCTGGGATAAAGAAACACAAGAGAAAGCTCCAGAAGAGAAGGGAAAGCCAGGCAAAAGAGAGCACACATAAAGCAACCTCTAACAGTAAGTAACACATCGAGGTAGTATTCATTCTTCAAACGTTTGCTGTTTGTTTGTATTGTTACAGTGCTGAACGACCAGGACTACTTTGTGCTAAACCTTATATAGCCTTAATGAAGAGCCTAAGCTTCAGGGGCAGGCCTGTCTGCCTCTACATTTATATTTGTTGGCTTTGTATCACTCATTTGACTCTGGAATGTCACAGCTTTAAAGGAAATCTCATCCAGCTCCCTTCCTTTCAGACCTCAAAGTCCCAAGAGCTCCAATTCAAATCTTCTCCTGTGCATTTATTGCTTATTAAATGAGATACAGGAAAGGATTCTAATTCAGGCTGCAAAGTTCTACCTTCAAAAGCTAGGAAATGCCAGATTAAATATGTAATAGCAATTCAGTCCTCTTAGGGATTATATACATAATGATACAAGACAGCATTTTTCCTTTCCCCTGGCAACTCTGCTGCATTCAGTGCTGGCAAACAAATCAATGCCATGGCTCAATGTTCTGCTTTAGTCAGGTGGCTGAATGTATGTTTTATGCCTCCTTTTCTGCATCCCAGTCAAAATCCTGGGTGAAAACTGAACATTTAGCTCCTCAGCTTTCTGTGGTGCTCTTTGTTGGTGTATTTAAGGGCTTCAGGAATGTTTCCAAGTTTTGCTTCAGAAAAATCCCTTGGGATGATTCTCTTTTTATATAACAGGTGAAAAATGATGTAAGGCTGGAACATTGCTCTTGCCAGATGGTGTCATGGGTGGGTGCTCACTTCAGAGAAACAGAGGAACTGGGACACAGAGGTAAACTTCCAGTGTTTGGAGGCAAGTGTGCCACCAGGGCACAACCTTCTTGCTCTTCCCTGAAATCCTAGCTCTTGACTATCCCTTGGTGCTCTCTTCACTTCCCTTGTCTTTTTTCCTTGGGCATTTCATCACACTACAAACATCTTCCATTTTTAAGCTTTCTTTCCTGAGCTCCCAGCTCAAGGGACAAATCATCCTCCTCATCATGCAATCTCTCCCATTGCCATGGCTCTGCTTGACATCTGCAGGAAAAGAATGCAGCTGGGATCTTGACAGGAGGGCTCCACAGCTAGACCAGACTTCCTGCTTTCAAAATCACTGTCCAGGAGTGAAAGTGAGTGTCATCAGCATCCAGCTAACACTCCAGGGCAGGAACCAAACTTCTTGCAGATAGTATTTCCTCCTTGTAAAATTCCCACCATTTCCAAGGGATCTTTTCACTCTTCACTACTGTAAAAGAATAAAATTAAATAGTTGTCCTTCTCCTCCACCACTTTACACAAAGTGCAGTGCCTAGTCTAAATTCTGAGGGCAAAAACAGCAACAGCAAAACAAAACCCAAACCCCAAACCACAACCAACCACAATCAATCAATCAATAAAAAGTCAGCTTCCTAGGTTCTTATCTAAGAATTGGAGACTCATCATCCGTGTCTGAGAGTGTTTTAGGTATCTGGTGATCTGTGGCTGCTGCTGTAAGGTTCACTTAATTTTCCAGTGCCAGGTGGGATGTGTGATAAAGGAACAACAGCATGAAGTCTGCCAGGGTGAGTCTTTAGTGCCTCCTGGGCATGCTGGATCTCTGTCACAGGTTCACAAATTGTATTGGGTTGGAAGGGCCCCTCAAAGGTCATCTTGTCCAACTCCTTTGCAGTCAACAGGACACCTCCAACGAGGTCAGGCTGCCCAGGGCCACATCAAGTCTGATCTTGAATGTCTCCATGGACAGGGCCTGAACCACATCCCTGGGCAGCCTGTTCCAGTATTTCACCACTCTCATTGTGAAAAACTTCTTCCTGATGTCCAGCCTGAAGCTACCCTGTGCCAGTTTCAAACCACTACACTTGGCCTATTACTTCTAGCCCTCGTAATCAGTCACAGAATGGCTTGATTGGAAGGGACCTTAAAGATCATCTAGTTTCAACCCCCCTGCCATGGGCAGGGACACCTCCCACTGGATCAGGTTGTTCAAAGCCTTGTCTAACCTAGTCCAACCAGTCCCTCCCCAGCCTTCCTGTAGGTTCCCTTCAGATATTGAAATGTAGCTCCAAGATCTTCCCCAGAGCCTTTTCTTCTCCAGGCTGAACAGCCCAAATTCGTTCAGCCTGTCTCCATAGGTGAGATTCTCCAGCCCTTTGATCACCTTTGTGGCTGATTGGTCCCACTGGTCTGATACCTAACATAACATTTAGACCTTATCATCATTTTCCTTTTTACATCCAATGGTAATTTATTTGCATCCTACTACTTTTCTACTCAATCCGTGGAAAAATTTCCTAGGCACAGCCTAAAACTACCACACAGGAGTAACTTCAGAGTTGTTTCAGGGTGGTTGAGCTTTCAAACCCTATTGCTAGCTGCTTCTGCCTGCGTGGTTGGACTTCAGTTGGCATTTTTTTTTCCTCCAGGGGCAGATTTTTGTGCCCCTGTGTGACCAGAGCCTTGCTGTGGCTTCCTGCTCACATGCAGATCCTCCAGCTCTGCAGCTCTGCTGCTGGCTCTCCTCTCTCAGCCAGCCGGGCATGTGACAGCAGAGGGCAGCAAGAGACAGAGAAGATCTTTTCAGGAAAAAACTGGGTCAAGTTCCACTTTCTGGTATTTTTGCTTCCTGGCTCCAGTGGCTGCCAAGGCCTGCCCACAGCTCCTCTGCCCGCTCCCAGGCTGCGGGTGCTGTGCCGGCGGCTCCGGCAGAGCGCTGCGCCAGTGGGAACGGGGCCCTGCACAGCCTTGCTTCACCAAGTGGGTTAAAACAAAAAGGGAATCATGCTGATTTGGGAGACTTTGCCCAGTTACATGAGCACCAGATGGCATTTCATCATGCTCCTGTTGAAAAGCTCTGAAAGGCTGAAATTAGCTCTGGTGAGCTTTCAGCGCCCGGCAGAATGTATCACTCACTTTAACTATGAATAACTGATTTCTTATATAACATGAGAGCTGCTGGCTTGCATTCCTTCTCTCCTCAACTCTGCACATCTCTGAAGAGAGATGTATGATTGGAAAAGGAGAGGGCCACTGCTGCTATGGGATTTGTGACCAAACGGCACGTTTTCCTCTGCCAAAATGGACCTCTAGTCCTTGCCCAGATTGTGGTTAGACAAACAGAACCTGGGATAGCACAACTATCCTTTCACTCTCCTCCCAGTACATACCCTAAATTGAATAGGATAGGATAGGATGGAATGGAATGGAATGGAATGGAATGGAATGGAATGGAATGGAATGGAATGGAATAGAATAGAATTAACCAGGTTGGAAAAGACCTTCTAGATCATCGAGTCCAACCTATCACCCAACACCATCTAATCAACTAAACCATGGCACCAAGTGCCTCATCCAGTTTTATTTCAAACACCTCCAGTGATGGTGACTCCACCACCTCCCTGGGCAGCACATCCCAATGGCCAGTCTCTCTTGCTGGGAAGAATTTCTTCCTAACATCCAGCCTGAACCTCCCCTGGCACAGCTTGAGACTGTGTCCTCTTGTTCTGGTGCTGCTTGCCTGGGAGAGAAGACCAACCCCCACCTGGCTACAACCTCCCTTCAGGTAGTTGCAGACAGCAAGAAGGTCTCCCCTGAGCCTCCTCTTCTCCAGGCTAAGCAACCCCAGCTCCCTCAGCCTCTCCTCACAGGGCTGTGCTCCAGACCCCTCCCCAGCTTTGTTGCCCTTCTCTGGACACCTTCCAGCTACTCAACATCTTTCCTAAACTGAGGGGCCCAGAACTGGACACAGTACAGGTCAGGCTGGTGCAGGGTGAGAGCACTAATTAACTGTTAATTGCCTTTGGAGGTGAGAGTAGCTGCTCACAACTGTAGGAACTGAATCTGCCATCACAGCTGGTCTTCATACCTACCTGCAAGGCAGCATCTTGGTAGCAGGTAAACAATAATGGTACAAACCAGCTCTGTGGTCTGGCATGAGGAAGGGCACTGAGGTACAGAGGAAGTTCCATGGAAACAGGAGGAAAATGTTTTTCACTGTGTGGGAGATGGAACACTGGAACAGGCTGCCCAGGGGGCTGTGGAGTCTCCCTCTCTGCAGATATTCACAACCTGCCTGGGTGCATTCATGTGTGACCTGGCATAGGTGATTCTGCCCTGGCAGGGGGGTTGGACTGGATGATCTTTTGAGGTCCCTTCCAGCCCCTAACATTCTGTGATTCTGTGAGGTGGTTCCTCTGCTTACTTGCCCTTACAGCAGTAGCATGAACATCCAGCTTGTACACTGCCTTCAGAAGTGGTCTTGTTATCTGAAAGGTGAGTGGCCTTAAGTTCTCCACAGCATGAAGCTTGTCTGGTCAGATGAGTTATTTCTATGCTGCACAGACATTGCAAAATTCAGCATTAGCTTCATGTTAAACACCAGGAAAATAGTTGTGGAGGTTCCCTCCTATGTCATGCAAGAAGGCTGCAGGGGACTGTTTCCAAAGGGCTGTAGGGATAGAATAAGGGACAATGGTTTCCAATTAGAGACAGGAAGATTCAGATTGGGTGTGAGGAACAAATTCTGCACCATGAGGGTGGTGGAACGCTGCAACAGGTTGCCCAGGGTGGTAGTTGAGACACCCCATCCTTGGAGATCTTCAAGGTAAGGCTTGACAAGGCTCTGAGTAACCTGAGTAACCTGCTCACTGCAAGGGGGGGTGGACTGGATGACCTTTGGAGGTCCCTTCCAACCCAAACCATTCTATGATAAAAGAAAGAGTAGTTGAGCTTGTGGCCTTCCAAGAGCCTCTCTCCAGTTGTAGGGACAGAGATGCTTAAACATGGCAAGTGGTTGAGATGGAGTTGAGAACTGTGTGTGAGGGAGGACAGAGGAGGAGACAGAAAGTGGAAAACAACCTGAAGGAACTCTCACCTTTAATAAAAATGTGTTTGGAAGAAGAGAGCCCTTTTGACCTGTTTGTGGTTTCAATTTATTGTTAATAAGGTAAACTCAGTCAGGGCACTCTCCTGTAAACCTGTAGCAGAGTGAAGCTGTCTGGTCTAGTTTCACTGAAACTCAAGAAGTTCATGCTGGCTCAGATTCTCATTAATCAGTTACTGCTAAACATTGCTCTCTCTAAGTAATCACAAGCTGGCTAGAGTAGCTGTTTAATTTTTTACAGCTGCCACTGAGCAGTGTGCCCCTCTGCAGAGCAGGGGGCCAAACCCTGCCCCTTCTGCCTCTCAGCACTGAGTGGCAGAGTGGTAAGGGTACTGAGCATGTTTTGTTGGCATTCAGCAAATGAGACAGACCTCCTCTTCCATTCAGTGAAGCTATTCTTATCTTCTTATGTAATACACTCCTTCTGGTTTAAACACCTTCAGTTTGAACCATTTGCCACATAAATTCCCTATTTCAATGTTAAATGGGATTCTTTGATAAAATTAATTGTGTTCAGTGCTGCTGTGGGACCTGAGAACTCTAAAAATAGAAGAGGGCCAGTTACTGTCTAAAAGGTCTTCATTGTTGGTTTTTTCCCCCCAGTTCAACAGAATCAGGACTTGGGCCTGTCTCAGGGCAGTCTCTATGCTGAAGTCAGAGTAACCACAATCTTTTCATGAAGACTAGAGAAGAGAAGACTCCAGGGGGACCTTAGAGCTTCCAATACCTGAAGGGATCCTGCAGGAAGGCTGCAGAGGGACTTTGCCTAGCAATGTTTAGAGACAGGGCAAGGGGGAATAACTTGAAGCTGAAGGAGAGCAGGGTTAGACTGGAGGTAAGGAAGAAGCTCTTCAGTCTGAGGGTGGTGAGACTCTGGCACAGGCTGCCCAGGGAGGTTGTGGCTGTTTCCTCCCTGGGGTTGTTCAAGGCCAGGTTGGATGAGGCCTTGAGCAGCTGAGTCTAGTTGAGAGATGTCCCTACCCATGGCAGGGAGGTTGGAGGAGATATCTCTGAGATTCCTTCCAACCTAAGCCATTCTAGGGTTCTATCAAAAGGCTGCTATTGAAGGTTGTGGTCACTTCTGTTCAGCAGTAAGGAGCACCATACAGAAATCTCAGATGGGCTCACCTTAACTTCAAGAGACAAAGGCAAAGAAATGCGGGGTGACAAACACCTCTCTTTAGTTTATATTCAGTACTCTTGAGTGTTGTGGACCAGACAAGTGCCTTCCCATCCTAGTGGCACTTGAGATTGTGTCCTCTTGTTCTGGTGCTGCTTGCCTGGGAGAAGAGACCAACCCCCACCTGGCTACAACCTCCCTTCAGGTAGTTGTAGAGAGCAAGAAGGTCTCCCCTGAGCCTCCTCTTCTCCAGGCTAAGCAACCCCAGCTCCCTCAGCCTCTCCTCACAGGGGGAGGTTAAACAGTGTATTTGGTGAGCCTAAGGATGGTTTCCCTCTTTGTCCCAGTCCTGCTACTGAACAGAAGTCTGATTCTAGTTGCACAACATTTAACCCATTCTAATATTTAGTAGAAATCCATAAAAAAATACTGCAGGATGTATTTTACCAATCTGCCCTGGGTTTGGGGTTTTTTTGTTCTTCCTTGACTGTTTTCCTCCCTGGACTATTGCTGCATAGCAGAAGTTCCCCACATGCTTGTTAGTGAGCTGGGAAAAGTGCTGCAACGTTACCCTTGCCTTTAGGCAGAGCTCTGTAACATCATCCCATACAATTAACTGCTTACAAAATGTTTCTTTCTCTCACTGTTGATGGCACATATTATGGATTACTTGCTGAAATTTGTCTTCTCACCTAGGGCAGGAATCTGCTGCTTGGTAAAATTCCAGGACGTGTCACCCAGGCATCAAGGCAGCCTAACACCCCTTAGCAAGAAAAATCCTTTTTCCCACCTGGAATTTCACAGTGATTGATTTTCTACAAAGCACCTCACTCCAAAGTGAATTAAGGGTTGGACTCACCTCCTTCCTGCTTCAGGAATCAAGGACATTTTAATAGCAAAATCCTTCTGCTATGCTAAGTTTCTCTCAGAAGGGTTGGGCTGAGCCCACTGTGGAGGCACAGCCATGAGTTCTGGTCTTAATCCCCTGCTCATTCCCACTCTATGTGGTCTTGATCACGTCATCTGGGGCTAAGTTTTTAAGCATTCCCTCATTTTGACCTTTCCTACCATTGCCATTTTCTTAGTATCTCCTTTTCTTCTTTCTCCCTGCCTCCCTCTGCAAAGCTGTTCTCAGAAGCAGCCGACAGTGAATCTTGTAGGTGTCTATCAACAGCTCTAAAAACCACACCGTAATTCAGTTATTATCCCCTTCCAAGGACTGAAAGCTTCATTCCTTATGCTACCACCACTGGCCCAATCAGTGTGGTGTGTTTTTTCCCCAAAGCAATAACCTGCCTCCTAGCAAATGAAGTTGATTTCTGCACTAAAACTGCCCCAGTGTTGTTGTTTTAACATCTCGAGAGCAGAAGTTTCCGAACACTTGTCAGAGAAGCATTCTCCTTAGAACTATTTACTGAAGAAAAATGAATCAACTCTCCTAGGTTTATTTGGTTAATGGTGCCTAGATACAGTGCTGTTGGTTACATGGGAAATCAACCTAAATAGAACTGTCCTGGGGAATTCATTTAGGAAACAACTGCATCCTACTCAACAGCTTTAGAGATGAAGCTGCCACTTTGTCATCACAAACGTTTCTTAATAGGCTCTGCCTCAAGTATAAAGCATTTGGCTTTGGGGCTGACACCTTTATGCTGCATTTCAGTCTGATTTTATTCAAAAGCAAATAGAAAATGCTTGACTGAAACTTCATAGTGGGAATTCTTCAGTTATTTAATGCATTTATTGACGTTAGCAGGTAAAAGGGATTTAAAGCCTAAGGAAGGTTGGGGCTCCATCCCTGGAGATATTCAAGGGGAGGCTCAACAGGGCTTTGGGCAACCTGATCTTGTTGAGGATGTCCCTGCTGAGTGCAGAGGGGGTTGGACTGGATGAGCTTTGGAGATCCCTTCCAACCCAGACCATTCTGATTCTAACCTTGGTGTTCTAAAATTGGGTATTGTCTTTTGACCCAGATACCTGATCCAGTAAGATGTTTCTCTTGGGATGAGAGAGCAATGTGGGATCTTGACATCTTCTCTTTTGCAGAAGCTACAAACTGACCATGGGACAGATCAAACAGGAGAATATTTCTTTATCCAGAGAAGTCTCTGCTCTGTTCATTTAGCCGTGGAAAATCACCTGGCCTACTGTGTTCAGCCCCTGAACCGTGGACCTACCCTTTGTTATGCTACATTTTGTCCTGGTTTTCTGGGACACAGTTCCAGGCCAGCCATGGGCTGCAGGCCATTAGCAGTTCTGAGTCAGCCAGCACAGCTCACAGGCTGAGTTGAGCTGGCTCACTGGTGTATCCCAGACCATGAGCATCACACCCAGTAAAAAGGGGAATGTTTGCTGATGAGAGGGGAGGCTCCTACTTGGGTTCCTCCTCACTGTGCTCCTTTTCCCTCTCCTGCTCTCCAGGACTGCCTTCTTGACTATTGTTCCTACTGCACCTTTGCTGGGCTGTCTAGAACTTTGTATATTTTGTGCTGACATGGTACCAGCTTGGCTATTTCATTTGAATCTGGTTTCATTTCAGCCTGTGGCTCTTCTCTCCACTTCCTGATTCCCCTTCTCTGCTGGGGTGAAAGATCAGCTGCTATAGTTAAGCCCTAGACAACAGGGTGGACATGGCACTTGAAGCCATGGTTTAGTTAGCCATGAGATGTTAGGTAATAGGTTGGACTTGATGATCTCTGAGGTCTTTTCCAACCTGACTGATTCTATGATTCTCTAAATGTAAGCACCTTTCTCTCTCCCAGCAGAGACTAATAAGGACTTTCTCTTGGCCCTTCCAAGTGTTCTCCCTGCTCATTCCCCTGTCCCCACTTTTTCCTGCACATGCATGTTCCTGATTGCTAGCTTTTGAAGCAAAAGGGTTTCTAATCCAGGTTGTTGTTTCAACAGCTTGAGATCAGTAGGGATTTAGACAAAACAATGCCTTACATACATCTCTGGCCCCATCTTCCTCAAACATGAGGCAGCTTTTTGGATTGAAGCTGTCCCCCTTAGCCATGGGAATCAGGTTCAGGAAAGGCCCTGCCTGAGTGAGCTGGCAGCTAGTCACTGTCTGACCAGGGCACAAGGTTTTTATACTTTCTGTCCTCCCTCTTTGTCTCTTCCATGGGAACAGGAAATGATCAGAGTTACCATGAGTCTCTGTTACTGACTTACTACTGGGTTGCATAATTGTTCTTGGCATTTCTTGGGTGTTGCAGAGCAGCCTGGAGCTATTTCACAATCAGCAGCATCTGAAACCCCCCTGACTGCAGAAATACATTCACAAATCAATCACAGCTAGCCCTTAATCCTAGTTTTCTCTACCACCCTTCTCCCTGGGTGACATGCTGCATCTCTTTGTGTTTGGAGTGTCTTTGCTGCCTTTATTCTCTTTTTATGGACACCTGAAACTCTCCAGAAGAAGAACCATGAATTTTCCTCTGTCTGCTTCATGCTTTTGGGGGAATATTGCCTTTTCTGTCCCCCAGCGTTGCCTAGTTTAGGTGCCCGTTGCTTCAGCTGCCTGGTTTTGGAGTTTCATGGCTCCTAGAAAATCTTGTACTTGTTACAATTACACCAGTAGTCTCTCTTATAACAAAACCTCTTACCCTATTTTCAAATCCCATCAACTCTTATGAGGGTTACAAGCATTGCTTTGTATATTTTACAAGCCAGTGTTGCACAGTTGAGTGTTGAGGCAGTTGATCTAGGTAAACTCCTCACCTGGGTTGCTTAATCACTGCAGTGTGTCCTGAATTCCACTGACTCAAAGGAGGACTGTAAGGTTTGTCATCTGTTGCTGTTTGCATCTCAAAATAGCCAGAAACTAGGGGGAGAAAACTATTAACTACAACACAAGAGGCTCCACCTCAACATGAGGAGGAACTTCTGCACTGTGAGGGTCACAGAGCACTGGAACAGGCTCCACAGAAGGGTTGTGGAGTCTCCTTCTGTGGAGACTTTCCAGCCCCTTCTGGATGTGTTCCTGTGCGACCTGTGCTGGATTCTATGGCCCTGCTCTGGCAGGGGGGGTGGACTGGATGATCTTTGGAGGTCCCTTCCAACCCCTAACATCCTGTGATTATCAGAATGTACTTTACCTGGATGAAAGCATAAGCAACTCACACTGCATGCAGTGATCAAAATTTTTGAGGCACCTCATGAAAAATCTAAAGATTAAGTATGAAATATTGCAATGCCACTTTCTTCCCTCCCTCTCAGAACACCTTGTGTTCTACTTTGTTCTACCTAAAAGACCACAGAGCTGGGGGTCAGTGTGCTTCTCAGGATGCAAGGATTGCTTTGGGAAATGAACCCCCTGGGACAGCTCACACAGCATTTAAATGAAGCTGTTTGGCTCCTGCCTGGCATTCCAGGGCAGGCAGTGAGCTGCGGGGAGCATACCAGGTAATTCCTACCCAAAAGAATTCAAAAGGGAGGTTAAAAAAACCCTACCAAATGATTTTTTTTCCCCCCCCAAAGAGCAGAGGTTCTAATCCTTAAATAAAAGAAAGAAACTATGCAAACAGGATTTGCCTGTAAGAAAATGACATGCCTTGGGTGTGCTGTGGGGCTTGTCCCATGGCCCATCTGCGTTAGGAGGCAGTGTAAAGCCCAGCTCATGGCAGGCATTCACAGGCCTTTCCAAATGCTCAAGTGTCCTCGGTGCTGGAACAATAAGAGAAATGCACAGACATACCTCCCACGCTATTCTGTGCCATTGAGGTGGAGCTAATCCTTTTAGAGGCAAGATTGTAAATATCTTCCAAGCAAAAGCCTAATTTAGGTATCAGGGTTTCATTCCATGTTTGTCGAGAGCCTGGTGCCATGAGATCCTAATCCAAGGCTGGGCTTCTTTAGCAATATTGCAGTGTGATTAACAGAGCTTTCCTCCTGTGCCAAGGGGGCTATGGGGCCAAAGGAAAATGGCAGGTTATGAGAAATAAGATGCCTGTGGAGAAAGAAGGGGAATGCAGAGTGGGCTCAGTCCTTGTGCTGTGATGCTTAGGTTTCTCCTGGTGTCAGTGGATTTGAGTTAAGCAGTTGGTGGTCGATATTCTAATGGCCTTGGAGAGAGGGAAGCAGTTATTTTAAAATCCTAGAGAATTTTTTGATAAGCCTCTGGTTTTATACATTTCTGAATACATGAAGGAAAGTTCTCCTTTCACAGAATCACAGAGTGTTAGAGGTTGGAAGGGACCTCCAGAGATCACTGAGTCCAAGCCCAGACCCAAGCTTTGCAAGCCTAGCACTTGCACTGATGATGTCTTGGCTTCACACCTGCAACCAGTCCTGCTGCACTGGGTGGATCCCCAATACCTGCAGATACATTGTGTTGGACAGTGTGAAAATATCTGTATGTAGTAGGTAGTGCTCTGGATGTGTTAGTCTTGCCTTAATCTGTTCTGTCCTCACCCTGTGTCCTCTCTGCTGAAAATTCAGAAGTATTTATTGATTTTGCTTTGCATGCTGGGCACCTGCATGGCTGACATTATCCTCTTTGTAGTTTTGTGTTGTGAATCATATTTTGCTTCTCCTACCTTTCTCCTGTCTCAACTCAGTTATCGCCAGGAATTTCTTCCATAGAGATGAAGGTGGAGAAGGAAAAGGAACTGTTAAGCTAATGACTCTGTATTGACCTATTTGTTTCCATTTTAGTCTAAAGCCTTTAGACCAAAGCTTTTCAGACCTTAAAGATTAAATTGTATTCCTTGGGGTGAATGCAGATGAGATCTCTGATCCTTGTCAAGGCAAGCTGAAGAAAATTCCTTTCTGATCCCAAATGTAACACAACTGTGCTCTGAGCAGACAAGTGAGATATACTGCAGGCTTTATCTGCCAGTGCTGCTTTGTCACCTCCCTTGGAGTGAGAGGAGGAACTGAGTGGCAAAGTGAGCCATGCCCATGGCATTTCCACTATGTGTTGTATCAAGCCAGTGTGGGGGATCTTGGTCCACATCTGGCCTGCCTTAACAAGTGGCTCAGTCATCACTGCACCACAAATATTTTCCTGAACCCTGCAGGAGGCCAGCTGAGGACCTGAACCTTGAGCTCTGATTTTTATCACTGTTTTAGTGTAGCAGTGGCAGGAACAGGGTGAGTATGTCCAAGCTGGGCACAGGTAGGGGGTCTGTGACAGAGGGATTCTGGCCATGTGAAGGAGAGGCTATGGGTGAGTACACTGACCCTCCAGCCCTCATCTCTGCCCACAGGGATTTCCTCTCAAAGCAGATTTGCTGCCTCCTCTGGAGCAGTATCTGCTCTCTCATTGAACCCTCATAGGGTGAGATCCCACCAGACATGCTTTGGGAATCTGGGATAGGAAGGGGGCTGGCCAGGCTCTGCTTACTGGGGCTGCAGGACACCAGGGTCCTCTGTACTAGCATCTGGGGACCTGGCTGAATGCCCTAGGGCATCTTGAAACATCACTTGCTCTCTGTGCTTGGGTGTCTGACTTGTGCACCATGGAAGCTCAGCTCTCACACCTTGTCTTTTCCAGCATAAGTAAATATGTACTTTCTTTCTCCTCAGACTATCACAGATCTTTTATAGGGTGTGCCATCTGTCTTTGAGAAGCTGGGGAAGCTCAAAACACCTTGTGACCTTCTGGTGCTCCCTCTTGTATTCCAACATCCTTCTCAACATGCAAGCACAGGGATAGAATCAATGTCTCTGCAGCAGCTTTACTGAAGCTGTGCACAGGAATAGGTTCCCTTTACTACTTCTCTTCGTTGTTTCTCTTCATGTTTATTGAAGGATTGTGGTAGTTAAGCATTTAGTAGTGGTATTAACAGTTACTTTCAACAATACATGAGTTGTGGCTGTCATCATGAGTCTCCCAGTTCCCAGCTGTCATCTATATCGCCAGGTTCTGGGTGCAGGTTGGATGGCAGCCATCTGGCCTTGCCATCCAGACCACTCTTCCTTCACACTCTGCTCTTCTGTTCTTTTTATTTCGATCTGCAGTGGTGGCCACCACCAAACATTTCATATTGTTAAGTGATTGGTAAACTATCAGTGTTGGCTCAGGGTTTGGTGCCAGGTTGGGGTGGCCTGAGTGACAGATACATCTCCATTAAGATGTGATGAGACTCATGAAGGAGGCGGTTTTTAAAGTTCTATCCACATATCCTCTGTGATTTCTGCATAAAACACCTTGAAAAATAAATCATATCACCTGCTCCTGAATCCAATGCCCTGCAGTGATCCAAACAGGCTCTCTCAATACTCATGACCTTGTCAACTATGCTGCAGATTCCCTTGGGAAAAAAAAAAAAGGTAATATTTAATGCCTTGATTTTTCTGGTATATAGGACAGTGTGAGTGCCATTTCATCAAGCATCTGATGTATGGCCTGAGGCTCTCACTTAATGATGTGTGAAGCTAATGCACTGCTCTGAAAACTTTCTTTTCTAACCCTGACTAAAGAGCTTTGATGAATGACTGGAAGGAACTGGGGTTCTGGGTAGGCTGATGTGATCTTATGCATGCCACCCTTGTGTTTTGAAAGGGTGACAGATGAAAACAGGCCACTCATTTACAAATGAATTTGGCTTTGAAATAAATAAATTATCATTAAAAAAGGCTAAGCTGAAGGGCCATGAGGATGATGAAGAGCACCTCTCCTGTGAGGACAACTGAGAGGGTTGGGGTTGTTCAGTTTGGAGAAGAGAAGGCTCCAAGGGGACCTTACTGTGGCCTTCCAACATGGAATAATTGTGGCCTTCCAGTATCTAAAGGGGGCTGCAAGAAAGCTGGGGAGGGACTTTTTAGGGTGTCAGGTGGTGATAGGACTGGATCCAATCTAGAGGAGGGGAGATAGAGATTGGATGTTAGGAAGAAGTTCTTCCCCATGAGGGTGGTGAGAGACTGGCACAGGCTGCCCAGGGAGGTGGTTGAAGCCTCATCCTTCGAAGTCTTTAAGGCCAGGCTGGATGTGACTCTGGGCAACCTGATCTAGTGGAGGGTGTCCTTGCTCGTGGCAGGGGACTTGGAATTGGCTGATCCTTGAGGTCCCTTCCAACCCTAACCACTCTGTGAAAACAGAACTGTGACATGTTCATCTGTCCCACTTTGCTTAGACACCGTCAGTCACTTGTGTTCAGGGTTGGCTGGCTTTTTTTTTTTCCATCTGAAGTGATGACAACCCCACAGTCAGAGAATATATAATCATTCTTCAGTGCACTTTGTTTCTTGTACCTGATTTCTGTTTTTCTTGCTGGCTGCTCCCTCGCCAAGTGTCAGCTTGGAGGCAACCAGGCTAACGTTCCAGTTCTTCAGGCGCAAATGCCAATACACTTTAATAAAGTGTGCAGCAGGCTTCAGTACAGATTAGCCAGCCAAATTCCACTGGTATAACTCTGTCTCCTGGAGACCTGCAGTCTGGACCATTACCTAATTGTCAATTAAAATTCCAGTGAGGCAGTGGACTCTAATTCTTAGGACTGTGGCTGTAACATATTATTCTGTGTCTTTGTGAAGGCCATCTTTGAAAATAGAGTAAGTTTTATCCTAAGCAGATCTGAACATTTTCTAACCCAGAAGATACAAAGCAGATGATGGTATGTGTTAGTTTTTCTTATTCCATTCTCACCTATTTTTATCCCAGACAGAATTTGCACAGAGACAATGTAAGTGGACTAAAATGAGGTCCAAGAAGAGTCAGATGAAATTGGTGAAACTTATTTATCAACTGCTTGCATTTTTAAGCAGTTCTCTAGCACATTCTGTTTTTCTTCTACCTGTTTTTGTAGGGTAACGTTTAATCAGCCAGAGCAAAACCTTGGGGTAGGCTTCATCTCATTTCCCTTCATCTCAGAGTTGGAGAAGTTCAGCTGAAAAAGCTATCGCTAAAGTTGATTCACATCTCTCCTTTTGAGAGTGACTCCTTACAACATGTAGTGCACAAAGCATCCTCCTCCCTGCTCATATTTCAGGGCCATAAAAGCATGGAGCTGAGGGGAAGTGTTGACTACTGCTCCCTGGAAGGCAAGCTATTGCTGTGGGGCATGCAGGCTGCCCAGGCCAGGGGATGAGGTGGCTAGGGAGCTGCTGGAGGAGATAATGGACACAGCTGCCATGTGGTGCCCTCATGGCCACCTGTGCAGCACTACTGTGGTTCTTGGTGTCGGGTAATGTGAGGAGCTTCATCTCCTGTTTCACAGGGGCAAGCTAGGAGCAAGAGGCTGAGAAACTGCTGTAGCCTTTCAGTAGTTCATGGTATGAAGAAGAAAGTCAGCAAAAACTAGAGGCAGAAATAGAAGGCCCATGGGGTTCTGCCATTTTTTAATCCAATGCTATTAAATAAATTGTCAGGTTAACTTTTCTTTCAAAGACTCATCTGGATAGTTAACAAAAGACTTCATGCCCTGCAGAAAGCATGTATCAACACTTCTATTAAGTGGCTGTTTGCCCAATCTTTTACTGGATTTTATTGCTGCATTCCTTGCAGTCACTCAGTAGATTCACAGCACACACACACACAAAGCCACTGAATTGCTGCATCCATAGCAAAGAGAGCACAAGGAAGTTAGCAGTGCCTCTGTGCCTACAAAGTGCACAGGGAATTTGGTCAGTTAAAGCTCCTACGAGCTCCCTGGGAACTGCCATGTTCAACTGACCAGCTCTGCAGCTTTGTGCTCTGGTATCTCTGAGGAGGGTGTCACTGCTTCCTCACCCACGGGGCTTGTCCAGAGAGATTGATTTGCCTAATGGGTAGTGAAATCCTATGGGAGTTAGGAGCAACTGCTCTGCTTCCCCAGCTAGAATGAAAGAGATCTGCCAGGGAACTGCAGCAGACAGCATATTTAACAGCCTGAGCAAGCTGACAGAGCCTCCCTCAGCACTCTGGCTTGGCCAGCTCTGGTCCTGGCTAACGGAAGCGGTGTGTCAGATGACAAATGTGGCAAAACACAGCCTTGTTTGCTCTGGGCTGTGTGCTTCCTGCATCTGATTATCTGTCTCTGGGAACCAGGTTCCTTCAGCCCTCCTGGACAATTATAGGAGAACGGGGATGGCATGGTGAATTTCATTTGTACCATGAGATTGCTGGTTCAGATATCATCCCAGGTGGCTTGTAACTAAATAAAGTTACCATTTGATCAGAGCTCTGTCTTTAATATCAACTAACCAGTTGTCGTAGTTTGGGCTGGGTGCCCTCTGCTACAGGGCTGCTTCCTGTGTCCAGAAGTCCAGCCCAGTGGGTGGACACAGGAAATTAGGTTATTTCCTACCATGATCCCTTGCACCACTATAAGTTTCGCGGCGGGGTCTGGCACTTCCTCTTTTCTTCCTCCTCCATCAGCCGGTAACATGGGGGAGAGATCTCCTGGCTTTGGGCCTGGCTAGGCCCAAGGCCACGGGGGGATGGGCAGTCTCAGATCTGGCCAGCTGAGACTAGCCTAGCAGTGGGAGGGGGAAGAAGGAGCCCTGAGGGTCTTGGGTGTACCCTCAGGTAGGGATGGGTTTTCTCTGGGTCTGTTTTTGGGTTTCTCTCTCTCGTCACTGTATTTTTAGTTTTTTTCTGCACGCACTCACTGTTCTATTTAAACTTTCCATCACCTTTGCAATCCGTTTGTCTGAGTCGTTATTTCTGCGCGTGGTGGGGAGGGGGGCCTGCCCCAACCCATTACACCAGTGAAAAAGAAACTTGTGGTTTTTGCCTTGATTCTTAGCAGACAGATACTCATATTGTAACAGCTCTGCGTGGCTCACCTAGAACAGACTCGAGCTGCCTTCCAAATCCTGAAGGGATCCTACAGGAAGGCTGCAGAGGGAGTTCTCCTCAGGGTATCTAGCAAGAGCATAAGGGGGAATGGTTTGAAGCTGAGGGAGATGCAGGGTTAGACTGGTTCTTAGGAAGAAGTTCTTCAGTACAAGGGTGGTGAGATGCTGGAATAGGCTGCCCAGGGAGGCTGTGGCTGCCTCCTCCCTGGGGGTGTTGAAGGCTGGGTTGGATGAGGCCTGGAGCAGCTGAGTCTAGTTGAGAGGGGTCCCTGCCCATGGTGGGGAGGTTGGACTAGGTGATCTCCGAGTCCCTTCCAACCTGAGTCATTCTAGGATTCTGTGATGATTCTGAGTGGAACATTTGGGAAAGCAGCTAACCATAATGCTGGGGGAAGTCTTTTGGTATCAGGATTAGAGAGTGTTGCTGTACTCCCTGTGGTAGAAGACTTGATTTTCTGTTTCTTTCTGCTTTCACATACCCTCAGTTCTCTTTATGTGCTTCTTACTAAGGAAGGAAAGAAAACAATTGCAGTAAAAGACTGAATCCTCACATGGCTGAGGATAAATCCTTCACCAGTATGAATTGTCATTGCTCTGGTGGCTTAAGGGGAGCTTCAGGCACCTGGAACTCTTCTCCATCAGTGTGGGCAAGTTAAGCCCCCAGGGCTGTTACACTCCACAGTAATGATTAATCTGCAAGAAAACTGCCTTTAGCCTCTTGGTAAAGACGCTTGATCAAATGATTTGAAGCCAAAAGTCAAGGAATGGAGGTCAGTCATAGATGAGAACAAGTGCAGCTCTTGTTTGCATATGTTTCTCACAGATGTAGCAGGGCCTCCTACTGAGAAAAACTCCAACACTTTAACTTGGGTGATGAAATAACTCTGGGAAGGGTAAGTCCTGAAAATATGTTTAGCTTCTTTGCCTTGCTCTGTATAATCCTCAGCTCCATAGCAGGAATGCTGTGACCAGAGGCCTACCACCTTGAACCAAATACTGTAGAAATGGAGTTTAAAAGGAATACAAGGGAAATAGGAACCTTCCCCCATGATGTTAATCCATCATTTTGCCTTGCAAGTGGAGGGACTTTCTTACATTCTCTTTGGATAGAGACCACCTGCAAGATGCTGAGTTGAAAAGCTGAGCACTTTCCTGAAGTGCAGACATCAAAGACCACAGTGGAAGGTTTTGAGTATTTACTCATGTGTTTCAGATTCATGATGAAGGCTAGAAGCTTACAGGAGGAGAAAAAACCCCACAGAACCCAAAGTGCTTAGTAGGTGCTTGCAGCAAAACCCATCAAGCTTCATTTTTATCCTGTCCCAGATTTTTCATTAGTCAGAGCCCTCTAAAATTATTTTATAGGCTGGAGAGAAATATAATTGTATAAACAGGGGAAGAAATCATTCCCTTCTTAAAGAGAAAAATAGATCCTTTTATAAATGTTGACTTTTCTTTAGGTAGTCCATAATAAATTAGTGTTGATAACAAAAGCAACTCAAATCCAGTACAAAGAGCCAAGTGGGTGGTCTGGAAATGAATCAATCTATATTTCTTCTAATTATTTTTGTGTGTGTGGAGCCCCTGACAGAGTAAGCCTCTGTGAGACATTCTCAGTGACATGACACTTCGACTTTTTTACCTCTCTGCTAATTCAGCACAGGGTAGTAATGCACTGCTTGAGATGCCTTTGAAAGCTTTGCCACAGAGGAAGATCAGAGATATCCTAATAAACTCAGCTTCCCAGTGTTTATCAGGACAGCCAACATATTCATGGAACTGGGCCAACTGTAGTACAGGAAAAAAGCAGGGCAGGGTTTTGGAGACCTCCTGAAGACTTTTGCAGGTGGAGGAAGGTCTGAGTAGTGATTTCCACCTTGTCGTATTTAGGAGTTGATGTAAACTCACCAGAGCTACAACATCACCCAAAGAAGAAGTGAAGTATGGATCACACCTAATGTGAGTTAAAATTGGTTGTTCTGAAGAGTTCATCTTGGTTAGAAAAGCAAAACAAAAAGGAGAAATAAGGAAGGGAAAAATAGCTCCACATGTGTGAGAGTGTGGTGAGGCCACAGCTGGAGTGCTGAGTTCAATTCTGGATGCCATGGCATAGGGAAGATGTAGAGGTCCTGGAGTGTGTCTAGAGAAGAGCAGTGAGGCTGATGAGGGGGCTGGGGGACATCATCTGAGGAGTAGCTGAGGGAGATGGGGTTGTTTAGTCTGGAGAAGAGAAGGCTGAGGGGAGTCACCACCCCTGGAGGTGTTCAAAAAGGGATTGGATGTGGCACTTGAAACCGTGGTTTAGTAGTCACAGAATCACAGAATCACCAAGGTTGGAAAAGACCTCAGAGATCAAGTCCAACCTGTCACCACAGACCTCATGACTACACCATGGCACCAAGTGCCACATCCAGTCCCCTCTTGAGCACCTCCAGGGATGGTGACTCCACCACCTCCCTGGGCAGCACATTCCAATGACGAACGGCTCTCTTAGTGAAGAACTTTCTCCTCACCTCCAGCCTAAACTTCCCCTGGTGCAGCTTGAGACTGTGTCCTCTTGTTCTGGTGCTAGTTGCCTGGAAGAAGAGACCAACTCCCTCCCAGCTACAGCCACCTTCAGGGAGTTGTAGATAGCAATAAGGTCTCCCTTGAGCCTTCTCTTCTCCAGGCTAAGCAACCCCAGCTCCCCCAGCCTCCACTCACAGGGCTGTGCTCCAGACCCTTCCCCAGCCTCGTTGCCCTTCTCTGGACATGTTCAAGTGTCTCAATGTCCTTCCTAAACTGAGGGGCCTTTCCCAACCTTATTGATTCTGTGATTCTATGAGTATGGGGAAGCTGCATCAGTTCTACCTTCACCAGCCTTGAATTAGCTGATCTTGATCTACTATGTTTTTTGAACATAGTCTGAGCCATATTAGATCTGAAGACTGCTGAGGGAAATGTTTTACTGTTTGAACACAGGCCTTCATGTAAATGTCATAGCTGACCGTGACACCTTGTTTACAGCTGAGACCAGAATCTTAAGCTATTTGTCTTCCACAGAGGTGAAGAGGAAATTGAAATCCAGCTGAGGTTGTAAAGGTCAGGTTCATCTCTAAAAGTAAACACGCTGTGTAACTTCCACATTACAGGGGTTTACAAAATCACCAAGAAATGGGACAAGGTACCATGGCTACTGGTCCAAAGATGTCATTTAGAGAAAGTACACTCTCACATTTCAAAATGGATTAATGTCCCCTCCCTGGAGGTGTTCTAGGCCAGGCTGGGTGAGGCTTTGAGAAACCTGCTCTAGTGGAAGGTGTCCCTGCCCATGGCACGGGGGGTCGGAACTAAATCATCTCTAAGGTCCCTTTGAACTCAAACCATTCTATGGTTCATGATTGTATCATTTATTAACAGGTGTTGAAAGGTCATGGAATGGAAGAATGCTATGTCTTGGAAGGCACCTCTAGAGCTCATCGAATCCAACCCCCCTGCCAAAGCAGGATCACCTAGGGCTGGCCACACAGGAACACACCCAGGCAGGTCAGAGAAAAGCTGGAGGGATACCTGCAGGAGGGCACTTTACAACCCCTTTAAGCATCTTGTCCCTATATTTGGACATCAAAACACTGAACACCTTCTGCAGACACAGGAATGGCTGGACAGGACTCAGTCTCTGATGGTTTTTAACTCTGTCCTGATTGCCTGTGTGGTGGGTTGTTTTATTTACATTTTCTTACTTTTCTGCTCAAGAGCTGTGAAAAATATTTAAAGGCATAGCCTAAAACTACCACAGCTTGCTCTCTACAGCTACCTGCAGGGAGGTTGTAGCCAGGTGGGGCTTGGTCTCTTCTCCCAGGCACCCAGCACCAGAACAAGAGGGCACCAGGGGAAGTTTAGGCTCAAGGTGAGGAGAAAGCTCTTTCCAGCAAGAGAGATTGGCCCTTGGGGTGTGCTGCCCAGGGAGGTGGTGGAGTCACCATCCCTGGAGGTGTTCAAAAAGGGATTGGATGTGGCACTTGAAGCCATGGCCTAGTTAGTCATGAGGCGTTGGTTGATAGGTCGGGCTTGATGATCTCTGAGGTCTTTTCCAACCTTATTGATTCTATGAAGATTCATGTTTCCATGCATTTGCAGAGCCCATGGCCAGGGCTGTCCTGGTGGTATAGCTGCCATGGAGGTGTCTTTGCATAGAGGCATGAGGGTGAGAGCCTTCCTCCAGGTGAACGAGCAGGGATAACTGGCATGGAAAATGAGCTCCTTACAAGACATGTAGGCACAGCACATCTCATGACCAGCTTTTAGGGGCAAAGGGAGCCATGAGCTTGTCACTGCCTCTTGTGGCTTAGCCATCTGGACTGGTGCAGTGACCATCACTTGCACTGCATCGGTGAACCAAGCTGTCTGTGTTTACTGTGGCCTGAACCCTGCCATATAACAAGAGCTAGAGACTCATCCTAAAGTCAGCAGGAGTTAGCTCGGGGAGAAAATGCTGTGGGGATTCTCCCAGCATCACAATTCTGTGATCTTTGCTATTGCTCACACTATCATGATGATAAATAAAACCCCACTTAAGTAGCATCAAAGCTTAGTGCTTATTTTCACTTAATTGTATGGGGCCACTGGGAACTCAATTAGCTAGACAAAAATGTAGGCCTTGGGCAAAAGCAGGGCAGTTCCATAAATGCCTACATTTCAGCAGTAAAATCAAGTTGAAGTGTTAGGCAGATACCATCAGCTGCCTTTCAAGGAAGCTTTAGAGATCAGATAAGGTTTGTCTGGTTTTTTGGGTTGGTTGGTTGGTTTGTTTTTTAATCCCTGTATGGTTTATCTGAATGCTGAGTAAACATCTGAGCTCTACAGCCTATGTGAAAGATTAATGTGGAAAAAGTGGGCCATGTTTACATACATCTGGAAAGAATTACTGCACACTTAGTGCTGGGTATAGATACTGTCATAATTCCAACCTCAGTGACAGAGGAGGCATGGGAGCTCATTAGCTTTTCCCCTTTAGAGAGACAGGTTCAAAACTTTCCAGCAGGGATGCAAATAGGTTTGTTCATTTCTGCTTATTTACCACCTACAGGAGGAGTTCCCCAAAACCTTGTCAGTCTCTGCTGTTAGAGTCAGATCTCCATGGCTGTGGGGCCTGACAACACCTTATTTTGGTGTTTTGGGAAGTGCATCCCATCTCTGTTCTTGAAGCTTTTCAGTTCAGCCTTGCAAGCCCCTCCATCCTTCACACCAGCATGATGCTACCCTGCTGTCTGAGAGGGGAGAGGGTGCAGGGCTGACTGACAGCTGCCCTCAGCTCAAAGCTACTGCACAGGCTTCTCCTAGGGCTGGAACAATTTTTGTAGTGGCTGATTCAGTGACCTGAGTGCTGTAATTTGGACTTGCCTACCAGAAACCTGTGTCCAGCACCCTGTTGCCATTTGGCACAGGGGACCTAATGGGGGAATAGTTGGGAGCACCTGGGGAGAGTGTGTTGGTGGCTAACACCCAGACAGGAGACCTGCACAAGAGGCTTAACTAGGATAGTGTGTAAAAACATCAGGGTTAAAGAAATGACTGTATTTTGGCCTGGACAAGCTGGCTTGGGACCTGTCAATGGCAGGATCTTTTTGCATCAGACAAACAATGGTGTCAGGTGGGCTTGGGGTCATCTGTAACTCTGCCATTATTTTAGGACAGTTAAAGGGAATGGAATAGAATAGAATTAACCAGGTTGGAAAAGACCTCAGAGATCATCAAGTCCAACCTATCACCCAACACCTCCTGACAACTAAACCATGGCTCCAAGTGCCACATCCAATCCCTTTTTGAACACCTCCAGGGATGGTGACTCCACCACCTCCCTGGGCAGCACATCCCAAAGGCCAATCTCTCTTGCTGGGAAGAACTTTCTCCTCACCTCCAGCCTAAACTTCCCCTGGCACAGCTTGAGACTGTGTCCTCTTGTTCTGGTGCTGCTTGCCTGGGAGAAGAGACCAACCCCTTCCTGGCTTCAGCCTCCCTTCAGGTAGTTGTAGAGAGCAAGAAGGTCTCCCCTGAGCCTCCTCTTCTCCAGGCTAAGCAACCCCAGCTCCCTCAGCCTCTCCTCACAGGGCTGTGCTCCAAACCTCTCCCCAGCTTTGTTGCCCTTCTCTGGACTTCTAGTGTTGCCCTTCTACTGGCAGCAGATTCCCAAATGTGTTCAGGAAAGCAGCAGTGCCCTAGCTGGAGCAGGCCATGGGCTCCCTGTTATCCAGGCATTCCTCTCTAAGCATGCTTTTACGTGCAGAGAGCACAAGAAGTGAACACCGTGTCTCGACGGCGCAGGAGGTGCTGTGGAACAAGCTGGTTCAAAGGGAGTGCTCAGCATTTCAGCAGCACCTCTTGACATGACAAATCTCCCTCTCATTTTCAAATGCAGCACTGGCAAGGACATGCTCTGAGAGCTCATTTATTTCCCTCAAGAAGCAAAAGCCACTCTTGTGGAACTTTCTTGATCCCGCTGCAATCCATCAAACCCAGGCTGTGCCCATAGTCTTTTGGGAGGAGATAGGAATGCTTTCCCCTCAAGGCACCTGAAACCTTGGCTCAAATTTGAAATGAGCAAAATGCTAGCTCCTGAAACAAAATAAACCAGCCAGAAACACACACAAAGGGGTTAAGTAGCAAAGATGAGAACCAGTGCATTGATTTCATGGTAACAAAATGGTGGCTTTCATAGCAAGGATTAACATACCCTGAGCTTCACCATCTTGACCTGAATCTCAGTTGCCAGATTGAGATATAAATTCATGCTTCTCCCCTATCTTTACTCACAGAATTGTTGACTTTGGTCTGGATCTTGATTTATCCTGTAATAGGAATGGAATCTAGCATTGAAAGCTGGATTGTGACCCAAGTACAGTGCAGAACTGGGCCATACTGGATAAGATAAGAATAGTCTCATATTCTGTGGCCAAATTTTTGATTACATGTGAAAAACAGGAAAGATCCTCTCACATGCTTGTTGCTAATGTCCCCCAAAGAAAGAGAGTGTGAGCATGCAGCCCAGAAGGCAAATGGCATCCTGGGCTGCATCAAAAGCAGAGTGGCCAGCAGATCAAGTGAGGTGATTCTGCCACTTTGCTCTAGTAAGAATTCAGCTGGATTACTGCATCCAGCTCTGGAGCCCTCAATACAGGAAGGACACAGACCTGATAGAGCAGGGCCAGAGGAGGGCCAGAAAAATGATCAGGGGGTTTGAGCATCTCTGCTATGAGGACAGGCTGAGGGAGCTGGGGGTGTTCAGGCTGGAGAAGAGAAGACTCTGGGGGGACCTAATAGCAGCCTGCCAGTACCTGAAGGGGGCTACAAGAAGGATGGAGAGAGACTGTTTCCAAAGGCCTGCAGTGATATGAGGGGCAATGGCTTCAAACTAGAGCAGAGCAGATTTAGATTGGATGTTAGGAACAAGTCCTTTACTATGAGGGTAGTGGAACACTGGAACAGTTTCCCAAGAAGGTAGTTGTGGCCCCATCCCCAAGGTGAGGCTGGACAGGGCTCTGGGCAACCTGATCTAGTTGAGGATGTCCCTGCTGACTGTAGAGGGAGTTGGACTGGATGACCTTTGGAGGTCTCTTCCAACCCAGACCATTCTGTGATGAAGCTATTTGAGAGATGCAGTGGCTCTGGCAATGTGGAGGGTGATACCCTTTGGGAAAGGAGAGGATTCTGTCTCTCAAAGAATGTTTTTATTGTTTCTGATAGTGAAGAAGATCAGTGTCACCATGGTTCTCTGGCCAAACTCTTGAGTATGGGGAGGCTGTGGTGGAGAGACTAACAAAGGAGAAGGCAAGAGCTCTGTGCAAAAACAAGCACTGGGAGTGATCTGCAATTGTCTACAGGTCAAAGAGAGCAAAGGTGCAAGAGAGAGAGTTGTGCAGAAGCCGATGGGATACAGACATGAAACTGTAGGACCTTTGGCTGTGTATTTCCTGAAACTGGGCTCTGTAGCTTAGGTTACACTCTGGAGAGGTTACAGGAAAGTGTCCTCTCATGCTACAGTCAGTAGAGCTTATGCTCTCCTACTGCAGTTGTCTCAGGACATATCTGCTGAGAGGCCTTGAGCACAGCCCTATGAGGAGAGGCTGAGGGAGCTGGGTTGCTTAGCCTGGAGAAGAGGAGGCTCAGGGGAGACCTCATTGCTCTGTACAACTACCTGAAAGGTGGTTGTAGCCAGGAAGGGGTTGGTCTCTTCTCCCAGGCAACCAGCAACAGAACAAGAGGACACAGTCTCAAGCTGCGCCAGGGGAGGCTTAGTCTCGAGGTGAGGAGAAAGTTCTTCACCGAGCGAGTTGTTCGTCATTGGGATGTACTGCCCAGGGAGGTGGTGGAGTCACCGTCCCTGGAGGTGTTCAAGAGGGGATTGGATGTGGCACTTGGTGCCATGGTCTGGTCATGAGGTCTGTGGTGACAGGTTGGACTTGATGATCTTTGAGGTCTCTTCCAACCTTAGTGATACTGTGACACTGTGATCTGTGTGCATTGTCAGCATGGACTAAAACTCCTTCAACAACTGCTTACAGTGAAGAAATGGCTGCTGAAGGTTGCTGTGCTGAAGTCTCACTTTTTCACTTTTCATTTTTAGGCTAAGAAGAGCTGGTGACTGCACCCTCTCCAATGAAACCAGCTCCTGCTATCAACATGCATAAGATGAATTCTTTGTTAATCTCCTGAATGTACAAGGAGAGCAAGGATGGAACCGTGGAGGTGTGGAGCAGTGGCACCAGGGCCAGGCATTCACCACTAGAGAGTGTCATTCTGCTACATAATTTGACCTTTCCTGCACCCAGAGAAATCGATTCAAGGTAGGGGACTGAAACATATGCAAAAAGCTTGAACAGCATTGCCTGAAGGACTTTCTTTAGGTCTTTTATCAAAAGGGACATCAAGTGGTTACTGTATCCTTGGAAGATAAATGAATTACTTCCTCTGTACGTTGCTGGGCCAGAGTTCCAGGAGGCATTTTGCAAAGTGAGATGTATGGAAATGGGAATAAGAGCTTACACTGAACTTAGCCTTCAGGCAGATGGTTGTGCATTCAGATTGAAATTCCAAGCATTTTAAGACAAGGAGGCAGCTGAGATGCATTTATCTGTATTTTTAAATTTGGGTTTCAGCTCTTTGTGCTCTCTCACACTGCATTTCCTTTGGGCTGACCCTGCAGTTTTTACCTTAAAGATAGGCCCTTGAATATTCTGCCCTTGCTTCTGCTAGCAGGGCTCCAAAACTGCCCTGCTGAAATCGCTGCTGCCCTGTGGCACAATGACAAGCAAGCCACACTTCCCCTCCTAAGAGAAACAGGGCAAATGAATCTCTCACATAGAATCATAGAGTCAATAAGGTTGGAAAAGACCTCAGAGATCATCAAGTCCAACCTGTCACCCAACACCTCCTGACAACTAATCCATGGCTTCAAGTGCCACTTCAAATTCTTTTTTGAACACCTCCAGGGACGGTGACGCCACCACCTCCCTGGGCAGCACATCCCAGTGGCCAATCTCTCTTGCTGGGAAGAACTTTCTCCTCACCTCCAGCCTGGTGCAGCTTGAGACTGTGTCCTCTTGTTGTGGTGCTGCTTGCCTGGGAGAAGAGACCAAACCACCACCTGGCTGCAACCTCCCTTCAGGTAGCTGTAGAGAGCAATAAGGTCTGCCCTGAGCCTCCTCTTCTCCAGGCTAAGCAACCCCAGCTCCCTCAGCCTCTCCTCACAGGGCTGTGCTTGAGACCTCTCCCCAGCTTTGTTGCCCTTCTCTGGACAAGTTCAAGTGTCTCAATATCCTTCTTAAATTGAGGAGCCCAGAACTGGACACAGGACTCAAGGGTACAGTACCACACAAAGGTCAGGCTCTGAGCAACCTAATATAGTTAAAGATGTCCCTGCTTACTGTGGAGAGATTGGGCTTTAGATGACCTCCGAAGATCCCTTCCAACCCAATGCATTCTGTGAGTGTATGAGATGCTGCTTCTGTTTATGGACACCTCTTTTTCATGAGGTTCATGCTGCCCATGGTGGCACCCACATGTATCTTTAGGTGTCCTTCAGCACCCACATGTATCTTTAGGTCTCCTTCAGAGGTCACATACTGAGGCCTCTCATATCTTACTTGTTAAGGAGGGTGACAAAGCACTGGAGCAGGCTGCCCAGAGAGGTTGTGGAGTCTCCTTCTCTGGAGACTTTCTAAACCCACCTAGATGCATTCCTTTGCAGACTACCCTGGGTGCTCCTGCTTTGGCAGGGGGTTTGGACTCAGTGATGTCTGGAGGTCCCTTCCAACCTCTAATGTACTGTGATACTGTGGATACCTGGGATTTCTCTTCCTTGCTGTAACCTCATTCACTGATTGGAGGGCTGACTTTACTAGAGGGCTGAATCTGAGCAAGCCTTTCTCTGCTGGAATTGTAAATCTTTGCAGTGAATTCAGAGCTCTGTAATCCCTAACAGCCATTGGTGTTTCCAAAGTTTTGCTTTCTTCTTCTTTCATAAAAAACAACCCTGCTACAACCCTGCATCCCACATACAGTAAGGGCAGTAATTAATGCACTCATAGCATGTTCCAAAGAACATTCCCTTCCCTGACTGACCATTAAAATACCAAACCAATTCTGCTCAATTCATGTGTCATTTAGGCAACACAAAGCACTGAAGACAGAATGGCTATTAAAAGTGAGTTTGATGTGGTTTCCATGGTGATTGTGCTAAAAGCAACAACAATGGGCTTAAATGTGTTTTTGTTTAGAGTCTCTTTCAAAGAACTTGTTTGGTTCAGGCATGCTGTGTTTGCACTCTGATTTCTCCCAAATCACTGATTATTGTAAGATGTAGCTAAATTGGCATGGCAGTATTGTTCAAACTCTTCCACAGAGCACCAAAATAGTTCAAAGCTTGTTGCTCAGTATTTTTATCCCAGCTGACATGCATGTTAGCATGGGAGAAGGTTCCAGAAAGGCAGCAACATTATGATTTAAAAATCAGTGCCACAGTTTTACATTGGGCCCTCTTCCAGAGTACATTTTGTTCTGGCTGTTTTAGTATAGAATTCAGGAGCTTATCAAGAGACAGCTAAACTCTGTGCAAACAATGGCAATGCATTGGCAGCTTCTCAGGACCCCACAGCAGATTAAAGTGGTGAGTACTTGCATAATGGTAAAAGGGGTAGGGGGAACAACTGATCTACAAGATTGCACTGGTAGCTCTTAGTTTGGCCTTCCTTTAAGAATAATACAGCAATTACTTCATCTTTGAGTCCACCTCATAATGATGAGCCTCCATGATGTCCACTTCATAATGATGAGCCTCCATGGTGTTGTAATGCAATGAGTACAATCAATCCAGAAGTATTTGAGGGGGGTCATGCAGTAAAAGATTTGCAGGTTGAACATCACAACCTTCATTGAGACACTTGAACATGTCCAGAGAAGGGCAACAAAGCTGGGGAGCGGTCTGGAGCACAGCCTTGTGAGGAGAGGCTGAGGGAGCTGGGGTTGCTTAGCCTGGAGAAGAGGAGGCTCAGGGGAGACCTTCTTGCTCTCTACAATACCTGAAGGGAGGTTGTAGCCAGGTGGGGGTTGGTCTCTTCTCCCAGGCACCCAGCACCAGAATAAGAGGACACAGTCTCAAGCTGCACCAGGGGAAGTTTAGGCTGGAGGTGAGGAGAAAGTTCTTCCCAGAAAGAGTAATTGGCCATTGGAATGTGCTGCCCAGGGAGGTGGTGGAGTCACCATCCCTGGAGGTGTTCCAAAGGGGATTGGATGTGGCACTTGAAGTCATGGTTTAGTTGTCATACAGAATCAACCAGATTGGAATAGACCTTTGAGATCATCAAGGCCAGCCTATCACCCAACACCATCTAATCAGCTAAGCCTCTTCTAAAACACTTCCAAACCTTTCCATTGTAGGGGGGTGCAATGCCCTAGGAAGTACATCTTTCTGAGCTCCCTCCTTGGTAAAGGGACAGAAACAACCTCTCCCAGAAGACACTTCTTTACAAAGGAGCCCTGGAATAGGCTGTCCAGAGAGGCTGTGGAGTCTCTTTCTCTGCAGACTTCCAAACCCACCTGGATGAGTTCCTGTGTGACATGCCCTAGGTGATCCTGCTTTAGCAGTGGGTTTGGAGTTGATGATCTCTGGAAGTCTTTTCCAACCCCTAACATTCTGTAACAGCCAGGAGCACCTAGGGCTTGATTTCTGACCTGGCTGGCCCTGCAGAGGCACCCATCTGGCTACAGAGGAGTGCTGTGGAGATCAGTCAATGCTAAAAATAACATTTGTGACTACAGTGTGTCTCCATCCATACTTGCTTCAAACTGCATGCAGAGCTAAGGCTCTGGGCTTACCTGAAGGGAGGAACAAGGTACTTCTGAGCAGCAACTTAAGGTGAGTATTGAACAACCCAGCCTTGGCCCCTCGGCTGAGGAATGAGGTGGGTAAAGGCTCACCAAAGCTTTGGCTGTCACTAAGAAGTGCAGGTCACAGCATGCACATAAAGCTCTCATACACTTTTTAAAAGGCAGACAAGGCCAAACTGTGGTGTACTCCTGTGAATTATCCATTCTGTAGCCACAGGTAGCTTCCAAGCCGTGGATCAAGCTGAAAGACATCTGGGCTCCGAGGTAACCTTAGACGAAAATGCTGCTTTTGTGCTCGACTCAGTCTTCATGGAAGCTGCTCCCCCATAAATGTTTAATAGTGCACAGTAACTGCAGACACCTAGCAGCTGGGCTGTGGATGCTTTTGCTCATAGGCAACTGCTTACTTTGAAAGCTTGAGACCATGCAAGGAAGACAACAGTCTTTGAACTGGAAATAGTTGTGGATATTTCTGCTGGACTCCCACTGCCACCCCTACCCTTGGCTTTGGCTGGCTGTCCTCAAGCCTGCATGAAAATCTGCACTTTCCAACAGAGCTGAGCACAACTGTGCACAATTGTGTGCAAATGCACAAGGATGGTGATCCAGGAATAATGTGTGTGTGTGTGTGTGTGTTCTGAGGCAGCAGGGAGGACAAGCAGGAGCAGCATTGCTTTAGCAGTTGACACCACAGTCCTAGCTTTGTGCCAGAAGGAATATTCCATTTAGGAGAGCTCTGAGTTAAATTCTTCTGTTCCTGAGCTGTCTCTTGTTTAAAGCACATGTACTCAGGCTTTGCCAGACAAGGGCATGGCTTTGCTTTTACTTTTACATGGGATATTGGATTTTGTCTGATGTGCTTCCGCTGGCTGTGATGGGATTTCATAGTCAGAAACTTGCTACAGCTCATACAGGGGGCTTGGAACCTACTGATCTACCATTACTGGGTGGAGATCTCCACTCCTGTCCTGTAGAGGGCAAAGAATTAAATCTGGTTATTTTTGTCAATATTTTTTTAACAGATTTTTTGTTTTCTTAGCTTCCAAGAAGGAAGTAATGGTCCCACGGTGATTTCAAGCCCTCTTTAGTTCTCTGTAGCATCCCGGCCTCAACCAAAGGCTCTGTGTAAACTACTGGTGTCTTGTCCCAGGTTTTTCAGGTGGTCCATCATTCCTTTAGGCAAAATCTGCTACTCTTCACGTTTAAGTTTGTCCTACACCACCTTTGCTATGCAGAAAGCAGTTCCTTGTCCTCTCTGATAGGTGATGCTCAGCCTACCTCTGCCTCGTACAGGGACGAGGTGAGAATTAGTATGGTTAGCAAAATCGCTGAAGGGAGAAAAAAAAACCCTGTGTTTGTCTCCATTAGAAGTACTTCATGTTTTCTTGTGCATCAAGGAAAACAGTCTTACTTTGGGGCAGATTTGGCTCAGGTCAGCACTTAAGTGCAGCCCTAGCTGCTTCACCCATCAGCAAGGCACAGAGATTACCAAGAAAACCGTGCGCTAAATGTCAGAGGGTTGCAGTGACCCAAATAAGAGCCCATACTACTAGCACTTGGTTTAGATGAGAAGGGTCTGAGGAGTTACAAGCAGCCTTTGTTTCCTCTATAGTGGGAGAAAATAAGGAAACTTGTGATACAAGTGCCTGGCTGTGTGTGGCCTTCTCCTCATGTCACCTCACCTGAAAAGCAATTCCTGTGTTCACAAGCAGCCTGTGGTTGTTTTAACTTCTTTTTCCTGGCTGTAATTCTAATGCCTCTCCTGGCCAGGTATTACACACACACACACACACATGTGTAACTCCTCAAGCAGCAAATATGGTTTGTCTCAGACCACACAGCCAAGAACACATGTGCTGTTCTGTGCATCCACCTCTGTTAGGGACAGCCTTTGCCTGGCGAGGTTCACAATAGACATTTGCTGCAGAAGAAACCTGACCCTACCTTTAGTAACTGATGGGTGATTTGCAATAAAGTGTGAAGTGCAAACCAGCTCTGCTAATTGAAGCACTGGGCAAAAAGGGCTTTTAGGGTTTTACACAGTGTTGTATGTACTCTGAAGATCCTTGGATTAGATATTCCTTGGAAATTACTTGTGTCTGGCTACAAGCAGCACAACTTGTTGTCATGGCCTAGCCTTGTTTTCTTACCATCTCTGCAACTGGCCTGCTGCTTTGTTTTGCTCTGAGAGCCTCAAATAAAGCAAACACAGGTGCCTCCCAGTTTTGTTTTCCTCTTTTAACTTTATTCATATATTTATTACTGGAGAGCATCACAGTCTTGTACTTTGTGCATGACTGCTGGAAGTGAGCAGTAAATGAATTCAAAGAATAAGCCAAGAGCTAAAAGTGCATTTTTATTGCTTTCAGCATCTTCTCCAAATACCTTGTTTTACACTTAAGAAATATCATCACTCTATCTTTTTGTTTTGCAGAATCACAGAATACATCTGGTTGGAAGAGAGCTCAAAGATCATCCAGTCCAGTACTGACTGGTCAACACTATGTCTCTCAGCTCCACGTCCCCGTGCTACTTCAACACCCACACACTCTTGTTCTGGGGGAGAAAGCAGGCCAAGTTCTAGATCAGACTTGTGGAAATCTCTGAACTGGCCAAGAAGCCATTGCTGTGATTCACAGACAATGCAGGAAGAACCACTGACCTGGTACGTTGCCACTGTGTCATGGTTTGAGGGTGGGTGCCTTTAAGAAACCATACAGAACCATAGAATCACAGAATTGTCAGGCTTGGAAGGGACCTCAAGGATCAGCCAGTTCCAACCCTCCTGCCATGGGCAGGGACACCTCACACTACAGCAGGTTGCTCAGAGCCAACCTGGCCTTCAAAACCTCCAGGGATGAGACTTCCACCACCTCTCTGGGCAACCTGTGCCAGTGTTTCACCACCCTCATGGGCAAGAACTTCTTCCTAACATCCAATCTCAATCTACCCACTTCCAGTTTTGCTCCATTCCCCCCAGTCCTATCACTCCCTGACACCCTCAAAAGTCCCTCCCCAGCTTTCTTGTTGCTCCCTTCAGATACTGGAAGGCCACAGTTAGGTCTCCTGGGAGGCTTTGGTGGCGTGGTTTAGCTGATGTGGTGGTGTTAGGTCATAGGCTGGACTTGCTGATCTCAGAGGTCTTTTCCAGCCTCAACAATTCTGTGGTTGTGTAAACAGAGACACACTGCTGTTGTTGAGGCTGCAAGCCACCCACTGCTCTGTGGCTGTGCTTGGGGCTCTGCAGATGCTTGGTTTAACTCGCCATATAGGAGGGAAGAGCCTGCCATCAAACAAGATGCTTGTATCAGAGGCATGAACCACTGCAAGTCCAGCTCTTGCAAAATTCTCCCAAGACAAATAAGCAGAAATGTTAAGGTATAGATAATACATTGTTCCAGAAGGGAAGGAAATGGACTTAGGGAGCCCAAGGCTGCCTGCAGTTTCATTTGGCCACTTTCCTTGGGTTTTATTCCAGGCAGCCAGCATAGAAAAGGCAATACTGTGACAGGCAGAAAATAAGCTTGCCTAGGTCACAATCAGTTTAGAGCAGCAGAGAGTTTTACATATTTCTTCTCATTTATGGCCCTACCATCTCTCCAGAGCACTGTGTGCTCATGCCTTCTTTCCAACACAGAGAACTGATGGCTTTTGAAATGCTGCTGCAGTTGGTCTGAGCAATGAAGCTGGTTAGAGAAAGACTTCTTTCCACACCTGGGGTAGTGCAGAGGAAGCTGTCAGAGAGTGATAAGCAAAGCTCAGTGTCTTCAATGTGCCTGCAATTTGTTAAGGTGGGTATATGTTGCTGTCAGCAACTTTTATAGCCAAGTCATCAGGCAGAATGCTGCCTGGAAACACACTAAAGCCTTTAGAGGGAAGGGAATAAATGGAAACTGTGATGGTTATGATCTTTGTGATGGTCTATCTTCAAGAAAATTCCCTTTTGTGACAACCATATCCCCACTGACATCTTCCACCAGGCAAACTGCTTTTGTCTATTCATCAGGCACATACAACCCTGAATGATACTATGATAGGCTGAAAATACTGATAACAAATCAAAAACCAATGAAGCTGATGGGAGGGACTCTTTGGTTTCTCTTAGAGTTTCAGCATGATGCAAGATGAGCTTTCTTCTACTCATTAGCATGTCTGACTCTAAAATCTTGGCAATTTTTGTGAGGGGAGGATTTAGTGTTTTAATAATCCTACTGGGTATTTAGTCTTCCCTATGTCTCCAGGCTAATTGCAGGGAAAACAGTGGTGACAGAGGGGGGATGTGGCTGCCTGGTGCTGCAGGCAGATGTGATTGGTTTTATACTTCTTTTTCAAGTGGTACATGGTGGTTTGAAACTTGCTGAAGCCCCATGAGAACATTAACTCAGTTTAAAGTGGCTTGGTCAAACTTTTCACCCATTGAACCCCCTGAAAATGATGAGATATTGTTTGAAAGTTATCTATAGAGACCTTCAGACAATATAAAGTGCTCTCTTGTAGTAGCAGCTTGCATCAGTTGAGGATATGTCATAGAATCATAGAATCAATAAGGTTGGAAAAGACCTCAGAGATCATCAAGTCCAACCTATCACCCAACACCTCCTGACAACTAAACCATGGCTTCAAGTGCCACATCCCATCCCCTCTTGAACACCTCCACGGATGGTGACTCCACCACCTCCCCAGGCAGCACATCCCCTTGGCCAATTACTCTTTCTGGGAAGATCTTTCTCCTCACTTCAAGCCTAAAATTCCCCTGGTGCAGCTTGAGACTGTGTCCTCTTGTTATGTCCTCTATGTTGTAAACCAAACCAGTAGACTTCCAGAGCAGTTCAAGCAATGTGCTGGTTAGAGGTAGGACCTGAATTAGTGGTCACCAGATGAACAGTGCCTGTTAAAACGTGAATGGTGCCCATTCAGTTCAAGCTCTCTGAGTGAGTTCACTTCTCAGAAAACTTGAAATCCCTTAGGGTTTCTTATCTGGGTTCTTTCTCTTCTTTCTGAGCAATAATGCCCCCAACTAATTACTCCTGAAGAGAGATCCCTGGAGAGAAGGCTGACATCTGTGTCACACACTGGCTGCTCTATTAGGAGCCTACTGTGGTATGCAGGCTGTGTCTGATCAGATGTCATGTGCCTCGAAAGCCAGGCCAGCCTGCAATAGGATATTCTTAGGCAGTTCAATCACATTAAATATTTAAACATAGAATTTGACATCATCCATTAGGTCTATTAAAGAATCTCACTTCTTGCTGCCAGACCTAACCAAGCAGCTTATAAACTGTGTGAGTTTTCAAGTGACTAACTTTTTCTGCCTCTTGTGCCCTCCACAAATAACTTTCCATGGCAGTTTCCAATGTTTCCACAATACTGCCAGTAGTTTCTAATCCTTTTTCCCCTGAAGGCTGACAGGATGTTAGGGATTGGAAGGGACCTCCAGAGATCATCGAGTCCAACCCTCCTGCTAGAGCAGGACCATAGAATCCAGCACAGGTCACACAGGAACACATCCAGATGGGGCTTGAAAGTCTCCAGAGGAGACTCCACAACCTCTCTGGGCAGCCTGTTCCAGGGCTCTGGGACCCTCACAGGGAAGAAGTTCCTCCTCATGTTGAGGTGGAACCTCCTGTGCTGGAGTTTCTACCCATTGCCCCTTGTCCTATCACAGGCACAAGTGAGCAGAGCCTGTCTCCCACCCTCCTGACCCCCAGCACTCAGATATTTATGAACATTTATTAAATCCCCTCTCAGTCTTCTCTGGACTGCACAGCCCCAGGGCTCTCAGCCTCTTCTCCCCAGGCAGTGCTGCAGTCCCTTCATCATCCTGGAAACCCTCCCTTGGACTCTCTCCAGCAGATCCCTGTCCCTCTTGAACTGGGGAGCCCAGAACTGGAGGCAATGTTCCAGGTGAGGTCTGGGGCAAAGGTGAGGGCAAACAGAGTGGCATTTAAATTTGTACTGGATGAGAGAAAGAAAATGATGATTTGTAGAAGAGAAATTAATGAACAAAACTGGATGAAGAAAAAAAAAGTAGTCTTTATTTGTCAGTAAAATCTGAGCACATCAGCAAAATGTTTTATTTTAAGATCTCTTTGATCTAGTGCCAAATCACTGAGAAGCCCAAAATGCAGCCAGGCAATGCACTGCCACTTCTTGCACTTCAGCATGAAGAAATTAGGTAACTTCCTTGTGGCCACACAGCCATTACCATGGCAAAGCTGGGGGGTACAGGCAGGTTTTGTGACTGCCACTGCTGTCTATAGATTGGTAAGGATGTCTCCTGCCTTTGGGCAAAGCCATGGTGTCTTGGCATAGGACACTCAGCCTTGCTCAAGTTCTGCTCCATCTGACTTGTTGAGTTGCTGGAAGGTGTCCAGAGAAGGGCAACAAAGCTGGGGAGGGGTCTGGAGCACAGCCCTGTGAGGAGAGGCTGAGGGAGCTGGGGTTGCTTAGCCTGGAGAAGAGGAGGCTCAGGGGAGACCTCATTGCTCTCTCCAACTCCCTTAAGGGAGGTTGTAGCCAGGTAGGGGTTGGTCTCTTCTCTTAGGCAACCAATGACAGAACAAGAGGACACAGTCTCAGGCTGTGCCAGGGGAGGTTTAGGCTGGATGTTAGGAAGAAATTCTTCCCAGAAAGAGAGATTTGCCTTGGAATGTGCTGCCCAGGGAGGTGGTGGAGTCACCATGCCTGGAGGTGTTTAAGAAGAGCCTGGATGAGGCACTTGGTGCCATGGTTTAGTTGATTAGATGGTGTTGGATGACAGGTTGGACTGGATGATCTTGCAGGTCTTTTCCAATCTGGTCTGGTCTGGTCTGGTCTGGTCTATTCTATTCTATTCTATTCTATTCTATTCTATTCTATTCTATTCTATTCTATTCTATTCTATTCTATTCTCAGTTGGTGTTAAGCCCATACTCCTTACATAAAGTACTGTGAGGCTCACAGAGCCCTGGAGCAGGCTGCCCAGAGAGGTTGTGGAGTCTCCTTCTCTGGAGCCTTTCCAGCCCCATCTGGATGTGTTCCTGTGTGACCTGTGCTGGATTCTATGCTCCTGCTCTGGCAGGGGGGTTGGACTGGATGATCTTTGGAGGTCCCTTCCAAGCCCTGTGATCCTGTGATCTGTATCATAAGCCCCTCCTCCATACACAGGCTAATGGTAACCTGTTGAAATTGTCTTTTACTTGCCTAGAACGATGGATACCACTCAAATGACAATAATGAAAGCCCTCTGCAGGGTGGATTTCTCTAAACAGGGCTGACTTCTAGGTAAATCCTTAGGGCTTATTTCTAGATAAACATCTTTGATGCTTCTTTAATCATCTGTGGTTTTCATCAGAAAGCAAATTTTGTTCCTGTTTTGTCTGATTTCATAATTTTGCAACCACCTTTATTGATTCAAGGGGGAAAAAAGAAGAAGGAGGAGATTGCTTTATGCTCATCCCATTGTGTGTTTTGAAAAGCTGTTATCTTCTAAGCTTGTGCAAGGCTCTGGGAAAAAAACCCTCGTGTGCTGTTTACCCACACATTGTTCTGAAATTTAGTATCTCCCCTAGCTTCATGTCCTGAGAAATCATTCCACTTCAGAAATGATTCAAATGTCTTTATTCTGGTTTTAGTTAGGCCCTTTTCAGTGTGTGATTTCAACAGGAAAGTAGTTGAAGTAAGAAAAGGACTTAGGGGTGCTGGTGGATGAGAAGCTCAACAGGAGACAGCAGTGTGCACTTGCAGCCCAGAAAGCCAATCACATCCTGGGCTGCAGCAAGAGAAGCAGAGCCAGCAGGGTGAGGGAGGTGATTCTCCCCCTCTGCTCTGGTGAGACCACACCTGGAGCACAGTGTCCAGTTCTGGAACCCCTAGGACAGGAAGGATCTGGAGGTGCTGGAAGGTGTCCAGAGCAGGGCCACGAGGATGAGCAGAGGGCTGGAGCTGCTCTGCTCTGAGGACTCAAGGTTTTGCCTCACCATTTGGTAAATTGATTTTTTGTTTGTTGGTTGTTTTTTTTCCCTAGTTAATACAGACTTGAGTGATTTCTCCCCAAAAGGAGCATGTCTGTGGTTTTTCACATAAGCAAAGCTGTGGGTAATAAAAGAGAAAGAAATACAGCAATGTCACATTCATTCAGAGGGAGGGGAAAGGTCCTGCAGCTATACAGAACTGAGTACTGGAGTCAAATCCTTTAAGAATAGGTCTTCTGAAGCTGGCATTTTCAAAGTTAAGATGAAGCTCTGGACACAGTTTAGGGGTAAGGTAGTAAGCCCAAGGGAGGAACCTTTGCAGTTTCTCACCTTTCACCCATATCTCCAGCTCCACCTTCTTGTCTGCGAACTTCCCACTGGCTCTCTCATGTCTCTGCTCTTTTCCCTCTCTATCACTGCTCCAGGGACGCTGTTTACTCCTCATCCATTCTCTTTTACCTGTTCCTGACTGGTCCAATGTACCTCTAGGTAAAAAAATCTTTTGGTATTGGAACTGGAATGTCACTTCCTTGATGACAGATAGGTCTTATTAAAAGCTTCTGACATGATCCAAAGTTATGTGACATAGAAGAAATATCAGGATGGCTGATCCCACTTTTACCACCCCAGGAGTGAACTCTCTAGTGTGTTTTGGGTCATCCTGCTTTCTCCCAACTATAAACCATGATTCACAGAAGTAATTCCTTCTTAGCTCCATTAGTGTGCATCAATATTCTTTCTTTTTTTCTTGGTTGGTTTTTTCCCCCCCTTTTTTTCCCCATTTGATTTTTACCTAAACTTTTCCAGAGTTCAAGTTTTGCTCTACTTTTGCTTCTCTGAGTAATCTGACTTTAGCTTCTCTTGGCTTTTGAAGCTTCTCTGCTAGCGCCCTGCTTCGTGATCTGAACAAAATTGACCTTTGAGAAGGCAAACAGTCTTGCAGTCTTTGCTTAGTAAAGGGCTGATTGAAAAGTGCTATCCCATTTCCTCTGGAAATGTCTGGGGGGGTTGTTGTTGGGTTTTGTTGGTGGTTTTCTTCTTTCCCCAGCTACGCTTTAGTCCAAAGAAGTGGAATACTTCTTACATTTCTAGCACTTTCCAGTGTCTCAACATGCCTCTGCCCTTTGCTGCTGCTGCATCCAATCTGAAGCACCCTCCACTGCTGAGGGATTTTGTATCATGCACTGGGGAGAACCAGCAAATACAGTAACAGCTTCAAATACACTGGAAGGGTGGAAGAAGCACAGAAGGAAGTAATTACCACTTTATTCATGCTATTAGGCCAGCCTGACACAGCCCCTTTCAGCACACCATCTGCCTTAGATTACAATGGAAAGGTTTCTTATGAGATGATGCATTTCCTAGGGGTTCACAGCTGCAGAACCAGCCAAGTCTTTTCACATCTGTTCAGTCCAGAGAGATTTGGACCTAAGGTACCTTTTTGGAACTGGTGCTTTACTTCAGGTTTTCATCTTCTGTGGTCTCAGTGGTTAATGGCACTGCCACTGGTGAGCAGTGTGCCTTGTCACTTGGAAAGGTCAGGAAGGAGGCTAATGTGAAACTGGCCAGCTGCCTGGAAACATGGTCTTTTAAATCAAGGCCAGAATGGATTGGGCATTACTTTTTAATGCTTTTGGTGTTCTAAATATACTAATGGGGTTATCAAATGGGACTGTGTAAGGAACACCCAGTGAAGAGTGGGGGCTTATGACCTGATACAGCCAACTACCTCTAGGCTTTTACCTTCACAAGTCCATCCCAGGTTTTCAAATCTAGCTCATCTGAGTGCTTGGAATTCCTATAGCTGTAAGAAGGCTCTATGCCTATGCACAGAGAGAGGCATTATGTGATCACCACCACTGCTTAGTCATGGGTCTTGCTTTGCCACCAGGCAGTGACAAACATTGCTAACAGCCACAGCATATGTTCAGTCAGTAATGAATGCATTTCAGACTACAACAGTTTTGTCCTTGTCAGGTTTCCACTATGTTTGCTCACTGAAGAGAATGATGAGTTTACTCTTTCTCCAGCTTTCATCTCAAATGTGTTTGTGTTTAGTAATCTCTTTGTTTGAAGCACAGGAAATGACTGGGTGCAAATCAGAAGAAAAGGACTAAATATTTATATAGCAGTCCAGAAAGGTCATGGCATTGTGTACAGGGCTCAAGATAATCCATCTGTGATCAGCTGTCTTATTTAAAAGGCAAACAAAATGGCTACCTCCAGATCTGATTAATATGTCTGTGCAACAAGACCATACATGCATGGTTGCTCCAGAACTAGAACCTAATAAAGCTGCTGCCACTGTGCCATGAATTTCCCCACAGACAAGTAATCCAGCAGGTCTAGCACGTGTCTGGGCTGGCAGGTATGCACAGACCAGTATTCTGGACATGTGTAGTATCACTGGCATGCCTGGATTTGGGTCTTCTGGTTGCCCAAAAGGCCTGACACTCTCTGGAGGTTTTCACACCTGATGTGAAGGTACTGTAGGCTATGGGCAGCCAGCTGTCTTTGGCATCAGGTTGGTGAAGCAGCAGCAAAGACACCTCAGTCCCGTGCATGGGACTGAACATACATCACCATACAAGATGGACCAAGATGTGTGGTGCAGCAGTGGGGCAGGACAGTCATCCTCCTACCCAGCCAAAGCCCCAGAAGCAGCAGAGGAGGCCTTCCAAGGTCTTCCTAGCCTGGCTGGGTCTCCATCTTCTCCTTCCTCTTTCCAGGAAATATATCAGTGGCTACATGGTGTTGCACCATCATCCTTGGGGTAGCACAACTACATTGTGCTGTGATGGTAAGAAGCTGTAAACTGGCTGGTACAGCACGTTCTTCTGCTGCAGAGGGCTGATCTTCAGCCTGCTGCAGAGAGGTGGGGAAGGGGCTGACTCTTGCAAGGCATGATCAATTTGATGTGTGTGAGCAGTCCTCTTAAAATCAGTAGGCCTACTTGGAGAGCAAAGATAAGCACATGCAGTAGGGTTTACAGAATCTGAGATTGCCTTTTAAACAGCTCTCTAATCTAAGGATTAGATTCTCAGTTCCTCTGTCAGAAGGATCTCCTTATCTTCAGGTAAAAGGGGTAGAAGTCCTGTTAGCTCTTGTACTGCAGCTGCAAGTCTTAGTTTCATTTTGGGCTCTGGTCCTCCTGTGAGAGTTGTTCCAGATGTGAAGGTCTTGGGGCTGCAGTGCTCTGGGGTCATCTGGGTCTCTCAGGTGCTTTGCCTGACAGCCTGAAAGTTCTGGTGTTGCTGGCCTTTGAGCAGTCTGTCTGATGGGGTTGCTCTGCAGACGCATCTACAGATACAAACAGCTTGCCTGAGCAAGCTGGAATGACAGCTGGCGGGCTGGATCCTTGACACTGACACAAAGAACATTTGGTTTAATGTCCCCTTCAGATACTTTGGCTTCCACAGACCATGCTGCTGGTGATGATGTGTTCTGTCAGAATTCCCACATTTCCAGCAAGCTCTGCCTCCCTCCAGCCCTGAGTTCTGACTGAAGACAGCAGGCACCATTTCATGCAGGGCTGTGAGCAGCTAGAAAGGAAAAGATCTAAATAAATAATACAAACCCAGTTGAGGTCCTCCAAAGTGAAAATGCAGTGACAAATGATACTCTGACATTGGCTGCCACTCATTCTGACCAGAATCAGAGGACCACACTACTTGACTTAAAGAAACATTGAGAGGGACCATTACAATGTAACCCAGTCTTTAATCATCCTATCATATATAAACCACCCTTCCTCCACAGTCATTTTCTCAGTATGTTTTTTCTCTTCTGTGTGATTATATATATAACTTGTTCATGGACACTGTGTCCAGTTCTGGAGCCTCTATTACAAGAAAGATCTGGATATGCTGGAATCTGTCCAGGGAAGGGCCATGAGGATGAGCAGAGGGCTGGAAATCCTCTCATGTGAGGACAGACTGAGAGAGTTGGGGTTGTTCAGTCTGGAGAGGAGAAGGCTCCCAGGAGACCTAATTGTGGCCTTCCAGTATCTGAAGGGGGCTGCAAGACAGCTGGGGAGGGACTTTTGAGGGTGTTAGGGAGTGATAGGACTGGGGGGAATGGAGCGAAACCAGGAGTGGACGTTATGAAGATCTTCCCCATGAGGGTGGTGAGAGCCTGGCACAGGTTGCCCAGGGAGGTGGTGGAAGCCTCATCCCTGGAGGATTTTAAGGCTGGGCTGGATGTGGCTGTGAGCAACCTGCTGTAGTGTGAGGTGTCCCTGCCCATGGCAGGGGGGGTTGCAATTTGATGATCCTTGAGGTCCCTTCCAATCATGAAAATTCTATGATTCTATGACAAAGAAAGGAGCATAAATGGATTATTTGAACAGTTGCTTCCAGCTTCCCCTAAGTAATGCTTTCACCATCACCCCATCAATTAGAAGTCACATAAACACAGGTAGCTAAACCCCAGTCTGTGCTGGGGAATTACAAATCAGTCTTGATTTTTATTTTTCCTTTGTATCTGCTGCACAACAGAGCTCTTGGATCTTGTGTTTCCATTTCCTGGTGGCACCTGTGTCCTGAAGGAACACATATACAACCTAGGAACTATCCTTCCCCATTCAAATGCTGAAGTTTTGTTGTAGAATCCTGAAAACAAAGTCAGGCAATGCCTTTTTTAATGGAGAAATGCTGTCTGTTCCTTCTTGTGTTTTCATCCTTTCTATAGGAATTGTGATGATTTCCCCCAGTACATTTGCTGATGTTGATGCTGGTTTACTTTGCTAGCCAGATTTTTTTCTCTTTCATGTGAACATTTGTGTTATCCAGCTGGTGTTTAAAACTCAACTCCTTCCTACCTGATCCCAGGTTCAATCTCCAGCACGATTTCATAGACTTAGATGAATTGTATGGAGTTTGTGTGGGGAAAACAAAAGAGGTGCCAAGGTCATGAAAAAAAGGCAGAGAGCAAAACCCTGAGCAGGTTGCAAAGAATCAGAGAGCAAAACCCTGAGCAGGTTGCAAAGGGTCAGAGAGCAAAACCCTGAGCAGGTTGCAAAGAATCAGAGAGCAAAACCCTGAGCAGGTTGCAAAGGATCAGAGAGCAAAACCCTGAGCAGGTTGCAAAGGATCAGAGAGCAAAACCCTGAGCAGGTTGCAAAGGATCAGAGAGCAAAACCCTGAGCAGGTTGCAAAGGATCAGAGAGCAAAACCCTGAGCAGGTTGCAAAGGATCAGAGAGCAAAACCCAGAGCAGGTTGCAAAGGATCAGAGAGCAAAACCCTGAGCAGGTTGCAAAGAATCAGAGAGCAAAACCCTGAGCAGGTTGCAAAGGATCAGAGAGGAAAACCCTGAGCAGGTTGCAAAGGATCAGAGAGCAAAACCCTGAGCAGGTTGCAAGGAATCAAGGATAACTCTGACATGGCTACTCTGAGCAGCAAAGGGAAGAGAAGGAGTAGTTAAAAATGGATTTTGAAGGGGAAACCAAAGGATGACAGGCCTGTTAAAACTCCATCTTTGTGTTTCAAGTCTGTGTTTTATGACTTGTTATGAGTGAGCCATAAGGATCTGAAGGTACAACGACTGAATAAACACAGGATGCTTCTCGCTTCAGCATGTATCAGATATGGGCCAAATGAGAGCTTGGTAGGGGAAGTGTTTTAGGTGAAAATCAAACACACACTGCAGTAAGAGCCAGGAGGTATAGAAAGCTGTTTGTGAATTTGAGATGTAATGTAGAAGATGCAGCAGTAAACACTTTTTATATGGAGACAGATGAGTGTTTAAAAAACAGCTTAGTATTTGGGAGCTTTCTGGCTGGAGAAGAACTAATGAGGCAGGTGTGTGTGATATATACACTGCACCTTGTGACCCTGCCATTTGGGTCTCTTGATTACTAAACTCTTCACAGAGCCCTGACCAGATGTCTGGAAGCCATTTATGAAGAGTTAAGCTGTGGTCTGCTGTTCCTGGTGTACAAAGGAAGGTGATTTCAAGACTCTGCAAGGGAAACAAAGTTGAAAGGAAGAATGAGTTTTTATTTAAGCTATGTTAGGGGTGGTGTGTTTGCTTGTTTATTCACCAAAGCCCAGTGTGTGTTTTATGCACCCAAGCAATAGGACCAGGAACACTGTCTGATCTCTCATGTGTTCTCTGCCTGCCTCCTCTCCTTGGTAGGGAAACAGCATTACCCCACCCAAAGAGATCCATCTTCTAACTTCTTGCTCTATGCTACACTCAGTAACTACAACTAGGAACTTACCACTTCCATGTTAAACAGAGATTTGTCGCTCCTGAGGTATTCAAATTAGAGCTGGGAACACAAGATCCTTACTGCTTGATGGAAACATTTTTCACCTGTAGTAATTCAAAGTACCAGGTACCATTTTTGCCAAGATGCAATTCTCTCCCTGTTCCAGAGCCACCATCCCTGTGCCTCTGCTGAGGTCTGTTGTGTTAAAGGACTGGGAAGCTGGCGAGGACTTCCCTTCCACGAGCAGCAGGGAAAGTGTAGGAAAGGACAGTGATTCCTCCTGCCTGGCATGCCTGTTATGAAGTGGAGAGCTATTTGGCACTGTAAATCAAGTGTGAGAGTCTGGAGAGTGACATCCAAAGGTATGTGCTGGATAAAGCTTTTCTCTGTTTGTTTTTTCCCCATAAATGAAGGTCAGGACTCTAACAACAAAGCATGGGACAAGATGAATAATCACAGTGACAGTGAAAGCTGTTAAACATCTCCAGTCACTGTCTGAAGGACCAAAGGTATGCTGTAAGACACTGATAAAAGTGGCAGCTTATGATAAGACTAAGAGTGGTACTTGAAGCCATTTGCAACAGAAAGTGCATTCCTCCAAATACAAAAGCCTGATCCACTCTGTCTGACCTCAGCCTGCCATCAGGCACAGGCACTCTTGCAATGTAACACACTCCTGGGGACTCTTTGAAAACTCAAAGGATGACTGGAGATCCAAGTATAGGCACCTGAAATGGGGATGGCACAGCATGTGGACCAGGGCTTAGCACTGAAATGATGCCAGGTGGTGTTCAGAAGGAGACTTGATGGGGTGCTTGGTGCCATGGGTTAGCTGATTAGGTGGTGTTGGATGATAGGTTGGATACGATGATCTCGAAGGTCTCTTCCAACCTGGTCTATCCTATCCTATCCTATCCTATCCTATCCTATCCTATCCTATCCTATCCTATCCTATCCTATCCTATCCTATCCTATCCTATCCTATCCTACCATGCAGTATGGCATCCACCAATCCACTCTGTTCATTAACTCTCACTTGCTTTCCCTTGTGGCACAGAAGTTGATGCAAAGTCCCAGAGTCTGGTTAGGGCTTTCCTCAGTGAACACCTCCCACCCCTGCTGTGTTGTCCTGTCAGATGTTCCCTGGGAGAGGACAGTTTCGTGATCAATGCAGAGGAAAAAGCCACTGCCAAACTGTTAACAGCCCTCATTAGTCTCTGCCTGCTTTCTGAGCTGCCTTTGTGCTCAGTGAGTCAAGTCAAAATGTGCATCATTCATTATGTCCTTATTTATCTTTCATATTCACAGAGACCTGGTAAGAGGTTTTCTTTCCCTGGCTGATATCTCCCCAGTGTAACCTAGGCTAGGAAGGAAAGTGACTCAAGTGAAAAGAAACCAGCAGAAGAGTAGAAGACTGCACAGCCCAGCTGTCAGGGGTGGTAAGATGCAACAGACTTTGTCTCAGAGAGGTGCTTCCAATGTAGTGCATTGCTTATGGGGGAAGGGTGAAGAGAGTCACATCCCAGCAGCAGAAGAGTCTTTGCTGTGGTTAGGAAGTGCTGCAGTTTGCAGAGGTTTTGCCAAGCAGGAGAGGGGATGTTGTGGTACATTTTTTTGGTGAACAGGGAATAGTGACTTAGAATGGAGCAAAAGTTAAGGCTTAAGTGTGTAGCTGTCAAAACTGAAGCTCCCAAGCCAAAGTGCCATTGGCTTTAATTACTCAGGTATTTGCAGTCTGCTCTGGAGTTGAAGGCCAGAGGATGACTAATATAGGCTGGTTTATTTAAACTGCCTCCTTCCACAGTTTGTAATACTTTTAGAGGAGAACAATCAAGGAAAGCTCTAATGAATATCTTTAGGATAAAGTCATCACGACACACTCGGAGCAAAGCAGGTCTTTGACTTCATCACAGCACCTTACCAAGCTGCTTTTTAAAGCCACAAAAAAGTCTTCAGCATCTAAAATAACCATCTGGGTAGAGCAGCACTGGCTGGGAGCAACAAGCAAAGTGGTTGTGTCTTCTATTCAAGAAATGCCCAGACACAAACCAGAATGATCAGGTTTGTGACCAGAGCCATCCTCAGGCAGCACTGACCATGCAGCATGAATCAAACCTGATACTCGACAGGGCACAATATGTGAAGAGCTTTAGTGGCAAAAATTTGGTGCATCTTAGACTTAGAATCATAGAATCCACCAGGTTGGAAGAGATCTCCAAGATCATCCACTCCAACCTATCACCCAGCCCTATCCAATCAACCAGATGCTGGCAGTGAGTGCCTCAGCCAGGCTTTTCTTGAAGGTCTCCAGGGACAGGGACTCCACCACCTCCCTGGGCAGCACAGCCCAATGGCAAATCACTCTCTCTGTGATTTCCCATGGGGGCCACTGTTTTAAAGAAGAAAGGAAGTGAAGGTCTTGCTCCACTTGCTCTACATCATAGGTTTTTAATATGCTAACTATTGCCTTCTTTCAGAAAAGTCTTGCAGAGTGCATTGGGTTGGAAGGGACCCTCAAAGCTCATCTTGTCCATCCCCCCTGCAATAAGCAGGGACATCTCCAATCAGATCAGGTTGCTCAGGGTTCCATCAAGTTTGACCTTGAATCATAGAATCACAGAATGGCTCAGGTTGGAAGGGACCTCAGTGATCACCTACTCCAAACTCCACACTATGGGCAGGGACACCTCTCAGCTCGACTCAGCTGCTCAAGGCCTCATCCAACCTGGCTTTCAACAACCTTGGGGAGGAGGCAGCCACAGCCTCCCTGGGCAGCCTATTCCAGAGTATCACCACTCTCCTACTGAAGAACTTCTTCCTAAGATCCAGTCCAACCCTATTCTTCCTCAGCTTCACACCATTCCCCCTTGTCCTGTCTCTAGACAACCTCAGGAGAAGTCCCTCTGCAGCCTTCCTGTAGGATCCTTTCAGCTATTGGAAGGCAGCTCTGAGGTCCCCCCCAGAGTCTTCTCTTCTCCAGGCTGAACACCCTCAGCTCCCTCAGCCTATCCTCACAGCCAGAGGTGCTCCAGCCCTTAGATCATCTTTGTGGCCCTCTGGACTCGCTCCACCAGCTCTGTGTCCTTCTTATGATGGGGACACTAGGTGGGGTCCCAGGGACAGGGCCTCAAGCACATCTCCTGGCAACCTGTTCCAGTGTTTCACCACTCTCACTATAAAGAACTTCCTCCTGATGTCCAACCCAAATCCACTCTGCTCCAGTTTACAACCATTGCTCCTCATCCTATTGCTACAAGCTCTTCTAAACACCTGAAAGTCAATTGTGGCCTTCCAGTATCTGAAGGGGGCCTACAGGAGGGCTAGGGAGGGACTGCTCAGGATCTCAGGTAGTGATAGGACTAGGGGGAATGGAATGAAGCTGGAGGTGGGGAGATTCAGGCTGGAGGTGAGGAGGAGGTTCTTCACCATGAGAGTGGTGAAGCCCTGGAATGGGTTGTCCAGGGAAGTGGTTGAGGCCCTGTCCCTGGAGGTGTTTAAGGCCAGGCTGGATGAGGCTCTGGCCAGGCTGATCTAGTGTGGGGTGTCCCTGCCCATAGCAGGGGGGTTGGAACTGGATGATCCTTGTGGTCCCTTCCACCCCTGACTGATACTATGATACTATGAAATGGCCTTGACTGTGACTAAAACCAGGCATGGGCTGCCTGCCAGGAGAGAAAGACAAACTGTCAAGAAGTCAAGAACTGGGGCAGCAAGCTCAGAATCTTGAAATCCTCCTCAGATCAGTGGGGTTTTTTGTCTAAAAGCCTTCCTGGTCAGTGTCTCTGGCTTCAATTTGTGCTTCATGGGAATGTCCTCAGCAGAGCACAGCAGCAGCACTCATTGAGAGCTGGAACAGAGTATTTCCACCACGGTGTTTATCGACCAGAAAAAGCTGCTTCAGAATGAGTTGTTGTTGGGGCTTTTTTTTCCCTTCCCATATGGTTGTTGATGTGAAACCTCTCTCCAAGAGAAGCCAGTGAGGTATTGCAAGAATGGTGAAATGTTCCCTGTGCCATTTCCCCAGTGTGCCTCTGCTGTTTGCTATTCAAGATTGACTTTCTTTCTAATAGTTTGTAAACAGTTGAAAACTGTAATTCAGATGGATATTAAACATCTTACAGAGGCCAAAGCAAAATACTTCCAGGCCAGGCCAAACACATTTGGTTTCAAACTTTGATTCACAACCAAAAAAAATTAACTCCAAACATCAAACCCTGTCTGTGGAACACAGGGTCTCAATTCAAATTGGTTTTATTCCTTCCAAATAAAGTGGCTTGATGGCTTGTTAGAGGTCTTCTCAGACCTGCTGGAGTGCACAAGGAGGAATAGGAGGTCATCAGGAAGGACACTCTGGCCAGGGAATCAGGGAATTCAGGGAGTCCTGAATCAGCCACAACTGCAGCAGCTTTAAAGGCACTGCTCTGTTAGTGAATTGTGCTGAGGGTTGGGCTTTTGGCTCCTCTGGATTTCAGCACCCACAATAGTGTCTGAACACAGTGCTACACTGTCCTTGTTCGGGTCGGAGTCGCCTTTGTGAGGCACAGACAGAGCAGAGAGAACTAAAATTGCTCTGTGACGTTTGAGAGTGTGTCTGGATTCCAGGAGCAGTGGATGTAAGCTGCAGCACAGGAGATTCCACCTCAACACAAGGGGGAACCTCTTTCTGTAAGGGTCACAGAGCACTGGAACAGGCTGCCCAGAGAGGTTGTGGAGTCTCCTCCTCTGGAGACTTTCAAGGCCTGTCTGGATGTGTTCCTGTGTGACCTGAGCTAGATTGAGATCCTGCTGTGGTAGGGGGGTTGGACTCAGTGATCTTTAGAGGTTCCTTCCAACCCCTGACATCCTGTGATCCAGCTCCCAGGTGTTGTCCTGGGCAGCCACCCTTTGTCTGAGACCACAGGTTGAGAAGAATGTCCTTGGTGGAGAAATGCACTGGCATTGACTATCAGAGCAGGCAGAACCATTTGTGGTTGGCAGGTAGGGAAGCTTCTCACTGGTCACATCTTAAAACTGAAGAAGGCAGAGTGTTTAGAGATGTATAAGGAAGGAAACTGCTAACAGGGATACCTGGCAAGATGGTTAATCCTTTACTTGTCTGAGAGTCCTTTAGTGTTCACAGGAGCTGTAACTTGGTTTCCAAGACACATCTTAGCAGTCAGAAATACCTTGCTCTCAGGCATCCTGTAGGTTTTGCTTGGAGTCCTGTCAGGCAGACAGGCTCTGCTCAGTTGCACCCTGGGATAGGACAAGGGGCAATGGATATGAACTCCAGCACAGGAGGTTCCACCTCAACCTGAGGAGGAACTTCTTCACTGTCAGGGTCCCAGAGCCCTGGAGCAGGCTGCCCAGAGAGGCTGTGGAATCTCCTTCTCTGGAGACTTTCAAGCCCCATCTGGATGTGTTCCTGTGTGACCTGTGCTGGATTCTATGGTGCTGCTCTGGCAGGGGACTTGGACTGGAAGTTCTCCAGAGGACCTGTGAGCCTGTGACCTCCTGCTTCTGGATAGAGCCATAACTTGTTGATTTCAACCTGATTGTATCCCCAGTGCATTTCCAGTGGGGAGCAAAATCTGAATGTTTAACATCTCTCCTCAGTTTACATTGAGTTCTAGCTGGGATTTGCCAGTCCCAGCCCCACCATCAGTGCAGATCTGGAGTAGGATTTTGTGGCTAAGTGCATTGTGCCCCTGGCTAGCACAAGTACATGAACCAGGGAGCCTTTCTTCATTTCACTCCCAGCTCTACCTTTTCACATTGTTTACCTAACAGGGCTGACCTGCAGTCTTTCCAGTGACAGTTGGAAGGTATCAGTGTGTCAGTGTCTAATCAGGCAGCAACTGGTGCTAATGCATTACCTATTTGGGACTTAAACCCAGAAGTTTTCCTCACCTTAGTTCTCATAATGCATCAGTACTGAACTGCTTTGTTTTATGAGGCTAATAAATTGAAAGTTACTTTCCATGTTCTCTGGAAAAGACAAAAAGTTGTTATTATTCTTGCAAAACCCACATTAAACAGAAAGCAGCAGCAAGCAGGGGATTGCTGACAGTGCTTAATGAAAACCAGAGCACTACAGTGCAAAACACACTGGAAAGGACAGCTTCAATTAGAGGAGAAAAGAGATTAAAGAGCTCCCTTTTATACAACCTAGGGAAGGAATGTGCAAGAATGGGTTTGAAGAAGGGCCTAATTGAAGGGTAAAATGGAAACAGTAACTGGCTTATGATAAGATCAGCAGGCAGAGAGTGAAGCCAGCATCGCCAGGAATAGTGTGTACGAGTCCATAAACCTCCCCCAAGCCAATTCAGTCTGGAACAGACAGACACAAAGGAAATATTCCAGGAATTGGGAACGTGTAGAAATCCTATTGGCCAAGGACAAAAGGTTTGAAAGGAAAGAATGTCAATAGTTTGCAAACCCATCAGGTATTTTTCACATTAAGCAAAATATTCACTGACAGGGGAGGAAAGTCAGGAAGATCAAGGAGGAATGGATGGAATTTGGTGACACTTCTGGTCTGAAGATCCCCCTGCAATCACAGCAAGCTGGGCTTCTCAGCAGGGAAAATCAGTAGAGCTTGGAAAGGTAAAACCTTTTAAACTTGAAAGTACCACAACCATTATGACCTATTTCATCCTAATATGGTGCATAGAAGAGCTTTGGCTCTACACAGCTATGCTTTTAATTCATTTAAATTGTTAATTCAGCCAAGCTAAGGACAAGGAAAGTGGGATGGAGGAAATTATTTCAGCTTCAAAGGATATCCAGCTGCATTAACAAGAGAAACAGGAGGCTGTCTGCAAAGTCCTCCTCCTCCCTTGGCTTTCTATAACAGCTCCAAAAATTCAGCCTTTCTGTTTGCTGCTTCTCTGATTTTGAAGCAGGGCTGACCAGTCCTGTGGTCATTCACCCATGGTTGCTTTGGAGAGTGGCTCCACCTGAGCATTCTGCCACCAGTCTCTGCCAGTGCAATACTTTCTCACCACAGCACAGGTTAAGTGCTGTTATCTCTTGCAGTTATCATTGCCATCTGATCCCCTGACTGGTCCAGTTATTCTGTGAAGTCTCTGGGATGTCTCTGCTCTCTCAGGAGGTCATTTCTTCCTGTTCTTGACTGAATCACAGAATCAGCCAGGTTGGAAGAGACCTCCAAGATCATCAAGTGCAACCTATCACCCAACCCTAACTACTCAACCAGACCATGGCACTAAGTGCCTCATCCAGGCCTTTCCTAAACACCTCCAGGATGTCGACCCCACCACCTCCCTGGGCAGCACATCCCAATGGCCAGTCTCTCTTGCTGGGAAGAACTTCTTTCTAAGACCAAGCCTAAACTTCCCCCTGGCACAGCTTAAGACTGTGTCCTCTTGTTCTGGTGCTGCTTGCCTGGGAGAAGAGACCAACCCCCACCTGGCTGCAACCTCCCTTCAGGGAGTTGTAGACAGCTGCTCCCTGCCCTGCCTTTGTGCCACACACCTCTGCTTGCCACTTGGTCTACTCTTATCCTACCAAGTTTATTTCTCTCTCAGCTTTTAAAAGCCCTGGGGCTAGAGCAGTCTGCCTGTATATAAATGCCCCTATGGATGTATTTCATCTCTCCAAGCCATGGTCCTTTATTGATGGCAACTGTTTTGGTGCCAGTTGGCTGGCAGATATGGGCAGTGGTGGAAGGAGGGCAACCTGTCCCTGCATGAGAAGTATGTGAGGAAGCTTGGCTGGTGCCTGCCTGTGCCATACCTAGCTCTGTGTCCATTTGCTTTAGCAGTACTTAAGGCTCCTTTGGAGTATTTACAGTTTTTTATTGGGTGTTGCTAAGAGACTCACATAACACAATGGGTTCACCGGTGATTCTGCTGTGGTGTGTTTATAAATGCAGGCTTTAGTGTCTTTGGAAAGTTCAGGATTTCACATTGGAGGATGCAAGTTTACACAGAGGTAGAAATGTGAACCAGCAGAGTGAGGCCACTAGGGAAGAGTTTCTATTTTTGCCTGAAGTAGATGAGCATTGACTGACAATCCTTACAAGCACATGGCCCTGGCTTCTCACTGACTGATTGGCACTCTTTGATTTAAACTCTGTCCTGGGGAGGCACCAGGGAATGTTCCTGTTGCAGCAGCAGAGCTATGTACAGCTACCCACATTAATTAGTCCTGTTCATCAGCCAGGTGTACTCACCCAGGCTGAAGAGTATTTGTAACTTCATACAACCACAGAATTGTTCCAGCTGGAAGAGACCTCCAAGATCATCCACCACCATGGCCACTAAACCATGCCCCCAAGTGCTATACCCACACATTTCTTGAGCACCTCTAGGCATGGTGACTCTGCCACCTTCCTGGGCAACCTATTCCAATGCCTGACCACTCTTTCTGTAAAGAAATTTCTCCTACTGTCCAATCTAAGCCTCCCCTGGCACAGTTTCAGGCCATTTCCTCTCATTCTATCACCTGATACTAGGGAGAAGGGGCTTTTTAGTCCAGATAAGACTGAGAGGGGGGTTTAATATATGTTTCTAAATATCTGAGGGCTGGGGGTCAGGAGGGAGGGGACAGGCTCTGATCAGTAGCACACAGGAATAGGACAAGGGGCAGTGGGGAGAAATTACAGCACAGGAGGTTCCACCCCAACATGAGGAGGAACTTCTTCACTGTGAGGGTCACAGAGCACTGCAACAGGCTGCCCAGAGAGGTTGTGGAGTCTCCTTCTCTGGAGACTCTTTCAAGGCCTGTCTGGATGTGTTCCTGTGTGACCTGTGCTGGATTCTATGGTCCTGCTCTGGCAGGGGACTTGGACTTGATGATCTGTGGAGGTCCCCTCCAACCCCTAACATCCTGTGAGCCTGTGACCCCCACCTCACTCCAACCACCTTTCAGGTAGTTGTAGAGAGCAATGAGGTCTCCCCTCAGCCTCTTCTTACTCCAGACTAAATGATCTGAGCTCCCTGATGAGTTTCCTTGTCACAGCCCTGTGTCACATAGACATGTTCAGACTAACCTTCATTACATGCCTAGCAACTGGAGCCATTTTTATGCCAGAGTGATTAAGTGACCATCAGAAGGTCACAGGTGGAGGTCATGATCCTGGCCATGAAGTGGGGCAGCACCTGGAGGAGCTCTTTCTCCACAGCTGCCTGTAGTTAACTCTGATAGCCTAGCAGGGCATGTCATCAGCTTAACTCCAGGCAGGTGATCTCCACTTGTTTTTCTCCTTGCGGTCAGAGAGCTTGGTGAGTGTTCTCAAGGCAGAGTTCTGGAGAGGGGAAAAGTTGTTCAGACCCTAGCAGTAAGACTGGCCATCAGTCTTCCCAAAACAGCCCTTGTGCTTTTTAATTGCCTTACAAATTAGGCAAACTTCAGTTTCCAGTCTGAAGTTTTCATGGGCTGGAGAAAGACATTGCCCAGGCAGCTCTGGTCAGGAGGGTGTCGCTGGGCCCCTTCTGGGACCTGCATCCTGTCACACACCACGCTGCAGATCCTGTGGAAGGAAGAGTCTGCAATGCAAGATCCTGCATGGGTAAGTGCTGTTGCTTGTGTAACTGCCTCAGTGGTGGGCTGGGATGACATTAGCTGTAGGATATCTGAACAGCTGGGTGGGAAGTTTGGAGAGATGCTGCCCTGGGCCCATTCTCCCTGGGACCTTTTTTCTCTTCAGTATCCTTCAACCACATCCTGCACTTCTCTTGGATATTTTCTGCCTCATTTTTTCCCCTGGTCAAATCAGTGTCAAAAGTGGAACCAGACTGTAAGAGAGTTTGTTTATGCTTCTCCTGTCCTCAGCTTCTCAGAGGAGGCAAGCCCTGCAGAAGGGAGGCAGTTTGCTACTATTTTATGTTGAAATGTATTTGTGTATCTGTGCTGACTCATTGAAATGCTTGCTCCACTGACTGAGAGACTTCCCTGGGACATACCTTTGATAGACATGCCCTTCAGACACCACAGTTTGAACACCTGACTTTGCAACTGCAGTGAACCAGCTCCTGCTTCTGCTACATGAAATGATCCTTCAGCTTTGACTTTGTTTAGGCAAGGCACTGCTCAAAGTACCTTTCAACATAAGCCAAAGGGAATAGAAATTGTCTGTCTCTTTAAATGCTTCCTAAAGATGTTTGGTGCCACTGGCTTGGCCTCTGAGCAGTCAGTAGATCAAAGATTTCAGAGGCATGAGAATCAGCAAGTTTTCTAAAGCTTTCTTTGGGGGTGGGGGAAGGAGGTTTGGGGAAGGTGTTTATCAGAATGAGGGAGGCTGAGCTGGGCAGAGGCAGGTGCCTTTGCTCCTCTCTTTTGAAGAACTAGTTTGGTTATTTCCTATTTGTAATGCTTTTGAAGTGCATCTGGACGTGACTGACATTGTAAAGGCTCAGTGTACCCTGCCTGGTGTTGCAAAATGGAGCCTGAGAATGTGATGGCAAATAACCTGTCTTTGAGATGGAAACTAAGTAGAAAGCAATGAATATTTCACCAGGTGTGTAATAAGGCCCTGCAGGAGGTGGGGAATGATTTGTGGCATGCTTGTTGAGCAGGAAGGAATGTGGCCAAGGTGACAGTGGTCTGCCTGGGTAGTTTATTTCCTAGTGGTGGCAGAAGAGCAGAGGCAATAAAATCTGAGATCAGTGCAGCTCTGAGCCTCCCACAGAGAACCCAAGTCCTGCTTTTGAGGAATGAGCAGAAATAAAGATCCTGTGAGGCACTATGGCAACCATCACCAGGGAGACCAGCACAGATCAGAAACATGTTTATCTGGAGGAATTACAAGTTGGGGGGTGGTGGTGGGGGGGATGGCAAACTTGGAAAGGGTGCTTTAAAAGTAAAAACACTGTCAGCTGCTAATTGCAGTGGCATAAAAACCCCACACTTTGACTTCTTAATAAAACAAAACTGCCTTGAACAGACAGAGCAGCAAGCACCTGCCAGAAATAGCTCCAGAGAGCTGTGGTGCCAAAATATCTGTGTGGAAGTGAGCTGGCTGTGGTGCAAGAGGCGAAACCAGACCAACAAAGTCTCTGCAGTAGAACTGGGTAAAGATCTTTGAGCAAAGCAGAAGTAAAAGTTAAAAAGAAAGACAGAACCAAACCAAACACAAACCAGAAATAAAACCTACAAAACAAAAACCCCAAACAAGCAACAACATAAAAAACCCCAACCAAAACTCAATGAAATGAATAATGTCAGAAATGTGTCATGCTCCTGTGTAAGACCGACCCAAACTGACCTCCACACTTAATCCTGTGTGTGGGTGAAGCGAATTCTGTTGGGTATAGAATAGTCCTCGTGGCTAGGGGGTCAGCTGAGCTGTCCCCACACATGGCAAAGGTGGAAACCCCACCAGATTCTTGGCCTGGCTTTGTTTGCAAGAGGGAAGTGCCTCATTCTGTTCCTGGAGGCATCACTGACCTGTGTGTCACACTGGGCAGTTCATTTACAAGCCTATGAGGAGAGGCTGAGGGAGCTGGGATTGTTTAGCCTGGAGAAGAGGAGGCTCAGGGGTGACCTTCTTGCTGTCTACAACTACCTGAAAGGTGGCTGTAGCCAGGAAGAGGTTGGTCTCTTCTCCCAGGCAACCAGCACCAGAACAAGAGGACACAGTCTCAAGCTGTGCCAGGGGAAGTTTAGGCTGGAGGTGAGGAGAAAGTTCTTCATGGAGAGAGTCATTTGTGTTTGCATTGATGTGCTGCACAGGGAGGTGGTGGAGTCACCACCCCTGGAGGTGTTCAAGAGGGGACTGGATGTGGCACTTGGTGCCATGGTCTAAGCATGAGGTCTGTGGTGACAGGTTGGACTCAATGACCTTTGAGGTCTCTGCCAACCTTAGTGATACTGTGATCCACTTGGGTCCAGTTTCTGTCTCTCAACAGAAGACAAATGCTTGGTAGAGTGTTATGAAAATGAGCTACCTCCCTTGTATGCAGAGGTTGACAGTTGTACAGAGTTGGTTTACAAAACACTGGCTGCTGCCATGTGTTGGCGTTCTTCACAATGCACAGTTTCTATCATGGGTCTGGGATGTTTTTTCTCTTCCATCTTGTTTCTTCATGAGTCCTCCAGTTTCACATAGTTCTTGTTGATACTCTCAGCTCATATCTTCTGCAGAGGTACAGAAAAAGATAGTGTTTTCCTTTGCTCATGCTGAACCCTAACAGAATGTCAGGGGTTGGAAGGGACCTCGAAAGATCATCCAGTCCCAACCCCCCTGCCAGAGCAGGAGCACCTAGGAACACATCCAGGTTGGTTTGGGATGTCTGCAGAGAGGGAAAATTCACAACCCCCCTGGGCAATCTGTTCCAGTGTTCCATCAACCTTACAGGGAAAAAAATGTTTCCTCCTGTTTCCATGGCACTTCCTCTGCTCAGCTTCCACCACTGCCCCTTGTGCTGGCATTGGGCATCCCCCAGCAGAGCCTGGCTCCAGCCTCTGGGCACTCACCCTGCACAGCTTTAGCAACAGCAATGAGGTCACCCTCAGGCTCCTCCTCTCCAGGCTACAGAGCCCTCAGCTCCCCCAGGCTCTCCTCATGAGGAAGATCTTCCACTACATCATTTTTGTGGCTCTGTGCTGGACTCTTTCAAGCAGTTCCCTGTGGTGTTGAACTGAGGGGCCCAGAACTGGACACAATATTCCAGATTGGCCTCACCAGGACAGAGTAGAGAGGGAGGAGAACCTCTCTTGACCTACTAACCACAGCCCTTCTAATCCACCCCAGGATGCCATTGGCCTTCTTGGCCACAAGAGCACATCAGCCATGAGTGATCCTGTAAGATCACTCTAATACTAATACAGCAGCAGTCTCCAAATCTCAGAGGCAGGCCTGGTGCAGATGTGAGATTGAACTCTCTTTCTGGTAGTTGGATGGTTCCAGTCTTCTGATTCACCTCTCTGGGTGTATTCATATCCAGCAACCTTTACAGGTACTTCACTTAAAAAGCCATCCAGTGTCCCACAAGTCCCTCAGTATCTGCTGGGATCCCCAGCTGGTGCCACTTGGCTTCCCCAGGAAGCTGGAGGCTGTTGGCCAGGGCTGGCTTACCCTGATGGGATAGTTGCATACCTGCTTGTACTCTGCACCACCCAGGAGAGGAAAATAAACAGGACTGCAGTCCATATTGCTGCTGCTGAGGCAAGTACAAAGCAGCCTCAATCAGAAGACTATTTCTACTGTTTGAGATTTGAGAGCAAGGAGCATTGTTTGTGTAGTAGTAGCCTAACCCTGATTTGGAGTAGCAAAAAGCTGTTCCTGAGTAGCAGGGAAGACAAAAGTCAAAGGCAAGTGATCATTCCCTCTCAGTCTCCAAAACACTGCCACTGCAGTAGTTTCTGAGGTGCTTTTTTGACTCTGTTATTGTGAGTGCAGTGTTTGCCTCCCAAGAGGCCATCAAACCATTTCTAAGTGCCTGTGTCTTGGCTTATGACTGAAGAAATGAGCATTTTGTTCTGCCCTGTTGTTTAACATTACTCTTCCCTGTCACTGGCAGTAATCTGTCACTGTCACACACTGACAAAACCTTAATCATCCTCTCAGTGGCTGCTTTACCCACATGAAATCAACCAATACATGCTGCATAAAAGCTAACATGGCTCAGCTCAGTCCAGCAGCCAAGAGGCTCAATCACTCCCTGCAACTGCTATCTTTGGTTATATTAGCATTGCATCCTTATGGTTTTGGAAGGCACTTATAGAATCATACAATTGCCAGGCTTGGAAGGGACCTCAAGGATCAGCCAGTCCCAACCCCCTGCCATGGGCAGGGACACCTCACACTACAGCAGGTTGCTCACAGCCACATCCAGCCTGGCTGCAAACACCTCCAGGGATGAGGCTTCCACCACCTCCCTGGGCAACCTGTGCCAGGCTCTCACCACCCTCCTGGGGAACAACTTCTTCCTAACATCCAATCTGAATCTACACATTTCTAGTTTTGCAGCCTGGCTTCTCTTGCTGCTGAGCTCACAGACCTTTATCATTTCAGTTTGCTCTATAATTGAGTGTGCTTGGAGTGAGGAGTTACAGGATTGTTATTGTTTTCCTTCTAACCTTTTTTTCCGCTTGAGTTTCAAGGCTGCAGAACAGTGTCTAGGAGAAGGGGCAGTGGATGGAAACTGCAGCACAGGAGGTTCCACCTCAACATGAGGAGGAACTTCTTCCCTGTGAGGGTTCCAGAGCTCTGGAACAGGCTGCCCAGAGAGGTTGTGGAGTCTCCTTCTCTGGAGCCTTTCCAGCCCCATCTGGATGTGTTCCTGTGTGACCTGTGCTGGATTCTATGGCCCTGCTCTGGCAGGGGGTTGGACTTGATGACTTCTACAAGTCCCTTCCAACCCTTAACATCCTGTGAGCCTTTGATCCTGTGTTGTGATGCAGGCAGCTGCTGCAGCTGTTGTGTGGGTGATGCACTTCCCTGCATAGCTTCCTTCTGCTTCTCCCTGGGGCACCTGCTTGCCTTCCACTCGTGGCAGTGTTGTGCCCAGGCTTCTCCACATCCTTGTGGAGCAGTTTGCTCTGAGTGCTGAATGATTCAGGTGTTTGTGAGGATTAAGACAGACAGCAAGGCCTCTCCTAATGATTCAGTGTAGTAGTTAGGGCTTATTTCTAGGTGGATGTGATCATAGTTTTCCCTTTCTAAATGCATACACCAAGTACAACTCAATTCCACTACCCTATGAATCAGAGGAAGTGCCTCTATGGAAAGGCTGCCGATGTGGGAGTCTCAAGCTGCATTGCTGCAGAGAAGCTGTGACTCTCTCTTAAGTGATTTAGGAAAGTCCATCCTGACAGCTGGCCTCCATGACCTTAGAGGTCCTTTCCAACTCAAATGATTCTCTGCTCTATTACAAATAGAAGAATCAACTCTCTGCACTAGGTACACAGCACAGAGACTCTGCACCACCTCATCACAGGATGGTAGGGGTTGGAAGGGACCTCTGGAGATCTTCAAGGCTAACTGCCCTGTCAGAGCAGGACTGCAGAATCCAGCACAGGTCACACAGAACACATCCAGACAGGACTGGAAAATCTCCAGAGAAGGAGACTCCACAACTTCTCTGGGCAGCCTGCTCCAGTGCTCTGGGACCCTCACAGGGAAGAAGTTCCTCCTCATGTTGAGGTGGAGCCTCTTGTGCTGAAGTTTCTATCCATTGCTTCTTGTCCTGTCACAGGGCACAAGTGAGCAGAGGCTGTCCCTTCCTTCCTGACACTCAGACCTCAGATATTGATAGGCATTGATCAGATCCCCTCTCAGTCTTCTCCTCTCCAGACTGCACAGCCCCAGGGCTCTCAGCCTCTCCTCCCCAGGCAGTGCACCACTCCCTTCAGCATCCTGTAGCCCTCTAATGGACTCTCTTGAGTAGATCCCTGCCCTCTTGAACTGGGGATCATGAAGATAATCATGAATAATAATCATGAAGATGGGGGGGAAAAGGAATCTTGTTTCACTTTGAAAGAGTTGCTGGGAGGAAGCAGCAGAGCTACAGCTTTCTGCTTGGCTGGGAAACATCATTTAGATCCTTGGACATCTCTCTTTTGGGTATTTTCACAACCTGCTTTTATAGCAAACTAAAGAGGAAGGGGAGAGATGAATTTTCAATTCTGTTATGGATCAAACTTTTTAGGGGTAACTCACAAAGAGATTCATGTGACAGCTCCCCCACAGCCCCAAGGCTGCACACCTAAAATTAGAACCACTTGGTTCAGAGGAGACAGCAACAGAGAAGGCTGGAGGATGGTTTCCATGCAGTGGAAATCAGTAAGCTTTCACAGCTCCCAGCAGAGCCTGTTCCAGCAGAGGACTTGGCTCCTTAGCTGCACACAAGGCTTGTTGTCAAAGGTGGCTCTTCTTGGAGAGGCATGCCAGGGTTCACAAGCTGCTGGGCAGCTCCAGAGTGAAAGAGAGAAGGCTGAAAGCTCCAGGGAAAGCCTCAGGTTTTCTAGTGCCTTATTCCTTACTCAGAACTAGATAAGCATCATGAAACACCTCGAGGGAGACCTTCCACAGGAAACTTGGTATCTGGTGTCAGAGCTCCAGCCCTCTGCTCATCCTCATGGCCCTTCTCTGGACACCTTCCAGGTCCTTCCTGTGCTAGGGGCTCCAGAAGGTGGGTTTCTGTTTTGGTGTAGCCAGTAAAGCAGAAAGGTTTGATCCTGCTGTGGAGGTGTATAGCAGAGATCCTTGTAGAAGGGATTTTCATGCAGCTTAAATGCAGTAATGGAGATTTGCTGCTGCAGAGACCAAATCCATGGTGATGAGAAACTCAGGCAGCAGAGAGTCATTGGGATGTGGACACTCATCATAATAAAAAGGCAGCATGGGAATATTTGTAGTTGTTTAAGGTTTAGAAGAGGCTGGTTCTAAATCACCTCTGCTCCCAGCACCAAAGGGACCCTCTGTCAGAGAGACCTTTCATCAACCCCCTTAGAAACTGGTTTTATTCCAGATCCATGTGTGTGAGTTGCTCTTGTACAAATCCTTGGGTTACAGCTAGGTGCTGAAAAGGAGGAGAAACCAAAATCAACTGCCCCCCAAACCCTGCTGTTCCACGATGAGCCACACTCCTGGAGCTGACATCTCCTCCAGAAATCTTTCATTTTCATGTTTTCAGACTCACTTTGTCTGGAAATTGCTCTGGAAAGGCAGAACTGCCAGAGTGAAGAAATTCATGATGGCCAGCCAAGGCCATGGCATCAGAATGATGTGTGCAGCCAGGGCTCACTCTCTTCTCTCTGTCCTGGGACATGGGTGCTGTAATCTTGTTGTAGCCTTCCAGTGCCTGAAGGGAGCCTACAGGTAAGCTGGCAGTCATAGGGCTGGAGGGAATGGATCCAAACTAGAAATGGGTAGATTCAGCTTGGATGTCAGGAAGAAGTTCTTCCCCATGAGGGTGGTGAGAGCCTGGCACAGGCTGCCCAGGGAGGTGGTGGAAGCCTCATCCCTGGAGGTGTTTGCAGCCAGGCTGGATGTGGCTGTGGGCAACCTGCTGTAGTGTGAGGTGTCCCTGCCCATGGCAGGGGGGTTGGAGCTGGCTGAGCCTTGAGGTCCCTTCCAACCCTACCAATTCTGTGATTTTATGTGGGTTGGAAGGGACCTTAAAGATCATCCAGTTCCAACCCCCCTGCCACTGGATCAGGCTGTTCAAAGCCCCATCCAACCTGACACTTCCAGGGAGGAGGCATCCACAGCTCCTCTGGGCAGCTTGGGTTTCATCCACCACCTCCTGCAAATCCTTCTCTACAAGTCTGCTCTCAGTGCTCTTGGGTCCAACATCTCTCCACTATGTTTTCAGCTGCAGTAACCTGCACCTAGTGATGAGCCTGATCTGTGTGCTTCCAGTGAACAGGCACCAGCTGTCCTGGCCAGTTTTCCCAACACAACAGCATAAAAATTGCTCCTATTGACTTCAGTGAATGCCCCCAGACACATGAAAGAGGCAGGGTTTCCTTTCCCATCTGTTCAAGTGCAACAAATACTGTCTGAATGTAGGTGCTGCTAATTCATGCCAGTTGGGGGTTGTTTGGATGTGCTGTTGTGTATCGGAGCTCATCTGTCATCAGACCGTGCTCCTGGGGCTGCTTTCATCCACTGGCAGTCAGGATGCTTTGAGGCAGGAGGGGCTTGCTTTGTCTGGCTTTTTGTTAGGTTCTTGTTATGGCAGGTAGGGTCTGGGAGGAAGAAGAGCAGTTCCTTTCCATGTAAGTGGGAAAACAGAGTTGCAGTGTGAATGAGATCAGTGTCACAGGGCACCTGCTGCCAAGGAAATACACTGCATTTGGGAAGTAAGATCAGTTTTCTCCTGTTGCAGCTTCTCTGTCTTAATTACATGTTAGAGTCATAGTATCATAGTATCAGGGTTGGAAGGGACAACAAGGATCATCTAGTTCCAACCCCCCTGCCATGGGCAGGGACACCCCACACTAGATCAGCCTGGCCAGAGCCTCATCCAGCCTGGGCTTAAACACCTCCAGGGACAGGGCCCCAACCACCTCCCTGGACAACCCATTCCAGGGCTTCACCACTCTCATGGGGAAGAACTTCCTCCTCACCTCCAGCTTCATTCCATTCCCCCTAGTCCTATCACTACCTATCCAGAGGAAAGAGCAGCAGGAGGGGAAGCTGCTGTTACAAAACACTTGGGCACAGATGGTATTCAGAACGATCTTCACAAGTGATAGCAGGATGACTCTTGATGCTCTCATTAGCACCGCAGGTCACACTGGAGCACAAGGATGCCCATGCCTGAGGCAGTCATCCCTTCCTGCTCCCATCACTTTCTCAAGCAGACCTTAAACCTGAGAGACAGGATATTCTTTGTGGCTGACACTGTGCATTGAGTGAGAAGCAAGGAAAAGTGGGTGATGATGAAACCCTTGTCACTTACGAGTGCCTGAGGCCCACACCGGTGTGAGGTGTCTGACCCATTGCAGCACCCCTCAGGAGATCAGGCACGAGCTAGCCAGCCTTTGCCACTTGAAAATGGATTTGAACCATATGGTTGTCAGCCTCATAACGGGAGTTCAGCTGGGTCCCAGGTCCTGCTTCTAACAATCACAAAACCATAGAACTGTCAGGGCTGGAAGGGACCTCAAGGCTCAGCCAGTTCCAAGCCCCCTGCCATGGGCTCACACCACAGCAGGTTGCTCACAGCCACATCCAGCCTGGCTGCAAACACCTCCAGGGATGAGGCTTCCACCACCTCCCTGGGTAACCTGTGCCAGGCTCTCACCACCCTCATGGGGAACAACTTCTTCCTCACAGCCAATCTCAATCTACCCACTGCTAGCTTTCCTCCCTTCCCCCTATCCTATTACTTGAATTATTTCTAACATTTTTGCATCTCTCATAAATTTGGAGCTGATTGTAAGCCTGGCTCTGACCTTTCCCAAAGTCTGGGCATGCTGAGGTGGTTATTATAGGGTTGTGAGGCCAAAAAGGACAGGCAACACTTAGTAAACCTCCACAAATAAAGAGAGAAAAAGCCCTAAGGAGCACAAAACATTTTCATGTCACATATTTGATGTGGCCCAAACCCAAAGGACAGTGACTGGTGTAAGGTCCTTGAGGACTCTTATTTATTCTGTGAAGTTCTGCATGGGACAGCAATGTGCCTTGTGGCCAAGAGAGCCAAGGGGGTCCTCAGGTGCAGCAAGAGAAGTGTGGCCAGCAGGGCTAGGGAAGTTTTTCTCCCTCCCTACTCTGCCCTGCTGAGACCACACCTTGAGTCCTGTGTCCAGTTCTGGGCTCCCCAGTTCCAGAGAGACAGAGACCTGCTGGAGAGAGTCCAAGGGAGAGCCAGGAGGATGCTTAGGGGACTTGAGCATCTCCCCTGGGAAGAGAGGCTGAGAGCCCTGGGGCTGTTTAGTCTGGAGAAGAGAAGGCTGAGAGGGATCTGAGATCTGAGAGGGGTCTATCAATAGCTGAGGGATGGGGGTCAGGTGGAGGGGGCCAAGCTCTTCTCAGTGGTGCACAGTAACAAGAGAAGGAACAACGGGTTCCAGCTTGAACATAGAAGATTTCATCTCAGCATGAGGAGAAACTTCTTTAGAGTGAGGGTGGCAGAGCCCTGGAGCAGGCTGCCCAGAGAGGTTGTGGAGTCTCCTTCTCTGGAGCCTTTCCAACCCCACCTGGATGCATTCCTGTGCAGACTGCCCTGGGTGATGCTGCTCTGGCAGAGGGGTTGGACTGGATGCTCTCTGGAGGTCCCTTCCAACCTCTGATGTACTGTGAGGCTGTGACCCCTGTGGTAAGCAGAAGAGGCCACAGAGTCACACAGGCTTGCTCCATTTTTCCAGAGGGGTTGGTAAGGTCGGTTAGGGACCCTCCCTGGTGCTGTGTCTCTTGGCTATGGAAGGAAGGAAACAAAAGCAAACTATTCTGCTGGAAAATCAGCATTCAGTCAAGTTGATTTTTGTTCTACAAAAGCTCTTAGGAGCTTTGGGAAGAGAATGGCTGCCTTTGCTTTGCTCCTTGCCCAGCAGGAAGGACCTCATGAGGAGGGGCATTGGAAATGAAAGGTAGCTCTTTAAAACAGGACTCCATTCACAGTGACAGCTAAGGGTGGTTCGCTCCTGCACCTCTGCCAGTGTTTGTTCCAGGTTCAGTATGTGAGCTAAGGTAGTTCACTCCCCACCTGGAGCACTGTGTCCAGTTCTGGAGCCTCAGTTACAGGAAACATCTGGAGGTGCTGGAAGGTGTCCAGAGAAGGGCCACAAGGATGAGCAGAGGGCTGGAGCTGCTCTGCTGTGAGGACAGACTGAGGGAGTTGGGGTTGTGCAGTCTGGAGAAGAGAAGGCTCCAAGGAGACCTCATTGTGGCCTTCCAGTATCTGAAGGGGGCTACAAGAAAGCTGGGGAGGGACTTTGGAGGGTGTCAGGGAGTGATAGGAGTGGGGGGGATGGAGCAAAGCTAGAAATGGGGAGATTGAAATTGGATGTTAGGAAGAAGTTGTTCCCCATGAGGGTGGTGAGAGCCTGGCACAGGTTGCCCAGGGAGGTGGTGGAAGCCTCATCCCTGGAGGCTTTGAAGGCCAGGCTGGATGTGGCTGTGAGCAACCTGATCTAATGTGAGGAGTCCCTGCCCATGGCAGAGGGATTGGAACTGAATGCTCCTTGAGGTGCCTTCCACCCCTGGCAGTTCTGTGACTCTAAGTGCTGTTGCAGCCACATCCCAGCTCAGTGCTGCAGCGTGCCCAGAGGTGTGCCCAGAAATGTCAGCAGTAGAATTAGCAACCTGCACTTAAAAATATCAGACTGTAAAGGTTATAAGGAAGAATCCTGCTTACCTTTTGGGTATTTTTGGTCCTCAAGGCCAGCTCCTGACAGGCAACTGTGTGTCATTCTGGTGCCCTGGCCAAGACTGGTCTCTGCCTGAGCTACTCATCTTGCAGAGTGAAAGCAGTCACTGCTCCAGTGACCTTGCCTCAGAATACTTTGAGATGCAGCTGGGAATACCCAGAAACAAACCAAACAAATGACACTGTTCTTGCTTTAGCTGCTATTTCCTGCTAGTGTACAACAATTAACAAGTGCTAGGGGGCAAAAGGAAACTAATCCATGTCTTGGAAAGCAGAGTGCTGTTGTGTCAAACCTCCTGGGTAACCTCAGCTGCCCCAGTGCATTCCAGGCAAGGCAAGCTGGCTCAGAGATAGCAAGGGCTCAGGTTCTATGGGATCCATGTGCTACCAGATCTGCCCTTTGAACTGCATCCAGGAGGGAGGAGGCCAGCAGGGCAGCTGCTGGGGAGCCAGGGAAAATGTTCCTACCAGTCAAGCAGATCTGGCTGAGGGCTGGCCAGGTGCAGGTCAAGTTGTAGCTATCTGAAATGTGTAGGGAGTCTGGGAGCACAGGACCCCATCCCCACAGCCAACCTGAAGCTGGAAAGATTAAGGGAATGGGGAAAGAAAAGGAAACAAGGCTTCCTAAATGACAGTTGGAGTGGTCACTAGTGACTGAATATAGTGTGAGAGAGACAATAATTGAGTAGAGAAAGAGGGAGAGTGTGCAGGAGAGAGAGAGAAGGAGGGGGAGAAAGAAAGAGGGAGGGAGGGAAAGAAAGAGGGTGAAAGCAAGCAAGCTAGCTAGCTGGGGAGGGACATTTCCCAAGGGCTTGTTAGGATAGCATGCGAGGGAATGGATTGAAGCTTGAGGAGGGCAGACTGCAGATTAGGAAGAAATTCCTCACAGTGAGGGTGGTGAGACACTGGCACAGGTTGCCCAGGGAAGCTGTGGATGTCCCCTCCCTGGAGGTGTTCAAGGGCAGGTTGCATGAGGCCTTGTGCAACCTGGGCTAGTGGGAAGTGTCCCTGGCATTGCCAGAGGGGTTGGAGCTAGATGATTTTTAAGGTCCCTTCCAATCCAGGCCCTTCTACGATTTCATTTGTGCTCCTGAGCTGTGTTTTTGGAGAGCAGAGAGAATCCTGTGCTGCTTCTCCAGTGCTTAGTGTTCCACATGTAGCTGTAGCTCAAGGCTGCAGGTGAACCACAGCTCTGCACACCAGATGTTGTGTGAGGATGTTTTAAGAAACTTCCTTCCAGGTTCTGTTATTACTTATCCCAGTGCAAAACTGCAAACCAGCCTGGAGCTTCATTACAGCAACACCTGACAGTGACTGACAGTAGGATTTGGACTCCAGCAGGGAGCATCCAGTTTGATGCCTAAGCATCGCTGCTTGGGTGATGGCCAAGCAAGGGGGTGGGGGTCAGGAGGAAGGTGCCAGGCTGCTCTTGGTGGTGGCCCAGTGATAGGACAAAGAACAATGGGTACAAGCTGATGGCACCTTAACAGGAGGAGACACTTCTGTATGGGGAGGGGGACAGAGCCCTGGAGCAGGCTGCCCAGAGAGGTTGTGGAGTCTCCTTCTCTGGAGGAATTCAAACCCCACCTGGATGTGTTCCTGTGTGACCTGCCCTGGGTGACTCTGCTCTGGCAGGAGGGTTGAATTCCATGATCTCTGGAGGTTCCTTTCCAACCCCTACCATTCTGTGAGTCTGTGATTTGTGATGTCTAGTTTGCAATGCTGGGTGAAATCTGTATCCTGTCTTTGGACATCTTTCCTGTTCTGGAATGTGACTTGAATATTTTTCCTCATATGTGTGTGAAATGAAATCCAAAGGATAATCTTTCACTCGGGCTTGTTCCAACCTTCATTCCAGTGTATTAACCTCTCTATTTTAGCCTTCCAGTAATTTGGGGGGAGGGAGAATCTATTAGTCTCCAACTCTTGAATTCTGTTTGGCCATGAAAGATCTCTTGTGCATCCTGGGGCAACCTGCAAACTCCAGGCTATTGCCTCCCCTGCTGCTTCTGTGCTCATGGCACTGCTGGCACCAGGTGAAGTGTCTGTGGCTGGTTAAACTGAAACAGGCAAAGAGATGCTCACGTTAAGAATACAGAATTCACCAGGTTGGAAAAGACCTTTGAGATCATTGAGTCCAACCTATCACCCAACACCATCTAATCAACTAAACCATGGCACCAAGTGCCTCATCCAGGCTCTTTTTGAACACCTCCAGTGATGGTGACTCCACCACCTCCCTGGGCAGCACATCCCAATGGCCAATCTCTCTTGCTGGGAAGAATTTCTTCCTAACATCCAGCCTAACCCTCCCCTGGCACAGCTTGAGACTGTGTCCTCTTGTTCTGGTGCTGGTTGCCTGGGAGAAGAGACCAACCCCCACCTGGCTACAACCTCCCTTCAGGTAGTTGTAGAGAGCAATGAGGTCTCCCCTGAGCCTCCTCTTCTCCAGGCTAAGCAACCCCAGCTGCCTCAGCCTCTCCTCACAGGGCTGTGCTGCACTTTGATAACTTGCAGTTATGCACAGGGAGATGTTAGGTTATGGTTGGACTCAGTCCCAAGGGCTTTACCAATCAGGTGATTGTATGATCACTCTTCACAGCAGTGAATGCCACCTACAGCTTCCTTCACAGCTGAAGCCTGGACACTTGCTGTGACAAAGTAAACTGAGAGTTCCTCCCCCCCAGCCATGGGGGAATGAGGAAGGGAAGCATAGGGCTAAGAAAACAAAAAAACCCAAAGGAAAGGCAAAGTTGTTGTGGTTCAGAGTAGTCTTGGATTGATTCACTAAAGGAATCTTCTTAGGTCATGACCCCCTGAGCCACCTGAAGCAAGAGAGTGCTTGTGGTTGGTTACCCTTCTCTCTAGAGCTGCTCATGCTTTACTGGCAGGAACACACAACTTGTGCAAAGATGAGCTTGGGCCAAATGTGTATTGCAGCTGCCTAGGTGTGGAGCAGAGAGAGCCAGCACTGGGCTCATCTCTGGACTTGCTACAACAGGGCTTGGGATTCTCATTGTTCCCTGATACAAAAGGTTAGCTTGAGCCCAGCTGCTTTTCATTCTGCTGACTTTCAGCTGTTCTCAGCCACCCTGGCAAGGTCAGTGATGTGCAGCTAGGTGATGTGTAACTAGGGCCAGCTCAGGATTCTGTGGATAGTCCACCAAGACAACTCCTGAACTGCATGCAAAATGTTGCCCTCAGAGGCAGTCAGCTTAGGTGGAGAAAAATCCTCCTAGGTCTGAGGCTCTGGCTGAGCTCAAAGGAAGGTGACTGGAAGCAAGGTGAGCCAGGGAGTTTATTTTATGCAAAATAGAAACATGTTAACAGGAGAAAATACTGCTGCTCTTATGGTACAACCTGAATAACCAACAGGAGACTTTATTTTACAGGTCTGCAGGTAGTGCAGGGTTTAATTACATGTACAGGACTAAAAAGAGCAGAGACAGCTGTACACATACAGCAGGTGTTGGGGGCTTCCCTGCAAACTCAGGATTTCTGTGTCCCTCCCTTCTGTGCCTCAGGTTTTATTACCTCTGACTCCATTTACAAAAGAGAAAAACCACAAACAAACAAAAGCAAAACCTCACACAAAGTATTGAAGTGGTTTCATGATGATTGCCTGGGTTTGACAAAGTGGAGAGGGGCTGTGCCTTTACAAACAGATAGACAGATTCAAATCCCCAAGAGAAACCCCAAACCCCATCTCTCCCCATGTTTTCCTCCCTTCCCTTTCTCTTCCCCCTAGCCTACACTCAAATTCATGCAGCATTTGGTAACTTAACTCCTCCCAAGTCACAGGTAAGTTACAGAGCTTGGCTCAGGTTGTCCTCAACAAAGCCATGAAGCTGGAAAGTTGTCTCCAGCAAAAGCATTTGAACCTATACCATGGCTGCTCTGATGCTGCTCTTGCTGCTAGGGAGTGGGGAGAGGACAAGGAGACAATGTGAACATGATCTGGGTTGGGAGGTTTGCAAATCACAGAATCATCCTAGAATGGCTTAGGTCAGAAGGGACCTCAGGGATCCTCTACTCCAAACTCCCCACCACGGGCAGGGACACCTCTCAACTACACTCAGCTGCTCAAGGCCTCATCCAGCCTGGCCTTCAGCACCCCCAGGGAGGAGGCAGCCACAGCCTATTCCAGACTCTCACCACCCTTGTACTGAAGAACGACCTCAGCTCCCATCTAACCCCGCTTCAAACCATAGCCCCTTGCCCTGTCTCTAGCGCCCCTCATGACAAGTCCCTCTCTCAGTGAGAGCCCAACTGGAGAGAATGAAGATGCAAGATGATTTATTACTCTTCTTGCTAGCAGTCACACAAGGGCCAGGAATTAATGCATCTCTCAAGATTATTCCCACTTGAGACTGTAGAGGACACAGATCAAAAGGCAAAGGGAGCAGTACCTGCCTCATCAGCTGCTGGACAGCTGACTGTCTTTGGGCAAGGGAACTCTGCTGGGAAAAGTGCAGCTTCTCTCCCTGACAGTCACTGATCACTGTGCCACAGATGAAAGTCTCACTCTCACTGTCAGATGAGTTGGCAGGCAGAGTGCAAGAGGGGCTGTGTACCCCACACACTGCTGTGGGCAGCAGACATGCAGTAAATCCTGCACCCTTGTTATGTACTAGCACCTGTGAGCAAATGTGGCCTGCCCAGCTTTACAGCCCAGCTAGGACTAGAAGCCTAGGAAAGGACACTGGGCTGCAGCTGGAGGTGTCAGATCCAAAGCAAACAGCTGCAAGAGCACAAGGACCAAGTGTTAAGCTGCTTGGAATCTCAACAAGGGTGACAGTGTTGCTAAAGTGCTTGGGTTGATTACATTAACAAAAATTAATACCAATCAGAGTCCACCAAAGTGAAACCAGCAAACTGCTAACACAAACTCCATTAAGTTACTGTACAAATACAATAACAGACCAACAAAAGAAAGAGAAATAAATTAAACCAAACACTGCCAGCAAAGGACAAGTGCCCAGCCCACACTCAGGCTTTCCAGCACACTCAGCTGTAAGATGCTGCTTGCTCCTGGCAGCTACAAGCAGCAAACATTAAGAGAGACTGAACAAGGAGGGTCTGCTGCTGAGAGGCAGCTGTGAGCTGTCAGCTCAGGTCCCTGCTGTACAGATGGGTGAATGAAATGCAATGTCTGAAGACAAAAGGCAGGTTGTGGGAGCACTTTAGACCCCAGCATGTAAGAGGAATTTCAGTTCCAGCTTAGTTAGGTCTTTAATATCTTTATTAAATCTAATCCCTGCTAGTTTATTTTCTTTGCTCCAGCTGCTAATGGAACAAGGCCTCTAAGATGTAATCTACTGCTCTGTGGGGCCTGTGAATGATTACAGTAAAAGTGGCAGGAGGAATCTTGGGACTTGATTTCAACAAGGTGTTCTTCTTCACTGGTCTGGCCTCTCCCTCAGCTCCCTCTTCTGCCTCCCTCTGCTATGGCCCCAAAAATAGAAGTTACATAAAATCCTGACAGCCTGTTCTAGGAAGCATAAAAGCTGAGGGCTGAACTCATTCTCCACCTGATTCATTGGGTTCAGCAGGAAAACAGCACAGGACAAAATCGCTTTTTGCTAAGGAAGAACAAAGTAATGGATCTAGAAATGGACAACACAGCTCAGCAACAGCAGGTGAAAGAGAGAACTTCAGATGGCCTTAGGCCTGCTGACACTGTAAACCCACTCATGTCAGGGAATCATAATGTATCATTAGACATCTGTGCCACGAGTTTGTTCCCTAGTTGCTGGCTGGAAAGCTTTTTATTGTCCTAGATATTTTTCCATCCGTTCCTAAGTTTGTCTGAGGGTTGGACTCCAACTTTCAGAAGTCCCTTCCAACCCCTAACCCCTCCTGTGCTCTAAGGGACTGGCAATCTCTCCCCCAGCAGAAGAGAACAAGGATTATGGCTTACTTAAGCACAACACTTTAGAACCTAGGATTGTTCCTGGGAGGATCCCAGTCCTGCAGACCTGGATTTGACATAGGAATTGTGCTGCCTGCACTGGCAGCCTTCAGGCTGCCCTGATGGACAGCTTTTGCTGGACCCAAGTCAAGACATTGAGCACACAGAATCACAGCATGTTAGGGGTTGGAAGGGACCTCCACACATTGAGTCCAACCCCCCTGCCAAAGCAGGATCACCTAGGGCAGGCTGCACAGGAACACATCCAGATGGATTTTGGAAGTCTCCAGAGCAGGAGACTCCACAACCTCTCTGGGCAGCCTGTTCCAGGGCTCTGGCACCCTCACCATAAAGTGCCTCCTCCTGCTGAGGTGGAAGCTCAGTATCCTTTCCCTGGGCATCACTGAAAAGAACCTGGCCCCCTCATCCTGGCACCCACCCCTCAGATACATTGATCAGATCCCTCTCAGCCTTCTCTTCTCCAGACCAGACAGCCCCAGGGCTCTCAGTCTCTTCACAGCAGCAATCTTTACCCCAATTGGCTCCTCTCCAGCAGATCCCTGTCTCCCTTGAACCGGGGAAGCCCAAAACTGGACACAGTATTCCAGGTGTGGTCGCTTCACAGCGGAGCAGAGGGGAAGGAGAACCTCCCTGGAGCTGTAGATGGGACAGAAGTTACAGAACTGTGCCCACAATCAATTGTGTTTTGTTAGCCAAAATAAAATGATCCTTAGCATGAAGTGAGCACTCCACAGCTTTGCAGAGCTGATGTCAGCTCACTGCTGTTGGACTTGGTGTGATACTCATGCTGGGACCTTTCCATGAGCTACGGTTTGCACTGCCTTATTGAACAGCTCTGCTAGCAATTTTCCTCTCACTTATCTGTGTTTTACACTCTAGAGCAGTCCTGCAGCTGGAGAAAAGCAGAGCATTACATTCATACCCACTCATATGATTCATGTTTTGAAGAGCAGGTTTCTGGTAAGCAAATTCAAATGTGGAAAACCATCTCCTAAAAGCCAGCTGATCTTAAATTAATTGCAATGGAGACTTACATCAGGTATCAACATGAGCTCTCACCCTTCCAATAACACTCCTGTGAATATAATCCTTGTGTTGCTTGTTTTAAACTTGAAGCATGTTCAGCAGTAAACTGAAGTACAGCCCTTGGGAGCAGCACTAGTTAATGTCAGTCCAGAAAGTGCCTTCATTCACAGTGAGGACACCTGCCTAACCTTCCCAGGCAAGTGATGGTTATTCTCTTTTCACAGGGAAATTCTGATTGCTTACCAATCAAGCCCCTGAAGAAGGCTTTGCAGGTTTAGCTGTTCAGTGGAGAAGCTGCTGGGCCTCAGAGCTGAGGGTAAAGTCTTCTCTGAGACAGAACATTTCATTCTAACCTCAATACAAGGACCAGAGCTGCATCCCGAGTCTGGAGCTTGCAGAGCAGCCTTCATCCGTGGGAGTGATCTCAGCAGACCACTACTGGTGCCCCAGGTAGGTACTCTAAGGTTACATTCTCTGTTTGCTGGTATAACAATAGGATGAGTCACAAACAGTGCCAGATGAAAAGTCCACTTCTGATTCTCATTCCATGTAAAGTGCTACCTTGGTTTACAAAACAGCCATTGCTAAACCCAGCTGAGCTCCACCTGAAGTTGCAGTCAAAGCTACTACTTCATTTTCACCATGACTTAACAAAACATATTCACATTCACAGTAGATTACAATGCAAGGGGGGGAAAACCAAGAAAGGTCCAAAAAAGGTCATTCTCTTTCCTACAGAAGACTAAAAATGCAAGATCTAGCTGCACTTCAAAAGCCATTGCTCAGAAGGGAGTGGCAGCCAGGGAGGGGCCAGCTCTTCAGCTCTTCTGTGCAAGAGCAGAAGGGCCAGAAGCAACCTTGGCTACCACATACCTAATGAAAGTGAGTGAAGGAAACTGAACAGCTGGAAATAATGGAAATGACTTTTGTGAGCTGAGAACACCTCCTTGTAAACACTACAGCCAGCAGCCAGGCTGAAGGCAGCACGGGGCTTTGCTGCTGACTTCAGTGCAACAGCAACTTGGCTACTGGAGTTCAAGGATTGTCTAAGTGTCAAAGCAAGCAAAGTAGTGACCCAGTGTTAGCACTGCCTCAACCTGCTTTCAATCCCTTCTCATGCACTCTTGACACTTCCTCCTACATTCATTCTTTGCCAGATGCCACTGTGTGACTTCAGCAATTTTCTTGGCCAGTGCATTCCTAGTGCCAGCCAGGCTTACCCAGGAAATCAGACTTCAGCCTTCTGAGGTCTTTAAAACCAGACACTCCAGAGCCCTGCTTCTCTGCTGACCCAAATGCTGTCACACCTGGCCAAACTGCTAGGGCTGATTTACACCTGGCAGTGCTTGTGAAGTAATGGTTGGGGTGTACTCAGTGGTGGTGAGAGGAACTGGGCTCTGTCTTGAGGCATTAAAATGGGACCTCCAGGCCTTCAGCAAACAGCAGGATCTAGACCTTGCCTCATGTACTGGAGAAGGGCTGCAGCTGCAGTCCTGATGGACACGTCACATGAGAGCAGGGCTGCAATCTCTGCACACCCAACTGAGTAACCAACCTGGGGTGCAGTTCTAGCAGAGAGATCAGCTCAGTGGTGTGGTTTCTCTCTCTGTCATCTGGCTTCTCTCACTCCCTTTACACTGAGCTATCAGCTGTACTGCCTTCACCACAGACTGCCCATAGAGGATGACTCAGTTCCATTGTCATTTAAATCCTTCTCTGGGAATTTTTGGCCTCAGGAGATGCACTGCAAGGTTTTTAAGAGCCCAAAGATTAAAATGATTTTGGAGGAGTCTCTCTTACAGCAATACATTAAAAATAAATCACCCCCTCTCCAACCCTAATTCCACTCAGCATGGAGCAGAGTGGGCTTGGTTTGTTTTCCTTCCACTTCAGCAGCTGTCAGGATGTACTTAAAGGAATGCTTTGTAAATCAACACACCCCAAAAGCTTAGAAACAGTTTTGCCCTAAATGCAATGAACACTTCCATAGGGAAACAAACCTTACTCTAGTTGGGCTGGGCTGTAACAGTTGACATCCAAACCTTGTTACCTGTCAGTGTTAGTCCATGGAAATGCCACTAAAATCTGACTGCAATTAGGGCTCCTCAATAGGACTTAAAAACTACAAAGGACTCCCCCCACCCCCACCCCAAGGTAAAGTTCTGTGTGTCAAAAACGGAGGGTTCTGGTCAGTGATGACATGGACCAGGAGACAGAGAGGATCCTTGTGCAGCCACACAAGATGCAGAAGTCAGTTCAGGGAGGCCCAGCAGCTCCTTGTGGTTGCAGCAGTGGTGTGCGTGGAGGTCGCCGGTGGCCCAGTCACTCTCTTGACTGATAGAATAAAATATAGCCAGACTCTGAATTCTTTGATATGTCAGATGTCAGCCCATAGAACTCCTCAATAGCCTGAGCATCTATTTTCTGTGGAAGAAAGGAAAGGGGTGGTTTGTTGTGCTTGGCTTTGCTGTTAGGTAACAAGAAACAGGAGAAATGGGTTAAATGGCTGCAGAAACAAGAGCTGGGGTCTGTGTTGCAAGGCAGCAGTGAGCAAGTTCTGGTCATGACTTAAGCACTGAAAGGATCATGCTCAAGGGCTGAGCCCTACTGCTCTCATCATGGAAGTCACCAGAATCAGAGTCATAGAATGGCTTGGGTTGGAAGGGACCTCCAAAGGTCACCGAGTCCATCCCTGAGCATTCCTGAGTTAGGCTTTTTGCAGCAAGAGAGAGAGACTCCTTGGCATGTGGCACTGAGCATGGTGCAAACACCTAAGTGTCACCAGCTGAAGTTCCCAGGGACCCTCTTCCAGACATGCTCTACCCAATGTCCCACTGCTCACTTTCCTGCTGCTGGGCAATCAGACTCCAGGCTCCAGTTTTGCCCAGGTGCCACAATGACACAGAGGGTTTGCTTTAGAATGATTGCAGAATGCTGAGGCAGACTCTGCAATAGCTGTGGGCCAGACCTTGCTCTAGTTTACACTCAAAGCCAGACTGGCTGCAGCACCCAGACTTCCTTGTAACTTCTCAGTGGTTCAACAATGAACATTCTCCAGCAGTGTTAGCTTTGCACAGTCCAATTTTGCCCAGTGCTGTTGCCAAGGGTTGCAACATAGCTGCTGAAGGTTTTAGTGAATTCAATTGATTTCATTAGATCTAGAAAACACTCCAAAGTAAGCTCCTTCAGAGTGATACTACACATGTCTGAAAACAGGAGTGAAATCTACAGGCTTGATGATGTTGTTTGCAGCCTTCCTTTCTAACATTGCTGAGCTAGACATCACACTACAGTCACACTGTGGCTGTGCAGGCTGCTAATCCAAACCCAGATCTGGATCAGAATTTGAACTTCCAATAGAGAACATGCAGACCAAAAGCTGTGCTTGTGACCTTCAGCATACTGACCTCTACAATGTCATCATCAAAGAGGAGCCAAAATCCATGACTCTTCACAATAGTGATATAATGCCCCCGGTTGGGTCCGCTAGAAGGCAAACAAAAGAAGCACAACCCCCAGAATATTAGAAGGTAATGAGTCCAGTTTGATCAGCCACACCTCTGCATGCATGAGGAGAGAAGTAGAACTGTTATGAGTCAGAGTGTTAGGGGTTGGAAGGGATCTTGAAAAGCTCATCCAGTGCAACCCCCCTGCCAGAGCAGGAGCACCCAGGGCAGGTCACCCGGGAACACACCCAGGTAGGTTTTGAGTATCTCCTGAGAAGGAGGCTCCACAACCCCCCTGGGCAGCCTGCTCCAGTGCTCCATCAACCTTACAGGGAAAAAAATGTTTCCTCCTGTTTCCATGGCACTTCCTCTGCCTCAGCTTCCACCCCTGCCCCTTGTGCTGGCATTGGGCATCCCCCAGCAGAGCCTGGCTCCAGCCTCTGGGCACTCATCCTGCACAGCTTTAGCACCAGCAATGAGGTCACCCTCAGGCTCCTCCTCTCCAAGCTCCAGAGCCCTCAGCTCCCCCAGGCTCTCCTTGTAAGGAAGATGTTCCACTGCCCTAATCAAGACAGCAGCTAACTCACCCCTGGTGGTACATTTACTGACTTGTTGCAGAGGTTTTTTCACCTCTGCCACTACCATTTGGAAATTCACCTACAGAACATTTCCCAACTTGCTTGGGGCAGGCCAACATATTTCAACCATTAGGAACTAAACTTGAGGAGGAAAACTGTTTGATGCCAACCATGAGCCTTTAGTTAGACAGCCTTTGAGAAGAGGGAGAACCAAGCTGTGTTCCTGGAGCACCAAGGACTTGTCTGTTGCACAGCTGACAGCACCCCAGGGGAGAGGCTGTATTAGAACTATCATTTTCATTGCCTGGACAGCAGAGCAAGCTGCTCTGGTGTAGGGCCTGCATGCTAGCAGTGTCCAGCCCTCACAGAGGCCTGGCTGATGAGAAAGGAGGCAGCTCCAGTAATTCCAGCCAGCCCTGGGACTCCTGAAGGCTTGAGACATCACTTTTTATACAAGTGCAGATTTACAATGAGGGAGAGTGGCTAAGAGGCTCAGGCCAAGGCATGGGGAAGTTGGTGCTGCAGCAGGGTTTATGTCTTCCCTCCTGCCCTCCCCCTCATTCTGTCTCAAGGTGTACAGGAGAGCAGCTCACCTCCCACAGTGCACAACAACAGCCACCAGGTCGTACATCCGGTCCAAGTTGACAGCGTCGCCGGAGGTGTTGAAGAGCCGTAACTCCAGCGGGAACACCACGCGGTAGGACAGCTTGGTGTACCTGTGCAACTGCTCCATGTACTTGAATCTCTTCAGGTGTAAGGCAAGGATCATTGGCAGTTTTTTCACTCTCATCCTGGGAAACCATCAGAGTGCAGATGATAAAGGCCTGCCCAGGTCAGAGCCATCCTGCCCTTCGCTACTGAGGAAAGGTTTGCTTTATAAAGCTCTTCCTAAGTGTCAGCAGACAGCTAACAAACTTCTGGATGGAGAGACCTGGCCCACACAGACTGCAGCTGGGCTGCAAAGCTTCCACATGCCTAAACACAATAAATCACAGACTCACAGAATGGCTCTGGCTGGAAGGGACCTCAGAGATCATCTCCCTCAATCTCCCTGCCAGGGGCACGGACACCTCTCAACTAGCCTCAGCTGCCCAAGGCCTCATCCAGCCTGGCCTTCAACACCCCTTGGGTAGCCTATTCCAGAGTCTCACCACCCTCACACTGAAGAACTACTTCCTAACTCCAGTCTAACCCTGCTCTGCCTCAGCTTCAAACCATTCCCCCTTGTCCTGTCTCTAGGCATCCTTAGGAGAAGTCCCTCTGCAGCCTTCCTGTAGGATCCCTTCAGCTACTGGAAGGCAGCTCTAAGGTCCCTGTGGGGTCTTCTCCAGGCTGACCACCCCCAGGCTCCCTCAGCCTGTCCTCATAGCAGAGGTGGATCATCTTTGCCCTTGGATCATCTTTGTGGCCTCCTCTGGAGTCACTCCAACATCTCTGTGTCCTTCTTATGCTGGGGACACCACAGCTGGAGGTGGTGTTGGAGCTGAGGCCTCTCTTAACCTTCTGGCCACACTCCTCTTCATACAGCCCAGGATACAGTAGCAAGGAGGAGGTTTATCAAAGCCCAGGAGGGAACCAGCCAGCAATTCACTTACCTTTTCTGTGCCTCTTGTTTACTGCAGCAAGTCTCACAGTAGTATTTCTGCTCACTACATAAGGTCTCTGTGTTACTGAAGTCTCTGTAAATAAACACAATGATCAGTTCTTAAAGGATCTTAACCCTTTTGCCCCCCCTGGGCTGGTGAACTGGAACCTGAAGACGACACACAGAGGATTAGCTTCTCTCTGCACTGAGACCAGTTTTCTAAAGCATGTAAAGCAGCTGTCCTGGGGCCTGCAAAGGGGCTTCAGGTATCTGGCTGCTATGTACCAGGAGCTGGGGCCCTCCAGGATACAGGTGGATGGTCAGGTACCTCAGCATGGGACATAGCTCTTAGGGGCTGCCTAGACCTGGGGGTAGTTGCTCAAGCCATCCAGTTGTTTGTTTTGGCATTGCTTGCAGAATGGAACAGCTTCTGATACCTCTCATCCTCAAACAGCTCACTGTGGTGGTCTTCTGTGAGCTGGGCTTGAGTCCTCTTGCACACACACAGAGTTCTTGGAATGGAAAAGAGCAAAGCAAAGCACAACTGGGCTGCTTAGAAGTCAGAACCAAATGGAGGGGTGAACTCTGCAACTCCCAGTGGAAATAACAGCATTGTGTCTGTACTCTATTTGTTACTAGACTTCTGCTTCAGGCCCAGGTGGCTCCCCTGTGGTGCCAGCCTATGCCAGAGGCTTGTACTCTCTGGACATGTTCAATCTGGAGAAAGCTACAGGAATAACTCTAAAGAGCATCAGGCTGCTGAGGGAAAGAAATTAAGGCTACTTGCTCTCAGCTTTACCTTCTCAATGCAGCAGCACTTAAAGCTGTAAGGACACAGCAAAGCAGCTGTTAAACACAAACCCAGAGTTTCCAAAGAGAGCAGTAACTTGGCTGCTCCTACTGAGACCCCACAAAAGCACATGTCGCTGAATAGTGCCACAGAACAGCCAGGGGAAATCCATGTGCTGGCTGCAGATCTGCTTTCTAAGCAGAGGCAGGCACACAGCCAGTGTGAAAGGCAAGCAGCAGAGATGAGAGGTGAGGGCTCCCCTCTTTCCAGCTGTGAATTGTCACCCCTGCTTCCCACTCCAAGGACAGAAAAACTGGGATTTTGCTTCCCTTTGTTGCAAAAGGAACAATGGGTGGACAGGCTGGGAGGAGTTGGGGCTGTTCAGCCTGGAGAAGAGGAGGCTCTGGGGAGACCTAACAGCAGCCTGCCAGTACCTGGAGGGGGCTACAGGAAGGCCAGAGAGAGCCTGTTTGCAGAGGCCTGCAGAGACAGAACAGGGAGCAATGGCTTCAAACTGGAGAAGAGCAGATCTAGACTGGGTATCAGGAAGAAGTTCTTTACTATGAGGGTGGTGAAACACTGGAGCAGGTTGCCCAGGAGGGTGGCTGAGGCTCCATCCCTGGAGATATTCAAGGTGAGGCTGGAGAGGGCTCTGGGCAACCTGATCTAGTTGGGGATGTCCCTGCTGACTGCAGGGAGGTTGGACTGGATGAGCTTTGGATGTCCCTGGAGCATTCTATGACTCTGTGACTTCAAAATGCACATCATGCTGTTGGAGTAAGGCAAATACTGCCCTGGGATGTGCACAGAGAGAGTTAGGGTATCCTTTCTTGTCATGATTGAGTAATCTCTAGAGGAACACTGTGCCTACTTTTCAGCAGCTGCAGTTCAAGAGAGAGAGGCTCAGCTGGAGAGAAGGCCCAAGAGTAATGAACATGAGCAGAGACCTAGAGAAGACAGCCAGTGCTCAGGCTGAAAGGAGCTCAGCAGAGGCACTCTTCAGCCTCCTTTGCATGTCAGTAGGCTTTCACATTGCCTTTGAACAGCATAGGGAAGTGCTAGGGGGTTAAGGATTGCTGCAGTGTCCTGCAGGAGACCAAAGAGAAGCTGAGAAGGAGGAAAAAACAATTTACTGGATCTAGCACTTCCAAATGTACCAGAAATTGCCTGGTGGAGGTGTGGTCCCCACAGAGCAATCACTGCTTGCTGAGTCAGCAATGTTTTCTCTGTCTGTGGCTCTGGTCTTCCTCAGCATTGCAGAACTGTGAAATGCAGTTTCAAACTTGGGAGCAATTTTGGAGTTTGAAAGACAAATGCCCAGCTGATAAACCATTACCTTGGAGCAGCAGCAGAGTGCCCTAAATCCAAGTATGAATTTATTGCACCACTGTCCAAACTCCAGAGCTTTCAAATCACTGAGAGAAACCCTCCAGGCAAAGCTGGAAATCGCTCTGACCTCTCCAAGTGGTATTTGGTTAACACCTAGGGATGTAACAGGAGCAGAGGTGCCACTTGGAATGAAAGACTTCTCCCTGGCAGTTCAGGATGAGAGAGAGTAAGAAACTCCCATGGCAGGGAAGTAGACTTTGGAAACCTTTCAGCCTGCAGGGCTCCAGCACTCACCCTGCAAAGCACACACTTCACTTAATACATGCACAGCAGTCCTGATCAACAAAGCACTTGAGCAGAAGCTGGAAGTTAAGCACATGTAAATCCCTTTGAAGCCCCATTACCATTCTGCAGCACTTCTTCAGCTGACAAGGCAAGCCAGCATTTTCCCCAAGAGATTATTTCCATTGACAGAGAAACCAGGGCATCAATGCATGTTTTGCTACTAGAGGAAACAGCCAGTTTGGAGACCCAATTTAGAGCTGTGGGTTTTTTCCCTTCTGCCTCATTAAGAAACCTCAACTCCCAGTGCCCTTCCACTTCTCTTTTCTGTACCTGCTGGACATGGAAAATTCATCAAAGCCAGACAGAGCTACCTGCCAAGGATACACACACATATATAATACAGAATTCACCAGGTTGGAAAAGACCTTCAAGATCATCCAGTCCAAGCTATCACCCAGCACCACCTAATCAACTAAACCATGGCACCAAGTGCCTCAGCCAGGCTCCTCTTAAACACCTCCAGCTCTGCTGACTCCACCACCTCCCTGGGCAGCACATCCCAATGGCCAATCTCTCTTGCTGGGAAGAATTTCTTCCTAACATCCAGCCTCACCCTCCCCTGGCACAGCTTGAGACTGTGTCCTCTTGCTCTGTCACAGGTGCATTCATTTACCTTAGACAGTGTGTAATTGAGGTGTTCTGCTCCACATCAACAGAGAGGTCAAGAAAATCTTCATCTTTGCTACTAACCTGTACAAAACCCAAACACAAGACAAAGTGAAAGGCTTAGTAAGCTGCCATACATCTGAATCATAGGCTCACAGAATTTCAGGGTTGGAAGGGACCTCAAGGGTCATCCAACACCAAACTCTAAGCCATGGGCAGGGACACCTCACACTACAGCAGGCTGACCAGAGCCACATCCAACCTGGCCTTCAAAACCTCCAGGGATGAGGCTTCCACCACCTCCCTGGGCAACCTGTGCCAGGCTCTCACCGCCCTCATGGGGAAGAAGGAGGTTAAATACCTCACAGAATGGCTCAGGTTGGAAGGGAGCTCAGAGATCATCTACTCCAACATCCCCACCATGGGCAGGGACACCTCTCAGCTAGACTCAGCTGCTTAAGGCCTCGTCCAACCTGGCTTTCAACACCCCCAGGCAGGAGGCAGCCACAACCTCCCTGGGCAGCCTGGAAAAGCCTTTGGCAGGTACAGTGTTTCATCTGAACACCAGACAGAAGGTAGGAAGTTTGCTACTGACTTCAGCACATCAAACACTCTCTGAAAGGGGATGGTGAGCTAGAGCCAGGATACAGATCAGAACTAAAGGCAGCTGGAGACCCAGACTCAGACTGCAATCTCTGTGAGCATAAGAACTGCCTGACTGTGCACCACACATGAATATGTTACCAAGAGGAACACCTCTGAATCCACTTTACAATTCCTCAAAGACTTCACAGTACAATAACACAAGAAAAAGCAAACTGGAGCAGTATCCCGAGCAGCACACAGGGTGTTGCTGCACTCCCAGTCAGCCTCAGGTAGGTCTTCCTCCACCAGCAGTCCCTAGCACTGGCTTTCCATGAAGCTTGGTCACAGAGTGACACACAGGGAGACTCTTGCTGTTGCCCAGGGACATCCCCTGAGCTCAGCACAGTTCTGTCTGAGCAGACACTGGCTATGAATTCAGAATTAGGCCTCAGCTGTTTCAAGAAGCTTGGCAGAATGATTTCTAACTGACCTTTCATTTCTTTCAGCTGTTACTGTTACTTGGGGGTTTAGAACTGAAGTCTAATTCCCAGTCTCTCTCTCCTGTTTGCACTCACACAAGCTTGTTCCAAACTTGGCCCAACTCCTTTTTTCATGTTGACTATCTCTCTCTCTCCTTCCCCACCCCACCCCTGACCCAAATCTGTGGGTAAGTCAGTCATAGTTCCTTGGAGTGCAGAGCCACAGGGCTGTTCTGGATGACCAGCAGCACCAGAATGTGTTCTTTCAGGCCCTGGGATGGTTTCTCTCACCTGAATTCAGCTGTCTACAGTTAGAAATTTAAGCTCAGCTTGCTGTCTGAAGATGCCTTCTCTGGGCACCTTACCCCATCTTAGTGCAGCTGAGATCAACTTCCATTTTTTCCTTTAGAGGAAGTCCTTGGTAGCAGCACTGAGTTAAGAGCACATCATTCTTAGGCCAGGTCAGTTGGTTGGCCCAGTGCACAGCATGGCTGCAGCACTAATGCAACAGCTCAGGACCACCACAGAGCCAGGCCACTGCCTTGTGAAGTACAACACCTGATCCTGCCAAAAACACTCTGTCTCCTGAAAGAAGCTAGAGGCAGATGGAGAGAGCTTCCTGAAGGACCTCCTTTGCAATCTCCATCATCTACAGAAGGAGCTGAGCAAACTACTTCATCCCTGAACACTTCCATTCTACAAGGCAAAGGTTAGGTGAGGTTGATTCCAACCTTTTTGGAAAGCTGGTGTCATTGCTCTCCCAAGCCAGATTTTTCCCCTCTCTGTCCTCTCTCACATAGCAACCTCACAGAGAAACTTCTCTTCTATTATTCCTTTTAAGTAGGAGCATGTGATTGGAAACCACAGCAATCAACAGACGACTTGCAATCAGGTTTCCCAACTAGAACTAATTCTCACTCAGGCTTTCAAGTGGCAGCATCCTCCAGGAAATACCAGGGGGAGAGAAGAAAACACATGGCTTGTTAATAACAAATCTGCATGCCACTCACTTCCTCAGGGCTCCATGAACACAAATGAATCTGAACATTAAACTTATTCATGGAGCAGTGATCTCAGTAGCTGCTCCTAAAGGTACAGTGAGAAGGAAAGGATTGTAACTGTAAAGAGAGGTACTAGGGGCAGCAAGGCTTAGTTTCCACAATCATAGAATCAGTAAGGTTGGAAAAGACCTCAGAGATCATCAAGTCCAACCTATCACCCAGCACCTCCTGACAACTAAACCATGGCTCCAAGTGCCACATCCAATCCTTTTGTGAACACCTCCAGGGATGGTGACTCCACCACCTCCCTGGGCAGCACATCCCAATGGCTAACAACTCTTCCAGTGAAGAACTTTCTCCTCACCTCAAGCCTAAACCTCCCCTGGCACAGCTTGAGTCTGTGTCCTCTTGTTCTGTGCTGGCTGCCTGGGAGAAGAGCCCAAGCCCCACCTGGCTACAACCTCCCTTCAGGGAGTTGTAGAGAGCAAGAAGATCTTCCCCTGAGCTTCCTTCAGGCTAAGCAACCCCAGCTCCCTCAGCCTCTCCTCACAGGGCTGTGCTCAAGGCCTCTCCCCAGCCTTGTTGCCCTTCTCTGGACACCTTCAAGTCTCTCAGTGTCCTTCCTAAACTGAGGGGCCCAGAACTGCACACAGGACTCAAGGTGTGGCCTCAGCAGTGCTGAGCACAGGGCAGAATGACTTCCCTGCTTTTGCTGCCCACGCTCTTCCTGATGCAGGCCAGGATGCCATTGGCCTTCTTGGCCACCTGGGCACTTGGCAGAGGTTGGCCAAGGAATGCTTAGGAGAAAAATAGATACATATATCTTTAGAATAGAATCATAGGATCAATAAGGTTGGAACAGACCTCAGAGATCATCAAGTCCAAGCTGTCACCCAGCACCTTATGACTAACTAACCCATGGCTTCAAGTGCCACATCCAATCCCCTCTTGAACATACTCCCTTCAAGAAGTCTACAGGAATGCCCACACTCTGAGCTGTCTGAACAGATTCATGTGTTTGTGTGTGCATATAAAATGTGTCTGCCTATGAAAGGGCAACAACCCAACCCCCCCAGCACCCTCCCCCAGCACCCTCCCCCCCAGCACCCTCCCCCCCAGCACCCTCCCCAGAGCTCACGGTTTCACAGTTCAAACATCTGGTTTCGTTGGTCAGCGTGCCCTGGAAGATCTCATGCACCCAGGTGAGCTCCTGCTTGTTGCTCTCCTCAGCTTCGTTCATGTTGCCATTTTTCAGCTTCCCATTCTGCTTCTCCTGCTTCTTCTCCTCCTGCAGGATGTCTGCGATGGTGTTGAGCAGGTAGTTCAGAAACTCGTGAGCGTCCTGCTGCATGTAGTTGTCAAAGAGATCTGGGAACAGAGAGTTGGGCTTTCTACAGCTAACTGCATCCTTTCCTCCCACAGAGCAAAGCAAAGTCATGGCTGAGAGGTCATCTACTCCAACTCCCCACCATGGGCAGGACACCTCCCAGCTAGACTCAGCTGCTCAAGGCCTCTTCTAACCTGGCCTTCAACACTCCCAGGGAGGAGCTGTGATTCTAATCCACCCCAGGATGCCACTGGCCTTCTGGACCACAACAGCACATTGCTGGCTCACGGTCAACCTTCCATCCACCAGGACCCCCAGGTCCTTTTCCTCTTCACTGCTCTGCAGCAGGTCAGTCCCCAACCTATCCTGCTCCATGGGGTTGTTCTTTCCTAGGTGCAAGACTCCACACTTGCCCTTGAGAACTTCATCAAATTCCTCCCTGCCCAGCTCCCAGCCTGCCCAAGTCCCACTGAATGGCAGCACAATGCTCTGGTGTGGCAGCCACTCCACCCAGCTTGGGGTCATCATGTTGAGGTGGAACCTCCTGTGCTGGAGTTTCCATCCATTGCCCCTTGTCCTATCACAGGGTGCAAAGTGAGCAGAGGCTGTTCCTCCCTTCTTGACCCCCAGCCCTCAACTGTTCATGGACATTGATCAGATCCCTCTCAGTCTTCTCTCCAGACTAATCAGCCCCATGACTCTCAGCCTCTCCTCCCCAGGCAGTGCTCCAGTCCCTCAGTCATCCTTGTAGCCTTCCCTAGACTCTCTCCAGCAGATCCCTGTCCCTCCTGTACTGGGGAGCCCAGAACTGGATGCAGTATTCCAGCTGTGGCCTCACCATGGCAGAGCAGAGGGAGAGGAAACCTCCCTGGATCTGCTGGCAACCCTCCTCTGCATGCAGCTCAGATGTCCCCTGCTCCCTGTCCCAACATTTGTTACCCTTTCCTGATGGCTGTGTGCACCCCCAGGGGGACCCCGGTTTGACACTCACCATTCTCCTTCCGTAGCCTCGAGATGAACTTCTTTGGTGGGATAACTCCAACTTTCTTCTTCTGAGTAGCAATACTGTGGAAAAGGTCTGCCAGGCAAGTCAAGAGGTTTTCCTTCTTTTTCTGCTGGGCCTTGTAGGACAGCACGTTCTCCCGGAAGGGCCGGCAGAAGTACAGCGCCTGCAGCACCGAGTTACAGTAGCAGGTGTTCCCAAACTGCCAGCCAAGGGAGAACAAACCACCTTAGGCCCTCTGCAGCAAAGTCAAACTGGTTGCTTCCTCTGACTCCTTGTTTCACAGTATCACAGTATCACAGTATCACTTAGGTTGGAAAGGACCTCGAGGATCATCGAGTCCAACCTGACACCGCAGACCCCATGACTAGACCATGGCACCAAGTGCCACGTCCAATCTCCCCTTGAACGCCTCCAGGGTCGATGACTCAACCACCTCCCTGGGCAACCCATTCCAATGCCGAATGACTCGCTCGGTGAAGAACTTCCTCCTCACCTCGAGTCTGAACCTCCCCTGGCGCAGCTTGAGACTGTGTCCCCTTGTTCTGGTGCTGGTTGCCTCGGAGAAGAGGCCAACTCCCTCCTGGCTACAACCACCCTTCAGGTAGTTGTAGAGGGCAATAAGGTCACCCCTGAGCCTCCTCTTCTCCAGGCTAAACAATCCCAGCTCCCTCAGCCTCTCCTCATAGGGCTTGTGTTCAAGGCCTCTCACCAGCCTTGTTGCCCTTCTCTGGACACGCTCAAGTGTCTCAATGTCCTTCTTAAACTGAGGAGCCCAGAACTGGACACAGTACTCAAGGTGCGGCCTAACCAGAGCAGAGTACAGGGGCACTATGACCTCCCTGCTCCTGCTGGCCACACTATTCCTAATGCAGGCCAGAATGCTATTGGCCCTCCTGGCCACCTGAGCACACTGCTGGCTCATATTCAGGTGGCTGTCGATCAGCACACCCAGGTCCCTCTCTGTCTGGGAGCTCTCCAGCCACTCCGACCCCAGCCTATAGCTCTGCATGGGATTGCCATGGCCAAAGTGCAGCACTCGGCACTTGGACTTGTTGAAAGCCATCCCATTGGACTCTGCCCATCTTTCCAGTCGGTCGAGGTCCCTCTGCAGAGCCTTTCTACCCTCTAATTGACTAACATCTGCCCCTAACTTTGTGTCATCTGCAAACTTGCTGATGACTGACTCTACCCCTTCATCCAGATCATCAACGAATATGTTGAAGAGGACAGGGCCCAGCACTGATCCCTGGGGGACACCACTGGTGACTGGCCTCCAGCTGGATGCGGCACCGTTCACGACCACTCTCTGGGCCCGGCCCTCCAGCCAGTTCCTAACCCAGCACAGAGTGTAGTGGTCCAATCCACAGGCTGACAGCTTAGTCAGCAGTTTGCTGTGGGGGACGGTGTCAAAGGCCTTGCTGAAGTCTAGGTAGACCACATCCACAGGCCTCCCCACATCCACCAGGCGGGTCACCTGATCATAGAAAGAGATCAGGTTGGAGAGGCAGGATCTGCCCTTCCTGAATCCATGTTGGCTGGACCTGAGCCCTTGGCCATCCTTCAGGTGCGCAGTTATTGCTGCCAGGATAATCTGCTCCATCACTTTCCCTGGCACTGAGGTCAGGCTGACTGGCCTGTAGTTTCCAGGTTCCTCCATCCGACCCTTCTTGTGGATGGGGACCACGTTGGCCAGTTTCCAGTCATCTGGGACCTTACCAGTGAGCCAGGACTGGAGGAAAATGATGGAGAGTGGCCTAGCTAGCACATCCGCCAGCTCTCTCAGCACCCTAGGATGGATCCCATCTGGTCCCATGGACTTGTGGATATCCAAGTGGCTCAGCAGGTCCCGAACTAACTCCTCATGGATTTCCAGGGTATTACTCTGCTCCCCGACCCCAACGCCCAGCTCCGGAGACCACTCGTCCTGAACTCCTGCCTTGCTGTTAAACATTGAGGTAAAGAAGGTGTTCAGGACCTCAGCTTTATCCTCATCCTCAGTAACTGTGTTCCCCTCCAGGTCCACTAGGGAGTGCAGGTTCTTCCTGCCCTTCTTCTTATTGTTAATATATTTATAAAAATGCTTTTTATTATCTTTGACTGAGGTGGCCAGCTTCAGTTCCAGCTGGGCCTTAGCCTCCCTAATTTTATTCCTACATAATCTAACAGCTTCCTTGAACATACCTCGAGAAGCCTTCCCCTCCTTCCAAAGGTGATACAGCCTCCTCTTCCCCCTTAAATCCTCCAGGAGCTGCTTGCTCATCCAGGCCGGTCGCCTTCCCCGCCGGCTTGCCTTCCGGCACATGGGGACCGCCAATTCCTGTGCCTTCAAGAGCTCCTGTTTGAAGTAGGTCCAACCCTCCTGAACCCCTTGGTTCATGAGGGCTGGTACCCAGGGGACTTTGCAGACAAGTTTTTTAAATAGGCTGAAGTTCGCCCTTCGGAAGTCCAAGGTGGAGGTTCTGTTTCCTTGCCCCTTGCCACGTACCAGCCACGTTACCACCCATTTCCACCCCCACCCCTGCTTGCAGACTCCCCCCTGCCGAGATGTCACACAATCACAGCATTGTCAGGGCTGGAAGGGACCTCAAGGCTCAGCCAGCTCCAACCCCCTGCCATGGGCAGGGACACCTCTCACTACAGCAGGTTGCTCACAGCCACATCCAGCCTGGCTGCAAACACCTCCAGGGATGAGGCTGCCACCACCTCCCTGGGCAACCTGTGCCAGGCTCTCACCACCCTCATGGGGAACAACTTCTTCCTCACAGCCAATCTCAATCTCCCCATTTCTAGTTTTGCTTCATCCCCCCCACTCCTATCACTCCCTGACACCCTCCAAAGTCCCTCCCCAGCTTTCTTGTAGCCCCCTTCAGATACTGGAAGGCCACAATGAGGTCTCCTGGGAGCCTTCTCTTCTCCAGACTGCACAAGCCCAACTCCCTCAGTCTGTCCTGATAAGAGAAGCAATCCAGCCCTCTGCTCATCCTCCCGGCCCTTCTCTGGACATGGCCTAAGTTAACTAGGATGCAAAGCACAAGTTTCCACTTGCAAGAGATGTGTTTGTTGCAGTGAATCTCATTAAGCTTGTTTCCACATACTAATATACTCCTGCTGGGCTCTATCCTACTGCTCATAGCAGAATGGAAAGGACTGCTGCGTGTGTTTGATTTGCATAGGAACAAACAAGTGACTAAGCACACTGCTCATTCATTCTCTCCTCAGACTCCTGGGAGAGTCCCCAGGCTCTCTTTGGGTGCAGTGCAGGCTGCTGTACTTGAGCTGCACAGAAAGCAGTGCTCTCCATCACTTCCTCCCTCACATTTCATAGCTAAAATAGGCTTGTATCTTTATTTAAAGTGTAAGTTCTAAGCCCTGGAGACACTCAGAGAACAGCAAATTGGTTTTGTTGTTGTGTTTTGTTTTTTTCTGGAGGCATACAAAGCTACCATAGAATCATAGAAAGAGAATAGAATAGGCCAGACCAGGTTGGAAGAGACCTTCATGATCATCAAGTCCAACCTATCACCCAACACCATCTAATCAACTGAACCATGGCACCAAGGGCCTCATCCAGTCTCTTCCTAAACACCTCCAGGGATGGTGACTCCACCACCTCCCTGGGCAGCACATTCCAATGGCCAGTCACTCTCTCTGTGTACAATTTCTTCCTAACATCCAGCCTAAACCTCCCCTGGCACAGCTTGAGACTGTCTCCTCCTGTTCTGGTGCTGGGTGCCTGGGAGAAGAGACCAACCCCCACCTGGCTACAACCTCCCTTCAGGGAGTTGTAGAGAGCAATAAGGTCTCCTCTGAGCCTCCTCTTCTCCAGGCTAAGCAACCCCAGCTCCCTCAGCCTCTCCTTGTAGGGTTTGTGCTCCAGACCCCTCCCCAGCTTTGTTGCCCTTCCCTGGACACCTTCCAGCAAGTCAACCTCCTTCCTAAACTGAGGGGCCCAGAACTGGACACAGGACTCAAGGTGTGGCCTGAGCAGTGCTGAGCACAGGGCAGAATGACCTCCCTGCTCCTGCTGTACACTGTTCCTGGTGCAGGCCAGGATGCCATTGTTAGGGCTGGAAGGGAGCTCAGGGATCATCCAGCTCCAACCCCCCTTCAAACACAGACAGTTTTGCAACCAACGTCACCTGAAATTGAAAGACAAGCAGCCCCCTGCCTTTTTTGTGTGTGTTAATGTTAGTTTTGAAGAGATTATCCTCCCCTGGGGCCAGAGAAGAAGCTGCAATTGAAGCACAAGCATCAGCACAGCTCGGTATGGGGGTGGTACTTACATTGACCAAGCCGAAGTAGTGCTCATTGATTGGGAACTGCTCTGGGCCGATGTCTTTCTCCAGAGCAGAGGCATTGGTGCCCTGTGAAACAAACAAACAAACACACACACAAACATTATTCAGAATAGTAAGAGTCTAAAATAAAATTGGGGCTGGCATCAAGACAGAAAAGTAACTTTCTTCCCTTTCAGCTACAGCTAGCCAAGCTAACTGTCTTACCAATGGGCAAGCAAAACTGCCCCAGGAGCCAGCCAAAACCCTTAGGTGATGGAGCTGGCCTGATCTGGACACTGCAGTGATGGCTGATGAGAAGTGAAGAGGTCACAACAATGGGGCTCTCCCCACAGCCACCTGCCCCTTACTGCCACAGAGTGCATGAGCAGCTGAGCCTTCCACCACAGAGAGAAAGCCCCCCAGCAGTACCAGAGAGTGCAAGGGGCTGGACACAGGAAAGCAGCATCTTTGTTATTTCATTCCTATCACACTGCATCCCCCTACACAGAAGGACATCACAGGCAGCTCTTGCTGCTTTCCTCCCTCTCTCTGCTCCTCTTATCTCCATGGTAGCCTGGGGGAGGCTGGGGCCTTACACGGTGAATTTTGTGCCATGCAATTTTGGCCTGGGGTGGCAGGGAGGCTTAGGGGGAGCTGAGGCACTGGGAGGCCTGTCCTGGAAGTTGCAGGTGGGGAGGGCAGTTCAGCCTGCTCCTGGGCCTGCTAAGGTTGAGTGGGGGGAGGCTGTTGGGAGGTTTTGGTTTGGTGAGCCTAATTTCACAGGCTCACAGGATGCTAGGGGTTGGAAGGGACCTCTGGAGCTCGAGTCCAACCCCCCTGCCAGAGCAGGGCCACACAACCTAGCACAGGTCACACAGGAACACATCCAGGGGTGTCTTGAAAGCCTCCAGAGGAGACTCCACAACCTCTCTGGGCAGCCTGCTGCAGGGCTCTGGGACCCTCACAGGGAAGAAGTTCCTCCTCATGTTGAGGTGGAACCTCCTGTGCTGGAGTTTCCATCCATTGCTCCTTGTCCTATCGCAGGGCACAGTGAGCAGAGGCTGTCCCTTCCTTCCTGACACCCAGCCCCTCAGGGTGTCAACTGGCAATAACTCTCCAGTGCTTAAAGTAAATGACAAAGAATTAGGACATTTATTAAATCCCCTGTCAGTCTCCTCTCCAGGCTAAACACCCCCAGGGCTCTCAGCCTCTCCTCCCCAGGCAGTGCTGCAGTCCCTTCAGCATCCTTGGAGCCCTCCCTTGGACTCTCTCCAGCAGATCCCTGTCCCTCCTGAGCTGGGGAGCCCAGAACTGGATGCAGTATTCCAGCTGTGGTCTCACCAGGGCAGAGCAGAGGAGAACCTCCCTGGGTCTGCTGGACACACTCTTCTTAATGCCCCCCAGGATCCCACTGGCCCTCTTGGCCACCAGGGCACATTGCTGACCCAAAGTGTGTATATATTGTGTACATGTTCCTTTTCCCCCTGAACACCTCTTGTGATGCTGTATATATTTGTAAATACAACTCATATTTAACCTCTAACTCTGTGTGAGTGTTTTTATTTGACTCCCCTGGGGGCACAATACCTTTCTGTCCTGCTGCCCTAAGCAGCTCACAGCTCAAACCTTTACCTCTGCAAAAATCAGCCCTTGGCTCTTGCAAATACTGTGTGCTGGATTCCCAATGAAACAGAGAGGCTACACTCAGTCTCTGGCTAAGCTGACATAACTCCCATGGACTTCAACAGGTATTGTGCCCTCTTAGATAAAGTCATTTCAGCCTGCTTTCTTTTAAGGTCTCCAAAAAGTTACAATTAAATGCATAGAAAAAGAAGAGTAGGAAGGCAGGGAAGAAGCACAGAGATCTAATACTTCAAAGCAGGATATATCCCTTATGTGGAGAATAAAAGCTCTCAGACAGATGACTCAGTAACCTCCAGCCATGCTGTGCTGCATATATGTGACATGTTTTCATAGGAAGACTCCTTAAAGCAGCAACTGACATGATGACAGCAGAAATGATTGCAAGTCATTCTCACCAAAGCATAGCAGAAACTGTACACCCAAACCAGTTTTAAACTGGGGGGGGGGGGGAAGAAAAGTTCTTGGAGATGTGTTAAAGCTAATTCAGAACTGAGTTTAAACCAACCATATCAAACCCAGAAAGCATGTCAGCCCACTGAGGTTAGCCTACAGCAAAAACCCAACAGGAGTGGTTTTAATCATGGCTGTGGTTGTCCCCACTCCCAGCAAGCCCCTTGGCTTACTCCTGCAGTGCCAACCTCCTCAAATGCTTTTTAATGCAATCCATTCTCTACAGGCTTATGGAGAGTCCTGAGCCTCAGCTGAATCTACTCCAGCTTCATCAGGGTGGCTAGCAACAGGACAAGGGGGAAGGGCTTGAAGCTGAGGCAGAGTCGGTTTAGACTGGCTCTTAGCAAGAAGCTCTTCAGTAGCAGGGTGGGGAGTCTCTGGAATAGGCTGCCCAGGAATGCTGGGGCTGCATCCCCTCTGGGGGTGTTCAAGGCTGGGATGGATGAGGCCTTGAGCAGCTGAGTCTGGCTGAGAGGCAGGGAGGCTGGGGCAGATGGTCTCTGAGGCCCCTTCATCCTAAGCCATTCTATGATTCATAGAGAAGCCAGCAAGAGTGGCTGTGCAGCCACAGAGCTTGGAATGAGGGCAGCCCATGTGCAGGGGCAGCTGGGGCTCTTAAACAGGCTATGGAGCCAGTCAATGAGCCTGGCTCCTTCCTGAAAGAGCACACTAGGAAGGAAATGCAACAGAGTGCTGTGGTGGCCAGACAGCATGAGGACAAGAACCAGGTTAGTGTAGAAACTCCTGTACCGTACTTGTGATGTTGGTGAACCCTGATGCCTCTGAAGTTTCCCCACTTGACTCAGCAAGCAGTATTCAGCCCTTACAAAATGGCCACAACACAGCACACAGAAAGAGGAAACAGAGCCAAGCAAGGGGCACCTCAGGCCAAGCTTTCTTCCACAGCAGCACTCCAAAACCATGCTGGCCATATGACCTGTATTTTCCCCCCCTCTTGTGATTTTGCTCCAGGCCTTCCAAGAGATAAATCTGCCAGGTTGCAGCTGAAATTTCTGATAATGTTGCTAAGAGCTTATTTTGCATCACATGACACAGATTAAGCTCAACAAACCCCTCCTGTTCCTTTGCACTGCAGGGAGCGGATTCTCCCCCTCTGCTCCACTCTGCTGAGACCACAGCTGGAGCTCTGTGTCCAGTTCTGGAGCCTCTATTACAGGAAGGATCTGGAGGGGCTGGAAGGTGTCCAGAGAAGGGCCACGAGGATGAGCAGAGGGCTGGAGCTGCTCTGCTGTGAGGACAGACTGAGGGAGTTGGGGTTGTGAAGTCTGGAGAGGAGAAGGCTCTGAGGAGACCTAATTGTGGCCTTCCAGGATCTGCAGGGGGCTCCAAGAAAGCTGGGGAGGGACTTTTTAGTTTCAGGTAATGGAGCAGAACTAGAAATGGGTAGATTGAGATTGGATGTTAGGAAGAAGTTGTTCCCCATGAGGGTGGTGAGAGCCTGGCACAGGTTGCCCAGGGAGGTGGTGGAAGCCTCATCCCTGGAGGTGTTTGCAGCCAGGCTGGATGTGGCTGTGAGCAACCTGCTGCAGTGTGAGGTGTCCCTGCCCATGGCAGGGGGTTGGGGCTGGCTGAGCCTTGAGGTCCCTTCCAACACTACTCATTCCATGATTCAGGATGTAAACAAAACAACAGTGCAGGGGTGGGGGAAGAGAGAGCAGGGCAGATTGTTGATCTCACATGTAGCAAAATAACTGAAATACAATTATTCTAAAGAGGGTGAGAAATGGAATGGAGCTGATCTGAAAGGCACTGCAGACAGCAAATCAGACTCAACTTTCTAGGGGGATAGAGCTAAAAAATAAATGGCACTAACTTTCCAGGGCTTAGTTTAAAGTAAAGGAGTAAAGGAATTTGGATACCTCCTAAGTCACCTGTGGCAAACCTACTAAACAGGCATCACCAAATGAACAAGGTGTGAATAAGGATAACAGACAAAAGAAGAAGTGGCAAGAAGTACCACAAGAAAATGGCAAACACTGTAAGAAACCAACCCAACCCCCAAATCCCAAACACACACCAATGTCATTTTCCAGACAGAAACTGTAACACATACATAAAGCACAGCAGCTCAGGGAGGGAAGATGGGTGGTCCACAAGGAAGGGCTTCAGATCACATACACCTCTGAACTAAGTTGGGTTGGTGGTTTGGGGTTTTTTCTCCCCCCCCTTAATATGCAGGGAAAGTGAGAACACTGCACTAGAAACAGAGTTGTTTCCTGAGGGGAGAAGCTGAAGACTCAAGACAAACTAAGGGTGATGGCTGGGCTGGTAGAAGAGGAATCAGAGTGAAAATAGAAATGGCTTCAGGGCCAGGCAGCCTGAGCTTCAGGATTTTGGAAGGCACAGCATATGGGAGGGAGGGGAGAAAGCAGAGGAAGAAATCTGTGGAAGGCCTCCTGGCCAGCAAAATGGCAGTGATTGATAACTCAAAGGACTGTAAGTGAAATCCTAACTCAGCTGCAGAAGCAGCACAAAGGAAAGGAGAGCCCAAGTGCAGCAAGCAGTGTCACACATGCAGTGTGCATGCAACTGTCTCCAGCAGACACAGCACCTGTCCTCAGTGCTGCTCAGCCCCAGCCCTCAGTGCTGCACAGCCCCAGGTGCAGAGAGCTGTGGGGAGTAGGTGGAACAAGGGAACTAGCCTTCTTCAAACTCACAGGCATCAAGTGTCAGAGCCAAACAGTTCCTGCAACTGTTAAAGTCCCAGGAGGGGGTTGAACTGCACCTGGGAAAGAACCCATGGACCAGCATAGGCTAGGGGCTGACCTGCTGGAGAAGAGCCTAGGGCAGAGGACTTGGGACTCCTGGTGGACAGCAGGATGCCCCTGAGCCAGCAATGTGCCCTTGTGGCCAGGAAGGCAAATGGCATCCTGGGGTGGATTACAAGGGTTGTGCTTGGTAGGTCGAGAGAGGTTCTCCTCTCCCTCTACTACTCTGCCCTGCTGAGGCCACATCTGGAATATTGTGACCAGTTCTGGGACCCTCAGGTCAGGGAAGGACCTCAGGGAACTGCTTGAAAGAGTCCAGCACAGAGCCACAAAGCTGCTGCAGGCAGTGGAACATCTCCCTGTGAGGCCAGGCTGAGGGAGCTGGGGCTTGGAGCAGAGGAGCCTGAGGGCTGCCCTCATTCCTGCTGATAAAGATATGCAGGGCAGTGTCAGGAGGATGGAGCCAGGCTCTGCTCAGGGGTGTCCCATGACAGGACAAGGGGCAAGGGGAGCAAGCTGGGGCAGGGGAGGTGCCATGGGAACATAAGGAAAAACTTTGTCACTGTGAGTGTGGCAGAGCCCTGGAGCAAGCTGCCCAGAGAGGTTGTGGAGTCTCCTCTGGAGACACTCAAAACCCACCTGGATGTGTTCCTGGGTGACCCTGCTCTGGCAGGGGGGTTGGACTGGCTGACCTCTGGAGGTCCCTTCCAGCCCCTAAGATTCTGCAATTCCAAGCAGTTAACCAGATTAGCTTTTCTTACAAACAAACCAACAGTTTGCTTGTTCTTTCAGCAGAGCTACTTTGGGTGTTTGATGCCAGGAGAGGGAAGAGAAAACCCTGTGGAAAATACTGTTTTTGGATTAGCTGCAGTAAGGCCTTTGCTGGAACAAGTAGCAAAACCTTTTGTTGAGCTCTCTCCTTGGCCATTTCCCTTCCTCAGAACACATAACCCTGAGATGGCCTCACAAGTGCAAGGAGACTGAGATTTGTTTACAGACCCTAGTGTTTTTCAGTAACATTTTGGTCTGGGCCACACAGACTGCGTGTTTGGTGCCTCAGAGCATTACAGGGGCAAGGCACCTTCTAGACTTCAGCACAGCTGCACCAGCTGCCTGACCTGGAGACAGAATAGCCTCATTAAATATAGGCTGGGCAGGGACTGGCTTGAGAGCAACCCTGAAGAAAATGACTGGGGGCTGCTGGTGCAGGAGAAGCAAAACAGGAGCCAGCAGTCAGCACTTGCAGCCCAGAGAGCCAAGCAGAGCCTGGGCTGCAGCAAGAGAAGCAGAGCCAGCAAGGCCAGGGAGGGGATTCTGCCTCTCTGCTCCACTCTGCTGAGACCACAGCTGGAGCTCTGTGTCCAGTTCTGGAGCCTCTATTACAGGAAGGATCTGGAGGTGCTGGAAGGTGTCCAGAGAAGGGCCAGGAGGATGAGCAGAGGGCTGGAGCTGCTCTGCTGTGAGGACAGACTGAGGGAGTTGGGGTTGTGCAGTGTATGCAAGAGAAGGCTCTGAGGAGACCTAATTGTGGCCTTCCAGGATCTGAAGGGGGCTCCAAGAAAACTGGGGAGGGACTTTTGAGGGTGTCAGGGAGTGACAGGACTGGGGGGAATGGAACAAAAGTAGAAATGGGGAGATTCAGATATGGATGTTAGGAAGAAGTTGTTCCCCATGAGGGTGGTGAGAGCCTGGCACAGGTTGCCCAGGGAGGTGGTGGCAGCCTCACCCCTGGAGGTGTTTGCAGCCAGGCTGGATGTGGCTGTGAGCAACCTGCTGCAGTGTGAGGTGTCCCTGCCCATGGCAGGGGGGTTGGGACTGGCTGAGCCTTGAGGTCCCTTCCAGCCCTAACAGGTCTGTGCTTCTGTGGACTCTCCACAGGAGTTATGAGGGCTGCAGTTATGGTGTGGGACAGATTCAGAACTCAAAATCCTTTTCAACAGCCAGGTTTTGGCAGTGTTTTTCTGAAACCTGTTGAAATTCTGTTGAGGTAAGTGCAAGGTTCTGCTCCTGAACAGAAGAATCACTTCTCCATTTACAGCATGAGAAACACCTGACTAAGACTACAAAAAACAAAGGGTCTAGAGACTGCCCTGGTAGGTAGTGCAAGATCAATCAGCATCAGCTGTGCAGTGCCAGTTCAGACAATAATAGATGCTGACAACATAATGAAAGCCTCAAAGGTAAGAGTCTACAAAGTTCCTAAGGTAACTTTCCTGTTTAATTTGTCATTGGTAAGGCTGAGGCCCAGTAAGTCAAAGTTGAGCTTCAACAACTCACAGTGCAAGGTCCTGCACCTGGGTCAGGTCAACCCCAGGCATGAACCCAGGCTGGGTGCAGAGTGGGTTAAGAGTAGTTCTGAAAAAAAGAGACTTGGGGATGTTGGTTGCTGAGAAGCTCAGCATGAGCCAGCAGTGCCCTCATGCAGCCCAGCAGGCAGCTGTGTGCTGGGCTGCAGCCAGAGGAGTGTGGGCAGCAGGGCAAGAGAGGGGATTCTGCCCCTTGGCTCTGCTCTGCTGAGACCTCACCTCCAATCCTGCCTCCAGGTCTGGTGTCCCCAGCAGAAGGAGGACACAGAGCTGTTAGAGTCTAGAGAAGGGCACAGAGATGATCCAAGGGCTGCAACACCTCTGCTACAACTTTAGACTGGGGTTGTCCAGCCTGGAGAAGAAAAGATTCTGGGTGGACTGTAGAGCTGCCTTCCAGTACCTGAAGGGATCCTGCAGGAAGGCTGCAGAGAGACTTGTCATCAGGGTGTCTGGAGACAGGACAAGGGGGAATGGTTTGAAGCTGATGCACAGCAGGGTTGGAATGGATCTGAGGACAAGTTCTTCAGTAGGAGGGTGCTGAGACTCTGGCCCAGGCTGCCCAGGCAGGTTGTGGCTGCCCCTCCCTGCAGGTATTGAAGGGCAGGTTGGATGAAGCAGCTGAGTCTAGCTGAGAGGTGTCCCTGCCCATGGCAGAGAGGTTGGACAAGATGATCTCTGAGCTCCCTTCCAAGCTGAGCCATTCTATGACTTAGGACAGAACCTGATGTCCAGTTTTGGGTGCTGTTTCAAGAAAGATGAAGAGAGACTTCAAGAAAGATGAAGAAAGATGAAGATAACTGGAGAGAAGCCAAAAGAAGGCAGTTCAAATGAAAAACTCAACTCTAGGGAAAAGCTACCTGTAAAAAAAGCATTGAGCAGGCCTGTGGTGCATAAGGCAGAAAAGTCTGAGGCAGGGCATGACCATGTTTCCAAGCACAGAGTGTGCTACTGATCTGTTGTCACTCTCAAGGTGGACAGGTGAGAAGTACCAAGTTCAACCCACAGTAATGTGGATTTCAGGTAAGACAGCAAGAAACATTCCAGACATAAGGACACTGGAAGCATCAGGACAGACTGCCTAGAGCAATGAGGTAGTCACCACCACTGGAAATCTCCCAGTTTGACAGACATGCATCAGAAGTAACACAAGTTGATCAAATGGGATTGCAGTGGACAGTTGGAGACTTTATTGTCCTAGGGCAGTTTAGATGCAACTATTGATTGTGACATCAAATGAAATAACCTCAACATACATTGTGCAGCAGCTGCTCAGCACAGCAGCTTGCTCTGCAAAGGCTGAGCACACCCAAAACATGCCTCCAGTGGAGGCCTGATGGTGGAGAAGCTCCCTAGAAGTGTCACTATACTGTGGTGTTAAGAGTGCATAAAGTGTGCCCACCAAACACCCAGCCAAGGGCATGTCTTGAGCCTAGAGGAAGACCAGCAGAAGAGTTTCCTGACTGCCTGTCTGACTGGCCCTGATGTACACCCCACAGGCTGTGGCTCTCTGAGTCCACCACACACAGCTAATTAGGGTCCAGAGCCTACTTCTAATCCCACCTCTTCCACCATTCAGACTCACTCAGCCTTGCTGAGCTGTAATTAAGAGGTTCCTTTAGGAAAGTATTTAGCATAACCAGAGGGTTGCTCTTAATGCAGCAACTTGCAGCCAGCCTGTATGCATCTGAAGGAAACAAACTGTGACCCACTCCTGCAGGCATGAACTGTCCTGGAGTGTTTGTCTTCCAGGCAACTGGGAGCTGCCTGATAGCCACTTCAGCCACACACAGAGAGCAGGTATTCCTGCAAGACAGGCCTTGGTCATTAGCCCAGGACAGACATCAGAAGGGATGCAGTAGCATGTTCCTTACTTTCCACAGCCTCCTCCACCCCATTAAAAGTGATCTTTTGTGGAGTTCTGCTTATCTGCTGATGGAAAATGCACACTGTGTGCTTGCCAGCCCAGTTCCCACTTGTCAGCCACGCTCTCCAATTCCTCATTTCTTCACCAATCTTACAACAATTATCATAGTATCATAGTATCAGTCAGGGTTGGAAGGGACCACAAGGATCATTCAGTTCCACCCCCCTGCCATGGGCAGGGACACCCCACACTACATCAGCCTGGCCAGAGCCTCATCCAGCCTGGGCTTAAACACCTCCAGGGACAGGGCCCCAACCACCTCCCTGGACAACACATTCCAGGGCTTCACCACTCTCATGGGGAAGAACTTCCTCCTCACCTCCAGCTTCATTCCATTCCCCCTAGTTCTATCACTCCCTGAGATCCTGAGCAGTCCCTCCCCAGCCTTCTTGTAGGCACCCCTCAGATACTGGAAGGCCACAATGAGGTCACCTGGGAGCCTTCTCTTCTGCAGACTGAACAGCCCCAACTCCTTCAGCCAGTCCTCATAGGAGAGGTGCTCCAGCCCTCTGCTCATCCTCACATCCTTCACAGTCTCCATGTTTTTCATATTTTTATCCCTCATACTGGCATTGTGCACTCCTGAGGCCCTGCTTCTCAAATTGCCTTGTTTCAACTGCCTGCAGCTAATCCTTTCAGAGGTAGAAGTCTATTTTCCCTTAGCACTCTAAACATACCTTCATATTTTGCTGCCTTGCCTTGTGTTACCCTGCTTAAACCTCTGCTTATGAGCAGTTTGAAAAGTCATGGGGAAAAAATAACACACACTGCAAGCTGTGCTAAAGCCATTCAGCTAATTTTCATCTCATTTTGTCCTTCAGGAGATGAAAGTACTTGGAGAAACACAAACTTTGCCAAGACAGGATTACCATCTATGTTGCATTCAGAGAAGGACAAGTATCTCAGGAGCAATTCCTCCCTCTCTCCCTCCTCCTGCTCCCTCTCCCCCACCCAAGAAAAGAATCCTTTTTTTTAACCCTCCCCTTTGTGTTGCAAAACTTAGAGGAAAAATAAATCTCTGGGAGCACTCCCAAGTGGAACAGAAATTGATACAAAGATGATTATTTCCCCCCCCCCCCCCCCTCCCCATGTTCAAAGAGGTTAAAGACCTCAGAAACATCCTATTAAGGAGTATCATCTACCAAAATACACTTTATTGCCTCAGAATTGTGCACCTATTTCTTAGCCCACACATTTTAAGCAGCTCATTGCTTCAAGCTCTGTGTTACAGAGCAGGAAAAAAAGGCCTGGGAATGAACATCTTTGTCTGGTGGGTTCCTGCAGGTGCCTCACATCAGCCTGGCAATGCAAACCATCAGGTTTTTCACAGGTAAAATGTTTTCTGATCTACCCTCTAACCTTTCAAAGTCCCATTCTCATAGCTCCTCCTCCAGACCACTGAGTTCAGCTCCACCACCTCAGCTCATCTAAGAGGACATGTTTTCAAAGGAGCTGTAATGCAGATATAACTAACTCCAAGAATCATATTTGTCCTGAAGCCCCAAATTCCTGTAGGTTCCTGCAAAATCTCACCTTTGGTTTCTTTCCCCCCCTGGAATAACTTCCAGTGCCTGTGGGTTACCCAGAAAAGACTAAATATGACCAGCACAACACAGCTCCAAAAGCAAAGCACACAGGTCCCAAGGAATATGCAGACTGAAAACATCATTATCATCAAACCCACCTCACCTTCTCTCACAGCACTGGTCCCGTGAGCTAGAACTGCCTTGAGCTGTGAGCCCTCCTTTGGCTTCTCTGCCTGAGGCTCTAAGGCTTCCCTTCAGCTTCTCCATTCCTCAGGTGCTGCTTTAGCAGTATGAACATGCTGAGCAGCACACCACTGGAACCACCTCATCAGTGGAGCTGTGAATCTGTTCAGTCTTTAGGACTGCACATAAGTTCACTGTATATAAGCCTGAAGCACACACACACAAATACATCACAGAGCTCCTAGCACTTTATCTCAACCCCAAGTCTCCCCTCCATCACACCCACCATTCATCAGTCACAAGAAGTGGAGCATGCTTCAGAAGCAAGGTGAGTGTGCAGAGGTTTTCTCACCCCTCCTGCACTGCTCCCTCACCACCTCTCTCTGCAGTATCCCTGGCCCCGTGGCCCACAGGACTGGGAACTGTTAACAGTGCAAAGTTTAGGACACTGCTCACTGCTGGTGAAGCAAGGGGAGCACCCAGATGGCTTCGCCCAAGTCTGCACTTTGCATTCGGTTTTTTAACCCCCAGATCCAGCCCTCTCGCTCTGCATTTCACAGCAGGTGTTTCAAAGGGAGGGCTGAGGATGAAGTCAGAACTATGTGTGGGATGGATACCTCTGTCTTCAGTGATTCTGTCTGGAAACAAAAGAGCAAGCCCACTGAGGTGGAAGCGTGGACATGTGGGAAGGGGAGCAGGCTCACAATCCACACTGCCTTGCACAGACCACTGCTGCTGACCCACAGGAGCCAGGCCTCAAGGACTCAGCTGGTGTGTGACCCTGGAGGTAGGCTCTGCTCTCCAGGGCAGATGTGTGGCACCACCTGCACAAAGCATGCTGGAGCACCCCATGAAGGGAAGCTGGCAACTGCATGCAGCTGTTCTTGAAGAGCCTGGGAACGTGGGGGGGGAAACACAGATAAACCAACAAAATGGGCAGAAAGAGGTTTCCCTTCTCTTTGCACTGGGGTGCTCAGCAACACCCCCGTTTGACAGGTTTATTGCTGCCTCACTGTATTAATAAAGCTTTGAGGACAAAGTTTGAGCTCTCCCTTCCCCCTTCAAGAAGTTTCCAAAATCTAAACCCAATCAGCTGCTCCAGGTTTGTTAGGATTGCAATCAGAGCCAAGCACAAGGCAGGAAGTGTCCTTTCAGCTGTTCCTGGGAAGGAAAGTGGCAAAGTCTGAGCATAACAAACCAACCCACCAATGTTTCCTAATTGCCTAGTCTGATTTGGAGAAAGATAAGTGATTCAAGAGTACTTAACAAACAGCAGTCCTCTCCGGCAGTGCAGCCAAAGCCTGATAGCTCTAAAGGCAAGACTTCCTGGAGCAGGTACCTAGCATCGGCATCCAAAAGCTTATTATCAGGCAACCAACATCCTCACTTTCTGTGTGCCCTAGGGAGCTCCCGGCCCCATGGGACCACAGTATACCTGCATGAGAGCTTTAAACGGGGTCACTGACTTAACGCGGATCCAGACCCCAACTTCGGGGTCCTTTAGAAGCACTACCAGGGCAGGAGGAAGGAGGAAGGGCAGGAGTAAGGGCGGGTTACGGCTCAGTCGGAACCGCGTACCGGTAGGGGCCAACCCTCCTCCGGAGGGCCCCGCACCGGCTCAGCATCTCCCTCCCTCCCTGGCCCACTCCCAGGCTGCTCCGGGAGAACTCCTCGGGACATCGCTGCTCTCCGGCAGCCAACTCCATCGCACGGGCAGAGCCCGGCGCAGCCTGCCCTGCTGCCCCGCCGCCGGGGCAGGGATGCGGCGGCTGCCTCTGCCTGGCCCCCTCGGGGGGGGGGGGGGGCCGCCCCTCCAGCCGCCCCTCCGCCGGCCGCAGCAGGGCCTGCCCCCGGAGGGGCTGCCGTGCCGTGCCGCGCCGCCCCCGCCCCCCGCCGGCACTCACCATATTACAGATGGAGGCGATGTTTCTGACAGTCATGAGTCTAAAGGTTGCAGCGATCCCGCACCGCCATCTTTATAAGGTGAAAACAGCCCCGCTCATGGTGGGAAGCGCGCAGGAAGGCAGAGGGGGCGGCGGCGGCTCCTTCAGCTCCGGGGCTGGAATAAAAGCAAGAGGAGGGGACGGCTGAGGCACCCTTTGAGCCCGCCGAGCAGGACGGAGCTTCCTGCCCTGCCTCCTCCGGGCGAGTGACCGGGGCCTCAGCGGCGCGGGCAGAGCAGCCGCATCTCCGCTCCTTCCGCCTCCGACTCTGGCAGGGTCCGCAGGGCCCCGGGCTCCCGCCGGAGCGCTCAGCCGCGCCTCTGCGCCAGCCGGCACCGCGCTAATCTCTCCCTTCCTCCTCCTCCTCTTCCTCCTCCTCCTCCGCCAGCGGCTGCCTCTGCCGCTCGCCGCTCCATCGCAGCGCCGCGCCCGCTGATCCGCGCTGACGGCGCCGGGGAAGGGAAGGGAAGGGAAGGTCAGAGGCGGTGACCGGCGCGGGGCGCCCCGGCGGGCCTGGCCGGGCGGCCGCCGCCGCAGCCAATGCGCTGCTGCGGGGAGGAGGAAGAGGGGGCGCGGGGGCTGCCCCGGCCGCCGCCTCCCGGCTGCCAGCGGCCTGGGGCGGGCGCCCCGGAGGAAGCGGAGGGGTCTGACTCGGCAGGCCCGCAGCGGAGACGGGCCGGGAGAGTCGGGATTCGGTGCAAACGGAATCACGGAGGCAGGGCGAAGGGCAGGAAGACGGCACCGACGTGCGGCAACGAGAGCATCGCTGCACTCCGGGACGCTCTGCACCTAATCTGAGGCAGCCAGGAGCCCAGGCACTTGCAACCCCCAGAGCAGCGGGCTGGAACGTAATCTGCTGCCCGCAGCAGGCTCGCTGCGCTGCCCTTCATGCAGAGCACGTTTATCTTCCCGCAGCAAACGCTGCTGTGGGAGCATGCCCGTGCCGTGCACCTTAGGGACAAAGAGCTCCTCACAGGTGTGCAGCACCTGGCACCTACAGAGCACTGTTAACTGCAGGCATCTCAGCTCCTCATCAGGCACAGGTGGAGGTCAGTGCCTTTCTCCAAGGCAGAGCAGTGCTGATGTTAAGTTGACACACATGGTAACAGGCACAGGGCTGATAAATAGCCAGCTCGAGGCCCCCCAGCACACGACCGAGAGAAGCAAAAGCAGAGTTCAGCTAGGGCAATGCCTCATCTTACAATTCCCCTTTTCCTCAGGAGGTGCTTTTTCTTTCCCCAGCATTAGCTTAAGGCCTGGTTATTGTTCCTCTGCTATGATGAGGAAATCATTGAAATGAAGAGAGAACTGCTAGCAATTCTACAGGCACCTCTGCTCCTCGCAGTCTCAAGCTGCTCCAGGGGAGGTTCAGGCTGGATGTTGGGAAGAAATTCTTCCCAGCAAGAGAGATTGGCCCTTGGGATGTGCTGCCCAGGGAGGTGGTGGAGTCACCATCCCTGGAGGTGTTCAAAAAGAGCCTGGATGAGGCACTTGGTGCCATGGGTTAGTTAGTTGATGAGATGGTGCTGGGTGGTAGGTTGGACTGGATGATCTCTGAGGTCTTTTCCCATCTGGTTAATTCCATTCACCTGGGAGGGTCACACACTCAGGCCACTCCCTTCATGATGATAGAATATAATCATTTCAGTCTACAGAGCCTGACCCCCACAGGCTTTCTTTACAGGAAAGAGTCTGAAGTCAGGGGGTTTACTTCAAGAGAAGATCTATGATTATTAATAAAAACCTGGCATCAGCAGCAGCATCTAAAGATAAATTCCTACCCTGAGAATACTGCTAGGCCTCAAGCCAGCTCATCATGGACCAGTGCCCAGTTTACAAAGACCATATCAAATCTGGCACAAGTTGGCATCTTGCTGACAGATTCAGCAAAGAAACCCAAAATAGAGTTGTCACAGAACTTTCTTTCCTCAGGAGGTTTGACTAGGTACATCACATCACTGCAGGTATCATAGCATCAGCCAGGGCTGGAAGGGACCACAAGGATCAGCTAGTTCCAACCCCCTGCCATGGGCAGGGACACCCCACACTAGATCAGCCTGGCCAGAGCCTCATCCAGCCTGGGCTTAAACACCTCCAGGGACAGGGCCTGGACCACCTCCCTGGACAACCCATTCCAGGGCTTCACCACTCTCATGGGGAAGAACTTCCTCCTCACATCCAGCCTGAATCTCCCCACCTCCAGCTTCATTCCATTCCTCCTAGTCCTATCACTGCCTGAGATCCTGAGCAGTCCCTCCCCAGCCTTCTTGGAGCCCCCTTCAGATCCTGGAATGCCACAGTTAGGTCACCTGGGAGCCTTCTCTTCTGCAGACTGAACAGCCCCAACTCCTTCAGCCTGTCCTCATATAGTATGATAGTATCAGTCAGGGTTGGAAGGGGGTGCCAAAGATTTCTGGAGATTATGGAGTAAAAGCTGTCAGGGCTTCAAACTGCTTTGTAAGTCTACAAATCACTACATCCAGGGAGGTGGTTGAGGCCCTGTCCCTGGAGGTGTTTAAGCCCAGGCTGGATGAGGCTCTGGCCAGGCTGATCTAGTGTGGGGTGTCCCTGCCCATGGCAGGGGGCTTGGAACTAGCTGATCCTTGTGGTCCCTTCCCACCCTGGCTGATGCTATGAACATTACCAAGGGAGATGGGAGTTAAGCAGAGGTGTCCTTTCAGGACTGACCACCTCCTGCCTCAGTTGTGAGGCAACCAAGGCCTGGTTGGTTTCCAGTGCATTTCCAAGTAGCCTACAGAGGAATGGTTCTTCAACTCAGACGCCAATTGTTCTGGAAGCCTAACTGTACCCTTTGCTGCAGCCCATTTATTCTGCTTTGCTGTAGGAACTGCACTTGCTCTCAGTGAAAATGCATGAGGCCAAGGGATGGGTTTGAAAGGTGATTGAAAATGTAAGTGAAACAAAAGGCAGGAACTAATGAAGCCATTTATTTTCATGTCAAAGATATTATTCCCATAGTAGGAAGGCCTGAGGAATGACACAAAGTAGGAAAATCAGAAAAGTATTAAAGTTAAGTGGTGTCTTCATGGTTTTGCCTTCTCACTGATGCCAGTTACTTGACTTCAGGGTCAGGTTTCAGGTGGTTTCTGTTTGTTAAACCTTTTTTTTCCCTAAACACTATTAAATTGCTCTTATTTGAGCATGTATTGGTTGTTCAAGGGCTACTGCTGAAAGCAAGGCTACTTGGAAATGTGCACATACACACATACAGAACTCGGTCAAGAATTCACTACCATTATCCTCAATGCCAACACAAACACTTTAGTTTCTGTGCACACATTTCATGTCTTGTCTCTGAGGATCACAGGCTCACAGGATGTCAGGGGTTGGAAGGGACCCAAAGAGATTGAGTCCAACCCCCCTGCCAGAGCAGGACCATACAATCTAGCTCAGCTCACAGAGGAACACATCCAGATGGGCCTCGAAAGTCTCCAGAAAAAGAGACTCCATCACCTCTCTGGGAAGCCTGTGCCAGGGCTCTGTGACTCTTACAGTGAAGAAGTTCCTCCTCATGTTGAGGTGGAGCCTCCTGTGCTGCAGCTTACATCCATTGCTCCTTGTCCTATCCCAGGGTGCAACTGAGCAGAGCCTGTCCCCTCCCTCCTGACCCCCAGCCCTCAGACATTTATAAACACTTATTAAATCCCTTCTAAGTCTTCTCTTCTCCAGACTAAAAAGCCCCAGGTCCCTCAGCCTCTCCTCAGCCCTGTGCAAAATGAGAAATAACGTACAAGTGCTTGTGTGCCAGCACTGGGTGGTTGTTTTTCTCCTCTTCTATCATACATCAAACCCTGAAAGGATATAGAAGCTTTCTTGAAATGGGCTGCTGAGTGTTTTGGTTTTCTTCTGGTGCTGCAGCTTTCAGTACTAGAAAGTTCAATTCTGCAGCTTTTAGGAGATGGAGAAGTGCTAAGAAAAGCAACAAATGCTAGTTACAAACATTACAGGAGCTGTATAAATCAGGAACAGTGAGCAATTGTTTCCACTCTAAAAGCCTTGCCCTATCCCTTCCTAACAAACAACTAACCCTGTGTTTCTTCTGAGTGTGAGACAAAGAGGAGGAAAACAAAGGACTATTTATAACTTAAGAGTGCTTATATAATTTCTGCTGAAAGGTCAGAACCAAAGAAATGCCTCCTGCATTTAATTTTCCAGCAGCCTTGGTCTCATCTGGTGACACACTTGAACGTTTCCATTGCACCACATAAAGCAAGAACCCGCTGCAAATATCCTCCTCGGCTAACAGCGACTCGGGCTTTCATAACATCTCCCCTGTGACATTCTCACAGCACTTTGCAAACATTCACTCAGACTTGTCAGATTATTGGGTGGCAAGTTAATATCAGCTGCTTTTGCAGAGCCAGGGAGCAGGCAGCAGAAATCCAGCAGCTTCTCCAAAGCTAGGCAGGGAAGGGGGGAGCGCAGCCGGGATTAGAGCAGCTCCCTCGCTCTGTGCTGTCTGAGAGGATATTGCATTTCCTCTCCAGAAAGCTTGGAAAATTCCACAGAGGGATCATTCATGTTTGCCTTGTAATAAACTCTGCTCCAGAAATGGGTCATCATCAGGCAGTTTTGCTGAACAAGTATTTGGAAGCCAATCAAGTTTGGGATACATTTCCAGGCAATTAAAAGAGCATTTGAATGGAAAAGGCAGTTAAAAAAATACCCAGGTTTTCTGGAAGGGGGGAGGAGGGGGAAGAATGCATAAGAAGAATTAAAAGATAATTCAAATATCTGAAATCTTAAGTCCTGACAATACATGATTAGAACTTTACCTGTTTTTCCATGTGCAATACACTCATGTGTTTTAAAATGCATTTGGTGTTTCTGTATCTCACATTAAATTATGATCTGCAAGATAAAAAACCCACCCCAACAAAACAATGTGGCAAATATGGAGGCACAAGCATGAGGAGCAAGGGTTTTCCAGGAAGCTTGGCCACTTCTGCAGAACAGATTGGGAGCTTGAGCACAATGCCAAATGCCAGCTTGCAGTCCAGGGGCTGAGACTGTAATGCGTGGCTCACAGCAGGGCCACAGAAGCCACTCCGTTCACACCCGAAATTCTAACGGAAGGAGGGAGCTCTCCATGAGAAACTCATGGCAATCCACAGAAAATGTGCTGTCTGCTGGGGTCACAGAATTTCAGGGGCTGGAAGAGACCTTGAAAGATCATCCAGGTCATAGAATCAGTAAGGCTGGAAAAGATCTGAGATCATCGAGTCCAACCTATCACCCAACACCTCCTGACAACTAAACCCTGGCTCCAAGTGCCACATCCAGTCCTTTTGTGAACACCTCCAGGGATGGTGACTCCACCACCTCCCTGGGCAGCACATCCCAATGGCAAATTACTCTTTCTGAGAAGAACTTTCTCCTCACCTCCAGCCTGAACCTTCCCTGGCACAGCTTGAGACTGTGTCCTCTTGTTCTGGTGCTAATTGCCGGGGAGAAGAGACCAACCCCCACCTGGCTACGACCTCTTTTCAGGCAGTTGTAGAGAGCTATGAGGTCTCCCCTGAGCCTCCTCTTCTTTCCCCAACTTTGCAGTCAATATTCTTTGAGACTGTCAGCTTCCAAGCAACTCCTACCTCAGATTTTCATATTAGCTGAGAAATTCTTTCTCTTGATTGAAAAGTTGCTAAAGCTTTACCTTCAGGATCCTAAAAAGCCATATTCTCACCTACCAAACACAAAGCAGAGAAAACAAACCTCTGCACTAAATGAATCTCTTCATCATACCCATCTCTGCTGGTGTAAACACTGGACAGCTGGCAGAGAGGGAAGACTACCTCTTCCTTTTGGCTATTTTTACAAGAAGACAACAAACCACATTTACCACACCTGAGTCAGCGGGTGGTTTTTTGGCCAGACATCAGATCTGAAAGCCCCAAGACAGCAGAACATGACAGGTGCAAACATATTGATTCAGATACACCAGAAGCATTCTGAAGAGATAAAAGGAGCTAATAGGTGCTGCAGTGATAACTCTTCCACAGTCTGCTTCATGAAGATGCTACTTAGGCCTTTCAGTCAGTTTGATGCTTGATAGTGGCCTAGAGGTGTGATTATCTCCTAACATCCCACTCTTGCTTTTTTCCTTCTGCTTTTGCCTCAAAGAAATTGTATTAGGAGCTTTGAGCAGTGACAATAAGAGAACTACTTTATATTGCTTCATCAGTTTATGTAACATTAATCTTCTCTGACATTCACCATTCAACTGCAAACACTCCTCCCTTTCTGTAAGGGAGAGGCCTGAGGAATGGCTGCTCTCTCAGGTATGTTATTCAGCAGGGAAGATCACTAGCAAACTCTCCTGCCATTTTTCCTACCTCAGAATCAGTAAGGTTGCAAAAGACCTCAGAGATCATCAAGTCCAACCTATCACCCAACGCCTCATGACAAATAAACCATGGCTCCAAGTGCCACATCCAAGCCTTTTGTGAACACCTCCAGGGATGGTGACTCCACCTCCCTGGGCAGCACATCCCAATGGCCAACTACTCTTTCTGGGAAGAGCTTTCTCCTCACCTCCAGCTTAACTTCCCCTGGCACAGCTTGAGACTGTGTCCTCTTGTTCTGGTGCTGCTTACCTGGGAGAAGACACCAACCCCCACCTGGCTACAACCTCCCTTCAGGGAGTTGGAGAGAGCAAGAAGGTCTCCCCTGAGCCTCCTCTTCTCCAGGCTAAGCAACCCCAGCTCCCTCAGCCTCTCCTCCCAGGGCTGTGCTCCAGACCCCTCCCCAGCCTCCTTGCCCTTCTCTGAACATGCTCAAGTCTCTCAATGTCCTTCTTAAATTGTTTCCAGGTGGAAGGACACTGTTTAAGTTCTAATCATCCACACCTGTCAGAAAGAGGTAACCAAAATTTGCAACCCTGGGAATAATTTGTCAAAGAAGAAGGGACTCAGTGAGCAAGAAGAACAGAAACTGTCAGTTTCTACCAGCAATGTGTGACCATTTCTGCCTGTGGAAAGGAAATATCAATTCTGCCCTTCCCTCCTCCTCTTCTCCAAAGATTTTATTTACTGTTTTTGTTCTGTTCCACAGGCTCTAATTTTAAGACACACTCTGAAGACAAAGCACAAAGGCTATTTTGACAGCAGGCAGGCTGTAAGTGGCATTTAGTCTATTTTTTCCCCCCCTTTCAGCATGAATTGAAACCAGGCTTTTCATTTTATGTAAATTGTGGCATGAATGAATCAGATTACACTTCTATGGCATTAGCATATCAAAGTTTTAATCAAATTAAAACAAAGATATGCCTGCTACACTGCAAGACCCCCAGATCTGCCAATTATCTAATGCAGATGGATCCTGTCATCCATCTGCAAGGACTGATGGCCACCACGGCATGATTTCATTTGCTTGTGGGGAAAGACAATGAAAAGTGAAATGAAACAGCAATGACAACTCTGCATTGTGCTGAGCCCAACAGGCTGCTTTTAAATGAGTGTTTTCCAGCAGCCTTTCAGCTGAGAGAGGCATCAGAGCAGTGCCTTTGAGATGAAATTCATGCATGCCACAAAGACTTGGCTAATTAAAGCATCACTCCTCAAGACCTGACCAGCTGAGTTCAGATCATCACAGACTCCTCACCAAGCCCAACACCAAATCCACAGGACAACCAAGGCACTCTGCTATCACTCAACTCCAAAAGGAAGACCTTCAGATGTTCTGCTCCATGACTACATAATGTGGTAATGTCCTGATGTAGCCAAACCTAACATCATCTACTGGCATGGTTGGCCTGACAGTTTTTCTTGGCCATGTGCAGAACCTGCTAACCTCTCACACTGAAGAGAAGCAAAGGCTTTTTTTTTCACCATGAGCAGTGTGGCACAAAGGTAGTACACCAAGAATCTGCTTCTTTAGTTCACATAACAAATATCATAGTTTCATAGTATCATGGTATCAGTCAGGGTTGGAAGGGACCACAAGGAGCATCTAGTTCCAACCCCCCTGCCATGGGCAGGGACACCCAACACTAGAGCAGGCTGCCCAGAGCCTCATCCAGCCGGGGCTTAAACACCTCCAGGGACAGGGCCCCAACCACCTCCCTGGACAACCCATTCCAGGGCTTCACCACTCTCATGGGGAAGAACTTCCTCCTCACCTCCAGCCTGAATCTCCCCACCTCCAGCTTCATTCCATTCCCCCTAGTCCTATCACTACCTGAGATCCTGAGCAGTCCCTCCCCAGCCTTCCTGTAGCCCCCTTCAGATACTGGAAGGCCACAATGAGGTCACCTTGGAGCCTTCTCTTCTCCAGACTGAACAGCCCCAACTCCCTCAGTCTGTCCTCACAGCAAGAGCAGCTCCAGCCCTCTGCTCATGCTTGTGGCCCTTCTCTGGACACGTTCCAGCACCTCCAGATCCCTCTTGTAATAGGGGCTCCAGAACTGGACACAGTACCCCATACATGCCCCTCCCCTCTTCAATATTTTCATGTTCACTGGTTAAGCTCCCATGATAACTGAAGTTCCAGCAAATTCTACCCATGACCAGACCTGCACCTCCCCTGGCAAGGATCCAGGATGCATGTCAGAGTTAAGCTGTACTTCGATCCACCAGCAATGGGGGCTTTCCCACAAAGTCCCCAAGACAGCCAGGGCTGTGGGCAGACTCAGCTCAGCTAAGTTAGTCAGAGGCAGACCTTTCCACTCCAACAAAACAGATCTGCCTGCAGTCTTGGAGGTAGCAACTCAATGGTTACAGCACTTGTCCAGGAAACAGAACCCTGCCTGCATGTAAAAGATGCTCAGATTCATGTCTGACTCTTCTATTCTACAGGGAAGGGACAGACAGGGCAGGTGGCCTCTGCATTCTGCCTCTGGAAGTACTGCCACTATGAGACAAGGAGCCAGAGGGAAGGCAAACTGCAAAGTCTGCACAGGGGAAAGAGAAGAAAATGTGTGCAGGGGAAGAAAAAGGAGTCAAGTATCATGTGAGTGGTTAAAATGCTCCTATGGGATGGATATTGATCACTGGTTTGCTGTGCTAAGAGAGGTGCCATTTTACACTGTATGGAAAAGAACTTGAGCTTGATATACATCTCACTCTGGCACAGGTAGTGAAAGTGGCAGAAGAAGTAACTAGAAGTTATCTCTAAACTCTAAGTAACAATTTGTAGAGCAACTTCTTGATTGCAGTTGTGTGACTGTGTGTTTCAGGCTGAATCACATTGGTTTGGATCTGCTGAATGTAATTTCAAAGCAGGGTTCAGAAAACTCTCAGGGATGGTGGGCCAACCTGTTAATTTGTTCCCACACAGTTAGAGGTTTTGTGCTGGAAGCAACTCAGTATGAGCCAAGATCATAGAACCATGGAATCATCAGGGTTGGAAGGGACCTCAAGGCTCAGCCAGTCCCAACCCCCCTGCCATGGGCAGGGACACCTCACACTACAGCAGGTTGCTCACAGCCACATCCAGCCTGGCTGCAAACACCTCCAGGGATGAGGCTGCCACCACCTCCCTGGGCAGCCTGTGCCAGGCTCTCACCACCCTCCTGGGGAACAACTTCTTCCTAACATCCAATCTGAATCTCCCCATTTCTAGTTTTGCTCCATCCCCCCCAGTCCTGTCTCTCCCTGACACCCTCAGAAGTCCCTCCCCAGCTCTCTTGCAGCCCCCTACAGATACTGCAAGGCCACAATTAGGTCTCCTCAGAGCCTTCTCTTCTCCAGCCTGCACAACCCCAACTCCCTCAGTCTGTGCTCACAGCAGAGCAGCTCCAGCCCTCTGCTCATCCTTGTGGCCCTTCTCTGGACACCTTCCAGCACCTCCAGATCCTTCCTGGAACAGAGGCTCCAGAACTGGACACCGTGCTCCTGTTTGTCCTGTTTCTCAGAGAGAAAGCTAGGAATTCTCAGCCATAACTCCACCTCTTTGTGCTGCAGGGCCCTCAGAACTCCCTGGGCAGCAGGAGGTTGTGGTCCCTACCTACCAGCGCTTTGCTGGGCAACGTCCAAAGTCTCCGTGCTACCAATCACTAACCGCCAGTTTACGCTAACCTGCTTGTACTCACCCTAAAGTCTGTTAGCAGTGTCCTCAGTCGGGCTGCCCATCTCGGCTAAGGTGTTTGGGTCGGTGTGGCGCGCCCACAGGGCTGGCACGGCAGCGGGCGGCAGCGGGCGCGCGGGGGAGCCGCATGTGCTGCGGCACCCAAGGGATTAGCGCAGGCTGGAGGCTTACTGCCCCATCCCCTACAGACACGTCCTAAGCCTGCCAAAGTAGGGCTTAGATGGGAGTTTAGACAGATCAGCAGCAGCATTTAGTTCCTCAGGACTGCTGCACAGCTGCCGCTTCGCACCGGGGACACTTTTGTTTCTCTGCCGTCAAGACCTCCGGCCCCCTCACAGAGCTCAGCCGGGGTCCAGAGGGACAATTCTGTCCCAGCCAAGGCGGAAGCCTCGTCAGTAGGCAGGCCACAGGCCCGCCCCGAACAGGCCGTCCGCAGGGAGCGCGATTGAGCAGCCGGGGCCCATCTGACCGAGGCAGAAGGCAGCCCTCGCATAGCCGACCCCAGGCGCGGCCAGCCCCACGGCAGCGCCACAGCCTACCCCCCGCACCGCAGGGGCTGCTAGGAGCGCAGCGCCGCGCGGCCAGCCACGCCCCCGCGGGGTCACGCGTGCCGCCCCTACCAATGGCGGGGGCCGTGCGGGCTCTCGCGGGAGCGGCGCGGGGCTATTTAAGGCCCCGGGTGGGGGCGGGCTGCCTCTCTCCGTGCCGGTGTCGCATGTGGTAAGGCTGCCGCAGCCGCTCTCGCAGGAGACGTGGGCTCACAGCGGGCGGGGCTGTGGGTGGGGGCGCGGGAGCTGCTCCAGTCTTCCCTTCACATTTTGCCCTCTCGGAGCCTGGCCGTGGCCCGGGGAGTCAACACAGGGGGATAGAGTACCTTCCCCTCACAAAAACCCAGGGCGGAGCCGTCCCCTCCGCTCTGCATCCTGTCGTGAGGCACAAGCGGCCGCGCTGCCTTGTCCCTTCCCCCGCGCCCCTCAGTGCTGGGCGCTGATGCCTCTCTTCCTCCGCAGCGTGTAGGATGGGCCGCACGCAGCCTCGCGGTGGTGGCTCGGCGAGGCGGAAGGCGGCGGGGAGCACCGCGAGGTACGGGCGAGGCCTGCAAGTGCGCTGCGCGCATGGTGCCCCGGGACAGCCGCAGTCGCGCCACCCAACGCATGGAGGTAAGGCAGCACGCCGACCTCCCGCCGCCTCAGCAGTGAGGCTTTGGGTTCAGAAGTGAAAGGCTTTGGCTCCTGAGAGAGTGCAGCACGCAAATACACATAGGGGTGTGAATCACCGCGGGGTGAAGAAGTGCCTGGCTAGGGCGGTATCCTTCTGCCCGTGTCCAAATGAGAGGCACGGAGCTGCACATACCCGATCCAGGTCAGGGATTTCGTTTTTGATAGGCTGCATCGAGAAAAGTGCAGTTACTGAGTGCACTTAATACCAGATACTCCAGCAAAGTCACTGAGTGCCTGGAGAAGAGAAGGCTCCGAGGAGACCTTCCAGTACCTGAAGGGGGCTACAAGAAAGCTGGGGAGAGACTTTTTAGGGTGTCAGGGAGTGACACGACTGGGGGGCATGGAACAAAACTAGAAGTGGGTAGATTCAGATTGGCTGTTAGGAAGAAGCTCTTCCCCAGGAAGGTGGTGAGAGCCTGGAATTCCAGAGATTGCCCAGGGAGGTGGTGGAAGCCTCATCCCAGAGGTGTTTGCAGCCAGGTTGGATGTGGCTGTGAGCAACCTGCTGCAGTGTGAGGTGTCCCTGCCCATGGCAGGGGGGTTGAATGACCTTTGAGGTCCCTTCCAACCCTAACAATTCTATGATTGCATAAGCCCAGTCTTGTAATAGCTCTGTGAGAGTGACTTTTGCTGCCTGCCATGGTTGAGCTCTGCATAATTTGATAGGTGGTGTATGTGAGGCAGAATGTGGCAGCTACCTGGCAAATGATCAGTTTGCTACATGTAGAAATTTAGTTTGCTTTAGGGTAGTGGCAATGCTCACACCAGTTTGGACTTGATAACCTTTGCATTGTTACTGTCTAGTAAACTGTTTTAAAAGATGCTGCTCTTAAGGCTTGACAGTGAGCTTTACATAACTGACCTCTAACCTTGTAGACTATGACTTTTCAAACTGTAATTAAACTATACATTCTAAGTTAATAACTTCAGAACTTCATGTGCTGTTTAGGGGTCCTGCTTGGCAGCCTCATGTCTGAAATGATCTAGATATGGATGATCACATCTAACTTCAAAGCACAGCTCAGGACTTCCTAGGAAAGGCCTTCTAACAGAACGTAAGTGTGCTCTAGGCTAATGAGAGTTACAGGTAGCTTTAAATCTTCCCTCTTTTTTTTTGACAACCCATGAATTTCAAGCAAATTGTAACGCCCCTGTGAGTCAGTGCTAAGTTCACATCATCCTAGTCAATAAGAAAATGGTGCTGTATTCTGCTCCCCTTTTATGCTTTGCCCTCTTAAGTCTGGCAGTGTCTTAAGTGGCCAATACAGAGGGGTATAAAAATTCTCTCTCAAACCCAGAGATGAGGTTAAAACTTGTCTTTGGATCATGCTGAGAGGAACACAGTCATGAGACTACTGAACTTCAGGATGCTACTAAATCAGCTGCTCATAGCTTGCAGGTAGATCTTGAACTGTCATCTGATGCTCTCTGGGTCTTAGTATCTGTCTCATGTGAATCTTAAACCTTTTTCAGGTTTCTGAAGTCTCTTCTTTGCAAGCCTATGTGATCAGTGTCTCCAGTGAAGAGAGTTCCTTGTAAAGTGGTCTCCAGGTATGTAGTGCAAAAAGGATTATCTGATGTTAGTAATGGATTGCTTTCTATATTGAAAAGAAGTTCAGATAGGCCTTACCATAGGAAGCCAAAATTAGTTTGGACTGATCTAAATTGGAAGACACCTAAGGAAAGCTATTAGTGGATCCATTTACTCATCCCAGACTGGCTGGTCCTCTGGAATGGAATCCATGTGAATAGTATGGGAAAGGAAAACAGTCCTGTAGCAGTGAAGACATTCCTATTGAGCAATGGCTCTGACACAGGGGTTAGTGTCTTGTAGGATGTTCCTAGAGCTATAGCTCAACCTTCAGCCAGCTGCCTCTTCTGTGTGCTCAAGACTGCAAATGACACTAAACATCTTTTACAGGGAGGAAGCCAGCATGTGCAAGGAACTTCAGCTGACAACAACCACCAGCTTATGATGTCCTGAGTGGCTGATTTCTGAATGCATACTAGATGACTGCAGTTGTCACCTGTAAAGCATTGGGCTGAGAGTGGAACTGAGACAAGCAGTGGCTGAAACAGCACCCCTTCAATCAGCATGCTTCATCAAACAGGAACGTCACCAGTTGTTGGAACAAGTTTCTTACCCCCAAAATGCTCTAATTTATTGCCATGTCTGTGTGGATTAATTGAAATAAAACATGAGTGCTACCAGAAGTTCATGTGCTCTGAAGTTTTGTTAAGGTACTCATGAAGGCATCACTACATGGATGTGAATGCTTGTGTTGTCATGCGTGTGCAAACCTGATGAGCTTAACCTTTCATTCACAAATCCACTGAAAATGGCCTTTATCTTTTAAATGGCTGCTCATGGTTCTCTAAGTTTAGAATGCAAAAGCTCTTCAAAGTGAACTTGGCCAACTTCTAAATTACTTCATCAGGCTGAATGTGTTGTTTGGGTGTTCTCCAACTAGATTGTCTCCAGCTATGGAGAACAAATCCTATCAGACCTAGAGCAAGAATCCCATTGCCTGCCTGTGGAAAATGTTGCAGTGTTCCACCTAAAGAACAACCAGTGAGAAGGTCCTTGAAAAACATGGTCAGTATTCTTGACCCACTGAAAGCCTGTTTGTGCTTTTCAGTTGCTTATGTTGAGGTAAATACTCAAAACTCATTCTTCAGTTGTAGGTCTTGCCATGGGCTGTTTTATGTGCATCCTATCACTAGCCAATGCTCCTTAGAATGCACAAAAGAGCATAAAATGCAGGTGAAAGGAGCTGTGGCACTCCCCATCACCTACAGAGGAAAGGGAGTGTGAATTTAGGACCAAACTAGCGTGTCCAGATATATACCTGGCCAGACTGACATTAAGGATCATCCAGTTCCAACCCCCTGCCATAGGCAGGGACACCTTCCACTAGCTCAGGTTGCTCAAGGCTTCACCCAGCCTGACCTTGAATACCTCCAGGGAGAGGGAATCCAGGACCTCCTTGGGCAACCTGTTCCAGTGTCTCACCACCCTTACTGTAATTAGCTTGTTTCTTTTCCTTCTTCACTGATTTCCATCTTCAGGGGGGTTTTGGAACATAAATGCATCAGTTCAGACATCATGCACTTGATGGGTTAAGAAATACACAGGCAGTTAAAGAGTGAAGCCAACCAGAGGGCTTAATACTGGTCTGGGAATAATAATAAACCCGGTTGGAAGAGACCTTCAAGATCATTGTGTCCAATCCATCAACCAATCCAACCCACCCAAACAACTAACCCATGGCACCAAGCACCCCATCCAGTCTCCTCCTGAACACCTCCAGTGATGGTGACTCCACCACCTCCCCAGGCAGCCCATTCCAATGGGCAATCACTCTCTGTATAGAACTTCTTCCTAACATCCAGCCTAAACCTCCCCTGGTGCAGCCTGAGACTGTGTCCTCTTGTTCTGGTGCTGGCTGCCTGGGAGAAGAGACCAACATCCACCTGGCTACAACCTCCCTTCAGGTAATTGTAGAGAGCAATAAGGTCACCCCTGAGTCTCCTCCAGGCTAAGCAACCCCAGCTCCCTCATACACAGTCTGAACCTGGTAAGTTGTAACTTTGCTCACTCATTGCATACCTGGGGCTGTGCAAGTCACCCACAGCTGGCTTGTACAAATGTGATCCTCTAAGTGAAGTTATTCCTGTTTTCCCTTTTGTTACTCATTGGGTAAGTGAGGATTAATGGAGAAAAAAACAATAAGCAGATTGGCTGCAGAATAAGCAAGGCCTAGCTAGCTGGCTTACACCCTCAGAGATTTAGATTAACCAGCTGTTACAAACTAAATGACTCTCAGGCAAGTTCTGTCCTCTTAGGGCTATGTTTGCATGGATGGTTTTGTGCAGTGTGAGAGTTTGGGGGGAATTATTGGTGGAGGAAAGCTAGAATACATCTTTCTGTACACTCCTGTTCTCAGTGTTGGTTGCTGCTTTGGCTTTCCATTGCCTGAAGCTGCAAGAAAGTTCAATTTGTTCAGCAAGGCTGTCAGACAGAAAGGGAGATGTTTTCATCTGTGTGTATCTGTGCAGTGTTCTAGCAGACAGTTGAAAAACTTCAGATTTTGTACTTCCCTTCCTTTTACTAAGTTGTTCTAAGTGGTGAGAGGCAGTGATCAGAGGAAATGAATCTGAAGAATGCTGAGATGTCCTTCAGGCTTGAGAAGAGGGCCAGCGACAACTGCATGAGGTTCAACAAGTCACAGTGCAAGTCACTGCAGCTGGGTCAGGCCAGTCCCAGGCACAAATCCAGGCTGGGTGCAGTGAGTTAAGAGTAGCCCCAAAGAAAGAGACTTGGGGATGTTGGTTGCTGAGCAGCTCCCCAGGAGCCAGCAGTGCCCTCATGCAGCCCGGCAGGCAGCTGTGTGCTGGGCTGCAGCCAGAGGAGTGTGGGCAGCAGGGTGAGAGAGGGGATTCTGCCCCTTGACTCTGCTCTGCTGAGACCCCATCCCAAATACTGCCTCCAGTTCTGATGTCCCCAGCATGAGAAGGACACAGAGATGCTGGAGTGAGTCTACAGGAGGCCACAGAGATGATCCAAGGGCTGGAGAATCTCTGCTGTGAGGATAGGCTGAGGGAGCTGGGCATGTTCAGCCTGGGGAAGAGAAGACTCTGGGAGAACCTTAGAGCTGCCTTCCAATACCTGAAGGGATCCTACAGGAAGGCTGCAGAGGGGCTTTTCATCAGGGTGTCTAGAGGCAGGACAAGGGGGAATGGTTTGAAGCTGAGGATTAGACTGGATCTGAGGAAGAAGTTTTTCAGTATGAGGCTTGGTGAGACTCCAGAACAGGCTGCCCAGGGAGGCTGTGGCTGTCTCCTCCCTGGGGATGCTGAAGGCCAGGTTGGATGAGGCCTTGAGCAGCTGAGTCCAGTTGAGAGGTGTCCCTGACCATGGCAGGGAGTCTGAGGTCCCTTCTATCCTAAGCTATTCTCATGATTCTGTGTAGCACACCTGCTAAGCCCTGGCCTGTTTCCTGGACACAGGGCTTGTTTTGTCTTCTGTGCAAGGGCCTAGCATGAAAACAGTAATAATAGCTTATTCTTTCTTTTAAAAAAGGAGGAAAAAAGGAAGAATTGTTGAGAGAGCAGCTTGGAAGCCTGTTATCTCCCCAGCATTGCAGTTCTGAGGAGCTTGGTAGTATCAAGAGTTCATGTGACTTCTAATTGGTAACACAGATTTATTCTCCCCAGGGTTTGTCCTGCTTTGTTTCCAAGAATCTAAAGTTGGGATGCAGGCATTAATTCCTGTTAGGGTTAGCTTTATGACCCTCTGTGGCCTTACAATAATAATTCATACCTGTTGGTCTCCAGGGGGGAGCTTGGAGGCAACACTCAGGTAAGAATGGCTACTTGTCCTAGCTATTCTTTTGAGTTGACTCTTAGCTGCCTGCATCTTCCTTACTTTTCCTCATGCCTTCCCCCAATGTTTCTGAGATGCTTGAGGTCATGGAAAGAGCCAAAGAGCAGCAAGGTGAGAGCACAGGCTCAGTGCACTTGTATCTAAGAAGCAGTGAGTGCAACCCATGTGTTCTGGTTTGGATCAATGCAGGCAGACAGTTCTTACAAGAGTAGCTTATGAGATGGAAAAATCCTCTTGTTAAGGTCAGCAGATACTACACCTATACAGAACACATCTTCTTACAACTTCCTCCATTTGCCTTCAGATGCAGCTCCCCCCTGGATTTTTCCACACATCAGTATTTTGCCTGTCTAAACATGGGTGAAAGCTGCATCACTTTCACTGCCATTCATTGTCCAGGCAGGGCCTCTCCTGCCCAGTGGCCTCTGATGTAAAGATCAGAGATTTCCTCTTATGCTTTGATATTTAAGTTCTACAGCTTCAGCTCCATGCATTGATGCTGATCCTAACCCTGGCAAAACTTGGCACTCTTGCAGGTGAAAGAGAAGGGCAGAAGTTGCCAACAGTGCCTTTGCCACCTTCAGATCCTGTTGGATGCTTACTGTAAGGCACAAAGTTCATTTAACTCACAACTTGTTCTAAGAAGCTTAAATACACATTATTAAAACCCCTGGAAATAGGCAGAGGCCTGGGAAGTGCAGTGTGCATCAAAGCAGAGGGGGAAGGAATGCTGGAGCTCCTGCCTGCAGCACTGCCTGGGTTTGGAGGCAGTAGGTCATGTGGATCTGTGGTTAATGTGGCAGCAGGTGAGGTCGGTTTAGTTCCTTCTCAGTGGCATATTGCACACTAAAGCAGAGGTGCTCTGTGGCCTGTGATTCACAGTGGGTTTCCAGACTTTCTCCTGATCAGTGAAACAGCATGAGGTTTGACAAGTCTGAACAGAGTGGCTGGAGGGCAGCCAGGCAGAAAGGGACCTGGGGGTACTGGTTGACAGTAGGCTCAACATGTGCCAGCAGTGTGCCCAGGTGGCCAAGAAGGCCAAGGGCATCCTGGCCTGCATCAGAAATAGTGTGGCCAGCAGGAGCAGGGAGGTCATTCTGCCCTGTACTCAGTACTGGTTAGGCCACACCTTGAGTCCTGTGTCCAGTTCTGGGCTCCTCCATTCAAGAAAGATGTTGAGCTGCTGGAAGGTGTCCAGAGAAGGGCAACAAAGCTGGGGAGGGGTCTGGAGCACAGCCCTGTGAGGAGAGGCTGAGGGAGCTGGGGTTGTTTAGCCTGGAGAAGAGGAGGCTCAGGGGAGACCTTCTTGCTCTCTACAACTCCCTGAAGGGAGGCTGTAGCCAGGTGGGGGTTGGTCTCTTCTTCCAGGCAAGCAGCATCAGAACACGAGGACACAGTCTCAAGCTGTGCCAGGGGAGGTTTGGGCTGGATGTGAGGAAGAAATTCTTCACAAAGAAACTGGCCATTGGGATGTGCTGCCCAGGGGGGTGGTGGAGTCACCATCCCTGAAGGTGTTTAGGAAGAGCCTGGCTGAGGCCCTTGGTGCCATGGGTTAGTTGATTAGATGGTGCTGGGTGACAGGTTGGACTGGATGATCTCCAGCCTGGTTCATTCTGGGATTCTGTGATTACATGAAGGTAATTTGTATAAAGGAATTTGGCTTAGGTTTGATTTGTGCTTCTGCAATTGAGCCTTATTACAGGTGATGCAGGACAATGAATTTCCAGCTGCTGTTTGGCTGTAGCATGACCTGTGCCTTATAAATAGAAAGTTGCCTCATGCAGTTTGCAAAGTAAAAGAAAATCAGTAGCAGCTCTACAGAACATAATCTCTGCAAGCTACTGAGATAGATTGCTGACAGGCCTCTCAGGGCCCTTCCAGCCTAGGCCATTCTATGAGTCTATGATATGCTAAACCAAAACCTGTCCTAATCTGGCAGCATATGGAGCAAGAACTGCTTTCAATAAGCAGCATGGGATGGGGGGGTGGGTGTGATTTGAAAGAAGGACACAATTAGATGCTCTAAAGACAATAAGCACAAATTTAAGGCATGAAAAAATATTAGCCCTGCCTTGTAGCTCTCTGTGTGACTATGACTAATATTTACCATTACAGGCAGTATTGAGCTGGTACTTAAAAGTGACCAAAAATAAATGATTCTTCTTGCCATGCCTACAGGGAGAATATTTTAGAGGTGAGCAGGAAGAGAAAATTTACTGCCATTGTCATACTTTCATAATGAAGTTAGCACCACCTGGCTTATGCAATGCATTCTGTGGAGTCCACAACTTGTATCAACCCTTTCCCTGAACTGCTCAGAGTCACAGAACTGTCAGGGTTGGAAGGGACCTCAAGGCTCAGCCAGTTCCAACCCCCTGCCGTGGGCAGGGACACCTCACACTACAGCAGGTTGCTCACAGCCACATCCAGCCTGGCTGCAAACACCTCCAGGGATGAGGCTGCCACCACCTCCCGGGGCAGCCTGTGCCAGGCTCTCACCACCCTCATGGGGAACAACTTCTTCCTAATGTCTAACCTAAATCTCCCCTCCTCCAGCTTGGATCCATTCCCCCCAGTCCTATCACTCCCTGACACCCTCAAAAGTCCCTCCCCATATTTCTTGCATGCTCCTTCAATACTGGAAGGCCACAATTAGGTCTCCTCGGAGCCTTCTCCTCTCAAGACTGAACAACCCCAACTCCCTTGGTCTGTCCTCATAACAGAGCAGCTCCAGCCCTCTGCTCATCCTCGTGGCCCTCCTCTGGACATATTCCAGCACATCCAGATCTTTCTTGTAGGGGCTCCAGAACTGGATGCAGTACTCAAGGTACTTTCCTTGCTCACATTCCTTGGAAATCACTGTGAGAAGAAGGAAAGTTGCCAAGAATTCACCAGAAAACACTGAGAACTTCAGTATCTCTATTTATGCCATCAAGGGAGGGGCTTTCCTCTGACTAGAATGATGGCTGCCAACTGAATGCAGCTTCCAGTTTCAGAGGGACAGCCTTTTCAGGGATTTGGACAGAAGATTTGGATGGAAAATTAAAAGGTAAAGAAAAATGACTGCATGATATACACTCTGAATTATCCCATGGATCTCAAGCTGCCTCCCAGCACCAGGAGTTACAGTGCTGCTGTATTTGTCATGTGGTTAGTTAAACCCTGTAACCCTTGGACAGAACTCGATTTATGAGGATGAAAATACAGCCAGGGTGCAACTATCATAGTATAGCATCATAATATAGTATCAGTCAGGGTTGGAAGGGACCACAAGGATCATCTAGTTCCAACCCCCCTGCCATGGGCAGGGACACCCCACACTAGATCAGGCTGCCCAGAGCCTCATCCAGCCTGGGCTTAAACACCTCCAGGGCTGGGGCCCCAACCACCTCCCTGGACAACCCATTCCAGGGCTTCACCACTCTCATGGGGAAGAACTTCCTCCTCCCCTCCAGCCTGAACTAGTGTTGAATTGTTTTGTTTGCAGAACATTGTTGCAGTTGTCATTGCTCCATGGAACAGAGCTGCTCTCTCAGCTCTCTCTGGCTGGAGAGCTATCAGTTAGAGTTTGATAAGGCTGCTTGAGCTTAGCTTTCACACTTCCTAAAAGCAGGCGTGCGAGCTTGGCTGGGAGCAGTTGCCAGGCCCTGTAAATCCCTCTGGTGGAGGACAAGCACAGATGTAGGCTGGGTCTTCAAACTCTCCCACTGAACTCCAAGGACATTGTGTTTGCTTCAGCAGAGACTTGGGCCCTCCACTCCTCTCTGTCCACCTCAGCCATCTTCTGAGGTTGCTATTCCCATCCTAATGTCTGAAATGACTTCAGGTTCTGTCTGCAGCCTTGCCTCTTTCTTTAGCCAAGCAGCTCAGCATTCCTGCCCTGTGCTGTGCCACGAGGTGCAAAGTCTGAAGGTTTGGGGTTATATAAAGCTGGGTTATTTATGCCATTTCTCACTAGCCCTCAGGCTGTTTACCTGAACTCGTCTTTGATCTCTCTCCATCAGGGCCTCACAAGTTTCTGGCTTGACTCACACATTTTCTCATGCACTGCCTTTGCTTTTTGCTTTAAGAACAATCATCTTTTTTCTTCCATACAAGTGATCTGTCCTTCTATTGTGGCTCCTGCAGTCTAATTGTTACTTGTTCCCTTTTCACCACTTTTATTTAGAGTAATTGCATTATTACAGCCTGCCTGAAGCATATGATTCAATTTCTTTCCCTGTACCTTTGTGTGAGCACAGAGAGAAAAAGTCCCTTGCAATTTGTACTAAGAACCTTTAAAGCAGTTATAGACTGTGAGTGAAGTGCTTTTGCTTTTATTCTGTTGGATTTTAACACAGTTTATGCATGTTTTTATTGCCTTTGAGATCTGACTACGTGTTGGACCTGCTTGAGGGAGCCTTGCATAAAATTCAGTAGTGCAAGATGCTGTTGCCATTTTCTTGTTGGAGAAATAAACCAGAGGTGAACATTTCATGCATTGAAAAGAAGGTGGGGATGAATTATTTTTCCTCCCAAGCAAATGATCTTCAGTTGTCAGATTAAAAAGCTCCAGTCAGAATATCACATGGATCATCTGTTTGCTGTTATTCCCAGCTGCCTTTCACATCCACCCTGGCAGCATTTCTCATGGTGGATTCTATAAACTGCATGTTTGGAAGTCATTTAAAGCAAAGATTGATTGATTGATTGATTGATTTTAGGGTAGGGTTTTTCAGAAGTATCCAGGCACTGGACTCTTTCCAGCCTTTCTGAAATCAGAGTTTTACTGCTGATGTCAACAGAGCAAAAATGTGGCCAGTGCCAAAGAGTTTGAAGATCCCACTGCTGGTTACTAAGAATCAAAAGCATTGGCATTCGTTCATCTCTTCAAGTGGCAGAGCAGGTTTGGTGCAGCCAGATGATTTGGTCTGGCCATGCTGAAACTGTTGACAATGTAATTCCACTCTTATGTCATGAAGCCAAGAGGGAAAACTGATTTATTCCCCTGTAGGCACTGAGGGAAATAGCAAACATGCACACAGAGTTGTAGACTCCCTTTCAAGAAGGCTTGGTTCAAGCCCCGTGCATCATCAAATGCATCACCAAGTGTAAGTAGTCCTGCAAATATGAATGGGTTTAGTGGGCAGCAGCTTGATGTCATAGCATCATAGAATTGTCAGGGTTGGAAGGGACCTTGAGGATCATCCAGTTCCAACTAGGGGGAGGGAGACCTTCCACTAGATCAGGTTGCCCAGAACCACATCCAGCCTGGCCTGAATGACTTCCACTGCTCACCTCCCTTTAGGCTCATTTGTAGATTTGCAGCTCCTGGGAGAGAAGAGAACACTAATTCCTGAGTGAGGGAGCTGTACCCTTCTCTTGTCCTGCAAATGTCTGAGAGCATCACTGCCCAGGTACACAAACTGCAGGGGGGCCCCATCCACTTCCATGACCCTCCTCACTCCCTGGCTTCTTCCTCAAGACATAATGCCCCACAGAATTTGGCTCTGCTTTTTGATGGGCCCCCCATCCTTGTCCTGATTAGCCTTGGCTAGCCAACCATCCCTGGTGTTAGTGGGCAGCAGCTTGATTTGAGGAAGCTGGTTTTGTTACTCATGGTGATGTTCTTTCAAGAACCTATGTTAGACCCTGCAATAATAACTCCCTGCTTGAATTTTGTTTCCTAAAGTACAGCAGTAGAGAGTAGAGTCACTATTTATGTCCCACACCCAGCCTGTAGCACTCTGCAGGGCCAACCTCTAAATCAAAACAGTCATTGAGGTAAAGAGCCAGGGAGTGAGGAGGGTCATGGACGTGGATGGGGCCCCCCTACAGTTTGTGTACCTGTGAAAGGAGGCTCTCAGACATTTGCAGGACAAGAGAAGGGTACAGCTCCCTCACTCAGGAATTAGCTTTCTGTTCTCTCCTGGGAGCTGCAAATCCACAAATGAGCCTAAAGGGATGTGAGCAGTGCAGTGTAGAAAAGTCCACTGCAATTGATGTAGAACCAGTCCTTCTGGTGGCAGCAGAGAGGAAGGAGGTAAATAAGCTGCAGGGAACAGCATAAAATTGCATTTAGACTTCTTGCAGCATGCAAATTAACCTGCTTGAACCTCATTTGGTGGGGGACTTTGTGCCCTTGAGTCTGGATATTCCCCATTAGGGCGGTGAGAGACTGGCACAGGTTGCCCAGGGAGGTGGTGGAAGCCTCATCCCTGGAGGTTTTGAAGGCCAGGCTGGATGTGGCTCTGGGCAACCTGATCTAGTGGAAAGTCTCCTTGCCCAAGGCCGGGGGGTTGGAACTGGCTGATCCTTGAGGTCCCTTCCAACCCTGACAATTCTGTGTGATTCTGTGACTTGGTTCTCTATTGTGTTGGACATCCAGCAGCAGGGGAGGATACAGAGCATGAATGATTTTACAGCAACAATAATTTAGATCTTCTGCAGCTGTTATAAATAGCTGGAACTGGAGCAAATGTGTCACCTTATAATCATACTCCTATAAATAACTGCTTTTGCTGGGCTGAGAAATGAGCTCCTTCTTGTGTTATCCATTACCTCATCGTACCACAGCCAAACACCTTGGCTACCTAAAGACAAAAGGTTCATTTCATTTAAAGATATTCTTCTGCCCCCTTTATTCTGGGCATCCTAATTGCTAGATTCTCTGGATACAGTAACAGAGCTGCTTCTTACACCGTGATAGCTTAGAGCAGGCTTGCTCTGATTCACAGCAATGTGCAAGAAGCTTCCCCTAAGTCCCAGAAGTGATGGAGTTGTAGTAGTGAAGTGGCATAGATAGGTTTTTGAAACCTAATGAGTTGTAACTAAAAGGCTTCTTAGAACAGAATAGAATAGAATAGAATAGAATAGAATAGAATAGAATAGAATAGAATAGAATAGAATAGAATAGAATAGAATAGAATAGAATTAACCAGGTTGGAAAAGACCTTTGAGATCATCGAGTCCAACCTATCACCCAACACCATCTAATCAACTAAACCATGGCACCAAGTGCTTTATCCAGTCTCTTTTTAAACACCTCCAGGGATGGTGACTCCACCACCTCCCTGGGCAGCACATTCCAATGGCCAATCACTCTCTCTATGAAGAATTTCTTCCTAACATCCAGCTTAAACCTCCCTTGGCACAGCTTGAGACTGTGTCCTCCCAGGTTGCCTGGGAGAAGAGACCAACCCCCACCTGGCTACAACCTCCCTTCAGGGAGTTGGAGAGAGCAAGAAGGTCTCCCCTGAGCCTCCTCTTCTCCAGGCTAAGCAACCCCAGCTCCCTCAGCCTCTCCTCACAGGGCTGTGCTCCAGACCCCTCCCCAGCCTTGTTGCCCTTATTGGTCTGGCAAAATTCCGATGGCTGTATCAAAAATAACAGCCAGCCACATTTGCTGTTAGAATGCCTAGGTTTAGAACAACAATCTCACTGAGCACTGCCCTGGATGAAAGATGTCTGAGCCACACTTGTGCTCCTGCTGACGGATTTTTTCCGGCTCAGCAGCTCTGCTGGCTGCACACAAACTCAGAGTGCCAGAGACCCCTCTCAAGAAGCACTCCAGGTCAGTTAAGCTGCCTACACTTCTTGCATCTTCCCCACCTTCCTAATTTGAGTTGGCAGCACTTGTGAAGGGTGTCAGGTTGTCAGCACTACAGAACTGTTCCTTTTGTTCCCAGGGCTAGTACAGCGTGAGCTTTCTCGTCCAGCGGCACAGGACAACCCAGATGAGTTGCAATCCCTCATCTAAAGCAAGAGCACCAAAGGATTTCATGACTCAGCACTAGACCTAGCAGAGGAGCTGCTGCTGAAGCCTATGCTCATGCTGATAATCTCTCAATTTGGTTTTTCCCTAGGGGGACAGTGAGCAGTAATAAAATCCCTCCCATCACGCAGCAAAGATCAATACACAGTGTGCACTTGGCTTGGTTCTGTGGAGCTAACTCCTGACCTTGTGCCCCTGGGAGGAGGTGCTAACACCATGCCTGTCCTCCTGCACTCCTATGCCTCTTTGGGAATCCAACAAGCTAATTTCTATGTTTATTCAGAATGTGTACAGTGCTGTATCCCACAGTACCTCTGGGGTCCCTGATTCACCTGCTGGAGAGCAATTCATCTGTACTTGAATCACCTTCACATTAATGATGGAATCCTTAAGGTCAGAGTGGCCAAAGAGGCTCTTGCCTCTCACAGCAAGCAGAAATCACTAAATCCATTATCAAGGTTTCTTTGTCTTGCTTACCTAGGGACATTTCAGTCCTACAAATTATCACATTGCAGACCCTTGCCACCCTTGCAGTTCAACAAAATGCTTTATTCTAGGAGTGAAAGCCTTGCCCAACATCTTCCTTCTTCTCAAGAAGCTCTGTCCCACAGGTACCCCAAACAGCTACACAGCTGCAAGGCCAGGAAGCATGAGAAGTGGGTGTTTAGTGGCTGGCAGGATGGTCTCAGCACACTGGACGTGCTGTTCTATCGAGGCTCTTGAAAGCTCCTGACTGTAGTGCTAAATGCAGTCAGCATGGTTGAAAAACACATTGAGCACCAGTTTGAAGAGGGAGCAGTTCTGGCAACCACTGATGAGATAATTACTCTAGTTCTGGTCTAAACCATTGCTTGTCCCAGTGAGGAAGCAGCTTTCCTGCACCTCCTGACATGAAACGAGATCTTTGTGTAGCTTGTCCTTAGCTGGCAGGTAACCTCCTGTGTGCCCCCATCTCCCTTCCCAGAGCTGTCTCTAGGGATGTCCTCCCTAGTCATGGCCTTTCAGCATGGTATTTCCCCTCCATCAACACAGAATCACAGAATTACTGAGGCTGGAGAAGACCTCTGAGATCAAGTCCAGCCTATGATCCAACACCCCCACATCAGCTAAACCATGGCACCAAGTGCCACATCCAAGCTCTTCTTAAAGACCTCCACTGATGGTGACTCCACCACCTTCCTGGGCAGTGCATCCCAGTGCCTAATCAGCCTTGCTGTCAGGAAGTGCTTCCTAATATCCAACCTAACCTTCCCCTGGTGCAGCTTCAGGCCATACCCTCTTGTCCTGTCACAAGTTGCCTGGGAGAAGAGCCTGACTCCCACCTGACTACCACTTCCTTTTAGGTACTTGTAGAGAGTCATAAGGTCCCCTCTAAGTCTCCTTTTCTCCTGGCTGAACACCCCCAGCTCCCTCAGCCTTTCCTCATACAACTTTTCCTCCAGCCCCCTCCCCAGTCTGGCTGCTCTCCTCTGGACCCACTCGAGCACCTCAATATCCTTCCCGAAGTGAGGGGCCCAGAGCAGCACACTGGTGAGGCCTCACCAGTGCTGAGCACAGGGCAGAATGACTTCCCTGCTCCTGCTGGCCACACATTCCTGATCCAGGCCAGGATGCCATTGGCCTTCTGTGCCCCCTGGGCACACTGCTGGCTCATGTTCAGCAGCTGTCAACCAGTGCCCCCAGGTCCCTCTCAGCCAGGCTGCTCTCCATCACTCATGCCCCAGTCTGTAGCACTGCATGGGGTTGTTGTGGCCAAAGTGCAGGACCTTCTCCTGCAAGGCTCCAGCAGGGAAAGGGAGCAGCAAATTTGGGTTAATTCTCTTCCCTCCAACACCTTAATGTTTCATCCTCCTGCCAGCTCTCCTTTCTGACACTCACCTTCATCCTTCCTCTTCACCTGTTGAGACAGGGGAATCCATGACCCCGCTGCTCAAGGGGCAGAACAGTTTGGAAACAAGCAGATACTTCTAAAGGCATTGGACCTGTTGCACTTTTTACAAGCTGGTTGTAAACTGTCTCACTGTTTACTGATCCAGTTGTGTATTTTTCACCCAGGCTTGCTCAACAAAGGAATGTTCCCATCTGAGCCTCTTGGCAAGGCGGAGCGAGAACCAGGGCTTGCAAAAATCCCTTCTGGCCACGCTGGAGAAATAACTTTTGCTAGGATTTGGGGACTTTGGATGAGAAGTTTCTGTGTTGTGTGTGTTCCCCAACCAGTGCTGTGTAATGAGGTCCTGATGTCTCAGCAGAAGAGTGCTCCCCAGCCCGCTGCCAGGGCGGCCTGCTCCCTGGTGCACCTGCACAAAGCTTCCTGATGAGGCTGCGCTAACCGGGAGCTGAAGGAACGTGGGGAGGATCAGCAGCAAGTCACCAGCACAGTGGCTCCACTGTATCCCCTGTTAATCTGTAACTGAGATATAAATAGGGAAAAAACCCACCCCAGCTTCTTGTTTGCAACAAGCAGTGTGTGGAGTTGAGCTTTTGAACAAGTAAGACTGACACCTCTACATGCTCATGAATGAGAAGTCTGAATGATGAGTTCTGGTTCTGTAGCACATGTGAAGGGAGGTGGTGGAGTCACCGTCCCTGGAGGCGCTCAAGAGGGCATTGGACGTGGCACTTGGTGCCATGGTTTAGTCCTGAGGTCTGTGGTGACAGGTTGGACTTGATGATCTTTGAGGTCTCTTCCAATCTTAGTGATACTGTGAGACTGTGAGTTAGAGTAGATTAGATATTTATGTTGAATGGAGAGAACTTCAGTGGTTCCCAAATGCTTGGGTTTGATTCAGGCAAACCCTGCAGCCCTGGGAGAGAAGGTCTGCAAATCCAAATCCAGGCAACCTCACCATCATTGGAGAGAATTTCAGTGGTTCCCAAACGCTTGGGTTTGATTCAGGCAAACCCTGCAGCCCTGGGAGAGAAGGTTTGCAAACCCAAATCCAGGCAATCTTACCATTCTCAGAGAGAATTTCAGTGGTTCCCAAATGCTTGGGTTTGAGTCAGGCAAACCCTGCAGCCCTGGGAGAGGAGGTCTGCAAACCCAAATCCAGGCAATCACCATTAGATCATCATTGCTTTTCAAAATGCATATAACTTGCCCTTTTTTTGCTCATAGGTAAGACCAAATGAAGAGCTTTCCCCTCTCTTAAATGTAGGAGAGAATGGTCACCATCCTGTCAAAAGTTATGGCATCTTTTTTCCAGCACTTTCTTTTGAGCACAGGTTGCAATTACCTGTCCCATGCTAACATTTAAGTTACCAGGTAAGACCCAAGCCACATTCTGCTAAATTCTGCACAAGCCTGCTGTGCTCTGGCAGGTTGCATGCTGTTGAGCTACTCACATAAAACATGCTAACAGGAAGGATCAAAGTGCTTTCCTTACCCCTGGGCAGGTCACTGCAGAATCCCATGGACCAGAAGTTTCACAGAACCATAGACTCAGAGAATAACTTAGCTTGGAAGGGACCTAGAGATCATCTACTCCAACCTCTCTGCCATGAGCAGGGACACCTCTCAACAAGATTCAGCTTGAGGCCTCATCCAGCCTGACCTTCAACACCCCCAGGCAGGAGGCAGCCACAACCTTCCTGGGCAGCCTGTGCCAGTGTCTCACCACCCTCATACTGAAAAATGTCTTCCTCACCTCCAGTCTAACCCTGCTCTCCCTCAGCTTCAAACCGTTCCCCCTTGTCCTGTCTCCAGACACCCTGATGAAAAGTCCCTCTGCAGCCCTCCTGTAGGATCCCTTCAGCTACTGGAAGGCAGCTCTAAGGTCCTCCTGGAGTCTTCTCTCCAGGCTGAACACCCCCAGCTCCCTCAGACTGCCCCCACAGCAGAGGTGCTCCAGCCCTTGGATCATCTTTGTGTCCCTCCTCTGGACTCACTCCAGCAGCTCTGTGTCCTTCTCATGCTGGGAACACCATAACTGGAGGCAGGACTGGAGGTGGGGTCTCGGCAGAGCAGAGTCAAGGGGCAGAATCCCCTCTCTTGCCCTGCTGCCCTCACTCCTCTTGCTGCAGCCCAGCACACAGCTGCCTGCTGGGCTGCATGAGGGCACTGCTGGCTCATGCTGAGCTTCTCAGCAATCAACATCCCCAAGTCTCTGTCTTCAGAGCTACTCTTAACTCACTCTGCACCCAGCCTGGATTTGTGCCTGGGATTGGCCTGATCCAGATAATTTGGCCACAGTGACTGAATCCCTGTGGCCAACTGCTGCTCTTCACACTCCTTCCATACCATGGATCTTCATCAGATGTTACAGGTGACAGACCAGCACCTGGAGGGGTAATGGGTGCCCATGGCTCCCTTCATTTAGCCATCCATATGATCAAGATGTGTATTCCTAGGAAGACTGGATTGCTCCTGGAGGTTTCTCAGACATTCTATACACTTCTGGCTGAATGGTTATCAAGAGATCAGAGCAAAGTAAAAGCCAGGATGGGCCCAGCTGACCGAGGACACAGCTCTGTTAGCAGCTTGTGTGCTGTGCAATGCTCTTTTCTTTGGTTCCCTGAATGAAAGCATAAATAAAAGTATGCAGAAGAGGCTGGGACATTGTCTTGTCACAGCAAAATCCTACACCTAGGAGCCTTTTCAAAGCCACTGCCTGCAAACTGCTTTTTACCCCTTTGCAGTATCTTCAAACCAGATAAGCTCTCACTGAGGAGCTTCCATACAGCCTCCTGCTGCTGCTCTCCAAAGAGACAAACAACAGAGCACTGGGGCAGTGTCACTGTGAACAGACCCTATCACTGGGTGACTTGAAGAGCTTTCCTGACTAAAGATGTTTTGCTGCCTCGAGTCCAGACCTGTGATAATGCAGCCCCCTCTCACAGCCACTCTTCTGGTGATACCTGAGTGCTTTTGGAGTCTTGAATCTATTTCTGTTCTCTGTGATGGAGAGAGGCTGCAACAACTTTTACCCAGTCATACAGAAGAGCTCTGTCAGGGAGTGACTCAGAGTAGCCTCTCAGAAATCACAGGCTGCCTCACCAAGACATTCCTCACCTTGCTTATGTTTTACTGATGGGGTGGACACATTTTTGCCTTCTCCTCCATCTCCTTCCCCCCTCCTCTCTCTCCCCCCTCCCCCCCCCCCCCCTTTGCTCCACTTACATTTCCAGGTGTCTTGGTCCATCACACTTCCTTTGACAATGTGTAGACTTAAAATCACAGCTGGAGCTGAATTCCCATCCAGTTTCAGCTTGCTTGTTGCTGGTACTGAAGTATCACCTGATGCACATTGCACAGATTTCGTTGCTGTCCTTGCACAGGAGCTGAAGGGACACAACAGAACTTGCTGTTAGCAGAATGCTGTTCCAACACTCCCCAAGAGCCAGCCTCTGAACCAGGCTGCAGCTCCACCCTGGCAGAAGTTATTCTTCTGTGGGGGTCCTACAAAGGAGTCACACTGTGACATGGGCCACAAGGGTGACCAGAGGGCTGGAGCTCCTCTCCTGTGAGGACAGACTGAGAGTTGGGATTGTTCAGTGTGGAGAGGACAAGGCTCCAAGAAGACCTAATTGTGGCCTTCCAGTATCTGAAGGGGGCTCCAAGAAAGCTGGGGAGGGACTTTTTATGGTGTCAGGTAGTGATAGGACTAGGGGGGGAATGCATCCAAGCTAGAGAAGGGGAGATTTATACTGGATGTCAGGAAGAAGTTGTTCCCCATGAGGGTGGTGAGAGCCTGGCACAGGTTGCCCAGGGAGGTGGTGCAAGCCTCATGTCTGGAAGCTTTTAAGGCCAGGCTGGATGTGGCTGTGAGCAACCTGCTGTAGTGTGGGGTGTCCCTGCCCATGGCAGAGGGGTTGGAACTGGATGATCCTTAAGGTCCTTTCCAACCCTGACCATTCTGTGATTCTATGATCTTGAGGTCAGCACTGCTGCAGTCTCAGAACATCCAGCTCTGGATTAATGATGGCTTCACAAACCTTTCATCTGGCATACACATCACTGCTGCAAGAATGGCTTCAGAGTGGTACTAGCAGTGAGGAGATGGCCCTAAATGTGACATAGCATCTGTGCTGCATGCCTCAATGCTGGCACCAGCTCCCACTGGTGAGAGTCCTGGGGTTCTTTTAAGGAGGTTCATGAAAGAAGGGAGACTCCAGCATTGCAACTGAGTTTCAGAGTAACTTCTATCAGGTTATTAGAGCTGAGATCTCATCAACATCTGTAAATATCTAAGGGGTGGGAGTCAAGATAGCACAAGGAATAATGGGTACAAGCTGGAACACAGGAGGTGCCCCCTCAACACAGGAGGAGAAACTTCTTTACTGTGAGGGTGATGCAGCCCTGGAGCAGGCTGCCCAGAGAGGCTGTGGAGTCTCCTTCTCTGGAGACTTTCCAAACTCACTTGGATGTGTTCCTGTGTGACCTGCCCTGGGTGATCCTGCTTGGGCAGGGGGGTTGGACTGGATGCTCTCTGGATGTCCCTTCCAATCCCTACCATTCTGTGATTCCCAGGCAATTTTGCAGTCTCCCTGCATAGAAAGAGACACAAAACCCCTCAGAAGTGCTGCAAACCTTTCTTTCCATCCTAACAAAGGTAGGACTTCCTCCAAAAGTGCTCTCAGTGAGCTCTAAAATGAGCAAAGTTCAGAGTAGAAGCAGTGATGAAGTTGGGGGATGCCTCAACCTTGGAAGCATTCAAGGCCAGGTTGGACAGGGCTTTGAGCAACCTGATCCAGCTGATGGTGCCTGAGCTGATGGCAGGGACACTGGACTAGCTGATCTCTGACGATGACCTCTGGAGGTGCCTTCCCACCCCTACCATTCCATGATTCTGTGATTCATAGCTCTCTTATGGGATGTGTGGGTGTAATGGAAGTGTTTCTCCAAGCCCCAGCTCTGTTCTGCTGCATTATCTATGGATACAGACTGGCTTGCTAGTCTTCAGACTAGCCTGAGAGAGACGTAGGAGGGCACCTCAGTTCACAAGACAAGACTGCTTTCCTCTCTAACACTGCCAGTGTGGCTGCTGAGTTAGTGGGGAAAGGCTGTTCTCAGAGCAGGCTCTCCTGCCAGGGCACTCTCAGGAGTGCCAGCAGGGCAGTCACTGGGTGTTCTGCATTCATGGAGGAAGCAAAATGGAGAGAAAAGCCTCCAAGCCTTTAAGCAAGAGCCTGTCTTTAAGGAGACAGTGGGAGAGGGGAGAGATAGGTACCAAGCACTTTAATCTCTGACATCTGCCCTGGGGGTAGTTGGAGTTTTCTTGTCTTTGAGAAGTAATTCTGGTGCACATCCTGGTGAAATCCAGCTGCCCTCAGTTTGAAAGTCTTTTCTTGAGTAGTTCAGAGATGGGAAAGAGAAGGGCAAATCCAGCTCAGAGCTCTGGCTGGCTCATGGCCAGCCCTGAGACACAGCCCCAGCTCACAGACCACTACTGCAGCTTGCCTTGCTTGTGTCCTTTCTGGGAACTGGCCTTGCCTGAGCTCAAGGAAAGGTCAGTATGAAAGTGGCAAAGCTCAAGAAAGGTTCTCCTGCAGATTCCCTTTCCTGAGCCAAGAGGAGCTTGGACAGAAGAGCCCCATGAAGAAGGGGGGATCCATGCAGCCAGTGTGGTGCCTGAGTTACTAATAGCATCTTTGCACTGATAAGCAGGAAAAAATGCAAAGGGCTTTGAATTTCTTTGTTGTGCCTTACTTCCTTCTTGGCTTACTTGCACTCCATTGCCTCAGTCTGGGCAGTGAAAGGCATCTCTCCTTTCTCATTCATGCTCTCAGTGGCAGTCTCCTCAGACATCCATCTTCAAAGTGCAGGATTTATTTCATTTAGAAAGAAGAGCTTTTAAATGAAATGGGAATGATACCTCATTTCATTTTGCTTCAGGTTTAATTTGTGGACAAAGCTGGACTAAATAATACCTTTTAGACAATGAAGCCCTTGCAAATAGCTCTTTACAGCACAGAATCACAGAATGCTCTGGGTTGGAAGGGACCTCCAAAGCTCATCCAGTCCAACCCCCTCTGCACTCAGCAGGGACATCCTCAACTGGATCAGGTTGCCCAGAGCCCTGTCCAGCCTCACCTTGAATATCTCCAGGGATGGGGCCCCAACCACCTCCTGGGCAACCTGTTCCAGTGTTCCACCACCCTCCTGGTGCAGAACTTGTTCCTAACATCCAATCTAAATCTGCTCTGCTCTAGTTTGAGTCCATTGCCCCTGGTCCTGTCCCTGCAGGCCTTTGCAAACAGTCTCTCTGCAGCCTTCTTGTAGCCCCTTCAGGTCCTGGCAGGCTGCTATTAGCTCTCCCTGGAGCCTTCTCTTCTCCAGGCTGAACACTCCCAGCTCCCTCAGCCTGTCCTTGTAGCAGAGCTGCTCCAACCCCCTGATCATTTGTGTGGCCCTCCTCTGAAGCTGCTCCATCAGGTCCATGTCCTTCCTGTGCTGAGGACTCCAGAGCTGGACGCAGCACTCCAGGTGAGGTCTCAGCAGAGCAGAGGGGAGTGGCAGAGTTGTGTCCTGCTCCCCAGGGGCTCAGCAGTGTGGCAGCCAACAGATAGACAAATCTACAGCCACTTTCCCTCCAGTTAAATAAACTTTGCAGGCAAATGCTCCATTAGCTCCTGACCATCAATCCTAAGGTAATAATGGGGCTGTTTAAAGCCAGAGAGGCTTCCCCCTCCGTTCTATTAAAATATTTACATTGTAAGAACTCAGTAGCTTTTTTCTTTTGAAACCCCCCTCCCTCCCTGGTTTTTTTCCCCCTAAATGGAAGGCCTGTAAGTGGGTGAAAGTATTTTAAAGCAGGGTGAGACTGAAGGGAGGTGACATGTTATTGCATTGAAGGGCCTTAGAAGGTGAGGGCTGAGCAGCCATAAATCCCAGGAATGCGGATGTGACTCCCTGAGTGTGTATATGAAGTTGACAAAGTTTGACAGCTACCATCTGTGAACAATAATGTATAGAGGAGCCAGGGCTGCAGGATGCAGGGCTGGAATGCACCTATCAGGCTCCCAGGGCTATAACAATTTACTCCTCATTATCAGCGGCTGCGGTCATGATTAGCCGCAGGGCTTGGAATGGAACTTGGGAACCATGAGGACAAAGTTCCCCTTGTTAAAGCAGAGTAATTAGTTTAATACAGAGGAGGAGAACACGGGCAGGAGACCTCCTCTATTTTCCCTGCTCAGGAACACTAAACCAAGCAGCACAGTAAAAATGGATGGGCTGTGATTCCTTTCTGAACCACTCAAAACCTAAGCCAAAGGCTGCTTTGTGTGCAGGCCCTTGCTGGTCCAGAGCCCTCCACAGCTCTGCAGTCTCTGCAGAGATGGAATTGTGTGACAACCATGTTTGTGCTACATTTGGTGTTCAAGGTTGATTTCTTGTGGTCTGTACTTTTCTGTGTTCCACCAGGGCATAGCATTTTGGCCTCAGATGTGCCTTTGAGCCACAGCATCTTGTAAGTAAAATCTCTGCTCCAGGACAGGGCTCTGTTGTTTGCTCAGTGGTGCATGTCAAAACCAAACCACTGCTTCCCCACAGGTTTAACTTTTCCTCACTCTCTGGAGCCTTTCCAGCCCCATCTGGATGTGTTCCTGTGTGACCTGTGCTGGGTTCTATGGTCCTGCTCTGGCAGGGGGGCTGGACTTGATGATCTTTGGAGGTCCCTTCCAACCCCTAGCATCCTCTGATCCTGTGATCGTGATGTGCAGTGCACCTGGAGCCACAGAGAAATGCTGTGGAGTCTCATTTCAGGCAGCTCAAGCACACTGTCTGTCAAGGCTGAGAATCAGCTTATTGCCAAGAGTAAACTGGCATGGGTCACTCCTGCTTGACATTGTGTTTATACCAGCTGAGAATCTGTCCCAGAAAAGCAGGGGCTGTACCAGGTAGGAAACAAAACAATCCCAAACCATCTTCATAATGCCCTGGGCAACCTGATCTAGTTGAGGATCCTGCTCTAGTTGAGTCCCTGCTGACTGCAGAGGGGGTTGGAGTGGATGACCTTTGGAGGTCCCTTCCAACCCAGACCCTTCTGTGATTCATATCACAATCCAACAAAAAAACACACATATTCCCACAACAACAGTTATTCCCAGTCTTTTCCAGCAAGAATGTTCCTTCCTTTCAAGAACAACAGCAACCCCAGTCTATAAATAATAACCAACAGCAAACTCCAACAACAACTTTCAGCTCCAACAAACAAGGTGCCCAGATTTCTGGGAAGGGCATTTGGCTTTGCCAAACACCCAGCAGGAACAACCCACAGAAAAGGAGAAAAGGCAGGAAGTCTACTGAGCAAGAAAGATATCATCCATCCTCTTCTAACTGAAAGATAAAGGTTAAGGTTGCTTCAGACAGAATGTGTGAGCAGACAAGAAAAGGACAGTAAGCAGTTCCTGTGATAGATGGTTTAAATTTAGTTGTTCCTGCCTGGGGTGGTGGGGATGATGAGGTTGGGCAACATGACCTTGTTGGGTCCCTTTTACTGCTAATGCAAAGATGAGGTTATTCCTCAGCTGGAATGCTGCCTGCCTTTCTGTTATTTGCTTCAGAACAACATACAGCAGGGAGGTGATCACCAGAGAGCTGATAACAGCATGTGTGCATCCAGGACGAGTGACTGACACAGGCAGGAGTCTGTCACAGACACACAATCCTACAGTCACAGAATCACAGAATGGCTCAGGTTGGAAGGGACCTCAGAGCTCATCCACTCCAACCTCCCCACCATGGGCAGGGACACCTCTCAGCTAGACTCAGCTGCTCAAGGCCTCACCCAACCTGGCCTTCAACACCCCCAGGCAGGAGGCAGCCACAAGCTTACTGGGCAGCCTGGGCCAGAGTCTCAGTACCCTCATACCAAAGAACTTCCTCAGCTCCAGTCTAACCCTGCTCTGCCTCAGCTTCAAACCATTCCCCCTTGTCCTGTCTCTAGATACCCTGATGAAAAGTTCCTCTGCAGCCTTCCTGCAGGATCCCTTCAGGTATTGGAAGGCAGCTCTGAGGTCCCCCTCCAGCTCTAAGGTCCTCTTCTCCAGGCTGAACACCCCCAGCTCCCTCAACCTATCCTCACAGCAGAGCTGCTTCAGCCCTTGGATCATCTTTGTGGCCTCCTCTGGACTCATTTCAACAGCTCTGTGTCCTTCTCATGCTGGGGAGACCAGAACTGGAGGCAGGATTGGAGGTGGGGTCTCAGCAGAGCAGAGTGTTGCAGGGCATCAAGTTAACAGTGATGAACTTGGGTTGGATCTTGTGTCATTGTTGGGTGATGGCCACTGGACTGGCAAAGCATGGCCACAGCGAGCTGCTGCTTCTGCTGCTACTGATGTGTCATTTTGTGCCTTGCTTTCCTGTTCAGAGCCTGTTGGGTGCCTGCTAACTGAAATTGGTGGCTTTCACCTCACTCCTCTCCTTATGCTAGGCTCCCCTATTGCTTTGCCCTATTTGCACAGCACCTGCCACAATCTTAACAATGATTGTTTCAAAACAGAGTTAAGCAACAAGCAGGGGGTATTAACCACACCTTCTGGACATTAGTTACCAGCCTGGACTTGAGAGAGTGCCAAGACAAACAGTTGCACTGACCATTTCTGGTTGTCTTGTACCCAGCCATCCCCCAAATGCTTTGCTATTCAGACCTCACCCACAGAGACACAAGCTGCCAATATCCAATAACAAGTCCTAGTCAGGGGTCTAGAAGGGTCTTTGTGTTCTGAAACCTTTCCTCCCTGCAGATCTCTCTTAACAGGTCCCAGTCCCTTGCTAGCAGAGTTCAAATGGACATGCTGTGCAAAAGGACCCTTCTGCTGGCTGTCTGTGATGCCATTTGATGCTGTGTGCAATTAACTTTGTCCCTAGCCTGATCAGATTCCAGCTGGGAGAGTGAGGGGGGAGCTCCACTAATTAGGCATCATCATCATTTGTGTCACTGCCTGTGAGACAGAAGAGAAGCCCACACAAGACCAAGGTGGGCTGACAGAGGCTGGGGCACAAGCTGGAGACCCAGCTGTAAGCCACCCTGGGGCTCCCCATGGATGTTACAGACACAAGCTGCCCTGGAAGGCCCTTTCTACCTGCTGTGCCTTGGCTGCTACTGTTATCTGCAACGGCAAGATAAAAGCTTGTTGAGGTTTACCAAGCTATTTTGTGCCCTTTATTTCCCTGGGCAGACATTTCCAAGGGCATTAAAGGCTTCAGACTGCAGCAGCCTGTAAACCAGAGCCATTTTCTAAGCCTGCCTGTCTGATGCAGGTAATCTACTGCATTCCTTCAAAGCAGTAAAGAAAACAGCAATGAGGCTGAAATTGCCTGTAATTTTCCTCCCAGCAGTCTCTAACTGTGTTATTTTACCTCTCCCTGTTATGTGGAGGCAGCTTCAGAGGCCTTGGGATCGTATTTCTCTAGAAAATAGTCTGTCTTTATATGCTTTTAAACTTCAGCATCACATTCAAGTTGGGAGAGCAGCTACCAAACACTTGAACACTCAGTTACAGGTCTGTCTTATCTTTACCAGTGTTTGTTCCTCTCCCCATCCTAAAAGGCCAGGCCAGGAGGGGAGTGGGACTGGCCAGGAGGTCTCACCTCATTCCCTACTTTTGCTGCTTGCTCATTTCAAAATGTTGTTGTCAGGCAGGGATTTGTCTTTCAAGCTGCCCCTTCCCCCCTGCCCAGCTCCTGGCAGCCCTTTGCATTCCGGCTGCCTCGCGGTGGTTAACCGACTGACAAAGGCACTACCAGCAGTGTGCCTGACCTGAAGGGATGGGCATCTCCAAAGGCCTTGTGCCTACTTCATGCCCTGCAAGTTCAACCTCAACACCTTCCAGGCTTTGCACAGTAACTGCTTTTTTTGCCTAGTGTGGCTTTGAGATGTTGTTGGGTTGTGGAGGTTTTGTAACCTGCTTTGTTGCTCAGGGGTTGGTCTCTTCTCCCAGGCAGCCAGCAGCAGAACAAGAGGACACAGTCTCAGGTTGCACCAGGAGAGGTTTAGGCTGGAGGTTAGGAGGAAGTTCTACACAGAGAGAGTGATTGCCCATTGGAATGGGCTGCCTGGGGAGGTGGTGGAGTCACCATCACTGGAGGTGTTCAGGAGGAGACTTGACAGGGTGCTTGGTGCCATGGGTTAGTTGATTAGGTGGTGTTGGATGATAGGTTGGACACGATGCTCTTGAAGGTCTCTTCCAACCTGGTCTATTCTATTCTAATTCTATTCTATCCTATTCTATTCTATTCTATTCTAATTAAGCAGTAAGGGGTCTGCTGGAGAGGGTCCAGTGGAGGGCTGTGAGGATGATTAGGGGACTAGGAAAGGCTGAGGGACCTGGGGCTGTTTAGTCTCAAAAAGAGAAGACTGAGAGGGGGTTTAATAAATGTTTATAAACATCTGAGGGCTGGGGGTCAGGAGGGAGGGGACAGGCTCTGCTCACTTGCACCCTGGGATAGGACAAGGAGCAATGGATGTAAGCTGCAGCACAGGAGGTTCCACCTCAACACCAGGGGGAACTTCTTTACTGTAAGGGTCACAGAGCACTGGAGCAGGCTGCCCAGAGAGGCTGTGGTTGTCTCTCTCTCTCTGGAGCCTTTCAAGGCCTGTCTGGATGTGTTCCTGTGTGACCTGAGCTAGACTGTATGCTCCTGCTCTGGCAGGGGGTTGGACTGGATGGTCTGTTTGGGTCCCTTCCAAGCCCTGACATCCTGTGATGAGTTTCTGAAGATCTTTTCAAAACATGCAACACTGGTCCCACTCAGCAACTACTAACTGACAGCCTTGTCATTGTTTTTCCAGTGCTCTGTGCTTTTTCTCTGCCTCTGCATTGCCATGACACTAAGCTGTTGATCTCAGAGGACAATGGATCAGCTACCTTAATGCTGCCTGCTCTTGCAAAGCCTTTAGGCTCAGTTTTACTGGAGAGTCATCTCCCTTCCCACTGGACACAGCTTTTGAAAATGTTTTTATTCAACATCTGATACCATGCTTCATCTTTAGGCAGGGTGCACAGCATCACAGCAGGTCAGGGGTTGGAAGGGACTGATAGAGATCATCCAGTCCCACCCCGCTGCCAGAGCAGGGCCATAGAATCCAGCACAGGTCACACAGGAACACATCCAGATGGGGCTGGAAAGGCTCCAGAGAAGACAACTCCACAGCCTCTCTGGGCAGCCTGCTCCAGGGCTCTGGGACCCTCACAGGGAAGAGGTTCCTCCTCATGTTGAGGTGGAACCTCCTGTGCTGCAGTTTCCATCCATTGCTCCTTGTCCTATTCCTGGGTGCAGCTGAGCAGAACCTGTCTCCTCTCTCTTGGCCCCCAGCCCTCAGATATTGATAGACATTGATTAAATCCCCCCTCAGTCTTCTCCTCTCCAGACTAACAAGCCCCAAGCCTCTCAGCCTCTCCTCACAGGACAATGCTGCAGTCCCTCAATCATCCTTGCAGCCTTCCATTGGACTCTCTCCAGCAGATCCCTGTCCCTCTTAAACTGGGGAGCCCAGAACTGGATGCAGTATTCCAGGTGAGGTCTCACTAGGGCAGAGTAGAGGGAGAGGAGAACCTCCCTGGACCTCCCTGGACACCCTCCTCTGAATGCAGCCCAGGATCCCATTGGCCGCCTTGGCCACCAGGGCACATTGCTGACCCATGGATAACTTATGATCCAGCAGCACTCCCAGGTCCTTCTCCTTGGGGCTGCTCTCCAGCAGATCCCCTCCCAACGTGTACTGCTGCAGTTTATTCTTCCTGCCCAGCTGCAGGACTCTGCACTTCTCCTGGTTGAACCTCATCAGGCTTCCCTCTGCCCAGCATGCTGAGTATGCAGTGATGTTTGGAAGGAAGTACAGACACCTTTCATTCTGCATCCCTTTTACCTTGTGCAACTGAATTCTCTCTAGGGTGGCATTGCTCAGGTTTCAGGTAGGAGGCAGGTGTCAGGGTATGGTATGAGTGCCCCCCTTCCTGTGGTGCTAATGTCCTCTGCCATGCCTGGGCACCCAGAAGACACTCAAGGGTAAGACCTGATGCTGTCCTTTTAAGGAGCAACCTGATCATGGATAACAAAGCAGTGGCCAAGCAAAAGGGGCTGGGTCAGCATGAAAGCTTTCTGGCAGCCAGGCCAGCATTAGCAGCTAGCCTGGGGTGCAGGACACACGCAGAGATCTTTCCCTGTCCCCAGATCCTGGCTACTGGCTCCCTGCTTGTCTGCTGAGACATAATTGTCCTTGACCTTCACTCCTCTGAGCATTTCAGAGGCCTGGATCACTGTCAGAGCCTGTCCCCTGCTGTTCTCAAAAGCAGAGCCAGTGGGAGGGAGAAAATGAGCCCCAGGACATGCATGCACTTGCTCATGACCTTAACAAATTCACCCTCCCCCCCGAAGCTGGTTCTTGTTAGGCTGCCCCTCTGCTGAGTCAGCAGCTTTGGAGCCTCAGTTCAAGACTGTGGCGCTTACCTGTGACTTTAATAGCTAGAGAGCAGGGCTGCTCTGTCAAGCTGCCAGTTCTTTGGACTGCCTCTCGTTTCGCCTAGCAGAAGAGGGCTCCAGGGGAGGCCACAGGCCATAGGACTCATTATAATAACAAAGATTGCCCGGGGCTTGCTTCCAGCCTATGCTCTGCCGAGAGACAGGAGGCTGCCTTCATCAGCAGGGCAGCAGCCCCTACCTTTTCAGCTGCAAGCACTAATGAATCAGTGGTGTCCCTCTGCTCCCACAGGATAAGGCGTTCCAGCAGCAGGCATTGGAGCTTCCTTGAGAAAGCTTCTGGTTTTCAATCTGACCTCAAAGTTTTCAAACTGACCTCATTCCTGGTGATAAAGATGTGCAGGGCAGTGTGGGGAGGACAGAGCCAGGCCCTGCTCAGGGATGTCCAACAACAGGACAAAGGGCAATGGAGGAGATGCCACAGAACAGAAGGGAAAACTTTGTCACTGTGAGGGTGGCAGAGCCCTGGAGCAGGCTGCCCAGAGAGGTTGTGGAGTCTTCTCTGGAGACATTCCAAACCCACCTGGATGTGTTCCTGTGTGAGCTGCTCTAGGTGACCCTGCTCTGGCAGGGGGATTGGACTAGATGATCTTTGGAGGTCCCTTCCAACCCCTAATGCCTTGAAATTCTGTGATTCAGGAGGGGATCTGCTCAGGTCACAGCTGGAATGGAAGTGCCCAGCTCTTCAACTCCTCTTACAATTCAGAGTTAGCAAATGTCAATAACTGTTAAATAAACTTAGACTGGAAGCCTCTGCATTTCATCAAAAGAACAGCTGCAGATATTTCCTTGGGGTTTGCTCAGTTGGGTTGGGTTGGTTGGTGTTGGGTTGGGTTGGGTTTGGTTTGCTTTAGTTTGGTTTGGTTTTGGTTTGATTTTGGGTTTGACTTGGTTTGGTTTGGGTTTGGTTTGGGGTTTGGTTTTGGTTTGATTTTGGGTTTGACTTGGTTTGGTTTGGGTTTGGTTTGGGGTTTGGTTTGGTTTTGACTTGGTTTGGCTTGGGTTTGGTTTGGAGTTTGGTTTGGTTTTGGTTTGGTTTTGACTTGGTTTGGCTTGGGTTTGGTTTGGGGTTTGGTTTGGTTTTGGTTGGTTTTGGTTTTGACTTGGTTTGGCTTGGGTTTGGTTTGGGGTTTGGCTTGGGTTTGGTTTGGTTTTGGTTGGTTTTGGGTTTGGTTTGGAACATGCTGCTCAGAGAGGTTGTGGAGTCTCCTTCTCTGGAGCCTTTCCAGCCCCATCTGGATGTGTTCCTGTGTGACCCGTGCTGGATTCTGTGGTGCTGCTCTGGCAGGAGGGCTGGACTGGATGAGCTCCAGAGGTCCCTTCCAACCCCTAACTTCCTGTGAGCAGCTCTGCCACCTTGCCAAATAGATAGAAGTTAATCCCTGCTAGGGAATCATGGAATGTCATTCTCAGAAAGCTCCCCAAGCTTTCATCCCCTGCCAGCACAACCTGGCCTCACTCCCATGCCAGAAGCACCTGCACATTTTCTTTGCAAGCCACCATTTTAACTACCCATGCATCACATCTTGACAGTGCTCTTCATCCACCCACCTCACAGCACTGGATGCTGAAGGGAAACATTATTGCCTCATTCCAGAGGTGGGGAAAATGAGGAGCCAGGCAATTCAGCTTGCTTTTGATGTCAGTCAGAACTGGAAGCAAGGCAGCATTACAGCAAGCAGCCAGGGGAATGCTTCAATGGTTATGGCCCATTGGAGAGGGCCAACTACATATTTGATAGCCAGGAGAACAGCAGAATATGTGCTAGACATGCACACTCTCTGGCCATGATTTATACACCCTGGAGGATCTATCAGCAGGCTTCAAGGGAGGAGAGAGGGAAAGGAAAATGAAGAGAAGCTTCTTGAACTGTGCATGAAGTTCTTTCTGGATTTCCCTGCACTTAGATAATCAGAATCACAGAATCAGCCAGGCTGGAAGAGCCCTCCAAGAGCATCAAGTCCAGCTGATCATCCAACCCTATCTAATCATCCAGCTCTGGCCTAGCCACCTCCAGGGATGTTGACCCCACCACCTCCCTGGGCAGCACATCCCAAGCCAATCTCTCTGTGAAGAACTTCTTTCTCAGATCAAGCCTAAACTTCAGCTGCACCAACCTTTCCCTCTCTCCTCACAGTATTTATGTGTCACAGGCACACAGCCTGCTGGTACTCCACACAGCACACACTGCTGCCAGGTGTCTGCCTGGCAGATATTGTCTATCTTTACCTGCAGCTTGTCTTCTCTGTGGGCTGAAGTATGCCTGAGCTTGGAGGAGCTTGTCTTAGCTGTGACTGCAGGGGATGCCAGCTGGGTCTGCTCTTTCTTCCCAGAGGCCTGCAAGGCAGGACAAGTCAGCTGAGTTTGGCATGTGAACAAAAGCTGCTCAGCAGCTGTAAGAAAAACAACTGCTGCATGCTCTGGGAGCTGCTGCTGGCTGGTGTGCTGGATCAAAGTGTGGCCCTCACTGCCTCACAGCAGCTCTGCTCCTCAGCTCAGCCTTGCAGCAAGGCCAAGAACAAGCCTCACAGTCTGTGGGTCTTCATCTTGTAGGAACCACTTCATTTTCTAGAGGTGAAGCCTCTGTCCTGCAGTAACCTGTGCTGAAATGTCCATTGTGAATGCTCTGTACCCAGCCCTGCTGCCCCTGCTGGCAGGCTCTCCCTGGGGGCCTCCAGAGCCCCACACACTCCCATGATGCTTATGTTTTCTCAATACAGCCCCCAGAGAAGCCATGCCTGAGGCCAGGAGCCTGATGACAGAACTGCCTGGCAATTAGCCAGGGGAAAGATCTGCAAAGATGTCGAGGTGAAAAAAAGCCACAAACTGGGAAAAAGCCTCTTGAGAGTCACAGACTGCCTTGTCCCTAGCCCCAGGGCTCCCTGACCTCAGATCCAGGCCACTTCCATCTCCCACACAGCATCACTGCTGCATGCCACTGCCTGTACCACCGGGGAGATTGTGAGCCACTGCACATTCCAACTGGGAGCTGGCTCTGCTCTCCTCTCAGCACCTCTGGGGCAGCAGCCAGCAGCTGTCTCAGGTGCCACATCAGCACCTGTGGGGGACAGGGGAGCTTCTGGCTGCTTGCCCAGCAAGCCCTCAGACAGAAGGGTGGCCTGGCACAGAAGCCTGCAGGAGTGTCACCAGTGCAGGAGCTGTGCCTCTGGTTTGGGATGCCACAAGCCAGCTCAAAGCACGGGGTGGGGGCAGGCAGAGATGTGCAAGGGCTGGGCTCAGCACAGGAGTTTGTATGGCAGGGAAGAGTGGTGGAGGAAGAAGGCATGGAGTCTGGCTGGATTTGGCTCTGTGTTAGGGTGGGTGGCACAAGGATGGAGCAAAGGGCTCTGGGCATGGCTCACCCTGAGATGTGACCAGAGGCAGGCCCAAGATCACTGCTTTGTCAGGTGCTGACTGTCTCTCTACCTTTTGCTACCTGCTGCTGTCAGTGGGTTAACTTTGGGCACCTCAGGTGTAAGGAGGTACTCAGCACCTGGAGGCCATGAGCCAAAGCCACCAAGCTCCAGAAACCTTTGTGGTGTCAGTAAGCTTCAGACCTGGCTGTGTACTGAGACTGAGCTGAGCTGAGGAAGGAGAAATATTTCTTACCTGTTCTGATCTCCCTGCTCCACCTCTGGTTGCCCATGCACCTCTCTGCTCAGGGAAACAGCTCATCTGGTTTGCTGCTTGGTCTGCAGGGTCACCAGTCACCAGCTGAGCTGGCAGATGAGGCTGGCAGCAGGGCTCTCAGCATGTGAACACTGCTGCTTGTTGCTGCTGTAGCTCTTGGTGGTTGATAACTCTCAGGACTGAAGCAGCTACCTGCAAAGCACAGTGGTAGGGCAGCATTTAGGAGACCTGCACATTCTGGCCTGTAAAATACTGAGAGAATGCTTCCCAGCCCCCTCACCTCCTTGCAGGACTAACAGAGGCTCTCTGTCCAGCCTGCCTCTCTCCCTGTCCCCAGCTGCCAGCTGCAAGTCATGTCTGTGGGCTTTGTTCTCCACTCTCTACTTGCTGCATGCTTCTTGTCTCACCTTGGAAGAGCTTCTCCCTGGAAGCACTTTGAGCACTTTAAGTGCAAGTGGAGCCACAAGCCTGAAACACAAACCAAGACAGACTTTGCCTCTGCATTTCACTGCAAACAATAAGACAAGATAACTAAAATATCCTTGCTTAGTACTCCTTTGCCAGCTGAAGGAGAGGAGAGTCTGTCCTTACAGCTTGCTGAACTTTCAAGCTGAATTGCCATAGATGAGCTGCTGAACAGCTTCCAGAGGGTGGGGGAGAAAAAGGTTCTGTCTGGAAACACAGCCCCTTGTTACAGCTCTGGGCAAAGCTTCCTCCTTCTCAAGTGATTTGCTGGTCAAAGGAAGTGGGACATCCATGAACAAATGTAAATGTTGGGTTAGAAAATGCTCTGTGAGAGGAGTCAGAGGAAATGCTCTGCTGTACTCTCAGCCAGTTGTTTCTTTTGCTTCCTCAGAATATTTTCACTCAGCTTTAAGGAGGATCAGGCCTCTGTCAGGAACAGTGTGGCCAGCAGGAGCAGGGAAGTCATTCTGCCCTGTGCTCAGCACTGCTCAGGCCACACCTTGACTCCTGTGTCCAGTTCTGGGCTCCTCAATTCAAGAGAGATGTTGAGATGCTGGAAGGTGTCCAGAGAAGGGCAACAAAGCTGGGGAGGAGTCCTGCTCTGGCTGGGGTTGAAGTGGCTGGAGAGCAGCAAGGCAGAAAGGGACCTCGGGGTGCTGGTTGACAGTAGGCTGAACATGAGCCAGCAGTGTGCCCAGGTGGCCAAGAAAGCCAATGGCATCCTGGCCAGCATCAGGAGTGTGGCCAGCAGGAGCAGGGAAGTCATTCTACACTGTACTCAGCACTGGTTAGGTCACACCTTGAGTCCTGTGTCCAGTCCTGGGCTCCTCAGTTTAAGAAGGACATTGAGACTCTTGAACATGTCCAGAGAAGGGCAACAAAGCTGGGGAGGGGTCTGGAGCACAGCCCTGGGAGGAGAGGCTGAGGGAGCTGGGGTTGCTTAGCCTGGAGAAGAGGAGGCTCAGGGGAGACCTTCTTGCTCTCTCCAACTCCCTGAAGGGAGGCTGTAGCCAGGTGGGGGTTGGTCTCTTCTCCCAGGCAAGCAGCAACAGAACAAGAGGACACAGTCTCAAGCTGTGCCAGGGGAGGTTCAGGCTGGATGTGAGGAGAAAGTTCTTCCCAGCAAGAGAGATTGGCCATTGGGATGTGCTGCCCAGGGAGGTGGTGGAGTCACCATCCCTGGAGGTGTTTAAGCAAAGCCTGGCTGAGGCACTTTGTGCCATGGTCTGGTGGATTAGATAGGGTTGGGTGATTGGTTGGACTTGGTGATCCTGGAGGTCTACTTCCAGCCTGGTTGATTCTGTGCTCCTGTGATCTGGGGGTTAATTACAACATTGCAATCATCTGCCCCCAGATCAGCCACAAGGCAGTTACACTTCTTGCTGAGCAGACAAGGAGAATGAATTGCAACTTCAGTTCTTTCATAGCTGATTCATAGAGCAGAAGAGAATGAAGCTTTTATGTGCAACTGCCTCCTGGCATTTTGAAAGCCCAGACTTTTTGAAACAGCTGAGACTGCAGTTGCTGCTCAGACACCAGTGAGAACATTCCAGTTGTGTGTTCATGTTTAATTCATGGCTGCATGTAATATTGATGCAAAAGGCCTCTCCTGCTCAGATCAGTTTGGGATGCTTCAGCCATTTCAGCTGCCAGGAGCGGAGAGGATTTGTGATCCTAAGCAGTGAGTCAGCTCATCCATAGCTGTGTGGCATGGCTGGAGTAACTTTTAACTGCTCCTGCCAATTATTTTTGTGCCAAACCTATTCCTTTTCATGCCCACAGGAATCCAGGGGAGATGCTGACAATAACTACTGAGGAGGATTAATATTGTTTGTAGTTAGACCTGCAGATGCCACAAGGATGATCAGAGGCCTGCATCACTTCTCCTATGGAGAATGATGGAGAGAGTTGGGGCTGTTCAGTCTCGAGAAGGCTCTGAGGAGACCTAATTGTGGCCTTCCAGTATCTGAAGGGGACCTACAAGACAGCTGGGGAGGGACTTTTGAGGGTGTCAGGGAGTGATAGGATTAGGGGGGAATGGATCCAAGCTAGAGGAGGGGAGATATAGATTGGATGTTAAGTAGTTCCTGCCCATGAGGGTGGTGAGAGCCTGGCACAGGTTGCCCAGGGAGGTGGTGGAAGCCTCCTGCCTGGAGGTGTTTGCAGCCAGGCTGGATGTGGCTGTGAGCAACCTGCTGCAGTGTGAGGTGTCCCTGCCCATGGCAGGGGGCTTGGAACTGGCTGAGCCTTGAGGTCCCTTCCAACCCTGACAATTCTGTGATGCTCTGAAATTTCAGCATGCTCTGATTTTCCCCTGATTGATTGTAGCTGGAATTGCACTTAGGCTTGACTTAGCACAGGAATTTTTCTACTTGCTTATTGTGATTATTCTTAGCACTCATTTCAGCAACCTGAAAGTCTATCTGGACTTACAAGTCATTCTTACTCAGAATTCTCTCTCAAGTTAAAAGAAAGATAAATCTGGTTGACTAAAGTAACTGTGCAAAAGCACCATTTCCCCCTGATTTTCTAGACACTGTTTGGCCTTGGTTCTGTTTCCCCCACACCCCAACTTCCTGTTATGGGAATGCACTTTCATAGAGTCACAGAATCACAGAATCATCCAGGTTGGAAAGGACTCAGAGATCATCAGGTCCAACCTAGTACCTAATACCTACTCCTGACAACTAAACCCTGGCTCCAAGTGCCACATCCAAGCCTTTAGTGAACACCTCCAGGAATGGTGATTCCACCACCTCCCTGGGCAGCACATCCCAATGGCCAATCTCTCTTGCTGGGAAGAACTTTCTCCTCACCTCCAGCCTAAACCTCCCCTGGCACAGCTTGAGACTGTGTCCTCTTGTTCTGGTGCTGCTTGCCTGGGAGAAGAGACCAACCCCCACCTGGCTACAACCTCCCTTCAGGGAGTTGTAGAGAGCAAGAAGGTCTCCCCTGAGCCTCCTCTTCTCCAGGCTAAGCAACCCCAGCTCCCTCAGCCTCTCCTCCCAGGGCTGTGCTCCAGACCCCTCCCCAGCTTTGTTGCCCTTCTCTGGACACATTCCAGACAATGGCTCAGGTTGGAAGGGACCTCAGAGATCATCTACTCCAACCTCTCTGCCATGGGATAAAACTCACCCTTGAGCTAAGGTGCAGCAGCACACAAGGCACTGCAGCAGAGCCCCCCCACACCCCCAAGCTGTCCCCCCCCAGGTTCTAGCCACAAGCTAGAAGAGAAGTTGTTTGCTGCTAGCATTTTCCTTTCCCATTTGGTGGCCACTTCTGTGGTTGATTCTGTTAGAAGCCATGACTAATGGAGTTCATAAGCTGAGGCTTTGGGGGATTGTTTGGGGGAATTCAGTGTAGCTCAGCCAGAGATACCTATCTCCAGGACATTTTGGGGGGGCAACCCCACAGAATCAGAGACTGCAAAGGGAGAGGATTTGTTTTCAAAGCTTCTGAATGTTTTAGGAAGAAGGAAAAATTGCTCTGCAGTGGCATAAGGGAGAAGTGGAAATGTTTTCCCTCTGTCTGGAGTCAATGCTCTCCTTTTCTTCCCACCAGTAAGCCAGCATTAAAGCTTGAAATGTGCAGCTGAACACCCTGCAGTGTCCCCTCAGACTCTGCAAGCAGTGCACCTCCCCTGAAGGCTGCTGGCAGGGGAGGCCCTGCCAGGGGTGAAGAGAGGAGCAGAGCTGGCGGCTGGTGGGAGCAGGGCCCCACTTCCTGCCTCGCCTGGGGACCCATTCCAGCCATACCAGGGCTGCAGCACTGCAGGTAGTGCAGGGCAAATCCCCCTGGGCTCTGAGCAAGCAAGCAAATATAAAAAGGAGCATGGAAATCGCCCAACTGGTTACAACTGGCTCCAGCCAGGAACTGAAGTCCCACCTCGGAGTGCTCAGGTCCTGTTTGGACAGCCCAGCTTTACATTCCAGATGGAGAACTGATGGCTTTTGCTTTGCACAATATCCTCAGCAGAGATGCCCCAGCATACCAACCTCTGTGTTTTGGGGAGGTGGAATTTGTAAACTCCTCCAGGAGCTGCATTCTTCTAAGCATTGCTTCTATTCTGGGGGCTGACTGCTTGCTTTATTTAGGGGAAAAGAAACAAAAAGAAACCCAGAGAAAAGCCCAACCCTGTGCTCTTGTCAAAGAGAGACTCTCTGAGTCATCCATACAGTAACACTGATCTCCCCTTCTCTCCTCTGCTGCAGCTCATCAGCACCACAATGGGATGTACAGGAAACAAACTGAGCTGACAGAGCCTGCTCTTGAGCTTCCTGTGTTCAATCCCGGGGCATGAGAGTGGTGAAGCCCTGGAATGGGTTGTCCAGGGAGGTGGTTGGGGCCTTGTCCCTGGGGGTGTTTAAGACCAGGCTGGATGAGGCTCTGGCCAGCCTGGAACTAGTGTGGGGTGTCCCTGCCCATGGCAGGGGGGTTGGAACTAGCTGATCCTTGTGGTCCCTTCCAACCCTGAATGATACTATGATACTATGATACTATGATACTATGATACTATGTTCAGCCAGCAGAGCAGCGAGCGGCGGAGGAATGGATTGGTGGTGCAGGAGCTCCAAAGCCAGGCTGGATGTGGCTGTGAGCAACCTGCTGTAGTGTGAGGTGTCCCTGTCCATAGGGGTTGGAACTGGCTGATCCTTGAGGTCCCTTCCAACCCTGCCAACTCTGTGATTCTGTGATTCCCCTGTACCATGTCTCTCCACACCCTGAGAAGCTGGCGAAGGAGTCAGCAATTCCTGTGCTAGAGGACACTTCTGGTGTTGCACCGTGGGCTCATTAATCAGGGCTTTAAGAGAACTGCTGAATAACATCCACATCCTCTTTTATATTTAGGTGCTCTATTCCCAAGGGCAAATAGAAGACAGACTGCCAGTACAACAGGAGACAGTGTAATGATATGACATGATGCAAGGAAGGCTGCAAGAGAATGCATCTGCCTGTGGGAGGATGAGTTGAGGTTGCCCAGGCAATCTTATTTCTGGCGTTTCCTCTCTTTTCTGTGTTTGGCTTTGCAACCTACACACAACTTTGTCTTGTAGTAGGTAGGCATGACTTGAATTCACATCCCTCTTGCTAAAGAAGCTGCACTGCTAATGCAAAGCTTTCAGTATATTGCCACTTCAGAACAAGGACAGATCAAGTCATGCTCACTGGGGTCTTGTGCCATCCCAGGTCATAGATTCTATGGTCCTGCTCTGGCTGGGCTTGGAGTGGCTGGAGAGCAGCCAGGCAGAAAGGGACCTCGGGGTGCTGGTTGATGGTAGGCTGAACATGAGCCAGCAGTGTGCCCAGGTGGCCAAGAAAGCCAATGGCATCCTGGCCTGCATCAGGAGCAGTGTGGCCAGCAGGAGCAGGGAAGTCATTCTACACTGTACTCAGCACTGGTTAGGTCACACCTTGAGTCCTGTGTCCAGTTCTGGGCTCCTCAGGTTAAGAAGGATATTGAGACTCTTGAACATGTCCAGAGAAGGGCAACAAGGCTGGGGAGGGGTCTGGAGCACAGCCCTGTGAGGAGAGGCTGAGGGAGCTGGGGTTGCTTAGCCTGGAGAAGAGGAGGCTCAGGGGAGACCTTCTTGCTCTCTCCAACTCCCTGAAGGGAGGTTGTAGCCAGGTGGGGGTTGGTCTCTTCTCCCAGGCAAGCAGCACCAGAACAAGAGGACACAGTCTCAAGCTGTGCCAGGGGAGGTTTAGGCTGGAGGTGGGGAGAAAGTTCTTCCCAGCAAGAGAGATTGGCCATTGGGATGTGCTGCCCAGGGAGGTGGTGGAATCACCATTCCTGAAGGTGTTCACAAAAGGCTTGGATGTGGCACTTGGAGCCACGGTTTAGTTGTCAGAAGGTGTTAGGTATTAGGTACTAGGTTGGACCTGATGATCTCTGAGGTCTTTTCCAACCTGGATGATTCTGTGATTCTGTGACTTGATGATCTAGTGCCATGGTCTAGTTGGTTAGTTAGGGTTGGTTGATTGGTTTGACTTGATGCTCTTGGAGGTCCCTTCCAACCCCTAACATCCTGTGATCCTTGCTGGCCCCCTCATAGCAGGGCTGGACAAGTGCACCCAGGGCTTCCCTCCAGCAGAGCTGCAGGGACAGTTGCTTCCAGCCCCAAGGTGACAGCTAACATCTGGAAAGGCAGTAACCAAAATGCTGCCCCCCCTGTCTGTAGCTTCAGGGAGATGGCTTCTGTGTGATGACTCTATGAAGTGCAAGGATCTGCAGAGGCTCAGCTTACAGATGGTACATGCAAAAAGCTGTTCATTAGCAAGCAAGAAAGGCTGCTCCAGCCCCAGTGCTCCTCTGCTGGTGACAGCAGTGTCCTGAGGTTTGCCTGGCACAGCAGGGCTGGTCGGTGACCTTCCCTAATGCACCCCAGGTGTCAGCCCCTTGCTGAGCTGACCCTGTTGTAACACACAGTGAGATTAAGAGAGGCTGACAACAGCACTTTAATGCCACAGTTTTTAGAGGGCTTAAGCCTGGGGCATTCCTAAAATGGACAATGAAAATTCTGCTCAGCTGTCTCCTACACATTTGAGAACAAAGCATTAGAGCCTGCCTTAATTCAAGAGATTCCAGCACTGGGGCTTTCCCCCTCACTCACTTCAGGTCAAAGCAGCACTCTGTGTGCAGAACAACTGCTTGCACTGTGGGGACACAAACCAGCACACACACATACACACAAAAATAATACTGGCAGCAGATGGGCAGCCCTGAGTGGGAAAGAAAGCCTTGAGCTCTTCCACCTCTGAGATTAGAGTTTGGGAGCGTTACATAAGGAGGAAATGGGGGGGAGGGAGGGGGAATGCAAGCTTAAGAGAAGATAAAATCTGATTAAAATACCAACTAATATAATTGCAGCACATTAGTCAGGCTTTCTTGTGGAGAGAGAAAAATGTCTGCAATTGTGCTGCTATAGAAACCACCTAGGGTCTGTGGGTAGGTGAGAGTGCACGGAGCTCGGCCCTCCCTCCCCTCCTTCTGCACCCTGGAATGAAGATCCTATCTTGCTCAGTAAGCTTGGCCTTTGCTGCCCAGGAGATCCCTCCCAGTACAGAGGGAGGCTGTTTTCCTGTTTTTGTAGCTCCTTTCTGTTCCCCCTCTGTTTTGCTTTGCTCTTGGAAGATGCTGCAGGGCTGTGGCTGAGGTAGGGGTAAACTTCTCAGCCCTCCCCCAGGAGCTGGTCGGCTGGGCTCCGTGCACTGGGAGCATGGGACACATGTGCTGTGCTGTGAACAGAGGGCTGCCTTGTATTTACAGAGCCAAAGAGAGAATCCATAGTGCTTTGGAAAGTAAATATTTATCTGGAATGAGCTGACACTGTCTGTGTTCTGAACACCCTGTCCAAGCTGCTTGTTTCCCTGCAGACACACGTTAGAAGCTAATTACCAGAGCAGCAGACAGCAGAGCAGGGCTCAGTCCCTGGCTGTGGATGGAAGGGTCTTTATGGGAGGTGTAAGCTGCAGGCAGACTTACCCTGTGAGCAGAATCAGCCACAGAAACGTCTCCTCGAGGCGTGGAAGTGTGTATCCACACACAGCAGCTCCAACCCATGGCCACCCAGGCTAAGACTTTGTCCCTGGCAGCAGTCCCTTCTGCCTACCTGAGAGAGAGACACAAGAAATTATTTATTGAAAGGCTTGCTGGATGAGCAAGCCTGCCCACACCGTGCTGGAGCTCTTTCCGCTCCACTGGACTTATGAGAGTGGTGTAAAATTAGAGGAGGTTAATTTATTACTCTTCATCTTAACTTTGAGCTAGCATAGCAGAGTGCAAAGCTGCTTTCTCTCCTGAGTTCTAAATGCCCACTCCTTCAGTCTTTGTCCCAGTGCCTTCCCACAACTCAGTGGCTCAGTTATGTATTTCACAATGCATTTTGTACCTCAGTGTGTGGAGAAGTTCCACCATTCAGCCTGGCTGACTGTTTCACTTCTGATGTCCTGACACAGAGGGACAAGATCCCATTTCCCACTTATTTTAGCACTTTGGTCCAGTCTCTAATTAATCATCTCCATTATAAAACTATTTTCTTGATGTGTTGTTTCATTTTCATCATCCTTTCCCAGTTCCCCTTTTCTACCACACCCCATTGTTTGTTGCAGACACATTGCTCTAGGCTAGGCCCTGGTGAGGCCTCACCTGGAATACTGCATCCAGTTCTGGGCTCCCCAGTTCAAGAGGGACAGGGATCTGCTAGAGAGTCCATCAGAGGGCTACAGGATGCTGAAGGGACTGCAGCACTGCCTGGGGAGGAGAGGCTGAGAGCCCTGGGGCTGTGCAGTCTGGAGAGGAGAAGACTGAGAGGGGATTTAATCAATGTCTATCAATAGCTGAGGGCTGGGGGTCAGGAGGGAGGGGACAGCCTCTGCTCAGCAGCACCCTGGGATAGGACAAGTGGCAATGGATGGAAACTGCAGCACAGGAGGTTCCACCTCAACATGAGGAGGAACTTCTTCCCTGTGAGGGTCACAGAGCACTGAACAGGCTCCCCAGGGAGGTTGTGGAGTTTCCTTCCCTGGAGCCTTTCCAGCCCCATCTGGATGTGTTCTGTGTGACCTGTGCTGGATTCTATGGTGCTGCTCTGGCAGGGGGTTGGACTGGATGATCTTTGGAGGTCCCTTCCAACCCCTAACATCCTGTGAGCCTGTGAATGGTGCTTGAACATTCTCTGTAAGCCTCTAGAAGAGATCTCTTGGCCATCCACCCTCATTGTCACTGCAGTCAGTGACACCATTTAGTCCTTCTGTAAACTCCTCTGATTTTGCCCCTGCCACTTGGAACAAGGGCTGTTTGATGCCTTGCTTCCTCTGACTGCAGAGTTGAACTTATGCCCACTTGTGATGCTGGCCATGGCCCTTGCCTTAAACCTTCCTGGCTTCCCCATGTCCCAAGCCCTACTTTGACTTGCCAAACTGAAACCACTGAGTGTTTTCATCCTCCAAGTCCCTGATGATCAGTCATTGTTGTCTGCACTTGTTTGATTCACTCCTGCCTGACTGACAGAACAACAGATTGCACTGCAGATCTTGTCTGAAATTACTGATCTGGCATTGATGGGTTTACATTTCCCTTTTTACACGGCTCCCACTCATCTTGTGATTAACTAGTCTCTTCCTTCCAAGTGCTGATCTCATAGTCAGTGGAAGACATATTGGTGATTAATCTCTGCATGTCATTAGTATAATCAAACTTAATTATGTTTTCATTAATCCACTTCTGAGAGGCATGCAGTTTCTCCAACATACTATTCCCATGCAGTTTCTCCAATACACTGTTCCCACCCTTGTTTGAACTGGTCTCCCAGCACTGCCAACAGCAGATTTCATTGCCATGCTTCCTGTTCACAGGCTCACAGGATGTTAGGGGTTGGAAGGGACCTCCAAAGATCACCCAGTGCAACCCCCCTGCCAGAGCAGGAGCATAGAATCCAGCACAGGTCACACAGAACACATCCAGGTGGGGCTGGAAAGTCTCCAGAGAAGGAGACTCCACAACCTCCCTGTGGAGTCTGTTCCAGTGCTCTGTGACCCTCACAGGGAAGAAGTTCCTCCTCATGTTGAGGTGGAACTTCCTGTACTGCAGTTTCCATCCATTGCCTCTTGTCCTATCCCAGGGTGCAACTGAGCAGAGCCTGTCCCCTCCCTCTTGACACTCAGCTCTCAGATATTGATAGACATTTATTAAGTTCCCTCTCAGTCTTCTCCTCCCCACACTAACCAACCCCAGGGCTCTCAGTCTCTCCTCACCAGGCAGTGCTGCACTCCCTTCATCATCCTCATAGCCCTGTGTTGGACTCTCTCCAGCAGATTCCTGTCCCTCTTGAACAAGGGAGCCCAAAACTGGATGCTAACTAGCCCCAATGCTCCAGTCTCCTCATCACCCTTTAGCCCTCCATTTGACTCTCTCAAGCACATAGGACACCAGGAGCCACAGAGCAGCTTTCCTTCAGTCTGATGCCTTCCATGTAAGATACCACTCTGCTGTTGTCTCCTCATCCCCACATTCTTCTGCTGAAACAGCTGTTTTCCATCTGGGCAGCACCAGGTGTTGCTGACCCCAAAGAGATGATGTCTACCACATCTCCTTTCTTTAAGGCAAAGGGAAGCTAAACTGTGCCAGGGAAAGACAGACTGAAGCAACACCTCACATAATTGCAGAGTTCCTTTTCTCCCATTCACTCCCATACCTTTAATTACTTCTTCCTTCACAATTTGCCCACACCATTGTAAATGATTTCCCTCCCTTTCCTTAAAGCAAGCATTCCATAATGATTTGAGTGCTGCAGTAAAACTTGCTCCTTTCACTCTCACCTTCACACCCTTGGCCTGTCTCCACTCAGGACACGACAGTTTGCTTTTCCCCAGTGCAGTGATTGCCCATTCCTGATCCTCCTTCTGCTCCCATCTTTCACATAACCATCCCCATCAAAAATAGAAGCTTGCTGGCTTTGTAGCTACTGCCAGATTTCCTCTGAGCCCTTCTCGCTGCATGGCAGCCCTGGGTTTTGTTTCCTTTTTCCTGGTTGCAGTAGCTGCTTCTGGCTGCCATTATTTACCTTTTGCATTTCCTCATCTTGAGGACAAAGCTTTCTTAGGAGCGCGATCGTCCTCGCTGCTACATGGAGATGTTCTGTCTCAGGTGAGCTTGGCTACCAAGGTGCTGTGAGATCTTCTGTGAAACCCTTCCCCTTTGCTTAAGATACAATGTCCAGATCATTCCTGCTGCTCTGGCATGAGGAAATCCACTCTTCCCTTTGTATTCAAGTCCTTGAGTCCTTCAGCCCAGTCCTTCAGCCCTTCTTGTCCTTCCCTCTTTTGCTTGAGTGCCTTTTCAGAAACTTACCCACTTATGTATTTTAAACTGCAGTCACCAAACAATTCTTTCTTCCCTAGGGGCTTAGCAGCCTTACAATATACTTTCTCCTTACAAACCTAACCTGCCATCACCTCTTGGTCTGGTGGCTGGCCAAGGGAGCTGCTCCTCTGTGGTACCTGGCACTGCTCAGCCCCAGGCATCATTCATGGTGGATGTGGGAAAGCAGCAGCTACTGTGGGAGCAGCAATTTGTTTCACTGCAGTCCAGGTATCTTTCCAAAGGCAGATACAGTTCTGAAGCTTCTAGAAAGCTCTACATAAACGTTTGCAGGGATGGGGATGATCTTTGCCCAGTGTCACCATCAGACTCACAGCTCTACCCTTGACTCTCAACACTTTCCCTGCTTTCAGTGTAAGAGTGTCCCTCACTGTGAGGTCTGTCCTTCCCCCAAACAGGAGAGTTACTGTGTCCTGCTCTGTTGCCTCTCTCCTAGCAAGCTTTGTTTCATGCATGGGCAGGTTTTTTACGCCCTTTTTGTTGCTCAGGCTCCTTGCTTATGCTGACAAGTGTCTCCAGTGCTTTACACTGACCACTCCTAGCTCCCAGATTGGTACACTCCTCGGTTTCCCACCCACCTCTCACTTCTCTCTCTCCTTCCTTGCCATCATCTTCTGTTGTTCCTTTACCCTCTGTCATATCCTCGTTGCACTCGACTTTTTTCCCTGTGTCAGTGTATCGCAACCGAGCCGAGAGGGCACAGGCCTCTCCCCTGGTTCCAATTCTTTTCCCCGCAGTTGCTGCAGTTCTGTTTTTTTCGAACTCCGTGTCCAGGGCAGGGCTAGAGAGAAGGGGAAGCTGTCCGGAGGGTTGGGAGTGGGGGTCTGCATGGACTGACACCTGCCCTGGTGGGACCAGCACTGATTTAGCAATCCGTAAACGCTGCAGGCTAAAAATCAGGAGAGGTAGCCGAGACTTTCTGCCGTGCTGGGTATGTGTGAGTCTGGGGGGGACCCTGAGACATACACTCAGCCCTGAAACGCTCGGTCTCTTGCCGTTACGAGCCGGAGGTGGTCGACACCCGGGAGGCATGGAGATCGCACACACGCCCGTTTCCAGGCTTCTCATCCTGCCCAGAAACCCCTCATTCCTGACAGCCTTCACCGCCTGCCCCACGGCTCCGTCCCGCCGGGGGCCAGAGCTCCCCCCCGCCACTAACGGGGCCGCTCACCCCGGGCCGCCCCCAACACGCTCCCGGCTCGGCGGGGCGGGGATCGGGGCGCGCTGAGTGGCTGGCGGGAATGGGGCGTGGCGCAGGGCGTGTCATGGGGGAGGCCGAGTGCGCTGAGTGGCTGCCGGGAGCGAGGGCGGGGCTTTGGGCGGGGCTTGGGGTGGCCGGGAGCGCCGAGTGGCCGCCGGGGCCCGGGGCGGGGCCCGGGGCGGTGGCGGGGGCGAGAAAAGCGGCGGGGGAGCGGCGGCGGCGGGTACGAGTGTGCGGGGGGCGGCGGAGTGGCGATGCGCCTGACGCAGAGCATGTGCACCATCGCCGAGTGCGCGCCCGGCGGGGACGGCTGCCCCGCTGCCGCCCGGCCCCGCCTCGTCAAGATCGCGGTGGTGGGAGGCAGCGGCGTGGGCAAGACAGGTGAGGAGGGGGGCGGCGGCGGGGCGGCGGCGGGGGTTGGCTCGGGGCGGCGGAGCGCGGCTAACGGCTCTCTGTGCCTGCCCCGCAGCGCTGGTGGTGCGGTTCCTCACCCGGCGGTTCATCGGCGACTACGAGAGGAACGCAGGTAGGCGAGCGGCGGTGATCTCCTCTCTTCCCGCCGGGATCGGGGATCGGGCTGCGGGGTGGTGGCGGCGGCCGGATGGGGCAGTGGGGTTTCGGCTCCGGCCCCCGGGTCTACCCTGGAGCTGCTCTAGAGGTGCCCAGGCTGGAGAATGAGGTGTGCCTGCCAAGCCCAGCACTGAGGCAGGTCCCACGTGTAAAAGAGCGAGCTCGGAGCCGGGGCTATAGGTGCATCGCACAGGTAATTTTACCAGCCCAAGGCACCACCTTACGAGGCTGTCAGCTCAGAGAACTCGTTCCCTCTGCGGCCCCCGCGAGTCTCTGCCTGGTAGTCCCCGGAAAAGGGCACAATGGTCCCAGCAAGCACGCAGTTTATGGTCACAGCTTCACCAGCCGTGGCTTTCACTGCATCTGTTTTCTGACAGAGTTTATATGGTGAAAATGTCCCCCATAAATCAAGAAAACCTTCTGTAAACCTAATTCTTTTTTGTAAACCTTTGCAAACTGAATGCCAGCAGCTAGACAGTGCCAGCTTAATGGGGAAAGCTGATGTGAGGTTTGTGCTCGAGTGCAGTAGTGTGGGAAGTCTGAGCTACTGTGAACATAAAATATACAGCATTCTGTTGAGGAAATGGCTTGGAAAAAGCCAAACAAGTAAGAAAACCCCAAACCCACCCAACAAGGCTTTGAAGCCAGCCACTAAGAGATCACTGAAGTGAGAGGCAAACTGCTTTTCGATAGTGAAAGCTTTGCACCCTTACCTTTAGCATCTAGGCTAAGACTGGCTTTAAGAAGTGATGAAGTTCCAAGTTGCACAACATTAAAGGCTGAGCTTCCAAACAAGGCTTCTAGGGAAGGTCATGCATTTCTGGGTCGTTACACACAAAACTTGCAATGCTGGCACCTCACTTCCTAAACAGAGATCCTTTTCTTGCACCTCTAATGGACAGCAGAAGCAATGGTTGTCAGTGTGTAGAGCGGTGAGCCTGAAAATGGTCAGGCGTTGGAACAGGCTGGCCAGGGAGGTGGTGGAGTCACCACCCCTGGAGGTGTTCAAAACATGCAGACATGGCTCTTCAGGACGTGGTTTAGTGGCCATGGTGGTGTTAGGTTGATGGTTGGAGTCCTTTCTTTACTGAAAGGACTCAATGATTCTGTTGGTGTTTTTGCCAGGTAATCTCTACAGCAGACACATCCAGATCGATGGAGAGATGCTGGCTATTCAAGTGCAAGACACTCCAGGAGTTCAGGTGAGCTAGATGCAGCCACGGGTCAGCAAAGCACCCCTGCACCTGTGTGTGCCTGCAGCCCTCTGCCTGCAGCATCTTCTTGTGGTCTATTTCAGAGCTTGGTGTCAGTTCTGTGTGGGAGAAGTGACAACTAGCTGTGTTGGGTGGCAGTAGAAGAGAACACACCAGTGTGGTGAAGGCCTTTTGCTTTTGAGTGGCTGAATGGCTTCAGTGCCTCGTTCCTGCACAGTGGGAACATTAGACACGAGCCCAGAAACGATTGTGTGCAAATAAGGTCCATGTGGAAGAAAATGTCATGACCACTGCCCAGCAGGCTCCATAAATGTGTCTGCTGCAAAGCAAAGACTGCTGGCTTGTGGCTGTGCTCATTACTGTGTCAAGAAGTTAAAGTCCTGAACGTATAGACCTGAGTAATGCTGGATTGTTGCCTTTTTGAACTGGGCACCACTCCAGGTCTAAATGCTTCCAGCTCATATCTTTGCTTCCCCAGACTTACTGTCTAGCCAGTTAATTTCCCATTCTGTGGAACTACAAAGTCTTTCTCTGCATGAAGAACTACTCAGGTCAATTTTCCATCTGAGTATAGCAAACTCCAGTGTTAAGTTCCAGCTTTTTGCAGCTGAATCAACATATGCATTTATTCACCGTGCTGGGATTAAGTTTGCACTTAGGATGTGAAATGCAGCTATGTAGGGTCTGGAGCTGTGAAATGTGCTCTGGCTCTTACAGGCACCCTCAAAGACAGGGTCCTTGCATCTTGCATGACTTCAGCTATCTAATTGGAGACCATTCATTTCCATTTGGGTTTTTTCAGATCCACGAGCACAGCCTGCACTGCAATGAGCAGCTGAACAGATGCATTCGCTGGGCAGATGCCCTGGTGATTGTCTTCTCCATCACAGACTATAAGAGCTATGAGCTGCTCAGTCACCTCTATCATCACATCCGGCAGCTGCATCCAGGAAGCGCTGTCCCCATTGTCATCGTTGCAAACAAAGCTGATCTCTTGCATATCAAAGAGGTAGAGCCTCAGCACGGACTTCAGCTGGCCAACATGCTGGGCTGTACTTTCTATGAGGTATCAGTCAGTGAGAACTACAACGACATCTTCAATGCCTTCCACCTGCTCTGCAGGGAAGTCAGCAAGCAGCAAAGCACCAGCACCCCCGAGAGAAGGAGAACCTCTCTCATCCCACGGCCCAAATCGCCCAACATGCAGGATCTGAAGAGGAGGTTTAAGCAAGCTTTGTCTGCCAAAGTGAGGACTGTCACCTCTGTCTGACAGCAGAGCTGGCCTTCCCCAGTGCCTAGCTTAAGACTCGGACCTGGGCTGTTGGGCATGTTAGACTCCAAGGCGTTGTCCAAGAAGGATGGCTCGGGAAGTCTTCTGCATGGCTGTACAAGTCCTTAAGCAGCTGCTTAAAAGAGGAACAGAGGCAGACTGGAAAAGGTTGGGAGGGGTGGGGGGGGTGGAAAAAGGCAGCAAAACCAAAAACCCAAACCTCTTGAAACAGTTGTAGGCTGAGACTTGCAGAACAAGTATTTTCCATTGGAAAAGGACCTCTTCTGTAAAGGAAACAAGCGTTCAGTTTGCCTTCTCTCCAGTCAGACAGATTTGGCTTTGACTTGTGCAGAAACAATCCTTTTTTTAGCTGCAACTCAGCTTGTACTCCATTAGGGGAAACACCCTGAACTGCACTTCACTGCTTAAAAGCAACCACTCAAGCCTTGTTTGCAGCTGGATGAAGGGCAGCATGACATATGTGCTTCGTTTCATTTCACACTTTCATTCCCCATCTATTCCAGAACAACATGAAATGGGTCTGTGGAAAAAGAGAAGTGTAAAATAAGTGGATGTGACTGGCTCTCCAGACTGTAAACAGTGGTCCTTTAGTTTGTTGGGTGGGTTGGGGTTGGTTTTTTTACCAGCTGTGTTATTGCTGACAACTTGACCAGAGGCTTTGTATGCAAAAGCATTGTCCACAGGGTGTAAATAGCTAATTATAAATAGCTTGTGGGGTTTTTTTACTGTCAAAAAATACATGTCCAGACTAAATGATCCAACATGGAGCTCTCTGAGCAATGAGTGTGGAGTTGGAGTGATGGTCCACTACATCTGCCAGTGCAAGACACCTCTCCCTGTGCAGCAGGCACAGAAGGAATGTGGCTGTGATTCAGCATGGCTGGCTCCAGGCAATGAAGCTGGTGGCTTGTTCTGAGCTGAGCCAGTCCCCCTGGCAGTGGAGCTGGTGGCTTGTTGTGAGCTGAGCCAGTCCCCCTGGCAGTGGAGCTGGTGGCTTGTTCTAAGCTGAGCCAGTCCCCCCTGGCAGTGGAGCTGGTGGCTTGTTCTGAGCTGAGCCAGTCCCCCTGGCAGTAGAGCTGGTGGCTTGTTGTGAGCTGAGCCAGTCCCCCTGGCAGTGGAGCTGGTGGCTTGTTGTGAGCTGAGCCAGTCCCCCTGGCAGTGGAGCTGGTGGCTTGTTGTGAGCTGAGCCAGTCCCCCCTGGCAGTGGAGCTGGTGGCTTGTTCTGAGCTGAGCCAGTCCCCCCTGGCAGTGGAGCTGGTGGCTTGTTCTGAGCTGAGCCAGTCCCCCCTGGCAGTGGAGCTGGTGGCTTGTTCTGAGCTGAGCCAGTCCCCCCTGGCAGTGGAGCTGGTGGCTTGTTGTGAGCTGAGCCAGTCCCCCCTGGCAGTGGAGCTGGTGGCTTGTTGTGAGCTGAGCCAGTGCCCCCTGGCAGTGGAGCTGGTGGCTTGTTGTGAGCTGAGCCAGTGCCCCCTGGCAGTGGAGCTGGTGGCTTGTTGTGAGCTGAGCCAGTGCCCCCTGGCAGTGGAGCTGGTGGCTTGTTGTGAGCTGAGCCAGTCCCCCCTGGCAGTGGAGCTGGTGGCTTGTTCTGAGCTGAGCCAGTCCCTCTCCATCTTTAAATGCATGTAGGCAGATTTCTACACACCAGAACTTTTCTTTCTTCTTTTCACCTTGAGCCCATGGGGTTCACAGGCTAAAGGCCTTCTACACATGCACTTTAAGAAGCCAGTTGTGCTTTGGTTTCAACTTGTAACTTATTTATTTTGTGTACAGCTGCTCCCTCCTGGGGAGTGGACTTTTTCATTCTTCCTGCCTGGTCCCACATTAAACTCTGGAATTGCACGGTTCCTTGGTGTGTTCTTGGGGGGTGAGAAGCCACGGGCAGGTGTGGAGACAAAGCACTTGTTTTCTCAAGGTAGTTAACAAGAGTCAGGAGGCTCTTTCCTGCCTCTACCGCTGCTTTATTAGCATAAACCGCAGGGGGGGAGATCTCACAACGGTGTTACAGCTTCCTTTTAAGAGATTCTTGTAGGAGAGGACCTAAATAAGGCAGAGACCTTTCAAATGATAATGGCATTCTCTATTTTCCCCTTGTCAAATAAAAAAGCAGCTAAATCCAGTGAGAAAGGAATGGCACCGTCCCTGGAGGTGGTCAGGAGGGGATTGGATGTGGCACTTGGTGCCATGGTCTAGTCATGAGGTCTGTGGTGACAGGTTGGACTCGATGATCTTTGAGGTCTCTTCCAACCTTGGTGATTCTGTGTGAGGTAGGTCAAAATCTGGAAGAGCACTGAAGTCTTTTAAGGGAGCACCACTTTATCTCTTTTGGGAGATGCTTTACCTGCTGAGCTGTGTCACAACGAAGCACTTGGCAGATTTGCAGTCTTTCAGTTGATCAATTGGACAAATCAGTATTTTATTCATGTTCAAGATAGCTGTACTGGGAGGCTTCCTGAGGAGGGGGTTGGAGCTGAGACTTGGGTGGCTGCTGCACAGGCTCAGCAGGCAGCTGTAGTCACTGGTGGGGGCAAAAGCTGTCGAGGTCCTGCTGATGACAATCTTTGAGCTACCAGCCAAGTGACTGAGACTTGCAAACAACACTGAGCTGGCCCTTCCAGTCTGAGCTTACTCCTGTACTAACAAGCTGAGCAGTATTTGATGATAAAGTCATTAGCCAAGGGTGACTTTGTGTTTTCTTCTGCTCTGGCAGTATCCTTTAGTGCCACACCCCAAGGCATTAGGCACTCCTTGCTGTGGTCCAGCACCTGCCCAAGCAAAGTCTCTTGTGCTGCTCCTGCTTGTGTGGCTAGCAGGTGACCTCTCATTCCCCTGGCCTTTCCCCCAGGCACAGTCTGTGAGTGGCTACTACAGCTATCTCCCACAGAGGAGGAGTTCACTCTTGCACTAGGAATGCTGGAGAGACTCCAGTCTTGGTCTGGGAAAGGAGCAGACTTTTGTGGCCACCTTCTTTCATCTCTTCAGCTACTCAATATGATGAGATGGTGGCTGAGTCACAGCCACCCATCACCTCAGCTGTGGGGGCCCCTGGCCAAAAAGATTCCTCCAGTGTGGGCCTGGAAGACGAGTCTCTGCCTCAGTCAGAGGTGCTGCTTGACCCACAGGAGAGGCAAGAGCACCAGTGTCAGCTGAGGCTTGCTCCCTGCTTCTCACCAGCCTCTACAGGGTGTCCTTAGATGGCCATCAGAGACCTGAGAGCACCTGATGAAAGACATCAGCCTTCCTCACCTCAGGAATGCTGCAGCATCTCAGAGGTGTGAGTGCCTGAACTCAACTGCTCAGCAATGGCCACTGGATGAAGGGGGCTACAGGAGAGCTGGGAAGGCACTTTCTACCAAGGTTTGTAGTGATAGGATGAGAGGGAATGGATTGAATCTTGAGGAGGGCAGATTCAGACTGGAGAGTAGGAAGAAATTCTTTCCAGTGAGGGTGGTGAGACACTGGGACAGGTTGCCCAGGGAGGTTGTGGATGTTCCCTCCCTGGAGGTGTTCAAGGCCAGGCTGGATGAGGCCTTGAGCAGCCTGGGCTGGTGGGAGGTGTCCCTGCCCAAGGCAGAGGGGTTGGTACCGGATGATCTTTAAGCTCCCTTCCAACCCAAACCATTCTATGAATCTATCCTATGAATCTCTGAGAGGCTTTCTGCACCCTGCAGGGTGTGGCAAGCCCTCTGGGACACCTCCCAGCATCCTGGGAGTCCTGGCTGTGTAGGAAAGGAGGAGAAGAGGGACAAGGCTTAGCATTGCCAGAGCAGGGCTTTATTGATGACAGAATGAACAAAACATCCACATGCTGAGGTGAAACGGCACAGAAGGCCAGGAGAGAAACCCAGAGGCTGCCAATTTGCTTCCCAGTTGCCCTGTTCAAACTGCTCCTCCAGCTTTCAGCACTGCAATCTCCTAATAGCTCTCATTTTTTACAGCACAAAGTGCCATTCTACAGCCACTCTCCTCCATCCCTTCTCCATAAGGGGCAACATTGTCCATGCTTTATAAAGGGTCCATTGTTACCTTCTAGCCAGTCAAGAGTGACTTGAAATCAGAATGCAGCCTCTTCTGAAGCCCAGCACAAACATTTAAGAGGACTGGTGCTAGCTAGTGAGCAAAGGTTAAAAAGCTACTTCCCAGTTTAAGCTGCTCCTTTGGCAGAGTAAGGAATGCTACAACAGAGTGAATGCCACTTCCAGTGTCCCCTTCTCACCTCACTCTAAGTGGTGGCCTTGGCATCCCCTGCAGCCTGAAGAGCTGCCTGGGAGCTGCACATCTTCCCCTGCAGCCTGAAGAGCTGCCTGGGAGCTGCACATCTTCCCTTGCAGCCTGAAGAGCTGCCTGGGAGCTGCACATCTTCCCCTGCAGCCTGAAGAGCTGCCTGGGAGCTGCACATCTTCCCCTGCAGCCTGAAGAGCTGCCTGGGAGCTGCACATCTTCCCCTGCAGCCTGAAGAGCTGCCTGGGAGCTGCACATCTTCCCTGGCAGCCTGCAGCAGGCCCCAGGCCATTTTTTGGAAGGCCACTGGGGAAGGGAAGGAGCAGGGATGTGATGTTTCCAGCTGAGGCCCTCACTCATCTTCCCCATCAGATAGCAGTGTCAGGGTGGAGATGAAGCAAGAGGCTGCAGCTTTGGAGCTCCACTGTTTTATGTTGCCCTTCAGAACTCGCTGTGCTATAGGCAACCACAACCTATTGGCAGCTGCTTTTTTAAGCACAGATTGGAGCAAAGATTCAGCAGGAAAGACTGACAGAACTGAATTTGATAGCAGCTCTTCCATGATCACAAATTAAACCCAAGAGCTGTTCCCTAATCATCCTGCTCAGAAATCCAGATCAAGGAGGAATCTGGCACTGCTGGCCTCCTGAAAATGGGATTGTGCTTTTTGGCCCTTTTAAATGCATGTGGGGGGAGGATTCTTCCAGGGTTATCATCAAGCCATTGCAGCCCATATGTCCTCCTGCATAAAGCTACAGAGAAGTGTGCCACCAGAAACAGCTTCTTCTCCTGGGACTGTGGGTAGAGAAACTAGGGCAGGAAAAGGGAAGCTGAGAGAGAAGCTACCACATAACCCAGCCCTTGAGTCTGGCTTTCTGATTCTCTGCCTCTACCAGTCCAGCCAGGAGAGCACAGCTGGACTGGGAGCCACTCTGCTGGCTTGGAGAAGGGCTCTGCTCCATCATCAGGATGAAGTAAGAGCAGAGGTGGACAATGCTGTGTAAGGCACATGTGCTTTGTAAGGTAACATGGCAGAGAGGGTGGCTTGTGCCAGCCTTTCACTCCCTCAGCAGCACTGGCCAACAGAAGCAACCCCAGAGAACCATCAGGAATACCCAAGAGATGAAAGCAGTGCTTGGGGGCTGCAAAGTCAGCATCTCCTGGTCCTCAGCTGCTAATGTCCTTGGGAATTATCACAAGTGATCCCCCTGGCCACATGCACACTGGGACCGTTAAGGAGAGGAAAGTCGTAGTTGGACAACTGGATCATGTTAAAGAGCTGCCTGGGAGCTGCACATGTTCCCCTGCAGCCTGAAGAGCTGCCTGGGAGCTGCACATCTTCCCCTGCAGCCTGAAGAGCTGCCTGGGAGCTGCACATCTTCCCCTGCAGCCTGAAGAGCTGCCTGGGAGCTGCACATCTTCCCCTGCAGCCTGAAGAGCTGCCTGGGAGCTGCACATCTTCCCCTGCAGCCTAAAGAGCTGCCTGGGAGCTGCACATCTTCCCCTGCAGCCTGAAGAGCTGCCTGGGAGCTGCACATCTTCCCTGGCAGCCACAAAGCTGCTTCACCCTGCTTCAGCTGGAGCCATGACTGCAGCAGGGGCCAGGCTATTCTTTGGAAGGCCATTGGGAAGGGAAGGAGCAGGGATGTGATGTTTCCAGCTGAGGCCCTCACTCATCTTCCCCATCAGATAGCAGGGTCAGGGTGGAGCCCATCAGTGGCAAACAACAACTCAACAGCCCTGCGTGGTGTCAGGAGTGCAGAGGAGAGCACCAGGACCTGCAAGAAGGGGGACAAGCATTAACAAAGTCAAACGAAGGGGGCTGGGGCTGATCACGGTGCTAAGGAGCTGTGGCTGTGAAGGGTTTGCTTCAGGCAGCCCTGGACAGGCTGTGTGCTTCTGCTGTTTACTGACAGCCCAACACAACCTGCCCAGGGAAGCTGCCTGCCCGCTAATAAGTGCAGTGAAATCGGGTTAAGGAGCTTAATGACTGCCAGCATTGTACTCTTAATGAGTGTGCTTTGACTCGCTGCTACCCACCTCTTACCCGCTGATTTGTTGGGACTGCCACTGTGTTTACTGGGAGCTGATGGAGCAAGGGTTTTCCTCTCCCACAGTGAAGTTTGGAGGCAAACACCACAGAAGAGCCTGCTGGGCTGCTGCAGGGAGCTACAGTCGCTGGACAGAAGCATCTCCTCTGATCAGGCACCGGCTGGCTCTGCACAGCAGGACCAAAGGTCAACCTCCAGCACTGCTGGGATGCCACTGCTTTTGTTTGGTCAAGTTTTTAAACCCAAGACAGCTCCGATCAGAGAATCACAGAATGTTAGGGGCCTCCAAAGATCATCCAGTCCAACCCCCCTGCCAGAGCAGGATCACCCAGGGCAGGTCACACAGGAACACATCCAGGTGGGGTTTGAGTGTCTCCAGAGCAGGAGACTCCACAACCTCTCTGGGCAGCCTGCTCCAGGGCTCTGCCACCCTCTGTTCCTGTGGCACCTCCTCTGCTCCAGCCTGCCCCCAGTGCCCCTTGTCCTGTCCTTGGTCTGATGAATGAAACCACAGCTCACTTAGAGCCACAACACCCCCCCTGCTAGATGGACCTCCAGGGTGGAGCTGCCTACCCTGCCGGCTCCTCTGCAGAGCCAGGCCATCAGCAGGGAGTGAAGACACGGAATCATGGAATCACTTCAGTTGGAAGAGACCTTTAAGATCATCAAGTCCAACCATTCCCTAACTCTACCAAGTCTGATGCTAAACCATGGCCCTCAGCACCTCTGTGTCTTTTCAACACCTGCAGGGATGGGGCTTCAACCACCTCTCTTGGAAAACTATTAAGAACCCTTTCAGTGAAGGAGTTTCTGCTAATATCCAACTTAAACTGCCCCTGGTGTGACTTGAGGCCATCTCCTCTTGTCCTACCAGTTGTGACTCCTGTGTGAAGAGATGGACCCCACCTGGCTCAAACCTCCTTTCAGGGAGCTGTGGAGAGGAAGAGGGTCTCCCCTCAGCCCCCTTTTCTGCAGGCTGCAGGAGCCCAGCTCCCCCAGCTGCTCCGCACACATCCGCTCCTGCTGCCCGGAGCTAACTTGGGGTCAGCTGTGGGACACTGCTCCTAGGAAGCCCCGAGTTCAGCAGTGTCCACGGGGTCAGGACTGCAGCCAGGGACACAGATTTATCTTAGTGGGCCACTTGAAGATGAATTTGCTTCTGGAGTGCAAATGCAAGGGGAGGAAGCAGAGGCATCACCAAGGGAGCGTGCCTGTGTGTCTGGCTGGCTGCTGCAGCAGCTATCACAGGGCTCTGTGCCCTTGTCTCCTGGCTCCCCCGTGCAGCATGGCTGCGTCTCAGCTTTTGTGTTGTTCCTCCTTTCATCTTTTCACTTCAAATAACGAAAGGAATCTGGCGTTAAGTTACTACAGATCCCTCCTGCACCGCTGGTAGCCTCCCCCTCCCCTGTCCTCCCACGCAGTCTGTGGCAAACTGACAGTGATTCTCTCTGCTCCTTCCTGGGGACGGAGGGCTGTGATCTGCAGATGCCAAAGGCTGCCACCGCCTGAGCTGTGCTACAAGAGAAGCAGACCGCAGCACAGCGTGTGCTCTGCTTGTTACCACGCAGACTGAGGCTGCAAAACACGAAGGGACACGTTGCTGAAGGCTTTTGGGTGCACAAGCCAAACATCAACAATGGCCACTGCCAGAGAAAAGCAATTACTCCTTGGAGTCCCCCTGCTGAACCCTGAGGGGATTTGTGCAACTAACGGCAAGCCCAAGAGAGAAAAATCTGAGCTGCAGCTTTAACGTCTGAGAAAGGATGCAGCCAAACACTGTGGCACCTTCCTCCCTTCCCTCCACTATCTCTGAGGGCTGCCTGAGGGGCATGAATGTGAAGATTTCGAACTTCATGTTTCTAGAGATGGGGAGAGCTGCTCAGAGAAGTCCATCTCTCCCCCAGGCAGGTCCCTTCAGGGCAGTGGAGCTCCTCTGCAGACCTTCTCCTCGTTCAGCACAGCGTGCCTGTCTTTGATGCTTCTGCTGAAGGCCTACCTGTCCTGATGGCACCTGAGGAGCCAGGGCCCCTGTGCTGCAGAGGGCAAGGGAATGCTGCAGCTAACATCTGATGGTGCAGCTGGAGGAATTTATCCGCTTGCATGCCTCAGCCACAACCACACAGCCGGCTGTGCACGCTGGGAGGGAGGAGGGTGAAACATCCACTCGTGCTCCTTCCCCTCTTCCACTCTCCTGCTTGAGGAGGGGAAAAGAAAGGCCATTGCTTCCTGTGAGAGCAGCATACTTCTCACTGGCTTAGGGAAGCTATTCCCCACCATCCAACCCCAAATGTTAGGCAGGAAATGTTGTACTCCTCTGTGCTGCTCCATGGGAAACACAACTGGCATGTGTGTTCAGCTGCAGGGCAGGTCTGGGGATGGAAACTCGTGTCTCCTAGCCCACATGTAAATGGCATTTGCCTCAGCTCCAAACAACTGCTGAAGCAATCAGTCTGTCCTGTCAGCTTTTCTGCTACTTTCCTCAAGTCTGTCTTTTTTTGTTGCACCCACAAGCCTCTCTATTTTTCCAAGTATAAATATCAGAGCTTGGTTTGACTGGAAGGGACTTGGGAGGCCAGGAGTGTTCCACTGATGCCTGAAGGCCACAAGAAAAAGCTGTGTCAAGGGCTGGCTTGGCTCAGACAAATGCTTGGCTCTTTGAAGAGGCAGTAATCCCAAACAGGTGGCAGACACTCAGGGCTGGGGGTGCAGCAACCCAGGTAAATCCAAGAGGCAGGAACTCTCTTTGCACAACTGCTTCTTTTCTTCTTTCTCTTTCCCCCTCCTGGCTCTCCCCCTCAAGTCCTTCTGCCTCCACCCACAGCACATTTGGACAAAGGGCAAGAGGCAGCAAAAGCTTAAAATTCTTTAGGAATCTGCCTCAGAGGGTGACCTGCCACTGGGGTTAAGCCAAAGCAAAGCAACACCAGATCCCATGTCACCACTGTCAAGCCTCAAGTCCCTCTAGAAAGGCAGTCAGAAGTCCCCCTGCATAGCTCTCCATCAGCTCATGTGTTAACCCTCTGCTTATCTTTCACACTGTATTAACACATTCTGGGGGTGGATTAACTTGTCCATCAGGGTGTCACAGCTCAAGCCCCCTTCAAGGGGAGAAAGAATTTCATTTGCTGCTTGGAGGGGGTTAGCAATAGGCTAACTGGGGAGAAACACACTATCAGATCAAAAACCCCCATTCCTGAACCCAGCACTCCACACTACAAACCCCACCGATGGAGGTTGCCTTGCATGACAACTGCAAGGTGCAAAACACAGGTCCAAGCCAGGGGCTGCTCAGCCTTTGGCTGGCTCCATTTGGCTCCTGATTTCTCACTCAGCAAAAGTGCATTCCATAGGAACTGAAAAGAAAATGTTTACAAGCCAGCCCAGGAACCAGCCTGATGTTTGCAGAGCAGCTGCTCCCACAGCACTTCCCTGCCCTGCAGAGCTGCACTGCTCAGCACATCCCCAACTGCTCTCCTTGCACACAGGGATGATTTTGAACATCTCAGATGCCACCTCAGCCCATCCATCCTCCTCCTCTCCCTCCCTACTCCATTCAGATGGCAGCTGCGGTAGTCAAGTACTGCTGCCAGAGGGTGGACGAGGCAAAGACCAGCTGCATGGAAGCTATTGAAGCTTCACTGGAGGAGCCATCCTCTTCCTCCTCCCAGGAGCCTGCCAGCACACCCAAGGGCTGCAGAGATGTGGGGTTTTCACCACATCACCTGCTTCAGGCTACTTAAGGCATCTAGTGCTCAGGTACCCATCAGAGATACCTGGCCTGGGCCAGAGATCAGCTGTACCCAGGCTAACTTATCTTGCTCCCCAGCAATGCCAACAACTTGCCAGCAGGATCACCACTGATGTGGCACTAGGCAGCACCCAGGCATCCTGTAGATGCTCTCAGGGAGCCTGCAGCCTTTTGGACAGCAAATGTTTCTGTTTACAGAGAATACCAAGCAATGAGTGTTCTGGGAGATGAGTAAAGCTCCTCAGAATAATGCAAGCCTGTTCTGAGCTCTCCAGCCTGACTTGGAACTCGTACTGCAGACTCCAGCAGGCAAACCCCAGACCCTTGGTGTCCGAGCACCCTGCAGCTACATCCCAACACCATCCCTGCCCTCCTGGCTGTGGCTTTCTGTAGGTCTGGTGGCAGTGCTGCAGGGAACACTCCCTGATGGGTTTTCTTAGGTCTTTTTGTCAGACAGAACCTGTGCCTTCAGGGCTGGTGTTACCTGGGTGCCAGGCTTGCGTGCTGCCACCACGTCCTTCACCGTTTTGACCTCGGAGACTGTCACGCCCCCGAGCACAAAGAGGAGCAGAAGAGGATGGTCACCGGGGTGAGGGCGATTCACCTGCAGGAGGAAGGGAAGCCTTACTTGCACTTGCTCAGCACCACCCCAAACCCACAGACCGACAGCAGCCAGCTCCCTGAGCTGCTGGAGGAGGATGAATGAGGAGCTCCAAAAGGGAATATCCGTGGGAGGCTGGTTTCTGTAGCAGCTGAGGGGGGGGATCAGTATCAGTGAGGATGATGCCCAGTGAAAGGAATGAACTGTTTCCAGGGGAATGGCCTCTGCATGGCTCTCCCTGAAACCTAGGGGAGCTCCTCAGGAGGTCACAGAACCACAGAATGTTAGGGGCTGGAAGGGACCTCGAGAGATCATCCAGGCCAACCCCCCTGCCAGAGCAGGAGCACCTACACCAGGTCACATAGGATAGGATAGGATAGGATAGGATAGGATAGGATAGGATAGGATAGGGTAGAATAGAATAGAATAGAATAGAATAGAATAGAATAGAATAGAATAGAATAGAATAGAATAGAATAGAATAGAATAGAATAGAATAGAATAGAATAGACCAGGTTGGAACAGAGCTCCAAGATCATCAAGTCCAACCTATCACCCAACACCATCTAATCAACTAACCCATGGCACCAAGCGCCGCAGCCAGGCTCTTCCTAAACACCTCCAGGCATGGTGACTCCACCACCTCCCTGGGCAGCACATTCCAATGGCCAAGCTCTCTTGCTGGGAAGAATTTCTTCCTGACATCCAGCCTGAACCTCCCCTGGCACAGCTTGAGACTGTGTCCTCTTGTTCTGGTGCTGCTTGCCTGGGAGAAGAGACCAACCCCCACCTGGCTACAACCTCCCTTCAGGGAGCTGTAGAGAGCAAGAAGGTCTCCCCTGAGTCTCCTCTTCTCCAGGCTAAGCAACCCCAGCTCCCTCAGCCTCTCCTCAAAGGGCTGTGCTCCAGACCCCTCCCCAGCTTTGTTGCCCTTCTCTGGACACCTTCCAGCATTTCAACATCTTTCCTAAACTGAGGAGCCCAGAACTGGAGCCAGGACTCAAGGATCATCCAGTGTAAACAAATCAAGTTCATGATGATATGAAATCAGTTTCCAGCTTGGTTCACTTCAGTTTTCAATACTTCTGTGACTGGATTGCAGCTAGTACAGAGGCACCTTAAGCCCCAACAAAGCACTGGTGTCATTTTCCTCAGTCACCACTCAAATGGCACTCAGGTTCCATCTGAGTTCAGACTTTACAACCCCAGGTTTTAATTTTAAAGATGAAGGTCTAGCTTTACATCAGTTTCCTCTCAACCACTCCTGGAAGCCTGATCACTTTGCTGTTTCCTAGTGAACTCTTTCTTCCTTGCTGTAACCCCCTCCTCTGATCACACCTTGCTGCAGCCCTTGGGGATGATGTCAGTGGAGCCAAGCCACTGCTCTTGTCACACCCCCCTGAGTCTGAAACATTCCAAACGTTTGGCTCTGACAAGTGCCAGTGAGAACAGTTCCATTTGCTGCTTTTTAGACTCCACACCCCCTCTCCTTCTGCTGGCACAGGTTTGCAACAGCTTTCACTCAACAGAAGGCAAGTGGTCATCAGCTCGTGCTTGGGAGGGACCCAGGCCCTCTGCTTTCACCACCAGGCAGCTATCTTTGATCCCTCTGGCTCCAGCTCTCCAGGGCACAGCTCTTCTCCTCCTCCTGGTTGGGGCTGCCCTCTGTTTAGTCTTTGGGCAGTTTTTCATCAGGCTTTCTGACTGGCAGCCTTCAGAGGAGCCTCTACTCCTTGAAGCCAGCATGGGGGTGCTTTGTCTCCAGGCTAGCTGGCCTTACACACAGCTCCCTCTGCAGTGCTGCTCCCCAGGCAGGCAGCTCTTCAGCTCCCCGGGAGGTTGAAACCAGGACAAAAGGCCTTAGACGAATGTATCAGTGAGCTGAGCATTTGTGCACTGGGTATTGTCTCCACCTTGCCAACCACCTCCACTGCACTGCCGGCACAGGCAGCATTTGTACTGCAGCTCAGGAGGCTGCCCTGCCCTTGAGCTATTTCCCATCTACAGCAGAAGGCCAATTAAGTGGGTACAGCAGGGCTGACAAAGACTTTCTTTGTGCACTTCCCCCCAAGTGTCAACCCCAAATGGGAAAAACTCCATTCCTTCTACAAACCCCAGGAGGAGGGTAAGTACTCACTCAGAAAGAAGGGCAGATAGAGCTATCATTTGCTGAAATCTTAGGGGGCTTCATGCCATAATTACTGTAAGCAGTGACAAAAGGTTAAAATAAAGCCTGCTTGCAATGATGGGGGAGGAGAAAGCTGACAAAGTGCTCTGCTGCAGCACTTCAAGGCAAACACAGCATTTGTTTTATTCCTTTCCATGGCTCTTTGCTCTTTGGAACCCTGTCACCACAGCAAACAGCTCCACTCCATCTCATGAAGCTTCTGAATGCCAAGGCCAGGTTGGATGAGTGGAGTAACTTTTAACTGCTCCTCTTCTAACTGCTCCTCCTCTAACTGCTCCTCCTAATTATTTCTGTGCCAACCCTATTCCCTTTCATGCCCACAGGAATGCAGGAGAGATGCTGACAATAACTACTGAGGAGGATTAATATTGTTTGTAGTTAGACCTGCAGGCACCAGGAGGGTGATCAGAGGCCTGCATCACTTCTCCTGTGAGCACAGGCTGAGGGAGTTGGGGCTGTTCAGTCTGGAGAGGAGAAGGCTCCCAGGAGACCTCATTGTGGCCTTCCAGTATCTGAAGGGGGCTAGAAGGAAGCTGGGGAGGGACTTCTGAGGGTGTCAGGGAGGGATAGGACTGGGGGGGATGGAAAAAATATAGAAATGGGTAGACTTAGGTTGGATGTTAGGAAGAAGTTGTTCCCCATGAGGGTGGTGAGAGCCTGGCACAGGTTGCCCAGGGAGGTGGTGGAAGCCTCATCCCTGGAGGTGTTTGCAGCCAGGCTGGATGTGGCTGTGAGCAACCTGCTGTAGTGTGAGGTGTCCCTGCCCATGGCAGGGGGGTTGGAACTGGCTGAGCCTTGAGGTCCCTTCCAACCCTGACAGTTCTGTGATCTCTAAGGTCCCTTCCAACCTAAGCCACAGTATCACAGTATCACAGTATCACTTAGGTTGGAAAGGACCTCAAGGACCATCGAGTCCAACCTATCAACACAGACCCCATGCCTAGACCATGGCACCAAGTGCCATGTCCAATCTCCCCTTGAACGCCTGCAGGGTCATTCTATGATTCTATGGAGTTCAGAAAGCTGCTATTGGATAGAGCTTCTCTTTCCTGATACCTTTCCTAGTGACCACAAACTCATCATGCTTAACACTGGATACAGTCTCACAGTATCACCAAGGTTGGAAGAGACACTGAGGATCATCGAGTCCAACCTGTCACCACAGACCTCATGACTAGACCATGGCACCAAGTGCCACATCCAATCCCCTTTGGAACACCTCCAGGGATGGGGACTCCACCACCTCCCTGGGCAGCACATACATCCCAATGACCAATGACTCTCTCAGTGAAGAACTTTCTCCTCACCTTGAGCCTAAACTTCCCCTGGCACAGCTTGAGACTGTGTCCTCTTGTTCTGGTGCTGGTTGCTAGAGAAAAGAGACCAACCCCTTCCTGGCTACAACCTCCCTTCAGGGAGTTGTAGACAGCAATAAGGTCTCTCCTGAGCCTCCTCTTCTCCAGGCTAAGCACCCCCAGCTCCCTCAGCCTCTCCTCACAGGGCTGTGCTCAATCCACTGGCAGGACATCCAGGACACAAGCAGGGACCAGAACACACAAGCTTGCTTGGCAATATGAAAGAGTCCTGACAAATCATTTCCTTCAGTCAAAATACACCAGGATCCAAACACATGGTGCCTATAGAAAACTGACTTTTTCAGAAGACTGAAGTTCAAACCACACACTCCAGCAGTGCAGATTCAAACCAGCCCCAGGCATGCAAGCCCTAAATCAAATGAAAGCTGCAATGGGAAAGGGGGCTTGGAATCTGCCATTGCGTTATGCTCTGCACAAGTGTTTTGAAGCAGGACAATACTCTGGGTACAAAATATTTGGCTGAGTGAAGAATGTGAGTTTCTGCCAAGATTTTTATTGTGGGGGGTGGGGGGAAGTTTTTTTGTTTGCTAATACAACCACCCAAGGCTCTCTCTGGAAGGAACTGGCTGCCTGTAAGCTAAACACAGCTCGTTTCTGTCGCACTGAAATGGACTGCAACCAAAGCAACATGTGTCTTCTGCGAGCCTTCCAAGAGTTTGGTTGTTCTGGAACGTTTCTGAGGGCTCTGAAATGGTATTCACTGCCAAACTGGAATCTTCTTCCAGAATGCCCAAGTGAAATGTGCTTGCAGCTCAAAACCCTGGGCCTTGAAAACCGTGGGGGTGGGTACGACGGGCAACGGGCAACACTAACCAGGAGCAAAGCAACAGCCACTGCATCAAATGAAGGAGCCTGAAGGAAGGAGGAGGAGTGGGTCCCTGGGAAAGCACAACATCCCAGATGGACATCAGGGACTTCTCCCCAGCTCTGAGCCCACCACTCCTGCATTTCCTCAGGCTGCTGCTGATTGCAGGGCTCTTTGCTGGTGCATCTGCCTGCGAGGGGCAGATGGGCAAGTGGGGTGACAGTGGCCAAGGACACTCTCAAACCAGAACAGGAACAGATTTGTTCTCCTGGCAGATCACAAAGCTCAGCCTTTTGCTCTGAGGAAAGCAGAAACAATTGCTACTGCCCCACAAGGGCCACCTCTGCCAAGCAGGACCCCAGCAGCAGCGCACCTGGTATTTGTGACCAGCCTGAAACCAACTAGCTGCAAAGCTGCAAAAGAGAAACTCCCTTGGCCACCAGAAGTGAGACTGCCAGGCAAGGCACTCAGTACCAAGGATATCAAGCTCAGGTCCCCATAAGCCACCTGTGTTCTAAGCAGCTGCCAAAAGAGGAATCCTTGTGGCTGAGAGACCTGTCCCCCCTCACCCTCCTGAAGCTTCAAAACAAACACAAAAGGTATCTTTAAAAGTCTGGCCTGGCTGAACATAGATTTAGAGATTCACAGAACAGTTTGGGTTGGAAAGAACCTTGGAGATCAACTATTTCCATCCCCCCTGCCCTGGGCAGGGACACCTCACTCTAAACCAGGTTGCTCAAGGCTTCATCCAACCTGGATGTGAACACCTCCACAGAGGAGACCCCCACAACCTCCCCGGGCAACCTGTGCCAGTGTCTCACCACCTTCACTGCAATGAACTTCTTCCTGATCTCCAGTCTGAATCTGCCCTCCTCAAGCTTCAATCCATCCCCTCTCAGCCTATCACTACAAGCCCTTGTAAAAAGTGTCCCCCCCAGCTTTCTTGCAGGCTCCCTTCAGGGCCACTAAGAGGTCTTCCTGGAGCCTTCTTTTCTCCATGTCTGAGTCCATCACATCCCAAAGCATGTCTCTGTGGACTGGCACTGAGCAAAACTAAACACCTATGGAAGCTCCTGAAACAATGAAGATGCTGATGGTGCAGTAAGTGGAGAAGGTCCTCTGGTGTGAGAAATACAGGCTGGTCAGAAACTCATTCAGGGAACAACTGAGCTCCTGCCAACGAGCCAGGCTACAAACCAGCTGAGCAAGCATGGACACATTTGTGAGGTATGTGGGGATGCCTGCAAAACATTTATCCCACATGAGGTTCACTTGCTCATCTGTTATATATTCCTTCCAGTAGGGTGTTTATCTTCCTGGCAGAGATGCAGGTGCACATTGCCATAGTGTACTTCATACCCTTACATAATGCACTTCAATGGAGACCCCAGGACAGAGAATCATAGAATCAATAAGCTTGGAAAAGACCTCAGAGATCAAGTCCAACCTATCACCCAACACCTCCTGACAACTAAACCATGGCTCCAAGTGCCACATCCAAGCCTTTTTTGAACACCTCCAGGGATGGTGACGCCACCACCTCCCTGGGCAGCACATCCCAATGGCCAATCTCTCTTGCTGGGAAGAACTTTCTCCTCACCTTGAGCCTAAAGCTCCCCTGGCACAGCTCAAGACTGTGTCCTCTTGTTCTGGTGCTGGTTGCCTGACAAGAAACAACAGGTTCAAGCTTGAACATAGAAGGTTTCAGCTCAACATGAGGAAAAAGTTCTTGACAGTGAGGGTGCCAGAGCCCTGGAGCAGGCTGCACACACAGGTCATGGAGTCTCCTTCTCTGGAGACCTTCCAAACTCACCTGGATGCATTCCCATGCAGACTACCATACTCTGGGAGGGGGGTTGGGCTGGATGCTCTCTGGAGGTCCCTTCCAACCTCTACTGCACTGTGATACTGTGATTCTGTGACCAGCCTGCTCCATTCCTCTTGTTTTGCCCAGCTGCTGCTACTGGTTTGGACTGTACCTGCCTCAAGCTATTTCCATCTCCCCTGCAAGGATTTAATTCTTAACTTCCCCCTTCTGAACTCAAGCATGCTATGACCTCAGGAAAATCTCACAGAGGAGCTTGGGAAGCTGAGCTTACCTTCATGAACATGCTGAACCCAGTTTTCAGGAGATCAGTGAGGCCTGATGACATGTGCTCAATATCAACAGGCTCAGGTCGCTCGGCGCTGCAGATCTCTTCCACCACCTGTTTCAGCAGCGGTTTGTAAGAAGCCTGCACAGAAGGAACACCACAGGGTGAGCAAAGCTGTTTAGGCTTGGTGCAACTGCTCCTCTAAGTGTTTTATTTCCATGAAAGGTAGCAATTACACTCAGAGAGTCAGCACTTATGGAAGCAGCAGTGGGCTGTGCAACCTTGACTGCAAATGGGGTGCACTGGCACAGCATCAAGCTGAGAAGGCAGGAAGATGGCCACACATTTCCCCTGCCCCACGTGGGTGATGTGACTAAAAGGAGACAAAGGGCTTCTGGTCTCTCTGCAATCTCTTTGGAGGTAGCACAGAAAGGGACAGCACCAGAGATGACCCTCTGTTGCCTGTTATGCACCCAGAGGATCTCATTCCCTTTGTCAGGACTCAAAGAGGGACTTTTAGAGGTTGCTTCCTGACCATTCCTGCCCTCCCATGTGTCATGTCAGCACTGGGGCCTGGATATCAGCAGGGCTGGGAAGAGGCCAACCTGCCTGTTGGTCCCTCATGTCCCCTCCCTGTTTGTCCTTGTTAATCCTTCAGTTTCCATGACCAGGGCACCTGTGGGAAACCTTGAGCTAAAGAGGCCATACAGCACCACTGACACCATGCATGTCTGAGCTTCTGAGAAGTTAGAGGCCAAGAAAAGCAAAACATGTCAGGGTACAATTGGCCAGCACCCTGGAAGGTCAACTTCCAAAGGATCCACCCTGCATCCTCTTCAGGGTCCACAAAGCTGTGCTGAGTATGAGCCAGGAGCCTAGAAATGCCAAGGCTTAAAGCACTCTGCCATCCTGACAGAGTTCCCAAGAGAGAAAATGCAGGGACTTGCAGAAAGATGCTCTTTCATCAACATTCAGTCTACCTTGGTTTGCAGATGGAGTTTTGTGTGGCTGCTTTCAGCTTCTACAAGGGAACTGCCATCATTCCAGGGAGCCCAACTGCTTCAGCATACTGACAGCTTTCAAACTGGTGTCCATCTGTTGGAGGGGAGGAGGGCCCTGCAGAGTGACCCTGACAGGCTGGATGGGTGGGCAGAGGCCAATGGGATGAGATTCAATAAGGCTAAGTGCAGGGTTCTACACTTTGGCCACAACAACCCCGAGCAGCACTATAGGCTGGGGAGAGAATGGCTGGAGAGCAGCCAGGCAGAAAGGGACCTGGGGGTGCTGATAGACAGTAGGCTGAACATGAGCCTGCACTGTGCCCAGGTGGCCAAGCAAGCCAATGGCATCCTGGCCTGGATCAGGAACAGTGTGGCCAGCAGGAGCAGGGAAGTCATTCTGCCCTGTGCTCAGCACTGCTGAGGCCACACCTTGAGTCCTGTGTCCAGTTCTGGGCTCCTCAGTTAGGAAAGATGTTGAGCTGCTGGAAGGTGTCCAGAGAAGGGCAACAAAGCTGGGGAGGGGTCTGGAGCACAGCCCTGGGAGGAGAGGCTGAGGGAGCTGGGGTTGCTTAGCCTGGAGAAAAGGAGGCTCAGGGGAGACCTTATTGCTCTCTCCAACTCCCTGAAGGGAGGTTGTAGCCAGGTGGGGGTTGGTCTCTTCTCCCAGGCAGCCAGCACCAGAAGAGGACACAGTCTCAAGCTGTGCCAGGGGAGGTTTAGGCTCAAAGTGAGGAGAAAGTTCTTCCCAGAAGAGAGATTGGCCATTGGAATGTGCTGCCCAGGGAGGTGGTGGAGTCACTGCCCCTGATGATCTTCAAGAAAAGCCTGGCTGAGGCTCTCAGTGCCAGGGTCTGGTTGGTTGGACAGGGCTGGGTGAGAGGTTGGAGTGGATGATCTTGGAGGTCTCTTCCAGCCTGGTTGACTCTATGATTCGTTTGCCTTTTGGGGCTAGCCCAGGTACACATCATCCCCTGAACTTCTTGAGGGAATCTTTAGGTGTAACATCATTCATTTTGTCAAGATGATATCTTCAAGAGACAAGACCAACACCCCAAAGAGGGGAGGGGAAATCAGTTGCGAGCCACTGGCTCCAGCCAAACATTTCCTGGAGTCATTAAAAGAAATGGTTTTCATCCAGCACTCTACAGTGAGAAGCAAAACTGAACAGTTTGGGAGTACAATCCTGTCAACAAAGATTTATACAAGGCATCTCAGTCCTTCTCACAACATGTGAGTAATTCTTAATTGAGCCAACAAAGCAAATTACAGCAGACGTGAGCTGTGAGAGCCTTGCAGGGGAACACGCCAAGGTTGGTGTCCAATCCACTCCTGCAGTCAACAGCTGCCTGCAAACACACACAGGCATGGGGTCCTCTCTGCAGAGCCCTGCTCAATGTCTCCATAGAGCAGGAACAGAAAGACTGAGAGAGTATGGCTGTTCAGTCTGGAGAAGAGAAGGCTCCCAGGAGACCTAATTGTGGCCTCCCAGTATGTGAAGGGGGCTGCAAGAAAGCTGGGGAGGGACTTCTGAGGGTGCCAGGGAGTGATAGGGCTGGGGGGGATGGAGCAAAACTAGACATGGGGAGATTCAGATTGGATGTTAGGAAGAAGTTAGGAAGCAGGCTGGATGAGGCTCTGGGCAGCCTGATCTAGTGTGGGGTGTCCCTGCCCATGGCAGGGGGGGTTGGAACTAGATGATCCTTGTGGTCCCTTCCAACCCTGAATGAAACTATGAAACTATAAGTTGTTCCCCATGAGGGTGGTGAGAGCCTGGCACAGGTTGCCCAGGGAGGTGGTGAAAGCCTCATCCCTGGAGGTGTTTGCAGCCAGGCTGGAGGTGGCTGTGAGCAACCTGCTGCAGTGTGAGGTGTCCCTGCCCACGGCAGGGGGTTGGGACTGGCTGAGCCTTAGGGTGCCTTCCAGCCCTGACAGTTCTGTGACACAAGCTGGGTTACCTCCAGACAGCATAGTGATGCTAATTACACTGCCAGGAAACTTCTACAGGGTCTTTCTTATCATCTGACCACCTCCCCCTCGTTGAACTGTGTTCAATGCTTCCCCACTTCAGCCTGGTTCCAGAAGGCTTCAGGAGCAGGCTTTCTCCACCTGAGTTTTCTGGTGGCAATTTGCATCACTCCCAATTTCTGTTCTCACAAAGCCCTGCTTGATCTGAGCTGCATCTCCTTGCTGGTCTACAGAATAATGATGAGTTTGGAATGATTTTTTGTTGTCTGGCTCAAAGCTAGAATGAAGTTTTCTGCTCTCTCTCTCTAAATCACTGCCTGTGCTCTCCATTCAACAATTCTATTTTTAACAGGCCAAGTTCAAACACTTTGGAGGAGATGGAGAGAGAGAGAAAAATTCTGTACATTGGTGCTGAAGCCCCATAGGGACATCACAGCTCCTGTGTGCATGTCTTAGAAACAAACCCTGCTGTTTTAACCTATTTACAAACAGAGCTGCCCTCACACTTCCAGAGGTGGGAGAGAAGGTAGGCAGCAATACAGCTGCTGTGCAGATGCAGGCATCCTGCCCTGCTGTGCCATGAGAGCTCGCAGTCCAGAACTGTCATAACCTAGCCCTACCTTTCTCAGGCATCCATGGCATGGCAGAGAATCCCCACAGAATCCTGAAGTGGCTCAGGTTGGAAGGGACCTCAGAGATCAGCTGCTCCAACCTCCCCACCATGGGTTGGGACATCTCTCACTGAGACTCAGCTGCTCAAGGCCTCATCCAGCCTGGTCTTCAACACCCCCAGGCAGGAGGCAGCCACAGCCTCCCTGGGCAGCCTGGGCCAGACTCTCACCACCCCCACACCAAAGAACTTCCTCAGCTCCAGTCTAACCCTGCTCTGCCTCAGCTTCAAACCATTCTCCCTTGTGCTGTCTCCAGACACCCTGATGAGAAGTCCCTCTGCAGCCTTCCTGCAGGATCCCTTCAGGTACTGGCAGGCTGCTCTAAGGTCCTTCTGGAGCCTTCTCTTCTCCAGGCTGAACACCCCCAGCTCCCTCAGCCTGCCCTCACAGCAGAGGTACTCCAGCCTTTGGATCACCTTTGTGGCCCTCCTCTGGACTCACTCCAACAGCTCTGTGTCTTTCTCATGCTGGGGACACCAGAACTGGAGGCAGTGTTGGAGGTGAGGTCTCAGCAGAGCAGAGCCAAGGGGCAGAATCCCCTCTCTTGCCCTGCTGGCCATGGAGCTGCAGAGCACCCCCCAGATTTCTTCCTCAGCCAAGTCTCTGTTGAGCTCAGCACAGATATGCCTGAGCTTGGATGAAGAACTTGGAGAAGGCCAACTACAGAATCTGTATTCCACGTGGGCAGAACACAGAGAGGGTTGAAGCAGTGCTGCAGTTTTGACAGCATGCTAGAGAAACACCATACACAGGGCAAAGAGAGCCCCACTTGCCTGGAGGGTGCTGCTGCCTGGATCATGGATGGAATGGAACTGCTTCAAGTGGGCTCGAGCTCTGGCGACGTCCCTGAGGCACCGGAAGACATCGTCCACTGCACCCCTGGCCGCCTGAGCTGGCAGGCCCAGGGAGGACTCACAGCCTAAGGGAGCACACAAACATGGAGCTGAGTGAGTGGGAAGCTTTCACATGACTTGCTGACAAGCAGTGAGAAGAAGATCTCGAGCACAGAGAGCTTGTGGTGTGGGTGTGCTTGGCCCCTGCCTGTGGCAGCACAGGGCTGAGGAGCCAGGGCAGTCCCCGGGAGCTCTCAGCTCCGAGGCTCTGCACGTTCAGGAGTCCATGTTTAGAAACCAGTTTGCAAAGGCAAGTGAAGAGCTCTGGCTCACTACTGTGTGCCACATTTTTGCCCTCTCTGAGACAAGCTTTCTCTGTTTAGGTCACCTTAGAGATAAGCAGCTCCCAGTTCATGTAAGCAGTGGTATTTCTTTTGCCCTCTCTTCAGTCCTTTATCTGCACAAGGCACTGCTTTTGAGCCAGGCACCTCTGCCATGCTGCCTTTCACTGCCAAACACACTGACCAGGCAAGGTAAAATCACATCAGGTTTGCTTTGCTTTGCACACTCTGGGTTGTTTGTTTTCTTGTCTTAAGTGTTTATTTCCTCAGGCCATTTACAAACCTTTTGGTTTGGCCCTGCAGCTATGTTTCATAGAATTACAGAATCAAGCAGGTTGGAAGAGACCTCAGAGATCACCCAGTCCAACCTGTCACCCAGCACCTAACATGACAACTAACCATGGCACTGAGTGCCTCAGCCAGGCTCTTTCTAAACACCTCCAGGGATGGGGACTCCACCACCTCCCTGGGCAGCACATCCCAATGGCCAATCTCTCTTCTGGGAAGAACTTTTTCCTCACCTCCAGCCTAAACCTCCCCTGGCACAGCTTGAGACTGTGTCCTCTTCTGGTGCTGCTTGCCTGGGAGAAGAGACCAACCCCCACCTGGCTACAACCTCCCTGCAGGTAGTTGTAGAGAGCAAGAAGGTCTCCCCTGAGCCTCCTCTTCTCCAGGCTAAGCAACCCCAGCTCCCTCAGCCTCTCCTCACAGGGCTGTGCTCCAGACCCCGTTGCCCTTCTCTGGAGACATTCAATATCTCAATGTTCTCCTTAAATTGAGGAGCCCAGGACTGGACACAGGTCTCAGAGATATTTGTTTCCTTCTCCTGTTGGCATCACCTCTCCTTCTCTCCTTATTAAAAAAAGAGTCTCCTGATCAAGGAGTTTCAAACCAGCTTTTCACTCCTGGAATTGCAGGGCAGTCTGCAGTGGATATGGCCTGGGTGGAAGCTCCTGAGGTGCTCCTCACCTTGCCTGGCCCAGTGCATCCCACTTTGCTTTTTGTCACTGGGGCAATCTTCCCCTGAGTGCAGCCTCTGCAACATCCCTGCCTGCTTGAACCTCATTGCCAGGGAAATGCTGCCTGGAGCTCAGGCTTTCATTTACAGCTTGTGCTGACACACTCATGGGCTGGAGGAGGCCATGAAATCATTCACCTTCCCCATCTGCTTAACAGGCCACATCACTTCATCACCATCACCCCAACCCAAGAGAGAGAGGCACAGGAGCCTTGGTGTGCTGGGCTGTGTGCCAGCAGCTCCTCACCCTCCAGGTCCAGCCCTGCCTCCTGGCAGAGCAGTGCCTGTCTCCAGGGGCACTGCAGCAGGGGCTCAGTGCCTGCTTCCAGACCCCACGGCAGAGCCTGGTGCTGGACCCAGTTTAGGAGCCACTGGGAGTCTGAGTTCCAGTCTGGCAGCAGCCTAAGGCTGAGCAGACAGAGTTGTGCTTCCAGAGGGCTCTCTAAGATGTGGCTTCCCTGGGATTGCTGGCTGAAACGTCACGTCTGGGGAAGTTATGGCTCTCCTTTTTCCAGCCTGCCATCCAATTTGTCTGGCTTTAAATGTAAAGGGGGAAAAAAGGGGGGGGGGAGGAGGGAAAGCTTTCTCTGCAGCATTGCCTTTACAGAATTCACCAGGTTGGAAAAGACCTCAGAGATCATCCAGTCCAACCTATCACCCAGCACCATCTGATCAACTCAACCATGGCACCAAGTGCCTCAGCCAGGCTCTTCCTAAACACCTCCAGGGATGGTGACTCCACCACCTCCCTGGGCAGCACATTCCCATGGCCAATCTCTCTTGCTGGGAAGAACTTCTTCCTCACATCCATCCTGAACACCCCCCAGCACAGCTTGAGACTGTGTCCTCTTGTTCTGGTGCTGGCTGCCTGGGAGAAGAGACCAACCCCCATCTGGCTACAACCTCCCTGCAGGCAGTTGTAGAGAGCAAGAAGGTCTCCCCTGAGCCTCCTCTTCTCCAGGCTAAGCAACCCCAGCTCCCTCAGCCTCTCCTCACAGGGCTGTGCCCCAGACCCCTCCCCAGCTTTGTTGCCCTTCACAATCCTGCCCTTTGTTGCCCTTTGCAATCCCTTGCTGTTGAAATGAATCACAAAACCTCAGGTTGTCTGAAGGCTGCTGCCTACCTGTGGCACTGCCTTGGGCTAGAAGTGGGGAGCTGGGTCCCTCTCCAGCCTGGGGAACAAGAGGAGCTTGTGTAGTGCAAAAAGGGCAGGCAGCTACAAATCAGCTCGCGTTCACACCTCCCCTGTGAATGGGGCTGTGTGTGCACACAGAGCAGAACACAATCCCCCTTCTCTGCTCCCTTCATGCTAACCAAGAAATCTGCTGCCTTTACAACAATGAAGAGGTGGAATACATTAGCTGCTGCTGCACAGCTCCTGTGCTAATTAAAACAACTCCTGCCCTGGCTGGCTCTTTGCACGGGAAGCGAAGTGGCACTGGGGATCCAGGCTGAATGAGTTCCTTTGAATCCCAAGCCCTGTTACACAGGGGAAAGGCAGTTACATGAAATTTGGGGATTTCCTGTCAGACTTGAAGAAACCCAGTTGTGGAAACAAAGAAAACCCTCTATGAATCAGGCTGGGACTAAAGCTTTTCAAGCACCTACTGGGGATGCTGATGGCATCCCAAGAAGAACACAAGGCTCTGCGGTGAACGCTGCCTGACCGCACTGCTCCTGCTGCTGCTCCTGCCCTGCCTTCATCCACTGGGCCTGAATTTCATAGTATCATAGAATCAGTCAAGGTGGGAAGGGACCACAAGGATCAGCTAGTTCCAACCCCCCTGCCATGGGCAGGGACACCCCACACTAGATCAGCCTGGCCAGAGCCTCAGCCAGCCTGGGCTTAAACACCCCTTCAGTTTAAGAAGGACATCGAAACGCTTGAACGTGTCCAGAGAAGGGCAACAAGGCTGGGGAGAGGCCTTGAGCACAGCCCTATGAGGAGAGGCTGAGGGAGCTGGGGTTGCTTAGCCTGGAGAAGAGGAGGCTCAGGGGTGACCTCATTGCCCTCTACAACTACCTGAAGGGTGGTTGTAGCCAGGAAGGGGTTGGCCTCTTCTCCCAGGCAACCAGCACCAGAACAAGGGGACACAGTCTCAAGCTGTGCCAGGGGAGGTTCAGACTCGAGGTGAGGAGGAAGTTCTTCACCAAGCGAGTCATTGGCCACTGGGATGTGCTGCCCAGGGAGGTGGTTGAGTCATTGACCCTGGAGGCGTTCAAGAGAGGATTGGATATGGCACTTGGTGCCATGGTCTAGGCATGGGGTCTGTGTTGATAGGTTGGACTCGATGATCCTTGAGGTCCTTTCCAACCTAAGTGATACTGTGATACTGTGATACCTCCAGGGACAGGGCCTCAACCACCTCCCTGCACAACCCATTCCAGGGCTTCACCACTCTCCTGGGGAAGAACTTCCTCCTCACCTCCAGCCTGAATCTCCCCACCTCCAGGAGAGGAGAGAATTTGAGGAGAGTGAGGCTGTCAAGAACTGCATTTGGCACCAAACAGGATCATAGAATCACAGAATGCTAGGGGTTGAAAGGGACCTTTGGACATCGAGTCCAACTCTGCTGCCCAAGCAGGATCACCTAGAGTAGGCCACACAGGACCATGCCCAGGTGGGTTTTGAAAGCCTCCAGAGGAGGTAGGAGAAGAGTCTGGAGAAGAGAAGGCTCCCAGGTGACCTCATTGTGGCCTTCCAGTACCTGAAGGGGGCTACAAGAAGGCTGGGGAGGAACTGCTCAGGATCTCAGGCAGTGATAGGACTAGGGGGAATGGAATGAAGCTGGAGGTGGGGAGATTCAGGCTGGAGGGGAGGAGGAAGTTCTTCCCCAGGAGAGTGGTGAAGCCCTGGAATGGGTTGTCCAGGGAGGTGGTTGAGGCCCCGTCCCTGGAGGTGTTTAAGCCCAGGCTGGCTGAGGCTCTGGCCAGGCTGCTCTAGTGTGGGGTGTCCCTGCCCATGGCAGGGGGGTTGGAACTGGATGATCCTTGTGGTCCCTTCCAACCCTGACTGATTCTATGATTCTATGATGAGACTACCAGCACTTATTTGGAGCTACTGTTGAACACCTGCTCTTAAGCTGCACACCTGCACAGCCATTAGTACCAGAAGCAGTCCATCTTCATAGAAGCTTGGAAAGAGAACAGGGCTGCTCTTCTCCACAGTCTGGGAGTGACCCAGAAAGCAAACTGGACCAGCTTTGCTGACTCATTCCTGCCCCTGGAAGGAAGATAACTTGAAACCAAGGACACACAGATCTGTATGGAGGTATGGGATTGATTATTCCCCCCCTGAGTGCAGCAAATGAGACTCTCAGGCCCCTGTATCAGACAGCCTTTAGCTGTGCTTTGTCTCTTTGGGTCTGGGGTGCAGGTGTCACAAAGAGTATCTCTCTTTCTCTAAAGCAATCTGATGAAGACCAACACTTTGTGAAGCTCTTGGATACCTACCCACAGCCTCCAGCCTCTCCTGCCCCTACAGCAGCCACAGCATGTTCCTAAGCCTCCTGATCCACCTCCTTTCCTCCCCCTCCCCACTCCCTGCAGCGGCCCCTTGCTCCAGTCATGCCTCAGCCCTTCACTAACCCAGCCTGGACCACACTGCTGCAAAACCACTCTGTCCCCTTGGCCCTCCTTGGGGCCAGGCAAGTTATTTGTGCAGCAGAGGGGAAGAGGCTGAAACTCCTCCAAGGCATCCAAGAGATTAGCATCACAGCCAGAGCAGGAACTTGGGATTTCCCAGCCCTGGGCTTCATCAGTGCTTCTGCCAGTCCACACAGCACTGAATGACAGACTGCAGATGCTGGCAGGCAGAAACATAAACAGGGAGGAGATGGAAAGCAAAGAAGAGCTGCAGATGGGGAAGAGATTAGAAGAGGGAGGGAAGATGTGTACAGTGCTCAGAGTCAAAGCAGAATGGTTTCCCCCTCAATTATTAGCAAGATTTGATTGGAACCTATTTGAAACCCAAGGTTTGCCTGGAGGGTGGCTGCAGAGCTCTGTCTGAGGGCTGAAACTTCAGATTCAGTCAAAGCCACACAGCAGAGAAGAACAGCTCCCCATTTCTAGAGATGCCATTTATGATCTGATGGCACAGGGAGTGTGAAAACACAACAGCATGCAGGGATAGAACAGAATCATACAATCAATACAATCAATAAGATCTCAGAGATCATCAAGTCCAACCTCTCACCCAACACCTCCTGACAACTCAACCATGGCTCCAAGTGCCACATCCAAGCCTTGTTTGAACACCTCCAGGGCTGGGGACTCCACCACCCCCCTGGGCAGCACATCCCAATGGCCAATCTCTCTTTCTATGAAGAACTTCTTCCTAACATCCAGCCTGAACCTCCCCTGGCACAGCTTGAGGACTGTGTCCTCTTGTTCTGCTGCTGCTTGCCTGGGAGAAGAGACCAACCCCCACCTGGACACAACCTCCCTTCAGGGAGTTGGAGAGAGCAAGAAGGTCTCCCCTGAGCCTCCTCTTCTCCAGGCTAAGCAACCCCAGCTCCCTCAGCCTCTCCTCCCAGGGCTGTGCTCCAGACCCCTCCCCAGCCTTGTTGCCCTTCTCTGGACATGTTCAAGTGTCTCAATGTCCTTCTTGGATGCTCCAAGGCAGCCACTAGCACCATGCAGCACCAGGGGAAGCATGGATGTGGTGTCTGTCCCAGGAGGAGGGAGAAGGAAGCCATGGAAATTTGTGCTGCACCCAGTGAAGGAGCAATGTGCAGTCCAGTTTAACCAGGACAGACATCTCCCACTTGAGAGATGGAGAACAGCAGCTAAATTTAGAATCAGCTTTTAAATCAGTGTCCAAACCTTAGCAGTGCTGAGCATCCAGGGATCTTACCTATCCATCCCCATGGGCACCAGCACAAATACAGAATACAGGATTAACCAGGTTGGAAAAGACCTTGGAGACCCAGTCCAACCTCTCACCCAACACCACCTAATCAACTAAGCCATGGCACCAAGTGCCTCAGCCAGGCTCTTTCTAAACACCTCCAGGGATGGTGACTCCACCACCTCCCTGGGCAGCACATCCCAGTGGCCAGTCTCTCTTGCTGGGAAGAACTTCTTCCTCACACCCAGCCTAAACCTCCCCTGGCACAGCTGTTACACAGACACATCCTGCAAGCTGTGGAGCTCTGGAGGGAGGGATGGCAAGAGCCAGAGGTGTGCTTGGAAAGCTCCTAGCTGGCCTCAAGTGCAGGAAAGTTGTCTGGAAAGAGCTCTTGAGCCTGCGAGGCACAGTGCAAGGCACACACAGCACCGTGTGGCTGAGTGCTCTGCTGGCTCTCAAGCTCTGAAGCTGCACACATGACAGCTCTGGCCACTGAACTACAATGATTAAATGCAGATTTAAGAGCTGCCTTTGGAGAGCAGTGACACAGGGCAAGGAAAGCTCTGCCCTCCAGATCTGGCACTTGGAGGTTTCTGCTTTCCGGGAGTATTCGATTGCTTGCTCCCTGCCAACAGCCAGCAGCACAACTTGGAAGCTCAGCTCCCATGAAGCACTGCAGGCTCTCATCTTACCTGAAATGAAAGCTGTCAGTTCAGTGAACAGTGACAGGGGGAAAAGAACCTACAGCACTTACTGGGCTCAATTCCATCAATTAATGGCAGGAGGAATTTCACTGAGGCTCAGGTGTGCCTGCTGAAGGAGATGATTGTACCTAATTGGTCAGGGAACTGCTCAGTTCCCTCCTCAAGCAGGCCACATCTCAATGAAGAAGCCACAGGTGTTACTGAAGCCGTGGCAGATGCTCTGCCAGCCCAATCAGGCCTCCCAACAAGGCTCTTGCGAGAGCTCAAACTCCAGGTTTGACCAACCAGCGCAGAGCTTTGGGACAGACCACCCTGGCACCTGCACCAGCAAATCTCCTCAGCCTCCTGCAAGTCCTTCTCACCTGCCTTCCTTGTGTCTTCAGACTGGTGGCTGCCCTTCAGCCACGAGAGCTTGCTGGTCCCCCCATGGACATCCTCCTATCACACACCAGCCAGCGCTCTGCCGCCGCGCTGGGAAGCTTCCCCTCGGCCCTGCTGCCTCCCACCCGCTCTGCAAGGTAGTCCGAGAGGAGCAGTGAGGCATGGGGAAGAGGAGGCAGAAGGTCCATGGGCAGGGGAGGCAGCAGGTACCACCAGTGTGGCAAAGCCTCCTTGGCCAGCAGGCACCAGAGCAGAGGGCACCCTGCCCGTGGGGGACAGCGAGGCTGTCCTGGAGGACAGCCAGCAGGTGGGACATGGGTGGCACCCTGACACAGCCCTCCTGAGCTACTTACTCAAGAGCTGATAGTCCTCTCTCTCCCTTCCTTTCTTCAAGCACCAGCCCTTGTGGAGCTGGCTGAGCCTTTTGCAGCCTCTGGCCTTGCTTGTGCTCAGACAGCCCTGTCCATGTAGCATGGATGTTTTGAAGGCCAGGCTGGATGGGGCTCTGGGCAGCCTGATCTAGTGTGGGGTGTCCTTGCCCACAGCAGGGGGGTTGAATTAGATGATCCTTGGGGTCCCTTCCAACCCTGACAATTCTGTGATTCATTTCATACCACCCAGGCTGAGGAAAGCTGCATGCAAAGAAAAGTGTTCCTAAGCAACTGTGCTTAAAGCCCTTCCTAATGAGACACCCAGAGGAACTGTTGTGGATCTGTACTACAAAGCAGCAGAGAGGAGAGGAGAGGAACCTCAGGCAGACGTCCATGAGAGTCCAGGTGCTCTCTCCACTGGGCCTCAGAGGGGAAGCTCAGGAAAACAGAACCACAGAACCTGTCAGGATCTGTAGATGTCCTTAGCTTCACACACCTGTTCCTCTTGATGTTTATTACAGGGAATCATACCTCCAGAGCACCAAGTGAAATCAGACTTTTTTCCTTTAGCTTGGCCAACAGAAAGGAATCCAACCAGTGTCTGTGGCATCCACAGTCCAGTCTGGCTGCACATTCCTCACACTGCCAAGTCAGGCTTGCAGACATGACTGGCAAATGCTCCCTCTGGAAGCAACTGCCCTACCTAGAGCTTCTAAACTGCTTCAGCTGATGGGTTGCAGAATGATGGCAATGAGGGCATCACATAGACCCACAGAATGCCAGGGGCTGCAAGGGGCCTCCAAAGCTCATCCTGTCCAACCCCCCTGCCAGAGCAGGGTCACCTAGAGCAGCTCACACAGGAACACATCCAGGCAGGTTTTGAGGATCTCCAGAGCAGGAAACTCCACAACCTCTCTGGGCAGCCTGCTCCAGGGCTCTGGGACCCTGACAGTAAAGAAGTTCTTCCTCATGCTCACAGTATCAGCCTCACAGCACATTAGGTGTTGGAAGGGACCTCCAGAGATCATCCAGCCCAAGCCCCCTGCCAAAGCAGGATCACTTAGGGTAGTCTGCACAGGGAAGCATCCAGGTGTTGAGGTGGAACCTCCTGTGCTGGAGTTTCCATCCATTGCCCCTTGTCCTATCACAGGGCACAAGTGAGCAGAGGCTGACCCCATCCCTTCCTGACCCCTAGCCCTCAGATACTGATAGACATTGATTAAATCCCCTCTCAGTCTCCTCCTCTCCAGACTGCACAGCCCCAGGGCTCTCAGCCTCTCCTCCCCAGGCAGTGCTGCAGTCCCTTCAGCATCCTTGTAGCCCTCCCTTGGACTCTCTCCAGCAGATCCCTGTCCCTCCTGAGCTGGGGAGCCCAGAACTGGCTGCAATATTCCAGGTGGAGCCTCACCAGGGCAGAGTGGAGGGAGAGGAGAACCTCCCTGGCTCTGCTGGACACCCTGCTCTGCATGCAGCCCAGCTGAAGGGCTTTGGGAGCTGGGCTACAATGTTTAAGGGTTAAGATTTCTTGGGTTTTGCCCTGGGTACAGATGGGAACCAACACTTGCCAGGATGACAACACAGCTTGTAGCACAGGCCTGAAGAAACACCAAGGGGCAGAAAATGCCTGGGGCCTGCAGCCCTTTCCATTCAGTATAAATGGTTAATGTTTCCAGGGAAAGGGAGTAATGAAGAGCACTCATCTCCTAGTCAAGTTTCAACACCTGCTTATTTACTGCAGCCAGAAGAAGGAGGCTAAGATGATTTATGCCCCAAGCATATGGCACAGGCACAGAGAGCTTTCTTCATTACATTTGGTCTGCCTAGCAGCCCAAGAGGAGCTGTCAGCTCAGAATTAACTGGGGTTGATTGTTTTGCTGGTGTTTAGGAAACAAAGACATTAGCAAATGCAAACAGCCAGTCAAGTCTTAAGGGCTGGTACCAGCACTTTGACCATGAGGATCATCTGGGGCAACCCAAAGCTCTTTGCCACCAAGGGACTGGGCAAATGTGGCTGTGGTGACTCCAGACCACCACCAAGTGTTCTTTGCAGGGTGCTGGGACAATGGCAGTGGTGTAGCTGCAACAGGATACACCTAAGCTAACAGGCTCTCAAATGATCTGTGGACAGAGATGCACTTCCATGTGCAGTGAGGCCTGTGGAGGAGAAGAGGAGACTCCTACCTTAACCATATTTCACTTCAGAAGGGGAAAGTGATGACATGCAGCCCAGAAGGCAAATTGTGTGCTGGGCTGCAGCCAGAGGAGTGTGGGCAGCAGGCAAGAGAGGGGATTCTGCCCCTTGACTCTGCTCTGCTGGGACCCCACCTCCAGTCCTGCCTCCAGTTCTGGTGTCCCCAGCATGAGAAGGACACAGAGCTGTTGGAGTTGAGTCCAGAGGAGGGACACAAAGATGATCCAGGGCTGCAGCACCTCTGCTATGAGGACAGCCAAGGGAGCTGGGGGTGTTCAGCCCAGAAAGGACTCACCTGGATGCAATATTCCAGGTGAGGTCTCACCAGGACAGAGCAGAGGGGGAGGAGAACCTGCCTCAATCTGCTGGATGCCTCCTTCCACGAATTCCATGTGTTGTTAGTCATAAGGTGACCCAAATGACTGCCACAGCCTGCTAGTTCCAAGGCTTACTCAGTGTGCATGGAAGCATGCTACTGAAGGGCAGAAGGCTGCTCTCAAAACCTCTCCCTCTGCCATGGCTGCTTGGTGGATACTCCTTCCTTCTTCCTCCTGCCATGGGAAGACAGACGGGGCTGCAGAGGATGTGCAATTCATTCATCCAAGTGTAATTAGACCTCAGGTTGCTCTTGCAGACCTGCACTTGGTTTATCTTGATTAGCAGCCACTTTAGACATTCTGAAGTGGGCTTCCTCTTTAGTAGAATCAGCCTTCTGAAACCCAGACATCCAGTCCATACTTACTACCTCAGCCCAGATCTGCCTGCACCACCTACAGAGACTCTAGGGAGCTCCAACTCCTACCATCAACAAAGTTGGGGAGGGACTTTGGAGGGTGTCAGGGAGTGAGCAACCTGCTGTAGTGTGAGGTGTCCCTGCCCATGGCAGGGGGTTGGGACTGGCTGAGCCTTGAGGTCCCTTCCAGCCCCGACAGTTCTGTGATTCTAAAACCCTGACTGAAAAGCAGCAGAATCCAAAGCTCCAAGGGATGACTCAGGGAGCTGGGAAGTGACAGATCACAGCCTGGGGGAGCTGTGACCCTCTCAGTGATCACTGCTCCAGCCTGGGGGAGCTGTGACCCTCTCACTGATCACTGCTCCAGCCTGGGGCAGCTGTGACCTTCTCACTGATCACTGCTCCACCAGCTGAGCTGTGACCCTCTCACTGATCACTGCTCCACCAGCTGAGCTAAGCCCTGCTGGATTTTCCCCATGAAGACATGCAAGGGTGCTCTTGCCAAACACACTCCAGGCTTCCCAGGACACAGTGCTAACAAAGCAGTCCACCCAGCACCTCTCAAGAACAGCAAGCTGTGATCTGTCACTTCCCAGCTCCCAACTGTGATCTGACAGCAAAAGAAGTGCCATGTTCACACCCCCCCCCAGCAGCCTGCCCCATTTCCTGGGCTCCATCCAGGCCAGGGCTGCTCAGCCACTGCACTGGTGCCAATGGGGTTAGAGCCAGAGCTGCAGCAAGGAGCAGGCTGCTAATGGCACCCAGGCAATGATGAGCCTCTGTCAAAAGACAAAGTCCAGACTAAAAGTGAGCTGTAAAAAGCTAATTTCTATTTTGGGAGGGGGAATGTAGTGAGCTGTTAAGCTAGAGAGGAATTTGCCACCCCCCAACTGCACCTACCAATCCATTCATGATGCTGACATCCATTTATTTTATGAAGCCTATTCCTTGCCAGGTTAGCTGCACAAAGCTCAGCATCCTCCCCCTCCCCCCCCAGCACCCCAGAACCCCACCCCCCACTCATACTTGGGATGCCTAAGGGGCTCCCATCAAGCTCTCCATATTGACTAAGCATGTAAAGAAGGTGCCATGACCTCAGCAGGGGTCAGCCACTCCACACTTTTTCCAAAGGACAATGCACAGATGGAAAGAATGATGAGGAAGAGAGTCAGTGAAGAAGGATCAGCAAGGGGGCTGGGCACAGACCAAGCTGCATGTGCAAGGAAGACAGCAAAATGGGCCAGCAGTGCTCCTGGGGCAAGTGTGCCTCGAGGAAGCTGGGAGAGCAGCTGCTGCAAGGATGGATACTCAGATGGCAGGAAGCTGCAGCCTGGGTGCTATATGCAAGGGTGGAATGTTACCAGGTTCCAGTTTTAGGCAGCCTTAAAATACTGCAATGGGCAAAGGGGGAAAAAAAAGAATCTCAGAAAATGAAAGCTGAGAGATGAGCACAGCCCCAGAAAGCACAGAAATGAGCAGGAGTGTGGCACCTAGCACAGCCACGAGTGATGATGAAGCACAGCAGAAGAGCTGGAGGCACAGCCCAGAGAGAATGTGGCAGTAAGTGCTGGGAAGAAGAGCAGGATGTGACTGGTGGAGATCCTGCTCAGCAGCACAGCAGCTGCTCTGCTGCCCTCAGGATGGGGGTACAGGGATGATCAGCCTCTAAGCACTGTGTATCCTCACAGCTCCAGGTGCCTTGCAGCTCCCTGGATGTTAGGGAAGACTCAGGGACCTCGAGCTGCACTGTCAGCTCAATGGGAACCCACTCTGGAAGGATGCATTGAAAGCTATCAGAAAGCTGAGCAGTTGAGTTGCTTGATCCTGGCCAGAGAAGGGCAGCAAGGCTGGGGAGGGGTCTGGAGCACAGCCCTGGGAGGAGAGGCTGAGGGAGCTGGGGTTGCTTAGCCTGGAGAAGAGGAGGCTCAGGGGAGACCTTCTTGCTCTCTCCAACTCCCTGAAGGGAGGTTGGAGCCAGGTGGGGTTGGTCTCTTCTCCCAGGCAAGCAGCAGCAGAACAAGAGGACACAGTCTCAAGCTGTGCCAGGGGAGGTTTGGGCTGGATGTTAGGAAGAAATTCTTCCCAGCAAGAGAGATTGGCCATTGGGATGTGCTGCCCAGGGAGGTGGTGGAGTCACCATCCCTGGAGGTGTTTAAGAAGAGCCTGGCTGAGGCACTTGGTGCCATGGTTCAGTTGATCAGATGGTGCTGGGTGATAGTTGGACTGGATGAGCTCTGAGGTCTTTTCCAACCTGGTTAACACTGTATTCTGTTGTGGAACATCATTTGGCTGTGGTGCTTGGGGCTATGGTTTAGGGATGAACCTTGCAGAGTAGGGTTCTTGGTTGGACTTGGTGAACCTGAATGTTGCTGGGATTCTCTGATCATGAGCTCAGTTTCTCATGGAAGAATCTTAGCTTGGTTTAGCTGACAGGGTTGGGTTTTTTTGCTAGCTTGTAACTTAAAAGCCAGAGTGTTGCTTGTACTTATTTATGAGGGGTAAAAAATCCCCCCAAAGTTTCTGAGAAAGCAGCACTTTCTCACTGAGAAAGTGAGATCACCAGGGCTATGTTACAAGGAGATTAGCAGCAAACCTGGGCAGAAGTTTGAAACACCAGAGGCTCCAGGAGCATTAGAGTCAAAGTTTAAACACAAGTCAATTAGGTCAAGAAAAGGATTGCAATCATCTGGTCTGCTTAAAACCTTTTTGCTTTGATGGCTATCTGCAAAGCAGACAACCCAAGGCAGTCTGGTCATGGCTGGGACGTGGTGTAAGGGCCATGGCAGTGCTAGGTCAATGGTTGGACTCAACAGAATCATAGAATGCTCTGGGTTGGAAGGGACTTCCAAAGCTCATCCACTCCAACCCCCTCTGCAGCCAGCAGGGACATCCTCCACTAGATCAGGTTGCCACATCCAGCCTGGCCTTCAAAATCTCCAAGGATGAGGCTTCCACCACCTCCCTGGGCAACCTGTGCCAGGCTCTCACCACCCTCATGGGGAACAACTTCTTCCTAACATCCAATCTGAATCTCCCCATTTCTAGTTTTGCTCCATCCCCCCCAGTCCTATCCCTCCCTGACACCCTCAAAAGTCCCTCCCCAGCTTTCTCGCAGCCCCCTTCAGATACTGGCAGGCCACAATCAGGTCTCCTCAGAGCCTTCTCTTCTCCAAACTGAATAACCCCAAGTGTCTCAGCCTGTCCTCACAGGAGAGGAGCTCCACACTCAGCACACCCTCCAGCAGCAATCCACAGTGCTGGGTCAGATGTCAGCAAGGCAGGAGCCTTAGATTCATTCAATCTTTCCACCTCTAGGCACTAAACTTTGCTTGACTTTCTTAGGAGAATGAGCAACATGCCAACCTGCTGTCTGGATGGGCACAGGGCATGCCAGGCCTGATCACTGTGGAGAGCTGATTGAGCCTCTTTGTAGCAGTGGCTCTAGGCTGAGCTGCCTAGGCAGGTAGAGAGCTGTGTTCAACCACACACTTAATGTCAGACCAGAGCAACACACACACATGAATTAGGTGGTGGCTCAAATTCTTCTGAAGAATACACCTAGAAACCTCTGGATGGTTCAGGAGAGAGAATGCAAGTGATAATGCAGAGGAGCCATTGCTTTCAGAGGCAAGATTGCCTCCTCTCACTTGGAGCTCCCTCCACCATAAAGGATGGGTAAATTACTTCTGCTTTTGTTAGACTACTGGAATGGAACCAAGAAAGGACAACAAACTGCAGTGCTGTACTAAGGTATGGACAATTATTGGTGTAAGGCATCAGTTCAGCTCTGACTTGGACATCCATGCCCCTCTAAAGCACCCTGAAACAGAGCTGGGAGGCGAAATTGCCAGCAAGCTGCCAGGTTCAGCAGGGAAGCTCACACTTTCTGCACTCTTGGAGTCACTTCTCAACAGTGATGGCCTTTATAAGTCCACCTCCAGACTGCATCTTAACCCTCCAGTAACTGCACCAACTGCTCAGCTCTTCAGGGACTTCAGAATCTTAACACTAAACACACTTTTATCATCCTTTCAGGGAACTTAGGGAACAGCTACAATTAAGAAAGGGCCACACAGAACAGAACAGAACAGAACAGAACAGAACAGAATAGAATAGAATAGAATAGAATAGAATAGAATAGAATAGAATAGAATAGAATAGAATAGAATAGAATAGAATAGGCCAGGTTGGAAAAGACCTCTGAGATCATCCAGTCCAACCTATCACCCAACACCATCTGATCAACTCAACCATGGCACCAAGTGCCTCAGCCAGGCTCTTCCTAAACACCTCCAGGGATGGTGACTCCACCACCTCCCTGGGCAGCACATTCCAAAGGCCAATCTCTCTTGCTGGGAAGGATTTCTTCCTTGCATCCAGCCCAAACCTCCCCTGGCACAGCTTGAGACTGTGTCCTCTTGTTCTGCTGCTGCTTGCCTGGGAGAAGAGACCAACTCCCACCTGGCTCCAACCTCCCTTCAGGGAGTTGGAGAGAGCAAGAAGGTCTCCCCTGAGCCTCCTCTTCTCCAGGCTAAGCAACCCCAGCTCCCTCAGCCTCTCCTCCCAGGGCTGTGCTCCAGACCCCTCCCCAGCCTTGTTGCCCTTGTGCAGTGTGATCAGACAGCTCTTGGCAAAGCAGAAGCAGAAGCTGTTGGGTCATGGTTATGGTGCAGGCAGCCCATGCCTTCCCCAAGCCCCCTTCTCTCCTTCCTTTGGAGCAATCCCTTTGGCAATTCAACACTGCAGAAGTCTTTCAAATCAAAGGATTGAGGCCAATTGCTCTGACAGGCGTCTAGGAGGTTGCTCACCCTAAGAACCAGGGCATGAATTTCAGCAGGAGTCAGCGTGAACAGAGCTACTTCAAAGCAAGAGCTACACAACCCCCGGCTCTGTAAACTGCTGGCAATGATCCCTCTGTACATTCATTAGACTGCTAGGGGCACCCATTGTATACAACCACTCACTGCCAGCGCTGCTGGCTGGCCTCTGATGCTCAAGGCATGGCCTTAGGGTACACAGGAGCACTCAGGAAGGAGGGGCAGGCTTTTTAAGGTAGCTGTCTACCCAGAGGACCTCCCTTGTTGTAGTCAGCAGTAAGGTCTCCCCTGGGCCTCCTCTTCGCCAGGCTGAGCACCCCCAGCTCCCTCAGCCTCTCCTCCCAGGGCTGTGCTCCAGACCCCTCCCCAGCTTTGTTGCCCTTCTCTGGACACCTTCCAGCAGCTCAACCTCTTTCCTAACCTGAGGGGCCCAAGAGAGGTTTGGTGGTGTTGTGAGTGCAATCACCCACACATGACCATGCTAGAAGCCAACTCTTCTTGCCTGCTCTGTTCACAAATGCCTGAAGAAGAGCTGTGCAATGATTCTGAGTCCCTTTCAAAAGCACCCTCTGGTGTAGGCATTTCAGTTCCATCAGCTGCATCACCTACTTGAAAGTTCCATTTGGATTAGGTGCTTGGATGAGAATCTTCTCCTAGCTCCCACTTGCTGTGCTTCAGTTTGCATTGCAGAGCGGCCTTGGAGTGCACTAACTGAGTTCCTTCTCCACTGAAACCGAACCAGCAATGTCCTCCAGCAACCAATCCAGCCCCCAGGAGCAGATGGAAATCCATCTCTAACTCCTTAAGCATGGACACTGGGTCCTCAGCTGTGCCAGAGTGTATGGAGAAGAAGCAGCAGGGAAGCAGCAAGTTACCCCACGCAGAGAGAGACTGCTGTGACACACACCCAGAGCTCTGTGACTTGGGGGGAAAAAGGCAAGTAAGGTCAGCAGGCAGCAGAGAGATGCAAACCTGCCCCGAAACCTTCTGCTGTTTGGAAAGCTCTAAACATAACAACCGGCCCTGCTGCTAAGCACCAGGAAAAACACCGGGGTGGAAGTAAACCTTTCAGAGTTGTTAGCATAAGAAAAGGAGGAGAAACTAAGCTCTGAAAGGGAAAAGAAAGAATGAAGGGGGAGGGGAGAGGAGGAGTCAGTGAGTGAGTGTAGGTCACCTGTTTCCTACTCACAAAGCAAAGCAGGCTTGTGCTGAAGGAATCCCTACCCGCAGGAAGTCTGCTTTTGAACAGCTGCTGATGATGTCTCTTTCTGTTTGAGCACCCAGCTACACCTCCCCTTCAAAAAACCCCTCCAAAACTGCGGCAAATTCTTTTGCCTGCTGCTTTTCACTTCCATGCACTTACTGCTTGGGAGAGTTCCATTCACAGAATCACAGAATTGTCAGGGCTGGAAGGGACCTCAAGGCTCAGCCAGTCCCAACCCCCTGTCACAGGCAGGGACACCTCACACTGCAGCAGGTTGCTCACAGCCACATCCAGCCTGGCTGCAAACACCTCCAGGGATGAGGCTGCCACCACCTCCCTGGGCAGCCTGTGCCAGGCTCTCACCACCCTCATGGGGAACAACTTCTTCCTAACATCCATTCTGAATCTCCCCATTTCTAGTTTTGCTCCATCCTCCCCAGTCCTATCACTCCCTAACACCCTCAAAAGTCCCTCCCCAGCTTTCTTGGAGCCCCCTTCAGATACTGGAAGGCCACAATTAGGTCTCCTGGGAGCCTTCTCTTCTCCAGACTGAACAGCCCCAACTCCCTCAGTCAATCTTCACAGCAGAGCAGCTCCAGCCCTCTGCTCATCCTCCTGGCCCTTCTCTGGACACCTTCCAGCACCTCCAGATCCTTCCTGTAATAGAGGTTCCAGACCAGGACACAGAGCTCCAGGTGAGGTCTCCAGAGTGGAGCACAGGGGGAGAATCATCTCCCTCAACCTGCTGGCTCTGCTTCTCCTGCTGCAGCCCAGGCTGTGGTTGGCTTTCTGGGATTCAGCTAAGTGAATGGAAAAGACTCTGATCCTGTGACCCCCACAGCAGCTCACCACAGCCAAGGCTGCAAAACAAAGGCAGCAGGTAATGTAGGGTGGTTCAGCACAGCCTTCCCTGGGCTGTATCTATGGCTTTACCTCTTCCCAGTCCTCAGGGCACAACTCAGCTGAGGCATGCAAAGCTAAGATGAGCTCCCAAGCTGCCTCCTTTACCTGTGCTTGGCACACAGATGGGACGTAGGATTGAAGGAGCTGACAATCCTCTCCTGCTTGTGCTGACAGCTGCTTGGATAGGACTGGGTGGCACAGTGGCCCCTGTGAGGTCTGTGTTACCATGGATGCTGAGCAGGTCCTTTCTACACAGCACTCAAAGGCAGGTGAGTAAGGAGCCAGCTGCATCTCTGTGCTGTGCAAGCACAGCACTCTCACAGTCTGAGAAAGAAAGGAACTTCTAGGAAGACTGTGTCACCCCAGCAGTCTCTGGAGGCTACCAGAAGGCCCCATGCTGGATGCTTTAGCTCAGCTGACCAATTTGTCTTCTGTGCTGAATGACCCAACCACCAAATTCCCACCCCCCTGGCCAGTGAACTGCCCTTGTGCCTTCTACAGTTGTGTTCCCATGCTTTTGGAGGGACAAGGCAGGGATTTCCTCCTGCCTGCAGGGGTGTCCCCTCCCAGGAGGTGCTCAAGGCCAGGCTGGGTGAGGCCTTGAGCAGCCTGGGCTGGTGGGAGGTGTCCCTGCCCATGGCAGGGGGTGGGAACTGGGTGGTCTTTAAGGTCCCTTCCAGCCCAACCCATTCTATGCCTCTATGATCACTTTCTTCTTCCTCTGCCTACAAACATCAGAGTCACCCTGTTGTTTTGGTGGGGAGGCAGAGAAGGGCACAGCTCAGCAGGGTAACCCCCTGCCAGAGGGGCAGGGCCATGAGGATGGCAGGAGGCACAGCAGCCCCAGACACTGCTGCATGTGCTCCCTGAGCTGCACACGATCAGAGAGCCAGCACAGCACCACTGCTGTGTGACAGAATGGCAGCAGGAGCTCCGGGGCTGCCCTGGCTCAGAGGACAAAGCTGTCTCTCCTCACTTCCTGCTCTGTGCTTTGAGGGGCTCTGGATCAAATGGTGCCTCAGCACATTCCCCCTGCTCAGCTACACTGCAAATCCCAACAGCCACCAAACACTGCTTGTCCTGCAGCTCAGCACAGGCAGCTGGACACCTGCCCAATACCCCACAGCACCCTCAGCTGAAACAAAAGCTGCTGCCATGCTTTTGTCTGCCCCCCCAAGAAATGGCTCTCTCTTCAGCATGAAAAATAAACCACAGCAGCACCACAGCACCACAGATGCTAGGGCTTGGAAGGGACCTCTGGAGATCTTCCAGTCCAACCCCCCTGCCAGAGCAGGACCATAGAATCCAGCACAGGTCACACAGGAACACATCCAGATGGGGCTGGAAAGGCTCTAGAGAAGAGAAGGAGACTCCACAACCTCTCTGGGCAGCCTGCTCCAGGGCTCTGGGACCCTCACAGGGAAGAAGTTCCTCCTCATGTTGAGGTGGAACCTCCTGTGCTGGAGTTTCCATCCACTGCCCCTTGTCCTATCACAGGCACAAGTGAGCAGAGCCTGTCCCTGTCCCCTCCCTCCTGACCCCCAGCCCTCAGATATTTACAAAGAGTTATTGAATCCCCTCTCAGCCTTCTCCTCTCCAGACTAAACAGCCCCAGGGCTCTCAGCCTCTCCTCCCCAGGCAGTGCTCCAGTCCATTCATCATGCTTGGAGCCCTCCCTTGGGCTCTCTCCAGCAGATCCCTGTCCCTCTTGAACTGGGGAGCCCAGAACTGGCTGCAATATTCCAGCTGTGGCCTCCCCAGGGCAGAGCAGAGGGAGAGGAGAACCTCCCTTGACCAGCAACATAAACAGCAGCACTCTCTAGCTTGAGCCACTAACCAACTCTGAATCCCAGGTGCAGTGTGCCTGTGAACCAAACCCACTTATGTGCAGGAAGGAAAGCCATTTCCAGAGGTTTTGCCTTGGTGCTGATGGAAATAATCATGCTTCCTGTATATATTCCTGTATAGATGTCTGTATCCCTGCTCACCTACTTTGCTGCTGGCTGGGGTGCTCAGACACTCCTGCACTGCCCTCTCCTGTTCCATCCTCAGCCTGCTGGTTTCTGGAACACAACAGCAGCTGGACAAGCAAGCAACAGCTTCTGCCTTTTGTTTTCCCTTAAGGCAGGACAAGGTTCAGTTTGTCAGGTTTGATTTTACAGTCAGAAAGGACTGCCATCTACAGGGTGGGCTGCAGGTAATATGGTGCTGACCATATTGAAAGTGGGCTTGGCTGGGGAGAAAACTTCCCTGCAGTTCCTCCTCTCTCCACTCTTTCCCCTCTCCTGTGTCATGCCACCCCTCACTCTAACCAGGCTCATCTGAAAGGGTCTTTATGAGCACTACATGAGCACCAACAGCCTCCCTGAGGTCCCAGGGCATGCTGCCAGGTTTGTCCTGTTCCAAGGGCAAGAAACACACACACCAAACTCCCCTCTTGGGCTGCTCTGGCAAGGGACAACTGGCATTTGGTACTCTGGGGAGAAGGCTGAAACCTGTCTGAGCAGAGACTGTCATTGTCCTCCCCTATACTCTGCCCTGGGGAGGCTGCATCTGAAATACTGGGTCCAGTTCTGGGCCCTTCAGGTCAAGGAGGACCTCAGGGAACTACTTGAAAGAGTCCAGCACAGAGCCACAGAGCTGCTGCAGGCAGTGGAACATCTCCCTGTGAGGACAGGCTGGGGGGAGCTGGGGGCTCTTGAGCTTGGAGCAGAGGAGCCTGAGGGCTGCCCTTAGTGCTGTGCAGGGCAGTGCTGGGAGGCCAGAGCCAGGCTCTGCTCAAGTCCAGTGTCAGTGACAGGACAAGGGGCAGTGGGGGCAAGCTGCAGCAGGGGAGGTGCCATGGGAACAGAAAGACAAACTTACTGCAGGGGTGCCAGAGCCCTGGAGCAGGCTGCCCACAGAGGCTGGGGAGTCTCCTCTGGAGATACTCAGTGCCCTGCCCTGGGTGCTCCTGCTCTGGCAGGGGGTTGGACTGGATGACCTCTGGAGGCCCCTTCCAACCCCTGACAGTCTGTGATTCTGTGAGTGCACATCCTCCTGTCTTCCACAGGAATCACTGTGGAGGATCTCCAACCCCCAATGCCCCTTTTGGACTGAGAGGACTCTGCACTGGGAGGATTTTGCATGGATCACCGAGACAGAGACGCTGGTTCTTTGCTACAGGAAAACTAACCTGAACTAGCACTTCCCTCCTGGAGGAAGAAAGGCTCTGATGTTGGCACCCAAGCATCCTGACTGCTTCCTGATGGCTCCACCGGTTTTCCTAATGAGCACAGTGACCTCTACTGTCTTGGGAAGAGGCTGTTCAGAAGCACGGCAAGAGGCACCCCCCACCTCCTCCTGCTTCAGCCACTCCCTGCCTGCCTCGGCAGAGGGGAAAAGCCAAGCAGCATGCATTGATCTTACTGCTCTTGATGTGAAGAGAGAAATCCTTCTGGGTATCTGTCTGTCTGTCCTAGCTGCAGAAACCCTGCTCTGAGTGGGTCCCACCAGCAGTGGTGATGCTCTGAAGGCTTTTGTTCCCGGAGTGAGGTGCTGCCCAGGAGGCTCCCTGAATGAAGCCATAATTCACCTCTTCTCTTGGAAGACAGAGGGACTTTTAGTCCTTCTATAATCAACTGCAACCATGTCAACAGCTCCTCACAGCGGAGGAGGAGCTGGTATCCATTTAAATCCATCCTGGGAATCATAAACAGCTTGTTGACAGAGGTCACAGCCACAGGGGAGCTCACAGTTGATTAGCTCTCCTCCACAGAGCCTTTGCAGGCAGCGTGATTTGCACTCCAGGAGAGGATTTCAGACAGAGATGTGCTGAACTCACCAGAAACTATTTCAGATGGTTGTGTTGTGTCTGTTAAGATGCCTAAGGAAGGGGGAAATGGAAAGAGCCATGAGTGTTGAACTGAGCTTTGCTCCTTTAGCTGTGTGCTGCATGCCTGTTTCTGACCTATCAGCTGGAACAGGCTGCCCAGGGGGGCTGTGGAGTTTCCCTCTCTGGAGGGAGGTTCAAAACCACCTGGATGAGTTCCTGTGTGATCTGCTCTGGGTGATGCTGTTGTGGCAGGGGGGTTGGTCAGGATGATCTTTCCAGGTCCCTTCCAGCCCCTAACCCTGTGATTCTGTGATTCTGTTGCTCCCTGTGCTGGGTTGCACCAAATCCACAGCTTCTACCTCAGTAAGAACACCTCTTGGACAGCAACATGGCCAGGCTGCCCATCACATCACTACACTTAAACACCTACAGTGCAGCTCTCCTCTAAGTATTCCCTCCCCTCATCCATTTTACTGCCTGAGCTCCTTCTCATTTCCTTTACAGTTACTGCAGTTCTATTCCCTGAATGTCTCCTTATTTACTTGCTGTGGTTTGTCACTGCACGGCTGTAAAACTCTCAATAAACAAAAGGAAAGATCAAGTCCAAAGAGCTAAAAAGCCCTAATGTCATCCACAACAGCAATATCCCACTGCACTACAGCTGGTGGCTCCAGCATTCTCCAGCCACCCTTTCCCCAGGCTCTTCACAACTAGCTGGTGTTTATTACTACTGCAGGACAATGTTCCTACCAATTCTGCTTTATCCCTTCACCTGTCTTACCCTACAGGAGGAAGTGAGAAGTCTTGCATCTGGGAAAGAACAACCCCATGGAGCAGTATAGGCTGGGGACTGACCTGCAGGAGAGCAGCACAGAGGAGAGGGTCCAGAGGAGGGCCAGGAGGATGAGCTGAGGGCTGGAGCTGCTCTGCTGTGAGGACAGACAGAGTTGGGGCTGTTCAGTCTGGAGAGGAGAAGGCTCCCAGGAGACCTAATTGTGGCCTTCCAGTATCTGAAGGGGGCTCCAAGAAAACTGGGGAGGGACTTTGGAGGGTGTCAGGGAGTGATAGGACTGGGGGGGATGGAGCAAAAGCAAAAATAGGGAAATTCAGATTGGATGTTAGGAAGAAGTTGTTGCCCATGAGGGTGGTGAGAGCCTGGCACAGGTTGCCCAGGGAGGTGGTAGAAGCCTCATGCCTGGAGGTGTTTGCAGCCAGGCTGGATGTGGCTGTGAGCAACCTGCTGTAGTGTGAGGTGTCCCTGCCCATGGCAGGGGGGTTGGGACTGGCTGGTCCTTGAGGTCCCTTCCAAGCCTGTGATTCTATGATTCTATGACCTGGGGGTCCTGATGGACAGAAGGATGCCCATGAGTCAGCAATGTGCCCTTGTGGCCAAGAAGGCCAATGGCACCCTGGGGCAGAAGGGCTGTGGTTAGTAGGCCGAGAGAGGTTCTCCCTCCTCTCTACTCTGCCATTGAGAGGCCACATCTAGAATGTTGTGTCCAATTCTGGGCCCCTCAGGTCAAGAAGGACCTCAGGGAACTGCTTGTAAGATTCTAGCACAGAGCCACAAAGCTGCTGCAGGCAGTGGAACATCTCCCTGTGAGGCCAGGCTGAGGGAGCTGGGGCTCTTGAGCTGGGAGCAGAGGAGCCTGAGGCCTTTCCTCATTCGTGTGAAACACATCCAGGGTTGGTGACTCAACCACCTCCCTGGGCAGCGTATTCCAATGCCTGACCTCTTCTAATTCCTCTTGCTGGGAAAAAACTGTTCCTACTGCCCAGTCTAACCCTACCCAGTCACACTGTCACTAATTACCTGGGAGAAGAGACCAGCAGCAGCCTCTCCACAACCTCCTTTCAGGGAGCTGTAGACAGCCAGGAGGTCTCCCCTCAGCCTCCTCTCTTTCACACTAACCAGCCCCAGCTCCTTCAGTTGCTCTCCATCAGATTTCTTCTCCAGGCCCTTCCCAGCTTCCTTGCCCTGCTCTGCCCTGGCTCCAGCACCTCCACATCTCTCTTGTGTTGAGCTGCCCAGAGCTGGCCACAGCACTCCAGGTGTGGCCTGAGCAGAGCTGAGCACAGTGTTGTGCTGCCTCAGGTCTTTGCAGCAGCATTGCTATGTGTAGTGCCACCACACACTGCAAGACCCTCTGCCCTGCCCAGGGAAGGCTCCACCCTTCCCAAAAGGCAACTGGAAAAGCAAAGGAATAAGAAAAAACAAACCACACAAACCAAAGAACAAAACCCTGACTAATGGAACCCAGCTCAGCAGACAGACTGCTGAATTGTTACATCTTTGACCTCCACAGCAATGCACATCCTGGGGTGTGCCAGGAACAAATGAGGCTGGCTGCAGTTGGGACTTCTCAGGGGAGAAAAGGGAAAAACAGCTTCTTTCCTAGACATATGAAGCAAGCAGCTCTGCACCAGTGCTGAGAGCTCACAGGTAAAGATTCCCTCCTGGCAGTCATGTGTGGTACATTCAAGGATATATCAGGAGGAAGAGATTAGTTGTTGGGGTTTTTCCCCTTGCTTCTTCTTTCTTAAATGAGTACATGGCAGAAATAGCAAATCTGCTGACAACTCCACTGAGCTGCTGACTTCCAATGTCCACTGCTGGTTGTCAAACACATGCCCCTGTGGGCTCCATACTGCTGCAAAACAAAGGAACTCCTACCTTGAGTGCACACCCACCCCATCCCCTCTTCCTTCTACACAGCAAAAATAGCAAATGTCTTGATCTGAGGCTCACAGGATGTCAGGGGTTGGAATGGACCTCCAGAGATCACTCAGTCCAACCCCCCTGCCAGAGCAGCACCACAGAATCCAGCACAGGAACACATCCAGATGGGGCTGGAAAGTCTCCAGAGCAGAAGACTCCACAACCTCTCTGGGCAGCCTGCTCCAGGGCTCTGGGACCCTCACAGGGAAGAAGTTCCTCCTCCTGTTGAGGTGGAACCCACTGCGTTCATGGCTTTACATTTCCATGCTCCTGTGGGCCCCATGCTGCTGTCAAACAGAAAGTCTCCTACCTGAACAGTCCCCAGGTGTCTTTTTTCCCCCTTTCAAATCTCTTGATAACTCCACTGAGTTCATGGCTTTACATCTCCACTGCTTGCTGTCAAACACATGCTCCTGTGGGCTCCATATTGCTTTAAATCAAGAGGAGCTCCCACCCTGACTGCACCCAGGTGCCGGCGAGCTCTGGCTGAGGAGAGCAATGTTGGTGTCACTCACAAGGATCCTGCTCATTTTCCAGGCTCATTTTCCCCGCTAGATGCCACTTTGCTTTTTCTTTCCAGGGCGAAATGAGCCATGTGTAAGTAGAGGAGTGAGTTTTCTTTCCCAAAGCAGAATGAAGCAGCCCCAGAAGCCATTTGTCCCATTGCTCTCTGGGCATCCATTAGAAGGAGGATGAAATGAGTTATTACCAATACACTTTCCTGAAAGGAGCTACTCAAAGCATTTATGTTCAATGTAGCATCAGTCTGAGCCCCAGCTAACACCTCAGCTCTAAGCAGACCTCTAGCCACAAAGAAGAATAGAGTAGAGTAGAGTAGAGTAGAGTAGAGTAGAGTAGAGTAGAATAGAATAGAATAGAATAGAATAGAATAGAATAGAATAGAATAGAATAGAATAGAATAGAATTAACCAGGTTGGAAAAGAACTTTGAAATCATCGTGTCCAACCTATCACCCAACACCATCTGATCAACTAACCCATGGCACCAAGCACCCCATCAAGTCTCCTCCCGAACACCTCCACTGATGGTGACTCCACCACCTCCCCAGGCAGCCCATTCCAATGGGCAATCACTCTCTCTGTGTAAAATTTCCTCCTAACCTCCAGCCTGAACCTCCCCTGGTGCAGCCTGAGACTGTGTCCTCTTGTTCTGGTGCTGGTTGTCTGGGAGAAGAGACCAACCTCTGCCAGTCTACAACCTTCCTTCAGGTAGTTGTAGAGAGCAATAAGGTCACCCCTGAGTCTCCTCTTCTCCAGGCTAAGCAACCCCAGCTCCCTCAGCCTCTCCTCACAGGGCTGTGTTCCAAGCCCCTCACCAACTTTGTTGCCCTTCTCTGGACTTGTTCCAGCAAGTCAACCTCCTTCCTAAACTGAGGGGCCCAGAACTGGACACAGCTCAGAAGGGCTGGTGGTTTTTGCCCTGTGTGATTTGCCTCCAGCTCTAATGAAGAGGCCAAACACTGAGTTTGCCCAGCTTACTCTCCCTGTGCCGCTCCACAGCCACATTCTCAATCCCCTATTTGCCTGTGCAGCTCCAGCACAAGGCTGCAGGATGGCCACACTCAGCTAAGCTCTGCTCTGCTGGAGGAAGTTCACTTCAGCACAGATAACTCAAGTGAATTCAGCTGTCAAAATACAGCCAGAGAAATCTGAGAGCAGCAGTGCAATTTCCTAATATTATCTTCCTTGCTCATGTTTCCTTCACCCCTGGGACAGTAACAGAGCAGCTACTCAGGGTAAACCCTCTGCTCTGCAGCCCAAAAGGGAGAGAAGTGGCAAAGGCAATCAGGAATATCACACTTCAGCCTGTCTGGAGAACTTCAGGCACGCTCAGCTTGAATGGCTGAGGCTATTTTTGGTACCCTGCTCGTGGCTTTTGGAACACTTCTGAATGTGTGAGCTTTTAGCAATCTGTAAGTGAATGTTCCAGGCTGCTCCATGGCCATTTAGCTTATGGAAAAGCCTTGGGTGAGGGTTGTTGATAAAATGCCTCTACAGCAGCCAGGAGGGCTCAAGCACAGAGAGCTGATTACTGCCTCCTTTTTTACCCCAGCCAATGAGCACTTACACATTAAGAGTTAATTCTGCACAAGCCACAGTAACTCTCCTCCCCACTGCTTCACTAGCTCCCTTCTTTGTTACTCAGCATCACACCTCTGAAGTCAACAGAATCTGCTCAAGTCTAAATACAAACAGAATCTTCTTTGATGACCCTGGATATGTGGCCCTGCTCAGCAACCCCAACCTTCCTGCCCTGGCCAGGGCCCTGGCCCCAGGCTTCCTGAGGTCATAGTATCACAGTATCAGTCAGGGTTGGAAGGGACCACAAGGATCAGCTAGTTCTAACCCCCCTGCCATGGGCAGGGACACCCCACACTAGATCAGCCTGGCCAGAGCCTCAGCCAGCCTGGCCTTAAACACCTCCAGGGACAGGGCCCCAACCACCTCCCTGGACAACCCATTCCAGGGCTTCACCACTCTCATGGGGAAGAACTTCCTCCTCACCTCCAGCCTGAATCTCCCCACCTCCAGCTTCATTCCATTCCCCCTAGGCCTAACACTACCTGGTGTCTGGTGGCACTGAGACAGATTCCTTCATTTTTGATCCCTACAAGGATTCAACTTCAGAAGTCCTTGATGAAGAAATCTTTTGAAGAGACTTTGCTTGTAAGGTAGTCATTCACCCCTACCCCTCACCCCCCCAGATAGCAGTGTGCTTTGGGGAGCTGCTTAGTGAGAGGGTACCTGTCAAAAACGCAAGGAGACAAAAATCATTTACTCCATCTGCCAGGTCTGGTTACTTTGAGAGACACAGAAAGTCACTGCCCTGCTTAGTACAGTGAGAAATTAGGCTGGAGAAAGGATTCACTTCTACCTGAGACAGAGAGGATGTGCCTTTCATAAAGCCTTCTTCCCACCCCTGGAAACAGGCAGTTGCTGACTACAGCTCAATGGCATCCTTCACCTAACTGTGTTGCTCCAAAGCCTGCAGTTACACAGACAACACCAGGGCTCTGGTTGGGGAGAACTGCCTGCACAGTTTCATTAAGCTGCCTGAGTCAACTCTTTCTGAATTAGCTTCAAGCAATTAGGAAACAGCCAGTTAATTCTAAGCCTTCATTAAGCTCTTTTCATTAGCCTTGCACACCTTGGGTTTACATTGTCAGCCTCTCCCCCTCCCTCCTCCAGCCACAAGGGATACCAACTTCTTTTTCTTCCAAATGACATCCTCAGGTTATAGCCCAGATCCAGCAGTTGGAGTTTAAACAGAAGGACCAAAACCTGCCAGACTTGGGCCTGGGGGGAGTGGAAGAGCAGTGAATGAGGCACCACAAAGGATTCTGACCCTGCCTGTACCAGCACTGAGGTTTGTTGCCCTCAGCAGCTAGGAGCTGAGGAAGGCAGACAGAAAAAAGCTTTGTGCTCATGCCCAGGATCCTGCTTAATCAGATGAATTATACCCACATACTCCTTTTGTTTCCTCTTGCTCCTGACCCTAGTTTGTGAAAGGTATGGAGTGGGTATCAGAGCACCAGGGCTGCTTCTGCTCAGTGCAGATTGTACCAGCCACTGAACACCATTGGTGTCCACACATGCCCTCCATCCACATTTGCACTGAAGCAAAACCACCTTGCAGCTCCTCCTCTGCATTCTGCAGGGTTTCCCAGATCATGGCCAAAGAGTCCTCCTCACACATTCAAGGGGGGAAAGCCCCCAAGACTTTTGCAGTCAGTAAAATGATCTCTTTCCCCTGAGAGTGGCAAGTCTGCAGCTATTCCATTCCCCCCAGCAAATGGGAACCATATGACCACGAGGCAAGGGAAAGTGCAGCTAGTGTACACTGCAGCCTTTCCACCAGACACCTCTCCAGTCTCTGCATGGGGAAAGCTTCTCCTGTGAGTATCAGACCTGGTCATGGCTTGGGATAGTGCCAGAACAGATGTGGTCCCTTCTGCAGGTCCCAGCACAGTTGTCAGGCCTCTCTTTTCTGTCCTTTTCCCCCTGGTTTCTATACCTTGCATATTTATTTTCCTCCTCAGCCTTTCCTGAAGGTGTACTTTTCTCTCTGCAGATTTTGACAGTTCTCCCACTGCTGGCTCCTAACCAAGGGGGCTACAAGAAAGCTGGGGAGGGACTTCTGAGGGTGTCAGGGAGTGATAGGACTGGGGGGGATGGAGCAAAACTAAAGTGGGGAGATTCAGATTGGCTGTTAGGAAGAAGTTGTTCCCCAGGAGGGTGGTGAGAGCCTGGCACAGGTTGCCCAGGGAGGTGGTGGAAGCCTCATCCCTGGAGGTTTTTGCAGCCAGGCTGGATGTGGCTGTGAGCAACCTGCTGTAGTGTGAGGTGTCCCTGCCCATGGCAGGGGGGTTGGAACTAGATGGTCCTTGAGGTCCCTTCCAAGCCTGACAATTCTGTGATTCTATGACTCAGGGAAGCTGGGATGGTACAGCAAGGGATGCACTCTGCTTCCTGGGCCCTGCTCTGCTCTCCTTTAACCCTCTACGGAAAACAGACTGCCAGGCCAGCCAGGGCCTTGTTCCTACCCACTACACTGGTGCTTATGTACTTAGTTAATTTGCACTTGCCCCAGCAGCTTCAGCAGCCTTACTCCTGGAACTGCTGTTACCTTTATCTGGGATCCTGCCTGCACTAAAAGGTGCCTCTGTCAGAGCTGGGCACTGCCCTGGAACCGGAGATGAAACGTGCCTCTCCCTTCAAGCTTGCTCACCCAGGCAGAGACACCCTTCAAATAAGGGATCTGTAGGCAGTTGTCTTTCCCAATTTGCATGCTTGTCATCTTCCCCATTGTGTTTTCATACCCTTGTCCTCAGCAGACAAAAGCCCTGCTCTGGCTTCTCCCCACGTCAGTGGGAACTCTGCCATCGGTTCCAGCAGTAGCTGGATTGGGGCCAAGATGTTAGCCACTCCGCTTCCCCTGAAGTCATTCCCAAACAATCCTTCTTTGATTGCCTATCAAGCCTGAGGGGTCTCAGTTATCTCCTAACCCCCTCCCTTCTATCTCCAGTATCTATGGATTCCATAGTGTAGGCAGGAACTGTTTGAACAGAAGGGTCTTGATCATCAAAAGTACTTTTCTTCCCCAGCCACGTTTCTGCTCAAAGGGAGTTTGTTGCCAACTCCTTTGGGAGCGAGAAGGGGGAAAATGAAAAGGAAATGACACAGGTTTAAAGAGAAGCTAAGACAAAACACACACACACACACAAAACCCCCCAACCCCACTGAAAGATACATTTCTGACATCTGAGCACCAATGTACCTATAATCAAATTCACCAGGAGAAATAAACCCCCAGATCTGATGCAAGGATGATGCACGGATAAGCCTGGCTGGGTTTGCAAGAGCCTTCAGGATAAGAAGAGTAATTCTAACTGCTTAAGTCTAACCAGCCCAACATTGCTTTAATTGGTTCTGAGAGTGCTCCCAGACTTGTGAATGGTAATGGTGCTCCCCTTTAATCAGAGACTCTGACACTTACACTCTGCCAGAAAGAGAAGCTGTGCTTAGACATTCAGTTTCCAGCCACAGAGGGAAACTCCACACCGCCGTGAATGGTCACTCCCTGCAGATGCCTCTTGGTGAAGGATGAAATGGCTACAGGAGGCAACCAGCCTGACTCAGGAGAGCAAAACAGGACCCTCTCCAAACTGTGTCCTGCAAATAACATCTTCACAAGTGGAGAAGGATGGCACTGCAGTCAGCATTAGTTACAACAAAGACATAAAAACAACCTCCCTGCAGAACTGCAAAGCTGTGCCACAAATGGGGCATACAGAAGAAGGCTTCTGTGTACTTCAGGTGAAAGAGATTCAGGATGGAAATATATACAGGATGGATGAGGATTTCTTTTTGGATTAAGTGGTTATTTTGCTCTTCCACCAAAGAGCAGGTGAGTAAATGAACAAATACATTCAACATAAAACCAGTGAACAAATAGATCCAACATAAAACCAATGAACAAATGCATCCAACATAAAACCAATGAACAAATAGATCCAACACAAAACCAATGAACAAACAGATCCAACATAAAACCAATGAACAAACAGATCCAACATGAAACCAATGAACAAACAGATCCAACATAAAACCAATCAACAAATAGATTCAAACCAAAATCTGCAGATAATATTAGTGGCTAGACTGCTTGAGTTTAAAAGTGGCTGCAAGCCAGGACATGCAACACATCACATTTTATCAGCCTTCTCCTATAGGATGTTCTTAGGGTGACTTTTAAGAGTAGAACATAACCAATAGTGATTTGAGTCACTAGTATTTTGTTGAAGAGGTTTGGACTCTCAGCTAGACTCAAGGCCTCATCCAGCCTGGCCTTCAACACCCCCAGGCAGGAGGCAGCCACAGCCTCCCTGGGCAGCCTATTCCAGAGTCTCACCACCCTCCTCCTGAAGAGCTTTTTCCTCAGCTCCAGTCTAACCCTGCTCTCCCTCAGCTTCAAACCATTCCCCCTTGTCCTGTCTCCAGACACCCTTAGGAGAAGTCCCTCTGCAGCCTTCCTGTAGGATCCCTTCAGGTACTGGAAGGCAGCTCTGAGGTTCCCCTGGAGTCTTCTCCAGGCTGAACACCCCCAGCTCCCTCAGCCTGTCCTCAGAGCAGAGCTGCTCCAGCCCTTGGATCATCTTTGTGGCCTCCTCTGGACTCTCTCCAGCAGCTCTGTGTCCTGCTGGGGACACCAGAGCTGGAGGCAGGATTGGAGGTGAGGTCTCAGCAGAGCAGAGTCAAGGGGCAGAATCCTCTGTTGCCCTGCTGCCCACACCCCTGGCTGCAGCCCAGCACACAGCTGCCTGCTGGGCTGCATGAGGGCACTGCTGGCTCCTGGGGAGCTGCTCAGCAATCAATACACACCAACTAGTCTAAGCCACATGTCAATAAGCCACAGTGTCTTTTCAATTCCTTCTCTTTCCCTCTCTTTCCAACTGAATACAGCAAAGTGCCAGATTCACTGCTAGAAAAATCCCAGTGTGACTAGGTTATGACTTTAATTCATCAAGACCTAAGAGATGATTAGGGCAGCTCGGGATAATGATTGAATCAATGCTGCAAGTTGGTCAGCTCAAACTTGAGGAAGCACTGAGAGTCACTTGAGAGAATGTTCTAAAGGAAAGTTATCACCTGGCTCCAGCCCTCTCTGTGCTAAAGGGTACAGATATTAACTCCAGTGTTTGTATGGCACTACAGAGCCCTGGAGCAGGCTGCCCAGAGAGGTTGTGGAGTCTCCTTCTCTGGGGACTTTCAAACCCCACCTGGATGCATTTCTGTGTGGCCTGCCCTGGGTGCTCCTGCTCTGGCAGGGGGTTGGACTGAATGATCTCTTGAGATCCCTTCCAACCCCTAACATGCTGTGGTTCTGAGACATCTCTGCAGAGCTATTTCTTTAGTGGCTGTAGCTCAGAAGTCAAAGCCCCCCAAACCACTCAAAATACCTTCATGGAGACAAAGCTATGGCAGAAATTGGCAGGATGCTTCCAGAGGGAAGACTCATCCTTTCATTCAGCAGCAAGACATTCGCTGAACTCCCAAATGCTGCACTGGGAAATCTACATTTAGAAAGAGTTTATGGTTGCTTTTTTCCCCTAAGATGGGCAAGGGAAGAGGTGAGACAGGGGCTGTCACTCAGTGAGGCTGGGGAGAGCTCCTGAGCCCTGTGAGGAGAGGCTGAGGGAGCTGGGGTTGCTTAGCCTGGAGAAGAGGAGGCTCAGGGGAGACCTTCTTGCTCTCTCCAACTGCCTGAAGGGAGGTTGTGTCCAGGTGGGGGTTGGTCTCTTCTCCCAGGCACCCAGCACCAGAACAAGAGCACACAGTCTCAAGCTGTGCCAGGGGAAGTTTAGACTGGAGGTGTGGAGAAAGTTCTTCCCAGAAAGAGTTAAATGGCCACTGGAATGTGCTGCCCAGGGGGGTGGGGGAGTCACCATCCCTGGAGGTGTTCAAAAAAGGCTTGGATGTGGCACTTGGAGCCATGGTTTAGTTGTCAGGAGGTGTTAGGGATTAGGTAATAGGTTGGACTTGTTGATCTCTGAGGTCTTTTCTAACCTGGTTGACTCTATGGTTCTGTGATTTCCTTGACATTTGCTGCTGTGACCCTGAGAACATCACAGCTCCTGTCACCAGAGCTCTGTTGTTAGAGGCCACTCTTGCTGTGAACCCTTCACAGCACATCTCTGTGCACCTCAGCAATTCCACTGGGGCTCTACACTAAAAAAAAGCAATAATTAAGAAAATCACTGAGATTCCTTTAATAATACCAGCAAATAGTTCCAGCTTTCCACAGCTGCAGGAGCTTGTAGCCCCTAGAGGTCTGCCAGGGTCCAGCTCTCGCTTCCAATCCAAACAGTGACAGAGTGGCCATGATTTACAGCTGGCAGGGGCTTGATGAGGGAACAGCACTGAGCAAACTATCAGACAACTGCACAGACCTTTGAATGTGCAGGGCTTTCTATCCTCACCCTCACAAAGACATTGAAAGAAATAAAACCAAACCCCAAATACACCAAACCTCATTTCCTGCCCAGGAGCTAAGGGAAAGGGGAGCTGGAAGTTCTGATTTCTCCTCCTCTGTTGTTGAGATTTCAACCAGCAGTGTTCAGCCATAACTGAGTCTGGCTCTTTAAACAACTTTGTCCTTACCATTTGGAATGAAAAGCAGCTGCACTGCCACAGCAACAGCACTGCAAAACTTGCACAGTGGAAAAAAAAGTCGGGAAGAACAGGTATTAAGGTTGAGTTGTCAGGCTGAAAATGGCTCTCAGGTAATGGAGATGTTCCCTCACAGAGTTATGAGGAAATAAATACTGAGATGGACAAAAGAAAGATAACCAAACCTGGGATTTGATGTATGAAAGGAACATCAATATTGCTCCATGGTTTTATTAGACTAGACTAGACTAGACTAGAATAGAATAGAATAGGAGTAGAGTAGAGTAGCGTAGAGTAGAGCAGGTTGGATAAGACCTTTGAGATCATCAATAGCATCAAGAATCAGGGCTGTCACACAATTACAGAATGTTAGAGGTTGGAGGAGACCTCCAGAGATCAGAGTCCAACCCCCCTGCCAAAAGCAGGATCACCCAGAGCAGGCCACACAAGAACGCATCCAGGTGGGTGTGGAAAGCCTCCAGAGAAGGAGACTCCACAACCTCTCTGGGCAGCCTGCTCCAGGGCTCTGCCACCCCCAATGGAAAGAAGTTTCTCCTCATGTTGAGCTGAAACCTTCTTTGTTCTTGTTTGTATCCATTCCTCCTTGTCCTATTACTGCACACCACTGAGAAGAGCTTGGCCCCCTCCACTTGACCCTCACCCCTCAGCTATTGATAGACATTGATCAGATCCCTCTCAGCCTTCTCTTCTCCACACTAAACAGCCCCAGGGCTCTCAGTCTCTCTTCCCAGGGGAGATGCTCAAGTCCCCTGAGCATCTTCCTGGCTCTCTGTTGGATTCTCTCCAGCAGGTCTCTGTCTCTCTTGAGCTGGGGAGCCCAGAACTGGGCAGAGGATTGCAGCTGTGGTCTCAGCAGGGCAGAGTAGGGGGGGGAGAAGAACAAGCTCATGTCCCTGGACGTGATGCCTCGTTGCTGTGCACACTGAATCTGCCTGAGCAGAATGGAAACAGGAACTGTGTGCAAGGAATGTCAGGATTTTTCTTTTCTAGGAAAACAAGGCTTAAAATAGCCTGCAGAACAATATGAAATGACACACACAGCAGGCTGGGCATGGTTTGCAATTTCATTAGTTGCTAAGCTGCAGTTTTTGGCACTGGGTTTTTGCTGTAGTAACTGCATTTGGAGAAAGCTGGAAGTGTTTGAGTGGCAAGAAAGTGACCTCAGGTTTCCTTAGCAAAGTGACCTCAGGTTTCCTTAGCAAAATACTGCAGCAGAGGATGGATTCTAACTGCTGACTTCTACAAGTTTCTCACAGACTTCTGAGTAGGAGTGGAAGGAGGCACCAGCAGTGTAAGGGGCTGCAATTCTTCAAAGGAGTTTTGGGGGTTTCTGTTTCAGAGCAGGGATGCTGTAGGGATTCACCAGTGACAAGAGCTCTCAAGCCACAAACAGAATTACAGGATTGACCAGGTTGGAAAAGACCTTAGAGACCATCAAGTCCAACCTATCACCCAACACCACCACCTAATCAACTAAACCATGGCACCAAGGGCCTCAGCCAGGCTCCTGTTAAACACCTCCAGGGATGGTGACTCCACCACCTCCCTGGGCAGCACATCCCCAGGGCCAATCTCTCTTGCTGGGAAGAATTTCTTCCTCACCTCCAGCCTGAACCTCCCCTGGCACAGCTTGAGACTGTGTCCTCTTGTTCTGGTGCTGGGTGCCTGGGAGAAGAGACCAACCCCCACCTGGCTACAATCTCCCTTCAGGGAGTTGCAGAGAGCAATAAGGTCTCCTCTGAGCCTCCTCTTCTCCAGGCTAAGCAACCCCAGCTCCCTCAGCCTCTCCTCCCAGGGCTGTGCTCCAGACCCCTCCCCAGCTTTGTTGCCTTTCTCTGGACACCTTCCAGCATCTCAACATCTTTCCTAACCTGAGGGGTCCAGAACCAATGTGGCATGAAAATGTCCTGAGTCCATTTGGAAATGCTGCTGCTCTTTATCCTGCAAATGAGAGACACCTCTGGCAAAGGACAAAAAAACCCAACCCAACCCAACCAACAAAGACAAAACAACAACAAAACCAAAGCAATTTTCAAGCTCTTAGCTGTGCTGCTAAGCCTAACACAAGCCTTGAGACTCTTACTATCACACACGTTAGACATTAAGCAGGAAGCCTGAGGCTGTTTGTCTGTCTCCCTTGGAGCTGAGAGTCCATTCTTTCCCTGCTGAGAAATGAATCTGTGAACAGTCAGAGTGTCCAACTACCATTGCTCCCTGAGAGGACAACCCAGGTCTGTGGTGTTTGCTTTATCCTCTGCAATCTGCAGCCTTCAGTGAAGAAGCTGTTTGCTTCTTTCCTTCCCTCCCTGGTGAGGCAGTGAGGAGCCCTCTGCATTTATGGAGTTAACAGGCTGCTGATGAATTTTACCCTGCCCTTCTTTTTTTTTCTTGTTGTTTTAATAGGAACCTAATGCAAACCATGTTTATGTGCTCAAAGGCACAGAGGAAATTCATTACTCTGAGGAATAACACACTCCACAAGTGAAATGAAAGTAATCTTATTTATGACAGGAAGAGGCCTTCGCTAGACTCCACTCCACCACACTTGGGCTGACACTGCTTGCATGACAAGAAGCTGCAAACCCAGGCCCTGCTTTCCAGTGCAAGCCTCATCTCATTTGCAGCAGAGCCTGGCAGACACACCAAGCCTGCCCAAGGACAGTGCTGATGAGGCTTCTTGTTCCGGGCTCCTTCCTTGCACCCAGAAATGAGCCTCCCCCCGCTCCCCAGTCAGCACCCAGCAGAGCACACACCTATGCCTGCAGCCAGCCTGCTTCCTGATCAGATCTGGCACTTAGCAGCAGCTTGGGCAGTACTCCTGCGCTGACTGACACTGCTCAGTGTCCTGTGGGGAGCTGAGACCCTGCCTGGGGAGTCCTGGGGGCTGAGGGCAGATGCAGGCAGATGGATGGATGGGATGCAGGGCAGGACAGGGCTGGAACCTCGGTTGGCTAAAGGGCTCAGTGCCCACTGATGTGTGCAATACCCAGCACAGCCAGGTAATTCCCAAAGCAGGAAAGGGAAATCAAAAATCAAAGAACCCTAGAATGACTCAGGTTGGAAGGGAGCTCAGAGATCATCTCCTCTAACCTCCCCACCACAGGCAGGGACACCTCTCAACTAGACTCAGCTGCTCAGGGCCTCATCTAACCTGGCCTTGAACACTTCCAGAGAGAAGGCATCCACAGCCTCCCTGGGCAGCCTATTCCAGAGTCTCACCACCCTTGTACTGAAGAACTTCTTCCTAAGATCCAGTCTAAATGGCCAAAAGATTTACTGTCCCATCCACCCAGCCCTGCACAGGTCTGTGCCTGAGTATCTGCAGCCATGTGAAAGAAAGAGAAACATCTGGGGAAGGTGATGAGAAAAGGCCTGAGGAGCTAGTGCTGCCTCCACTTCTGTGTGAGCCTGCATCTTCCTCTTCAACAAAATCAAACCAAAAAGGAAAAATGCTTCTTGGCACCCTGCAAGTCGAACTCCACCTTCAGCTCCTTCCTCCAGACTTCAAAGGAGAGCTTTCACTCGTGGGAAGTTGTGGTGGCCGGGCCCACACGCGTGTGCATCTTCTGTTCTAAGCCCACATGTTCCACGTTCCTCGGGTCTCTTCCTCGAGTGGTGTTGAGTTAAACAAGGGGAGGCAGAGGAAGCAGCGAGCTCGCAGCCAGCAGTAAGCCCTTTTGCCCACGAGAAGGCACTGCAAGGTAACAAATAGGGGCAGGCCGATGCCGCTGCAGGCAGCTGCGGAGCTTTCCTCCCTGCTGGCTTTTTGCTAAGGGCCCAGCACAAGACCTGTGGCTTTCTCCAGCATCATGAAGGACAGCTGCCTTTGTCTCCCCGCAGATGTTTGGCCAATGCAGTTTGGATGCTCGGGCAGCGAGTGAGATAAGCTTTGCACAAAGAACTAACTGATACCCACGTACAGCTCCCCCTAGGAAGCTGCTTTTAATAATACTAAACTCAGGCTTCATGAATGGGGAGAGTGAGTTAAAGACGACTGTGTAAGCATTGTCCTTTGCTGCACTCCTTGTGCCCTTCCAAGATGTTGGCATTTGCGCAGGCACTTCTCTTTCTCCTCAGGGGATCTGAGTCCCCCTTCTCCTTCGCCCCGCGCAGAGCGATCAGTCCTCTCTTTGCAACATTAGTCGGTCGTCATGGGAGTTAATCAGGCTTCACAAACCCAGAAGGAGGAACATTTTGGGATCGCACATGGAGAGAACAGGGTGAGATGGAGCAAGCACAGCCTTTAGGAAGAGCTTGGTCCAGCCTGAGGGCACCAGCAAAAGAGATGTTTTGGAAGAGCACTTTTAAAGCAGGGAAAACCCCCGCAGCCTTTTGTCTCAAGCAAGGTTCCCCCCGAGAGGCAAGTCCTTCTTTGAATCACACACAGCCTGTTGCTCAATCTTTGTGTCTAGGTTTGAACAGCTAGGAGAGCAGAACTGAGACTCTCCTCTCCCCTTCACAGATGATCTATGTGCTGACAGAGACGAGCAGGGGAGTGGACAATCTCAGCAGTGCTTTTCCACAGCCGTATGTTATCCTCCCCCCACCACAACATGAGCACAGAAAAGCAGGGGCAGCTGCACTGAGGAACGAAGCAATGCTGGTCTCTGTGATGTCTATATCCTTCACGGTGGTGGAAGGAGCCTGCCATGGGCCAAAGTTCTCTGTGATGCCACAGCTGAAGGCCAGCACAGAGCTGCAGCACAAGAGGGGTCACTGCAGACTTGCAAGAGCTACTTTCAGGTAGTGAATACACCCAGTCTCCTACATGATCCTGGATAAAACACTGTCTGGCCTGCACGAAGAAGACAGACAGTGCCAGACAGCCATTTGGGCTGGGGGAGCTGCCAGACTAGCTCCACACAGCCAAAAGATGTTGTACAGACATTATCAGGATCGAATTAAGATGAACTGGCAATCAGAACAGAGATAGGAGATGGAACCGTTAGCTGCCTCGCTGCTGCCTCCTCTCCCAGATTAAATGAGCTGCTGCCCTGCCCCAGCAGCAAGCTGCCTGCCCACAGCTGCCCCAGGCTTGTGTCACAAAGCGCAAGTGACAGCAGGGCTCTCTTCTCGGGCAGGGAAGGAGGGGCACTTTATAATGAGTATATTCACGCTCCTTCAAAGGGCTTTTCAGATGGCTGTCTGCCAACACTCACAACATCTAAGTTCTCCCCTCTGACACACTGATGGGAAGCATCTCAAAACACTGACAAGGAAGAAAAGCTGGGGTGAAAATGTCAGTCTTAGCTTCCACTAAATCCCATAGCAACCCATAACCTACCCGAGCTAGGGAGGGAACAACAGGGGGACTGACCCCTGCAAGACAGGAAGCCAATCTCAGTGATAACCACAGCTGACCCTCTTCCCTGAAGGAAGAGAAGCCTACATTAAGAAACACCCCTCAGATATTCCAGGAAACGTCCAATACATTTCTCATTGGCATTTCAGGTCGCACTGGAAAGTCTGTGAGCACAGGTATCCGACAGGCAACATCCCCCTGAAGCATTTGCAGTTCAAGCACCTCAGCACAAACACTTTAAGATCCTGCAGGAAGGCTGCAGAGGGACTTTGCATCAGGGTGTCTGGCAATAGGACAAGGGGGAATGGTTTGAAGCTGAGGGAGAGCAGGGTTAGACTGGAGCTTAGCAAGAAATCTGGTGGTGAGACTCTGGCACAGGCTGCCCAGGGAGGCTGGGGCTGCCTGGGGGTGTTGAAGGCCAGGCTGGATGAGGCCTTGAGCAGCTGAGTCTAGCTGAGGGGTGCCCCTGCCTATGGCAGAGAGGTTGGAGGAGATGACCTCTGAGGTCCCTTCCAACCTAAGCCATTCTAGGATTCTAAGAAGGAGAAATGGCTGAGCAAACAAGTTCAGTTTTACCACCTGGGCACCTACCTCTCATCTGAACTGGAGCAGTGCCACAGCTTGGAAAATCTGTGTAGCTTTCATTCACTGAGCTTCTACTCCTAGGCACAAAGCTTGTCATTTCTCTCCACTTTGATGAGTTTATGTGTTACCTCATCAAAATTAACTGCCAGGGCACCTGGATTCTGCCCTCATACAACCCACCACACCTGAATCCCCTGACGAGACACGTAGCCTGAATGACCTGTGTGAGCGCTATGCTGAACTGAGGGGTGCCAAGCTACAATGATGGAGTGACACAGTCAATCAGGTATGATGGAGAAAGGCTGGCACTACTCAAAGATAAATGTGAGGCTGCATTCTTTCAGCCAGCAAGGCTGCACTTTCAGCCAGTAAAGTCATCCTACGGTGACCGATCAGAGGAACATGCCCTAAGCCACTGCGATAAAACTGAGGAGCTCACAGGATCAGAGGCTCACAGGATGGTAGAGGTTGGAAAGGACCACTGAAGATCACCCAGCCCAACCCCCCTGCCAGAGCAGGAGCATAGAATCCAGCACAGGTCACACAGGAACACATCAAGACAGGCCCTGAAAGTCTCCAGAGAAGGAGACTCCACAGCCCCCCTGGGGAGCCTGTTCAGTGCTCTGTGAGCCTTACAGGGAAGAACTTCCTCCTTGTGTTGAGGTGGAACCTCCTGTGCTGCAGCTTACATCCATTGCCCCTTGTCCTATCCCAGGGTGCAAATGAGCAGAGCCTGTCCCCTCCCTCCTGACCCCCAGCCCTCAGGTATTGATAGGCATTGATTAAATCCCTTCTCAGTCTTCTCTCCAGACTGCACAGCCCCAGGGCTCTCAGCCTCTCCTCACCAGGCAGTGCTCCACTCCCTTCATCATCCTGGCAGCTCTCTGTTGGACTCTCTCCAGCAGATCCCTGTCCCTTTTGAACTGGGGAGCCCAGAACTGGATGCAATATTCCAGGTGGAGCCTCACCAGGGCAGAGTAAAGGGGGAGGAGAACCTCCCTGGACCTGCTGGCCACATTCCTCTGAATGCCCCCCAGGATCCCTTTGGCCTTCTTGGCCACCAGGGCACATTGCTGACCCTGCATTGGCTGCCCTGGACCTTTGGCACAAAGGGAGAAATGATCCAAGCAGCAGGGTTTTGCACACCTAGGTGCTGTCACAGAGCCTTTTTTCCAACCTTTTGCAAATTGCACAGAAATGAAACTGCAGAGAGCAGGCTCCCTGAAGCACTCCCTTGCAACAGCCCAGCTGACTCCAGCTTCCAGAGCTGCTGGCTTCGTGGCTTGCTTTGTGCCTTTCCCAGACACACACAGCCCCAGGGGTGATGCCAGCCACGAGATCCTGGCACCCTCTCAGCCCCCACTCAACCCCTCCATTAAGTGAAAAGCCCAATGGATCTTACAGCTAACAATTTGCCTCCTGCTATTTTCTTTCTGCTTCAAGAGGCGTTTCCTGAAAGCAGAGCTCTGCATTATCTGCCCCAAAGATCTGGCAGAACACTCAGGAAGTGCAGCCCAGCCCATGCCAGCCTGACCTCACTCATTGCTAGCTGTGTAGAGCACATGTTCTGGGATTGTCCTTGTACAACCAAATTAACCTTTGGGCCGCCTGCCTTCGGCCCTCATTCACTGCAGCTACTTCTCAGCTGCCATGGCCAGGGCTGCTGACAGGGCAGAAATATCATCCCATGCTGATAGCCAAGCTGATAGCAGAGCAGAAGGTTCTGCTTCCACCAGAGCAGTATAATTAACAGTGCAGACACAGAATCAGTTGTGTCTGCATCAGGGGGCAATGCTCTTCATTTGCAGCTTCTGCTGAGCAGGCAGTGGGAGCTCCCAGCCCAGGACAATGCATCCTGGGCTGCACCAGAAGCATGGCCAGCACATCAAGAGATTCTGCCACTTTGCTCTGCTCTGCTGAGACCTCACCTGGAGCCCAGCTCTGGAGCCCTCAGTACAGGAAGGACATGGACCAGGTGGAGCAGGTCCAGAGAAGGGCCATGAAAATGATCAGGGGGTTGGAGCAGTTCTGCTACAAGGACAGGCTGAGGGAGCTGGGGGTGTTCAGCCTGGAGAAGAGAAGGCTCCAGGGAGACCTAAGAGCAGCCTGCCAGGACCTGAAGGGGGCTACAGGAAGGCTGGAGAGAGACTGTTTGCAAAGGCCTGCAGGGACAGGACCAGGGGCAATGGCTTCAAACTAGAGCAGAGCAGATTTAGATTGGATGTTAGGAACAAGTTCTGCACCATGAGGGTGGTGGAACACTGAACAGGTTGCCCAGGGAGGTGGTTGAGGCTCCATCCCTGGAGATATCCAAGGTGAGGCTGGAGAGGGCTCTGGGCAACCTTATCTAGTTGAGGATGTCCCTGCTGACTGCAGAGGGGGTTGGACTGGATGAGCTTTGGAGGTCCCTCCCAAACCAGATTCCATGAAACTCAGCCTAGAAATGTTTGAATGAAGGTGGAAGGGACGAAGAGCCAAGGCAGGAAAGGAAGAGACAAGTCAGAGACTTTCCCCAGGCACTGGATTAATTTCACAGTAGCAGCTTACTTTTAGTGGGAGGGCTACACATTGCTCCTGCCTTGCCCACATTAGTTCCACCCCACTGCTAAGTACTGCCTGAATGCACCGTGCTGCTCAGGGGCTAAGGAGGTCACCTCCACAGCTTCCTTCACTGACACTATCTTGCTGAGCAAGGGGGAGAGCCACTCTTCCCACACCTCCAAGCAGGGATGATGGAGTATGCTTGTCAGGACAAGCAAGAGTCCCCCCTCCTCCATCTGATCCACAGCCATCACAAGAGAGCTCAACAAGAGCCTTCCCTGCCATAGGTGAGCACCAGCAGCGCATCTAACATGATGAGACCCCAGCAGCTGTTCCCAGCTGGCCTGCTTCACAGAGTCAGCCAGGCAGGAAGAGACCTCCAAGATCATCAAGTCCAACTGATCACCCAACCCTAACTAATCAACTAAACCATGGCACTAAGTGCCTCATCCAGGCTGTTCTTAAACACCTCCAGGGATGGTGACCCCACCAGCTCCCTGGGCAGCACATCCCAATGGCCAATCTCTCTTGCTGGGAAGACCTTTCTAAGATCAAACCTAAACTTCCCTCTGGCACAGCACCTCTTGTTCTGGTGCACAACACCTCTTACTCTGGTGTTGCTTGCCTGGGAGAAGAGACCAACCCCCACCTGGCTACAACCTCCCTTCAGGGAGTTGGAGAGAGCAAGAAGGTCTCCCCTGAGCCTCCTCTTCTCCAGGCTAAGCAACCCCAGCTCCCTCAGCCTCTGCTCACAGGGCTGTGCTCCAGACCCTCCCCAGCCTCACTGCCCAGGATGTACCAAGCACAAAGCTGTGAAGCTGCATCTGTGGTGACTTATTCTGAGGAGGACAGCTGTGCTCTGGAGCTCTCAGGAACCCAAGCCTCAGTTTCCAGTTCAATTTGTGCTCAACACTGCTGGAAGAAAGAAAGAAAAAAGGAAAGAAAGAAACCCACCCCAAACCAGGCTGCAAAATGAGTTTCTGGTTTCTCCCAGAGCAACAACAACAACAGAATGTTCCTTGCGTAATGTTTGGCTCCTTCCCTAGGAGAAACCTCGCACAACAGAGTCTGCTACCTTCGGCAGTGAAGTTTCTTTCCATTTCTGTAAACCATCACAACCTTGTGCTGCTGAAAGAAACACCTCCTTGCCAAGGGAGAGGAGGGACAGCCTGCCCTCCTGCAAGGCATCTTGGCACAGGAGAGCTCGAGAGAGGAACCGAGCAACACCTCCTGAACGACGGCGCCAGGACAGCAGCTGGAGGCTGGGCTAACCAGAAGCATGGCTCTGGGCCTCCAGACAGCTGCTACCAGCACTAAGGTTATGTTGGGCTCCCTCTCACTATTTGAAGCTTTTAAGGGAGTGAAGGAACCACAGCATCTCCTAGGAGGAAAAGGCCAGCCTGCCCACAGTGGGGAGCAGGGGACACTGCTTCCCTGGCTGTGCCTTTGGGCTGGCTATGGAGCCCAGATCCTGCCACTCCAGGGTCACGAGCAGTCCTCTGTTCCCATGAGAGAGAACAATGACACAACTCTTGAGTTCAAGCCTGAATTCATAGTATCATAGTATCAGTCAGGGTTGGAAGGGACCACAAGGAGCATCTAGTTCCACCCACCCCTGCCATGGGCAGGGACACCCCACACTAGAGCAGCCTGGCCAGAGCCTCATCCAGCCTGGGCTTAAGCACCTCCAGGGACAGGGCCCCAACCACCTCCCTGGACAACCCATTCCAGGGCTTCACCACTCTCATGGGGAAGAACTTCCTCCTCACCTCCAGCCTGAATCTCCCCACCTCCAGCTTCATTCCATTCCCCCTAGTCCTATCACTACCTGAGATCCTGAGCAGTCCCTCCCCAGCCTTTCTGTAGGCCCCCTTCAGATACTGGAAGGCCACAATGAGGTCACCTGGGAGCCTTCTCTTCTCCAGCCTGGATTTGTGCCTGGGATTGCCTCGACCCAGCTGCAGGACCCTGCACTTGGTCTTGTTGAACCTCATGAGGTTAGCTTGTGCCCACCTAATTCAGGTGGGGCAAGAGGAGAGAGACTCCAATCATCACAGAAGAGCTTTGCAATGACCTTCTCCATTGTGGACAAACCCTGCAGGCATGAGAGGGGTTGTGTGGCACAAGGAGGCTGTCCAGGCAGAGATGCTGAGAACAGCCTGAGGTATCTGCTGCCCCAGGGGCCAGAAAAGACTGAGAGATCAGCAAAGGAAAATAATTTAGGGGCCCAGCAAAGGGCCCCAAATGACGTTTGTCCAGCCTCAGGTGGCTGCCAGGCTCTCAGGTTTCTGAGTATGAAACTCAGTAGGAACTCAGGAAAAATAAGCTCGGACTTTCATGAGCAAATGCCTGTGCACAAAACAAGTCTCAGGACCCCACTTTGGGACACAGGGGTACTGGGGAATCAAACAGAAAACTCCAGATGGGAAACAGGCAAAGGAGGAAAGCGATAGTAACCATTTCTGGCTTTAATCACTGCGTAAGGGCCAAGCCCAGAGCAGCTACGACATGTGATGACTGCTTGGATTCTCCTTAGGGATAAACTTGGCTCTCACAGCACTATGGGGAAAACTACCCCTCACACAGGATGGGATGGGAGCAGCAGCAGGTCCTGACTATCACATTCCACCAGAAACTGATGGTGCTTGAGAAGGATGCAGCAGTTTCTGCTCTTCAGAGCAGAACTCTTTTGCGGCTGTTTGGTTTCTTTAAGGCACACTCTTGTGTCCAGTGAGCTTGGAGAACTCACCTTACAGACTAGACTTTCCAAAGGACTGGAGTTCATTCCAGGAGCTACACTCTATCCCTACACACTTTCAGTCTGGGGAGGCTGAGAGTGACAGCAAGTAACCAAAGCCTGGCCTTGGCTGTTGTGGATGGAAGGAGGGAAGGACAAAGGCAGTGGCAGCCTCCGCAGGGCCCGTGCCCTCGGTGGCTCTGCAGTCATGCTGCTTTACTTTGCCTGCTAGCAACGGGCCAGGAGTTCCATTCCCTGGTGGAGGTGCTGCTCCAACCAGAGCCCAACATCAAATTAAAGGGAGAAGCACTGTTTGTTTGTGTCTGGGGCAAGAACTGCTGCAGTCAGACTCACATTTCATGCCTGTGATCAGAAGCAGATTGGTTTACGCAGGGGATGTCAAATACACCCAGTAAAACAGTGTGGGGGGTTGGCTTGCTTCTTTCCCTCCCTGCCCCCAAAGAAACAACAACAACAAGAAAGGATTTGACTTGATTGCACTGAACAGATTTTGCAGTTTTCATGGGAGGGATTTTGTGGAAATTCAATCTCTTCTGTAAAGTAAACCTGCAGGCTGCAGCTGAGAATCCTCTCCTGCTCTCCGAAAGCTCTGGGCACTGAGCAGATTCCATCCTGCTCAGCCACATTGCCTGGCCATATGCCTTGGACATTAAAAATGCCCAGGACATTTAACAAGGGAAGAAAAACTCCTGGCCAAGCTGTTAGTGTAGCCTGTGTGCTGCTTCTCCATTTGATTTTGATTCTGCCCCTTGACTCTGCTCTCCCAAGACCCCACCTCCAGTCCTGCCTCCAGTTCTGGTGTCCCCAGCATGAGAAGGACACAGAGCTGTTGAAATGAGTCCAGAGGAGGCCACAAAGATGATCCAAGGGCTGCTTTGAGTACAGGCTGAGGGTTGCTGTTCAGACTGAAGAAGACTCCAGAGAACCTTAGAGCTGCCTTCCAATTCCTGAGGGGATCCTGCAGGAAGGCTGCAGAGGGACTTTTCATCAGGGTGTCTGAAGACACCACAAGGGGGAATGGTTTGAAGCTGAGGGAGAGCAGGGTTAGACTGGAGCTGAGAAAGAAGTTCTTCAGCACAAGGATGGTGAGACTCTGGAACAGGCTGCCCAGGGTGGTTGTGGCTGCCTCAGGTTCAATAATGCCTTGAGCAGCTGAGTCTAGCTCCAGAGAGGTGTCCCTGCTCACAGAGGGGAGGATGGAGTAGATGACCTCTGAGGTCCCTTCCAACCTGAGCTCTTCTGTGATTCTCTGGTTTTGTACTTCCTTTTAGGATCTCATACAATTTCATATCCATGAGCCTGCTTCTGTAGCCTACTGGCTACCAAAGCTCTTCCCACCTGCTGCAGTCAGCCAGGGCTGATGACCAGCAGCACATCACACAGGGCAGGAATAAGGGAAGAAATCTGGGTCACAAGAAATTTGGATCCCAAGAACCTGCCACCAGCTCCAGTGGATTCAGGATGTTAATTCCTGCTTCCAGGCCTTCCAGAGAAACAATCACTTGAACATGTCCAGAGAAGGGCAAGGAGGCTGGGGAGGGGTCTGGAGCACAGCCCTGTGAGGAGAGGCTGAGGGAGCTGGGGTTGCTTAGCCTGGAGAAGAGGAGGCTCAGGGGAGACCTTCTTGCTCTTTACAACTCCCTGCAGGGAGGTTGTAGCCAGGTGGGGGGTGGTCTCTTCTCCCAGGCAACCAGCCCCAGAACAAGAGGACACAGTCTCAAGCTGTGCCAGGGGAGGTTTAGGCTGGAGGTGAGGAGAAAGTTCTTCATAGAAAGAGTAATTGGCCACTGGGATGTGCTGCCCAGGGAGGTGGTGGAGTCCCCATCCCTGGAGGTGTTCAAGAGGGGATTGGATGTGGCACTTGAAGCCATGGTTTAGTGGTCAGGAGGTGTTGGCTGACAGGTTGGACTGGATGATCTGTGAGGTCTTTTTCAACCTTGCTGGTTCCAGGAGTCTATGAAACCAACCCCAGTCCACCACACACAATCTCTTTGTTCTGAGCCCTGCAAGGACACAAGCTGCAGTCCAGAGAATGCCAAACCTTTTTTCTGCAGGTTCTTTAGGTGCCTTTCACTAAAACAACAACTATGGAGTAGCCTGCTTTTTAAGACATGTAAAGAAGGAATACAAATCCTGAGAGTTGCTAGGCAAGCTCCACAGCATGCAGAGAGAGCTGGTGCTGAGTGTTCCACGTGGGGGTTTAAAGGAACACATGCACACTCGCTGTGCAGCAACAAAACCAAACCTCACAGCTCCAAGGGCCCATTTCAAGGTACCTTTTAGAATAGAATAGAATAGAATAGAATAGAATAGAATAGAATAGAATAGAATAGAATAGACCAGGTTGGAAGAGACTTTCAAGATCATCATGTCCAACCCATCAACCAATCCAACCCACCTAATCAACTAACCCATGGCACCAAGCACCCCATCAAGTCTCCTCCTGAACACCTCCACTGATGGTGACTCCACCACCTCCCTGGGCAGCACATCCCAATGGGCAATCACTCTCTCTGTGTAGAATTTCCTCCTAACATCCAGCCTAAACCTCCCCTGGCACAGCCTGAGACTGTGTCCTATTGTTCTGATGCTGGTTGCCTGGGAGAAGAGACCAACCTCTGCCTGTCTACAGTCCCCCTTCAGGTAGTTTCAGAGAGCAATAAGGTCACCCCTGAGTTTTTGGTCAGTTCTCTGCAAACCAAGAGTTTGAATCTGTACAACTTAGTCAACTGACATCTCCACGACTTCAGCTGCTGAGTACCATGCCCTGAAAAGTCTCCAACACAAAGAAACTCGAGCACCTGAGGCAGGGCTGGCAGAGGACCTTGCAGCCAGCTGGGCATTTGGACTTTGACAAAGCAAAATGCTGGTCTGAAACCCTGCCCACTCCTGGAACAGAGAGGAGCACTGATGGGGCTCTACACATTAAGGGTTGGAAGGGACCTCCAAAGATCATCCAGTTCAACCCCCTGTCAGATGAGGAGCACCCAGGGCAGCTCACACAGGAACACATCCAGGTGGGGTTGGAAAGGCTCCAGAGAAGGAGACTCCACAGCCTCTGTGGGCAGCCTGCTCCAGGGCTCTGCCACCCCCTCACAGGGAAAAAGTTTTGCATTATGCTCCTGTGGCACCTCCTCTGCTCCAGCTTGCCCCCAGTGCCCCTTGTCCTGTCACTGGACATCCCTGAGCAGAGCCTGCCTCTGTCCCTGCACATCTTTATCCCCAGCAATGAGGGCAGCCCTCAGGCTCCTCTGCTCCAAGCCCCAAGCCCCAGCTCCCCCAGCCTGTCCTCACAGGGAGATGTTCCACTGCCTGCAGCAGCTCTGTGGCACTGTGCTGGACTCTTTCAAGTAGTTCCCTGAGGTCCTTCTTGACCTGAGGGCCCCATAACTGGACACAACATCCTAGATATGGCCTCATCAGGGCAGAGTAGAGGGGGAGGAGAACCTCTCTCGACCTGCTAACCAGAGCCCTTTTAATCCCCCCCAGGCCCTCCTGGCCACAAGGGCATATTGCTGGTTCGTGGGTCTCCTGTTGTCAACCAGGACTCTCCAACAGCTCAGCCCTCAACCTATCCTGGTCCGTGGGGTTGTTCTTCCCCACCTGTAGACTCTACACTTGTCCTTGTAGGATTTCATTCAATTTCTCCTCACCCAACTCTCCAGCCTGTCCAGGTCTCACTGAATAGCAGCACAGCCTTCAGGTGTGTCAGCCACTGCTCCCACTTTGCTGTCTCTAGCAAGCTTGTTAAGAGTGGCCCCTGTGCCCTCATCCAGGGGGCTGATGAATATATTGACTCCTGAACAGGCTGAGTGATGCATCTGGGTAAGCCTCTGGATCCCCCCCCCACTGCTATCCACATCTGCTTGCTCAGCCAGGCCAGTCTGACAGCAAGCTCCAGCTTACACATTTCTCCCTGAACACAGCCTGCCACATGCAGCAGCAGCTCTTGAGCTTGCTTGCTAGCACTTACACATGACTTTCTGACTTACTGCTCTACAAGTAAGATGGAGCAGGTCAATGAAGCTCAGCTTTTCCAGCTCAGGTAAATGGATTAACTTTTCAGCATTCCTCCAGCACGGCACTGGAAGGAAGATCACAGCCCCTTCAGCCAGCCAGCAGCACTGCCAAGTCACTGCTGAATGTGAAATCATTTCAAGCTGGGGCTGCAAAGTGAAGGGAAGGCCTGCCAGGCTCAGGAAATCTAGGAAAGAGGGAAATGTGTTTTTTACCATGGAGTGAGGATGAGCCAACACGATGCTGAACTGCTCTGAGAGCAGAGCTGAGTCATCAGACAGGGCTGGGGTGGGCTAAGGATAAGGATCAGCAGCACCACAGCAGCTGAGTCTTGCTGAGAGCTGTCCCTGCCCATGGTGGGGAGGTAGCAGCAGATGACCTCTAAGGTCCCTTCCAACCCAAGCCATTCTGTGACTCTGTGGTTTACTGCTCAGGACACAGCAGGAAAAACTGATAAAAAGGTATTCTAGAGACTGGAGAGCACAATCAGGAAACACCTGGCTACAACCTCCCTGCAGGGAGTTGGAGAGAGCAAGAAGGTCTCCCCTGAGCCTCCTCCTCTCCAGGCTAAGCAACCCCAGCTCCCTCAGCCTCTCCTCCCAGGGCTGTGCTCCAGACCCCTCCCCAGCCTTGTTGCCCTTCTCTGGACACCTTCCTGTACCTGAACATCTCCCTTCAAGAGAGAATGGGAAGGTGAGCAGGAGATGCTGGGAGATGTCACCAGCCAAAGCAATAACCCATAATCAAAGATCCCATGTGCATGGCCAAGAGTTCAGAGTAAACCACATGTAAATGGATCATGTTCATGCATGTCTCCAAGGGCTGGTTAATGGTTTTGTTCCCTGCATTTCTGCATGCTCTACAAATAAATCTTCCTGCAGTTAGAAATGTGTCTGGCCTCCCCACTTCCCTAATTCCACACCATCTCTGCTGCCAGTGCTACCATATGATCAGGAAAAGCACCATCTGCCTCTTCCAAATGTGGCACTGCTCATTTAGCACTGCCACCTCACAGGCTGCATATGCTCCTTGTCACATGTTTGCTCCTTTCCCCCCAGACTTCTCTTCAAAGCACAGAAAAAGAAGGGAAAGAAAGGCCAACTTAATGGAGTTGCTCAAATGTGCCCAGAGAAGGGCAACAAAGCTGGGGAGGGGTCTGGAGCACAGCCCTGGGAGGAGAGGCTGAGGGAGCTGGGGTTGCTTAGCCTGGAGAGGAGGAGGCTCAGGGGAGACCTTCTTGCTCTCTCCAACTCCCTGCAGGGAGGCTGTAGCCAGGTGGGGGTTGGTCTCTTCTCCCAGCACACACTGTAAGAATTGTTTTGTATAGAAAAAGGGGGTTTGAGATTCCATGTTTATGAACATCAGGGGATTCACTGAGACTGTAGAAGGCAATTACACCAATAAAAAGCCTTGAAATGAGAGAGTTCACCTGTTTGAGGAAAGGAAGAGGGAGAACAGGAACACAGAAAGGAACTGCATGCAAGGAAAGAGAGACTCCAAAAGTGAAGCAATTTTGTATGCAAGATCACAACCAAATTAGAACCACAAGGTAAAAAGGCCTCAGGAAAGTCACTGTTGCCTCAGAAACACAAAACAAGACACAAACATACAGCAGAAAACCTAGGAGGGGGAGATCCACAGGGCTAAATCATGAGGGCTGCACTGACTTCAGGCCATCAGAAGTCATGGGAAGTGCAGCTCAGCTCAGCCCACTCCAGATGAAATACAGCCATGCACAGGCACAGGCAGAACACACAGAGGTGCTGCTGATGCCCCCTGGGAGGGCTGGCAAGAAAGCATTGGAAGAGGGGTAAAGAAGGAGGAAGGAATTGCTGGGAGATGACAAGAAAAACTGAAGCCACTGTTCTTAACTGCAAGCTCTGTCCATGCACAGGTACTCCCCAGGAGGGGAATGGCTTTGATGCCTGCTGCAGCCCTGGCTAGCCAAGATAACATCATCAGATGGTTAGAATGCTCATGGACAGAGCAGAGGAAAACCAGACTAGATCAGTGGAGATGTCTTCCTGTCAGCTGGGCCAGATGAATTGCACCTGAGGGAATTAAGAGAAGTCAGTGAACTAATCTCAGCCCCACGACAGGCTTGCTTTGAGGAGGCACAGGCAATGGCTGAAGGTTTAACAGGCCAGGAGGAGGGAAGGGCCTGTCTCTAGCAAGGGGAGTGCAGGGACAGGTCAGGCTTGCAAACAGCCTGCAAGAGAGGCAAGCCCCATGCTGAGCATTACAGACAGCAGCAGCAGCATGTGGGAGAAACACAAAACACCCCAGCCCTCTGCTCTGCAGGGATGGCTCAGCTGTGGCATTGCTCCTTGTTGTGACCACTGCACTTGAGGAAGCTCATGGAAAGCTTGACGAGAGCCTGGAGCAAGGTGCCTGAAATCAGCTCAGTGCTGGCAAAGCCCAGAGTAAGAGCCCTTGGTTTACTTAGTCTGGGGCACAGAAGACAGGAAGGAACAGGGGAGCATTTTTCACATGCTCTTCTCAGTCACCCTTTACCTAACAGACCTTCCTGTGGCCACTGAAGCTGGGATTAAGTTGCAGGAAGATTTAAGGCACTGGATGTTAGGAGAGAGGTTCTGGAATAAGGTGAGGGATGAGCTTGAGTCTCTAGGGGACTGCTGGAGGTTTTACAGCACTGCATGGACAGTTGTTAAGAACTGGGCAGATAAACATCTGCTAGGAAGGGCTTCGGTAGAACTGCTCCTGCCTGGGGCCAGGGGATCTACTTAGGGATGTCTCAGGGGCCTGTCAGATTCCTTCTCCTGTAGTGCACACCACCAGGGAGTTGGGGGCATGATTCTCTCTCCCTCTGAGCACAGGCTTAGGCAGAAATGCCTTGCCCAGTAAACTCTCCAACAGATGCACCAGCATGCAAATGCAGCTCTCCGCTCTCTAGGTTTAGAGACCTTAACTACATCCAAAGAGAGGGGAGCAAGGAGCCCATGAGGGTCATTCCTTCATGTTATTGGTGGGAAAGGACAGGAGCCTGCAGCCAGGATTGCTCCCAGCAACGACCAGCCTGCCCTAAATGAAACAGGAACATGATATGCCAGACTCAGCAACAGCTAACAGTTCCAGATGTGCTCCCAGTGAACTTGGCAGGGAAAAAACCTGGTAAAAATTTGTTGGTGCTGTAATCTAGCTAAAGGATTTGTCACAATGAGGAATAACTTCTACAGCATGCTCTTGGTTCAAGCTGACACCTCGAGAAGCACAAGGCCGCAGCAGGAACGCTCGTCCTGCCGGCCTCAGCTGTGGCTGCACCTGGGGAAACCACTCAAAGGACAGCCACAGGATTAGAAAATGGAGTGAAAGATGTGAGCATGGAGAGCTGCAGGCAGCCTGCAGGAAGGCTGCAGAGGGATGCTCATCAGGGTGTCTAGAGACAGGCCAAGGGGGAATGGTTTGAAGCTGAGGCAGAGCAGGGATAGAGTGGATCTTAGGAAGAAGTTCTCCAGTAGGAGGGTGCTGAGACCCTGGAACAGGCTGCCCAGGGAAGCTGTGGCTGCATCCTGTTCAAGGCCAGGTTGGATGAGGCCTTGAGCAGCTGAGTGTAGCTGAGAGGTGTCCCTGCCCATGATGGGGAGGTTGGAGGAGATGAGCTCTGAGGTCCCTTCCAGCCTGAGCCATCCTGTGATTGTATGAACTGGGCCACACTAGAGTAAGAAACCATTCTCAACTTGAAGAAATATGGTGGAAGGTATTCTCAATATTATAGGTACAATCAGTTCTCTTCATTAGCAGTACAACACAGTTGTACGAGCTGCTGTGCTATAGTGACCTGCTCTTCAAGCCACTCTCCTTACCCATTTCCTGCTCCTGTTTCAAATATCCTTTAGCCCTGCCAATTATAAATCCCAGAATATCCATCTCCATTGTGGGCTGGTCTCTTCTCCCAGGCACCCAGCACTAGAACAAGAGGACACAGTCTCAAGCTGTGCCAGGGGAGGTTCAGGCTGGATGGTAGGCAGAAATTCTTCCCAGCAAGAGAGATTGGCCACTGGGATGTGCTGCCCAGGGAGGTGGTGGAGTCACCATCCCTGGAGGTGTTTAGGAAGAGCCTGGCTGAGGCCCTTGGTGCCATGGTTTAGTTGATTAGATGGTGCTGGGTGATAGGTTGGACTGGATGATCTCTGAGGTCTTTTCCAACCTGGTTTGGTCCATTCCATTCCATTCCATTCCATTCCATTCCATTCCATTCCATTCCATTCCATTGCATTCCATTCCATTCCATTCCAGACACAAGTACCAGGCTGAGACACACTTTCGCCCAGGATACTCTTCTTGTTTCCATGGAGGCCTGAATAGAATCACAGAGTTGTCAGGGTTGGAAGGGACCTCAAGGCTCAGCCAGTCCCAACCCCCCTGCCATGGGCAGGGACACCTCACACTACAGCAGGTTGCTCACAGCCACATCCAGCCTGGCTGCAAACACCTCCAGGGATGAGGCTTCCACCACCTCCCTGGGCAGCCTGTGCCAGTCTCTCACCACCCTCATGGGGAACAACTTCTTCCTAACAGACAATCTAAATCTCCCCACTTCAAGTTTTGCTCCATTCCCCCCAGTCCTATCACACAGAATCACAGAATCAGTCAGGGTTGGAAAGGACCTCAAGGATCAGCCAGTTCCAACCCTCCTGCCATGGGCAGGGACACCTCACACTAGATCAGGTTGGCCAGAGCCTAATCCAGCCTGGTTTTAAACACCCTAAGAAGTCCCTCCCCAGCATTCTTATAGCCCCCTTCAGATAGTGGAAGGCCACAATTAGGTCTCCTCAGGGCCTTCTCCAGACTGAACAAAACTACAGCCCCTGCCTTCCTTTCATTCCTGTCCAGCTTTGGCCTTTCCAAAGGTCAAGGACACTCTCAGCTCTTCTTCCAGTATTCTCTTCATGTTCCTAAAGTACAGAAAATTCTACCACTGTGCAAAATTGCTGAGCTCAGATGTGGACAAAACCTGACTCACCAAATTCCTGAGTCAGAGCCACAGCTGTTTGCCATTTGCTTCTGTGCTACTGTATTTATCTAGCTACCCTTCCTTGGGAGAGCACAATGCAAAAGGCAGAGGGAATACACAGCAAAAGCAGGCAGCAAACCCTGAGAACTGGGGGGTCCCAGAAAACCTCTCCTTTGTTGGAGTGGCTTTAACAGCACCATTTCTTGGCGAAGGAAAACCCCAAGCACATCACAGTGCTCAGAGCAAACCTCCTGCTGAAGGCCTTTAAGAGCAAACATTACAATCAAGGACTGAACCCAACTCTTTCCTTTCCCACAGCAACACCAAGCCCAGGAGTTGGGTTTGCCACATTAGCTGTGTGCTTTTAGCTTACAGCAAGGCCAACAGGGAGTGAAATGAAATGAAATGAAATGATGGGGGCACGAGAGGCAATGGCTTCAGACTAGGAAAGAGCAGATTTAGATTGGGCATTGGGAACAGATTCTTTACTCTGAGGGTGGTGGAACACTGGAACAGGTTGCCCAGGCAGGTGATAGGGGCCCCATCCCTAGAGAGATTCAAGCTGAGGCTCACTGCCACTTTGCTCTGCTGAGACCTCACCTGGAGCCCAGCTCTGGAGCCCTCAATACAGGAAGGACATGGACCTGATGGAGCTGGTCTGGAGGAGGGCCATGAAATGATGGAGCAGCTCTGCTATGAGCACAGGCTGAGGGAGCTGGGGGAGTTCAGCCTGGAGAAGAGAAGGCTCCAGGGAGACCTAAGAGCAGCCTGCCAGTACCTGAAGGAGGCTTCAAGGACGGAGAGAGACTGTTTGCAAAGGCCTGCAGGGATAGGACAAAGGACAATGGATTCAAACTAGAGCAGAGCAGATTGAGATTGGATGTTAGGAACAAGTTCTGCACCAGGAGGGTGGTGGAACACTGGAACAGGTTGCTCAGGGAGGTGGTTGAGGCTCTTTCCCTGGAGATATTCAAGGTGAGGCTGGACAGGGCTCTGGGCAACCTGATCTAGTGGAGGATGTCCCTGCTGAATGCAGAGGGGATTGGACTGGCTGAGCTTTGGAGGTCCCTTCTAACCCAGACCATTCCATGATTCTCTGAATCCTGGGTGGGAGTCTTGTCTGGCAGTGTGGCCAAGCTATCAGCAGTTAAAGCAGTTCAATTACTTAAGGGTGCTGTGCAGCTCTCAGGCTCTACAGCATGGCCTAGCAATCAGTTCTCTCCCTTCCTGGCATCTCTACCCTGCCTTTTTGTGTCTTGGTATGAGAAGCAACTATAGCTCTTGCCTCAACATGTTTCAAAGTGAAGTTAAACTCTCATTCTGCTGCAGGACACCTTGGAGATTAACTTGCCATGGCTGTATGGGTTTCTAACTGCAGTCACCCAAAGCTTTGCTTAGAGTAGCACGTAGAAGATCATGCTTGTTTCATCTTAGGCTCCCTACCATCTAGTGAGGTTGTGCAGAGAAAAGAGGAAGCCCTTTTGGTGTCCATAACAGCAACAGGCAAAGAGAAATTCCCCTTTTTCAATCCATCACAGCAACAGACAAAAGAGAAATCCTCTTTTTTGGATTCCTAACAGCCAGAGGTGAAAGAGAAGTTCCTTTGTTCTTACCCACAACAGCAACAGCTGAAGTGAAAGTCCTTTCTCTTTCACCCACCACAGCAGCAGACCAAAGAGGAATCCTTTTTTTGCCCATAACAGCACCATCACATAGTTGGAAAGGAGAGGAGACAGTAATACTTTCTAAGCTCCTAAAATCCCCCCAAAAGGATGAACATTTGAGCTGAGGCTTGACCACGTGTATCAGCATCTAAAGCATCGTCCTGAACTGTGCCACGGGAAAGAGACTGCAGCAGATTACCGTCACAGCACCTAGCTCTCAGAAACCAAAGGTGTTTGACCCAAATTTTCTCTCTCTCCCATCTTCTTTTCACGGCATGGGAACATCTAAGGGCTAAACACTGACCTTCTGTCTTCATCCCCATGCAAGACCCCATGGCTGGCAAAGCTGGAGCAAGAAGAAACCTCCTCTTGTAGCCTCAGTTTCATCTCAGACGGATGTGCGGGGCACAAAGGCAGCCAAGCGATAAATAGCTCCTGGCAGCTCAGCCTTCCTTACCTTGAGTGGTGGCAGTTTGTCATGGGGGCTGCCCATTCAGCACAGGAAACAGGGCAAGCAGCGTGGTGTTGTCTCAGGCTATACTCAACAGATACTTCATAGAAATCCTTGGCAAAGAGTCAGCAAGTACTAAAAAGCATAAAAAGTGGCTTTATGATGCCGGGAACAGACAGACCTCCAAAGGATCCGCTGAGGAAGCCCAGCAGAGGGGAAGCCTAGGCTGGGGTTAAAAGAGCTGGTTTATTCCCCTCTTCACTGGGCACAATGCACACACTGATTCCCTCCACCAGCCCTTTGGCTAATTTTGCACCTTGGAAATGAGTGGGGGGGCACATGCAAATCAGCCTTTGCAGCTAAGGAGGCGTGTGAAAGGGCTATGGCTCCCGGCACAGCCCAGGGAAAACGCTTTAATGATCTTCTTGCTGTTTGTAACAGCTCCTCTGGCAAGATTGTCACTGAAGAGCCCAGCTCTGCAGCCTCTGCTGCCAGGAGCTCCCAGCAGCAAGCTGCTTCAGCTGACAATTTCACAGTATCATAGTATCATAGTCTCAGTCAGGGTTGGAAGGGACCACAAGGATCATCTAGTTCCAACCAATTTGCCAGGCCACCACCCAGCAAGAGCTGCAGAAGAGGCTCTGCCAAGTCCACATTCTCCCAACAACAGAAGCCAAAGAGGGATTTATACAAACACTGCCCTGCCCAGTGCAGAACACAACAACGTGGGACACCAGGGTGAGCAGAGGCCTGGAGCCTATGAGGGCAGGCTGGGAGAGTTGGGGCTGTTCAGTCCGGAGAAGAGAAGGCTCCCAGGAGACCTAACTGTGGCCTTCCAGTGTCTGAAGGGGGCTACAAGAAAGCTGGGGAGGGACTTTTGAGGGTGTCAGGGAGTGACAGGGCTGGGGGGGATGGATCCAAGCTGGAGGAGGGAAGATTTAGATTAGACTTTAGGAAGAAGTTGTTCCCCATGAGGGTGGTGAGAGCCTGGCACAGGTTGCCCAGGGAGGTGGTGGAAGCCTCCTGCCTGGAGGTGTTTGCAGCCAGGCTGGATGTGGCTGTGAGCAACCTGCTGTAGTGTGAGGTGTCCCTGCCCATGGCAGGGGGTTGGGACTGGCTGAGCCTTGAGGTCCCTTCCAACCTTGACAGTTCTGTGATTCTGTGAACACTCAGAGGATCACCTCCCAGGCAGAAGCATGGCTGATGAGCTTTCCCCATCCCTCTCTTACCACAGACTTTCAGGTGGCCACATTAATTAGGGAAGTTAATTGAAACACTAAGTTGAAGCTAATGACCCAGGCTCAAGGATCCCTGCTGTAATGCCACTCCAGTCACTTACATTGCTGCAGGAATTAATTGGTCTCCATGTGTTTACCATTTGCTATTGGAACAAAGAAGAAGAAGAAGGGAAAGAAAAGGTGCCAAGTTTCTTGACACTTTACTTCTCATTAAAGCAGGCAGAGTGGGAGCCTGACAGCTGCAGGGCTCCTTGTGGAAGGAACAGAGCAGGCACAGCATAATGAGTTTCAAATGTGGGAGAAATGCACCAGAACCTCTGCAGTGCAGAGCTGGCTTGTAACATCTCTGACTCTTCTCCCCTTCTCAAACCCAAGACCTGCCTTCTGCACTGAACATTACAATTAAGGGACAGAAAAGAGTAAGTGGATTGCCTGGCAAAATACATTCCTTTCCTTGCTGTCCAAAAGAAATTCCTCAGGGAGAGAGAAAAATGCAGCTCAGCTTCCTGACCACAGCCAGTGTTCCACAACATGTGGCACAACACAGAGCAGCACCACAGCTGCCTGGTTCTGCTGCTTGCTCCCCAGCAGATCAGAGCTCGTGCCCAGAGCCCCCCCAAGGGGCAGTTTTCCAGCAGGCAGGAGCACTGTGATAGGAGAAGTGCAGCAAGGGCATGGGACTGTGCTTGTACCTCCACCTCATGGTCCATTCTGCACTTTGTCCTAAGAGCACCCCTCCATGCCACCTTCTGACACAAAGCCCTGCAGAGGTTCAGTGCTGTCACAGCCAACTCTCACCAGCAAAACACTGGGAGGTGCCAAAGACTCCTTCCAGTCCCTCCTAGAAGGGCAGAGTCAAGCTGCAGACCACAGGCACTGCATCAGCTGCTTGCTCATCATCTCCAATCCCTGCCCAGACCCCACTGCAAGGTGGTTTTGTTGCTCTCCAACCTACCACCCTTGATAAAGCCCTCTACAGTGTGAAGTCCCTGTGACTGATGCCTTTCTTGGTGGGCAGAAACATGGTTGCCCCCTCTTTGCTGAAGGTTGAAGTTGCCTAGCTCCCAAAAATCTCTCCTGTTTTTAATGCCCTGCTCCAGAGAACCAGAGAATGCTTTGGGTTGGAAGGGCCCTTCAGAGATCAGCTAGTCCAGTGTCCCTGCCATCAGCTCAGGCACCATCAGCTGGATCAGGTTGCTCAAAGCCCTGTCCAACCTGGCCTTGAATGCTTCCAAGGATGAGGCATCCCCCAACTTCATCACTGCTTCTAGTCTGAACTTTGCTCATTTTAGGCCTCACTGAGAGCACTTTTGGAGGAAGTCCTTCCTTTGTTAGGATGGTTTGCAGCACTTCTGAGGGGTTTTTGTGTGTCTTTGTATGCAGGGAGACTGCAAAATTGCCTGGGAATCACAGAATGATAGAGATTGGAAGGGACATCCAGAGAGCATCCAGTCCAACCCCCCTGCCCAAGCAGGGTCACCCAGGGCAGTCTGCACAGGAACACATCCAGGTGGGGTTGGAAAGTCTCCAGGGAAGGAGACTCCACAACCTCTCTGGGCAGCCTGCTCCAGGGCCCTGTCACCCTCTCAGTAAAGAAGTTTCTCTTCATGTTGAGCTGAAATCTTCTATGTTCCAGCTTGTACCTGTTGTTCCTTGTCCTATCACTGGGCACCACCAAACAGAGCCTGGCATCATCATCCTGACCCCCAGCCCTCAGCTATTGATAGCCATTGATCAGATCCCTCTCAGCCTTCTCTTCTCCACACTAAACAGCCCCAGGGCTCTCAGTCTTTCTTCATAGCAGAGATGTTCAAATCCCACAGTCATTCCCATAGCTCTCCAGCAGGTCTCTGTCTCTCTTGAACTGGGGAGCCCCAAACTGGACACAATGTTCCAGGTGTGGTCTCACCAGGCAGAGCAGAGGAGGAGAACCTCCCTAGCCCTGCTGGACACACTTTGCTTAATGCACCCCAGGATCCCACTGGCTCTCTTGGCCACAAGGACACATTGCTGTCCCATGGAAAACTTGCTGCCCACTAGGACTCCAAGGTCTTTCTCCATGGAGCTGCTTTCCAGCAGGACAACCCCCAGTCTGTGCTTTAGATATTGCTGGAGAACAGATTAACGGGCAGCATGCAGGTGAGACTGTCAGAGGCAGGTGATGAATGACTGTGCTGCAGGAGTGCAGCTCATCAGGAGACTCCCAGCTCCCTGGAGTATGCCATGCCCAGGGCTACAAGGGGTGTATTATTTTACACAGAGCTCTGGAGTGCAGAACCTGCCTCACACTAGACAAAACAGGATGGCTAAAGTGGGAGACCATTCTACTTCTTTCATGATTAGCAGATTAAATGAGCAAGCCAATCATGACATTACCTCATTATTTCATTAGCTGAATTATACACAGAAGAAGTTCCCTGCTGTGAGGCTGCTCCTGCCAGCACAACAAGAGAGTAAACCACAAAGAAATGCTGCTCCTGGTAAATAAAGGATTTGGTACACAAGCCATTTTAATTCTGAGCCTGGAAATGCCATTAGCAGCAGGATCTGAAGGCTGTGTGCCTGTCTGTGTACAGATGCACACACAGACAGACACATTTGGACGCTCAGAATAATCCAACTGATCACTTTCCAGACGGCAACATGTGGCTCCCTTTCTGTGTGTGTCACGCAGCCAAGCAAGGAATCTAGACAGGCTTCCTACCAGGAGGCTTGGGGCTGGGATTTGGTGTAGAAGTGCCTGTGTTTAGAGGGGATTTCTGCAATAGGAAAGTGCCTGCAACTATCTGGAGGCTCATGACATGTTTTGAAGACAGCAGCAAATGAAGCACTGCTATTGAAGTCAGGCAGTGCAGCAGTGGAGCAGGGAGGCACTTGAGTTCCTAGCTGTTGGCTGTGCAGCTACACAGCTATGGAAAGGACTCTGCCTTCTGGCAATCCTCTACCACACTATAATGCAAAGTAGCACAGGACCAGAGAATAGCTGTACAAGACTCTAGAGATCATGTCCTCCAACCTCCCTGCCATGGGCAGGGGCACCTCTCATCTAGATTCAGCTGCTCAGAGAATCAAAGAAGAATCAAAGAAAACATCTGGTTGGAAGAGACCTCCATGATCATCCAGTCCAACCTTCAACCCAACGCTGAAGGATCAACACTAAACCATGTCCCTAAGCACCAGGTCTAAGGCCTGACCTGGCTGTGAGATTCCCTCTTATGTTGCCAGCTGCTTTTGTTTCCAATTCAGCTTTCAACAGAGGTTAGAATAATATGAAAACCAACCCAAACAACAAAACCTGTGGTATATCCCAATGACTTCATATTATCTCAATCATCAGTTATCTCAATATTCAACTCAAATATTATCTCAATCATCAGTTATCTCAATATTCAACTCAAATACTATCTCAATCATCCAATATGATCTCAGTCATCAATTGTCTCCATATTCAATGGCCCCAGTTCTTTTGTATCAGCCTCCAAGATCTTGCTTGTCCTTGCTGAGGCAGGTTTCTGAAGGCAAAAGGGAATGTTTTCATTGGCCTGGGGACTGGAACTGGAGCAGGCAGGCATGGAACCCATTTCACAAGCACATGAACCAGCTGAGCTCCTGAGGCTGCAGAGAATGGATGGACACAGCAGGTGAAACCCTGCCTCTGCATCAGCCAGTGAGAGCTCTGCCAGTGTGCTCAGGGCTAGGACAGGACACTGCTCTCCCCCTCAACTGTTCTGCTGCTCTCCAGTCTTCAGCAGTGAAGGCAGCAGTGAAGGCCTCTCTCTGTACAGTGCACATTCCCCTTTTCTCCTAATATTTCAGCAATTTGTTTCAGCAACACCTCTGGGCCTGACATTTATTAGAGCACAAATCTATGCTAGACACTTGCTAGCTCCTCGGGTCCAGCAGCAGACTCCTGGAGTCAGCTTGACAAATGGGCAGAGCTCAGACTCCAGCCATAAATCACGGCTTGGTCTTGTCAGCTCTCTGGCCTCTGCTGCACAGTGAAATGTCTTTGCAGAGCAGATGGAGCTGCTCTGGGCTGTCTTCTGAACTTCCTGTTGTGTGCATGCTGCTCATCAGAGCCCACTCTGCAGAGAGCACCTCCTGCACAAAGCTGAAACAGGGCCTGGGGTTTTTTTCTCCTAAAGAAAAATGGATGAACATTTTCTGTGCTCACAGAATTCTCTTCTTTTGAAAAGGAAAGAGCTGCATGTGAGTGAAACTTTGAGCCATGCTGAAAGCTGGGCTTGTTTCAGTTAAAAACCACTGAGGCCAAGGGCATGAGATGGAACACATCCAACTGCCAGGCTCTACACTTTGGCCACACCAACCCCAGGCAGTGCTACAGGCTGGGGACAGAGTGGCTGAGAGCAGCCAGGCAGAAAGGGACCTGGGGGGATTGGTTGATAGTAGGCTGAACATGAGCCTGCAGTGTGCCCAGTGTGCCCAAGAAGGCCAAGGGCATCCTGGCCTGCAGCAGAAACAGTGTGGCCAGCAGGGGCAGGGAGGTCATTCTGCCCTGTACTCAGCACTGCTCAGGCCACACCTTGAGTCCTGTGTCCAGTTCTGGGCCCCTCAATTCAAGAAAGATGTTGAGCTGCTGGAAGGTGTCCAGAGAAGGGCAACAAAGCTGGGGAGGGGTCTGGGGGAGGGGTCTGGAGCACAGCCCTATGAGGAGAGGCTGAGGGAGCTGGGGTTGCTTAGCCTGGAGAAGAGGAGGCTCAGGGGAGACCTTCTTGCTCTCTACAACTCCCTGCAGGGAGGTTGTAGCCAGGTGGGGGTTGGTCTCTTCTCCCAGGCACCCAGCACCAGAACAAGAGGACACAGTCTCAAGCTGTGCCAGGGGAGGTTTAGGCTGGAGGTGAGGAAGAAATTCTTCCCAGCAAGAGAGATTGGCCATTGGGATGTGCTGCCCAGGGAAGTGGTGGAGTCACCATCCCTGGAGGTGTTTAGGAAGAGCCTGGCTGAGGCACTTGGTGCCATGGTTGAGTTGATCAGATGGTGTTGGGTGATGGGTTGGACTGGATGATCTCTGAGGTCTTTTCCACCCTGGTTCATTCTGTATTCTATGTTGCTGGAACCCCACCCTGATCCAAGCTTTTAATGGGCTTTAAATCCCATCAGAGATTATTCAGGAACCTTTAAGCCTTTGATGTAGAAAAGGTTTCTTGTGATCTCTAATTCTTGCTCATGAAAAAGATGCTTTTATGATCTGTACTTCTTGCTGATAATACAAAGAAAGCTTTAACGATCTCCCATTGCTGCTCTCATCAGTGCTGTTGCAGCCACTCTCATTAGCCCCTGCATTTATAAAGATAAGCACTGCTTTCTTGCCTCATCATTTTGAGGGCTGACTTGCAGAGTGCTGTCTGAAGTGACCTTGCAAGTTCCAACATGCATCAGTTGTGGGCAAAGCCACCTCCCCTGCTGCCAGAGTGCACTGTGTGCATTGTGCAATCCCCACACACAGCTGCTTGCAATTGGGGCAGCTATGCTTCAGATGGCTCTCTGCAAAGTCTCCTCATTGCAGAGCTCTTAGAAGTTCAAGCTGGGAGGAATCAGTGTTGAAATGCTGTAGATTTGTAGAATCAGCCATTAAAGGAACTTTTAAAGACTTTCATATTTACAACTGCTATGCTTCCTTACAGCAGTTTAAAGGCAGATGTCTAGCTATGACCCCAGACAAAATTCATGGATGGAAAAAAGGGAAGACTTCTGCTGCCTAAAGCTTTCAGCCTAAATGCCAATGGCATCCTGGCCTGCATCAGGAGCAGTGTGGCCAGCAGGAGCAGGGAAGTCATTCTGCCCTGTGCTCAGCACTGGTCAGGCTACACCTTGAGTCCTGTGTCCAGTTCTGGGCTCCTCAGGTTAGGGAAAATGTTGAGATGCTGGAAGGTGTCCAGAGAAGGGCAAGAAAGCTGGGGAGGGGTCTGGAGCACAGCCCTGTGAGGAGAGGCTGAGGGAGCTGGGGTTGCTTAGCCTGGAGAAGAGGAGGCTCAGGGGAGACCTTCTTGCTCTCTCCAACTACCTGAAGGGAGGTTGCAGCCAGGTGGGGGTTGGTCTCTTCTCCCAGGCAAGCAGCACCAGAACAAGGGGACACAGTCTCAAGCTGTGCCAGGGGAGGTTTAGGCTGGAGGTAAGGAAGAAATTCTTCCCAGAGAGATTGGCCACTGGGATGTGCTGCCCAGGGAGGTGGTGGAGTCACCATCCCTGGAGGTGTTTAGGAAGAGACTGGATGAGGCCCTTGGTGCCATGGTTCAGCTGATTAGATGGTGCTGGGTGATAGTTGGACTGGATGATCTCCAAGGTCTCTTCCATCCTGACTGATTCTGTGATTCTGCCTTGGGGTTCTAGCTCTCATGACTTTGATGTATGGAAGGGAGTCATTCCCCCAGGCTCACTCTGTGTGGCACAGGACCATCACAGTTCAAGCAGAGCTGGCCAGATGCTGTGGCACGGTCGTGGCACGAATCCAGGCACATGGCTTTCAGTGGAAGGAATCTGAGCTCCACACCAGCCTGTACAGCAACATGTGCCATGCAGCCCAGCCATGGAGAACCCCAGTGTGCTGGGGCTGTGCCAGGCTTATTCTGCATGCACACCACCAATGCACTGCATAGATACTGCTGTGCAGCTCCTGCCTTGGTAGGACAGAGAAGAGGCTGGCACCAGGCAGTGCTGAAACTCCTTCCCAGCCCAGTGTGTTCTCTTGGTCTACTCCACATCACACTTGTTAAAGTCTTCAATTTGTTAAGTCATTAAGAAAGGAGGAGTCAGTCAGACTCCAAGCATCCAGTCTTAGAGGGAGGCAGAACCACACCACCCTTGCTTAAGGCAGAGCCATGAAGATGGAAGTGGATAGAGTGTGCTTGGCAGACTTTGCAACTGCTCTGCAGCCTAATTAATTTGGTTCACCTCACTTTACAACCACTCTGAACATCTTTTCAGAGTGCATTATAAAGAGGGCTTCCAGCTAGTGCTCAAGTACTATCAATCACCGCTTGAATCCATCTATTCCTGACATGTAACGAGACTAAAAAGCCTTAGCTTCCCTTTTTGTTTGCAAACACAACATGAACAGGAGAATCTATAAGCACTGCCAGGGAATGTGTCCCTATTAAAGTGGATCCTGCTCTGACTGCCTTAAAAATGAAAAGATTCTAATCAAAAACTTGGCATGTGGGCAAACAGCACCAGAGGATATCTGCTAGCCCCAATTCTGCAGCAGGACTGCTGTCATCTGCAGCCCTGAGGTGCACAAGGCTGTAGATCAGCTCTGTCTGTGACCTGTCAGTAACAGACCACAGTGACTCTCTCCAGCCAAGAATAATCTCAGCACAGAGCTGTTCATAGCATCACAGAGTTATAGAATCACAGGGTTGGAAGGGACCTCAAGGATCAGCCAGCTCCAACCCCCTGCCATGGGCAGGGACACCTCACACTGCAGCAGGTTGCTCACAGCCACATCCAGCCTGGCTGCAAACACCTCCAGGGATGAGGCTGCCACCACCTCCCTGGGCAACCTGTGCCAGGCTCTCACCACCCTCATGGGGAACAACTTCTTCCTAACATCCCAGCTGAATCTCCCCATTTCTAGTTTTGCTCCATCCCCCCCAGTCCTATCCCTCCCTGACACCCTCAAAAGTCCCTCCCCAGCTTTCTTGGAGCCCCCTGCACATACTGGAAGGCCACAATGAGGTCTCCTGGGAGCCTTCTCCTCTCCAGACTGCACAACCCCAACTCCCTCAGTCTGTCCTCACAGCAGAGCAGCTCCAGCCCTCTGCTCATCCTCGTGGCCCTTCTCTGGACACCTTCTAGCACCTCCAGATCCTTCCTGGCACAGAGGCTCCAGAACTGGACCCAGAGCTCCAGCTGTGGTCTCAGCAGAGTGGAACAGAGGGGGAGAATCACCTTCCTCACCTGCTGGCTCTGCTTCTCTTGCTGCAGCCCAGGCTCTGCTTGGCTCTCTGGGCTGCAAGCGCTCACTGCTGGCTCCTGTTGAGCTTCTCCTCCCCCAGCACCCCCAAGGCCTTTTCCTCAGGGCTGCTCTCAAGCAGTCCCTGCCCAGCCTGTATCAGTGCTTAGGATTGCCCTGCCCCAGATGCAGAGAGCTCTTGCAACTGACTTTCTAAGCCCTACCTGCATTCTGAGACCTTTCTCAGGCCTCTTTCTCAGGCACCAGGAACCAATGCTCCATTTCTTTGACTGCTTTGTTGTGGAGCAAAAAGTGCACATAAATAAGTCAGCTCTAAACAGACACAGCTTTGAAGAGACTCTTCTCCAAAGTGATCTAGCTGGCAGATACTGAAAGAATGACTGCTTTGGCCATACTAAATGCTAAAGGCACCCTAAAAAAGCCAACCAAGCAGGAATGCACACTTCTGGAAAGGGGTATAAACTACCAGATTGTTATCAGGGAGGAAGAAAGTTATCTGGAAGTGTCATTTATACTGACTTGAGCATGGTTATCAGGAATAAACAACCCAAGATCCGTTGCAGAACAAAGGTATCCTGTTCAGAAGAGCTATGTAAGGAAGATTCTGTGCCCTGGCCACAGAGGGTAGATTCTCAGCTCTTTCCAGCACACTTGAAATAGAAGCCCTGTGTGGTGCTGGTTTGAAAGCCTCTGAAAACCCATTGAAATGAAGGACAGGGAGAGCTGAAGAGGCATCTTAATTAAGCAGATTTGAGAATAATATCCTTCTTCCTCCAGAATTATTCATGGACAAAGCCACCAGGCACTCCTACTTCAGCAAGACTGAAACACTCAGGGCTTGGAGCTCAGCTATAGGACCCTAGGAGCTTAGTTCTGTCAGCTTGGTGCTTGTGGATACTGTGGCAGCTTTAGGCTATGCCTAGGAAAATGTTTCACAGATTGAGTAGAAAGTCATAGAATAAACAGGTTGTCCAGGGAGGTGGTGGCAGCCTCACCCCTGGAGGTGTTTGCAGCCAGGCTGGATGTGGCTGTGAGCAACCTGCTGTAGTATGAGGTGTGCCTGCCCATGGCAGGGGGGTTGGAGCTGGCTGAGCCTTGAGGTCCCTTCCAGCCCTGATAACTCTGTGACTCTATGAAATAAATCCTACCTATGACTAAAATGGTAAGTCACTTACCAGTAGTTGTAAAAGGGAAAATGATGCTAAGGTCTAACTAATCCCACTGGGCTGATATCTAACAGACAGTTGTGCAAACTAAATGCCTTTTGGACTTCTTTGCCCTAGCAGATCCCAGCTGCTGGCTTTTGCTTGGCTGTTGCTGACCTCAGCTGCATTCTTCTTGTGGCTCAGTACTAACAAGCTGCTCTCTGCTCTTTTTTCTTGTCCCATGTACAGGGACCCAGCACCACCTAATCAACTAAACCATGGCACCAAGTGCCTCATCCAGTCTCTTCCTAAACACCTCCAGGGATGGTGACTCCACCACCCCCCTGGGCAGCACATCCCAATGGCCAATCTCTCTTGCTGGGAAGAATTTCTTCCTAACATCCAGCCTGAACCTCCCCTGGCACAGCTTGAGACTGTGTCCTCTTGTTCTGGTGCTGAGTGCCTGGGAGAAGAGACCAACCCTCACCTGGCTACAACCTCCCTTCAGGGAGTTGTAGATAGCAATAAGGTCTCCCCTGAGCCTCCTACCATCCAATCTAAAGCTGCTCTGCTCTAGTTTGAAGCCATTACTCCTCATCCTGTCCCTGCAGGCCTTTGCACACAGTCCCTCTGCAGCCTTCTTGTAGCTCTTCAGATACTGGCAGGCTGCTATTAGGTCTTCCTGGAGCCTTCTCTTGTGCAGGCTGAACAACCCCAGCTCCTTCAGCCTGTCCTTGTAGCAGAGGTGCTCCAACCCAGAATGGAAGAGGCTGGAGGTGGTGGAGCTGTAGATGAAATACATTTCACTAAGTAATGATGCTGTGGTAGAAAGAGAAACCCAAGTGCCATATTTCACTGTTGGGCACTTCAAAGGAAACTCCTCTCCTAGTAATCCTCTGATCTGCTTCCTGTCACAGCTCACCTAAACTATGTTCACAAAGCTCCTGGCTGGAGAACTCACTCAGCATTGAAGGTGCCACAATGCTTTGTTGACATCCCAAGTTCAAGGGCACTGCTATTTCTCTGTAGCCTCTTGTTTATGAAGATGGCTCCTCAAGAGTGAGGTGACACTTGCTTGGAGAGGGAGGAGAGTTTTCTGCTGGAAGCCATGTGATGAGGTTAGACAGTGCCTGGCAGTTAGGTGGCTGCTGCTCTGAGCATGAGGACCAAAGCAGAGCCCAAAGGTGTGCCTTAACCATTGACTGCTGCCTCACTGTGACCTAGGGGGTCCTGGTCTGTCTGAATGCAAAGATGAAAGTTCTCCTCCAGAGTACTTTGCCACCTTGAAGAGTAGAATGCAACCACAGTAACTGCTGCTAGAATTCTGAACAGGGGCTGGACTTTTGGCACCAAACTCCTGCTGGGAAGCTGGCATTCACCATGTGGTGCCTTTGGCTCTGCACCCTCCATCCCCAGGGACTCTGTCAAATGATGCTTCCCTCCCTGGTTTATCATTCCTTTACCTCTCTCTGCTGGCAGCTCACCTGGGTCAGCTGGGACAGCAATGTGCCCTGGGGGCCAAGAGGGCCAATGGGAACCTGGGGGGCATTAAGAGGAGGGTGTCCAGCAGACCCAGGGAGGGTCTCCTCCCCCTCCACTCTGCCCTGGGGAGGCCTGGAGTATTGCATACAGTTCTGGGCTCCCCAGTTCAGGAGGGACAGGGATCTGCTGGAGAGCCCAACACAGGGCTCCAAGGATGCTGAAGGGACTGCAGCACTGCCTGGGGAGGAGAGGCTGAGAGCCCTGGGGCTGTGCAGTCTGCAGAGAAGACTGAGAGGGATCTGATCAATGTCTATCAATAGCTGAGGGCTGGGGGTCAGGAGGGAGGGGACAGGTTCTGCTCAGTTGCACCCTGGAATAGGACAAGGAGCAATGGATGGAAACTCCAGCACAGGAGGTTCCACCTCAACATGAGGAGGAACTTCTTCCCTGTGAGGGTGCCAGAGCCCTGGAGCAGGTTGCCCAGAGAGGTTGTGGAGTCTCCTTCTCTGGAGCCTTTCCAGCCCCATCTGGATGTGTTCTGTGTGACCTGTGCTGGGTTCTATGGCCCTGCCCTGGCAGGGGGGTTGGACTTGATATTTGGAGGTCCCTTCCAACCCCTGACATCCTGTGAGCCTGTGACCTCCATCACCTGCACTTGCCAGAGTCATCTGCAAAACCCTGGGCTAAGTTCAGAGACCAGAGGCTGGATAAAAAGCAGGTGTCAAAAACTGCCTCCACCAACAGATTTATGTCAGTTGGATTATTTTTTCCCTCCTATTAAGATTCCAAAATTGAGATTCCCTTTGGGTTTTTCTTTTGAGAGGGCTACACTTGCATAACCACCTCCCTCACCCTGCATTTGGTGCTGAAATATCAAAGGACATCAAAGTCCTGACCTGGCAGAAATCTCTGGCTAAATCCTAGGGATCCAAGGTTGTTTGAAGCATTCAGCTTTGGGCAGCTGCAGCTTCTCCTGCAGGTGCAGGGGGAACATTTCCTTTAAGTCAGTGCATTCATCTAGCTCCATTCAAAGGCTGCCTCACTCAGAGCTGAGAAACATCTTTGCTTGTTAGCTACAGAGAACCAATTTCCAATTTCCTGATAAAAACCTGAGAGCAAGGGATGAGCTCCAGTCAAGTGAAGCTTTTAAGACACTGAGATCTGTCAGCACTTGTTAACTGGGGGAAAAACCCCACCTTGCATTATTTAGATGTATCAAAATGCCTTTGAATTCAGCTCCAAAGAAGCCTTCTGCACATTTGAAGGCAGCTTTGATTAAAACCAGAAACAGTTTCCAGCCTCAAAATTTGATTCCACATTTCACCTGGAGGGAGGTTGGTAGAACCTATGGGCACAAAATAACCATGGGGGAAAAAATTACAAACAGAGGCTAAGTGATGAAGGGAAATAAATGTGGCTAGAGAGGATGGAACTTCCTGAGGAGCAGAAGAAGTCTAATTATTGTGTGGGAGCAGTATTTGTGGTGCTGCACAACCACCTTGGTACTTAGAAAGCATAAAGGAGGAATAAATGCAGCAAGGACTTCAGCTGGCACAACACAGAAACATGGAATGGCTCAGGCTGGAAGGGCCCTCAGAGAGCAGCTCCTCCAACCTCCCCACCCTGCCCAGGGACACCTCTCAGCCAGACTCAGCTGCTCAAGGCTCATCCAGCCTGGCCTGAAACACCCCCAGGGAGAAGGCAGCCACAACCTCCCTGAGCAGCCTGTTCCACAGCCTCACCACACTTGTACTGAACTTCTTCTTAAGATCCAATCTGAACCTGCTCTGCCTCAGCTTCAAACCATTCCCCCTTGTCCTGTCTCTAGCCACCCTGATGAAAAGTCCCTCTGCAGCCTTCCTGCAGGATCCCTTCAGGCAGCTCTGAGGTGCCCCCAGTCTTCTCTTCTGCAGGCTGAACACCCCCAGCTCCCTCAGCCTGTGCTTACAGCAGAGCTGCTCCAGCCCTTGGAGCATCTTTGTGGCCTCCCCTGGAGTCTCTCCAACAGCTCAGTGTTGCCCTCCTGCTGGGGACACCAGAACTGGAGGCCTCAGCACTGTGGTGCTGCTTTATCATCTCCTATATCCCAGAAACTATGCTCCTGAGGTGAACCATGCTGAGGTGCTACCAAACTCCAAGAAACTGGAATGCCTGCTTTAGGGAAGCACTGCTAACTGCTGCTCCTCTTGCTGTAGCTCTTGGAGGGTTTGTGTGGAAAATGCAATGCTGTCTGTGGAGAGACAAAATGCCATTTGTGTCTAGACCATCTGCATTCCACAAAGCAGAGCCTTCAACAACACCAGATATCTCCCTGAGACAACTCTTGGGGGACCAGGGGAGCTCTCCTCAGCATGACTTCCTGGCAGGAAGAGGGGAGGATGATGTAAGGGAGGTAGATTAGATTAAAACAAATAATGGAGAATGGATAAAGATACATCCAGGGGCCTGAGAGTCCTGTGGGGATGGGTAGGGGAAAGGCAAGTGGGATTTAGCACCCAGACAGCAACACTACCAACTGCTCATTAAGATGCATTTCTGCTGTTAGCAGCACACAAAAACTGCAGACCATGATGGCCCCAGCAATGTGCTGTAGGGTGCTGGAGGAGACCCACCATCTCCAGTCTCCAGGAGAGTTGCTGCTGGTTTGTTCCACTGCCTGTCCAACAGCCATGGGAATGGCTGAGCAGAGGAAGCAGGAGGATGCCCTGGTGAAAGCTATGGAATCTCTGCATTTGGCTGATAAAATGCTAACCATGTGCACCTCAAGCTCATGCAACAAATGGTTGTGCAGGCTGGCCAGCAGCCAGGGTGATGGCAGGAGCCCTCCTCCCTCCCAGCACTGCAAACCAGCTCCCTTGGCCACGCTGCTGCAAGCTGATCAACAAGGTGCACTGTGAAGAGGTCAGGAATGAACCCAAGCTAACAACCACCTGGAAACGATGCTGTAAGGCTTTGTGGATCCATAGGGACTGGGAACTCTCTCTCATGATCTGCAGTGTCTGTAGGGACCTCTCAACTAGACTCAGTTGCTTAAGGCCTCATCCAACCTGGCCTTCAACACCCCAAAGGAAGCAGCAGCCCCAGCCTCCCTGGGCAGCCTATTCCAGACTCACCACCCTCCTCCTGAAGAGCTTCTTCCTCAGCTCCACTCTAACCCTGCTCTCCCTCAGCTTCAAACCATTCCCCCTTGTCCTGTCTCCAGACACCCTCAGGGAAAGTCTCTTTGCAGCCTTCCTGTAGGATCTAAGGTCCCCCCAGATGCTTCTCTTCTCCAGGCTGAACACCCCCAGCTCCCTTGGCTGTCCTCATAGCAGAGGTGCTCCAGCCCTTGGATGACCTTTGTGGCCTCCTCTGGACTCACTCCAACACCTGTGTGTCCTTTTTGTGCTGGGGACAGGAGAACAAGAGGCAGTGCTGGAGGTGGGGTCTCAGCAGAGCAGAGTCCAGGGCTATTTTCTGCAGGTATTCAAGAAAGCTGAGCAAGAATTCTCCATGACTATGCTCACAACAACCAGTAAATCCTCCTGGCTATTTCCTGGTAACCTTGTGCTTTGTTCCTCTCTGCTGCCCTCTACACACGATGGCACTTGCTGATGGTGCAGAATTTGCCTGGGCAAAGAGAGCAACCTGAGCTCAACAAGAGGGAGCAGCGTGACCTGAACTCAGGTGTACACAAATTAGAGCACACCCGGGGAAGCTGCAGGTACTACTTCAGGTGCCAGTCAAAACCCCATCTGCCACAGCTTGCATTCAAGACCATCTGCAGAAGAAGCTCTTCTGTTTCTCATGAAGCATGGAAGGTGTCAGTCATACAAGGGAAGGAGGCATTTACTTCCACTTGCCCTTGGTAGAGAAGAAACAGAAGCAAGACACTTCTTGTGAGGAATGACAATTGATTGTGGGAGGGAAATGATGCAACCAGCAGGGGCTAAGGCTGTGTTTGGAGGAACAGTTTCTTTTCTCCACCTCTTCCCAGGCAAAGTATGCAGACAATGATGACTTGCAGGCCAGCAACACTCCCTTCTCACTCCTGTGCTAACAAGCACCTTCCTCCTTGATAAACTGGGCTGAGGAACAAAGCTGCTATTCATGGGGTGCACCTCTCCACTTTGGTCACCAGCCCTGGCCCCACTCTCCACACAGCTTGGACATGTAAAGTGTGGACCTTGCAGCTCAGCTGCTTCTCTTAGCTGAGTCTGAACTTCAGATGCCCTTGGTGGTGCATGGTACCCCCCCAAGGGCCCTGCAGCTTTATGATAACCCTCCAGAAACCCCAGCCAAGATGCCCTCTGGGAGCACCTGCAAAGTATCAGAGACAATTTCTACCAAAGCTGGGAGCAGCAGGCAGCACTTTGCCCATGGTGGCTGCAAACAGAACCCTAAGGCCTTCCATGGCAATCTTTTCAAAGCAGCTGGGGGGTTGTGCTCAGGAGTTCCTCACAGCAGCCACCACATCAGCTGGAGCAAAAAGCCAGGTAAAAATATCACACAGAACTGATTCTCAGGCACCAGCCCACCCAGGCCCCAGCCCATTCCCAGGGGGAGCAAACACCTCTTGAGAATTTGCCTCCATCAGATGTGCAGCTCAGGTACCTAACACAGACAGCTAAGCACTAGCAGCACCAAGGCAGCCCTGCTGCCTTGACTGTGCCTAACAGCCCTTTGGCAGCAATGTGCTCATGGCCAAGGCCATCCTGGGCTGGATTAGCAGGGCTGTGGTTAGTAGGTTGAGAGAGGTTCTCCTGCCCCTCTACTCTGCCCTGCTGAGGTCACAGCTGGAATACTGTGTCCACTTTGGGGACCCTCAGGTCAAGAAGGACCTCTGAGAACTGCTTGAAAGAATCCAGCACAGAGACACAAAAATGCTGAAGGCAGTGGAAGATCTTCCTCAGGAGGAGAGCCTGAGGGAGCTGAGGGCTCTGTAGCTTGGAGAGGAGGAGCCTGAGGGTGACCTCATTGCTGTTGCTAAAGCTGTGCAGGGGCAGTGCCCAGAGGCTGGAGCCAGGCTCTGCTGGGGAATGCCCAATGCCAGCACAAGGGGCAGGGGTGGAAGCTGAGGCAGAGGAAGTTCTGTGAGGGTGCCAGAGCCCTGGAACAGGCTGCCCAGGGGGGTTGTGGAGTCTCCCTCTCTGGAGATACTCAACACCTGCCTGGATGTGTTCCTGTGTGACCTGCTCCAGGTGCTCCTGCTCTGGCAGGGGGGTTGGACTGGCTGATGTTTTGAGGTCACTTCCACCCCTAACATTCTGTGCTTCTTTCCTCCACATCTGCTATACCTTCATAGGGTATTTGACACACCTTGGGAAAAGACCTTCCCAGCAGAGGCAGGAGCACTGACAGCAGCCATAAGCCAGCATGACTCTTTCTACCCTTCAACAGTAGCTCTGTTTGCACCAAGCCAGACACAAACACAGAGGCTGATTAACCATCCAACGTCTGTAGCACGAACCCTTTCCCTAGCCTGTTTGTCAAGGGACTCATTTAGCAAGGAACAAAGCTGGAGAGCAGACAACAATTTAGCACAATCATATCCATTTCTTCCAGCTCCCTTTTGACAGTCCAAAACCCCTTACCTTCTGCAAATTAAACTGGAACTCCAAAGTCAGGATCGATGCCATTAGCACAGCTGAGTAGCTTTGTCTTGCTGCAAAGCTGAAGTTCAGCATCATGCTGACAAAAAAGGTTTATTAGCATTAAGGCTTTCCCCCCCAAGGTTAATAATTCTGCCCCCAATCCCCCCCAAAGAAGAGCCAAACTAAAAGGTTTGCACTTTCAGATCCACCAGTGAAGCAACTTTGTATTTTACTGTCAGTGTAAGCCCTCAGCTCAGCCTAAAACTTTCTAGCTAACAATGCTTTTCTCCTCTAGGAGCATTCCTCTGGTGCCATCCAGGAAGGCCCTGAGCAGACTTGCTAAAAATTAGCTTCATTAAATGCATTAAAACAGCCCCAAATTTACTTTTCTAAGCCTTCCCAGGGAGCAGGTTGGAGATGATTGCCTTAAAGTCAAGCTTCAAAATCAGGTCTTTGCTTATTCTTTTTCTGCTGCCCATTTTCCATCTGAGTCCATTGGCTGGCTGGAATGTTTTCAACATGAGGCTATTTGCCTTCTCTTTCTTTCACTTGGAATGATATTTGCAAAGCTCCCCTGGATGACTCAGTTCCAAGGCAGTGATGTGAGAGGGTTAAACAGCCCTTTGACTTTGGTTTTCCTTCCAGTCTGGATGAGGGCATCGAGTCCATCAGCAGTAAGTTTGCAGATGACACCAAGCTGGGGGCAGGAGTTGATCTGTTAGAGGGAAGGAGAGCTCTGCAGAGGGACCTTGCCAGGCTGGACAGATGGGCAGAGTGCACGGGCAGGAGATTGAACACATGCAAGTGCCAGGTTCTGCACATTGGCCACAGCAACCCCAGGCAGTGCTACAGGCTGGGGTCAGAGTGACTGAGAGCAGCCAGGCAGAAAGGGAGCTGGTGGTACTGGTGGACAGCAGCTGAACATGAGCCAGCAGTGTGCCCAGGTAGCCAAGAAGGCCAATGGCATCCTGGCCTGACAACATAAGGATGGTGAGAGACTGTTTGCAAAGGCCTGCAGTGACAGGACCAGGGGCAGTGCCTTCAAACTAGAGCAGAGCAGATTTAGATTGGATGTGAGGAACCAGTTCTGCACCATGAGGGTGGTGGAACACTGGAAGAGGTTGCCCAGGGAGATGGGTGTGACTTGACAGGGCTCTGGGCAACCTATCTAGCTGGGGATGTCCCTGCTGACTGCAGAGGGGGTTGGACGAGGTGAGCTCCAGAGGTCCCTTCCAACCCAGACCATTCAACTAGACTCAGCTGCTCAAAGCCTCATCCAGCCTGCCCTTCAACACCCCCAGGGAGGAGGCAGCCACAGCCTCCCTGGGAAGCCTGTTCCAGAGTCTCACCACCCCTGTACTGAAGGCCTTCTTACTAAGATCCAGTCTAACCCTGCTCTCCCTCAGCTTCAAACCATTTCCCCTTGTCCTGTCTCTAGACACCCTTAGGAAAAGTCCCTCTGCAGCCTTCTTGTAGCATCTCTTCAGCTATTGGAAGGTAGCTCTAAGGTACCCCTGAGAGTCTTCCCTAAGCTGAACCACCCCAGCTCCCCCCAGCCTGTCCTACAAAGAAATGGCCCTGATGTCAGCAATTACCATCCTTCAGGAAAACCCTGCACTAAGCAAGCAAAACAACAAATGGGGGGAACCCCCCAGCATGGCAGGAGTTGTTTGGTTACTATGAATAGAAGAGAACATTATTTCTCTGAGCTTAGCTCTGTGTCAAGTTGTTTGGAGGCCTGGAAGCCTGCCAGCTGTCTGGGCACACACACCCCACCACTGAGCATGCTTTTGTTTCACAGAGGTTGTGGACACCCCCCCCAAAGTGATGTAATCCCCAGTGGAAGACTGACAAGCTTTGAGATATTCCAACTGCACAGCTGACAGATGAAACAGCCAGCAACCAGGGGAGCTGTACTGGATATTAGCCTGTGAGAATCCAGCTCCACAAACCTAATGCAGCAGATAAGAGCCTTGCTCTCAGCCAGCCAGGGGCAGGACGTCACAAAGGCTTTTCCAAGGAAGAAATCATCCAAGGAGGACAATTATCTACATGGGTGGAAGGGGAACATCTGCCTGTCATCATTAGGGGCCCAATGATACTGTAGCCAAAAGGGATTCTTTACATTTGCAATGTAATTACATTTCAGGATGCAGCAGAGTAATTGGTATTCCTGCAGGCTGCTTGGAGACAACTTCATCTGCCTAGGGAGGGGGAAAGAAAACAGCAAACCCCAGTGACCTTCATACCAGCTCTGCCTCATAGCATAGGACTTCTGCCTGATGTCCTCATGGCCCCTTTTCCATCTGTGGAGTAGCTGCTCTGTGACTCATCCCAGGTTATCTCCTCCAAACCAGGGAAGAGAGACCAGCAAACAGACTGGAATCAAAGTGATATTAAACCAATCACAGCTGCTCCCAGGAAAAACAAACCTAGCTGCTCCAGACACCACTGCCAGGGAGAGACTGGAAGAGGTTATTTGCACACACAAGACAGCACCTCAAGGCAGAGCCAACACAGGAGTTAGGAATGGGAAGGATGTGCACTGTCAAGTGCAGACAGCCTCACTTACTGCAAATTAAAAGGCATGCTGCACTCATGGGATCATAGAATGGGTTGGGTTGGAAGGGACCTCCAAAGGCCATCTAGTGGGGAGTGAAACATTGGAACAGGCTGCCCAGGGAGGCTGTTGGGACCTCATCCCTGGAGATATTCAAGGTGAGGCTGGACAGAGCTCTGAGCAACCTGATCTAGTTGAGGATGTCCCTACTGAATGCAGAGGGGGTTGGACCTCCAAGGTCCCTTCTAGCTCAGACCATTCTGTGACAGCCTGCAGGTGGGAGCCTGAGGAGACCAAAGGCAGACTTGAGGAGAAAGGGGGACAAAACCCAGGAAGCTTAGCAACGAGCTAAAAGTGGACTGGATCCATGCAGGTGATGCAGAGACAGAGGGAAGAACTGAGGCAGGGAGCTAGGAATGAGGGCAGATGTGAAAACAGATGGACAGAGAGGACTGAGATGGATGGTGAGGGAGAAGAGCTGCAGCATAAAGGGATGAAAGAAGCTAAAGGAATACAGGCAAAAATCTCCAACTGAATCAGTTCTCCACAAACCTCAGAACTCCTTTGCTGTCACATACCTGCATAGCCCAGGTGGCATGCTGACCTGCTGGCCCTGCTATTGCCCTCTCATCACTTCACTAGTGCAAGCTGCAGGCAGCTATGATGTGAGCTTGCCAGCCAAGCAAGGATCACTCTTGACAGGCCAAATGTTGGTTCAGCTTTTGAGGGGTTTGCTTGCTTGCTTCAGCAATCATGTTGAAAGCTCTGAAGGACCAGCAGTGAGTTTGTGAAGGCAAGCACTCAGAAGCTGACCATGGCCAGGATTACAGTTGCTCAGAGTGACCAACATTAAGACACAGATGGAATTGATTAGCCCCTGCTCTTTGTCTCTTCCTCAGTGCACAGGATTTGCAGGAATGTGAGCAGGGTATGGAGCAGACAGCAGAAAGAAGCAGAAGAGGAAAAGATGCTGAAGAAACTGAACAACTGAATTCTCTTTCCCTGACTCTAAATTCTCCTCTGCTGTTAGGCAAAGCTACTGGGTGTGAGCCTCCTGCCAAACTTGGATTTTATGAGGCTCTTCTCTTTTGCAGCCTCTATTCCAATAAACTCCCTTCAAGCTAACCCAGGGGTGCCCCTTCAAGGTCTGTAATTCTCCAATTGCTCAACATTTTAACAGGAGGAAGGCAGAATTCCCTCCTGGAGCCTGCTGGGTACAGACATGCCAACAGCCAGCAATAGCCTGGGAAAGAAGTTGTCATCTAGGTAGCTCTGCTTGGTGAGCAGACAGCAGCTCTTTTCTGTGGCTACAGGCACTCCCCAAAGGCTGCTTTAGAACTCAAACCCCACCTCTCTCTCCCCCTGTTATGGCTTTTTTTAAGTCTTGAGGGCTACCTCAGCTGTGCACAGATCTGCAAAACAAACAGCCACAGCCAGCACCAGAAGCAAAGGCCTGAAGGAGGAGATTTGGATGCAGCAGGAACTTTCCCACATTGCATCCACACATTCCCCACATGACCACAAATCCATGCAAGGCAAATCCATATTTGTGTTGGTTTCTTGTTAAATAAATGTGCCTAATTGGCCATGACTGGCTGCTGCCACCTCTCATCAGGCAGCTGTTGCCACAGCAGTGTTTATTTCAATGAATAAAGAGGGGAATTAGGAGAGAATCAGGCATTTGGTTCGACCCCAGCCTCTGGGATGCAAGATGCTCACTAAAATTGTGCAGGGCACCAACAGCCCTCTGCTTTCTTCCCCCCCTCCCCCAGAGCTCTGATTTAACAGAGCTCACTCCATCTCATTTGACAAACATTACTTTTCCTGCCTGCCAAAAGGATATCCAAGCAAGAAGGGGAGGAGTAGGGGGCAAGAAGCCCTCAGGCTACGATCTGTGAACTTTCCTGCCTTGACAGACCACAGTCCCAGCGTCTGCAGAAGAGAGCAGCAGGGTCACAGCCAAATGTAACTTGACCTGAACTTTAACCACCAGAGGTGACATTTACTCAACTATAAAATGTAAAACTAAACAAGAGCAAAGAGGGAGAAAGGGGCTGGGAGAGCACCTTCTCCATGTTGGTTTCAAATGTAAGGCCACAAGAGATCTGCCTCTCGGCTTTGGAGTAAGGCCCTGAGTGCACATGAGAGAGACTTCATTTCAGTAAGGCAGTGCTTGGAACTTCTGCTGCAAGTGCCAATATTTAGGTGCTATGAGAAACACAAAGAGCTGCTTGCCAAAGGAAGGTGTTTAACTGGGTGTATTAACAAGGGTCTGCTAGCAAGGTTGACAGATCACTGAAAATAATTGATCCTGCTTATCAAAATTGATCCACAGACAGCATCAGAATGCTCTCCTCCATCCCTTAAGCTGCAGCTCAGGACTGCTGCAAGCAGGAGGAGCAGCACTCTATGTTTTTACACTGATTTCTACAGAAGCAGAACCTGACCCTTGTAATACATGTGAAAGAAAGTTATCTTGATTACAGTGAAGGATTGAGCAGAGGACCTCCAGGGCCAAAATCCATGAGCCTCCAAAGCTTGAGGGGAAAATGAGGGCATGAGTGAACTGCATGGGCAAGTGATGGATGTTCAAGCTCTAAACCTCTGAGCCATTTAATAGGTTACAGACATTCTTTTTGACTGTGATTTTTATCTTCCTGGTTTTCATCATCCTGCTGGTGAGATGTAAAGATGACCAAGACTGCAAAGGTTCTGCAAGCCACAAGATGGGTTATGATCAACTACTCAAGAGATTTCTCTGCTTTCATCAATGCAAGAGATCTCTCTGGTTTAACACTGCAGTAAGGCAGAGCTGGCTGACTTCAGACCATGCCTGGGATCAATTGTTTCTTCAGATACTGGCTTTCAAAACCCTGCATCATCATTAAGGCACATGGAGGCTGCTAGCCTGACACAGACTGCCCCCAATTCAAAGGAGGGAATTCAGCCCTGACAAAATCTCCTGGGAAGCACAAGAGAATCACCACCACCACCCTATCTAGAATATACACATCTGAAGCTGACAGGGCACCTCCTTGCCTAGCCTTGTGCCACTGGATCCAGCACATAGCAGGGGATTTACAACAGACACCAACCTGGCAAGAATTCCAACAGAATGCTCAGCGCCTCGGCTGTAGCCAGGAGGGGGTTGGGCTCTTCTCCCAGGCACCCAGCACCAGAACAAGAGGACACAGTCTCAAGCTGTGCCAGGGGAGGTTTAGACTGGATGTTAGGAAGAAATTCTTCATAGAGAGAGTGATTTGCAGCCAGGCAGAAAGGGACCTGGGGGTACTGGTTGATAGTAGGCTGAATGTGGGCCAGCAGTGTGCCCAGGGGGCCAAGAAGGCAAACAACATCCTGGCCTGCATTAGGAACAGTGTGGCCAGCAGGAGCAGGGAGGTCATTCTGCCCTGTGCTTAGCACTGCTTAGGCCACACCTTGAGTCCTGTGTCCAGTTCTGGGCTCCTCAGTTTAGGAAAGATGTTGAGATGCTGGAAGGTGTCCAGAGAAGGGCAACAAAGCTGGGGAGGGGTCTGGAGCACAGCCCTGGGAGGAGAGGCTGAGGGAGCTGGGGTTGCTTAGCCTGGAGAAGAGGAGGCTCAGGGGAGGCCTTCTTGCTCTCTACAACTCCCTGAAGGGAGGTTGTAGCCAGGTGGGGGTTGGTCTCTTCTCCCAGGCACCCAGCACCAGAACAAGAGGACACAGTCTCAAGCTGTGCCAGGGGAGGTTTAGGCTGGATGTTAGGAAGAAATTCTTCCCAGCAAGAGAGATTGGCCACTGGGATGTGCTGCCCAGGGAGGTGGTGGAGTCACCATCCCTGGAGGTGTTTAGGAAGAGCCTGGCTGAGGCACTTGGTGCCATGGTTTAGTTGATTAGGTGGTGTTGGGTGATAGGTTGGGCATGATGAGCTTGAAGGTCTCTTCCAACCTGGTCTATTCTATTCTATTCTAAAGGAATTCAGATGTGAGGAGGCAACATTTGCAGTCTCCAGCAAACACCTTAGCATTCCTTTGTGCCTGTGGGCAAGAGGAAAAACAACCACCCCCCCAAAAATCTTACAATTGGTTTTCTGTCCTCTGGGTGGTGATTAGAAATGAGGATTTGTTTTCCTATTTGCTTTTAGGTGGTTTTTTTCCCCTTTATTTTGATAGCTATGTAATACTTCACCATTTTTTGGTTGGCTAGGCTGGGTGTGCTCTGCAAAACAGCAAGGATTTACTCATCATTTTACAGTATGCCAACACTTGAAGGTCTTGCAAGGAAGTGACTCACATGGAAAAAAGGGAAAAAAAAAGGGGGATTGGAGCCTGCCACAGACACAGAAAAACACCTTCTGAAAAGCTGCCTCATTCTGAAGCAGCTTCTGCTTCCATTTTGAGTTTAAAGGAAAAGAAAGGGGGAGAAAAAAAAAAGTGATGTTTGATGGCAGAAGCATCTTCAAAATGCTGTTGAATTTGCATGCTGGAAAAGAACACAAACAATGCATGAAAACTGCACCCTATCAGTTTCCTGTTGCAGTTGGCAGGGGGACAGCAGCCTGCAGAGCTCCAGGCATATGTCTCATGTTATAAAAGGGTGAGGGGGGGAAGAGAAAAAGACTTCATGTTATAAACACTTCAATGAAAATGATTATCCAGTCTGGAGCCAAGGGAGACCAGGTGCTGGAGACTAAAGAAATAAATAGATGGAAGTGTTTTAAAGAGAAAATTAAAACTCCCCAACACCCTTGGGCTTCTCCACTGGGACTGGCTCCTGCCACACATCTGAAGCAGGAAATCCAAGCAAGGCATCACAGAACCCTAGGATGGCTCAGGTTGGAAGGGACCTCAGAGATCACCTTCTCCAACCTCCCCATCATGGGCAGGGACAGCTCTCAGCTAGACTCAGCTGCAGGGCCTCATCCAGCCTGGCCTTCAACAGCCCCCAGAGGAGGCAGCCACAGCCTCCCTGGGCAGCCTGTTCCAAAGGAACACCACCCTTCAACTTATTCCTGAGATCCAGTTCAAATTCACCCTCCCTCAGCTTCAACCCATTCCCCCTTGGCCTGTCTCTACACACCTTAATGAAAAGTCCCTCTGCAGCCTTCCTGCAGGATCCCTTCAGGTGTCAGAAGGCAGCTCTAAGGTCCCCCAGAGCCTTCTCTTCTGCAGGCTGCACACCCCCAGCTCCCTCAGCCTGTGCTCACAGCAGAGCTGCTCCAGCCCTTGGATCTTCTTTGTGGCCCTCTAGCTCTGTAGAGAGCAGCCTGATTTCTTCACCTTTAGCACCACAGCATGATGACATGCCCTGTAATTTTAAGGCCTACCAAAAAGGTGCATATGCAAATTCAGACACACGTGAACCCAGACCAGTGCTGCAATGTGAGCCCCAAACAACTCACTAGAAAACTCTCCATGTTTTCCAGAGAGAAACAGCCCAGGAATCCAACCAGCCAGTGACAGAGAGCCTGAAGTCAACGACTGCTGATTTGCTTTGCCAGCCTCTGCTCCTTGGTGTCAAGTGACAGGACCAGAGGAAATGGTTTCAAGCTGCACCAGAGGAGGTTCAGGCTGGGTATTAGGAAATATTTCTTCACTGAAATATTTCTTCACATTGGAATGGTCTGCCCAGGGCAGTGGTGGAGAGACCATCCATGGATGGAGGTGTTCAAGCAGTGGGGACCTGGCACTTAGGAACCTGGTTTAGTGCTGATTCTTCAGTGCTGGGCTGAGGGTTGGAGTGGATGAGCTTGGAGGTCTCCCCCAACCAGATGTACTCTGTGATTGTGTGAGTCTGTCTCCCTCTTGACATCCATAGATTGTGGTGAACAGAAATAGGTAAAAGCCCTTGGGAGGGTCTCAGCAGAAAGGGACTGGGGTCTTGGAGAGCTCAGGGGTCCTAAGGAGGACTGACAAAGATAAGGACATGTCCTCTGCACCTGCAGAGCCTGCCAAAGCAGAGCAGGTCTTTGCTTTGGTGCATCTCCCCCTTGTTTTGCAGAGAGGTCACAACAAGCCCCATGAATCCTCCTGACTGTTGTGTAAATCATGTGAATACCTTGGGACATGCAAGTGATCTTTTCCCCTCAAGAGCTCTGCTGCCACGAAGGACTGCAGTACTGCACCTGTGGCAGCCTTTCAGGGTTAAGTCACCCCCAGGAGCTCCTTATGCAGCACCTCTTGCATGGGCAGGCAGCAGCTTGGCTCACATCCTCCCTGTGCTCCTGGATCCCTCTCAGATCCACCCTCCTCTGGGACTGCTGGACCACAAATACATTCCACTGGATCATGTCCAAGAGGCATTGAGAGAAGAACACAGATAGCAGGAGGTCAGCTTGCACACAGCCTCTGCCAGCCAGAGGGGTGACTCAGGGGAGGTCTCTAAAATCAGCTGAAGCAACAGGAAAAGAAAACCTCCTGAACATCTAACTCCTGTTCCAGAACTGGGGAGAAAATGCTCTGGGTTTCCTCTGGCTGTGGCAGGAAAGTCTGCACCGTGGCAGGATGAAGCTCTTCAGCTCTATCAACAGAGACTACATTTTGTCATCCAAAGCAAAAGGGAAAGCTCACTCCAGCTGTGCCTTGTCTGCACACCAGCCTGGGAAGGCTCTGCAGGGCAAGGACCACCTCCTGAATGCTAAGGGAGACACAGAGCATGGGAGAAAGAAACACTGCCATGATCTGAGCCCAGCTCTTGTTTTACCATTTGACTGGAGCCAGCCTATAAGGATCTTTTCCATCCTTACAATGCAGCCATGATCACAGAATCCCCAGGGCTGGAAGAGACCTCAAAGATCATCAAGTCCAACCCATCACCACAGACCTCATGACTAAACCATGGCACCAAGTGCCACATCCAATCCCCTCTTGAACACCTCCAGGGATGGGGACTCCACCACCTCCCTGGGCAGCACATTGCAGTGGTCAATCTCTCTTCTGGGAAGAACTTTCTCCTCACCTCCAGCCTAAACCTCTCCTGGCACAGCTTGAGACTGTGTCCTCTTGTTCTGGTGCTGCTTGCCTGGGAGAAGAGACCAACCCCCACCTGGCTACAACCTCCCTTCAGGGAGTTGTAAGCAGCAAGAAGGTCTCCCCTGAGCCTCCTCTTCTCCAGGCTAAGCAACCCCAGCTCCCTCAGCCTCTCCTCACAGGGCTGTGCTCAAGTCCTCTCCCCAGCCTCATTGCCCTTCTCTGGACACAATGATGAGCTCCTGCCACATCTATGCTGGAGAAGGTGCAACTGCTTCCTCCAGCCCTACCAGCTGAGAGCTCTCAGTGGGAGAAGGTTCAACAGCTTCCTCCAGCCCTACCAGCTGAGAGCTCTCAGACGTGGGCAGCGTAACTGCCTGCCCTGCTGGCCTCCAGAGCAGACCATGAAAGGCAGATCTGCTCTACAAAGCTCCCACAGAGAGCTGCAGCTGAAAAAATAGATCTGTGATTGCTTTGCTGCTCTATTAGCATTACTACTGCATACATTAGTAGCTGCACACAGCTCTAGGAGGATGTTTACAAACCTACAGCAGCAGATAGGAGGAATACAATAGTTTGGGGGTTGTTTTCTTTCACCAGCTGCCAGAAAGACCCACCCCAAGTGCCCCCCAACCTGGCATGCTGTTGAAAAGCCTCATTTTCCATGATGTTTTGGTCTGTTCTGCTTTCCCTCCAATTGGTAACATTCTGCTGGAAGGAGTGATGGAGAACATATGTCTGTGGTCAATCACACCCAGGAGAACTCTTGGAACTGTTACACTCAGCTTTATGACCCAAAGGCATTCAGTCAGTCTCCCAAAGCCTGGATTATTGAACAGCTCCAGCAAACACAGCACCACGAAAAGGGAGCTATTTTTTCCTGTTATTATGCATGCAAAGAAAATAATTGCATCCTGGGTCTTCAGTCCCATGAATGGGGGGGAGCAACATGCTGCATTTGCATCTTCATCAACATCTGCTGGCTTCTCTTCAGTGCTTCAGGGGAAGAAGGTGGCAGAGAAATGCAGAATGTCATGGCACAAATAGTTTGCAAAACATCTGGGCAGGCAGCAATAAGGTTGAGCAGCCTAACACTCAGCAGCCTGGGAATGCTGAGTGCCTGCACTTCTGTCATAGTATCAGCTAGCTCTGCACCTTAACATGTTCTGCAGGGGGCTGTAATCACCTAGGCTACATCATCATGTTCTGCAGGGGGCTGTAATCACCTAGGCTACATCATCATTACATCCCTGGAGGTGTTTAAGAAGAGCCTGGCTGAGGCCCTTGGTGCCATGGTTTAGTTGATGAGATGGTGTTGGGTGATAGGTTGGACTGGTTGATCTCAAAGGTCTTTTCCAACCTGGTTAATTCTATTCTAAGGGAAATCTAGTGTGGCCAGCTTTCAGGCAACTTTTTCGTAAGCTCCAGTCTAACCCTTCTCTCCCTCAGCTTCAAATCATTGCCCCTTGTCCTGTTGCTAGACACCCTGATGAAAAGCTCCTCTGCAGCCTTCCTGTAGGATCCTTTCAGCTATTGGAAGGTAGCCTGAAGGTCCCCCCCAGGGAAGAGAAGGCTCTGGGGAGACCTAATAGCAGCATTCCAATACCTGAAGAGGGCTACAAGAAGGATGCAGAGGGACTTCTATAGGCTGAACAACCCCAGCTCCCCCAGCTTATCCTCATGAAGCTGCTGACTGTGCATAGCAGGTATGCTACACAGCTATGGAAAATCATCTTCCTTCTGGCAATCTTCTACTACACTGTAATTCAAAGTACCACAGAATGGCTTTAAAGGACCTCAGAGTTCATCTCCTCCAACCTCCCCACCATGGGCAGGGACACCTCTCAACTAGACTCAACTGCTCAAGGCCTCATCCAGCCTGGCCTTAACACCCCCAGGGAGGAGGCAGCCACAACCTCCCTGAGCAACCTATTCCAGCATCTCACCACTCTCACACTGAAAAGCAGCTTCCTAAGCTCCAGTCTAAACCTGCTCTCCCTCAGCTTCAAACCATTCCCCCTTGTCCTGTCTCTAGACACCCTGATGAGAAGTCCCTCTGCAGCCTTCCTGTAGGATCCCTTCAGCTACTGGAAGGCAGCTCTAAGGTCCCCCCAGAGTCTTCTCTTCTCCAGGCTGAACACCCTCAGCTCCCTCAGCCTGTCCTCAGAGCAGAGGTGCACCAGCCCTTGGATCACCTTTGTGGCCCTCTGTGTAATAAGGCAGACAGAATTTTTATGTCATAAACTAAAGAGTCTCTGCAGTAAAATATTCATTCACCTGTCCCTGTGTCCAGAAGCTGAGAGCAACCACTCAGATCCTCACACTTACTCAGCAATCATGCAGACTGCAAATGGATCTCATAAAAGCCATGGAGTTACTGAGAGGTTATGGGACACAAAGCAAGCACAGCATCTGTTTTGATCTCCATCTGTGCTTGCAACTACATAACCCCAGAGCCACAAGGGAAGCATCTATGTACACAGGAACTCAACTCCACTTTGGTACTCCAATGAAGCTTTAGAGACTCCAAACCTCCCCATAACAAAGAGAAGCTGAGAAAATTGTGATTCAAAGCACTGCCAATCACAGGAGAAAAGACAAATAATGAAAAGAGAGGTTTAGAAATGATTGCATCATGGCAAGTAGAGGACACCACTGGTGTTGTGAGGCAGGCTCCAAACAGTGCAGTGCACACTGGAAAGGAGGAGAGAAAACCCCAACAAGGAGCCTCCAGCAGTGCAGGCACTGTGGCCAGGGGGATTAAAGCAAGAGCACAGTGCAGACATGGCTGACCATGCCCATTCCTACCCTGAGAGCCTTTTAACCATGGCAGCATTTTACACCCAAAGCCACAACAGAGCAGTCAGACCACAGCTGCATTTGGAAGTGACCCTGAGGAACAGCACCAGGATAACCAACAGCAGCATTGTTCCACCTCCTTTGAGACTCCCCATGCAGGCCCATTCTTGGCAAAGGCTCCTCATAACATCTTGATTTATGTTCCTATGCTCCCTACCTCAGAGATGACCTGGTCAATGACCTGCTCCCTAGCAGTAAAGAATGAGCAAACTGAGAGCAGGAAGTGAGATCCCTTCTGCCATTCAGACATGTCACCCTGGAGCCATTGCTCCTTCCTCTTAATTAATGTTCCCAGCAATTATTTTATCCCAAAGCATGGCACCAGCAGCAAGAGGTTAGGGCTTCCCTAGTCCAGGAGTGCTCATCTAAAAAAAGGGCTTAGTGTGCTCTTTTGAAGGGCTAATGTTCATGTTGCTTCAGCAAAAAAACCAGCTCAGTGTTGCTTTTAGACACATTGCTCCTTTTATGCCACAGAGGCCAGCTCCTGGTGTTCACAAAACAACTGTGGTTCACTGAGCCTCTTCCCAGAATTCCTTTGGAGTTCTCAGGCTCCACTTTGCACTGATCAATGAAGGAAACTGTGGAAGAGATTACCTTATGAAAACACAGCAGCTTAGCCAACCTCTAACAAAAAGGGCAACTGGTGGAGCTTTTGTCAGCCTCAGCACTCTTCAAGGCCAGCCTGTCAGCATTTGGCACTCATTTGCACATGGGAGATGGAACAAATCTGCAGGAAATCCTTCTGCTTACTCAGGTACCCTCTGCACCACAGAGCCAAGCCACTTTCAGATGTTTCTCCCAGCTCCTGCATTCCCAACCATCCAGTTTCTCACCACCCAAGCAGAATCCTACCTGCTATTTTCTGCAGCAGAGGAGAGGGCTCCGGCTCATCACAAACGGCCTTGGCTAGGGCCTTTTTCACCTCTTCTTCAGCTGCATCCAGCTCTTTCCCGCTTTTCAGCTCTCCAACCACAGAGTACATGTATACCAGCAGGACAAGGAAGTCCTCACAGCTATAATCATCTTTTCTCCTCTCCTTGTAAGGCTTGATCATTGGCAGCAGCTGCTTTAGAACACTGGGCATCTCTGACTCCCCGAGGGTCTGGAAAAGAGAAGGCAGAGGAGTGTCTCAGGTTGTGCTATCACCACCAGTGATGATTCCTCCTCACAGCACTGCTCCTTTAACAAAGCACTGTTCACTACTTGCATTCTCATTTCTCAGAGTAAGGGCCTGTGACAGACAGCAAGCACCTCCCTTTGCTACAAGTTCCTTCCTAAGCCCTCATGATGCACGGAGAAGCCTGCTGATCAGAGCTCCATGTCCCAGGCTGATGAGAGGCTGGGAACATCAGGCTCTGCTGTGTGGAGAGAAGTCAGACAAAGCACAGGGTTAAATGCCTCGTAGCATGGTTTGAGTTGGAAGGGACCTCCAAAGCTCACCCACTCCAAACCCCTGCAGCAAGCAGGGACATCCTCCACTAGATCACACTGCTCACAGCCTTATTGAGCCTGACCTTGGATATCTCCAGGGATGGAGCCTCAATGATGTCCCTGGGCAACCTCTGCTGCAGTGTTACCCTCATGGTAAAGAGCTTGCTCCTAACGTTCCCCTAAATGCTGTTCCTCCTCCTTGGGCCTGGCTTTGCAATTGGGCAGGGCATTCAAAGCCCAGCTCAAACTGACTTCAGCTGCTATTGTGAGCACTCAGCACACCTGCCTGTATGCTCTGGGGCCAGAAACCCAGACAGTCAGAAAGAGAAGAACCCACTTGTGAAGCAGGTGGCTGAAGTGACCTGCATGGTTTCCCAGAAGAGCTCCATGATAGCAGCAATGTGCCCTGACCTTGTCCCTCTGCCTTCTTCCCAGCACACTCACAGGCTTCTCAAGCCATGTAACATGGGACATCCACACTGGAAAAGCCTCCTGTGCTAGGCAGGTCAGGCTCACTCCCACATCACATCCATGCTGCAGGGTGAGTAAGGCAAAGGCCATGTGGAAGCAGGGAGAGCTGCCAGGCTGAATGATCATAATGTGTGTATGAGGAAGGCAAAAGGGGGAAACTGGGAGCATGCTGGGATGCCCTAGGTGCTCAGGAGCTGAAACTGCACTCAGTTCCACCACCCAGGGAGGTGGTGGAAGCCTCATCCCTGGAGGTGTTTGCAGCCAGGCTGGATGTGGCTGTGAGCAAGCTGCTGTAGTGTGAGGTGTCCCTGCCCATGGCAGGGGGGTTGGGACTGGCTGAGCCTTGAGCTCCCTTACAACCCTGATAGTTCTGTGATTCTGTGATTGTTCTCATCTCCGTGGGAGAGTGCCCATACAGCTTCACTGTGGTGGCAAAAAGGAGACTTCAGACATGAATCCCCTGAAGTGCCATGCTGACATCCACATCATCTAACACCAAGGCTGGCATTTACACCCACCACATGGTTCACTGCCACTCAGGATGGCAGTGTGACAACTGTACTGGCAGACTGCCACCCTCCCTGTGCACACCCCCCCATGGATGAAATCTCCACACTCTGTTGAGCAGTTTGCAGCTCAGCAGTGGGGTCAGGTGAGAAGCAGGGCAGTGCAAGGCAAGCAGGAGCACATACTGCTCAGGGAGGGGCAGGTGGGAGGAGGGAAGAGCAGCCTTCCTCTCTCAATGGATCACTCAGACCCAGGCAGGAGGTTTCTTGCAGCATCAGCACACAGCTCCCAGTGAAAACCTGTTGGTCAACTGAGAACAGAATGTTGACTGCATTATAACCCTGGGCTGCTACTCTTGGTTGTTACTACAACAGCTTTAAACATACTAATCATAGCAGAGGCTCCAGAGCCAACAGGACACTCCTTAAATAGACTCCTGTGGTGGTTTTAGGCACAAGACATACAAGCAAACAGACCATAAAGATTGCTGCAATTAGAGAACAGGTTTATCACTGCTTTTCGCTGCACTCATTTAGTCCTGAGCTCTTTTGACACCTGAGCAGTTTATTTCTGAAGCCTGGGTGGAGCTTTCAGTCTAACTTCAGTAAGGTGGACTTGAGTTTCATAGAGCAGGGGTAGGATTAACCAGGTTGGAAAAGACCTTGGAGATCATCCAGTCCAACCTATCACCCAACACCATCTAGCCAACTAAACCATGGCACTAAGGGCCTCATCCAGGCTCTTTTGAGACACCTCCAGTGATGGTGACTCCACCACCTCCCTGGGCAGCACATCCCAATGGCCAATCTCTCTTTCTATGAAGAACTTCTTCCTAACATCCAGCCTGAACCTCCCCTGGCAGAGCTTGAGGCTGTGTCCTCTTGTTCTGTTGGTGGTTGCCTGGGAGAAGAGCCCAACCCCCACCTGGCTACATCTCCTGGTGCACTCCATACAGCACTTCAGGAGGGTCCAGAATTGGGTTTTGCTTTAGTTGGTCTCTGGCAATTTCATCAAACACTAAGCAGCAGTCTGTGAACTCTTGATTTGTATACCTACACCACTCCACTACAGATCTTGCCCATAAAGAAAGCACAGATTACTCAAGGTATCAAGAAGGGTTGTGAGGGTTTTGTGCAGCAGTCTGGTCCCCACCCTGCTCCTGACACAAGTTCTGCCACAGGCCCATCATCCAAGGGCCCTTAATGTGGTCAGATGTTTTGTTTCTACTTGAATACATACCTTAGAGAAGAATTTTCCAACGGCCCACATGCTAAAACAATGAGTGCAACTGTGGACTTGAAGCAGTAAATTACAAAGCTCCTGTGGGTCTGAAGCATGTGGGAGCCCAAATGGAGTTGGCACCCTGTGTGTGTTTGGGCAGGGAGCACTAAATCACACCCTCAACGAGTCCAGGCACTGCTCTGCTTGGGAAGCACATCCATGGTGGTTGGCACTGCTGTGGCATATGCTGGCAGCTGGGCCACCCTCAAGACAGGGCTCTCAGTGCCCAGAGTTTAACTCATCCCTGCCTCACTTCAGTATCTTCCTGAAAAGGGACACAAACAAGTTCTCATCTCTACAGCAGCACAGTGAATGCCAGATCACATGGACCCTAAAATGGACAGAGAGGCACAAATCCAGGCTGGGTGCAGAGTGCCTTGGGAGTAGCTCTGAAGACAGAGACTTGGGGATGTTGGCTGCTGAGAAGCTCAGCATGAGCCAGCAGTGCCCTCATGCAGCCCAGCAGGCAGCTGTGTGCTGGGCTGCAGCCAGAGGAGTGAGGGCAGCAGGGCAAGAGAGGGGATTCTGCCCCTTGACTCTGCTCTGCTGAGACCTCACCTCCAATCCTGCCTCCAGTTCTGGTGTCCCCAGCATGAGAAGGACACAGAGCTATTGGGAGTGAGTCTGGAAGAGGCCACAAAGATGATGCAAGGGCTGGAGCACCTCTGCTATGAGGATAAGCTGAGGGAGCTGGGGGAGTTCAGCCTGGAGAAGAGAAGATTCTGGGGGGACCTTAGAGCTGCCTTCCAATACCTGCAGACTGCAGAGGGACTTTTCATCAGGGAGAATGGTTTGAAGCTGAGGGAGAGCAGGGTTAGACTGGAGCTGAGGAAGAAGTTTAGTACAAGGGTGGTGAGACTCTGGAATAGGCTGCCCAGGGAGGCTGTGGCTGCCTCCTCCTGGGGCTGTTGAAGGCCAGGCTGGATAAGACCTTGAGCAGCTGAGTCTAGTTGAGAGGTGTCCCTGCCTGTGGTGGGGAGGTTGGAGTAGGTGATCTCTGAGGTCCCTTCCAACCTGGGCCATTCTATTCCACTCACCCCTCCCAACACACAAACTCTTTTCTCTGCTCCATCTCTTGATATTTCATAGCATGGTCCTGGAGCATGAAAAATGAGGCCTTGAAAAAGCTCTGCTTTGCATGCAGAGCTTTTCCATGCTCGTGGAGCCCAGAGGATGCAGAGAGTGAGATAAAACAGCAGGGGCAACAGGTCCTGCTGGAGGACAGCAGCTCCTCGTGGCACACGTGTGCAGCATCTCTGGCAAAGTTTCAAACACACATGACAGACAAAATAACCCCACCTTGGCCTACCCTTGCAGGATGATTTACTGCAGGGCAGGCTAAAACTCCACAACTTAAAGCAACAATTGCCACCTCTTATCTTCAAAGTGAAAATGAGAGAGAGGGGAAAAAAAAGCAACACGAAAGAGCTCTACTAACCCGTTAACTTCACAACACATGGAGGGTCCTTCTGGGCTATGAACTGCTCTGGAATGTTTTCCCCTTATCTCTTGGGAAATGGCACCAGAGAGGACTTCAAATGGAGCTGCCAAGCTTCAGAGGCTATTCTGTCCAAGCAGGCCAGTTGGGCTGCAGCGTGCCTGGAAAAACAACTCGGGGCTCGCAGCCCCACTGCAGAGCACTGCTCCACGGGGAGCTGGGAAATTTGCCTCCAACCAAATCCACTGGCAGCCTGTCATTATCTGGCCACCTCTGATGATTTAGGGGCTCCCTGCCCCGCCTAACAATCAATCAATTAGCCTGATTGAACGAGCCTAGAAGACGAGGTTTAAAAATGTAACTACAGATGACCCAAATTTCCTGCTGGTGATGTTGGCCCGGGGTGAGCTCCATTTGTCTGTGCTCCTGGGAGCCAACAAAAACAACAAAACCAGGTCAAGCCTCAGCTTTCCACAGGCTGCACAAAACCATCAATGCTGCTGAAGGCACAGCCAGTTAAGGCCCCAGCTCTGACACCTTCTCACTCAGGCGCTCCGAGTGGGCATTTCCACGCCAGCGTCATGTGCCCTTCAGAACGCAGGGCAGAGTTTCTGCTAGGTTCTTGTTGTTGTTTTCCATCTCCTTCCTCCACCCTCTTTAGTTAGCTGTTTTCCTAACTTGAGCTGTGCAGTAATTTACTGTCCCTCAGGGCAGGGGAACTGACGTCAGTTTGCCGGGGTTTGCAAAGGGCAGATGGGAGGACAGTGCAGCAAGCACAACTGTAACTCAGCCTCCGAACACCCAGCCGGAGAGTGTGCTGCAAAAGGGACCTTCCCAATGGGATTTAAAGGGTCTCCAGGAACATAGAGGAAGTGCAGCAAAAAAAACCCCAAACCAACAAAATGATGTTTTGCATTGCTGTGAAAGTCTTTACTCTCTGTATACACTAAATCTGGAAGGATCTAAAGCCACGTGGATCGCGAGCCGGCTTTTACACAACAGAAACCGGAGTGGGCTGGGGAGGAGGAGGGGAGGAGGGTCAGAGAGTGCTCCAATTCACACCTGGCCCTGACAAAACTGAGAAGAGAACTGAGCCCTCTAATCCCCCTGCTCCCAGCCCACTGTCCTCAACACATCATTAAAAATATTAGAGCAAAAATCAACTTCAAGCAAGGGGAATTTGTTTTCTTTTAAAATGCAGGAGGAAGGAGGAGAGAAATCTTAAGAGACTACTTCACTGTGTAAATATTCTAGCAGCTTTGCATTTGGGAAGCAAAGCCACGTTTTAACTCCTTCCAAACACGATTCTTTCCTTCCAAACACATTTCTTTCCTTCAAAACACGTTCTAATTCCTTTAAAACAAGTTTCCTTCCTTCCAAACATGTTGAATTCCTTCAGAGGTGGCAGGAGTTAACACAACTTTTTGGGATGGGAACCACCCAGCTTTGCCTCAGTGAGGGATTTGACTGGGGGAAAACAAAACTAGAAAGGAACCTCTCCAGCCAGCTGCAGGTAAAAGCAGCAGAAGGAGCAGTGGCACCTCACAACTCACAGAATACAGAATAACCAGGTTGGAAAAGAGCTCTGAGGTCATCAAGTCCAAGCTATCACCCAACACCATCTGATCAACTAAACCATGGCACCAAGGGACTCATCCAGGTTCCTATTAAACACCTCCAGGGATGGTGACTCCACCACCTCCCTGGGCAGCACATCCCAATGGCCAATCTCTCTTGCTGGGAAGAATTTCTTCCTCACCTCCAGCCTGAACCTCCCCTGGCACAGCTTGAGACTGTGTCCTCTTGTTCTGGTGCTGGCTGCCTGGCAGAAGAGACCAACCCCTACCTGGCTACAACCTCCCTGCAGGGAGTTGGAGAGAGCAAGAAGGTCTCCCCTGAGCCTCCTCTTCTCCAGGCTAAGCAACCCCAGCTCCCTCAGCCTCTCCTCCCAGGGCTGTGCTCCAGACCCCTCCCCAGCTTTGTTGCCCTTCTCTGGACACCTTCCAGCATCTTAACATCTTTCCTAAACTGAGGAGCCCAGAACTGGACACAGGACTCAAGGTGTGGCCTAAGCAGTGCTGAGCACAGGGCACAAGGACTTCCCTGCTCCTGCTGGCCACACTGTTCCTGATGCAGGCCAGGATGCCATTGGCCCTCTTGGCCACCTGGGCACACTGCAGGCTCATGTTCAGCCTACTATCAACCAGTACCCCCAGGTCCCTCTCTGCCTGGCTGCTCTCAGCCACTCTGACCCCAGCCTGTAGCACTGCCTGGGGTTGTTGTGGCCAATGTGTAGAACCTGGCACTTGGATGTGTTCCATCTCATGCCCTTGGGTCCTTTGGGTCATTTGCTGCCCCACATTCCTGGAGCACCCTGCTCTAGAAATGCTGCTTTTATTGATAATATGGGGGGGTTAACATTAAATAAATACTATGAGAGTAATCCAAAGCTATTTCTACTGGCAAGTCATTAACCTGCTGAAAGAAAACCCAGTTAAGTTTTTCTAACTCTGGTTGATAAGGAGTTAAAATATGTCAAGTGTGGTGTGAGGGTAGGCTGAGGGAGCTGGGGGTGTTCACTCTGGAGAAGAAAAGACTCCGGGGTGGGGGTGGGGAACTACACCTTAGAGCTACCTTGGAATACCTGAAGGGATCCTACAGGAAGGCTGCAGAGGGACTTTTCACCAGGGTGTCTAGAGACAGGACAAGGGGGAATGGTTTGAAGCTGAGGCAGAGTAGGTTTAAAATGGATCTTAGATCTTGGATCTTAGGAAGAAGCTGTTCAGTAGGAGGGTGGTGAGACTCTGGCACAGGCTGCCCAGGGAGGCTGTGGTGTTGAAGGGCAGGTTGGATGAAGCCTTGAGCAGCTGAGTCTAGTTGAGAGGTGTCCCTGTCCACGTGGGGAGGTTGGAGTGGATGATCTCTGAGGTCCCTTCCAACCTAAGCCATGCTGGGATTCTGTGATTAGGAAACTCCTCAACCTGTCAGTGCCAAAATATATAGCATCCAATTACTCAGGCAAGCTATTTGAGAAGAGCATGAAATCATTTTGCTAAGTGAAATCCACTCTCTGTACACTTCCTTTTGCAGGAAGTGAGTTTGGATCCCAGGGAAGTTTCATCTCAAACTTTTATTTCCAGCTGGGGATGACTGACAAAGCTTCACTTTGCAGGAGGAATGCTCAAACTTTAGCCTTAGGGGAAAGCAGACAAAGCACCCAGCAAATTCACAACAGCTTGTGAGCGGAGGTGTGAGATGCTGCCAGTAAATGGCCATTTGCAGGAGAAAACAAAAAGGTAAGGCTTTGTCATGAAAGGTAAGGTTGCCTTTTGTTGGGGACCACAGCAGGTTTATGACTTTCTCCCCTCAATACCAAGAGACCTGCATTTTCCTCTCGTTAACGGCAGCGTTTGTCTATTCACTTGAGAGCTGACACAGAAGTCCAGCAGAAAACGTGTCTGAAGAAAACAGCAGAGAACTAAACTGCCAGTGAGAGACACAGGAAACAGTAAAAGCATCCTAGGACCTGTCTCCTCTGTCATTACTCTTAATGACTCCTCTGTTGTTAATGAAATATCCTTGCAGAGCCAATTCCATCTCCTGTCCCCATTTCTGCATTTATCACCCACTCTGAGCACTGGCCCTGGAGCTATACTCTCAAAACCACAGAGACAATTCCCAGGCAGCCCTTGCAGACAGTCTTAAAATTCTCCCATAAACAAAGAAAAAGCAAATAAAAGGAGGGAGGTTTTTTTAAAAAGCTCTTTTAAACCTGGCTCACTCTGTCAGAGACACAGATTCACACTCAGCCTCCCTCTATGCTCTCCCAGTTTGCCTTCATCCTTGCTTTCTGCCCACCAGAGCAGCTTCTGTTGAAGCATTCCTCTGACTCTGCATGAGAGGAAACCATTTGAGCCAGGCTGGTGCTCTGCTCAGGTTGCTGCCTGGCCTCAGGAACACTCACACTAGCCATGAAGGCCGGGGATTGGACCATTCCCTAACTCAACAGCACTGGCTTGAAGCCTACATGAACTAGAGTTTAAGGTTGCCAAGAGATAAAAAAGGAAAATCACAGAAATGATCACCTACTCCTTGGATGACTTCTTCAGCACACTGGCCAGATTCTTCCTTGCTGTCTGTCAGTCAACACTACAGACACCAAGAGCCCTTTGCCAATTTACACCTGCTGAGTATCTGCCCAGCGTGTCAGCACTTACTGCAGAACACAAGGAGGGCTCAAAGGCAAGAAAAATGAGCTTACAACACAAAAGCCTTCAGAAAGCACAACATTTGTGAGCTCTTCTGCTCAGAGAGAATGGGTTTTTAGCATGTCTTGCACCATTCCACAAACACCCCTCCACAACACTTAACACCTAATATGTAATAACAACACAAATATTTAAACCAAGCTGCTCAAGCCCTATCACTTCTAAAACCAAAACAAAAGCAAAGCCCAGGACAGTTCTTCCAGCCAGTTAACTCCCTTGTCCCTGATCATGACCTAAGCAATTGGATTCCACCTATAATCCACTGCCAAAGTTGTGTATTCCAGTATTTGTCTTTAATCTTTCTCAGGACATAACAAGAAAACACATTTGAAGCAGTATGATTAGGGCTGGAAAGCAGCTCCAAGGAGAAAGCCCTTGGAGTCCTAGTGGACAGTAAGTTATCCATGGGACAGCAATGTGCTCTTGTGGCCAAAAAGGCCAATGGAATCCTGGGGTGCAATAACCAAAGTGTGTCCAGCAGGGCTAGGGAGGCTCTCACCCCTCCACTCTGCCCTGCTAAGACCACAGCTGCAATCCTGTGTCCAGTTCTGGGCTTCCCAGTTCTGGGCTTCCCAGTTCAAGAGAGACAGAGACCTGCTGGAGAGAGTGCAATGGAGAGCTATGAGGATGATGAAAGGACTTGAGCATCTCTGCTATGAAGAAAGACCTGGGGCTGTTTGGTCTGGAGAAGGGAAGGCTGAAAGGAGACCATATGAGTATCTAGAAATATCTGAGGGGTAGGTGACAAGAGGAAGGGGCCAGGCCCTTTTCAGTGGTGCCCAGTGACAGGACAAGGAGTAATGGATATAAGCTAGACCATAGGAAGTTCCACCTCAACATGAGCAGACACTTCTTCACTGTGAGGGTGCTGGAGCACTGGAGCAGGCTGCCCAGAGAGGCAATGGAGTCTCCTTCCCTGGAGACTGTGAAAGACAGCCTGGATGTGTCACTGTGCAGCCTGCCCTGGGTGCTCCTGCTCTGGCAGGGGGGTTGGACTGGATGCTCTCTGGAGGTCCCTTCCAACCCCTAACACTCTGTGATTCTATGGTTAAGATTTCCTCTTTTCACCTTTCTCCTTTCTTTACTGAGTACTTCTTTCAGTATTTCCTGCTATCAATCTTCAGTCATTTTTGTTTGTTGTGTTACAGGAGGCAGGTTTGGTTACTTTGTCAGAACTGCAAGATGCATATGTGCATCGAGAGACAATTTCAGTGTCACCACAAAAGCTTCTCAGAAACTCACTGACAGCTTCCACAGTACAGAAATCACCTCAGTGATTCCATCACACAGGTTTTTCCCTCTCTCTTTGGAAACCATCTAAGTGTGAGGCTGTGCTAAGATATTTTAATGGGGTCTTAGGAGCTGAGCAGCAACAGCAGACTGGAAAAAAAACGGATACTTAATCAATCTGGATTTAATTAGACAAAGCTCTGCAAGGAGAGGGACAGTTTTACTTAAACCACTGCATGTCTGACATAGGACAAGGGGGAATGGGTTAAAGCTGAGGAAGAGTAGGTTTAGACTGGATCTTAGGAAGAAGTTCTTCAGTGTCAGGGTGGTGAGACTCTGGAATAAGCTGCCCAGGGAGGCTGTGGCTGCCTCCTTCCTGGGGGTGTGTTTAAGGCCAGGCTGGATGAGGCCTTGAGCAGCTGAGTCTAGTTAAGAGGTGGTGCTGCCCACGGTGGGGAGGTTCGAAGAGGTGATCTCTGAGGTCTCTTCCAACCTGAGCCGTTCTGTGCTGATTGTATGATTCTATGACATAAGAGACTCATCAGCACGTTAATAAGGGAAGACTTCCAACCCCCTCAGTCCAAAGCTTTTAGCTGTGATGGCTTCTGCAGATGTGCTCAGTAAAAACATGAAGCAGCATGGCAAAAAGGTTGCCAGAAGAACGAAATTGTACAGTCAAGATAAAACAAGTATCAGAGACAAATCTTGGTGCTATGCATGCCAGGAGATCTTCTGTGTGTGGCTGGTTGAGATTGGTTGGTTTTACAAGCCTTGGAACATTGGGCAAACTGCCAGGAGATGGTAAGGGCTCAGAACTGAGAGAAGGAGACAAGGGTAACATCATTTCCTAGGAGATTAAAACTCACATTGGCTCTGAGGAGAACAATGGGAAAGCTTTCAGTTGCTACAAGCCAAAGGATAAGAATCCACAGGGACTGAAAACAAACCAAAGGGGTTATAAATCAAGAAAAAAATGAGTACAATCAAATCAGTCATTCAACAGTGCAGACAGTATCTGCAAAAGGAGGGGATTCTGTCGTGGGAGATGGTTACCAAAAAGGATTTGAGATGCTCTGGACAGAGAACATGAATCTCTGATTAGATCACTTGGCTATAACCCTGCAGGTTAGAAAAACAGATAACTCAGGGGGGATAAAAGCTCTGAAAAATCACAAATGGACTAGAGAAGGCAGGTAGGAATTCATTACTTACCCTCTGTCCCAGCACAGGAAGGGCAATAAAGCAAGCTGGTGAGAAGCAGTTCAAAAAGCAAGTTAGAGGCAGGGAGTTCTTCCTGCGGTTTGCTAGAGGTTGTTGTGCTGTTAAGCTCTGACTTGGGTCACAAAGAGGATTGGAAAACTCACAGAGGAAAACATTTCTGTCAAAAATTAGTAAATACACAGAAATCACAGCTGGTCCAGAGCTCACAATGATCAGAGCTGGGAGAGTATCACATAACCTTCTTCTCTCCATCTTCTGTAGGCAGCTGCTTTTGGGTGTGCTTAGAAAAAGCAAAGTAGCTCAGCTACATTGTTGATCTGGTCAGAAGAGACAGACTTCCCTTAGAGCCCCAGCTAAAGCACCCATCTCACTCCAAAGGCCAGCATCCAGGGGAAGGCAACAGGTGTAGCACAGTATGTGGAGCTGGCAGAATTAATTCCAGTATCTTGTGCCCAGTTCCAGTGTCCACATTTCTAAGAAGCTATGGAAACCTAGAGGTAACCTTGGTGCCAACTGCATGAGGTTCAACAAGCCAAAGTGTAAGGCCCTGCATTTGGGTTGGGCCAGTTCCAGGCACAAATGCAGGCTGCCTGCAGAGCAGGTTGAGAGCAGGAAGAGATTTGGGGGTGTTGATTGCTGAGAAGCTCAGCAGGAGCCAGCAGTGCCCTCACACAGCCCAGAAGGCAAATTGTGTTGTGGGCTGCAGCCAGAGGAGTGTGGGCAGCAGGGCAAGTGAGGATATTCTGCCCCTTGACTCTGCTCTGCTGAGACCTCACCTCCAATACTACCTCCAGTTCTGTTGTCCCCAGCATAAGAAGGACATAGAGCTGCTGGAGTGAGTCCAGAGGAGGCCCCAAAGATCATCCAAGGGCTGCAACACCTTGGCTATGAGGATAGGCTGAGGGAGCTCCAGGGGGACCTTAGAGCTGCCTTCCAATAGCTGAAAGGAGCCTACAGGAAGGCTGGAGAGGGTCTCAAATTGCCACAGGAACCAGTGCCAGTGTGCTCCAAACCATCACACAAATCATGATTCCAACTCTGAGCCAAATACACACCTGATGGCTTTTAGTGGTGCTTAGAGGTTGTTCTAAGACATAGAATCATAGAATTGTCAGGGTTGGAAGGGACCTCAAGGCTCAGCCAGTTCCAACCCCCTGCCATGGGCAGGGACACCTCACACCACAGCAGGTTGCTCACAGCCACATCCAGCCTGGCTGCAAACACCTCCAGGGATGAGGCTGCCACCACCTCCCTGGGCAGCCTGTGCCAGGCTCTCACCACCCTCCTGGGGAACAACTTCTTCCTCACATCCAATCTGAATCTCCCCATTTCTAGGTTTTTTTCCATGAACAAGGGTACTCTTTGGACCAAAACATTCCACATTTCACAGTATCCCTGAGACTCAACTTTCTGTTGACAGAGTCAATGGATGCAGATCTGGGCACAGTGCATCTTCCCTCCCTATTGCTTCTCTTTTGCTCTTTTTCTTCAAAGCAAAACCAAACCAAACCCCAACAACTTAGTGAAAATCTACCCCTAAGATGTTTAGCTGCCCAAACCTGTTTGCTATACCAAAAAGCTAGGAATTGAAACTACTGTGAGTGAAGAAGAACTTGAACGGCATCAACTGTGCCATTGAAAGCCATCACATTACTGCGTTTTAGGGACAGGGATTTAGGCAGTAGCTAGCTTGGAAATGTTTTGCTGTGTCCTTGAAAAACCTTTTATACCTCAGTATGCAGCTAAACAAAGACATAATATATGACATAAACCACAAAGCAAAATTATAGGGGCCTGGGAGGTTTGCAGAGGAGAAGCTCCCACTGCCTTGCCCAAAGTCCTGGCTGGAGCCACAGGAAGGAGACAGAATGGCAACAGAGAGACACGTGGAGGCAGATTATCAGTGCAGTGCAGAGCACCAGGGCTCTTAATCAGTACAGTAAATGTTAGCACAATACAGGACTGACATTCCTAGCCTTTGGACAAGGCTCATCATGCTTTAAACAGGACTCAGGCTTTCGTGGTCATTAGAGGCAGATGCTACAGGAGTTAAGTCTCTAACTTGAGTCCTTTGCCCATTTCTGTGTGGGGAAGGGATCTCACTGACAGGACATCTTCACTGGAGGATGTTCCCTGTGGCATGCTTTGCACAAGGAGTAACACTTTCCTTTTTCAGGTTGGGAAGAACAAACCAAGCTTAATTATACAGCTGTATCTCATTTCATCCTATGAAAGCTGTCAGGTTAAAATGCTGATTTTCCTGTCCCATTAAGAACTCAGCAGGTTCCCACCTCCCAGAGAGCAGCAGGTGGCAGAAACAACAGTGATGCCTCCATGTCAAGGATGGAAGTTTTTGTTTCACCTAGAAGTGTGCAAGAACTGCAGCCACAGTGGCTATTGCTCATGTATCTAACATAAAACACACATACAGACATAGGCAAAAGCACAATCATTTTCCCACTGTGATAGTGCTCTGAAATCCCATTCTCTTAATCCTCTCATCCCATCCTGGAAATGTTTTCCTGCTCTAGAAGCTAACAGTGGTCTCTTCAAGCACAGTTTAGCTGGGCTGCCTACAAGCTGCTCTTTCAGCTCCTTAACTGGGCAGGAGCGTTCAGTGCTGCTATGCACAAGTGGTGGTGCACACACTGCCTCTCCTGGGTTAGGCACCCATGCCTCTGCAGGGCCATATGGACCTGCCAGCAGGCCAGTTATCAGAAGTACACCCAACACCTGCTTGTTTGTCCTGATGCTCCATGTCCCTTGCCACATGTGCCCTCCCCACAGCTGGCACACAGCAAGTCCTCTCCTCCCTCAGCTCCTTTCACAGAATCACAGAACTGTCAGGGCTGGAAGGGACCTCAAGACTCAGCCAGCTCCAACCCCCCTGCCACGAGCAGGGACACCTCACACTACAGCAGGTTGCCCAGAGCCGCATCCAGACTGGCCTTCAAAACCTCCAGGCATGAGGCTTCCACCACCTCCCTGGGCAACCTGTGCCAGTCTCTCACCACCCTCATGGTGAAAACCTTCTCCCTAGCATCCAATCTCAACCTACCCATTTCTGGTTTTGTTCCATTACCTGACACCCTCACAAGTCCCTCCCCAGCTTTCTTGCAGCCCCCTGCAGATACTGGAAGGCCACAATTAGGTCTCCTCAGAGCCTTCTCTTCTCCAGACTGAACAGCCCTAACTCTCTCAGCCTGTTCCTAGGAGAGGTGCTCCAGCCCTTTCAGCAATCCCAACCTCCCCCCCCGAGGCTGGGTGGCACTGGCAGTGGTTTTGCAGCTGGCTCCTTGCTCTGGATAGAGAAGACATCAGGCTGCACTCCCGCTGCCAACTGCAAGGGCCATGTGAGGGCACCCTGGCTGCCAGGGATTACTCCTGCCACACCTCCCCCTCGTCTGTTTGTCCAGCACAAGCTACAACTAGCAAAACAATCCCAGCTTTCTGTCCCCCTGGGATTTCCCTCCCACTCAGCCCAACGTCTGAGTCAGCACAACCATCCCTCATGATATCACGTTTGTGCAAAGGGAGCTGAGTGGAGCACAGGACATCTGGTCCCAATATCTGAAAACACTTAAATCATGCATGTCATTCCAAACATTTAAGAACTTCAGAAGGTTTCAGTTACTTTCATAGATATTTCCTAGTTGCTTCATGCAGAAAGGATTTCCAATGTTCAAATTTCACCCTGAAGCTCCAGAGAAATGTATATTCTGTGGCATTTGAACTGGAACCCCCAGCCCAGCCTCAGAGGTAAGCCCAGACACAAGCCTAAGCTTCCTTCAGAAGAGCTATTTTTAAAAGAACTCTTTCAGGAGCACACCAAACTCTGCAGAGAATTTAATAACAGGTTAAAAAACCCCATGTGGCTGTGTGTGCTTAAGTGCAGTGTTCCAAGGGAAACACACACCAAACACAACAAACTGAAAGCTCCCCCACAAATTGAGTTGTATATGCTTGAGATGTTTTCTAGTTCCCCACTGTGCTTTTCTGGTAGGAGAGAAAGGGTCAGGCACCAGACTGAGGCTCTGGAGACTGATGCTCACCTCCACTGCTGACTGCAAGCTTCTTGCTTTTCTCTACCCCATGCAACCTATTTTAATTCAGCTGCTCTAATCACAGAATCACAGACTGGGCTGGCTTGGAAGGGACCTCCAAAGCTCATCCAGTCCAGCCCCCTGAAGTCAGCAGGGGCATCCTCAACTAGATCAGGCTGCCCAGAGCCTCACCTTAAATATCTCCAGGGATGGAGCCTCAGTCACCAACACAGGAAACCTGTTCCAGTGTTCCACCACCCTCGTGGTAAAGAACCTGTTCCTAACAGCCAATCTAAATCTGCTCTGATGCTGAGTCCCAGGTATGAGTAATAACATCCAGTGCAGCAACTAAGTCACTCTGCAGCTGCCCATCCACTGCAAGTGATGGTACAGTGACACCAGCACAGGGTGGGCACACTGAGTCTCTTGGAACCGATTTTGCTTGAGTACCAACAGCTGTCAATCTGCCACAGGCAGGAGCTCAGCATTGCCTTGTTTCTTCTTCAACAGCCAGCATGGCTCAGACCCTCACATCCCAGACTGCTTCTAGTTTCCCAGGAGCAAACATTCCAGCATACAGACTTAACCAGGTTGGAAAAGACCTTGAGATCATCCAGTCCAACCCATCACCCAACACCATCTAATCAACTAAACCATGGCACCAAGGGCCTCAGTCTTTCCCAGGATCACGAAGCCCACAAAATTTCAGTGCCACTGTTCTTGAACAGCAGGTTCTGCCAGGGAAGGCACAGTTGTTTTCTCTTTTGAATTCCACTTGGTTTTTGTGAGGGGGGGAACAAGCACTACAATATATCTCCCCCAGCCTCAGGCCAGTCTTTTCTCCTGCTTCCAAATTATTCCCCTTCCCTCACCTAAGTGATTGCCACTGCTGGTCAGACCCCAGTAAATTACAGGTTGGTGGTCTCACTGTTCCACTCCAAGCCTCATTTTAATTAGTCAGAGAAGATCATTGTACAACTATTGCAGGAAGGATCTGGAGGTGCTGGAAGGTGTCCAGAGAAGGGCCACGAGGATGAGCAGAGGGCTGGAGCTGCTCTGCTATGAGGACAGACTGAGGGAGCTGGGGGTGTTCAGTCTGGAGAAGAGAAGGCTCCCAGGAGACCTCATTGTGGCCTTTCAGGATCTGAAGGGGGCTGCAAGAAAGCTGGGGAGGGACTTTTGAGGGTGTCAGGGAGTGATAGGACTGAGGAGGATGGAGCAAAACTAGCAATGGGGAGGTTGAGATTGGATGTGAGGAAGAAGTTGTTGCCCATGAGGGTGGTGAGAGCCTGGCACAGGTTGCCCAGGGAGGTGGTGGAAGCCTCCTGCCTGGAGGTGTTTGCAGCCAGGCTGGAGGTGGCTGTGAGCAACCTGCTGCAGTGTGAGGTGTCCCTGCCCATGGCAGGGGGTTGGGACTGGCTGAGCCTTGAGGTCCCTTCCAAGCCTGACAATTCTGTGATTCCATTGGTGAATCTTCCAAGAAGAGTCACACTCTGTCCATTCTATTCACAATGAAGAAAGCAAACAGCTCTTGAAGAGCTCTCAATAAAGATTTTTTGCCTGCCTCCTGCTTGCAGCCCACGTCTGTGGTAAGAAGTAGGGGGGAGGGATATAAATCTTTTTCAAATGACCCCCCCCCACCTCCCAGTTTTTAAGGCAGCCTGGTTATAAACTGCCTGCTTCCGTTTTGCCTGCCCAAGCAAGCCCTGCTCAGGATAGACTGGAACTAATTTAATGTGCTCCAGGTTTAATCCCCATCCTCCCAGCTTTTACTGGCAGATTGTACACAGAGGGCTACTGCTGACTTCACCAATGATTCATGGGGTAAGTGGGGTTTGATTTGGCCCTTTTTGATTTGGTTTTTATTTTTCACCAGAAAACCTGCAACAGAAATGCCACCAAAAGTGTTTTAATGGAACATGATCCTGGCCTCCCAGCATCTGAAAGGGGCTACAAGAAAGCTGGGGAGGGACTTTGGAGGGTGTCAGGGAGTGATAGGACTGGGGGGGATGGAGCAAAACTAGAAGTGGGGAGATTTGAGATTGGCTGTGAGGAAGAAGTTGTTCCCCATGAGGGTGGTGAGAGCCTGGCACAGGTTGCCCAGGGAGGTGGTGGCAGCCTCCTGCCTGGAGGTGTTTGCAGCCAGGCTGGATGTGGCTGTGAGCAACCTGCTGCAGTGTGAGGTGTCCCTGCCCATGGCAGGGGGGTTGGGACTGGCTGAGCCTTGAGCTCCCTTCCAGCCCTGACAGCTCTGTGATCGAGTTATGAGACAGATTAACACACACAGAGGAAAACATGTCATTAAACTTCAACACAAGAACGGTTTCCCTGTGCTGTGAAGGCACTGAGGTGAGTTATTACCTTGCTTTGTGCCAAGGGAAAAAGGAATCCACAGAGGTCCGTGTGTGGGCTGGGGGGAAGGCAGCGCCAGCTCCGGGGCAGCAGCGCACAGGCCGCAGGGCCTGCAGGCCCTCTCGGGAACGCTGAACAGCCGAACCAACGCCAAGCCGCCCATCACCCGCCGGCCCCTCGGCGGGGAACGGCCTGGGCCACGGGCTGCGCCTCTGCGCCTCGGGCCGCGCCGCGGCCTCACAGCGGGTCTGGGCCGCAGATGGCGCCTGCGCCCACAAGGGCTCGGGGCGGCTTGGGCCGACAGAGACACCCGGGCCGACAGAGAGAGCTGGGCCAACAACGAGACCTGGGCCGACAGAGAGAGCTGGGCCCACAACGAGACCCGGACCGACGTCGAGAGCTGCGCCGCCGGCGGGGTCGGGGCGGTGGTGGCGGCGCAGCCTGTACTGCCCGCGAGGCCCTGCAGGCGGCAGTGTTGTCGCGCCGGAGGGAAGAGAGCTGCTTGCCTGGAAACCCGATCCCGCCTGCACCCCAGCCCCCCGCGGCGATCAGCCCGGCACCGCGAAAAGCTCTGCTGCTACACGGCGACAGCGCCGGCGTGCTGCTCGCGCTTTCCTTCTCCCTCTCTTCTTCTCGCTCTCTCTCTTTATCTCTCTCTCTATCTCTCTATCGTTCGCAGAAGGGAAACTCCTCCCTTCATTGGCACCGAACACTGAAAAAGGGACAGCATTTAGAGAAGGAATAAATATTTCCCCCTCTGCTCTGCTCTGCTGAGACTTGGAGCTCTGTGTCCAGTTCTGGAGCCTCTGTTCCAGGAAGGATCTGGAGGTGCTGGAAGGTGTCCAGAGCAGGACCATGAGGATGAGCAGAGGGCTGGAGCTGCTCTGCTGTGAGGACAGACTGAGGGAGTTGGGGTTGTGCAGGCTGGAGAGGAGAAGGCTCCAAGGAGACCTAATTGTGGCCTTCCAGTATCTGAAGGGGGCTCCAAGAAAGCTGGGGAGGGACTTTTGAGGGTGTCAGGGAGTGATAGGACTGGGGGGGATGGAGCAAAACTAGAAATGGGGAGATTCAGCTTGGATGTCAGAAAGAAGATGTTGCCCATGAGGGTGGTGAGAGCCTGGCACAGGTTGCCCAGGGAGGTGGTGGCAGCCTCATCCCTGGAGGTGTTTGCAGCCAGGCTGGATGTGGCTGAGAGCAACCTGCTGTGGTGTGAGGTGTCCCTGCCCATGGAACTGGCTGAGCCTTGAGGGTCAATTCTATGATTTTTCTTTCTTTTCTTTTATTTCTTTCCTGTTTTCTTTTAACAAAACACAGCTGAATTGCTGAGGCAGAGCCCACAGATAGTATTTTGCAATGGTGGCGTAGCAAAGCCCTTGCTCATCTACATGAACCAGATGTTTCTTTGACAAACCAAATTCCTCAAGGAGAAAACAGAAGTTGCTCTGCACTTCACGTCCCAAATGAAAGCTGATGTGAACATACAACAGAAATGTTCCACTAGCTGCTAAAGGCGAGCATTAAGCTCCACAGTTTTCTTCTACATAGAAGAGGGCTTAAAGTGATCCTTGGCAGAAGGGTTAGAAAAGGAAAATGAAGCTGCTTTCATAGAATTGTCAGGGTTGGAAGGGACCTCAAGGCTCAGCCAGTTCCAACCCCCTGCCATGGGCAGGGACACCTCACACTACAGCAGGTTGCTCACAGCCACATCTAGCCTGGCTTTCAAAACCTCCAGGGATGAGGCTTCCAGCACCTCCCTGGGCAACCTGTGCCAGTCTCTCACCACCCTCATGGTGAATTTGATTGTCTTCACTGCCTATTCACTGCCAAATCACTTCTGTCCATGGCTTCACTCCCCTTGGGGACTCCACTTAAATTTCTTTGCCAGACCTTGGCACACAAACCACTCCACTCCCAAAACCAGTGATCCCTGTTCCTCATTCCTGCAGACCTGGCTCCAGGAATCCTTCTTCCCAGTACCCAGTTCCCTCAGGATTATGAGAGTAACAAGAAAAATGATTATTTAACTCTTTTAGTGGTCACTTAAAACTTACAGGATTTTGGTACATGTGGATGAAATGAAGAATATAGAATCATAGAATCATAGAATGCTCTGGGTTGGAAGGCACCTCCAAAGGTCATGCAGTCCAGCCCCCTCTGCACTCAGCAGGGACACCCCCAACTAGATCAAGTTGCCCAAAGCCCTGCCCAGCCTCACCTTGAATATCTCAGGGATGGAGCCTCAACCACCTCCCTGAGCAACCTGTTCCAGGGTTCCACCACTCTGATAGTAAAGAATCTGTTCCTAATACACAACCTAAAACTCCTGCAGCTTGAAGCCATTGCTCCTTGTCCTGGCCCTGCAGGCCTTTGCAAACAGTTTCTTTCCATCCTTCTTGTAGCCCCCTTCTGGTACTGGCAGGCTTCTCTCTTAGGTGTCCCTGGAGCCTTCTCTTCTCCAGGCTGAACAACCCTAGCTCCCTCAACCTATCCTCACAGCAGAGGTGCCCCAAGAAGGGGAATAAGCATTTGCTATAGCACAGGAAGAAATCACAACTAGTTTCTAAAATGCCTCAGTTACTCCTAACTCTTACAGCTTTCACCAATAAGCAGCTTGCCAATTGTCTAGATTACAACAGGAACAACATATTTTACACTGAACCTGAAAGGCTGAATTAATGGGAGATGTCTGAAGGGTTACACTCATTACTCAGTCTTCCAGAGCGTACCCTCGCCTGCCCAATCCATGGATCTACCAACTTTTGGTGTGGAGCTGCTAAAGAGGGCAAGTCCTCCTCTCAGAGCAACAGAGAATCTGCAGTATGAGCAAAACATTCAGCTTGAGACTAACGAGCAGGTGGGTGAAGCACAACCACCATCTAACCAAGAATTACCCAAACATCAGCAAAAGAGGGTGAGCTCTACATCCAGTATTTCCTCCTCTGCAGAGTGCAAGGATGGCCAGGAGATTTGGAGGGGGCTCTGAAGCTGCAGCCACCAATAACAGAAGCCACGCAGCAAAGGCAAGTGTGATGATGGCAATGGCAAAAGGATGAGGAAAAGTAATCTCTTCCTTTGAGAATGTTTTGGAACTACTAGGATGTCCCAACCCACCCTGTGTCCTGGGATTGAGGCATCCTTGGGATTTCCAAGAGCTGAGCAAGCTTTGAGCAGTAAGCAGCTCTCCCTGGGAACAGCACAGGCATTTTTATTTTCTTAGCCCCATCTCTTCAGTGCAGGTTAGCAAATACTGAGCCAAATAACTTGGTCCTAAAGGACCACTTCATCAGTTCTCAGCCTTGAAGCAGGTCACACGTTTCACTGGCCACCAATCTCACCTACAAATGAACTCGAAGACAAGGCAATTATATCTCAATGTCCAACCACTCAAGAAATGTATGTGGCCACTTTAGCAATTAAACCTGAAACAAAACACCCCAGAACAACACCTTACACTTCACCTCTGCTGTTGGTCCTGTCAAGGGACACTGTGTGGATGTAAAAGAGCTACATGGACCTAGCTCATGGCAGTCGTGTTTCCCTCTCCTGACAGCAGCAGGGCACTGCCACAAACCCCACACTTCTCACATCCAGACATAGACTACTCTCAAAACTCCCATGTCCAGAAATTTTCATGGGGTGCCTCAAAATCCTCTCCACTTAAATCCTCTCTGCATGGAGTGCAACAAAATCCTCTACACTTAAGTCCTCTCTGCATGGAGTGCAACAAAAGCCTCTGCACTTAAGTCTTCTCTACATAAGGTGTCTCAAAATCCTCTGCACTTAAATACTTTCTGCATGGAGTGCCTCAAAATCCTCTGCACTTAAGTCCCTGCTTGTCTGGCAAGAATGATGCCACGAACATGATCAGATATAACAGGATAAACATCTATGTGCACGCTGAGCCTCCTGCCAACTCAGCCAGAAAACTTGTCATGTGTATCTGGGGGGGAAAATGTGAACCCCAACCCAGTTAAAATGCTGGTTTGGCTGCATCCCTCCAGCACTGTGAGCTGCAACCAGCAGTAAGCCTTGGAAAGGCACTCCTCCAAAATCACACCTTCTCAGCTTACAGAGCTCTCTCAACATAAAATAACGGGGCACTGTCAGATGCTGACAGACATTCAACTCAGTCTAGAATGGTTTTCCCCCTCAAATCTTATGGAAAGAAAGAAATCAACAAGCAGCATGCTTGGGTCACTGCTTGGGGGCTGCAGAACCAGAGCAATTCCAAGTCAGCATTTTGGGTTTGTGTTTTTAATTAAAGGAGGAGAAGGGGGAAATAAACCCCTCATGATACCTATCAAAAACCATCACTCACGTAGTTTGTTCCCAACACTCATCAGAACCACACATTAATTTCCAGCAGAGGTTCACTTTACACATCTGATATGGTGGAATGGCTGAACCCAGGCCCACAGCTACAGAATTGAATGCAGTGTTTTCGTGTTAGAGCAAGGGCTGGACTGACGGCGTGGCGAAGCTAAAGCCCTTATCTACACAACTGATAAAGGAAGTATGCAAAGCTCAGGAGGTTAGAGGGTAGCCCAAGCTCCCTTCCTACTCAGTCTTTGCCAATTTGGCATCAGTTAGACCCTTAAGAACCAGATTAAGGGCAACAAAGCTGCTGAGGGGTTTGGAGCATAAGGCCTATGAGGAGGGGCTGAGGGAGCTGAGGTTGCTTAGCCTGGAGAGGAGGAGGCTCAGGGGAGACCTCATTGCTCTCTACAACTCCCAGAAGGGAGGTTGTAGCCAGGTGGGGGTTGGTCTCTTCTCCCAGGCAACCAGCAACAGAACAAGAGGACACAGTCTCAAGCTGTGCCAGGGGAAGTTTAGGCTGGAGCTGAGGAGGGAGTTCTTCCCAGCAAGAGAGATTGGCCATTGGGATGTGCTGCCCAGGGAGGTGGTGGAGTCACCATCCCTGGAGGTGTTTAAGAAGAGCTTGGATGAGGCCCTTGGTGCCATGGTTTAGTTGATTAGATGGTGCTGGGTGATAGCTTGGACTTGATGATCTCAGAGGTCTTTTCCAAACTGGTTAATTCTAGTCTAGTCTAGTCTAGTCCATTCCATTCTATTCATATCCTCCTTTTATTTTGTACATGCCCCGAACAGCCAGCGTGCAGCAGGGCCTTAAAAGCAAGGATCTAAAGCTAAAAAATTTCCTTGCTTTTGGCTCCCCCCACCAAAAAAAAAATAATAAATCCATCAAACTTCTTCTTCCAGCCATGTGCCTGAAGTTTCTCACACTGTTAGCAGATCCCTGCCTGACTGCAACACTCATGACACGCTGGTTTATCTTTAAAAGTAAAGCCGTAGCTTGCCAGCTCCGAAGCTGACTTCCCAGCCTGAGGACTTCATGCTGTTGCTGGAATTTTGGGATTATTTCTACCAGGTCTCCCAACTTTCCAGAGCTTAAATGGAATATCTAAAGCTATCAGCTGACCAAGAACGATTTTCCCTCTCAAGAGATGTTGCACCGAGACTTTAAAACAAATTAAACAATAAAACCACATTGCAAAATGTAACCAGCTGTAGAAATGAAACCATCCAGTCAGTCTTCCTGACAGCACAAAACTGGTCCCCAGGGTGTGAATTTTGTTCCTAATAAGCTGGAGATGTGTGACGAACTGAAAAAAAAGAAACTTCAAGTTATTTTTCCCAGGAAGATTTTTCCCCCCCACACCAGATTCTTTGCAGAGCTGCCCTCTTGCTCTGTACAACATCCTCTGCTCCTCAGCCTTCATAATATAGTGTCATAGTATCAGTCAGGGTTGGAAGGGACCACAAGGATCAGCTAGTTCCAACCCCCCTGCCATGGGCAGGGACACCCCACACTACATCAGCCTGGCCAGAGCCTCATCCAGCCTGGGCTTAAACACCTCCAGGGACAGGGCCCCAACCACCTCCCTGGACAACCCATTCCAGGGCTTCACCACTCTCATGGTGAAGAACCTCCTCCTCACCTCCAGCCTGAATCTCCCCACCTCCAGCTTCATTCCATTCCCCCTAGTCCTATCACTACCTGAGATCCTGAGCAGTCCCTCCCCAGCCTTCCTGTAGCCCCCTTCAGATACTGGAAGGCCACAATGAGGTCACCTGGGAGCCTTCTCTTCTGCAGACTGAACAGCCCCAACTCCTTCAGTCTGTCCTCACAGGAGAGGTGCTCCAGCCCTCTGCTCATCCTCGTGGCCCTTCTCTGGACACCTTCCAGCACCTCCAGATCCCTCTTGGAATAGGGGCTCCAGAACTGGACGCAGTGCTCCAGGTGGGGTCTCAGCAGAGCTGAGCAGAGGGGGAGAATCACCTCCCTTGCCCTGCTGGCCACACTTCTCCTGATGCAGCCCAGGATCTGATTGGCTTTCTGGGCTGCAAGTGCACACTGAGAGCTCCTGGTGAGCTTCTCCTCCACCAGCATCCCCAAGGCTCTCTCCTCAGGGCTGCTTTCCTACATTATTCAGCTGGTAGCCTGCTGGCTGATGAGGTTACAAATAAGATGATGCTCAGTACTTATATGAAGACTCCACTTAAAAATGTGTTTTTGGAAGCAATGCTAAAGCAGTTTGCTTTTCCACAAGAAAAAAGGCCCAAAGCACAGGCAGAATCCAACGTGGAAGGAGAAAGGATTCCATCTAGCAGCAGCGAGGAGCGCCTGGACACCCTGCAACGGGTGGGGACAAGCTGGGCAGGGCAGCAATTAGAAATGTTTTGGAAGAAGAAAACCTTGTTTTGGGTGAAAGTTAATTTCTACTGTGCCAATCACAATTTAAGTTCCATTCAAGTTTATTTTTCCTCCTTGGGTTTATGATCTCATCTAGTCATCAGGCATGATTGATGATGTTTCAGGACTTGGGCCTTCGCCAGTTGCAAGGAGAAGGGAGTTATTTATTTTTCTTTAGTGCTACGCTGTTGCCATTAACTGGATCCCACCCCCTTCTGTTTACAGCCTGTCACAGCTTTATTTGAATAGGGTGTGAGATCTCGTCTGGGGTTGCTGGTGGAAGGGCTCTGGCAGAAGGCTTGCACAGCCAGCAGCACTTTGCACGGCGAGCACGCAACCTTTCCTTCTGCAGTGATCCCTGCCGGTGCGCCAGACGCGACTGTCTGCTCCCATTTGTACCTGGACTTCAAAGCCAGACTTGAGCAATAGGCACTATTCATTTTCCTCCTGGTAAAGCTACATTTATTTAATCCCTTTGAAAACAAACAAACAAGAAAATGACTTTGACCTTTGCCTCGGTGCAAGGATCCTGATGTGCAGCGTGTATTACATTTCTTGTGCGCTGTAACCCTGTCTGGCTGAACTGGGCCAGACTGATGTGCAACCAGGAGAAAAAGGAAACCAAAGCAATTTAGTTTTCATGTCTGTTAATATCAAAACATCTTCAAGTGGCAGAAAGCTTTAAAATGAAACACACAGAATACTACTATTACTACTAAAAAGAAGGGGGGAAAAAAGGAGGGTAAAAAGAAGGGGGGAAAAAAGAGGGTAAAAAGGGGGTGATAAAAGAGGGTAACTGGAATAGGAGAGGCTTGCTAAAAACTGCCTTCAATAATGAATGTGGACTTTCTCACTTGCATTTTTGTCTGGTTTGAACTACTCAAAAATGTGTCTGAATGTCCCCACTTTGGCTGTTCCTAAGCCACAGGGAAGTTTTTTTGCCTGAACTCTTCAACCTGAGAGTTTTAGCAGAAAAGCTTCTTTGCAAGGCTTAATTAAAAGCAGGCTCAAGTCGGGGCCCTCACTCACTCTGGTTTTTATTTTGGCCTTCTCTCTGTGTCAGAAGTCAGGTCCCCAAAGAGAAATGAAGTTCATTATTGAGTCAGGAGAGTATTTTCTCCTTCATTTTAAGCCCAACTAAACACGTTTCAGGTTTGAGTTTGGCTTTAGTTATCTCCAAATGAGATTTCATATCATATGCACCTAAGGGTGAAATGTAAGAGGATGCTAATCACATTTTTTTTTTTAACTCTGCCCTACATAATAAATAATGTGTGAAAAGCACACTGCAATCTCCTTTGCATGCAACTGATTTAGTAGAGGGATGTATTGTAAGCAGATGGTGTTCAGACCGAGCTTGCTTCACACCACGAGAGGCTCACCATAAATGCAACGTCACGAAGCATGCTGAACAGGCATGCAGTCAGCAGCATGAAATGCATTGAGCAATGCACCACACCACAACAGCACTGACAGGGCTGGAGGAAAACATTCAACCTTTTCCAGGATGTTTTAAGTTGCAGTTCAGTGGGGACTTGGTGATCAGGGGGCTGGAACACCTCTCCTAGGAGGACAGGCTGAGAGCATTGGGGTTGTTCAGTCCGGAGAAGAGAAGGCTCTGAGGAGACGTAATTGTGGCCTTCCAGGATCTGAAGGGGGCTACAAGAAAGCTGGGGAGGGACTTTTGAGGGTGTCAGGGAGTGATAGGACTGGGGGGGATTGAAGCAAAACTAGAAGTGGGTAGATTCAGATTGGATGTTAGAAAGAAGTTGTTCCCCATGAGGGTGGTGAGAGCCTGGCACAGGTTGCCCAGGGAGGTGGTGGAAGCCTCATGCCTGGAGTTGTTTGCAGCCCAGGCTGGATGTGGCTGTGAGCAACTTGCTGTAGTGTGAGGGGTTGGAACTAGATGATTCTTGAGGTCCCTTCCAAGCCTGACAATTCTGTGATTCTGTGACTTTCTAGATTGAATGCTGTGCCAGCAGATTTTAAGGTATGTTCTCATCAGGAGCAAGGAGATATTTTAGAGTAACTCTAAAGAAGAGGCTTCCTATCAGTCCCTAAAAACGCAGCTGTTTTCTTCCTGCTGCCCCTTTTTCCCACGCTGCCTTAGTCCACAGAGAGAGATAGACATGCAGCACAGCCCAGTGTGCTTTCAGCAGAACAAGGAGGCATGGTGATTCCAGGGGCAAGAACAGGAACCAGCAGTCAAGCTGTTAATTCACTCTGGTTATCTGGAAACGCATTGGGTTACCTGTGGTGATTTTGCAACTGGACAGCCTGGCAAATCCTGTTTGCAACCAACAGTGGAGGCAGATGCAAGAGGGTGGTATTTGCCATAAGCATCTCTAAGAAGCAAAAACATGGGGCTGTGTTTTCAAAAGGCCCTTTGAATGTTCACCAGATGTGGAGCAGATGTGGCCCTTGAATGCGAGGGAAGAACGCGACAATAACGTGGAATCAATACAATGTGTGCCAGTAATCACACCAAGCTGACATGCAAATGGGTGGAAAAGCAGAAATATGTCCAGTATTTTTAGTTCTTCAGGACAGCAGAGAATGGGCCACCTGGACATCCAGGGGTTGCTGTTTGCAGCGTTGTTTCAGAGCCCATCTGCATGAAAGATGTCGCTGCCTCTGCGAGAGGGCGTCCGGCTTTTGTGCTTGCACATCCGAGACGCAGTTCCCGTGCCGCTGCCTACTGAAAGCACTGCAGGGGTAACAGACTGAAAGGTGTCCTCTGCCTCTGCATATCTGATCAAAATAAGAACTCCTATGAACAGCACCTGCAGGCAGATGACAAGATAACTAGTGCCCTGCAAGAGAGCTTTAGTGGTGTGTCTCACGACTGGGTGACCTCTTTTGACTGACAGAAGGACGGTAGGATGAGGAAGGGCTCACTGCTCCATGCTTATCTTTTCTTCTAAGTCCATCCATCAGATACTAAAGAAATCATTCATTTTCCAGGAGTGATCACCTCTAATACTCAGGCTCTGGGTAACACACCAGTGCCCACAGTGACAGGCTAGGAAGGAATTCATTTCACAGGGGCAGCCAAACCGTTTGCAGACGCTGACATTTGGAGTTCAAACTGAGAGCCTTATACCATCTGAAATCACACAGGAAAGGTTTCACTCCCTGTAGCTGCAAAAACTGGGTGACATTAGAACCCAAAGCAAAACATTGAAGCCTTGCATCCTGCTAATAGACAGCTCAGCAACTGTCCCCAGAAAAGCATGGTGACTTCCCAATCTACACATCTGTTTCCAACACATGCAGACAGGCCACAGCCAGTTAAATGTTGGCACACTGTGCCTTGGGTACATTCAACCTCTGCTCTGCAGTGAAGGAGCAAGTGAAACTAAAGCAGAGTCAGACAATGCAATACAGAGATACACAGAATGGCTCAGAGATCATCTCCTCCAAACCCCCGGCACAGGCAGGGACACCTCTCAACTAGACTCAGCTACTCAAGGCCTCATCCAGCCTGGCCACACTCCTCTGGCTGCAGCCCAGCACACACCACCTTCTGGGCTGCATGAGGGCCCTGCTGGCTCATGGTGAGCCTCTCAGCAATCAACATCCCCAAGTCCCTTTCTTCAGAGCTACTCTCAACCCACTCTGCACCCAGCCTGGATCTGTGCCTGGGGCTGACCCAACCCAGATGCAGGACCTTTGAGTTCTTGGACCTCATGGAGTTGGCACTGGCCAACATCTTTGAAGAGTTTCTCATCTTTGGCAGCTTTTCCTCTTCTCTTACAAATGCCCTTGTTAAAAAAACATTAAAAAAGCATGTGAAACTTTCCCCTTCCCCAGGCTGTCATTTGCTACTTACCTGGTATCTCCATCTCACTCTCCTGAAGGCCAAACCTACATGAACCTGCCAGTTTGTGCTCAATGGCAGTGGTTTCTAGCCTGAGCCATTTCTTGCTGGTAACTACAACCACATGTTTTAACCTGCTGCAGAGTTATGAAATACTTCCCCTCCCCAGTCCAAGTTGGATTTCTATACTGAGCTGCCTAATGTGAGCAAACAGCATTGCTGTGCTGGGCTTCAGACAGGCAGAGCGAGGGGAGCTAAACAGCACTGAGCTGTCCTCATGGCTTATTAGGCACAGCTGCACAAATGGGCTGTCAGAGCTCATTAGCCAACACTGTCCAAGTTTTTAGGTGTGCCTGCTGCCCTGCAGCTCTGCAGGCAGCATGACTGCTGGGACTCACAGCAACACTCCCAGGGCCAGATGCTGTTTGTTTGAAAGGCACACAGAAGTAAACGCTCCGGGAAGGGGTAGTGCAGGGTGGGACACCCAGGGAGAAATCTCTCTTTTCCCCCCCTTTTCTCCTGTGCCTAGTGCATTCTTCATTAACAAAGCATTCTTATAGGATGGGTTTGCTTGGAAAAGGCCTTTGAGGTCATGGAGCCAAACTATCCTCTGACTCCACCAAGCCAATGTCTTTCCAACGCCTCCAGGGGACTCAACCACCTCCCTGGGCAGCCTGCTCCAGTCCCCAAGAACTCCCTCAGTCACACTATCACAGTACATTAGGAGTTGGAAGGGACCTCCAGAGGTCATCCTGGATGATCTGCCAAAAGCAGGGTCACCCAGGGTGGCCTGCACAGGAATGCATCCAGGTGGGGTTGGAAAGTCTCCAGAGGAGACTCCACAACCTCTCTGGGCAGCCTGCTCCAGGGCTCTGCCACCCTCACTGTAAAGAAGTTTCTCCCCATGTTGAGCTGAAATCTGTGTTTAAACTAGAACCTGTTGTTTCTTGTCTTATTGCTGTGCACCACCAAAAAGAGCTTGGCCCCTCCACTTGACCCCCAGCCCTCAGCTATTGATAGACATTGATCAGATCCCTTTTTAGCCTTCTCCACACTAAACAGCCCCAGGACTCTCAGTCTCTCTTCCCAGGGGAGATGCTCAAGTCCCCTAAGCATCCTTGTGGCTCTCTGTTGGATTCTCTTAAGCAGTTCTCTGTCTTTCTTGAGCTGAGGAGCCCAAAACTGGATGCAGTATGTCCAACCCAAAACTCCCCCAGTGCAAAACCCAAGGGCACTTCCTCCCATCCCACCAGCTGTCCCTTGGGAGAAGAAACAAACCCCCTCCTGGCTCCAACCTCCCTTCAGGGAGTTGAAGAGAGCAACTGGGTCTCCCCTCAGCCCTCTCCCCCTGCTTCTCTAGGCAGAACAACCCCAGTTCCCTCAGCTGTTCCCCACCAGACCTGCTCTCCAGTACCCTTCACCAGCTTGCCCTTCTCTGGAGAAGCTGCAGCAGTTCTGTGTCCTTCTCGGTGTGAGGGGAGTGGAAGAGTCAACTCAGATAAAATCCTGCTACAGAAGGCTCAGACTAGGCTAAAGCAAGCCATTTCTAGCTATGGAGCAAGTATGTCCTTTTGCTTTTTGGGGGCAGATGGGGTGAAAAAGAGAAGGAAAGAGGGGTTTGGACTAGATGACCTTTGGAGGTCCCTTCCAACCCAGACCATGCCATGACTCTGTGATTCTATAAACACCACCTTGTTTTCCATCAAGTCAGCAAAATCAAATGAAGAACATACTTGGGTTTCCTACTGGAAGTAATGGGCTGGGGCAAAAGCTGAGCTTCAGAGCCTGAGCACAGTAGTGCTTTCAAGGAGCTTCATGATGAAGAACAGATGATGCAGAGGTAAGAGCTGCAGTTTGCAGGCAGCAGCCATGAAGATGTTTGCACAAGCATGTCAAGACACACCAACGTTTATTTTTTGTAGCTGGGGCATGTTCTGCGGGCCACAAGACAATCAGAGAGGCTTAGCTCACCCCTAAGGATCAGTGCTGTGCCACTGGGTCTGTCTGCTCTCCAGGCTGGGAGTGACTAACACCCAGGCAAGGCAGACCGTGGGAAAAGCAGTTCAGGGTGCACCTGTGTGTCTGTGCATGTACCCTGTGCCCAGCAATGTCTGTGAGCCAAGGAAGTGCGTGGGCTAGCAGGAAGGGAAATATGCAGCTCATGAAGGTGGAAAGGGACAGAGGGAATGCAACGTGGCAGCACCACTGTTAATTTTGGATCTCACCCACAGCAAAGCTTGCCTTCAGTTTCACTTGTGTTGTTACTCTGCCTTCTCCTTGCCGGTCTGTAGGAAACAATCAACTCTACCCTCCCCAAAAATGAGGAAAACTAACATGACAGAGTAATAGAATCCCCCTCAAACCCAGATATGCAGTGCTGGCTCTACCCAGCTGGTTTGCAGGCAAGAGATTGGAGCTCTGATTTACTGCCTCTGACCTAACAGCCATAATGTTGTTGCCAGGAGTGAAGCTCTCACCAGAGGCTGTGCTCTGTGGTATTGATTTCATTGTTGTTACAAGAGTAACTAGAGTCTTACCTAGGGACAACACATGGACCCTAAAAGTAAGGACTGTAACATATTTAGTGAAAGCAGACAAAACCCAAAGGTAAATGCTCCACACCCAGAGCAGGGGCAAAATCCAGTCAGGATCATTAGGTGACAAACCTGTTTGCAAAGGCCTGCAGGGACAGGACAAGGGGCACTGGCTGCAAACTAGAGCAGAGCAGATTGAGATTGGATGTTAGGAACAAGTTCTGCACCATGAGGGTGGTGGAACACTGGAACAGGTTGCCCAGGGAGGTGGTTGAGGCTCCATCCCTGGAGATCTTCAAGGTGAGGCTGGAAAGGGCTCTGGGCAACCTGATCTAGTTGAGGATGTCCCTGCTGAGTGCAGAGGGGGTTGGACTGGATGAGCTTTGGAGGTCCCTTCCAACCCAGACCATTCTGTGATTCTATGATCTTAAACAAACCTAGCCTATGAGGAGCTGAGTGAACCATCCTGACTGAAAGCATCCCCCAAAAATACACCAAACAGCTGTTTGATGAAAATAACAGGGATCATAATGGACAAAACTAACAGAAAGTGAAATGCTTGAACCAAGATAGCGCTGCCCCACCGGGGAAGAGAAGGCTCTGGGGAGACCTAATAGCATCATTCCAATACCTGAAGAGGGCTACAAGAAGGCTGCAGAGGGACTGTTTCCAAAGGCCTGCAGTGACAGGACGAGAGGCAATGGTTTGAAATGAGAGGAGATTCAGATTGGATGTTAGGAACAAGTTCCATGAGGGTGCCCAGGTTGCCCAGGGAGGCAGCTGGGACCCCAGCCCTGGAGATATTCAAGGTGAGGCTTGACAGGGCCCTGAGCAACCTCGTCTAGTGGAGAATGTCCCTGCTGACTACAGGGTGGGTGGACTAGATGAGCTTTGGAGGTGCCTTCCAACCCAAACCATTCTGTGCTTCTATGATTTTCTTACCTTCTCTTACATCCCTAAATTTGAACTCCTCCCTGGAAGGAGAACGAGGCAGCCATAGGAGGAATACAGGGGAGTTGCAGGCAGCATGGTGCAGCATTTAGCTGTGTTCCCCTTCCCACTTAGCAGTTTTAAAGAGGGTGAGAATTAGAAAAGTAGAAAGAGGAGCTCAAGAGGAGGAAAAGGCAATTTGGCAGAGTACCTCCTTGATAACCAGGATATAGTGTTTCAACTCTCACAGCAATGAAAACTTCTGGGTAGTAAAAGCTCCATTATGTGCAGAGGTAGAGCAGCAGAACACAGGGAAAGCTTGTGACTGACAAGACAAATCCTCCTGATGCATTACTTAGCACCAGATCCTCTTTCCTCTGAGGTCAAGGCCACGATCCCATCAAAATCCAATTATGCTCTCAGGCCATTCATCCATCTCAGTAAAGGAGGGGACAACTCAAAGTGTGCAGCTGCACCAACTTCCAGTGGGCTCTCTCCATCAGATCCCTTAGTCTCTTGAAGTGGGGAGCCCAAAACTGGACACAGTACTGCAGGTGTGGTCTCAGAAGCAGACAGTGCAGGTCAGGCTCTGTCCTGCACCCAGAGTTACTAAAAGGCTCCAGGCTGCACAGACTGTGCACTTCAGAACAACTGCTGTTTGAAGCACTGGCAAGGAGCAGGGGCTGCAGGAACAGTCACAAATGTTAGCCTACAAAGTTTGCTTTGGCTACCACATTTTCACCCTCATATGCTGGGTGGGAGGCAGTGGCTGTAATCCAAAGCCACCTATGACCACCAGAGTGCTTGTTACCCATTTCTGGGTTAGGAAGGATGCAGTTTGGCTGTTCCTTTCCTCTGCTCTTTCCACTCCCCAACGATTTACCCAGTGGCTTTTATATAGGCAGCTGTCTGTTGCTGTGAAAACAAGGCTGAGCTTGCAGCTTTATTTTGATTCTAAAGCTGAACTGGTTTTAAGGTGGAACTTAGCCAGCTTCTGAGAAGAGCTACGTGATGTGAATCACTGCAGGACTCTGGGCTGCCAGACCCAAGCTTGCCAGTGCAGACAACCAGAGAAGGCTGCAGTGGCTTCCTTTATCTGAGAGAGAGCATCATTAAATAGGCTGGGTTGGAAGGGACCTCCAAAGGTCATCCAGTCCCACCCCCTCTGCTAGGTCAGGTGCTGTTTCTTAACAAGAGACACTTCTTTACAGGGAGAGTGATGGAGCACTGGAGCAGGCTGCCCAGACAGACTTTCAGAACCCAGCTGGATGTGTTCCTGTGTGACCTGCCCCAGGTGAGCCTGCCCTGGCAGGGGGGTTGGACTGGCTGATCTCTGGAAGCCCCTTCCAGCCCCTACCATTCTGTGACTCAGTGAAAGCAGGAGTCTCTGTTATTACACAATGGTTCAGTCTTACCAAGGGAGAATAGGGGGGGTTAATAAATAAAACCAAGAGCTTGCTACTTGTTAAGTTTTGCATTTTTGGCCCCCTCTAAATGTCAAAGAAATTGACTGACTACTAAGACATCAAGCATGGGCAGAGTCTTCTCAAAAGAGCAAGGATTACATCGCAGAATCACAGGTTCCATCAGGTTGGAAGGGACCTTCAAAAGTCATCTCGTGCAACCCCCATGAAGTCAGCAGGGACACCTCCAGGCTTCCCAGGGCCATACTGAGTCTGACCTTGGATGTCTCCAGGGATGGAGTCTTAACCCCATCCCTGGGCAGCCTGTCCCAGTGTTTCACCCCTCTCATTGTAAAGAACTTCCTCCTAATGCCCAACCTCAATCTACCCTGCTCCAGCTTAACTCCAGCTGGAAATCCCAGCACTTCTGCCTCTTAGAACTCTGCCAGCATTTGAAAGCTCTGTGTGTAAGCCCAGCTCAGAGAACCCAACATCATTCACCCTCTCTGGAATCCACCTTCAGAGGTAACAGAGCTGGGCTGTTGGTTGGTTTTCAACATCTGGACAAAGAGGTAGCTTTTGCAGCACTATCTGGTTTTAGCTGAGGCCCCACACGACACATGTAAGGCTCATGAAGACTTGCCTCTTGCTGGGACTTCAGGAGATGGTTCCCCTACAAAACACAACAATGGCAGAAGAGCCAGCACAGGGAGGCAGGTTTTGAGCCTTCCCTGAGTTTCAGCAGAAATTAATCCAGACAAACTCCTCCTTTGTTTAGAACTACATCTCCAAAGGTTAGTAGGAGAGAGTTCAATGCACCACTAAATCTTAATTTCCTGAGAGAAATCCATACTGGTATGTAAAGAATACTGTGGTCACCAACAGGATGCCATAAAAAATGTGCTGGTGGGAAAAGCTGAGGGCAGATGACAGCTGTGAGCAGGACAAAACAACTCACTCCCTGGGTGCATGGAATCTCCTACTGGGGTGCAACTGCTTAGTAAATTACACAAGTTTTACACTCAGAGTAAGAGAGTCCTGATGCAGCACCTGACCTCAAGAAGCATCTTCAGACTGGGAGTGCAAATAATAATCTGTCCCTGGGGAGGGACTTTTGAGGGTGTCAGGGAGTGACAGGACTGGGGGGAATGGAGGGGGGGACTGGGGGGAATTCTATTCTATTCTATTCTATTCTATTCTATTCTATTCTATTCTATTCTATTCTATTCTATTCTATTCTGTTCTATTCTATTCTATGTGGGTAGATTCAGATTGGATGTTAGGAAGAAATTTTTCCCCATGAGGGTGGTGAGAGCCTGGCACAGGTTGCCCAGGGAGGTGGTGGAAGCCTCATCCCTGGAGGTGTTTGCAGCCAGGCTGGATGTGGCTGTGAGCAACCTGCTGTAGTGTGAGGTGTCCCTGCCCATGGCAGGGGATTTGGGACTGGCTGAGCCTTGAGGTCCCTTCCAACCCTGAGACTTCTATGATTCTGTGATCTCATCCAACAAAAAGCTCTATTAGCTTGAAACTTCTGACAGATGTAAAACCATCACCCAACTCAGACTATTCATGTGCTTTACCTTGAAGAACTACACTCAAGCATGTAGGCTCCCCTTCCCTGCACCAGTTTGGTGATCAGGAGCAGCTTTCTCTCCTGCCTCATAACAAAATACAAGCTCCAAAAATTCAATTCCAAGGTAAAAGGAAGCATTTTTTTCCTTAGGGCAAATCAATCCACAGCATATAGGTACCTGCAGAAGTAATCTCTCAAAGGCAAGGAAGTTGTCCCATTTGGCAGTCTGAGGGTGTTTCAAGGTCTGGACTGCAGCCAGCACGAGCTGTAGAAGACCACAATGGTTCTCCAAAGCTTTGAGATTATTTCTGAACAGCTGAATGTATGAGCTGAGCTGTTCTGGGGTGACTCTGCCTGTGGAAAGGAAAAGAGGGGACAGCAGTCAGTGGTGGCAAACACAGATCTCTGCTTTTTATAGAGAGGGAATGAGTTACAGAGAGCTTCAGAAGCTCTCTCTACTGTGAGCCTGGCTTCATTGCAATTGCTGGGAGCCCCAAGCTGCAGCAAGAGGTGAAGAGAAAGATTCATTACATTTCATTTCATTTCATTCCATTCCATTTCATTTCATTTCATAGAATAGAATAGACTAGAATAGGACCAGGTTGGAAAAGACCTCAGAGATTATCAAGTCCAACCTATCACCCAACACCATCTAATCAACTAGACCATGGCTCCAAGTGCCTCATACAGGCTCTTCCTAAACACCTCCAGGGATGGTGACTCCACCACCTCCCTGGGCAGCACATCCCAATGGCCAATCTCTCTTGCTGGGAAGAATTTCTTCCTAACATCCAGCCTGAACCTCCCCTGGCACAGCTTGAGACTGTGTCCTCTTGTTCTGGTGCTGCTTGCCTGGGAGAAGAGACCAACCCCCACCTGGCTACAACCTCCCTTCAGGGAGTTGGAGAGAGCAAGAAGGTCTCCCCTGAGCCTCCTTTTCTCCAGGCTAAGCAACCCCAGCTCCCTCAGCCTCTCCTCACAGGGCTGTGCTCCAGACCCCTCCCCAGCTTTGTTGCCCTTCTCTGGACACCTTCCAGTATCTCAACATCTTTCCTAAACTGAGGAGCCCAGAACTGGACACAGGACTCAAGGTGTGGCCTAAGCAGTGCTGAGCACAGGGGCAGGATGTCATCTTACTCAGGCAAACCAGATCTAAAGAGCAGGGCCATAGGAGATGGATTGAGGAGGTGCCCTTATCTGAATCAGGACAACCTTTGGTGCCAGGAAGGTGCTAGGCAGTTCATGGATTGCACCACTGACCATTTTATGCCTTGTTTTTCCACAAGGGAAAGCTCTGGTAAGGCTGTCCCTGTGTTTCTTCTCTGTGTTTGGTTCTATCATCACTTTACAAGGCTCTCCATCTGTCTCCATCCTTTCAGCATCATCTAAATGGCAAATAAATAATTCCAAGACTGAATAAATGTTGAAAGCATTTTCTCTCAGCTTCAGCTGACAGCAAGAGTGCTCTTTGGAAGAGCTTTTGGATTAGGGAAGCTGCTAAATAAAGCAAAGAAATACACAGGCTCTTCATGTGAACTTTAACAGAAAGCATCAAACCTGAACAAGAGGACACAGTCTCAAGCTGTGCCAGGGGAAGTTTAGGCTGGATGCTAGGAGGAAGTTCTTCCCAGCAAGAGAGATTGGCCATTGGGATGTGCTGCCCAGGGAGGTGGAGTCACCATCCCTGGAAGTGTTCCAAAAAGGCTTGGATGTGGCACTTGGAGCCATGGTTTAGTTGTCAGGAGGTGTTAGGTGTTGGGTAATAGGTTGGACTTGATGATCTCTGAGGTCTTTTCCAACCTGCTTGATTCTATGATTCTATGCCAGTCAGCAAATTAACACAGCTCCAGCTGACACCACTCAGTGGGCTGGAAAAGCTGAACATAGGGCTTCCACCCTTAGCTCACATGGGCTACAGCAGCAACCCCAGCCATGGCTGTCCTTAGACTAAACACTGGAGCCTTCAGCCTTGTTTTATTTCTTTTCAAGCTGTGTCAGGCAGATTTACCTGGTGATTTGGAGATGTCAGCCCAGGAGCATACCTTTGCTAATGACTGCATTAGTGCCTAGAGCAGTCCTGAGATGAGATTCAACACATCTGAGTGCTGGGTTCCACACTGACCACAACCACCCCAGGCAGCTCTACAGGCTGATGTCCTAAGTTCATTGGCTGGCTGGAATGTTTTCAACATGAGGCTATTTGCCTTCTCTTTCTTTCACTTGGAATGATATTTGCAAAGCTCCCCTGGATGACTCAGTTCTAAGGCAGTGATGTGAGAGGGTTAAACAGCCCTTTGGTTTTGGTTTTCCTTCCAGTCTGGATGAAGGCATCAAGTCCATCAGCAGTAAGTTTGCAGATGGCACCAAGCTGGGGGCAGGAGTTGACTGTTAGAGGGAAGGAGAGCTCTGCAGAGGAACCTTGCCAAGCTGGGCAGAGTGCAAGGGCAGGAGATTGAACACATCCAAGTGCCAGGTTCTGCACATTGGCCACACTAACCCCATGCAGTGCTACAGGCTGGGGTCAGAGTGGCTGGAGAGCAGCCAGGCAGAGAGGGACCTGGGGGAACTGGTAGACAGCAGCTAAATGTGAGCCAGCAGTGTGCCCAGGTGGCCAAGAAGGCCAAGGGCATCCTGGCCTGGATCAGGAATGGTGTGGCCAGCAGGAGCAGGGAGGTCATTCTGCCCTGTAGAGCAGTCCTGAGATGTTGCAGCAGATTCAGACTCTGCTTCAACTGAGAAGACAGCAAGCTGGCAGCCCTTCCCTCACGTGAAACAGGGACAATGGGAGTGCTGGCAACACTCCTGATTTCAATTTAAAATCAACCACCACCATTTTTCAAGGGTTTTGTTCCATATCATCCCTTCTGAAAGTGAATCCAGATGCAGCACTAGAGCAGTGTGAGATAAACAATCAAATCCTTTCCCACCCTAAAGAGTGTCACCAAGAGAAAGTCCAACACCTATGTCAACAGAAGAGAAATCCTGACCTGAGCAAGTCATTAACCCAACTTACACTGGCATGAAAGAGGGCAGCATCTCAGCTGTGATCTACCCACAGAACCACTTGGACCCAGGCTTCAAGAGCCCCAGCCAATTTCAGCAGAGGAATCTCCCAGGACAGTTGGCTGCTAAGTACAACTGAGCCAACAGATGGGGAAAGGAATCTGGGAGAGTGATTGGTGCTAATCAGCAATTAATTGACTTTTCCTGAAGCCTAAATCCTCGTTGCCTTCCCTGCTGCTTGCTCACAGAGGGAGATTTCAGCACAACAGACTAAACTTCATCTGCTCCCAGCCCCACCAGCCTTCTGTTTGTTTTTTTTAAGACCCTCTGCCATTTCAGGTCCCTCTGTGTTCCAGTGTGGCAGGGAAGTCCTCTGAAGCCAAGAGGAGATGGATGTCAAGCAGGTCATCACGTCTCAACTGCCATGTCGCTCTTCTAAAGCAAATCCAGAGATTCACAGGCAGAGGATGGCAACTACTGCCAGAAAGCACTGCAAACAACCTTGTCCTTCCCTCTTCTCTTCCTGCTCCATCACAGTTATCCTCTGCTCCTAACTTTACTCCTATGTTTGTGCAGGTACCAAAGTCACAGGGTCACAGATCAGAGGATGTTAGGGGTTGGAAGGGAGCTCTGGAGATCATTGAGTCCAACCCCCTCTGTCAGAGCAGGATCTATGGAGATCTGGTGCAAAGGCCTTGCTGAAGCAGCTTCACCTAGAGCAGGCATTAGTGCACAAGTACTTTGCTCGCTCCTAACTAACCATTCACAGTTCCTCAGCTACATTAATTTCTGTACTACCCACAGCATCAATCTTAGCATTTCTGCTTTCCTTCCCTGCTCCAAATCCTCTTTTATCCAAGCTGAGTGGTGCTGATACACCAGAGGGATGGGATGTCGTCCAGGGGCCCTGCACAAGCTGGAGAGCTGGGCTCAGGTGAACCCCATGAGGTTCAACAAGAGCAAGTGCAGGGCTCTGCACCTGGGTCAGAACAATCCTCACTGTCAGTACAGGCTGGGGGAGGAGGTGATAGAAAGCAGCCCTGAGGATAAGGATTTGGGGGTGCTGGTGGATGAGAGGCTGGCCAGGAGCAGGCAGGGTGAGCTTGCAGCACAGAAGGCAAATCTCAGCCTGGGCTGCATCCAAAGCAGTGTTGCCAGCAGAGCCAGAAAGGTGATGCTGACACTTTGCTCTGCTGAGACCTCACCTGGAGTGCTGCATCCAGATCTGGAGCTCTCAACACAGGAAGGACATGGAGCTGATGGAGAGGGTCTAGAGGAGGGCCATGAAAATGATCGGGAGGTTGGAGCACCTCTGCTCTGAGGACAAGCTGAAGGAGCTGGGGGTGTTCAGCCTGGAGAAGTCTCCAGGGAGAGCTAATAGCAGCCTGCCAGTACCTGAAGGGGGTTACCAGAAGGATGGAGAGAGACTGTTTACAAATGCCTGTGGTGGTAGGATGAGGGGCAATGGTTGGAAACTAGAGTAGATTTAGATTGGATGTTAGGAACAACATTTGGACTAGATCTCCATAGGTCCCATCCAATCCCTACCATTCTGTGATGCTGTAGTGCAAGGAGCTTGGACAACAGAAAGAAGAAATCATGTAGGGAATGAAAAAAACCATTACAGAAGTAACAGAAACATCATGGAGTGGGTGCCAGCCTCCCCAGTGAAAAGGCACTTCTGTCCCAGACTGAAATCAGTGTGAGCAAGCAGCTCTGTATTTTAGTAATCTGATTAACTCAGGATAAGAAGGAAGAGATAACAGGGACCAGCCTAGACCAGGAAAAAAAGAAAGCTAATATTTATGTCTAAGGAACTGTGGAAATGAGCTACTTTATTAATCTGATGCCAGGACTGTGAAAAGGCCCTGGGTAAATGTCCAAGAAAAACACACCTTGCATCAGAGAAAAGGAGGATAAAATGCAGAGGACATTCATCAGATAGAATCATGTCAAGCTAATCTGTAGCCAGTTAACTAACTGATTATATTCCACATGGATTTAGTACAGCAGTAACTACCACAGCCATATTTAAGGGGGGAAAACTAGGATTAGAGGAATTGTTAGGTATCTAAGAAACTTCCACAAGTGGGTGGCGAGTAAGATGCAGCAGGGAAGTGCTAGCATATAGCAAGGTGACAGAAGAGTGTCCTTGTGTGCCCAGGTACATATTTGTAGGACAAATGTTGGCACTAAGCTGTCACAAGGGTGTGAAGCACCATTAAGATGGAGAAAGAGCAGAAGGCATAGCTGGATTGCTCTGAGTATTGGCCTTACATAAGGGGGTTGAAATCCTGATGCCTGTTAGCACACAGTGAGATGAACCACAGAACTGGAGACTCCTGCAAGATCAAAACATGCTGTGGTCAAGGAATCAAACCACAGCTGCCAGAGCTGAGAACTGGTCACAATTTAAAGGTAGAAACCCTTTGCAGCTGACAAGGATGGAAACAGCAGGCAAGGAATCTGGTTAGATTGAGGAGTTCTAGACCCTGGAGCTGGGTAGACAAGTGCAAAGAGAAACAGAACATTTGTGATGCATCAAGGCAACAGCAGCAGCTGTTCAAGAGGAGACAACTTCCACTGTCTCTGAACAAAGAGTTTCACTGAATTCTGCAGAAATGAAAAACTGGGCAGAACAGAATACAGAACTAACCAGGCTGGAAAGGACCTCGGAGATCATCCAGTCCAACCTATCACCCAACACCATCTGATCAACTAAACCATGGCACCAAGTGCCTCAGCCAGGCTCTTCCTAAACACCTCCAGGGATGGGGACTCCACCACCTCCCTGGGCAGCACATCCCAATGGCCAATCTCTCTTGCTGCGAAGAATTTCTTCCTAACATCCAGCCCAAACCTCCCCTGGCACAGCTTGAGACTGTGTCCTCTTGTTCTGGTGCTGCTTGCCTGGGAGAAGAGACCAACCCCCACCTGGCTACAACCTCCCTTCAGGCAGTTGTAGATGGCAGTAAGGTCTCCCCTGAGCCTCCTCTTCTCCAGGCTAAGCAACCCCAGCTCCCTCAGCCTCTCCTCATAGCAAAGGTGATTTGCCCTTTGTGAAGCCCTGCTGGCTGTCGCCTGAAGGACCCTCAGGTACTGGATCCTCAGGTATTTGAGTAGTGAGAGCAAGCTGAGTGGCACAGAAAGACTTTCACCTCAGCAGTTAACTGGAGCATACCACCTTTGGAGACACAAGGCCAGAGGAGGAGCTTCTTTTTCCCTTTCAACTGACTGCTGCAGTCTCGGTCGTGTCACGCAGGCACCGCTGCGAGACCAGAATTGCTTTTCCTGACAGATTTAGTGGTGGCAGCAAATTATTAAACCTCAGAATCTCTCAAAGTGCCTTTTATTATTATTTTTTACCTCAGGATTTATGGATGATCAAGGTGTCTGAAGAGCACAGGTCAGAATTATCAGTGTAGTGTTCCAAACACAGCCCTTGTTTCTCCTTCTGCCGCTTAGTCAATTATCTCCGCAGGGACAAGCAAACAAGTGAAGAGGGAAGCACCAAAGTACCTTGTGTGAGCAATTGCATAAAGGAGTGGATGCTTCTCCATCACTACAGGGACTGTCAAACACACACAGCTTTAAACTTGGTTCACCTTTATGCAGGAAAAACAAGAAAGAAGTTTTGAGCTTCCCTGGCCACAGCGCTTTTGTTGAGGTCCTTTTCTCACCTGACAGAGCCACGAATAAGAAAGGACCTTGGCACACTTGTGCTAAGACATTCCTGCTGTGTTTCTCCAAAAGAAAGCTTCTCCATGTAGCAGAAAGCTCCTCAGGCCCAGGGAGGTGGTGGAATCACCATCCCTGGAGGTGTTCAGGAGGAGACTTGACAGGGTGCTTGGTGCCATGGTTTAGTTGATTAGGTGGTGTTGGATGATAGGTTGGACACGATGATCTTGAAGGTCTCTTCCAACATGGTCTGGTCTATTCTATTCCTATTCTATTCTATTCTATTCTATTCTATTCTATTCTATTCTATTCTATTCTATTCTATTCTATTCTATTTTTCAAGGCAGTCAAGAGCTGAAAAACTTTTAAAGCCCCTGGTTTCCTCTTCTTAGGAATGGGCTGTTAGAACTGGGGCTGTTCAGTCTGGAGGAGAGAAGGCTGAGAGGGATCTGATCAATGTCTATCAATACCTGAAGGGTGAGGAAGCTGCCAGGCTCTTTTTGGTGGAGCCCAGTGATGGGACAAGGAACAGTGTGTACAAGGTGGAACACAGGAGGTTCCACCTCACCCTGAGGAGATACTTGTGTATGGTGAGGGTGGTGGAACACTGGAGCAGGCTGCCCAGAGAGGTTGTGGAGTCTCCTTCTCTGGAGCCTTTCCAGCCCCACCTGGGTGTGTTCCTGTGACCTGCCCGAGGTGATCCTGCTCTGGCAGGGAGGTTGGACTGGATGGTCAGTGGAGGTCCCTTCCAACCCCTGATTTGCTGTGATTACAGCTGAATACAGACCTCCCTCTCTCAGCAGCTTGCCTGTGATCATGTCCAGCACCGGATGGATACTTGTGAAGAATGCAGAAAGCTCTGACGCTCCCCAAGGCCAAGTGGGCAGCAGCACTGCCTGGGGACCTGGATGTTGTGCAAGCTAAGTGAGAGCAATTTAGCAGAGCGGATGACGCTCCTTAGGTCTCCTTGTTAGTGCAATTGCCAGATGAAACTATTAACTCAAAACACTTTTGTTCCTCTCAGGAAGTTTCAGCAGCCCTCTTTAGCAGGAAGTGCCAGAATAACAATCTGAGCTCAGCTTCAGCTCAGTTCAGAAGTCATCTGGTCCTTAAACTGTTAACGAAGCAGTGGAGAGCTCCAACTCCTGCTCAGTTCTTAGGCAAGATGAAAAGTAGGCCAGCATGAGATGCTGCTTGGCTGCCTTCTCCACACTGTCTCTGGACCTGAAGAGCAGTAAAGCCTACAGCAGACTGAAAGCAGATGTCACAGGCTTACTTCTAAGAATGTTTGCTCACCCACCACAAACAAAGCCATCCTCTCTGGGGCTGATGGTCACCTGCAAGTCTTTCTTGCTCTTCTCTACTTCCTTCTGTGTGCATTCTGACATTCAGCTTCCCCTTTTCACTGTTAAATCAGGATGGACACAAAAGCAGCAGCTCTCCCTAGCCAGTGCCTGCATTATTCTCTGCTTGTGTTCCCAAACAAAGCAGATGACAAAACTTTTTTAATACCTGCTCTTCCAGAATTGAGCTTTCTAGAGACTGTCATCTATACTAAACTTCTGCCCTGCTGAGGCTCTATCTGGAATACTGTGTCCTGTTCTGAGCTCCTCAGATCAAGAAGGACCTCAGGGAGCTGTTTGAAAGAGTCCAGCAGAACCACAAAGCTGCTGCAGGCAGTGGACCATCTGCCTGGGAGCACAGGCTGAGGGAGCTGGGGCTTAGAGCTTGGAGCAGAGGAGCCTGAGGGCTGCCCTCATTGCTGGGGATAAAGATGTGCAGGGACAGAGCCAGGCTCTGCTCAGGGATGTCCAATGACAGGACAAGGGGCACTGGGGGCAAGCTGGAGCAGAGGAGATGCCATGGGAACACAGGGGAAAACTTTGTCACTGTGAAGGTGCTGGAGCCTGGAGCAGGCTGCCCAGAGAGGTTGTGGAGTCTCCTCTGGAGACACTCAAACCCCACCTGGATGTGTTCCTGTGTGACCTGCCCTGGGTGCTCCTGCTCTGGCAGGGGGGTGGACTGGATGATCTCTGGAGGCCCCTTCCAGCCCCTAACATCCTGGAATTCTGTGAATGTTGGCATACCAGAATCTTCTTAGTCTTGACTTAATAGGTACCAGGGCCACATTTTATTACCTTATTTTTCACTTCTTCCACCAGGTTAATAAATATTAGGCCAAGTCCCAGCAACCAGAGGGTCTCCAGCCCTGGATGAAGACTAATCCTTGCAAACTGCACTTCCCTGTGACTCAGAGGGGACTTGAAATCAGCAAATTTGGTTGAAAAAGCTCCTGAATGCTTTAAGCCTCTTGTAGAAATGAGCCTGTTTGTCTTAAAACAACACACCCAAAGGGTTTCAGGTGGCTTCTGCATGTCCTCATCTAGCACTGAGACATATGTTTGCAGACACTGAGTATTTCATCGTGTTCTTGGCATGCTGTCCCAGCCAGAGGGAGGTCCTTATTCTTCTTCAGTACATTATTCACAGGACTGACTATTTCTCTGATGCTTTCTGGAAGACCTCTGCAGCTCAGACTACCCTAACAATCATTTTGGGTGGTAAGCAAATAAATAGGGATGGAAAACATGATGCTGCCTGAGTACACACATATGTAATTCACCGTGTCTCTTGTGTACCCGAGTCATCCTCTGCGAGGCTGACTGATGAGGCTTACACAACTCTGCTTGGAAGAACAGCCCTGGGCAAGGCACCCAGCTCTGCTCTATTGCCATGTTCCACCTCCAGCCTCACACTTCAAGAGTTTGAAAGCACACCAGAACATACTGTATCTTGGATGTAAAGCCTTTGGCACAGACTCTTCTTAGCAACGCTTCATCCCTTTCCTTCCACACCACTTCTCAGCTACCTTCTTCGAACTTGCTCCTGCCTGGGTTGGACCAGATGGCTCCTGTCTTAATGTAAAGAAATCCTGAGGCCCTCTCTGCAATCTCCTCAGACAAACAAAGCACTTAGTGCTGACACTCACAACTGTCCCAGTGTTCCAACAAACTACAGGTGTGCCACATTTCCACTGCGTGCCAAGCAAGACACCAGAATCAGCATCTCCCACCCCACCAGCACCAGCAGACAGGGACCTGGGGGCGCTGGTTGACATCAGCTGAACATGAGCCAGCAGTGTGCCCAGCTGGCCAAGGAGGCCAATGGCATCCTGGCCTGGGTCAGGAACAGTGTGGCCAGCAGGAGCAGGGAGGTCATTTTGCCCTGTGCTCAGCACTGCTCAGGCCACACCTTGAGCCCTGTGTCCAGTTCTGGGCTCCTCAGTTCAGGAAAGATGTTGAGATGCTGGAAGGTGTCCAGAGAAGGGCAACAAAGCTGGGGAGGGGTCTGGAGCACAGCCCTGTGAGGAGAGGCTGAGGGAGCTGGGGTTGCTTAGCCTGGAGAAGAGGAGGCTCGGGGAGACCTTCTTGCTCTCTAAAACTCCCTGGAGCCACAGGCTGAGCCCCCACAGCTCCCTCAGCCTGTCCTCATAACAGAGGTGCTCCAACCCCCTGACCATTTCTTCATGGCCCTCCTGAAGGAGTATTGTTATTCATGACATCTCACAGCAACAGTCACCAGAATCTAGGCAAGCAAATGCTAATTGAATTTCTAAGCTTGTAGCCCACAATCATTTCCCTTAAGAGATCCACAGTACAAGAAGCTAGTAACAAGGTGCATTCACTTTCAACATTTGATTCACAAATGTTTACCCCTTCATTCTTTACTCCCAACTGCTGTGAACATAGAATCACAGAATTGTCAGGGTTGGAAGGGACCTCAAGGGGAAGCCTTCTCTTCTCCAGACTGAATAGTCCCAGCTCCCTCAGTCTGTCCTCATAGCAGAGCAGCTCCAGCCCTCTGCTCATCCTCCTGGCCCTTCTCTGGACACCTTCCAGCACCTCCAGATCCTTCCTGTAATAGAGGCTCCAGAACTGGACACAGTGGTCCAGGTGTGGTCTCACCAGAGCAGGGTACAGGGGAGAATCACCTCACTCACTGGCTCTGCTTCTCTTGCTGCAGCCCAGGCTCTGCTTGGCTCTCTGGGCTGCAAGTGCTCACTGCTGGCTCCTGTTGAGCTTCTCCTCCCCCAGCACCCCCAAGACCTTTTCTCCAGGGCTGCTCTCAAGCAGTCCCTGCCCAGCCTGTATCAGTGCTTGGGATTGCCCTGACCCAGCTGCAGCACCTTGCCCTTGGTCTTGTTGAACCTCATGAGGTTGTCATGGGCTCAGCTCTGCAGCCTGTCCAGGTCCCTCTGGATGGATCTTTCCCTCCAGCTGTCAGCTGCACCACACAGCTTGGTGTCATCAGCAAACCTGCTGAGGCTGCACTCAGTGCCACTGCCCATGGCACCCACAGAGATGTTAACCAAGCCTGGTCCCAGTACTGATCCCTGAGGAACTCCACCTGTCCCTGGCCTCCACTTGGCCATGGAGCCATGGACAGCCCCCCTTTGGGGGCAGCCTTCAAGCCAGTTCTGTACCCACTGACTGGTCCTTCCATCTCCCCAACTGTCTAGAAAAGACCATTTTAACAGAGGCTTTTCCTCCATACTGTAGGACAAAACAGACTTCACACTGAAGTGAACAGAAGCCTTGCAGCACCCCATCAGCAAATGATAAAATTCTATATTTGGAGAGCCCCTGCAAGAGCAACTCACTCCTGTTTTCTTTGACATTTTTAAGAGTTATCTTCAGCCCTAATCACAACCAGACATGGAAGGAGATCTGGCCCTAAGTTCATATTTAAGTGTTTGGGTTTAATGTCTGGGAAAAAAAGAAACCCAACAGAATAATTAACCCCTACCTAACCCTCCCCTGCAAAAAAACAACCCTTAAGATACAGACTTCATCCAAAAAGTCTGGAGACACAGCAAAAGCTACTGTCACCCACTCCTGTCTTCAAAGTGACATAAGCTTAGCCAAACAGCCCTGCAACCATGTGCCAGCCACAATTTAACCAAAGCTAATACACTACCAGCTGACTGCTCTGCTTCACCTCACTGCACAGGGCTCTGTGTTTCACTTCCATCTGCTGTTTTACAGCAGTGAGGTGCAAGGTAAATGAGGTATGAGACACAAACATGCCATGCAGCACAGTTTTGTTGGGGCTTGAACCGTTACCCATCTTACACCACAAGAGGCTACTCAGCACGCAGCAAGCAGGGCCAGTCCCAGGCACAAGTCCAGGCTGGCTGCAGAGTGGATTGAGAGTGGCTCTGAAGAAAGAGACTTGGGGGTGCTGGTTGCTGAGAGGCTCAGCAGGAGCCAGCAGGGCCCTCATGCAGCCCAGCAGGCAGCTGTGTGCTGGGCTGCAGCCAGAGGAGTGTGGGCAGCAGGGCAAGAGAGGGGATTCTGCCCCTTGGCTCTGCTCTGCTGAGACCTTACCTCCAATCCTGCCTCCAGGTCTGGTGTCCCAGTGTAAGAAGGACACAGAGCTGCTGGAGCGAGTCCAGAGGAGGCCACAAAGATGATCCAAGGGCTGAGGCAGCTGAGGACAGGCTGAGGGAGCTGGGGGTGCTCAGCCTGGAAACAAGAAGACTCTGAGGGGACCTTATTGCTGCTTTCCAGTACCTGAAGGGATCCTACAGGAAGGCTGCAGAGGCCAAGGGGGAATGGTTTGAAGCTGAGGGAGAACAGGGTTAGAATGGATCTTAGGAAGAAGTTCTGCAGCAGGAAGGTGGTGAGACTCTGGCACAGGCTGCCCTGGGAGGCTGTGGCTGCCTCCTGCCTGGGGGTGTTGAAGGCCAGGTTGGATGAGACCTTGAGCAGCTGAGTGTAGCTGAGAGGTGTCCCTGCCCATGGTGGGGAGGTTTGAGGAGATGATCTCTGAGGTCCCTTCCATTCTATGATCAAGGCTTATCAGGGAAAGCCTGACCCCACTGCACTCAAGCAGCATTGCCCTGGCAATGCCAAGGCCTAGACTGAAGCCCTCCAAATGGGAATGTATCCACAATCTTTAGAAACACTCCAAGCTCTTTGAAAGCATTTAGCACTCTGAGAAGCCTTCCTGCCTCCAGGGGTGAGTGATGCAACACAACATCTGCTGCACTGACCGTCACAGGGACTGGGAACATTTACTTCAGGTCAAAACTATACTTTTAGTTGCACTACAGGGAGCAGTCAGGAACTCAGTGTTGCAAAAGGCTGGAAGCCCCAAATCTGCTTGGCTGGAGTGTCCCACACTGCAGGCTCCTCTTGCTGAGACCTAGAGCAGACTAATTGAACTCAGGAACCACTGCCTCATGATCCAGGCTATGGAGTTCAGGTGTGGGACAAGCAGCATCCCCCCTCCTTGGAAGAATGGCCTGAGAACAGCAGTGAGCCCTTGGAGCAGCACTCTGAGACTCACCAGCAGGAGTCTGGGACTCCTTGGGCTAAGCCAGGCCTGTCTCAGCCAAGCTGGTACAGAAAGCCTCTGCTTCAGGAGGATGCCAGGAGAGAGATTTTGGCTGCTGCCTCACTGATTCTGCAGCTTCCTCTCCTGCTAGGTTTGGAGATCAGGAAAATGGGCAACAGAAAAACATCAGCCTCCCAAGAAGCAGCCTACAACATCATCTCCTCTCTGCATGGTTCTTCCCCATGAGGGTGGTGAGAGACTGGCACAGGTTGCCCAGGGAGGTGGTGGCAGCCTCATCCCTAGAGGCTTTTAAGGCCAGGCTGGATGTGGCTGTGAGCAACCTGCTGTAGTGTGAGGTGTCCCTGCCCATGGCAGGGGGCTTGGAACTGGCTGATCCTTGGGGTCCCTTCCAACCCTGACACTTCTGTGATTCTGCAGAATCAGAGGTCACAGAGTTACCTGGGTACCCCTCACTCAGCCAGAGATGTGCCACAGAAGGCATTCAAACACCCTGCAGCCCACCTCAAGCCCTGCAGTGCTGATCTGCTTTCTCCTCATTTCTGAGGACCTCAACCCCACAGTGACATTGTCTCACTACTTGTCTCCATCACAGAACTGTCCTCATTTTGGATGTCTGAGTTGGGACTTTCTTTCCCTGGGGAGCTGTGTATGTCCTTCTCTACTCCACTGCAGCTCCTTTGCTTAGTGGGTAGCTTTTATCCCTAAAGTTTAATCCAGGAATTGATGGTATTGACTCTTGATTTGATTTGATTTTGCACTGCTCTTGTCAGGAATAAAGAGCCTGTTGAACAGCCTTACAGCTCAATGCACCTTTGCATTTAAGACACAAGTTAATGCACAACCCACACCCTTTATGTTTCCAGGTAAAAAGCATTGAGCTGTGGTTTCCCTGTCAATTTTAAGGTACTTTGCTAACTCAAAATGGGTCACTGGGACATATCTCCAGGCTAAAAATGTCAGGATCCTCTCACTTCTAGCCAAAGCTTAGGAGGTGTTAGGTATTAGGTACTAGGTTGGGCTTGATGATCTCTCAGGTCTTTTCCAACCTGGCTGATTCTGTGATACTAAAGCAGTTTCAGAGTTCAACTCCACCCATGCCCATCTGAAAAGGTTCCAGGGCTCTTCTTTACTTCACCAAGCCTGAGGCTTTGCTAATGTTTGCTGTGGGCTTGATTTTTAAAGCTCTATTTGTACAGTTCAGGGGGTGAGAAACCCAAAGGCTTCCCTTCTGCCAACCAGGGCTCGTGGAGCAGCACAGTGCACTTTGTTTCTGCCACTGGACCACTGTTTGCACTTCCATCAGTCTCCATGCCACTGAAAAGACACAATAAAGGAATTCAGGCTTGATGAAGGTTTCCTGTGCTCTTTTTCCAAGCAGAAGAGCAAGGGTGTTTCTAAAGGCACAAAAGAACATTTGTAGCAACATTTTTTGCCACTGCCAAATGCTGGGCTAATAGCAAAGTTTTCAACAAGAGATTCATGGGCTGCCAGGCTCAGAAGGTGATTAAGATATGCATCAGACTGATAAAGAATGAAATGGGAAGCAGAGGAATGGCAAAGCAGCAACCTTTCCACTGTACTGCAAGTCAGGCTGATGCTTCAGAGCAGGACTCCTTCCACTCACACACTTTAAGGCCTGAGCAGAAATAATCCCCTTCCAGTATTTACACTCTCACTTGAATTTAGCTACTCTGCTGATCTCCTGAACTGCCTTCCAGAGGGCTTCTCAAAAGGAGGCTTCATCCTCTAAATGAGCTTCCTTAAATGCCAGGATTTTTATTACCCCCAAATAATTTACATCTACATATTCATAGGGAGGACACAGAGCTGCTGGAGCGAGTCCAGAGGAGGACTTTCAGACATCCCCCCTACCCCTCTCCTTGATATGACCAGTAAAATGAATATGCCAACCAAGAACACCTGAAAGCAAAGCTCCAATCAACTCAGTTCAAAAAATGTGACAGAATTCACTGACTTCCTTTGTTGCTCTTTCTTCTCCCTCAGAACTGAACTCCTCTCCTCTCTCTACTCCTGCTGCTTTCAATGGGAGAAGAGAAGGTACCCAGTGGCCTGCAGACATCTGAGGGTGTTGAGGAGAAGGCATATGTCCCCTTCTACAGTTCTCCTAGTCTCCTTCCCTCTCAGGATGAAGAGGACACATTCAGAAGGTACCAAAACCCAAAACTTTGAGCTGTGTGTCCTCCCACAGCTCTCTGAACTTCAGCCACACACAGCCAGGCAGAGAAAGCAGCAGGCTGGGCATGAGGCATGTTGCTTGCAGGAGAAACATGGGCAAGCACATGCACAGCCCAGAGTAAGGAGCAGCCTTTCACAGCCCAGAAAACAGCAGAGTTTATTTTCCTTGCACTGAAAATACAGACACAGGATGGGATTAAGTTTCTCATCACTGCAGAGGGCTCCTGGGCTGCCACAGTGTCACAGAGATGCAGTTTTTCAGGCAGGTGGCCACTGCAGGAGGGCTCAGCTACACCAAATGGAATTCAAAGCTTTGCTTTCAAATGTAATTCACTCCTTATTTCCAGGGGGAGGGGAGGGAAAAAGAAGGCAAAAAAGTAGTAGTAAGGAAAATACTGACCATCTGACACAGCTGCTCTTAGTAAGAAGAGGCAACTTTCACGCTAGAAAAAGCCTCTGACATTTCATATTAGGGCCATTCCTGTTAGAAAATACCCCAAGTGGTGGGAAAACCTATGTGCAATCCACCAAGGGCTGCCAAAACTCAACCCAGCAATCAGGGGCAGAACAGGCCACTCGAATTCTTCCTTCCCCACAACAGCAGCAATTGCTAAACAACACAGGTTGGAGCTTCCCTACAGAGAACTCAGGTGTTCAGTAGCAATGAATGCTGCCATGGTGTAGACCTGCTCTAAAAAGCAGATGCTCCATGGCTTCCACCTATATACCAGCAATATCCCATGCTGGCCACAGTGCTCACCTGAAATCTGCAGACAAGAATGAGGATAAACCAAGGATAGGGGTTGGGGGTGCTCAAGAGGACGAAAAGGAGCTGATTTCTGCTCTCAATCTTCTGAAGGTTGCTGTATTTATAACAGAACACTTCCCTTTCACTTACATACCAGCAATATCCTATAGTAACTGGTGCTCACCTGAAATCTGCAGACAAGAATGAGGATAAACCAAGGATAGGGGTTGGGGGTGCTCAAGAGCACGAAAAGGAGCTGATTTCTGCTCTCAATCTTCTGAAGGTTGCTGTATTTATGATAAACCCCTTCCCTTGCACTTATATACCAGAAACATCCCATGCTGGCCACAGTGCTCACCTGAAATCTGCAGACAAGAATGAGGATAAAGCAAGGAGAGGGTTGGGGGTCCCCAAAAGGAGGAAGAGGAGCTGACATCCTCTGTCACTCTACCAGTGTGCAGGAAAGGATATCTGACCCCACTCACCCATGCTCATTCTAATAGGCAAATTCTCTCTGCTCGCAGCCTCCACAAGGTGTCTCCTGGCCTCCATCACAGCTTCCTTCTGTTTGACGTTCATGAAGGACTCCCAGAGAGCTTTGGCAGCTGGATCACTGCGAGAAAACGATAGGGTTACACTGCACGTAGCTTGCAGCCAGCTTCAGGCAACAACACTGGCATTTTAAGAGGAGGGCTCCTACTTAGGAACTTCTCTGAGGTGGGCAGGATGCAAGTCCAAAACAAAGTGGTGTCAAAGCTTGATTTGCCTTAGTGGAACATTTGTGACAATTTCTGATGCATTTCTGGCCTGCAGCAGGAACAGTGTGGCCAGCAGGAGCAGGGAGGTCATTCTGCCCTGTGCTCAGCACTGCTCAGGCCACACCTTGAGTCCTGTGTCCAGTTCTGGGCCCCTCAGTTTAGGAAAGATGTTGAGATGCTGGAAGGTGTCCAGAGAAGGGCAATGAGGCTGGGGAGGGGTCTGGAGCACAGCCCTGTGAGGAGAGGCTGAGGGAGCTGGGGTTGCTTAGCCTGGAGAAGAGGAGGCTCAGGGGAGACCTTCTTGCTCTCTACAACTCCCTGAAGGGAGGTTGTAGCCAGGTGGGGGTTGGTCTCTTCTCCCAGGCAAGCAGCACCAGAACAAGAGGACACAGTCTCAAACTGTGCCAGGAGAAGTTTAGGCTGGAGGTGAGGAGAAAGTTCTTCCCTGAGAGAGTTGTTAGCCATTGGAATGTGCTGCCCAGGGAGGTGGTGGAGTCACCATCCCTGAAGGTGTTTAGGAGGGGATTGGATGTGGCACTTGGTACCATGGTTTAGTAGTCAGGAGGTCTTGGGTGACAGGTTGGACTTGATGATCTTTGAGGTCTCTTCCAACCTTATTGATCCTATGAAAACAAAGAAACAAACCAAAAGCCCAGTATTTTGCTTTATTTGCCACCAACTCTAAAGTGTAAGAACCCACACAGAATAAATGAACACAGCAGCCTCAAAGGAACCACTGCTCTTCAACCAGGGGATTACCAGGAACAGTCCAAAGTGCTTCAATTACCCACCCCCCCAAAAAAAAAGCTACAAAAAGGCTGGGCACTAACTTCTCCATGAGAGTTTAAGTCCCAAAGCCAATACTTGCAGCCCTGCAGGCTGCTGGTGTGATCTGATGAACTCCCATCCCCTATGAGTTTCATCATGGCAAGAAGAATCCACAGCCAACTGTAATAAATGTCCTTATGGTTTCTGTTCTCACAGGTTTCCTGTTTATTGCTGCTGTTGCTAAGCGTAAATTAGGTATTTGTGTGGCTCATCTGCACTCAGTTCCCTGACAGACTTCTCTCTCCTCCAGGACACTGCATCTGTTGCTGTTGTGAATGAATTGGGTAGGGTTTTGTTAAGCTAGGAGAGAGAAGAAGGGAGGAAACAATCCTTGCCTGGGGCTACAGCCCCACATTGGGGTTGACTGCTTTGGATTTCTCTTTTATTTGTTTTCTTTCTTAAAGAAAAAGTTTCCCTCATTTTTTTCCCCCCTCAGGAGACATTTAACTCCTGGATAGGTTTTGCTGTCATTTACAACATGCTTATAAACATGCCAAACCAAGCTTTGCTTTGTGGCACATAAAAAAACCCAGCAATGAATCCACTTGAAGCCTCTGACAGAGCAGCTGTGCTTAAACTCTGCTGCAAGGGCAGGGCTGTGCTCAGCAGACCTCTGCTGTCTCCCACACCAGGTAAAGGGATGGCCACGTCCCACTCCTGTCAGACCAGGAGCCCACATCCTCTGTCAAAGCCTGAGTGGGTGGAAGGACCATGGGAAGAAAGCTGACTTGACTCTTCTGAACAAACCACAAATGAATAGGAAGAGCAAAACTCATCCTATGGCTGTGCTTTGAGAAAGGAAAAGTCAGCTGCCTGACACCACCTCTCCCTTTCTCTTTCACAGAGTGCAACTCAACCTTCCTCCAGCAGTGAGGGCAGCACATCCCAAAGCAGCCAGGACATCTGCAGCAGGGCCCTCTGCCCATTTGTCAAGGGTGATGTCAGCTCTGGTGCTGAGCAGCGCTCATGGGCAGCAGTTTTAACCTCCCAGCATCACTCAGAAGCTCAGCCTATGGACCCTGCTCACTTCCCATTCACAGGGCCCAGCTGTCGTTTACAGTGGTGCCTGAGGTCGGGGCTGCAAGAAGCCACCACTTTGCCCGTCCCCTAAGCCCTTCCTGAACATGCAGATCCAAATGGGCAGCTACAGAGCTCAGGAAGCAGCAGGGAGCTAGTTTCAAAGAGAGTTGGGGTTATTTTATTCTGTCTGGAAGAAAACTCAAGCTTCTCTTTCCTAATATGTTAACCTGTTCTCATTTTCCCAGCTCTCTTCATCACCATAAACATCAGCAGACTCACAGAAAGACAGACCCCAGCAGCTAAGACTTTAAAACAGAGGGGAAAAAAACCAAACATAAGGAAGCTACAATAAAAGTCTCCCAGAGCTTGCACAGGTTTGGGGCAGTCTCAACTTTCTCACTCCTATACTTCATAAAGATGTTTAGGAAATAGTAAAGGGTGGGAAATTAATCCCCAAAGAGCCTACAGACCTCAGCAAAAGTCATTCTTTTTCTATTTGTTGCCATTGCTTGCTGCTCTCCCTTCCCAAACTTGTCAGCTTAGACTGCAAGCTCTTTGGAAGGAACCTATACTATAGCTGTATCACAGAATTGTCAGGGTTGGAAGGGACCTCAAGGATCAGCCAGTTCCAACCCCCCTGCCATGGCCAGGGACACCTCACACTACAGCAGGTTGCTCACAGCCACATCCAGCCTGGCTGCAAACACCTCCAGGCATGAGGCTGCCACCACCTCCCTGGGCAACCTGTGCCAGGCTCTCACCACCCTCCTGGGGAACAACTTCTTCCTCACATCCAATCTCAATCTCCCCATTTCTAGTTTGGCTTCATCCCCCCCAGTCCTATCACTCCCTGACACCCTCAAAAGTCCCTCCCCAGCTTTCTTGGAGCCCCCTGCAGATCCTGGAAGGCCACAATTAGGTCTCCTCAGAGCCTTCTCTTCTCCAGACTGAACAACCCCAACTCCCTCAATCTGTCCTCAGAGCAGAGCAGCTCCAGCCCTCTGCTCATCCTTGTGGCCCTTCTCTGGACACCTTCCAGCACCTCCAGATCCTTCCTGGAGCAGAGGCTCCAGACCTGGACACAGTGCTCCAGGTGGGGTCTCAGCAGAGCAGAGCATCACTACTGCAAGTCCCTACTTCAGCTGCTACTCCTACTTGCTCCTAGTTTAAACATTCAAACCCCTCTGAAATAACAGACTGGCTATTTTGAATTTAATTAACTACCTAAGCAAAAGGAGAATGATTCATACAACTGAAACAAATGGCAGGGGAGGGTGGAGGAGGCTGGTCTGCTTTTTTGGCTTTGTAAACTCTTTCTTCCTCCTTTGGCCACAGTAGGTTTGCTTTAATCCCAGGGACCTAAGTTTGCATGATCTCTGAGGCCTGCTTCAGCACACCAAAAATAGCAAAGAGTAAACCAACTGTGGTGTGGCCCAAGCGCAGATGGGGGTCAACCACACTCCTGTATGCTGAGATCTCTGTAACCCACTGAGTTTCTGGAGGCATTTTTCATCTGGAGGCATTTTTCATCTGGAGGCATTACATTCTCCTGTGCAGAATACCTGGTGGTTTAGGTACCATCCAGGGAACAGCCTATAAAGAGGGTGAGATCAATGTGCATTTATAGCTCACGTGCACAGGCAGCTGCCGAGGTCGGCCCACGGAGAGCAGCAGTGATGGGGTCAGCACATTTTTGGGTAATGAAAGAAGGAAAAGGAGCAACAGAAGTGTGCTTTCTACTGTGAGGACAGACTGAGGGAGTTGGGGCTGTGCAGTCTGGAAAAGAGAAGGCTCCCAGGAGACCTCATTGTGGCCTTCCAGGATCTGCAGGGGGCTCCAAGAAAGCTGGGGAGGGACTTCTGATGGTGTCAGGGAGTGATAGGACTGGGGGGGATGGAGCAAAACTAGAAATGGGGAGATTGAGATTGGATGTGAGGAAGAAGTTGTTCCCCATGAGGGTGGTGAGAGCCTGGCACAGGTTGCCCAGGGAGGTGGTGGCAGCCTCATCCCTGGAGGTGTTTGCAGCCAGGCTGGATGTGGCTGTGAGCAACCTGCTGCAGTGTGAGGTGTCCCTGCCCATGGCAGGGGGGTTGGGACTGGCTGAGCCTCGAGGTCCCTTCCAAGCCTGACAGTTCTCTGATTCTATGATACTAAAAAAAACAAACCCAAAAGCATTTCCCATTCACCCCCTATTCCCCTTTCAGAGAAAGGCTTTTGCTTTGAACAACTGCCCATCCTTCAACTTCAGCAGTGACCAGAGAGGAATAGCTGCTGGGAGTGAGTCAGCAGGACACAGCACAGTGCTCTGGCACTGCCTCTTGCCTGATCTGAGAAGTCACCACAGCTTTGTCCCTCTAGAGCTTTCCAACACTCGGAAACAATATTATCTTATCTTCCCTTGTGGTGAGACATTTGCCTGTGATTGCCTTTCAGCTCTTGTCACAGCCCCTTCCCCTCCTCTTTTTCCCATCTGCAGTTCCTCTGCTTGAGTCCAAATGCCCTGATCCGATGACACTGGTGCCATAATCAGTGCTGGGCATGGGATCCAGTCCCCCAGTTCCTCTCCTTCCTCTCACATTCCTGCACTTCCCAAGGTCTGTTTATTGCTTTTACACATTGTCCAGTGACCCACTGCTCTCTGGAAGGAGTTTTCTGTATTTTTTTGAAATCTAAGTAGATTTCTTTAGTCTTTAAAATAAGATTTTACACACTGCAGAGCCTTTGGAAAGACTGTGCCTAAATCATGTGGGTTTGCTTCAGAGAAATGTGAGACCTGGATTTACACAATCCACACAGACCTGTTAGGGTTGGAAGGGACCTCAAGGCTCAGCCAGTTCCAACCCCCCTGCCATGGGCAGGGACACCTCACACTGCAGCAGGTTGCTCACAGCCACATCCAGCCTGGCTGCAAACACCTCCAGGGATGAGGCTTCCACCACCTCCCTGGGCAACCTGTGCCAGGCTCTCACCACCCTCATGGGGAACAACTTCTTCCTGACATCCAATCTCAATCTCCCCATTTCTATTTCTGCTCCATTCCCCCCAGTCCTATCACTCCCTGACACCCTCAAAGTCCCTCCCCAGCTTTCCTGTAGGCCCCCATAGTTACACTATAATGCAGGCCAGGAACTCTAAACCATTCTACAATATAAATGTCACAACAAGAGGTAAATTACTGCAGTGCACAGCTCTGTGCATCTCCTCCCTTCCAGCATCTTGCCTCACCCCTGGAGGTTTTGAAGGCCAGGCTGGATGTGGCTGTGAGCAACCTGCTGTGGTGAGGTGTCCCTGCCCATGGCAGGGGGATTTGAACTGGATGATCCTTGAGGTCCCTTCCAACCCTAACAATGCTGTGATTCTAACACCTTTTGCAGAGCACAGCAAGCCTGACAATGAGAGGAGAGCATAAAACCTCAGGGGGTTCTGCCACTAAGCAGTCACACCAATGAGCTTTGATGTTTGCTCACAGGTTCTCATAGCCTGTCCCTTCCTTTTGTCATTGGCCCCAGTACCTAATCAAGCAGCCAGCTCCGAAAGCAGAATGAAAGCAATCACAGGAGATATCCAGTAGACTAATTCTTGGTTTATGAAACAAAAGCATTACGTTATGGCCAGAGATAAGGCTGCAGTCTTTGCAGGAGCAGGGAAGTCATTCTGCTCTGTACTCAGCACTGGTGAGGCCACACCTTGAGTCCTGTGACTAGTTCTGGGCTCCTCAATTCAAGAAAGATGTTGAGATGCTGGAACATATCCAGAGAAGGGCAACAAAGCTGGGGAGGGGTCTGGAGCACAGCCCTATGAGGAGAGGCTGAGGGAGCTGGGGTTGCTTAGCCTGGAAAAGAGGAGGCTCAGGGGAGACCTTATTGCTATCTACAACTCCCTGAAGGGAGGTTGTAGCCAGGTGGGGGTTGGGCTCTTCTCCCAGGCAACAGGGACTTGTGGAACAGGGAAGAGCCAGCAGGGACTTGTGGAACTGGCAAATGTGCTCAGCCTAATAGGAAGTAGGAGCCTGAACTATTTTCCACTCCATCCTAACTTCCAAAAAGCAGGTAAACAGAGAGGTAATGTCATCTTGCTATTGTGACTGCAGAAAACCACTGAAGGAGCATTGGATATCAGCACCTTAACCCCAGCCTAGTCAAGATATTGAAACGTGGCAAAATACACAAAACTGGTTAAAAAACCTCTTTGCCACTGGGCAGCTTAGAACATTATTCTGACAGCCTCACTTAGATGTGGGTTTAAATGCCCTCCATGCATTAGTTTTTATGCTAAGAACATGCAAATGGTACTGGAAAAAAAAGCAACCATAAAATAAGAGCCCAAGAGCCAAGGTTAGAGAACATAAAAGTGATCCTGAATCATTTAACTGTTGTTTGCCAGTTTCCCTCCAAGCCCTGAAGCCACTTGGTGGATGTAATCTGCTCTAGACTCAACTGTGGCTATGTACTTTGGCACCAAGTCAAAACAGAGAGGTTATTGTTTGATTTATATGCCAAAAGCCTCTTAGATAAAGGGGCTAATGGCAGGCTGATAGCTTCAGCCTTTGCATGTGGTGTTTATACAGAGCCTTCTTTCCTCTCCCTCCTTTCTGCCTGGACTCCAGGAAGGCTGTGTCACATCAAGATCAAGTCAATTAATTAACTCATACTACCATAATTTGATTGATAAAACAATGGATTCAACTAAAGGTCGTGGGGAGTGCTGCTGAGACACCAGCAGCACAGATTGCTCCTGCTGCACGAAGGCTTTGAGACTTGCACTTCCCTACGCTGAAAGGAGCAGTTCCAAAGCAACAATCACACTGCAAAAACTGAAGGGAGAAGCTATGAGATGAAAATTACTCTGTCAATTAAGGAGCCCCACAAAGTTCAGCAGCTATTCCAGTACTCCAGGAGCACAGAATAAAGCAACTCCTACACCAGGAAGGTCCACGTAAGAGAACTTTCGGTGTGATTAGTCTGCAAGCTATTGAACTCTCTCCAAAAGAAAGCTAAAGGCCTTCCCTGGCTGATAAACTTTGCTGTTTACTACAGCCAGACCTGGAGTATTTCATGGGATATAAATGCTTCTGTACTGTTAAAATGCTCCTAGAGGTAACACAGCTGAGGGAGCTGGGGTTGTTCAGCCCAGAGGAGAAAAGACTCCAGGGGGACCTTAGAGCTGCCTTCCAATGGCTGAAGGGAACCTGCAGGAAGGCTGCAGAGGGACTTTCATCAGGGTGTCTATCAATAGCACAAGGGGGAATGGTTTGAAGCTGAGGCAGAGCAGGGCTAGACTGGAGCTCAGGAAGAAGTTCCTCAGTAGGAGGGTGGTGAGACTCTGTGTGGCTGCCTCATCCCTGGGGGTGTTGAAGGCCAGGTTGGATGAGACCTTGAGCAGCTGAGTCTAGTTGAGAGGTGTCCCTGCCCATTTTGGGGAGCTTGGAGTAGATGACCTCTGAGGCCCCTTGCAACCTCAGCCATTCTATGATTCTCTGATGACTGTATGATAGAGCTCAGATGAGCTGTAACCAAATGTTATGAACCAAACAAGCTGGTAACCAAATGTCATGCCATGCAGCACTGAAAGGAGAATTAATCATTTAGGAGGTTCTCAGACAGACAACCAACACAGCAACCCCCAACTGCTTCACAGCTACTCTGTTTACCTACAGCTCTTTGCTTGGGGCTGGATTCCTTTCCCCTCATTCACAGATAAATGGGCAGTAAATCAGACTCCTTACATTTGACATATTTTTGGCCCCACAGGTGAACTGAATTACAATAAATTGTAACAACTAATTCCTGAGGGGTTGTCAAGGATTCACAGAATCCTAGAATCATAGAATCAACAAAGATGGAAAAGACCTCAAAGATCATCAAGTCCACCCTGTCACCCAACACCTCCTGACAACTAAACCATGGCTTCAAGTGCCACATCCAATCCCCTCTTGAACACCTCCAGGGATGGTGACTCCACCACCTCCCTGGGCAGCACATCCTAATGGCCAATCTCTCTTGCTGGGAAGAACTTTCTGCTCACCTCCAGCCTAAACCTCCTCTGGTGCAGCCTGAGATTGTGTCCTCTTGTTCTGGTGCTGCTTGCCTGGGATTCAGTTCACATCAGGAAGTGATGAGAGTGAGAGGAGAAATTCCTCCCAACAAAAGTGCACTCTGCATACTGCCTCCCCTCCTTGGGTCTTCAGTGTGGAAAAATAAACCCCAAAACATTAGAGAGAAAGTGCACTTTTCTGGCTCATTCATACATCCACTTCACAGATGGCCATATTTATAAACTAGAATATGTACACAAGCCTGATGACTGTGGCCAACCACCATCTGAAGCAGGTTCCTCCCTTGCCAAACCCACGGCGTTATGTTTGCAGCAAACATTTCCTCAGCCCCAGCATCATGTAAACTTGCAAGCACAAGCATCTTAACCCCACTCCTGTTTCATGTTGATCTAAATATAGATGTATTTATATTTATATATATATATACATGCTGTGATACACACACAAGAAGATTTTTGGCTTCAGCACACCAAGAGAAAAATAAAGTTCAATGTATACACTTCAGCATCCAGGATGCAGAACGACTTGACTTGCTGATAACCACAGAGATGAGACAGTGCAGCTGTGCACAGAGTGAGAACAGAACAGAATAGAACATAATTAACCAGGTTGGAAAAGACCTTTTGAGATCATCCAGTCCAACCCATCACCCAGCACCATCTAATCAACCAAACCATGGCACCAAGTGCCTCAGCCAGGCTCCTCTTAAACACCTCCAGGGATGGTGACTCCACCACCTCCCTGGGCAGCACATCCCAATGGCCAATCTCTCTTGCTGGGAAGAATTTCTTCCTCACGTCCAGCCTGAACCTCCCCTAGCACAGCTTGAGACTGTGTCCTCTTGTTCTGGTGCTGCTTGCCTGGGAGAAGAGACCAACCCCCACCTGGCTACAACCTCCCTTCAAGGAGCTGTAGAGAGCAAGAAGGTCTCCCCTGAGCCTCCTCTTCTCCAGGCTAAGCAACCCCAGCTCCCTCAGCCTCTCCTCCCAGGGCTGTGCTCCAGTCCCCTCCCCAGCTTTGTTGCCCTTCTCTGGACACCTTCCAGCAACTCAACCTCTTTCCTAAACTGAGGAGCCCAGAACTGGACACAGGACTCAAGGTGTGGCCTAACCAGTGCTGAGTCCAGGGCAGAATGACCTCCCTGCTCCTGCTGGCCACACTCTTCCTGATGCAGGCCAGGATGCCATTGGCCTTCTTAGCCCCCTGGGCACACTGCTGGCTGTTACTGAGAACTAATGCAGCTGCACTCCCTGCTGCTTCCAGTAGCAAAGAGTGACAGTGCAACCCAAGGACACCAGTGTGCATGAAACCAAAACAGAAAAATGAGTCAAGAGAGCAGAAAAGTAATCCATGGACCATCTTTTACTGTAACCAAAGTCAGCACAAATGGAGTACCTGAAAAGAAGATTTTTGTTTTAAATCCTCTTATTCTATTCCATTTACACAGAATCACAGAATATATCTGGTTGGAAGAGACCTCCAATTCTGTCCAGCAGCATAAGAGGGGCATGGAGCTGCTGGAGCAAGTCCAGAGGAGGGTTACAAAGATGAGCAGAGGGCTGGGGTTGTTCAGCCTGGAGAAGAAAAGACTCCAGGGGAACCTTAATGCTGCCTTCCAATAGCTGAAGGATCCTGCAGGAAGGCTGCAGAGGGACTTTTCATCAGGGTGCCTATCAATAGCACAAGGGGAATGGTTTGAAGCTGAGGCAGAGCAGGGTTAGACTGGGGCTGAGGAAGAAGTTCTTCTTTATGGAATAGGCTGCCAGGGAGGCTGTGGCTGCCTCTTCCCTAGGGGTGTTGAAGGCCAGGCTGGATAAGGCCTTCCTCTATGGGGACAGGCTGAGAGAGTTGGGGCTGTACAGCCTGGAAAAGGCTCCAGAGAGACTATAGAGCAGCCTTCCAGTACCCATAGGAGATTCTCCAAGAAAGGCAGGAAAGGACTTTGTGCAAGGGTTTGTAGTGCTAGGATGAGAGACAATGGCTTAGGGATTGGGGAGGGTAGATTTAGGCTCCCTGCAAGTACTGGAATGCAGACATATTGGGAGCCATCCAAGCAGGCAGGCTGAGCTCTGCAATTTCAGATGGCATCTCTGATCACATTCTGCAGCCCAGACTGCCAGTGATGCTTCACACCATCTGACTACTGTGCCAGCTGCACCATGGTGTTTGTCCTAATGCTAATGTTGGAAGATATTACCCTGAGGCAAGTCTGAAGGAAGCCAAGGCATGTTAGAGAAGGCAAGTGGTACAGGAAAAGGAACCCATGCAGAGCTGTTGCTGCTCACCAAGCTGAAGCATGACTGAAAGGGAAGCATTAGTCATGGAAACAGAAGCCATGACTGGCAGTTGCACCAACAAGAAACAGATCACCAGCTCTGCCTGGAGTCCTTTTATGACAGTTGCTTATTAACTTCAAGAACCTCTATAATCTTGTATGATTATTATCCTGGAACCAACTGCCTCTGGTTGTCTTAAGATAGATGCATTTCAGTGCATCTCTTTCAAAGCTTGGATTATCTCAAAAACTTCACTGAAAGCCTAGTGCACCACTAAAAGAGGGATTCTATTCATCTTTTCCAAGGACTCTTCTGTTTGATCTACTGCAAGTGTGCTTTCCAAACACAGGGTCTCATCATTTTAACCTTTCCTACTGACATCCTAAGCAGATGGACCTGGCAGATGACTGGAAGAGCAAAGAAAACAGACAAGATGCATCTCAGGAAGGTAGGACTGGTTTTGACAGAAGCTGACTAATGGTTAGGTTTTACTAATCCTTGAAGCATCCAATCCCTCTAAGCTCCACCCTGCACACAGGCATGATTGTGAACATGTCCTGTGGAAAGAGAAAAGCAGATTAACTATCAACTGGGCTCTAAGATGTGGTCAGCATGCCTCAAAACTTTTTAACTCTATCCTTCCTCTAACCCCCATCTGTTCCTTTTTAAAGTGATGTCATTTAACAACACATAATGCAGACTGTTCCCATATTCATCCATTAACCACCTGGGCAGGGTCCACTCCCTTCCATGATAGCCCCACACCAGCCACCTCTGCAGAAGGAGCCTTTATCACAGGCCACAGAACATTCAGCATGTGGAAAAAAACACCCAAAGGGTTATTCCAGATGTCCACCACCACTCAAAAGCAGAAGTGGCACCTGATCTTTAGACCCCTGAGCAACAATTAAAAGGCAGGCTGATGCAAACAAACAACCACAGCCAGTGGGAGGACTGCCAGAGAAACAACACAGCTGACCACCCAGCTGAACACTGAAGTCGGTTTGCTTCCTTTGAGACAACCAAGAGAGGAAAATTGAGAGAAAAATGAAGAGAGGAAAGAGTCAAAAAGAAAGAAAAAAAGAGAACGAAAAAGAGAGGGGGGGGGGGAAAAAGGGAACGAAAAAGAGAGGGGGGGGAAAAAAAGAGAACGAAAAAGAGAGGGGGGAAAAAAGAGAAAGAAAAAGAGAGGGGGAAAAAGAGAACGAAAAAGAGAGGGGGAAAAAAGAGAACGAAAAAGAGAGGGGGAAAAAAGAGAAAGAAAAAGAGAGGGGGAAAAAAGAGAAAGAAAAAGAGAGGGGGAAAAAAGAGAAAGAAAAAGAGAGGGGGAAAAAAGAGAACGAAAAAGAGAGGGGGAAAAAAGAGAACGAAAAAGAGAGGGGGAAAAAGAGAACGAAAAAGAGAGGGGGAAAAAGAGAACGAAAAAGAGAGGGGGAAAAAAGAGAAAGAAAAAGAGAGGGGGAAAAAAGAGAAAGAAAGAGAGGGGAAAAAAGAGAAAGAAAGAGAGGGGAAAAAAGAGAAAGAAAGAGAGGGGAAAAAAGAGAAAGAAAGGGGAAAAGGAAAGAAAGAGAAGGGAAAAAAGAGGGAAAAAAGAGAGGAAAAAAAAAAAGATTAAAAAAGAGAGAGAAAAAAAGAGTACAAAGAAAAAGAGAGAAAAAAAGGTAAAAGAGAGGGGAAAAAAAAAAAACACAAAAAAAGAGAGAAAAGAAGAAGGAAAGATCACTGAAAACTGGCATTGTTTCTGTTGCTGGTACAATTGCTTATTGTGCCCCAACCCAGCCTCTATTCCAATTAGCAGCTGTGGATGTACAGTGTTTTGTGAGACCCCACCTGCAGCACTGCAGCCAGTTCTGGGGCCCCCAGTACCTGGGGCTGCTGGAATGGGTCCAGAGAAGGGCCACGAAGATGATGAGAGGGCTGGAGAACCTCCCCTGTGGGGCCAGGCTGGGAGAGTTGGGGCTGTTACCTGGAGAAGGAAGGCTCCAAGCAGACCTTAGAGCAGCCTTCCAGTACCTGCAGGGGGCCTACGAGAAAGTTAAGAAGGGACTTCTTACAAGGGCTTGTAGTGATAAGCACAGACTGAAGCTGGAACAGGAGAGATTGGGGATTAGGAAGACATCCTTGAAGTTGGGGAGACACTGGCACAGGTTGCCCAGGGAGGTTGTGGATGACCCTTCCCTGGAGGTGCTCAAGGCCCGGCTGGACGAGGTCCTGGACAAGCTGGGTTGGTGGAAGGTGTCCCTGCCCAAGGCAGGAGGGTTGGAATGGGAGGATCTTTAAGATCTCTTCCAACCATTCTATGAATCTATGAACATAATCTGGAGTGTTCTGCTGTGAAACTTTAAGGCAGTTTCCTTAAACTACACTTCCTTTTCTTTTTTTTCTCTAGCAGAGAGCCAAGAAGATAAACTCCAAGCTGAGCCAGGAGTTAACTTGGAGGAGTTACAAAAGGAGGAGGAATTTGGTTCATGGATTAATTCTCAAATTTGCTAACTGTGGCTTTCTAGAAAATGCTATTTCATCAGAACAAGATGAGTAGAAATCTAGATGATCTTCAAGGTCCCCTCAACCCAAACCATCCCATGAATGCATGGATAAAGGGAAGGCTCTGTGCTGGAAAGGCTTCCCAGACACGCCACGGCCCTCCTGCTGACAAACCTTTGCCAATAAAGCAAACTTCATTATTCCACCTACCCCAGAATTCTGTCTTCCTCCTCTACCAGTCTCCACAACTCTGCAGAGGCAAAGGAAAAGGCCAAGTGGTTTCTTAAAACCTTCTAATACTCATCACTAGCATTTAGCCCAGACTCTCAGCTGGCTGCTTTTTGGCTTTCAAGTCCAACTAAACGTTTCTGTAAACTGTTTCATTCCTCCAAGCTGCAGGACAGCTTCCACAGCGTGCCAGACTGAGTTAACTGCATGAATCACATTAATTGAAAGCTTCTGAGTAGGATTTTGCACACTACAAGGTACATCCAAAGCCTTGCCAAGCAGCTCTGGGGGAAGAACAGAAAAATAATGAAATAAATGTTGTATAGTAAAGAGTTGCTTGTCAGGGATTTTAATTTAGGGGTGGCTTTTTTGGACAAAGCAAATGAATGATGCTAAAAATAAAGCCTGATCCTTACAGCAGATGTAGTGCTTGGGAGTGCTACATGTAAGATAAACCAGGTTAATTCAGAGCATCCTCCTCTGTGTTCTAAAGGCTACTTTAATAAGAAGTATGCCAGTGCAGGAACAGTTAGTAATGAGGTGCTGACAATTGACTCAGGGATTGCACTGCAGGGCCAAGTCCACTTTCACAGATGCACACTGCTGAGCTCTCCAATAGATGTCCTCCAGGCATGTAAAGCCAATATATTCTGGGTCCCATTTGGCAGCAGGGATAGATGAGACAAGTGAAAACATTCACCAAGAACACATCTGAAGGGTGTTTTTCTGATTAGAGAAATGTAAGGAAATAAACCCAGATGCCGTGGAATGCCAGGAATTCCCTCCACTCAATGCTTCTGATTTACAAGGCCACTTTTTGGTAGTCTCCTTTGACCCCCCCTCCCTCATTGGCTGGCCTAAAGCCTCGAATTGCTGATGCAACCTCTTGTCTAGGCCATTTTGAGGGCTTAATGTAGAGGAATATGTCTTCATCAGAGAAGGGAAGAGAAGCCTCTCCATAAGTGACTCACTCACCACAAGCATCATTGCTGATAAAGTCTTAAGGCATAGAGTAGTTAAAGATACTTCACTTCAGGAGCTGAGCAGTGTTCAAGTAGAGACTTGGAGACACAAGATGTAAGTACTAAAAAGAAAATAAATCTGAAGCAGACCTTGCATCTTCAGTATGCATTGTTTGAACACAGAGGGCAGGATTGAGTCTCTGCTAGGATGCTGGTGGAAGCAAACTCAGAGCAGTTTGAGGGTTTGGCCTTTCCTTATTCCCCTCTCTCACTTCAAAGCAGCGTATTTGTCACAGTTTCAATGCCAACCTAGAGCCCCAGCTTCTTCAGATCTCATGCAAACCTCTAGCCTTCAAAACCAAACTGACAGATAGTCAGAGAAAACAAAGCCCCAGCCTCTCTGGCTTTCATTTTTATAACCATTTCCATGCTCTGGTTGATCTGTCATAGAGAAGGAGATAAGGACTTCTGCCTACATTGCATATATTTGCTGTGTGATCTGGGTATCTTCTCACAATCCCTCCCTGACACACAAAATGAGTCAGGGGAGCAGAATTTTGACTTAATCCAAAAGTTCTGGAGGTTTGGTGGCTCTTTGTAGTCATTCAACACTAACACTGCAGTCTCCTCCTAAAAAGGTCTTGTTTAAGAGGTGTGTTGGGTGCTGTCTAATTCCCCTCCTCCTCCACAATCCCTCCTTGACACCAAACCAAGTGTATCCTTGGCAGTATTTTCTGCCCTGTGCCCTGTGAGGAGAGGCTGAGGGAGCTGGGGTTGCTTAGCCTGGAGAAGAGGAGGCTCAGGGGAGACCTTCTTGCTCTCTACAACTCCCTGAAGGGAGGTTGTAGCCAGGTGGGGGTTGGTCTCTTCTCCCAGGCAACCAGCACCAGAACAAGAGGACACAGTCTCAAGCTGCATCAGGGGAGGTTTAGGCTGGATGTTAGGAAGAAATTCTTCCCAGCAAGAGAGATTGGCCATTGGGATGTGCTGCCCAGGGAGGTGGTGGAGCCAGCAGAGCTGGAGGTGTTTAGAAAGAGCCTGGCTGAGGCACTTGGTGCCATGGTTTAGCAGTCCCAAGGTCTTGGGTGACAGGTTGGACTTGATGATCTTTGAGGTCTTTACCAACCTTATTGATTCTATGAGTCTATGATTCTAAGGGTGTTTGAAGCCATGACAGATTCAGTTGTCATGAATAAGAACTGCTGAGGATAATTCCCTTTTCCCAAGGGGAGGCCAAAGCTTGAGAACAGATCAGGTGCAGCATGGACATTCACTGCATGCTCTGGGGCTGTTTCCAGTAACTGAAAATGGCTCAGCACGGATTTCTTTCTCTGGTTGCCTCTTTAGATCAGCAGTAGAGCTGGGGAGAGATCCAGCTGAGGTCTGAAACTTGTCTCCCACAGCAAATGGGAATTTTTTCCCAGTTGAAGCTCACTTCAGAAAACACATTCACAATCTGTGGAAACCACAGAATCAGAGAATGGTTTGGATTGAAAGGGACCTCCAGAGGTCATCCAGTCCAACCCAAATGCAGTAAGCAAGGACATCATCTGCTAGATCAGGTTGCCCAGAGCCCTGCTGAGCCTCACCTTGAGTATCTCCAGGGATGGAGCCTCAACTACCTCCCTGGGCAACCTGCTCCAGTGTTCCACGACCCTCCTGGTGCAGAACTTGTTCCTAACATCCAATCTCAATCTGCTCTGCTCTAGTTTGAAGCCACTGCCCCTCATCCTGTCCCTGCAGGCCTTTGGAAACACAAATGGGAACTCACTTTGGAGATATCAGAAGTCTGCTTAGACAGACATAGCCTGTGTGCTGCTACTGAACTCTGAACCCAGCTGCAGGAAGATGCACTCTGGCCACATCAAGAGAAAAACTTCGCAAGCTTTACCCAGGGAAAAAGGAAACTTAAACAATTCACCCCAAAAGTATTCAGGTAAGGAGAAAAGGATGTCAGCTTCAAAAGAAATGCTGCAGCCCAGAAGGCAAATCCCATCCTGGGCTGCACCAAAAGCAGTGTTGCCAGCAGATCCAGAGAAGTGATTCTGCCACTTTGCTCTGCTCTGGCGAGACCCCACCTGGAGTACTGTATCCAGCTCTGGAGCTCTCAATACAGGAAAGATATGGACCTGATGGAGCAGGTCCAGAGGAGGGCCATGAAAATGCTCAGGGGGTTGGAGCAGCTCTGCTATGAGGACAGGATGAGGGAGCTGGGGGTGTTCAGCCTGGAGAAGAGGAGGCCCTGGGGAGACCAAAGAGCAGCCTGCCAGTACCTGAAGGGGGCTACAGGAAGGCTGGAGAGAGACTGTTTGCAAAGGCCTGCAGGGACAGGACAAGGGGCAATGGCTTCAAACTAGAGCAGAGCAGATTTAGATTGGATGTTAGGAACAGGTTCTTTACTATGAGGGTGGTAGAACACTGGAGCAGGTTGCCCAGGGAGGTGGTTGAGGCTTCATCCCTGGAGATATTCAAGGTGAGGCTGGAGAGGGCTCTGGGTAACCTGAACTAGCTGGGGATGTCCATGCAGAGGGGGTTGGACTGAGTGACTTTTGGAGGTCCCTTCCAACCCAGCCCATTTTATCACTCTATGAAAAAGCCAGCAGCTCTAAGCAACATAAAGATCTTTCCTTTCTGCAGACACTAGTCCTTAGGAGTTATCCAATTTGTCCTTCTCTCCACCCACCTTGCACTGAATGTACCTGCAGAAGACAGCAATGCTAACAAGGAAACAGAAGCTCAGTTAGCTGCTGTGCTGCAACTGCTGAACTCTTAGAGGTGCTAAGGTAGCGTGCTGTGCTAACCCTGGAATGGCTTAGGCTGGAAGAGACTTTAGAGACCATCTACTTCAACCTCCCCAGCATGGGCAGGGACACCTCTCACCTAGCAGGGGATGGCATCTCCGACCTCTTGATCCTTGCACTCTGAGGATGGCTGTGCAAGTGAATTCTGGCTGAAACCTTTCATCAGTAGCCCAGATAAAGAGTGTAGTTAGAGCTCCTAAAAGCACTAGGAACAAAGTCTTGAGCAGTCCAGCTTCCCACAGCCCCCCAGAAGTCCTTTTTGTGGGCTGAGACAGATAAGGAAGAATTGTGCAGCTGATGCTGGGAGCTTGTCAGCCCAATTTATTCTTTATCTTAAGGAAAATAAACTTCAAGCTTCCTCTTATCTAGAAGACAAACTTCTAAGGCTCTGAGGCCTGCCAGAACAGAGGACTGAAAGCAACCTGGCACCTCTTAGGCTGGAATCTGCAGTTCCTGTGCCAGTTACTTCAACACAGCCACTGCTGCAGCAAGCAGGGCTTTTGCTGAGTGTCAGTGAGGCCTTCTAGCAAAGCTGCATGGGACACAGGGCAGGCAGGCCAGAAGTCCTGACCCCCCTCCTGGAATTTCCACCCCTTGGCACACCCCTCTCACCCTTTGCCTTTTTCCATTTCAAGGAGGTCCCACACTGAAAGAACCCAGGCAAATGCTCACATTTCTTGTGAGATCTAATAAAACTTATCAGCTTGTTCATCTTATCCTGTGGCAACAGCCAATTATGTTCATTTGGTTCAGGCTGCTTTGAAACTGAGCAGAAAGTGTCTCCTGGAAAGCTTGTCTTGACTGACAAACCCCAGAAGCTGCTGCAGCCAGGGCTGTAATACCCAACAAGAAGATGCCCTGAGAAATGTCAAACAATGAGGAGACTCTGAACAAGCCTCAGCTCAGGGCTGTGCTCTGAGCTTGTAGGGGTAAAATAAAGGGCTGGAGCACAGCCCTGGGAGGAGAGGCTGAGGGAGCTGGGGTTGCTTAGCCTGGAGAAGAGGAGGCTCAGGGGAGACCTTCTTGCTCTCTACAACTCCCTGAAGGGAGGTTGTAGCCAGGTGGGGGTTGGTCTCTTCTCCCAGGCAAGCAGCACCAGAACAAGAGGACACAGTCTCAAGCTGTGCCAGGGGAGTTTCAGGCTGGATGTTAGGAAGAAATTCTTCACAGGGAGAGAGATTGGCCATGGGAATGTGCTGCTCAGGGAGGTGGTGGAGTCACTGTCCCTGGAGATCTTCAAGAGAAGCCTGGATGAGGCACTTGGTGCCATGGTCTGATTGACTGGATAGGGCTGGGTGATAGGTTGCACTGGAGGATCTTGGAGGTCTCTTCCAACCTGGTTGATTCTATGATTCTATGAAGTGGTAAGCAGGAAGATTGCCAGGCCAGGAAGGTGGTGGCAGCTGGGGATGCTGTGTGAGGGACATTCCTACTGCCCAATCCACCACCTAGAAAAGCACCTTCTGGTTGGATTGCTGAAAAAGCAAAAGGTAACAAACTGAAAAAGATCCTGGAAAGCCCAATTCATCTTCCTGGAAATGGACCTGAGTGGCACAGAGTCCCAGAGGAACAGGGCTGGGCTGCAATTTCTCCTGGGAGTCCTGGTGGATGGGAGGCTGACCATGAGCCAGCAATGTGCCAAGAAGGCCAATGGCATCCTGGGGTGGATTGGAAGGGCTGTGGTTAGTAGGTCAAGAGAGGTTCTCCTTCCCCTCTGCTCTGCCCTGCTGAGGCCACATCTGGAGTCCATTTCTGGGCCCCTCAGCTCAGGAAGGACCTCAGGGAACTGCTTGAAAAAGTCCAGCACAGAGCCACAAGGATGATGAAGGCAGTGGAAGGTCTTCCTTATGAGGAGAGCCTGAGGGAGCTGAGGGCTCTGGAGCTTGGAGAGGAGGAGCCTGAGGGTGACCTCATTGCTGGTGATAAAGCTGTGCAGGGTGAGTGCCCAGAGGCTGGAGCCAGGCTCTGCTGGGGGATGCCCAATGCCAGCACAAGGGGCAGTGGTGGAAGCTGAGGCAGAGGAAATTCCATGGAAACAGGAGGAAAGATTTTTTCCCTGTGAGGGTGACAGAGCCCTGGAGCAGGCTGCCCAGGGGGTTGTGGAGTCTCCTCCTCTGGAGATATTCAAAACCCACCTGGATGTGTTCCTGTGTGAGCTGCTCTAGGTGACCCTGCTCTGGCAGGGGGTTGGACTGGATGATCTGTGAAGGCCCTTCCAGCCCCTAACACTGTGACTGGTGAAGGGAAATGGCAGGGTTGGGTGGTTTGGTTTTTTCATGTGATGTCTGCTTTCCACAAAGCCTGCAGTTAAGCTCTCCTCTGCTCACTGTGTTCAGAAAGGCAGAGAGAAAAGGGCTGTCCATGGGTGGAGGTTTGTTCTCTGCTTAGTTTGGAGTTGGTTGGTTCAAAGCAAGCCTCAAGAGCAGGGCTCAGCAGGGCACTGCAGCAGAGCAGGAGGCCAGGTCCCAGGCAAGCAGGAGCACGCAGCTCCCAGCAGAGGGAAGCAGCCAGCAGCCCAAGAGCTGGAGCAGGGGTGCAGAAGCTGGGCCATGCAGGGAGCCCCAGAAGCACCCTGCTGCTCCTGAACCACCACCAACAGGCCAGGGCAGATCCAAAAGCAGTTCAGAGCAAGCAGTTCTCCCTCTCCCTGTCTTGCCATCCATTGTTTTGGTCTACCCTTCCTCCTCCACCAGGCTCTCAGGGGCTATGAAGCAGTAAGAGTTGTGCCATCTGGATTTCCTTACTGCAGTATTAATGTTTCCTCTTTAATATTAACATTCCAGAAAGGAAAATTACTTCTCATTTATGCCATAAATTCCCAGCTCACTCTAGAATAACACTGTCCCAAATTACCTTCTCCTTGCAAGCTTTCATAAGCTTGTGCATGGAAAAAACAGAAGTTGGGGGTTGGTTTGACTTCCCCCCCCTTTAATTAATATCTACAGCTGGCATAAAGGAAAGACTTCAACATTAAAATTGAAAATACCACAAAGATCCAAGCACCATCCTCCCCCAAAGCTCAGCTTCAATTAATTCTGTGTTAAGAACAGCACTGCTCTGAGATCCTGCAGATGCTTAAAATAAATCAGGGCTTAGAGCCGGGGGTTGTGCAGCCTGGAGAAGAGAAGGCTCCCAGGAGACCTCATTGTGGCCTTCCAGTACCTGAAGGGGGCTACAAGAAAGCTGGGGAGGGACTTTTGAGGGTGTCAGGGAGTGATGGGACAGGGGGAGGATGGGAACAAAACTAGAAATGGGTAGATTCAGATTGGATGTTAGGAAGTTCTTCCCCATGAGGGTGGTGAGAGCCTGGCACAGGTTGCCCAGGGAGAGGTGGTGGAGTCACCATCACTGGAGGTGTTTAAGAAGAGCCTGGCTGAGGCACTTGGTGCCATGGTTTAGCTGATGAGATGGTGCTGGGTGAGAGGTTGGACTGGATCTCCAAGGTCTTTTCCAACCTGGTTAATTCTATTCTGTATTAGAAAAACAAAAAGGTAGAAAAATCCATTAAAAAAGAGAAGTCTCTTCCCCAGCTCAAAAGGAGACTTTCATCTCCTTTCCAGCTTCAATTCTTGCTGCTCTGCTCTTTGCCATGCAAGCAACAATAATCTTTCCTTTGAAATTCCCCTCACACACAAATGGTTCAAAGAATACTGCAGGGGGGAGTTCTACAGGCAGCACAGAATGGTCTGGCTTGGAAGGGACCTCCAAAGCTCATCCAGTCCAACCCCCTCTGCAGCCAGCAGGGACATCCTCAACTAGATCAGGTTGCTCAGAGCCCTGTCCAGCCTCACCTTGAATATCTCCAGGGATGAACCCCCAAACACCTCCCTGGGCAACCTGTAGAACTTTGCTGCACTGGGGAAAGGAGACTGCTTTGAGTTGTGTCCTTCAAGTCCCCTTTTCTATGAGCTGGTGAAGCAGCAGTTCCAATGATGAGGGGCAAAGAAATCAAACTAGAGAAGAGCAGATTTAGACTGGATGTGAGGAACAAGTTCTGCACCATGAGGGTGGTGGAACACTGGAGCAGGTTGCCCAGGGAGGCAGTTGAGGCTCCATCCCTGGAGATATTCAAACTTGGACTTTTGAGGGAGTCAGGTAATGATAGGACTGGGGAGAATGGAGCAAAACTAGAAATGGGGAGATTCAGACTGGATGTGAGGAAGAAGTTGTTCCCCATGAGGGTGGTGAGAGCCTGGCACAGGCTGCCCAGGGAGGTGGTGGAAGCCTCATCCCTGGAGGTGTTTGCAGCCAGGCTGGAGGTGGCTGTGAGCAACCTGCTGTAGTGTGAGGTGTCCCTGCCCATGGCAGGGGGTTGGAACTGGCTGCTCCTTGAGGTCCCTTCCAACCCTGACAATTCTGTGACCTTTGGATGTCCCTCCAGACCATTCCATAACTCTATGGCCTTGATGCAAAATGCTTGCTGCAAGAACCCAACAGGTATTTTGTATTTTGCTTCAAATGCATATTTTACATGGAAGTCTGTTCTTTTCCTGATCTTTTACCATTACATTGGATTCCAAGAAGCCTGCAAACTCCAAGGACTGGAGCAAAGCAGCAAGAGTGGAAAAAACAGGCAAGAAATCTCTGTTCAGCAAGTTCTTGAGATGTGCATAAACAAATTAAACATTCAGCTTATTCAGCAAAATAGGAGAGCACATCAAAGATGCTCCTGGGTAGTGAAAGGGCAGGTTAAAAAAGAGCAAGCAGAGGGACTTTTTCAGTTGCCCACAGTTCAGGATCACATAACTCTCTCCTTGTTCCCACATGCCACAGGATGTAAGCAACTGAACACTGATCTGAGGCTTCAAGGAGCCAGGAGACCTCCAGACAACTTGGCTCCCGGCCTGCAGGAGGTGGAAAACAGCAGAAGATAAACCCCCATCAAGGTGAGCCCATTACTGACAGCAGGATGCTTCCACATGATAAAAAACCCATCTGCAAAACACAGGGCAGCTGCTTTGAGAAACAAAGTGGCCAACAAAGGCTCAGGAACACAGAGCTTCATTCCAGCAGAAAACTTCTAGAAGCCACTGGATGTACTCTGAAAAGCAGAGGCTGAAGTTTGGAGGAATTCCTCCAAAAACACTGTATGGATATCACAATACAGAAGCTCAGACAGGCTCAGGCTGGAAGGGAGCTCAGAGCTCATCTCCTCCAACCTCCCCACCATGGGCAGCAACACCTCTTAACTAGACTCAGCTGCTCAAGGCCTCATCCAGCCTTGCCCTTCAACACCCCCAGGGAGGAGGCAGCCACAGCCTCCCTGGGCAGCCTGTGCCAGAGTCTCACCACCCTCACACTAAAGAACTTCTTCCTAAGATCCAGTCTAACCCTGCTCTCCCTCAGCTTCAAACCATTCCCCCTTGTCCTGTCTCTAGACACCCTGATGAGAAGTCCCTCTGCAGCCTCCCTGCAGGACCCCTTCAGCTATTGGGAGGCAGCTCTAAGGTCCCCACAGAGGCTTCTCTTCTCCAGGCTGAAGAACCCAAATTCCCTCAGCCTGTCCTCATAGCAAAGGTGTTGCAGCCCTTGGATCATCTTTGGGGCCTCCTCTGGACTCTCCCCAGCAGCTCTGCATCCTCCTCCTGCTGGGGACACCACAACTGGAGGCAGGATTGGAGGTGAGGTCTCAGCAGAGCAGAGTCAAGAGGCAGAATCTCTTCTGCAGCCCAGCGGCACACAGCTGCATGAGGGCACTGCCAGCTCATGTTGTGAGTCAGTGACTCTATGCCTGTGACTACAGCAGGGCACACAATTACCCCACAAGATTTTTAAGGCTACCAGGACTAATTAAGAGCTCTGGCTATTTGATTATTTTCTTAAGAGAAATTCTCTTCCTCTCCAGGAGAGCCCCTGCAAAGCACAGTAACTCCAGCAGCATGTGGCATCTACATTTCCATACAGACCTTTACAGAAGTCCCTTATTTCCTTAGATTTGAGAGAAGAGCCCTGCTTTATTTCACCACACCAGCCATAAATTATTCATTAATGCTGCCTGCTAACTCTGTAACTGAGCCCAGATGTTTCTGCTGGAGAGGCATTCCATAAGAAGAGTTAAATATAGTAAGCTGTGTGGAAGCAGCAGACCTCTCTCTCCCCTTCTCTCTTTCTCTCCACAACCCCTGCCACCACAGCATGCTCAAATAATACTGGAGAGAAAATCATGAAGGCATTTGAAAACTATTCTGGATATGCACCTTGGTGAAATGCTGCAGTCTGGACACAAAATTCCATGGGTCACATTTGGGTGTGACTGAAGTTACTGCTCCTGTCCCTGGGAAAGGTGCTGGCACTTCCACTTGCCAGAGTAAACAGAACTGACAAAGAGAGGAATGCTCCTTGCCATGCATCATGTACAGAGAGAAATCAAGGCTGCAGTTTTCAGTCATAAGAGACACTTCTGAGCCAGCTAGCAAGGGCAATAACCACATGGATGAAGAACTGAGAGCAGCCTATGGAATTGTCTAATGGAACTGCCATGGAAACTTACTGGTGGGCATTTTCAATCCACTTCAGAGGAAGTTCAGCCACATTACAGCAGCAAAGATGATTAAACACAGAACTGTTAGGTTGGAATGAACCACAAGCATCACTCAGTTCCAACCCCCCTGCCATGGGCAGGGACACCTCACACTACAGCAGGTTGCTCACAGCCACATCCAGCCTGGCTGCAAACACCTCCAGGCAGGAGGCTTCCACCACCTCCCTGGGCAGCCTGTGCCAGGCTCTCACCACCCTCATGGGGAACAACTTCTTCCTGACATCCAATCTGAGTCTACTCACTTCTGGTTTTGCTGATTAATGCTACTGTCTATAACAGCTTCCATTCTGTTCAGCAGGACTCTACCATCTTCAGCCACACATTCAGACAGGGGAAGGGTTTCTAGCATTCTTCAACAGGGGTCTCAAACTGGTTTGGGAAAGGCCTGTTTTAATGTAAAAGCTATTCCTGATCATTGCATAGATGAAGAAAAAGTGAAAGACACAGGGCTCAACATCACAGAGCCACATTCTATTGAGATTCTTCTCAGGTACACAACACTTCTTCAGTTGCAGTGATCACAGGAGAGATTTTGAGATCAAGGCAAGACCAAGGCTATTATTCAAACCAGTATTTCCCTAATCTGTTGGAGTGATTCCAAGGGAGGGCCACAAAGATAAGGGCTGCAATGAGGATAGACTGAGGGAGCTGGGGGTCTTCAGCCTGGAGAAGAGAAAACTCCAGGGGGAACCTTAGAGCTGCCTTCCATTACCTGAAGGGGTCCTACTGGAAGGCTGCAGAAGAACTTGTCATCAGGGTGTCTAGAGACAGGACAAGGGGGAATGGTTTGAAGCTGAGGGACAGCAGGTCCAGATTGGATCTTAGGAAGAAGTTCTTCAGTACAAGGGTGGTGAGACTCTGGAATAAGCTGCCCAGGAAGGTTGTGGCAGTGGCCTGGGGGTGTTGAAGGCCAGGTTGGATGAAGCATTGAGCAACCTGGTCCAGTGGAGGGTGTCTCTGTTCATAGCAGGGGGATTGGAACTGGATGATCTTCAAGGTCTCTTCCACCCTAAACCTTTCTATGAATATATAAAGAGACTCATGGGAAAAGGCAGCCACACTTACACCTACCCATTTGTATCATCATAGAATGGCTTAGGCTGGAAGAGACCTTAGAGATCATCTAATCCAACCTCCCTGCCACGGGCAGGGGCACCTCATGGTCTATTACTTAAGCAGAAATGTCCCAAGGAAGAACTCTTGGTGCCTAATCTGTGTTGATTTCTAGTGCTGCAATATCTACAGCAATCTGTACAACCCAGAGCTACAAAGGTCTTGAGAATTCCCCACTTTGGGGAGTCTCACCTGGCTCACTCACTCCATGCCCACACAGAGATGATTATATTCCAGCAGAATTAGGAGCAGAGAGGCTTCTGCTGTAAGCTTGACTTCTTTTTTTAGAGAAAGACTTCTTGTCCTTGGCTCATTTTTTCCCCCACAAAGAGATAACAAGCACATTAAACACCTTAGAATTAAAAGTAAGAAACAGAGTGCTTACTTGGGTTGTGCTAAGCAGCCAGGTGCTATAATGCTGCAGGTTTCATCTGTAGTCTGCAGTGCTGTGAGTTCCACCATGTTAACCATCACATCAGTCTTGTGGCCAGGAAGCTTGGGAAGCACAGAGAGGATCTTCTCTGCAAGGTTGTCACCGTGATGGCCAACTGCTCCTAGGGAGGGAAGAGACCAAAAACCTCTCAGATGCATAACCAGCACAAACCAAAGCCCAAACCAACCAACCAACCCCAAAGCAAACAAAGACCAGAGGCAGAAGGACCTGAGGACAAAACACCAACCACATGTTTTGGGAAGAAGGGTAGTCACAGCAGGCAGAGCACACTGATCTTTTCAAAGGTGCTTTGCTGCAAAGTAAAATGGATTCCTGGGCTATCTGAAGTGACAAAGCATTGATAACATTTCAGAGAGGCTCGTTTAAAAAGCATCAGTCAGGCTTAACTTCTGCAGCTGCTACTTTCACTGATGTTGGCCTGACACATGCAAAATATTTCTCTCTGCAGATGGGAGCTGTTGAACAAGATGTGCAGCTGTTATTTAAAGGCAGGTACATATTTATACCCACACAGGCACATGCAAACTCTGCTCTCCTGCCTCAACTCACTACACCCAGTGTAAGACTGTGAGCCACACCAGAGCAGGAAAAACATGATGAAAAAGTCAGGGGTTGGACTAGATGACCTCCAGAGGTTCGTTCCAACCTTCATCATTCTGTGGAAACTGTGAAAAAGTCAGAGAGGGACCAGAAGCTTTATTGCCTTTAAGTGAGGAACAAGTTGCAGGTGTTTTTGGTCTGCCACTCATCTATGGATCAGCTGTCACCACAGGGCTGGACATCAGTGCTGAGCTTTGTATTTTTCTCCTGAGAGTAAAGCCAGAAGAAAAATACAGAGGACCCCTGAAGCAAATATCAAGAGGCAGGGAAAAAATAATCTTCCAGGCTATGGCCCCACTCTCTCCAAGTCTGTCCCTGTAGCACCCTAACTGCTCTCACTTTTCAGCATTTATAAAGACAGAGGAGGTCTGCTTCAACAGCTGAGGCAGCCTCACATGCTCCAAAAATACAGTCAAAGCATTTACTGTAGTGGGGCAGTGGTGGAAGTTGAGGCATAGGAAGTTCCATGGAAGCAGGAGGAAGAATTATTTCCCTGTGAGGGTGAGAGAACCCTGGAGCAGGCTGCCCAGGGGGGCTGTGGAGTCTCCCTCTCTGGAGATATTCAAGACCCACCTGGGTGAGTTCCTGCCCTAGGTGCTCCTGCTCTGGCAGGGGGGATGGTCTGGATGATCTCTCCAGGTCCCTTCCAGCCCCTAACATTGTGTTTCACTGCTTTTGCATAAGCAGAAGGCTGTCTCCAGCAAGTCTGCAGCAGCCCGTGCTGTCAGTAAAAGCCCTTCATGGTTTATCAACCACTCTGAGCTGTAGACAAAGTTGCCAAAAGAAGCAAGGATGAAAAGGGAGGAGAAAAAGTGAAGTCAAACTCCCTTCTGACAATGGCTCTCTCCAGAGAAGGCAAGGCAGGCACACGTGTCCAGCACATGGTGGTACTGCACCAGGCACACCTGGCTGCTCAGCTGGACTGAGAGCACCAATTTGTTTCACCAGAGACTGCACCAGTCCCAGAATGACAGCAACTTTCCTTTCCCCCATCCCCAGCCAGATTCAAACCCCCAAAGTGCAGATGAAACGAGCTGTGCTGCCTTTGCAACTCCCTGAGCCATCTGCTCTCCAAAGCCTCTACATTCTTCTTCCTGGGTCAGTCACTTGTCAGCCACACTGCAGTTATCAACACTCGCAGAGTCAGACATGGAAAACAGATGGCAATCTTCTGAACCTCCACCCCCACACACTGGAAGCACTGTCTCTCTCTCTCCCCACACTTGCTGCACATTTAGCTAGACAAAGACGTTGAAATGCCAGACTGGCAACATCTCAAATGCAAATAGATGCCCATTCACTGGCAACATTCTTCCTTCCTCCCTGCCACAGGGAGAAGGCTCCACATAGCCAAGTTGCTTCCATGCCATCTCAGCCTCATAGCTGGTCATGGGTACTGCTTGTTCACACTTTAATCTGTTAAGGGAGGGGGGATGGAGCCAAGCTCTGCTCAAGGATGTCCCACAGTAAGACAAGGGGCAATGGGGACAAGCTGGAGAAGGCTCCATGGGAACAGAAGGGAAAACTTTGTCACTGTGAGGGTGGCAGAGCCCTGGAGCAGGCTGCCCAGAGAGGTTGTGGAGTCTCCTTCCCTAGAGACACTCAAAACCCACCTGGATGTGTTCCTGTGTGACCTGCCCTGGGTGCTCCTGCTCTGGCAGGGGGGTTGGACTGGATGATCTCTGGAGGCCCCTTCCAAACCCTAGCATCCTGTGACTCCCATAACTGTTAGTCCTTCAGGCTCCCACTGGTCTGCAGGCACTAATGGCTTTTGCTGTTCCTCATCAAATCAATCAGAAAACACCTCCTGGGAGTTTTAAAACTCACCATCACCCCTGATCAACTACACAAATCAACCAAGGCTGGAAAGAGGAGAACCTCCTGAGAGGAGGCCAGGAAATCACAGGGGGTCGCTTTTCAATGGCACTGACTTGGGCAGGGTGCACAGGACTGGTTCCCACTCTCTCTCTTCATCAGTTGAGGCCACTCAGCAGCTTCTCACAACCAAGGGTGTTGCTGGCAGGTTTTAATGCTGCCAACATGCACAAACCCCAAGTGTCAGAGTGACAAGAAGTTACCTGACCAATGGAAAATAGGGGCCAGCGAGGCAGGCAAACATCCAGCCTTGAGGACACACACATCACACTGTTCCAGTTCTACTTTCCCAGCTCATTCTGAGTTACTAACTGAAATACACAACATTTAACACAACCAGTCAGCTCAGCAGCAGCCAGGAACTCATTAACTACACCCTTCCTTCCCCCCAGAAGGCACTGGCATGCCTGCAAAAGAGTGTTTTCTAAAAGGCCATTACTAGCCCTCTATCACACCACTTGTACTCCATCTCATACCTTCCCCTTCTGCATCTCCTGTCTGGTTCAAAACCAAACCAACCAACAAGCAGATTCAAGTGCACACAAAGCAGATTGCATTGCACCAACATGAGACCTTGGGCAATGGGAAGACTTAAAGTCAATTAAAGCCTGCAGAGTTGAACATCAGGAGTGTGAATCAGAAAAGGGATGAGCTTCAGCAAGGCCAAGTGCCAGGTCCTGCACCTGGGTCACAACAACCCTAAGCAATGCTCCAGGCTTGGGGCAGTGTGGCTGGAAAGCTGCTGGCAGAAAGGGACCTGGGGGTGCTGATGGACAAGCAGCTGAACAGGAGCCAGCAGTGTGCCCAGGTGGCCAAGAAAGCCAAAGGCCTCCTGGCTGGGATCAGCAATGCTGTGTCCAGTAGCAGCAGGGAGGGGATTGTCCCCTGGCACTCAGCTCTGCTCAGGCCACACCTGGAGTGCTGTGGCCAGCTCTGGGCAGCTCAACACAAGAGAGATGTGGAGGTGCTGGAGCCAGGGCAGAGCAGGGCAAGGAAGCTGGGAAGGGCCTGGAGAAGAAATCTGATGGAGAGCAACTGAAGGAGCTGGGGCTGGTTAGTGTGAAAGAGAGGAGGCTGAGGGGAGACCTCCTGGCTGTCTACAGCTCCCTGAAAGGAGGCTGTGGAGAGGCTGCTGCTGGTCTCTTCTCCCAGGTAATTAGTGACAGAACAAGAGGCAACGGCCTCAAGTGTGACTGGGTAGGGTTAGACTGGGCAGTAGGAAACATTTTGTCGGAGCCAGAATGGTCAGGGATTGGAATGTGCTGCCCAGGAAGCTGGTGGAGTAACCAACCTTGGATGTGTTTGAAGGTGGTTTGGATGTAGTGCTTAGGGCTATGGTTTAGGGGTGACCCTTGCAGAGTAGGGCTCATGGTTGGACTTGGTGATCCTGAGAGGCTTTTCCAACCTGAATGTTCCTGTGACTCTGTGATCAGTTCTACAAAGGCATTGCTCATTAGCCCACAATTAATGCAGCTGATTTCCACTGGGGTGATTACCTCAATCAATGTGTAACTATTAAGAGGCTGTGCACAAAAACAGTATGCAAGGCCTACCTTGACCCCACTACCAAGATCTCTCAACATCTGCTGGTTTAACTACTTTGCAGATTACTTCAGGACTGGTGATTTTGGAAGGCTGCATGGACAAACCCCTCCCAGTTGTGATGATGTTTCAGCATTGCACACTCACCCAGTCCTTTTCTAGGAAGACAGTTCCTATGATGCAGCTTTCTTAGGCACTGCATTACCTCAGTGACTGTAGGGCTTCAAATACCAGAAGGCATAAATGTTTACAACTGTTCTTGAAAGGGGAGGCTGCAGTGAGGAAGCCTCTTCTCCCTGGTGGCAAGTGACAGGACTAGAGGAGATGGTCCCAAGCTGCACTAGGGGAGGTTCAGGCTGGGTATTAGGAAATATTTCTTCACTGAAAGGGTTCCCAGACACTGGAATGGTCTGCCCAGGGCAGTGCTGGAGTCTCCATCCCTGGGGGTGTTCAAGCAGCCTGTGGAGCTGTTGCTTAGGGACATGGTTTAGTGCTGACCCTTCAGCGCTTGATGATCTTGGATGTCTGTTCCAACCAAAGATATTCTACACACATCTGGAGCTCTGTTTCCAAAGCTTGTCAAAGTTTTGCCAGATTCTTTCATCCAGTGCTAGCTTAAGCTGACCTTATTAAACAGCACTGGAAAGCAGCCTGTTCCCAGGAACCATTATGCAGCATTCAAGGCAACCTAGACCACCCTCCTACCTTGTCAAAAGACAGATCCTCCTTTGTACTGACAAAGGAACATGAAAGCAGTCAGTTACCTGCCCCTCTGTGCTGCCTACTGAATCTTAAGCTAAAAACCACACCAAGAACACACCAAGCCCAAACAATCAATAACACTACAAGCCCCACCCTGCTCAAACAAAAAGCCCCCCACAAAAAAGCTTGTATCCCAGCAGCAGGAGCACAAAAGCCCACACTCAAAAAACAGCAGCAGAGAGCTGCCACAGAAAGAGGACAGGCCTCCCCACCTCTCACAGCACAGCTGCTGCAGAGGGTAGGAAATTAGGAGAGGAGAAATACCTAGGCACCTGCTCAAGCCTTGTCATTTCCAAGCCCTCTGCAACGACCCAGCCACCTGCAGGGGCCTCTACAACAGGCAAAACTCTCTCCATTTATTTGCTTCTCTCTCTGAAGCCTCTGAAGCATTTAAAAGCCTATTCTAAAAACAAAAAACCATAAAAGCTTTGGTGTGCCTGTTCTGCACTAGCAGAATCTTTGCAGCCCACACCAAAGCAGAGGCTGCACCCTGCCCCACAGCACTCAGCTGACACCACTTGAACATTTTCAGCTGCCATCACTCCTCCCAGCTGCAGCCCTACGACCTCAAGTAACCATAATAATTTAAGCAATGGTTGCCTCCTGTGTCAAAACCCCAGCCTGGCTGATAAAAAGGGAACTACTGTGCTCTGCAGGCTTCAATATTTATGTTTTCAAGGCATCAGCTGATATGGCAAGGAAGAAAAACCCATGGGTTTGTTTCCGTTAAGAAGCCATTAGTGTCAAGCCAGTAACATGCCAACTTGGAAGAGGCTGCAATCAAAGAGCATGATGAGTAAAGCTCTCCCAATTAACACAGAGTAGCTGTCATCAATTACAAACAGTGTAAGAGAAAAAATAACCAAATAGAGATAGCAGCCAGAAGCAGACTCCTAGAAAGGCATGGGCCTGTGCTGGTCTTTGCTCTCATCCTCCTCTCTGATTATACACAGAATATATTCTTTGAAGAAATGAACACTCACTCATCTCTCATCCTTACTCCAGGAGCTCTGATGTATCCCCTCCAAAGCTGCCCCACCACAGCCCTGATGTCTTCTCCAAAACCCCTTCTGCTACTGAAGCACAAGACCCCAGACTTTACTTCCCAGATTTACCTCTCTTCATGCCACAACAGTCTCCTTGCCAGGCAGCTCACTGTCACCCACAATTTCCAGCTCCTTTTCTTCTTTTCAACTCTTCCCACCACCTGAGTACACAAAACCTTGTCCAGCTTCACTGGTTCCCACCACAAACTGGCACAGTTTTATTTCAAGGTGCTTCATCCAAGCCCACGCTCCTGCAGTCCTCTCAACCCCAGCACAGCCTCAACAGCCCAGATTCACACCCAGGTGCTCTTCAGCAAGCTGCTGACAGCTATGAAACCTAGAGCAGTGCAAGGCCACACAAAGCCAAAACTGAGGAGGCAAAAAACCCAACAAGAAGACAATTCAGAAGCAGATGAGAAGCGGGTGCAACGCTGTGCCAAGCATTGCTAGGAGTTAGGTGGCAAAATTACAGCCTGAATTACTGACTATAAGCAGTGCAAACAGAACCAGGCCCACACACTAGATATGTGAGCATGTCTATCATGAGGTAAGCAAAGACAGCCACTCCTAAATCAACTGTTCTCTGCCTTAACTGTTTCCTGTCAGAGATGGCTGTTCCAGAAGCGAGAGCCTGATACAAACCTTTTCTGGGTCGCTGGCCCAGCACCTTGCTGGTGACTCAGTCACTCTTCTACTTTCTGCCCTCAAAATCACATCTTATCAGCTTTAGAAGACCTCACCTAACTCACCAGGCTTGCAGGTTGATCACAATACATTCTCCTTCTGCTGGTTTCTCACTGGACTTTCACACCACCTTCTCCCCTTCCCAACTTCTGCAGCAATTCTGCAGTAATTATCAGTATTAGATTAACCATATGGTTTATTTTCACCTTCATGTGCTTCTCAGAAAGGGCTATATAGACAATTCCATACTGGTTTAACTCTAAAGTAGTGTTTTCAAAGTTAGCAACTGATTCATTCAAAGTACAGAGCACATTCAGAGACACTTGGAGGCATACAGACATAGCTAAGAGCATATATAGATGTCAACCTCTCTAGACAGGTAGAATGCCAAGGGTGACAATCAGACCCATGGAGGAATGCTTCACAGCAATTCATAAGGCACAGCATGTGCATCCTGTCTCCTTCACACCTTGGGATGGGACACACACACACAGCTAAGGTCTCCAGTTTGTAGCAAAGTGGAAGCGCCAGAAACAGTCCCTTGTGTTTCCAGCACAGCCTCCTGCTTCACTCTTGGTTTCCATGATGCACAGGGGAGCAAGGATATGTGTGCAGCCACCGTGGCCACAGTGTTACACATGCTCCCAAGCCACGAAGCCTCCTGCAACTATCTGCAAACCACCCGAGAGCGTGGCTGCGGGCCCGCGGGGATGACAATCGCCCCCAGCAGTGAGTTTCTTACCAGCGAGGTCCAACGTCCTGTCCACGAAGACGACAGAGGCCTTACTAGTGCCCATCCTCCTCCTGTTCCTGGCCGGGGCGTAGCTTGCCAGCTCAGCAGCCACGACCCTACTGAGAGTCCCCACGGCGAAGCATTCCTCACGCAGCCCCAGGGCGGTGAACAAAGCGTCGAGGTCGCCCACCAGGGCCCGAATCGCCGACCGCAACTCGGCGGACAGGGCACCCAGGCCGGCCTCCACGGGGCCGGGCCCGCCGGAGCCGGGCAGAGGCGGAAGGAACGTCGCCAGGCCAGGCAGCAAGCAGAGCTCCGCCGAGACGGGCGCCAGGAGCGGCGGGCCCCGCAGCACCACCTCGACGCGGCCGCTTTCGCCCATCCACCGCCGCAGGGTCTCTTCCATCTCGGCCTGCTCGCCGTCCTCCGCCTCGCCGCCGCACACCAGGACGCAGTGCCGCACGGCGCCCTGGTCCAACACTCCGCGCACGGCGGCGGCCGCGCCTCCCCGCAGCGGCCCGCTCACCACGAAGACGACGCGGCCCGACGCCGCCGCTCCCCGCGTCTCAGCGGGTAGAGCCCTGACGGCCAGCGCCCCCGCCGCCAGCAGCTCGCCCGCCCCGCCGCCTCCCCAGTGCAGCGCCTCGGCGCACGCCGCGTCTAGGAAGACGACCGCCCGACTCGCCCTGGCGAGCACGGGCTCCCAGGCCTGCTGGCACACCCGGCGCAGCTCCGGCACCGGCGCCGCCATGGCCGCGGCAGCGCTGACAGCCACAACACCCCGCACGTGCCCGCGCGCCGCCGGCGCTTGGGATGAGGTGGCGGGCGCGGATTGGCTGCCCGCCGGCGGGGAGGCGGAGCACAGCGAGCGCTGCCGTCCCGCCAGAGGCGTCCGTGGGGAGGGAGGCGGCTGGGGGCGGTCGTGGCGGCTCAGGTGTCGTTAATGGAGCCGGTGAGGCTGCGGGGGCTGTGTTGTGGTGCCCTCACCGCAATCGGGGCGTCTGCTGACGGGCTGATCCTCGCAGCGTTCCTTTGCACCTGCTGTGGGGCTTGGCCTCCCCAGGGGTTGGCTTCGGGCAGTTCTCCCGTCCTGCGGCTGGGACGCAGTCTGGGACGCAGTGCTGGGGTACTGCGCTGGGACAGGAGAGGGTAGTGGGCTCTTCTTGATGGTAGTGCCAAGTTCTGACAACCATTGAAGCGTTTCTCTCATCTACAGTCTGTATTAGAAACGATGCTTCAGCCCTGGCCAGCAGCAGGAGGTCCGTCTGAGCACTGAGAGTTCAGTTCTGCCTGACGCTGTCCTGAGGAGGCTTCCTTGGTCTTGCTCCTGGTAAATGTTAAAACAATTCTATGTCATTAACACTTCAGTGCTGCATCGGTATCTTTATTATACCAAAACATTGTGGTACTCACTAAAGTGCACAGCAGTGGGAAGGTGAAACTTCCTTCAGCGTTCCCTGTTCCATAGTTCTGAATTTCTGGTGTTAGCATTAATGAATCAGTGGTTGGGAAACTAGCAACAAGAAAGAATTTCTTTTAATAAATGCAGCTTTTATGATATTCAGTTGGAGATGTGAAAATTCTACTACTTAGAAGAATTCTGGATCTCAAACCCTATTTCAAATAGAGCTAGGGGAAAAAAAACAAGACATACCATAATGTGCATCTACAGTCTCTTCTCCTCAAGAGTGTGGATGGCTCCTCTGCAAATCTGCTCTGCATGGAATTTCACTTGGGCAGCCTCAATACAGAATGAGGAGGACACTTTTTCTGACATGGGATATAATGTGGAATTAAATACAAGGGAATTAAGTCCTCTCCTTCCAGTCTGGCCCATGCCTGTTCCTACCCTGCTGCATTCCCAGGCGGCCAAGAGGGCCAATGGTATCCTGGCCTGCATCAGGAACAGTGTGGCCAGCAGGAGCAGGGAGGTCATTCTGCCCTGTGCTCAGCACTGCTTAGGCCACACCTGGAATCCTGTGTCCAGTTCTGGGCCCCTCAGTTTAGGAAAGATGTTGAGTTGCTGGAAGGTGTCCAGAGAAGGGCAAGGAGGCTGGGGAGGGGTCTGGAGCACAGCCCTGTGAGGAGAGGCTGAGGGAGCTGGGGTTACTTAGCCTGGAGAAGAGGAGGCTCAGGGGAGACCTTCTTGCTCTCTACAACTCCCTGAAGGGAGGCAGTAGCCAGGTGGGGGTTGGTCTCTTCTCCCAGGCAAGCAGCACCAGAACAAGAGGACACAGTCTCAAGCTGTGCCAGGGGAGGTTCAGGCTGGATGTGAGGAAGAAATTCTACACAGAGAGAGTGATTGGCCATTGGGATGTGCTGCCCAGGGAGGTGGTGGAGTCACCATCACTGGAGGTGTTTAGGAAGAGACTGGATGAGGCGCTTGGTGCCATGGTTTAGTTCATCAGATGGTGTTGGGTGATAGGTTGCCCCCTTCAGATACTGGAAGGACACACTTAGGTCTCCTCAGAGCCTTCTCTTCTCCAGCCTGAACAGCCCCAACTCCCTCAGTCTGTCCTCATAGCAGAGCAGCTCCAGCCCTCTGCTCACCCTTGTGGCCCTTCTCTGGACACATTCCACACCTCCAGATCCTTCCTGCAAGAACTCCGGAGGGCTCCTAAGGTCTCCAGAACAGGACACAGTGCTCCAAGTGGGGTCTCACCAGAATGGAGTAGAGGGGGAGAATCACCTCCCTCGACCTGTTGTTTAATGTTGGTCAGAAGTGTGCTAAGTGGCCGAGTAAAGAAAGCAAGAATGAACATGAAGAGACTGATGCCCAGTTAGAGGTGCTACAATACACATTTATTTCATGAGAGACAAGTGCCTGGAAATGTTATGGGTGAGAAGCCACCTTGGTTGGCTTCTCTGCTACATATATTTATAAAAGAAACCTAAAGGAGTTGCACAATGAATGAAAACCTTCCCAGTTGTAGCACACAATCCATGATCTCTATGTGACTCCCAAGCATTTAATTATCAAGGAGAAAAAAAGTGGAAAAAAGACTGCTTTTTATGAAGGAAGATTGATCATGTGAAGTCAAGTGAAGTGTCTTGCTCTGAACCTGAAAACAAGGCTCTCTCTGCAGGCAGTTCAAAGAATAGGCTTTCCCCACCCACCCAGAGGTGTGATGTGTTTGTAACACAGCCAAGCCCTCTGGTCCAATCTTTCCCAAGCTGTCCTGATGTGCAAAAGGAGTCCTTTTAGTTTACACAAACCTCCCTAGCACAGAGGAGAGGAGGGTCAGGGGAGACCTTATTGCTCTCTACAACTACCTGAAGGGAGGCAGTAGACAGGTGGGGGTTGGTCTCTTCTCCCAAGCAACCAGCACCAGAACAAGAGGACACAGTCTCAAGCTGTGCCAGGGGAGGTTTGGGCTGGATGTTAGGAAGAAATTCTTCATAGAGAGAGTGATTTGCCATTGGAATGGGCTGCCCAGGGAGGTGGTGGAGTCACCATCCCTGGAGGTGTTTAAAGACACTGGATGAGGTACTTGGTGCCATGGTTTAGTTGATTAGATGGTGTTGGGTGATAGGTTCAACTGGATGATCTCAAAGGTCTTTTCCAACCTGGTTCATTCCATTCCATTCCATTCCATTCCATTCCATTCCATTCCATTCCATTCCATTCCATTCCATTCTGCAGTGAAGTCGCCATCACTGGAGGTGTTTAGGAGGAGACTTGACGGGGTGCTTGGTGCCATGGGTTAGTTGATTAGATGGTGTTGGGTGATGGGTTGGACATGCTGATCTCAAAGGTCTCCTCCAACCTGGTCTATTCTATCCTATCCTATCCTATTCTATGGTGCTGGGGACTCCCTTTGTACACACAACTGGTCAAAACCTATTTTGACAATTGCTAGGATGGCACATTCCTAATGAATCTTGCAGCATTCCCAGGTGCAAAGCGAAAACATCATCAATAAAAACGGTTTGCTACTTCCTGCCACTTTTCCAAGAGCAATTTCTTCGTTGAATGCATGGTTAGAGTGGGGAACACTCACAGCACGCTTTGGATGTTAAACGCTTACTGGCGCTAAAAATAAAACTGGGGTGGGGGGCGGTAAAAAAAAAGTCTATAAAGAGTTGCTAAGCCTTAAATACTGGCTGCAGCTGGGAGAGTCCTCGAGCAGAGAGCGAGGACAGCACTCGTAGAAGCGGCAGCGTGTCTATCCAGCGGCTACGCTCCCCGCGGCAGCTGCCATCAGCTACCAGCAGAAGCACGGCACCGGGCTGGACGTGTGTCTGGCCAAGCCCTGCTTCTGGAGAGGGGCGAGGATGTCCCAGAAGAGCCCGCCGCGCTGCCGGTGATCCGTGGTGAGGGGGCGGACGGGCGTTTGGGGATGCAGAAGAGCGCAAGGAGCGCCGAGCGCGGCGGAGACAAAGAGCGGCGAGAGGGAGGCAAGGCGGCTGCGGCCGGCACGCCGCGCCTCGGGACCGCGGGGAAGGCTCAGGGGAGGTGAGTGCCGGCGGCTGGCAGCGCGCGGAGGGCAGACCGAGAGCGCGAGCGGCCCCGGGCACGGCCTGGCCGCACAGCCGCCCTCCCCTTCGCCCTGCGGCCCGGCTCGCTCCCGCCGCGGGCAGCCGGGAGGCCCCGCGGCTTCTCCTCGCTCGCAGTCCCTCGGCGAGCAGCGGCGCCTGGCCGCGCGGGCCGCGTCCCCGAGCCGGCGGCAGGGAGGAAGCTGTGCGAGCGGCCGGGCGCCGCCGGGCCGCCCCCCGCATGCCCGTGCCCAGGGCGCCGCGGGGCCGGGCCGGGCCCGCTTCCTGTGCGTGTCACTCACTCGGCGGGGGAGGGGAAGCGCCGAGCAGGCGGCGGCCGTTCCTCCGCCAGCGGTGCCGTTGGGCCGGGTGGGCTCTCCCAACGCTCCCCCCGCCCCGGCTGCCGCTCCATCGCGGCCCCGGGCGCCGGCGGAGGCGCGGGAGGTGGCGGCGGCGCTGCCCAGCGGCGGGAGGCGCCGGCGCCGCCGGGCCTGGGCCCTCGCGTCCCGCGGGAGGCGGCCATGTCTACCGGCGAGGTGGAGCGGCCGTCGGCAGACCTCGGCGGGGCCGCCGGGGACGAGGAGGAGGAGTGGCTCTATGGCGGTACGCACCTTCCCAGACCCCCGTTCCCAGCCCGCCTCCCCGCCGCCGTGCCCCGCCGCGGCGGGAGGGGGTGGGGGTGGCGGTGGGGGTGGGTAGGCCGCGGCGTGCGCCGCCGCACCGGCCCGGGACCGATCGTGACCCGCCGCGCCGGGCTGGCAGGCGGCCGTTTGAAAGGGTCCCGCCGCCGCTGCTCAGTCCCCTCCTCCTGGCCGGCCCTCCGGCGGCGCCGTCCCGGGCCTGTGCGCGGCCCCCTGCCCGGCGCAGGGTGGTCGCAGTGCCCTACCCCGCGGCCGGGCGCTGAGGATCCGCCGTCCGCTCCGCCCTGGCCGCGCAGGCCGAGGCGTGCTGGGCCTCGGCAGCGGGAGGCCCGCATGGTGTGCCTGCCTCGCACGTACCCCTGCCGCGGCCCATCCTCTCCCCTGGACCCCCCTGCCTGGGCGTGCAGCGTTAAAGTACCGAAGCGGCCTCAACCTTCTCTGTGTTAAACTTTCTTTGCAACTTCGGGGACTCCCTTTACGCTCAAATCGTAATGAAACCTGTAAGCCCAGCCCTGCCCCCACGGTGGGCCCGTCAGTATAGAGCACTGTGAGAGCTCGGGAGCCTGCTCAGATGATTTCACAACGTCTCAATCAAACCCTTCACAAACTGAAGGGTTGCCTGACAATACTCATGACAAGATATCTGTCACATTCCGGGGGGAGGTCTGTTGTTAACTGCTGTGTTGTTTTTTTTCCTCTTGTGGTAGATGAAAATGAAGCAGAGAAACCAGAGGAAGAAAAAGCTAGGTGAGTGTCTTGACACCTGAAAGTCTGGTAGCGTGGCTGCACAGAAGTTTTATTCACTACGTTCTTCTTCCCAGCTGCTTGAGACATCACAGTGCCCAGACACGCTCTGGTATCTCTGCAGATCTCTTTGACATAGTATGTTTGGTCTGCTGGAATGACTTGGCCTGCCTGTGAAATGGTTTTACCTCTGGAATTGGGGCACTTGTGTTTTGAAGTCAAATTTTGGCTGTGAGGCTAGCAGCAGCCCCTCACAAGATGCCAGCAGGTCTGTTATTTCTCCAAGCATTGTGCTTTGCACTCTTAGTAATGGACCAAGACTTCATTTGTCCTAGATAATTTAGGAGTTGAAGGGCAGTCTGCTTCCCAGAATGTTGACAAAGGACTGCAGGGAGGCAGTGGAAGACTCCTAGGTGGTTGGGTTTGCAAGTCCCATAACACATCTGTTTAGAGTTTTGGGGGTCTTTTTATTATAAAAAGAGAGTACTTGGAATACATTTAGAAGAAGCAGGATTTGGGACTGCCTGCTTGAGTTATAAGCAGCTGCATGAGAAAATGCTGCTTTGAAAGTCTAGCTGAGTTGTTGGAGGTTGATAGCAAAGGCTGAAAATGGGAATCTGTCTTTCCTCCTGGAGGGAAGAAGTCTCCCAACTCTTAAACTATGGAAATTGTTGACTGTCAAGACAAATTAAACGAGTAAAGGGGAAGTCAGTGCAAGAAATCGTGCCTTGTTACAGTCTCTCAATGCTTTCAGCCAACAGGTGGTTTTCCTTTCCATGAGAACTCTTGACTTTAGTTGCTCTTGGTGGACTGACTTAGCTTGCTGAGCTGCTGCTTTGAAGTGGTGTCAACTGTTGACATGCAGAGTGTGACACAGCAGTAATGACCTCCACCACTTGACAACATGCAGTATCATTTTGAAGCAGCCACTAGATGCAATTGTTTGATTCCCATTGATTCTTGTAGTGTAAGAGCCAGAGGTTTGTTCCTGTCACCTTTTCCTTGTCACTTATCAGTTTCCTAAACCTCTACTGCATTCAGCTTGAATCATCTCCTTCCCAGGATGAAAAATTCTACTCAGTTATTTGCTCTTTATTTTCAAGCTATTCTATTCTAATTGATCCCTTGTGTTCAGCTACCTCTCCTGGACCTGAGACCTTTTCCCACTGTTACTGTTGTTTAAGAAAATTATTTGCATGTCAGATTAAGAGGAGTGTGGCCAGCAGATCCAGGGAGGTTCTCCTCTGCCCTGCCCTGGTGAGGCCACACCTGGAATACTGCATCCAGTTCTGGGCTCCCCAATTCAAGAGGGACAGGGATCTGCTGGAGAGAGCCCAACAGAGGGCTAAAAGGATGATGAATGGACTGGAGCACTGCCTGGTGAGGAGAGGCTGAGAGCCCTGGGGCTGTTTAGTCTGGAGAGGAGAAGACTGAGAGGGGATTTAATAAATGTCTATCAATATCTGAGGGCTGGGGGTCAGGAGGGAGGGGACAGGCTCTAATCAGTGGCACGCTGGGATAGGACAAGGGGCAGTGGACAGAAACTGCTGCACAGGAGGTTCTACCTCAACATGAGGAGGAACTTCTTCCCTATAAGGGTCCCAGAGCCCTGGAGCAGGCTGCCCAGAGAGGTTGTGGAGTCTCCTTCTCTGGATACTTTCCAGCCCTATCTGGATGTGTTCCTGTGTGACCTGAGCTGGATTCTATGGCCCTGCTCTGGCAGGGGGGTTGGACTGGGTGATCTCCAGAGGTCCCTTCCAACCCCTAACATCCTGTGATTAGAAAAGGTGTTATACTCCAGTGTCTGCTCAGTTGTGTCTAGCTTGGGAATTGACTGCCTCAGGTTCAGAGCTGTGGACTGCAAAGCATAGCAAATGGTTGCTTCTGCATCTTGTGAGTTGCATTTGAAATTCTGGAAGTGTGGTGATAGTTGCCTCTTAGAAGTCTTGGTCTCTGGCATCCCACATTGTGAGCTTTTCTTTGAGTTCTGGAGCTAGTCTGACATGTTAATGGGTGATGAAGTGACACAGTCAAGCTTGAATTCTGGAGCTGTGTTGGGTTTTGCTGCAGCACTCAGGAGTGGGTGTAACAGGTTGCCCAGGGAGGTGGTGGAAGCCTCATCCCTGGAGGTGTTTGCAGCCAGGCTGGATGTGGCTGTGAGCAACCTGCTGTAGTGTGAGGTGTCCCTGCCCATGGCAGGGGGTTGGAACTGGCTGATCCTCGAGGTCCCTTCCAACCCTGACAATTCTATGATCCTATCTATTCTATTTTGCCAATAGAAGATAGGATGCAAATCATTCTGTTCCCGAAGAACTGGCAGTTGCTCACTGCATTTCAGAAATACCTTTTCCAGTGAAATAATATTGTTGGGAAATGGCTCCTTGCTTACTCTGCTGTTTGTGGTGTAACAGCCTGCCAGTTAATGGAACTGTAAGGAATGAAGATAGTGCTGTGGAGGAAAGAGCAGGAGGTGTGACACAGCTCATTTGCATGACTTGGACAGTGCTGGCCATTTTAGATGCACCAGGAGTTTCAAAATGTTTCCAGTTTTCAGTCTTCATCACTGAATTGATTTAATTGTAGCTGTTCCATATGGTGGAAGGAGGCTTTCCAGTGCACATGTGGGAGTTTTGCTTCAGTGCAACATGGCCTATGGGAGTTTAAATGTTCTTTTTTTCCTCCCATTATTTCTTTGAAATATGTATTTCCAGGGGGGGAAAAAATGCTGTTGTTCTCCCTTTGTGTGTTGTTCAAATAAGGATTTAGGTCTAGTGCCTTACTGCTTCCAACCACTCCACCAACACATAGGTTTTATAGTAGTGAAATATTATCCTGCTAATATAAACTCATACTAATCTAGATCATTTTAATGTAGAGTAGCATAGAATTAACCAGGTTGGAAAATACCTTGGAGATCAGCAAGTCCAATCTATCACCCAGCACCATCTAATCAACTAAACCATGGCACCAAGTGCCTCAGCCAGGCTCTTAAACACCTCCAGGGATGGTGACTCCACCACCTCTCTTGGTAGCACATTCCAATGGCCAATCTCTCTGGGAAGAATTTCTTCCTCACATCCAGCCCAACCCTCCCCTGGCACAGCTTGAGACTGTGTCCTCTTGTTCTGGTGGTGGTTGCCTGGGAAAAGAGACTGAGCCCCACCTGGCTACAGCCTCCTATCATGTAGTTGTAGAGAGCAATAAGGTCTCCCCTGAGCCTCCTCCTCTCCAGGCTAAGCAACACCAGCTCCCTCAGCCTCTCCTCACAGGGCTGTGCTCCAGACCCCTCCCCAGCTTTGTTGCCCTTCTCTGGACACCTTCCAGCAACTCAACATCTTTCATAACCTGAGTAACCCAGAACTGGACACAGGACTCAAGGTGTGGCCTTAGGAGTGCTGAGCACAGGGCAGAATGACTTCCCTGCTCCTGCTGGCCACACTCTTCCTCATGCAGGCCAGGATGCCATTAGCCTTCTTGGCCACAGCCAGAAGATAGCTGAAGCTGTGTCTCTTCTCTGGAGTAATGTAGTAAAGGGGTTTTCTTCCCCCTCATTAGCTGGTATGTGTGAAATAATCATGTGCACAAATCCCTAGTTTCATCTTTCCCTCTTTGTTCTTGTTTGAAGTGTTCCACCTCCACCTGGAAGCGAAGAGGAAGCAGCAGAAAATGGCCTTGTGAAAACGGTAGCTCTGAATGTCTTTGTCTTTTGATTTGGGGGGGGGGGGTGGGGGCATGATTAATTTGGCTGAATTGATGAACTCCTGTGGAATGTGTGCCTTTGACTTTTCTGTCCTGAAAGGTGTTTGACAATCCCTGCAGAGGCTCTGTGGAAATCACTGAATTAGGAAATTCAGTGCTTACCTGCACTCTGCTTTTTCAAGCCAAAAGGGAAAAAATGAGTAGTGCTTCTAGGGGGTTTGGGGGTGGGGGGGGTAGAGAGGATGCCTCAAGGCATCTCTCTTTTCCCAGACATACCCTTTTTCAAAGTTAGGCCCAGTTTTGTCCTCCTTGATAAGAACATAGCATTCTCTACTTGTTTTGCATTTGTGAATGTGATGAGCAGTTGGCATCTGCAGAATGATAGGAAACTATGGTTCAAGAGATGAATTACACAGGCTCCTCAGAGCAGAGTAAAGCACTTCTTTGTTAGTGGCTTGTGGCCAGCAGGGCAAGAGAGGAGATTCTGCCCCTTGACTCTGCTCTGCTGAGACCCCACCTCCAATCCTGTGTCCAGTTCTTGTATGCTGAGCATCAGAAGGTAACGGCTGGTGGAGCGAGTCCAGGGGAGGCCACAAAGATGATCCAAGGGCTGCAGCACCTCTGCTGTGAACACAGGCTGAGGGAGCTGGGGATGCTCAGCCTGGAGAAGAGAATACTCTCAGGGGACCTTAGAGCTGCCTCCCAATAGCTGAAGGGGTTCTCCAGGAAGGCTGCAGAGGGGCTTTTCATCAGGGTGTCTAGAGACAGGACAAGGGGAAATGGTTTGAAGCTGAGGCAGAGCAAGGTTAGACTGGATCTTAGGAAGAAGTTCTTCTGTAGGAGAGTGGTGAGACTCTTTAATAGGCTGCCCAGGGAGGTTGAGGTTCTGAATCTATCTGAACAAGTAAGGAGTTAAATGGTTATTGGAATTCTGCTTAGAAAAAGGAGGGTGATGTTCAGGGAGGAAAAAGGGTGGTCTCTAAGCTGATCATTACCACGTGGGAGGGCCACACTAAGTCAAGTAGAGAGATTCATTAATTGATGGCTAAGTGCTTGTCTGGAGTCTAAAACACCAGTTAAACTTTGCCATGTAGGAGAAATTGGATAGAGAACACAGTGGAAGATCTCATTCCACCATGAATTCATTATTCAGTTGCACCCTGAATTTTGTGCTGTTTTGTTCCTCTCACATCAGAACTGGAAAAAGTTGGTTGAAGTAGTGATGCAAGAGCAATCAAGGTAGCTCCTGTACAAGGAATGGCTGAGTAAGCAAAGACTTCTCAGTCTGGAAGACAGGCACACAGAGGGTGTGATGGAGCCTAACAAAATCATGTATGGAAGCTATAACTAAGGATTTATTCCTCCAAGTCCTTTCCATATGAAAACTGGGACTGGACATGAAAGTTGTAGGGCCCAGGATGAAAACAGTCCTCCTGCAGTAGTGGGTGCTGTGGAGCTCCTTGCCAAAGAGAGTGCCACTGCTGGGAGCTTGCGTGAGTCCAAGGGAAGTCTGGACAAGTACTTGAGAGAAAGATCCATTGGAGGTTACTGAAGAAACAAACCATACCTGGCTCCTGTTGAGCTTCTCCTCCACCAGCACCCCCAGGTGCTTTTCTTCAGGGCTGCTCTCAAGCCTTTGCCAACAATCCCTCTGCATCCATCTTGTAGCCCTCTTCAGATACTGGAAGGCTGCTATAAGGTCTCCCCAAAGCCTTCCCTCCTCCAGGCTGAACAACCCCAACTCCCTCAGCCTGTCTTCATAGGAGAGGTGCTCCAGCCCCCTTGATCATTTCCTTTAGGTTCTTTCCTGAGTGGCAAGATAAGAGTAGAACCAGTGTGCATGAGCTAGATAGAGGGAAGCAGGCTGTTAGGTGGTAGAAACTCTTCTGTGCTCATTGAGGAAACATCTTGGTTCCGAAACAGGACTTGGTATTCAAACTACTTCCCTATTTGCATCCAGAGGTTTCAGGCACTTGCAGCCTTTCAGCAGGTGAGCTTCCTAAATGTGCTGTTACTGCTACTCAGTTCTGAAGTGTAGAGTTGAAGAATTGTGGCCTGGGTAGCTTTGTCCACTGGAGAGGTGAGTGACTGCTTTGGCCTTTTCTTTCGTAGAAGGCAGCCGAGGCTGAGGAGGACAGCGACAGCGATAGCGATGATGATGAAGATGATGTTCAAGTCACCATAGGGGATATTAAAACAGGAGCTCCACAGTACAGGTAAGTTGCTGCAACACATTAACTGGGGGAACTTTTAAGATCACATTTAATTGCCTGCTGAGGCTCTTTCATAGTTGTCAGTGTCAGTTGTTATGCAAATGAGTCTCAGTTTAGGTTTAGTTTCAGCTCTTTGACAGTGCTCTGTAGAGATGCACTAACTTGTAAACAACAAGGTGAAATGGGAGAGCTCTTGCATGAGTTAAACTTTGCTTTCAAATGTTGAGAAATAGGTGTGTTAGTTTTGTAAACCAGGAGGTTGGGTTTTATCATGGAATGGCTGCCACCCAGCATTTTTAGCATTGTTCTGGGGGAGGTGGATTTTTGTTGCACAGTGGTAGAGTGGTGAGCACAGAGAACATCAGAAATATGTGTCCTTGTTCTGTTGGGAGTGGATACAGCTCTAATTAGACCTCTGCAGTTTCAATTCCTATTGCTGCTCTCCACTGAGATTTTCATGTACTTCAGAGTGGAGCTGCCAGGCTCTGGAGATAGTTTCTCAAGAGCATGGGTTGGGCATTTGGGCTTTACACGAATTTCTTGGCCCCTGTTACTGCCACATATTCCTCCTTCTCTTGATAAAGGGCTTGGTTTTCACTGAAAGCTTTAGAGCAGATTGAATTGTACCCAAAGTTATGAAACACTCTTTTTTTTCATGGCATGGACAATTCTCTGAGGAAAGTGATTTGCTTGTTTCTCTTGGCAATCCCAATGCTTATTAAAACCAGAGGTGCTAGGGTGCCATTTCTTACCAGGGTTATGACAGGTCTGCAGGTAAGTCTGACTCATGTATAGTGTTGCATTCTTACCTTCAGAATGCAGCTGGTAGACTCATTTTTTTTGTTTTGAAACACAGGGTTTTTAAACTGTCAGTCTTTTGTCCCCTGAACTAACTGCAAACCACTGTAATACAGACAGAGCAGTCCTCTACTTGTCTGCTTTCAATAACTTGGAAGTATGCTTATGGTGGAGGCAGTGACCTCAAGTTTTTCAAGTCTAAAGCAAAACTAGCTTCATATTCTCAGTGGATTTGCTGGTGCTCTCCCCCATGAATACAGAAAACAAAGCAGATGATCCTAAATCTAATTAGAGTGGAAAGTTTTATGAAGAAATGGTTGTTTTCTGGGGACCCTTTTTTCTCCTGGGCAAATGGGGCAGAAAGTTCATTGAAGGGTGGTAATCTAAACCAAACTGCTCATTGCTTTTAACTTGAGGATAACAAGCTCCTTTTATAGGATTAAATGATTTTTCCTGTGCTCCTTTTATAGGATTAAATGGTTTTTCTTGTAGCAATCAACTGCTGTTACAACATCAGATTTGTTTGACAGAGTTGTGCACAAATACAGCATGGCAGATCAGAAGGTTAAATGGAACCTCCTGGGACCTCTGGTCCTTTAGCAGAGAAATTGGACTGGGTGATCTCCACAGGTCCCTTCCAGCCCCCACCACACTGGGATTCCAGGATTCTATGGGTGTTGTTTTACAATGTACTGGAACCAAAGCTTTTCTTGAGCCTTGATCTGAGGGTACTGAGGAATCTCAGGCACTCAGGAGTCTCCTGGGTTGATCACCCTGGTGAGACCCTGGAACAGGTTGCCCAGGGAGGTCATGGATGTCCCCTTCTGGGAGGTGTTCAAGGCCAGGTTGGATGGGACCTTGACCAACCTGGTCTAGTGGAAGGTGTCCCTGCCAGTAGCAGGATGTTGGATCCAGATGGTCTTGAAGGGCCCTTCCAACCCAAACTGTTCTATGACTGTCTGTTTTGGGTCAGGTTTGTGCTGTCGCAGTGCTTGAAGGGAAACTCCAAGTGGGTGGAAGTGGTGCTGCAAACTGTAGACTGCCTTCTGATTAGAAACTAGTCTCATTATGGATTGATACTGCCTGTAAGCATAACCTCCAGTGCATGCAAGTGGTTGTGAAAGCTAGCTCTTAATGATTCACATGAGCAATATTGTCGTTCCTAAAGGAAGTAAATCAGTACTTGGAGTTCTGAAGTGCATTTTTATGAAGGAAGCTCTCAAGTAGTTTAGAAAGTGAAATGGCACGTTGTTGGAGCTCACCAGAACAGGTGATTGCTGGAAGTACACTGAAACAAGACAGCCTTTGAGTCATTGTAGAGAACTGGTTCTATTTGCCACTTCTGCACAGATTAAATGGAGTAATTCTGGAAAAGAGAGCCAATCTCTCTAAGCCCTTTCTGGTTGGTTTGGGTTGGATTTTGTTTCTACTTTATTCTCCAGAGTGTCATCTGTATCCCTAAATGAACTTCATTTTTCCTTTCTCTCTTCTTCTGGTTATGTCCATTCTTGTTTCTATCAAGGTCTTTATCCTTTCAACTCAGGAAGAGTGGCTGGGACTTGCTTCACAACTGTTTATTAGTTGGAGAAGTTGCTTCTGAGCATAGAAAGGTACACCTCTCTTCCTCCTAGGCTGAACTCTTTACTTTTACAGTGTTACCAGCTTGGAAAGCTAGAGATTCAGGATGGTGATTGAGACTGGGTCCAGTTTGTTTCTGGATCTAGCTAACACTTGTTTTGTATTTTCTCCTGGGTTTAGGTTTTTCTCTAATTCAGTTTTTTTGTTGTTTTTATTTTTGAAGTTATGGAGCAGCACCTGTGAATCTCAACATAAAGACAGGAGGACGAGCTTTTGCATCTTCTGGTAAGGAATTGCACACAGCAATGTGAGTGAAAAGGCTAAAGAAGAATTTCATGGAATGGCTCAGCTTGGAAGGGAGCTCAGAGCTCATCTCCTCCAACCTCCCCACCATGCCCAGGGACACCTCTCAATTAGACTCAGCTGCTCAGGGCCTCATCCAGCCTGGCCTTGAATACCCTCACTGGGGAGGCAGCCACAGCTTCCCTGGACACTCTATTCCAGAGTCTCACCACCCTAATACTGGAGAACTTCTTCCTAAGATCCAGTCTAACCCTACTCTCCCTCAGCTTCAAACCATTGCCCCTTGTCCTGTCTCTAGGTGCCCTGATGCAAAGTCCCTCTGCAGCCTTCCTGTGGGATCCCTTCAGGTATTGGAAGGCAGCTCTAAGGTCCCCTGGGGGTCTTCTCTTCTCCAGCTCCCTCAGCCTGTCCTCCAGAAGGAAATAATTTTCACTTCCAAAACTTCTTGATAAATTTAAATCTGACTTACACCCCCAATATTAAATATGTTCCAACTATTTGGTAGAGTCAGAAGGCTCTAACTTTCTCCTTTTTCCTCACAGGTGCCAAGGTGAAAGGGGTGGATCTAGATGCACCAGGGAGTATTAATGGTGTGCCACTTCTGGAAGTAGATTTAGATTCTTTTGAAGATAAGCCTTGGAGAAAGCCAGGTAATTCTCTGCTTTACATTAACTGCTGTGCAGATGTTCAGTAGGCTCACAGGATGTTAGGGGTTGGAAGGGACCTCCAGAGATCATAGTATCAGTCAGGGTTGGAAGGGACCACAAGGATCATCTAGTTCCAACCCCCCTGCCATGGGCAGGGACACCCCACACTAGATCAGGCTGGCCAGAGCCTCATCCAGCCTGGTCTTAAACACCTCCAGGGACAGGGACCCAACCACCTCCCTGCACAACCCATTCCAGGGCTTCGCCACTCTCATGGGGAAGAACTTCCTCCTTACATCCAGCCTGAATCTCCCCACCTCCAGCTTCATTCCATTCCCCCTAGGCCTATCACTACCTGTCCAGCTCCCCTGCCAGAGCAGGACCATGCAATCTAGCTCAGGTCACAGAGGAATGCATCCAGACAGGCCTTGAAAGTCTCCAGAGAAGGAGACTCCATAACCTCTCTGGGCAGCCTGTTCCAGGGCTCTGAGACCCTGACAGTGAAGAAGTTCCTCCTTGTGTGGAGGTGGAACCTCCTGTGCTGCAGCTTACATCCATCCAGGTTATTTATTATTTCCTGTTTGCTATATATAGCTCTTACCTACCCTATAGCTAGAAGATACTGTACCACATCATCTGGGAAAAGCAGCTAAGCTGCCTTTGTGCTGTGCCACAGAGCATGTGGGTGTGCTTCTGTTCCTTAGAATACATCCCACACACATGTGAGTAAAAGAGACTGCAGGACACACACTGTGTGGTTTTCTTAAACACGTGTATCCTGAACCCTCCTTGGAGATCTGTGGAGATAACTTCCACTGGCCTCTGCCATAGGACAGCAGATACAGCTGGACAGAAAGTAGTGCTAGCAGGTTTAGCCATGAAGAATGGTGAAAGAGAGCTGCTTGTGGTTCTTTGGGTTCATGGATAAGATGTCCACAGGCTTTGAAGAAGCTGCTACCACATGAAGTTTTCCTGAGTCTCCTGTGTTTATTGTCTGCTTCTCTCAAGTGACTTACTTCAATACCAGCACTGGGTGACTGGTTGGTTGTTTTTTTAGTGGCAGTATATCTTGATGCTCTTGTCTAGGTTTTTCCCTAGTGTTTGTGGATTGCTTTGGCAATGCAATTAGGGTCTACAAAATGGGGGGGGGGAAAAGAAGTCTGTGGTGTTTGACCTCTCAGATATTGAAAAGACTCTCTGCATTTGAGCTTTGTCTTACAAGAAAAAATCTTGGTGGCATCAAGTGAAACTGGGCATCAAAATGAAATGAGTCAAATGCAGCACAAGCAAAAGGAAGCTGAAGGAACCTGTAGATAGAATGGAATAGGCCAGGTTGGAAGAGACCTTCAAGATCATTGTGTCCAACCTATCATCCAACACCACCTAATCAACTAAACCATGGCACCAAGCACCCCATCAAGTCTCCTCCTGACCACTTCCAGTGATGGTGACTCCACCACCTCCTCAAGCAGCCCATTCCAATGGGCAATCACTCTCTCTGTATAGAACTTCCTCCTAACCTCCAGCCTAAAGATCTTGCACTTGCCTTACTGCAAAGATACAGGGGTTGTAATGTCCTGTAATTTTCTGTAGTTGCCTACTCTTGCTCCCTCAGACAGGCTGCCAGGCAAGGTACTCCAGCTACATTTGAATGTTCTGATAGCCTTAGCCATGGGTGCTGCATGTTCAGTGATGCAGCACTCTGTTGTGTGCTTCATTAGGAAGCTTTCAGGTGAAGACCTGATCTGTTGTGATGTGTTAATTTGCTCAGTGAAGAAAAGGTTCACTTCCTGATGTCCTGAACCTCTCTGGTTTTCTGTTTGAAGGGGCTGATCTTTCTGATTATTTCAACTATGGCTTCAATGAAGATACCTGGAAAGCTTACTGTGAAAAACAGAAAAGAATACGGATGGGGCTTGAAATTCTCCCAGTTACCTCAGCCACCAATAAAATCACGGTAAGCAGTACCCCTTTGGTGTACATTCCAGGAGCCTCTTTGCTCTCCCACCCCTGTAAAGCTGCTTGTGTGCCATAAGCTTGTTCTGCCCTGCTCTGTGCTTGGTAGCTCACACCTCGCTCCCCGCCCCGAGCCTAGAGCGTGGCAGTTTGTGTGGATAGTGTGCCAGACTAGCTCCAGCTAGGTTGCATCTGTCCCCTGACTCAGATTGTGGCCCATCACCTCAGCCTTGTGTGGTATCTTAATGGGCAATGTGTTATTTAACTTAGGCTGAAGACAAAGCTATGGAAGTAAGACCAAGTGCAGAGGTTCTCGGTGGCAGATACCATCTTTTGAAGGTGAATTTTAGTGAACTTTGTGTTGGTTGCTCTCAGTTTTACTTTGGGCTTTTTTGTATGAAGTATTGCTTCCCATGCCACCACAGGCCTGACAGAAGACCAAGTTGAAGTGAACCTTAACCATCATTTCAGTCTCTCCTCTTGCATCAGTGACCTTCTGCCCGTGTCACAAAACGCTGCTTTAAAGCAGAGCTTTGCTTTGCTCATCACCCTGCTGCAAGCATGTGAGTTAGTGGCCTGGGGATCTAACAAAGTGCCCAGGGAAACTTCAGACTTCTTTATGTGATGGTTCCTTTTTTTTTGGAGTTGCTTATGCAGGTGAAAGAGTTTGTGCAGATGGTGCTGAGGAAGATTCACTGGCTTATGGCTTGGTTGTGTTTTTTCCTGGGGCCTCGTAGCTCTTAACTGTGTTTTGTAGCACTTCTCCTTGGCAGCTCTGAGATGTGACAATCAACCTTCTCATATTTTTGTCCATCTGGGATTAGACTGCACTAAATCAACTCCTAGATAACATTCTGTTCAGAAGTGCTGATTTTTCAGGGAGCAGAAAGAATAGAATAGATTAGAATAGAATAGACCAGGCTGGAAGAGACCTTCAAGATCATTGTGTCCAACCTATCATCCAACACCACCTAATCAACTAACCCATGGCACCAAGCACCCTGTCAAGTCTCCTCCTGAACACCTCCAGTGATGGTGACTCCACCACCTCCCTGGGCAGCCCATTCCAATGGGCAATCACTCTCTCTGTGTAAAACTTCATCCTAACCTCCAGCCTAAACCTCCCCTGGCACAGCCTGAGACTGTGTCCTCTTGTTCTGGTGCTGGCTGCCTGGGAGAAGAGACCAACCTCTGCCTGTCTAGAACTCCCCTTCAGGTAGTTGTGGAGAGCAATAAAAATTGGTATGCCAGGACTCATTTTCAGGACAGAACAGGGTTTTGTAGGTTCTTATTTTCTCCTTTCCTCTTCTGTTTCATCCTAAAGTTGAAATCAAAATACAAAGGTTATTTATTTTGGGGCTTTTGTTCAGTTGTGTTTGGTTTTGGTTTGGATTTGGGGTTTTTGGAGGGGGACTTGGGGTTTTTTTTTTTGTTGGTATTGGTTTGTTGGTGTTGTGGGTGGGTTTTGTTTGGGGTTTTGGGGGGTTTTGGGGTTGGTTTATTGGGGTTTTGTTACTATTTAGTAACTTTTGTGCTTGAGCTGTCATTAAACTGGCCTGGAACTGTTTGTTGCTTCCCTCTGTGTACTTCTGTGACAGAAACCAGGTATTTTTGTTTGCCCTCATATGCTGCTGGAGGGTATTTCAGTCAGTTTGGCTTTATCTCAGTCAGAACAGATCAGAAGCTCCCCAGGGCTTTTTGCCTTCCTCAGTTTCCATTCTGATAGCTGCAGTGGTGGGCAGTGGGAGTGATGATTTGCAGCTGACTTCTCTCAACTGTTGTCCTGAGGGAAGGAGGATAAATATTCCAAACCAAAGCTTCCCCTTAGAGATTTTTCAGAGAAATCCTTACCCCAAACCTCTCAGATGGTTTTGGTTTTTAATACATATTTCTGGATACTGAAGTTGAATTCATTTTTTAACACATCTTAACTATATGTGTGCATTTCTGAGCTCAGGGAAAGAAGTGCCTATGTTTAGAAGTGAGCTTGCCCAAGGGGGTGGTTGGGGCTCTATCCCTGGAGATCATAGCATCAGTCAGGGTTGGAAGGGGCCACAAGGATCATCTAGTTCCAACCCCCCTGCCATGGGCAGGGACACCTCACACTAGATCAGACTGGCCAGAGACTTATCCAGCCTGGAGATATTCAAGGTGAAGCTCAACAGGAGTCTGGACAACCTGATCTAGTTGAGGATGTCCCTGCTGAGTGCAGAGGAGGTTGGATTGGATGAGCTTTGGAGGTCCCTTCCAACCCAGAACCATTCTATGATTCTGCTAAAGCTTAAGTAGTTCACTTGCCTACAAGCAGCTGTGAGAACACAACCTGTATGATCACCAAATCACAGAACATCAGGGGATGGAAGGGACCTCCAGAGTTCAGAACCTGTATGATGTCTCACTGTGACTGAACTGGAGTGATGTAGCTGTAGGTTGCTACAGAGGGAGTGTCTTTAAACGCTGAAGCAGCACAGGTTTGTGCTTAGTGCTGAGCCATGCAGGGCTTTCTTGTCCTGTATGATGTGCTGCTGAAGTCAAGCAGTACTTGAAGGGGCTGCACCAAGGGTCTTGCACAGCTTTAGTAAAGTGTCTCTGGAATGCTGCAGTACTCCAAAAGCTTACTGCTGGTGCTGAGGTATTCAGTCTGAGCTAGTGACAAATCTCCTGAAGTTTGCACAACCCCCAGGGCATGAAGTGACTTCCTGCTAGGACTCAAATTAGATCTCATGGTCAGCAGGGCAGACTTGAGAATCCATCCACTCTGTTTCTTGTCTTGTGGTTTGTTGTTGTTGGGTAGCAGACCTTGTTGGCCTATCTCCCTCCTGAAGATTATGAACATTTTTATTTTGTTAATAAGTTTGCTTCTTCTCAAAATTTAATACCTTCTTTTGTCCAGAGAGAAAATCCTACCTGGGGAATCAGTTTTGGTTTGCTCATGTTAAATGCTTGGAAAGTAAATATCATAGTATCAGTCAGGGCTGGAAGGGACCACAAGGATCATCTAGTTCCAACCCCCCTGCCATGGGCAGGGACACCCCACACTAGATCAGCCTGGCCAGAGCCTCATCCAGCCTGGCCTTAAACACCTCCAGGGACAGGGCCCCAACCACCTCCTTGGACAACCCATTCCAGGGCTTCACCACTCTCATGGGGAAGAACTTCCTCCTCACCTCCAGCCTGAATCTCCCCACCTCCAGCTTCATTCCATTCCCCCTAGTCCTGTCACTACCTGATACCCTGGGTATCCTTTAAGCAGTAACAAGTTATTCTCTGGCACATTGCTTCCTACCTGTATTAAACACAGCACTGAAGTAATATATCCTTGGAGGGTTTTATTGGCTGTGCAAAGGTGATAGTTTATAAAAAGGCCTGGTTAAAGTTGGACTTCCCTCTCTTTTTGTGTGTGCTGTGCTGAGTGTTGGGGCTGCTACACTCCTGGGGTTGAACTAATGCTGAAATGTTGTTTTGAAGGTACAGCAGGGCAGAACTGGAAATTTGGAGAAAGAGTTGGCAGTGCAGTCGACCAAAGCTGAGTTCACATCTCCTCCTGCCTTATTCAAATCAGGAATCCCACCAAACAGGTCAGTCAGTGCTAACTCAAGACCAAAAGAAAAACCTTTTTATGCTCTTACCTTGGTGTATTTGGAGTTGATGATTTTTGCAGGAACAAGGGAAATGGCATTTCTGTAAGAGGTATAAATGAGGCTAGGAGGATGATTAGGGGACTGGAGCACTGCCTGATGAGGAGAGGCTGAGGGACCTGGGGCTTTTTAGTCTGGACAAGAGAAGACTGAGAGGGGATTTAATAACTCTTTATAAATATCTGAGGGCTGGGGGTCAGGAGGGAGGGGACAGGCTCTGCTCACTTGCTCCCTGGGATAGGACAAGGAGCAATGGATGTAAGCTGCAGCACAGGAGGTTCCACCTCAACACCAGGAGGAACTTCTTCACAGTGAGGCTCACAGAGCACTGGAACTGCCCAGAGAGGTTGCGGAGTCTCCTTCTCTGGAGCCTTTCAAAGCCTGTCTGGGTGTGTTCCTGTGTGAGCTGTGCTGGATTGTATGCTCCTGCTGGGGCAGTGGGGTTGGACTGGATGATCTCTTTGGGTCCCTTCCAAGCCCTAACATCCCATGAGTGAAGGAGTGATTCTAATCACTTTTACCCTTCAGGCTAAGCTTAGGACAAGTCTGTTTTCTCCTAGTACAGATTGACCTTAGCAAAGACTGGGAAACATATATGTTTTTAAGAAGAAATCATGAAGTTGTCTGTTGGGTAGATAAAGAGGAAAGGACACAAGACATTTGCAGCTGTTTCACTGGTGTGTGTTGCAGTGGTTAGAATCAGTTGTTTGATATCAATTGAGTGTGAATGCTCTGAGTTGTTACAATGCTGAAGCTTCACTGCCACATGAGAACTGCTTCCAGCAATTTCACCTAGAGCTACTGCAAAGGCCTCCTGGCAGACAGCCAGTTATTTTAAGTTACAGAATCAGGCAATGGTTTGGGTGGGAAAGGACCTCCAAAGGTCATCTAATGCAATGCCCCTGCACTAAGCAGGGACATCCTCCCCTAGAGCAGGTTGCTCAGAGCCTTGTCCACACAGAGTCTGAATATCTCCAGGGATGGAGCCTCAGCCACCTCCCTGGGCAGCCTGTGGCAGTGTTCTACCACCCTCATGGTGCAGAACTTGGTCCTAACACCCAGTCTAAATCTCCTCTCATTTCAAACCATTGCTCCTTGTCCTATCACTGCAGGCCTTTGGAAACAGCCCTCTGCAGCCTTCTTGTAGCCTCCTTCAACTAGAGTTTAATTCTTAGACTAGGCTCTAAGTCTAGTGAGTTAAGTGGCAGCCAGTAGTTAGAGTGTTTCTGGATCCTGAAAAGGGGCAATGTGTGTCCCAAAAGCAGTTCATTTATAGTGCTTGGAGTGATTTCTGAAGCTATGAATGTGCAAAAGAATTTGGTTTGTCTTTTTTCTTCTTCTTTTCTTCGTTTTCCTTCCACTTTCTCTTTGCTCTGTAGCACCCAAATGAACTCAGCTTGCCAAGTGAGATTGAGTTATCTGTCTGACATCAATCTCCATGGAGGGTGGTGTTCATAGTGCAAATAGCTCATAAATAACCAGTCTCTAATGAGAGTGGAATCACTCACTGAGCTGCTGGAATGTTCCTTTCAGGCTCCACTTTGTCTGAGCTCTGCTGTGGGCTCATGTGCTTCCCACACGTGTGGATTGCTTTTTCATCTTGGGCTGTATCCATTGGGAATGCATCTGTATCCCAGGTGCCCTCATCATGTCAGGGACAAACCAAGACCTTTCTTCTCTTGGCATACTTTGAGACAGAAATCTAGTAATGTCTGCTTAAGATCTTACTACTGAGCTAGGTGGTGGCTGAGGAGTCTTTGAGGTTTCCCCATGGGAATCAAGATCCAAGGCTTCAGATTTGCCCTGAATAGAATAGAATTGTATAAACATTTGAGATAATTCAGCAGTAGCCTTGGCTATGGGATAATTAACAAAGGGAATAGAATACAATTAACCAGCTTGGAAAAGACCTTGGAGATCATCCAGTCCAACCCATCACCCAACACCACCTCATCAACTAAACCATGGCACCAAGTGCCTCATCCAGGCTCTTCCTAAACACCTCCAGGGATGGTGACTCCAGCACATCCCAATGACCAATTACTCTTTCTGGGAAGAACTTTCTCCTCATCTCCAGCCTACACCTCCCCTGGCACAGTTTGAGACTCTGTCCTCTTGTTCTGGTGCTGCTTGCCTGGGAGAAGAGACCAACCCCTACCTGGCTACAACCTCCCTGCAGGGAGTTGGAGAGAGCAAGAAGGTCTCCCCTGAGCCTCCTCTTCTCCAGGCTAAGCAACCCCAGCTCCCTCAGCCTCTCCTCACAGGGCTGTGCTCCAGACCCCTCCCCAGCTTTGTTGCCCTTCTCTGTTGGCCCTTCAGTGCTGGGACAAGGCTTGGACTGGATGATCTTGGAGGTCTCCCAACCAGATACATTCTGTGATTCTTTTGCAGCTCTTGGGTCATCTCTGTGTCCTCCTCCGGACTCACTCCAACAGCTCTGTGTCCTGCTGATGCTGGGGACACCAGAACTGGAGGCAGTATTTGGGGTGGGGTCTCAGCAAAGGAGAGTCAAGGGATAGAATCCTCTCTCTCACCCTGCTGCCCACACTCCTCTGGCTGCAGCCCAGCACACAGCTGCCTGCTGGGCTGCATGAGGGCCCTGCTGGCTCCTGCTGAGCTTCTCAGCAATCAGCACCCCCAAGACTTTTTCTTCAGAGCTTATTTCATATGTCTGATAACTGTTTTGCTTCCATTCTTTGTAGTAGTTCTGCTTAATGCTTTTTTTTTCTATACTGAGGTGGGGTTTTTTTATTCCTTTAATTTCCCCCCCCTCCTTTTACTGGTAACAGCAGTGTAGGTTTAGCACCTTGTAGGGAATGGAGAGTCAGCTTTTGTCTTACAGGAGTCTTTATTGCTGCATTATTTAGTTCTACACACCTGCATGGCTCAGCAAATTTCACCCACACTTAGTGTTCTTCAAAAATGGTCTCTTAGGCTTGGTAGAGGAGAAGGAGCTCCTGGCATTCACAATGAGAGAAGTCTGCAAGCCTTCCTGCTCTCTCTCTTGTACTTTCCTTTTGGGTTTTGCCTCTTCCAGTTCTGCTTGTTGACTCTGCTTTGTCCTGTGTTGTTCTTGCAGGAGAATATCTGGCACGATAGATGTGATTGGACAGAGCATCACTATCAGCAGGGTGGAAGGACGCCGGCGGGCTAACGAGAACAGCAACATACAGGTTTTGTGCTGCAGATTTGCCTCTTATCCTTGCCTAAACCTCCCTGCAGGGAGTTGTAGAGAGCAAGGAGGTCTGCCCTGAGCCTCCTCTTCTCCAGGCTAAGCAATCCCAGCTCCCTCAGCCTCTCCTCACAGGGTACAGGGCAGAAAATACTGCCAAGGATACACTTGGTTTAGTGTCAAGGAGGCAATGTGGAGGAGGAGGAGTCTGTGCTCCAGACCTCTCCCCAGCCTCATTGCCCTTCTCTGGACACCTTCAAGTGTCTCAATGTCCTTCTTAAATTGAGGGGCCCAGAACTAGACACAGGACTCAAGGTGTGGTCTAACCAGTGCTGAGTACAGGGCAGAATGACCTCCCTGCTCCTGCTGGCCACACTGTTCCTGATGCAGGCCAGGATGCCATTGGCCTTCTTGGCCCCTTGGGCACAATGCAGGCTCATGTTCAGCTGGCTGTCACCCAGCACCCCCAGGTCCCTCTCTGCCTGGCTGGTTGTGGTAGTTAATTAAAATGCATTCAGGTGAAATACTTACTGCTAAAGATAAATGTTTTGGTCTACCTGAGTGAAGGACATAAGAGAGCCTGCAGACTTGCAATGCAGGAGACAGCATTGGCTCTGCATGGGGTAGCATTTTGTTTACTAAGTGATTGAGATGAATATTTTAAACCCATTTCTCCCCTGTTCCTGCCAGGCACTAATGCTGAAAGCAGAAGCCTCTTTGTATGCAGATTGAGAAGTGCAGCCCTTTCAAACTAAGTGGTGAAGGAATGGGGTTGAGAGTCCTTAAAAAAAGACATATTATGTTATTTAACCCATAAATTGTAAGCTTAGTCTTCATGATTTTAGTCTTTGTGGGCTTGGCTTATGAGGAATAGAAGCCATTCCCCTGCCCCCTTTCTTACTCCAGATACGTACCCAATGAATTTGTTGAGAGTAATCTTTTGTTTTCCTTTCCACACCCAAGAGTGATTTGTTTAGATTTTTCTGCTTGAACTCTGTAACTGCATTTTAAAGGCATAGCCTAAACCCACCACAGCTTCTCTGAAGAAAACAGCTAAATGCATTGAGATTGAATACTCCTCTTTCTCTGTGGGGAAGCCTCAGGGTTGCTTGGTGCCCTACCTGCATTTCCATGCCATGGTTGAGGTTAAAGAGTGGAGAGAGTCCTGGATTGTAGTCCTGTTGAAAACACTGCCATGTGTTTTTTCAGCTGATCTCTCAGTATTTAAGCAACCTGATGGCTTTGGGGTTTCCATACTGATTTCTTTTCTCTAGATACTTTGCTTTGTGTGTAAACTTCAGATGCTGTTGTGAGCCATATTCAGATGAGTTATGTTGCCCCTCAAATCTCCCAGCCCTGTTGGCTGCTCTTACACACTCCAAATGACTTGGCAAGGGTGGGATGCTGAGCATAGGGGTGCAGCTTGAACTCAAACCATCTGAATATGGCTCTTTAGCTACATAAGTAATACTGTTCCTGTTGTAGTGACTGGAAAGAGAGGAAACCTCTGAGGAGGGAACCTCTGAGAGGAAAGCATTGAGCTGGCAATTGTAACTATAGTTTGATATTTTACAGGTTCTTTCAGAACGATCTAATCCTGAAGTAGACAATTTTACCAAGCCACCTCCATTTTTCCCTCCAGGAGCTCCACCTACCCACCTTCCACCACCTCCTTTCCTCCCACCCCCTCCTACTGTCAGTTCTGCTCCACCTCTGATTCCCCCACCAGGTAAATATCCCGCACTACTACCCCGGGTGTGAAGAATGAGGAGGGCATGACCACCCAATGTTTAATGATACTGACTGAAACACAGTTTGTTCCATGCATGCTTGCCTAGATGTGCAGAATTTGCTACTCTTAAGTACCTCTGCAAGGCAGAAACAGAATCCATGGCCTTTATTTTCTCAGTAAGCACAATCCCAATTAGTAAATGATTACCTAAAGACTAGATGTTGGATCTTGTGCCTGTGGAGATGTTTGAACAGAGGAGCTGTTTTCTCTAAGTCAACTGCTGTTGAGAGGTAGATGGTAACAAATCATTCTACAAACTGCTGGCATCCCATGACTTTATGGCAGAAGTTGGGTTCTCTCTGCTGTCCAAGGTCAGAGCAGAAGCTCTACTCCTCCTTTCCCCACGAATTACCAGAAGTCTGATGAGAATCACACTTGTGCCCTGTCCTTCCTTTCAGCCAGAGGTCTTGCCAGCATCTGGGGGTTTTATCCACCATCCTGTGCCTGTGAATCACAAAAGACTGAAAGCTCTTTGAGAGCTCTGCTCATTGCTAAATCTGAATTCACTGACATTTACTGAATGGTGACAGAAACTTGATCTTTATGGAACTTTCCAGCCATTTGTTACCTGAGTGGGGTCATCCTCAGGAATTAAGTTCCAAAGGACTCAGCAGGGAGCTAAGAATGGACAGAAATGAAAATAGATGGAGAAACTTGGGGGGGGATTTAAGTAGGAAAGTGAAGGATTGGTTATAGAAGACACTGATTGGAGGTGAGGCACTTTCCTTGGTTTCTCCTTTTGTTCCTTGGCTTCTTTTGCTTGATGTGTTTTGAAACCATGTGGAGCAGTTTCCATGCTATTCTCTTTGCACATATAAAAGCTTCTCTGTTACAATATTGCTGTGTGTAAGCAAGGAAGTGAAGTCATTATTTCTGTTCAATGACTTTGTGTGGGGCTTTATAGGTTTGAAGTCCTCATAGAAGTGATTGCTTTCTCCAGACACTAAAACTATTAGCTCCTGCTGCCTGGCAAGCTCTGGCCTTCTTCAGCTGATGTCATCCATAAAGTGATGCAACCTGGAAAACAGAAGAGATTTAAAGATGAAATAATTCTTTGCCCTTTCCCAGGTTTTTATGCCTGAATGGAAAAAGGAGGCTGGCTGAAGAGAGAATGTGCTCTTTGCTCTGACAGTTTCGTGACGTGTCCCTCTTGCAGGGGGACAGGACCCTGATGCTCTTAGCTGTTAGTGTTAAGCTGAGTTAAACCCTCTCTGATTCAATAATACAGCTAATGCATTGCAAATTGTTATTGTATTAATTATTGGATGAAAGGAACCCCCACCAACACACCAGATACTCTTGGTGCAGGGATATCAACTGTTCTTAAGGAGTCCCTCACCTGTTGAGCTTTTAAAGGTGAAAGAAATCCACATGTGCTAGAGATTTAGCAAGCAGGTTTGCCTTTAGCCTTGTGGTCCCCAGACAGGTTTATGACATCCACTTGTTCAGAAGGTCTCCTTCCACATCCTTCCCTGCTTCAAGCAGACTTGGAAATAACAATGAAGAGGATTTGGTTTCTGCAGGCCTGTGTTTTAATTGTGCTGTTGCCAGCTCTTCATCTTCAAAGCTACTCCTAAAATAGAATCTGCCATCCCTCTTAGGTTCAGTGAAGGAGGAGCTTAAAAAAAAAAACCCAATCCTACTCTTAACCATTATTAAACCAGGACTACTTGCCAGAAAATTTAAGTATTCCAAATGTAAAACATCCTCCAAAAGCCCCTTTGAAAGAGAAGCTCACTTTGAAGTTAGATCTCTTGTTCTGAATTCATTCACTTGTGTGATTCAACTCTTTTTTTTTTCCCCCAGGAGTAAGTCCTGGAATGATTCAAAGGGCCAAATGCACCAAATTCTCCAAACACTCCTAGGAGCTCAGTGGCTGTGGCATGAAATGTGTTGTGTTTTGTTCCCTGGCTTTATTGCTATTAACAGCAGAAGGTGGATGCTTCTGTCTGACAGCCTTTAAAAGCTGATTGATGTCTTCTGCTTTTAAGAGTGTGGTTAAAATGTGCCCTGTATTTGTGACACTGCAAACCCAAACAACCCCAGATCTCAAGGACTGAACTGCTGTTGCTTACCTTTGGGAGGTTTGACTGCCTAAGCTTCTAGCAGGGCTTAGCAGGGAACTGTAAATCTGCTCAGCCCTAGCAATCTAAGTTTGTACTCTGGTGACAAATGAGTGAGAAGTTGACTTATTTTAGCCTGTGGCAAAAGGCTGAGTTCTGTTGCAGTGCTGTGGGCTGTTAGAGAGGTCAGCTCATTGGCAGGCTGTCGCTAAGCTGTGGCAGCATTGTCTGGTTCCTTCCTCTCCAAGAGGAGCAGGGGTGGCTTTGCTTTCCTTCAGGAAAACCTGCCTGGGCTTCTGTAATTACTGACCAGCCTGGAGTTCCTAGGATGGCCTGAAAGCAGTTCTGAGCACATCACCTAATATACTGCACTAATCCCACTTGGACTGCTTCTGACCTGTGAGTCTTGAGGATTCAGGCTTAGGCCAGCTCTATCTTTGTGGCAGTCCAAGGTGTTGTAGGGGCATGAGGTGATCTGTGCAGTCACCTTCTTGCACTGGTACTCAGGTTTAGTCCACACCTTGCAAGAAGTGACTCAGTATTTCCAGAGCCCTTTTTCTTCCTCAGAAGTCATTTCACAGAATCACAGAATGTTAGGGGGTTGGAAGGGACCTCCAAAGCTCATCCAGCCCAACCTCCCTGCCAGAGCAGGAGCACCTAGGGCAGGTCACAGAGGAAGGCACCCAAGGAGGTTTTGAATGCTTCCACAGCAGGAGCCTCCACAACCTTTTCTCTCAGAAATGTGAAAAGACCAAACACTGCTAATGAAATATTTCACTGTCAGACTTTTTATGGTGTGCTCTCCAGTGTTCTTAACAGCAGTGCTGCACATTGCAGGCTTGTGTGCTGAGGAACTGAAAATAGCTCAATGTGCTAGAGAAATTTGGCTCTTTACTCCCTCTCCCCCCAAGTCTCTTCCTTCAGAGCTACTCTGCACCCAGCCTGGACTTGTGCCTGGGATTTGCCTGACCCAGATGCAGGACCTTGACTTTGATGCACTTTTAATTATTTGGGAAGGGTTTCTCAGCCTTTAGTTAGCTGTGTGACAGCTGAGCTGGCTCTGAAAAGCAGGAAAGTTGGGGGGCAGTTCTGGAGTGTGTCCCTTATCAAAGGCTTCTCCTTTCTCAGATGTTAACAACAAAAATAAAATACCAAATGATGGGGTTTGCTAAACTCTGCAGGTAGCAACTAAGTGATTAAATGCAGTGTGGCATATCACTGGCTGACAAGTCTGCAGTGCTTACTGGTGCTGGAGTGTTTTGTCCACGTGGACCTGCTCTTTCCTGCACTAAGCTCTGAAAGGCCAGGTTCATCCAGGACCACAAACCAGTGCAAATGCAATTCTTTGGGATGTTCCTTTCCTTCTGGGTATTAAGCACTTCAGGGTTATGGGTTGAATTCCCTTCTTGAGACCCAGACTCATTCTTGGTTTGGTTTTGCCTCTGAAATCCTGAGGAACAGGAATGAAAAAGCCAGATCTGAGAAGGCTTGTGTAAAATCCTACTGGTTGGTGTTAAGCTGAGACCTTGATCACAGACAATAAGTTCTCATTCTTTCTGAGCACGTAGGTGGTGATAGCTTAACTTTATTTCAGACCTACAGTTACTAGAACCTGATCCCTTATTCCTTGTCTTTTTAGGTATCCCAATAACAGTGCCACCACCAGGTAAACTTGCTTGAAATCCTTTTCCACACTTGGGTAAGAAAGGAGAACTGAAATGGTCTGCAGCGTAGCAGCTTCCATCCAGTTAGCTAGATAAGAGTTGATCAATACAGAACTAGATGCAGAGCTGGAGGCTCAGGTGTTGTGGTGCCAGGCAGAAAAGCAGATGAATGAAAATGCTGCTGAGTAATGGAGCTCATCAGCCACTTGTAGATGGGGGATTTGGACTTTTTTCCCCTTTGGCTTGGTGTTTTGGGGGTTGGTTTTTCTTTTTTATCTCCTTTTTCCTCTCTTTTTTCCCTCCCTCTTTCCCCTTTTTTTCCTCTCTTTTTTCCCCTCCCTCTCTCCCCTTTTTTTCTCTCTTTTTTTCCCCTCCCTTTCTCCCCTTTTTCTCCCTCTTTTTTCCCCTCCCTTTCTCCCTCTTTTTTCCCCTCCCTTTCTCCCTCTTTTTTCCCCTCCCTTTCTCCCTCTTTTTTCCCCTCCCTTTCTCCCTCTTTTTTCCCCTCCCTTTCTCCCTCTTTTTTCCCCTCCCTTTCTCCCTCTTTTTTCCCCTCCCTTTCTCCCTCTTTTTTCCCCTCCCTTTCTCCCTCTTTTTTCCCCTCCCTTTCTCCCTCTTTTTTCCCCTCCCTTTCTCCCTCTTTTTTCCCCTCCCTTTCTCCCTCTTTTTTCCCCTCCCTTTCTCCCTCTTTTTTCCCCTCCCTTTCTCCCTCTTTTTTCCCCTCCCTTTCTCCCTCTTTTTTCCCCTCCCTTTCTCCCTCTTTTTTCCCCTCCCTTTCTCCCTCTTTTTTCCCCTCCCTTTCTCCCTCTTTTTTCCCCTCCCTTTCTCCCTCTTTTTTCCCCTCCCTTTCTCCCTCTTTTTTCCCCTCCCTTTCTCCCTCTTTTTTCCCCTCCCTTTCTCCCTCTTTTTTCCCCTCCCTTTCTCCCTCTTTTTTCCCCTCCCTTTCTCCCTCTTTTTTCCCCTCCCTTTCTCCCTCTTTTTTCCCCTCCCTTTCTCCCTCTTTTTTCCCCTCCCTTTCTCCCTCTTTTTTCCCCTCCCTTTCTCCCTCTTTTTTCCCCTCCCTTTCTCCCTCTTTTTTCCCCTCCCTTTCTCCCTCTTTTTTCCCCTCCCTTTCTCCCTCTTTTTTCCCCTCCCTTTCTCCCTCTTTTTTCCCCTCCCTTTCTCCCTCTTTTTTCCCCTCCCTTTCTCCCTCTTTTTTCCCCTCCCTTTCTCCCTCTTTTTTCCCCTCCCTTTCTCCCTCTTTTTTCCCCTCCCTTTCTCCCTCTTTTTTCCCCTCCCTTTCTCCCTCTTTTTTCCCCTCCCTTTCTCCCTCTTTTTTCCCCTCCCTTTCTCCCTCTTTTTTCCCCTCCCTTTCTCCCTCTTTTTTCCCCTCCCTTTCTCCCTCTTTTTTCCCCTCCCTTTCTCCCTCTTTTTTCCCCTCCCTTTCTCCCTCTTTTTTCCCCTCCCTTTCTCCCTCTTTTTTCCCCTCCCTCTCTCCCCTTTTTTTCTCTCTCTCTCTTTCCCTCCCCCCTCCCCTTTTTTTCCCTCTCTCTTACTCTCCCCCCTCCCTTTTTTTTCCCTCTCTCTTACTCTCCCCCCTCCCCTTTTTTCCCTCTCTCTTTCCCTCCCCCCTCCCCTTTTTTTCCCTCTCTCTTTCCCTCCCCCCTCCCCTTTTTTTCCCTCTCTCTTTCCCTCCCCCCTCCCCTTTTTTTCCCTCTCTCTTTCCCTCCCCCCTCCCCTTTTTTTCCCTCTCTTTCCCTCCCCCCCTCCCCTTTTTTTCCCTCTCTTTCCCTCCCCCCCTCCCCTTTTTTTCCCTCTCTCTTTCCCTCCCCCCCTCCCCTTTTTTTCCCTCTCTTTCCCTCCCCCTCTCCCCTGTTTTGTTCTCTCTCTCTTTCCCTCCCCCTCTCCCCTGTTTTGTTCTCTCTCTCTTTCCCTCCCCCTCTCCCCTGTTTTGTTCTCTCTCTCTTTCCCTCCCCCTCTCCCCTGTTTTGTTCTCTCTCTCTTTCCCTCCCCCTCTCCCCTGTTTTGTTCTCTCTCTCTTTCCCTCCCCCTCTCCCCTGTTTTGTTCTCTCTCTCTTTCCCTCCCCCTCTCCCCTGTTTTGTTCTCTCTCTTTTTCTCCCTGTCCTATTCAGAAAATAGTTGTGGTAGGTTTTTATGAAGTGCTGTTAACCACTCAGGAATTTCCCTGTGTTTCTAGCTGACTGTGTTTTTAAGAGTGCCAAGGTATTTGATTTGAAGCCCTGATGGTGCGTGTTTAATAGCCTGCCTTTGTGAAGCAGGAAGGTAGTTGTCAGTCTTACAAGATAAACCCCATTTACACAGTGAAAAACAATAGTTGCCTTGTACTCTGGAACTGATTTGCTAGTGCATGCTTAGCCTGGTTCTGTTATGTGTTTATGGTTTGGTTTCATTTTTGCTCTCCCTCCCCCCTCACCTAATTTGTTGTTCCAGGCTTTGCACCACCTCCTGGCGGCCCTCCACCTTCCCTCATACCCACCATAGACAGGTGGGTGAAATCTTACAGCCTGATGTGTCAGCATTCTGGAGCTGAAGGCAGGGCTCTTACACTACCCAGTGGCTTATGGATTTTACCAGGGGGTGGTGAGACAGTCTCAGCTTTGTGCAGTGTTTGTACAGCAGTGTCAGTAGTCTCCCCTGCCTGGCACTGAAGTGGCAGACAGCTTCCTTAACTAGTCCTGCTCAAAGCAGAGGGCTTACATCCATTGATAGCAAACACTTTGGTTTGGTCTGTATGGTGGGAAGAATCCAGGGGAATACTATGGAGAGGATGTGTTTCTTGGTGGTAGATGTTTCTTGGCTTTCATGGTAAAAGTGGGTTTTTACCTGTGTTCTCTCTTCAACAGTGGCCACTCTTCTGGCTACGATGGTCGCTCTGTTCGTGCGTTTTCCTATGGCAGCGGTAAGTAAGCTGCTGGCTTTGAAAACCTTGCCTGCTGCTAGATCAAACTGTTCATAGATAGCAAATTGTTTGATAAGACTCATCAGGGTTTTAGCTAAGGGACTGAACAGATCCTTTCAGCAGTTCATTGTGAAAGCTCATTGCCTGCTGCTGTAAACAGATAGATCTTTGCAAACCCAGCAGCTCTTGCTAAACGCCGTTGGTTTGCTTGGGTATTTGTGTGCTGGATTTTTTTCCATGCTGCTCTCATGGCAGAGCTGCCCCAGCCCTTGGAGAATCTCTGTGGCCTCCTCTGGACTCACTCCAACAGCTCTATGTTCTTCTTGTGCTGGGGATGCCAGCACTGGAGGCAGGATTGGAGGTGTGGTCTCAGCAGAGCAGAGTCAAGGGGCAGCATCCCTTCTCTTGCCCTGCTGCCCACACTCCTCTGGATTCACCCCAGCACAAGACTTGCCTTCTGTGCTGCACTGCTGGCTCATGGTGAGCTTCTCGTCAATCAGTACACCCAAACCTGTTTCTTCAGAGCTACTCTCAACCCTCAGCTGTCTGAGCAGCAAACAGAACAGCAGTTCATACTCCAAAGTAAGCTGCTTGTCTGTTCTGAAGAGTTCCTGGTGAAAGTGTAGATAACAAAGCTGCACCCTGGTAGATCTCAGGCTCTTGGGATGGAAATGACATACTTCTGTCTGATGGGAATTACTGCAGGGATGGAGGAGTAGCCAAAATCCACTGTAAACGTTGATCCCACCATTAATAACTGAATTGTATGCATTTAATGTGAAACTGGAGTTTACACCTGAGATGAGACTGTCCTGGCAGCCAGCAACTCCTCTAACCATCCTTATGTTGTTGACATAGTGGCAAGTTAAGGAAATTAGCAGGCTTTAAAGTCCAGCTGCTTTTTTGCTATTCCTGGCTGCTTTCCTTAGAAGAATTCCAGGCTTTTGGCAGGGTGATGAACAACATAGTATTGTATGAGGGTATTTATTTTTCTGTCCTGTTAACTCCTCATTTTGTCTGTAGCCCTCAAGTGTGGAGCACTCTGTCAGATGCAAAGCCTCCTGGAAGTGCTTTGTCCCAGAGTTGCAATGTTTTTCATGCAAGTGTATTTTAACAATCAAGCAGGGTTTTCCTGCCCAAAAGGCCTTTTGTATTCCTCCTTTGGCTGCTTGGCAAGCTGCTGTCATCAGCTTCTGCCAAAGCAGGCATACCCCAGCCACTGCAGGCAAGGCAGTCAGAAGATAGCTGCCTGGAGAAGCCACTGATGTCACAACAGCATTAAATGTAGCAGCAGTAATGCACTTGGCATTGTTCAGTGGGGATTCATGTTCATGATACTGCTCATGTCTCTGTGTGCCACCATGGAGTCAAGTGAATGTTGTTCTCATGTTATAGATAATGAAGTGGAACTCAAAGCAAACGAGTTATTGAAGGCTATGTTATCATTGGCTAGCAAAGCAGATAAGCAGAAAGTGGGAAGTCCTCTGTACTGTAAGTCCACCAGAGAGTGCTGTTTCCAGTTAAACACCACAGCCCTGATGTTTTTTCATCAAGAGGATGCATTCACAGGGCTCCTGGAGAGGGAGGGCAGGACAGGACACCTGGGGCATGAGGAGCAGCAGTTAGTTATTACGGGGGAGTTGGCAGAAAGCAATGGAGAAGCTTGGCCCTTCCCACTGCTGCTTACCTAAAGAGATTGGCAGGCAGTGGTGTGACTTCCTGAGCAGATCATCTTTTAGATGGAAGAGAATATGCTGCAGTTCCTGAAACTATGCCATTGTAGTGCTAATGGTGATGCTGCTGAGCCTTCAGTAGCAATGGTATCTTAGCAAGCTTTATTTCCTCTCCTCAGCCTGATTACATGGGATTTTGGTTCTGTAATCAGGAAAGGTTGGCAGAGCAGTGTAGGATATCAGTCAGTGATTGACAACTTGGAAACCGACAGTATGTTTTTATTGGATATCAATTGGTGACTGAAAACCTGGCAACCAACATCCTATCTTTGTAGGACATCGATTAGTGACGGAAAACCTGGCAGCCAACATCATATTTTAAAACCCAGGTCCTTTAAAGGCCAAAATACAGAAAGAACATCTCCTAAACACCAGGTTTTCCCTGGTTTTTTGTTTGTTTGGGGCTTTTTTTCTTGTCTTTTCAGAACTGTAATTTCAGAGCCACTGGGTGTCAAAGGCAGTTTTAGTTCTGGTTATTTAGTTGTTCCCCCCCCACCCAAAAAAACCCAAAGCCATAGCTATTTGAGCACCTGACATCACATTGCTTTCAGCAAATCCTTCCACAGTATTTTAATTAGGTTTTTTACCCTTTTTTTAAAGAGGATTTAGATCATTTTTGTGCTGTGCATCCTGGTCCTGAACATCTCCACAAGCAAGGTTTAAATGACAGCTTTTGTGCTGTACATCCTTGCTCTGAGCATCTCCACAAGCAGGATTTAAATGAGTGCCAGAGGCCTTTATTAGAATAGAATAGAATTAACCAGGTTGGAAAAGACCTTCAAGGTCATAGAGTCCAACCTATCACCCAACACCAGCTAATCAACTAAACCATGGCACCAAGTGCCTCAGCCAGGGTCTTCTTAAACACCTCCAGTGATGTTGACTCCACCACCTCTCTGGGCAGCACATTCCAAGGGCAAATCTCTCTTGCTGGAAAGAATTTCTTCCTAACATCCAGCCTGAACCTCCCCTGGCACAGCTTGAGACTGTGTCCTCTTGTTCTGTTGCTGCTTGCTTGGGAGAAGAGACCAATTGCCACCTGGCTACAGCCTCCCTTCAGGTAGATGTAGACAGCAAGGAGGTCTTCCCTGAGCCTCCTCCAGGCTAAGCACCCCCAGCTCCCTCAGCCTCTTCTCACAGGGCTTGTGCTGTAAACCTCTCACCAGCTTAGCATTGTGAGGGAGGGGAAAAAGGCAGGCAGAGCTTACTCAGGATGCAGCTGGCTGTGCAAGGGGAAGGTTGAGGGCTGTGAGTGAGGCGGCTGGCAGGCGCGGATGTGTTGGTGCAGCAGTAGTGTTACAGTCTTCACCTGCTCTCTGCTTTTGTTCCTTCTAATCCCTGCGTCTTTTTCTTTAGTCACCTTTCCGCACCTTGCAGGTTCCTCTCCTTCCTGGCCTAGCCTGATGGACACCAGCAAGCAGTGGGATTACTATGCACGGCGAGAGAAGGACAGGGAGCGCGAGCGAGAGCGCTCCCGAGACCGGGACCGGGACCGCGAGCGGGAGCGGGACCGCGAGCGCACCAGGGACAGGGAGAGGGAGCGAGACCACAGCCCGACCCCCAGCGTCTTCAACAGGTGAGTGCCTTGGCTCTGCTCACAGCCTCTGCTAGGGCTTGGGAGGGACCTCTGCACATAGCCAGTCCAAAGCCCCTGCCAGTTCACATGGAATGCTCCAGGCTGGAAGGCACCTCCAAAGCTCATCCAACCCAACCTCCCCGCAGTCAGCAGGGGCATCCCCAGCTAGATCAGGTTGCCCAGGGCCTTGTCAAGCCTCACCTCAAACATCCCCAGGAATGGGGCCTCAACCACCTCCCTGGGCAACCTGTGCCAGTGTTCCACCACCCTCACAGTGTTGAGCTACTTCCTGATACTCAATCTAAATCCTTCCTTCTCTGGTTTGAAGCCATTGCCCCTTGTCCTGTCCCTGCAGGCCCTTGTAAACAGTCTCTCACCACCCTTACTATAGGACTTCTCAGGTACTGGCAGGCTACCATTAGGTCTCCCTAGAGCCTTCTCTTCTCCAGGCTGAACACCTCCAGCTCCCTCAGCCTGTCCTCATAGCAGAGACACTCCAAGCCCCTGATCATTTTTGTGGCCCTCTGGATCCTCTCCATCAGGTCCATATCCTTCCTGTGTTGAGGGCTCCAGACCTGTACACAGTACTCCAGGTGAGGTCTCAGCACAGCAGAGTAAAGTGGCAGAATCACCTCTCTGGATCTTCTGGCAACACATCTTTTGTTTCAGCCCAGGCTGTGATTTGCCTTCTGTGCTGCAAGCTCACACTGCCTGCTCCTGTCCAGCTTCTCTTCTACCAGCACCCCCAAGTCCTTTTCCTCAGAGCTGCTTTCTAACATCCTCAGTCTGTATTGATGGTGAGCTTTGTGCCAGCCCAGGTGCAGAACCCTGAACTTGCTCTCGTTGAATTTCATGAGGTTCACCTGGGCCACCTCTCCAGCTTGTCCAGGTCCCACCTCACTACCCAGTGATCCAGCCAACACTTCCTCAGTTGAGCTGCAGGGATGCTCAAACACCTGCACCTGTGTTTGTGTGCTCCAGCATTAAATGTAGTGTTCAGTTGTGTGTTCCAAGGAGCCACAGGACATGGCTTCCTCCCCTTCCCCCTTTTCTCTTGGAACCTGTGAGTAAACCTCTAAATGCCAACCAGAAGTGTAAAAGCAGCAGCCTGTGTCCCAACTGATCTGAGTGCTGTGCAGGTCAAAGGTGTGATTTAAGCCCTCTGTATGAGTAGGATGTCCAGCTCTCTGATCTCAGTAGGATCATGACAGAATGCCTTACGTTGGAAGGGACCTCACAGATCATCTACTCCAACTTTCAACTACAGTTGGTTGCTCAAGGCCTCATCCATCCTGGCCTTGAACACCTCCAGGGAGAAGGCAGCCACAGCCTCCCAAGGCAACCTGTTCCACTCTCAGCACCCTCCTGCTGAACAACTTCTTGCTCAACTCCACTCTAACCCTGCTCTGCCTCAGCTTCAAACCATTCCCCCTTGGCCTGTCTGCAGACACCCTGAGGAGAAGTCCCTCTGCAGCCTTCCTGCAGGATCCCTTCAGGCAGCTCTAAGGTCCCCCTGGAGCCTCCTCTCCAGCAGATCTAGAAAAATCTGTACAAGAGCTAGGTGAATCTGGGTTGCCAGTTCAGTGCCAAGAGCAATGTGCTGCAGCATTTGACCTTAATGACTGGTGCTAATAGCTGCTAAAATGGTTAATCTGGTGATTAGCAGGGACTGGGTAATTATGGATCCTATCTTGTGTCAAACTTTGCATTTCAAAGGCAAGAACTTCTGAGTTTGCAGACAAATGATGAAACCAGCAAACTCTGGCACTGCTGGCAGCCAACTTTGGTCTGCTGTCAACTGCTTGCTTTAAAAAGAAAGGACCAAAGGTGCAGCTGCTGTGTGGTGCCTGTGCAGGAGGACAAAGCTTGTAATGCTCAGCTTGCTGTGACTCCACAGAGCAGAGCTCTGCTGGCTGCCAGGCTTAGCTGCATTGACTTTGCTCATTATTGGCTAAGTGTTTCTGAGTAAACATCCTGACACTTCTCTCAGCCTTGGGGTGTGTTGTGTTGCTCTCAGGTTTTTTGCAGCATTATCCCTCTATTAGCTGGGGATTCTTCTAGCACTGGGTTGAGAGCACCCAGGCTCAGCATCACTGCAGCTGAGAGAGGACACTAGGGCTTGTTTTTGCACAGAGTTTGTTAGCTGGTACAAGATAAGAGGATTCTTCCATGTAGGCAGATGTGCTGATGTCCTCTCCTGTGAGCACACAGTGTCAGATCTTGAGAGCTCCAGCCCAATCTAAACATCTGTTTCTCAGACAGCTTGATTGAAGGCCAGATAGAAGCCTGGTCATTCAAGGGTGCTTGAAATGAACCTTAATAGCTTCCAGCCCTCCAGAAATCTCTGTGCTGCTGCCAGAGTTATCTGTAAAGGAGGGGGGAAGAGCAGGCCTCAGCTTTTTTTTTATGTGACTAAATTATCCACCATCTGCAGCAAAGCTGTTGCCACATGGCTGTGGAAGAAAACTGAGGCCCTTAGCTAGTGTCAGTTGGTTTGAGAGTCACAGGGAAGGTGGGAGAGGCTTACAAGAGGACATGCAGACATGATGTTAGTTAAGGAGGTTTATTTTCAGTTCTTTGCCCTTAATCACAATAAAATGAAACAAGCTATGAGGAGAGGAAAGTGAACTGGCTTGGAGAGTGCACAGAGGCAGGCCTTCCATTTTGCTTCCCTTTGTTTCATTTTGCTCAAGCTGTGCTGGGGTGGGGTTTGAAGCAAGCATCATCAGCTTTCTACAGAGGATTTTGCTTTCAATGTTTGCAGCAGCTCATGGAATGATGGAATGGTTTGGGTTGGGAGAGACCTCTAAAGGTCCTCTATTTGTGTTAGGGTATTTGTGTGGCCAGAGAAAGGCAACAAAGCTGGGGAGGGGTCTGGAGCACAGCCCTGGGAGGAGAGGCTGAGGGAGCTGGGGTTGCTTAGCCTGGAGAAGAGGAGGCTCAGGGGAGACCTTCTTGCTCACTACAGCTCCCTGAAGGGAGGTTGTAGCCAGGTGGGGGTTGGTCTCTTCTCCCAGGCAACCAGCACCAGAACAAGAGGACACAGTCCCAAACTGTGCCAGGGGAGGTTTAAGCTGGAGGTGAGGAAGAAATTCTTCCCAGCAAGAGAGATTGGCCATTGGGATGTGCTGCCCAGGGAGGTGGTGGAGTCACCATGCCTGGAGGTGTTTAAGAAGAGCCTGGCTGAGGCACTTGGTGCCATGGTTTAGTTGATTAGCTGGTGTTGGGTGATAGGTTGGACTGGATGATCTCCAAGGTCTTTTCCAACCTGGTTGATTCTGGATTTGTTAGGCTTTTAAAAGAGAGTGGGAACTCTTTATTCTGTGAGTAGAACCAAAAATGTGCTTGAAAAATGAACCCTCCAGCTCTCTTTATTTATATACCTTTGCCCTGCTGTGCTGAGGAAAAATAGTGCATTGTCACAACACAGCTCCCTGTCCCTTGGGGCTCTTGTCCCTTCTGCACAGCTGATGTTTGCTTTGGTCCTGTTTCCATAGCTTGGTGCCAGTCACTTGCCACTGAGAGTGTAGTCTTTGGGATTTGATTGAGAGCTCAGCAGTTGGTGGGGTTTCCTTCAGCTGTTTGAAAAACAAACCCAAACCAAACACATCTCCTGTGAGGGTGACTGAGCACTGCCACAGGCTGGCCAGAGAGGTTGTGGCCTCCCCCTGGATGAAGATGGCCAAAAGCCATCCAGGCAGGCTCCCAGGCAACTTGTGGCCCTTCTTGAGCAGAGCTGTAGACCAGATGGCCTTCAGTCATTCCTTCCAACCTCAGTCATTCTGTGCTGTGTCACTGATGTGCTCTGCAGCATTTGATCAGCTCACTCTCAGCTCTGTAAGTGAATGACACCATGTGACAAAGGTTACAGGCACTGCTCACTCACTGCAGTCACAGCACTCAGTGGACAGCTCAGAACTTCCTTCCTGGTGTGGATGTGTGAATCTTTTCAGGATCCCTTGCAGGCTGTTTAATGCTTCTCTGCACTGTCTTATGGCCAGTTGTTGCAGTTTGCTCCATGGTGTCATCATACAGAGTTTCACAGTGCTGTTGCTTCAGGCACTGCCCCTTCTCACTCTGAGCTCTCAGGCAGAGCTGTAATAGGCACTAAAAGTCCTGTCTGCACTTGGGCAGTGCCCACAGGATTCAACTCATGGCAGATAAAATTGGTTTGCTCTAAGTTCTCACTGCTCCAGGACATGAGAAATGTCTTTAGGTTTGAGCTGCTCTCCTTGTGTGAGCTGTCTGGTTTGTTCTGCTGCTGGCAGGGACCTCAGCAGGAGACTTGCTTTGTTGGGAAACTAGAAAGCATTAAACACTTGGCTTTTGGTGAGCCTCCCCTGTTTCAGTGGGTGCCTCAGAAAGCCTGGCCACATTGTGCCTCTCTTTGGGACATGCTAGAGATCCTCCAACCTATGAGTACAAAGACTTGGTAGGATCTATAAATAGTTCCTGTAGGTTCATTTGTGTTGCAGACTCGTTGTTAAATGATGCTAGACACTGTGTCTGGGTAGGATTGCCCTGGTTCAGGGGATAAAGTGAGCCCAGCTTGTTAGAGCTGTGCTAAGGTGATCCTGCTCTAGCAGGGGAGGGGATGGACTAGATGAGCTTAAGAGGTCCCTTCCAACCCCTATCAATCTGTGACTGTGTGATCCTGTAATGTAGCATTTCAGTGGTGTTGGCTAAGTGCAGATACTGCTCTCACCTGCTGCTTAGAACCACACTTCTCATCAGGTCAGGCTATGGAAATACACTCACTAAGGCAGGCCTTTAAATTCTCTTAGAGCCTGTCATATTGTGGGGGTTTCTTACCAGCCTTGTAGCAGGGCAGCGCTTGTGGTAGTCCAAAGGAGGAATGGAGGTAGGAGATAGCATTGAGACTGGAGAGAAAGGGATTTTAAAAGCAACCTAAACCACTGAGTGGATTTTGCTGTCCTTCCTTGAAGCCAGTGGAAGGAAATGGCTCAACTGTACCAACATTTAATGACTCCAGTGGTAGATAGGCCAAAAGTGTGCTGGTAAGTGTTGAGCAGTGCACACACAGAGCTGAAACGCTTCTGAACGTTGCACAGGGCTGTGCTTTGCTGCAGCCAGGTACAGCTATGAGCTGACTGCGTCATACTTTCATCTGACACTTTGGGAAGCTCTCCCTTTCCACTTGTATTGAACAAGCCCCTTTCAAACTGCATGGCTCACAGGAGTCTGGCAGGTCTCCTGTGAGGACAGACTGAAGGAGTTGGGGCTGTTCAGTCTGGAGAAGAGAAGGCTCCCAGGTGACCTCATTGTGGCCTTCCAGTATCTGAAGGGGGCTACAAGAAGACTGGGGAGGGACTGCTTAGGATTCCAGGTAGTGATAGGACTAGGGGGAATGGAATGAAGCTGGAGGTGGGGAGATTCAGGCTGGAGGGGAGGAGGAAGTTCTTCCCCATGAGAGTGGTGAAGCCCTGGAATGGGTTGTCCAGGGAGGTGGTTGGGGCCCTGTCCCTGGAGGTGTTTAAGCCCAGGCTGGCTGAGGCTCTGGCCAGGCTGACCTAGTGTGGGGTGTCCCTGCCCATGGCGGGGGGTTGGAACTAGCTGATCCTTGTGGTCCCTTCCAACCCTGACTGATAGTATGATACTATGACAGGTCAGGTGAAGAGCCTTAACATCCTTTGAGCAGGTGGCGTGGCCCTCGGTTAGAAACCCAGAGGCACATTCAGCTTTTTCTCTCATTTCTCTCGAGTATCTGTAAGGTTTTCATATTGTTGTTTTTAAGTCTGGGTACAGCTTGGTGTTTGGTGTCCTGAAAATTTGCTCTTTGGTTTTTTTCCCCCCATCAGTGATGAAGAAAGATACAGATACAGAGACTATGCAGAGAGAGGCTACGACCGCCACAGGACGAGCAGGGAGAAGGAAGATCGCCACAGAGACAGGAGGCACAGAGAGAAGGAAGAGACCAGGCACAAGTCATCTCGAAGGTTTGCTTGCTGTTTGTTGGCTCCTTTTTAATAGGACAGCAAAGACTTTTGACCAGTTCAAAAAACCACAACCTAAGTTTTGAGAAGAAGGCCAAAGAAAGGGGAGCTGTGTGTGGCAAGGCTGGGAGCGCTCAGCCGCCTGCCACAGAAAAGGAGGCCAGGCCAAAAGCTCTAACTCCCTGTGGGAGGCTGCATGTGAGCAGAACTGGTGAATCTGGGGAAAGAAGGCTGAAAAGGGGGACTCAGAAAGAGGTGGAGCAAAGCTGACATTCAGCAGCAGTTCTTGTCAAGTTAATTAACCCTCATCATCACCTGATAGGAAGGGTGCAAAGTGATCCTTCTGAAGTTAAAAACAAAGCTTAAGCCCAGGGAAGAGGGCCAGTAAAAATGTTAGCCCATTAAGGGATGTGACATCCTGATTGTGGCCTGCCAGTATCTGAAGGGGGCTGCAAGAAAGCTGGGGAGGGACTTCTGAGGGTGTCAGGGAGTGATAGGACTGGGGGGGATGGATCCAAGCTAGAGGAGGGGAGATTGAGATTGGATGTGAGGAAGAAGTTGTTCCCCAGGAGGGTGGTGAGAGCCTGGCACAGGTTGCCCAGGGAGGTGGTGGAAGCCTCATGCCTGGAGGTTTTGAAGGCCAGGCTGGATGTGGCTGTGAGCAACCTGCTGTAGTGTGAGGTGTCCCTGCCCATGGCAGGGGGATTGGAACTGGATAATCCTTGAGATCCCTTCCAACCCTGACATGATTCCATTTGCCAACAAAAAGTACAGGATGGGAAAATTCAGTTTGGGGCTGGCATCCACATTCCAAATGGGTCAAATCAGGAGCAGATGCCCAATGCAAAGGCTGGGGTGGTTCACCTCTCACCTAGACTCAGCTGCTCAAGGCCTCATCCAGCCTGGCCTTCAACACCCCCAGGGAGGAGGCAGCCACAGCCTCCCTGGGCAGCCTGTTGGAGAAGAGGAGGCTCAGAGGAGACCTTGCTCTCTACAACTCCCTGAAGGGAGGTTGTAGCCAGGTGGGGGTTGGTCTCTTCTACCAGGCGGCCAGCACCAGAACAAGAGGACACAGTCTCAAGCTGTGCCAGGGGAGGTTTTGGCTGGATGCTAGGAAGAAATTCTTCCCAGAAGGAGAGATTGGCCATTGGGATGTGCTGCCTGGGGAGGTGGTGGAGTCACCATCCCTGGAGGTGTTTAGGAGGAGACTGGATGGGGTGCTTGGTGCCATGGGTTAGTTGATTAGATGGTGTTGGGTGATGGGTTGGACTTGATGATCTCGCCCTGCCCTGCCCTGCCCTGCCCTGCCCTGCCCTGCCCTGCCCTGCCCTGCCCTGCCCTGCCCTGCCCTGCCCTGCCCTGCCCTGCCCTGCCCTGCCCTGCCCTGCCCCTCTGCAGTGCAGTGGGGCCTGAGCACGCTGCAGAGGTGTGAGGCACTGTTTGCTCTGTGTTGCAGTAACAGCAGACGCCGTCACGACAGCGAGGAAGGGGACAGCCACAGGAGGCACAAGCACAAAAAGTCCAAAAGAAGCAAAGAAGGGAAGGAAGCCAGCGGTGACCCTGCTCCAGAGCAGGAGAACACTGAAGCTGCCCCTGGGGAGTAGGCTGGTGTGCTTGGGTTGGTTGGGGTTCTGGGGTGTTTTTTTGGGGTCTCCTTGCAGATATATTAGTGCCAGAAATAGATGGCTATATAAATCTTGTTATTTTTCTGGGGATTGAAGTAATTTGCTCTTGTTCTGATAGTTTGAGATCAGAGGTTACTTTGGGGTTTTTTGGACAATAAAAGAACGCATTTTTCACGTTGAGCTTGCTGGGCTGCCTGTCTTTCAAGGACCATCTGAGAGTTAGAGGCTTATGCTCTTAAAATGTACAGAGGGCTTAAGTTCTTTGTATTAAATGGTCTCCTTTTCTCCTCAGCCACAGGGAAGGTCATTCTCTCACTGCCTTGAGAAACAGTGTGCTGTCTCTTTTATCTATGAACAGCTGGAGCACTGTGGCTTTAGGAGAGCTGTAGGAGCTCGCATCTGAGGAGGTCATCCTTTTCTGCAGGCACAGGAGCTGCAGACTCCTCAAGAACCTTGGACTAAGCTGAAAGGAAAAACAAAACACACCTCAGAGAAAAGTGGGCAAGGTGCTGCTTGTTCTGAGTGTGGTGGAAAGAGTGAGGGTGGTGCTCATAGACTTGGTAATGATGTTTGGTGTGTGTGGGTGCACAAGGCTGCGTTAAGCTGGATAATCACCCCTGCTGCTTCCCAGAGGCTTAAGAGAAAGTTCATTTTAGTCTTTGTTCTGGGGGAACAGCTGTCCTTAACATGCCAGAGATTAACAGGCACAGCCTCCTCCCAGTGAGGAAAAGGCAAGGCTGGGGAAGATGGGGAATCTGCTGAGAGAAGAGAGTTCTTTCCCTGAGACAAAGCATGAAGACCATCCCCACTATCAGCTCTCCCCCACTCAGAGCAGCAGCAAATGTCAGTGGGCAGGGCAGGGCTGCTGCAATTGCACTGCCCTGGCTGGGTGTGCTCTGGAGAAGCCTTGATGGACTTGATGACCTCTGAGGTCTTTTCCACCCTTATTGATTCTATTGATTGATTGATTTCTATGGTATCAGCAGGGTGTGCAGGGTGCTTCCTTTAAAAACCAAACCACCCACACTAATTCTCTATAAACCAACCCCCCCCCCCCCCCCCTAGATTGAGTAGCATTAAGCAGAGCAGGGAAACTAGGTCACTTGGCTCTGGCTGGTGTGCAAGTCCACAGGCAAGAGGTTAGCTGCTGGAATTATCTTAGAAATGTTTAATTCACAGTTTGGTTACAGACTTAACAAAACAGAACAACAACAGTCTTGACAGTCCCAGCTTCGTGCTGACCAGCAAAAGGTACAGGGAAGCAAAGTGCTCTTAGTGTGTTTGGGGTCAAAACCTTCACCTCAGCTTTTGCTTTTGATGGGTTTGGGGTTGTGAGGGTTTATTTTTTGCAACTGGAAAAACTGCAGTCATATTTATTACTTCCCCCTCCCCTCCCTGATCTTTTGCTGCTGATTGTTTGGGTTTGGTTTTTTGCAACTGGAAAACCCAACAATCTTTATTTCCCCCTCCCCCCTATCTTTTGATTGTTTGGGTTTGTTGTTGGCTTTGGGTTTTTTGGCAACTAGAAAAAAATTGCAGTAATATTTAGGTGGTTTTTCACCCATCCCCCCTCCCCCAGGAGTTCCTTTCTTCAACCACAATCCAAAGCAGGGGCTGAGCAGGAGCTGCTTTGGCTGCTCCTGGAGTTTCATCATCCCTTAGAACGCTTTAAATAGATGTGAAAAACCCCCAAAGAAATAAACAACCCAACAAAAGAGCTTAAGAACACAGGGAAGGAAAGACTCAACTCTGGAGCTTGAACCACTGTGCAGTGCTGCTTTTTTCCCCTCTGGCAGGTGTCCCTGCTCTGCCTAAGCCTGGCTGCTCCTGACGTGCAGGGGGGAGTTACACAAACCTTTGTCTTGAGCCCGGAAAGCCAAACCTGACCTCTCTGCCTTCTCTTTTTGTCTCCCTGCCCCACTCTTATACAAGAGTGCCAGGCCAGGACACAATGGTGAGGGTAATTTTGCCTTTCAGTTCTTTGAGCAGCCTTGCCAAGCAGGAGTGCATCATTCCTGAGGTGTTCCTGCCGTTGACAGCCAGGAGGATGTCGCCGCACCTGCAAAACCAAAGGCAGAGAGGAGACAAAGCATCAACAGCCTGGCTGCTGCTGCTCCTGGGGCTTTGCCAATGCCAAGGGATGGCCCTAGCCTGGCAGCAAGGGCTAGCAATGAGTCTCACTGCTCCTCCTCTGGCTGGTCATGTAGCCAGGTGGGGCTTGGTCTCTTCTCCCAGGCAGCCAGCACCAGAACAAGAGGACACAGTCTCAAGCTGTGCCAGGGGAGGTTTAGGCTGGAGGTGAGGAGAAAGTTCTTCCTAGAAAGAGTAATTGGCCCTTGGGATGTGCTGCCCAGGGAGGTGGTGGAGTCACCATCCCTGGAGGTGTCTAAAACGAGCCTGGATGAGGCCCTTAGTGCCATGGTTTAGTTGGTTAGGTGGTGTTGGGTGGTAGGTTGGACTGGATGATCTCCAAGGTCTTTTCCAACCTGGTTAATCCTACTCTGTTGAGAATAAAGCAGGTGGAAATGCTTTGCTTGCTTGGGTTTTTGCCTTGCACTTTGATAAGAAGACATATTGAAAAGAAAATAGGAGGTGGGTTTTTTTTCAGAGGGGAATGGTTCATGCTGTGATCAAACCATGCTTTGGGACTTCTTGGTTAAGTCTGCTGCATGAGTCTGCATTTATTTACTCTCTCAAATTGTCATGGTGTTTGCAGGGAAGGTGAGTGGTGTCTGGGGGGGCTGCTTTGGTGGGTGGGGAGGTGGTTGATGGGTGGGGTGGGTGGGTGGGGTTTTGAGCTGAGAAGGTGGAAAAGCTTCCCTGTACTGCCATGCTTTGCACTACCCCAGAGATCAAACTGCCATACTGATCCCAGTGCCAGCCAGACTGCTGCAAAACTTCAGCCTAAAGGCAAAGCTCCTGCAGTTCAGGATGCTTGTGTCCCTGTATCAGTGAGACCCTTCTCCCACACCCCTTACACAGTCCTCAGGAAAACTTACTTCAAAAACCAAAGAGAACACAAATGACCTGGATGAGAGCCCCCTGAATGCTGCTTTCCAGGAGGTAGTTCCCATTACCTGATTCTGCCATCGTTGTATGCTGGTGTTCCTCCAACAATGGACTTGATGAAGAAGGGTTTGTTCCCAGTCTGCTCCTCGTAGCCTCCCACGATGCTGAAGCCAAGGCTCCCAGCTGTGTTTCTTCTCAAGACGATTTCTTTGCAGCTGTACAAATACCTGAGACAAAGCAGCCTCATTATGTGGCTGATGAGTGACTTCAGATTCTGCTGCAGCAGGAGTGAGGACTCTGCCTTTGCATGCACAAGGAGAGGCTAGCTGGAAGATGCAAAATACCTCCAAAGCTCTGTTCCGTTAGACACCTGCCCTTCCCTTCTCCTGCTGTAATGCTGCTTTCCACAGCCACTTCGACTAAGAGAGAGCTACTGGGCAGCCTTGGGCTTCAAAGAAGCTAGACAGGGCAAAGATTTATGCAGATTAAAATCACAGAACTGTCAGGCTTGGAAGGGACCTCAAGGCTCAGCCAGCTCCAACCCTCTGCCACGGGCAGGGACACCTCACACTACAGCAGGTTGCTCACAGCCACATCCAGCCTGGCTGCAAACACCTCCAGGCAGGAGGCTTCCACCACCTCCCTGGGCAACCTGTGCCAGGCTCTCACCACCCTCCTGGGGAACAACTGCTTCCTGATGTCTGATCAAAGTCTACCCTCCTTGAACTCAGATTCATCTAGCTGGAATTGAAAGCAATGGGGAAAAACAAACCTAACTGAGACTTGATTTAGTATTTGGAACCATCACTCTGCCTCCAGTTCTGCTGTCCCTAGCAGAAGGAGGAGGCCACAAAGAGGATCCAAGGGCTGGAGCACCTCTGCTATGAAGACAGGCTGAGGGAGCTGGGGGTGTTCAGCCTGGAGAAGAGAAGACTCTGGGGGGACCTTAGAGCTGCCTTCCAGTACCTGAAGGTATCCTACAGGCAGGCTGCAGAGGGTCTTCTCCTCAGGGTATCTAGAGGCAGGCCAAGGGGGAATGGTTTGAAGCTGAGGCAGAGCAGGGATAGACTGGAGCTGAGGAAGAAGTTCTTCAGCACACTGAGGGTTGGATAAGGCCTTGAGCAGCTGAGTCTAGTTAAGAGGCATCCCTGCCCATGGCAGGGAGGTTATCATAGTATCATAGTGATATCATATGTTAGCATAGTTATCATAGTATCATAGGTTATCATAGTATCATAGGTTGGAGCAGCAGATCTGAGCTCCCTTCCAACCTGAGCCATTCTATAGTATATTGTTTTGTTTTGTTTTCAAGCAGGGAGAAAAATAACAAGTGCCAGAGCAACAGAAAGTGCAGGGCTCAGTACCTGCCCCACTCCTAGGAGCCTGAAAACCCTTTAGTGACTCCAAATGTGAAGGAAGAGGCAAGCCACTGCAAGAAGCTCTGATCAGAAGCTCTTCAGGTTTCCAAGCAGCAGCTGCCCCTCCTGCAGAAGGATAACTAAGCAGAGTGTCTCTAGCTTTTCAAGACTCTGCTCTGTCTAATAATGCTGCTGCTGTGCTTCACAGCAGAATTTTATAGCCAGCACTAGATGAGTCCCCCAGGGCCTACAAATATTCACCTGCTGCCAGGCTGGTAGATATATAAGAGCTGCACAAGCATTCACTGCCTGCTAATGGAAGAAACAGGGCACTTGTGCTGCTCAGCAGTCAGCCATTAGCACTTTACCAGCTGTGGCCTTCTCCAATGTGCAAAACCACTTAGCCCCCCCATGTTTGATGGCACTTATCAAGGCCATGACAAAGCAATGCCAGGGTTTAGCCCTCGGTGTGGATTTGGGGGCTGCAGGGGTTTCTGCTGCCCAGTGCTGTGCTTGCTGCCTGAAGGAGGAAATGCAAGGGTGATCAGCCCCCTGCTGATGGCATAGAAATGAAACAGCCACTCAGAACTACAGAATGTTAGGGCCAGGAAGGGACCTCCAGAGATCAGCTGGAGGCTGGATGTGTTCCTGTGTGACCTGTGCTGGATTCTAGGGTCCTGCTCTGGCAGGGGAGTTGGACTGGGTGATCTCTGCAGGTTCCTTCCAACCCCTAACATCCTGTGGTCCAGTCAACCCTCCCTGCCAGAGCAGGATCACCTGGAGCAGACCACACAGGAACACCTCCAGACACAAGAAGAAAACTCAGTGAAGACAAACAAGGTTCCCCTGCATTCTGTGCACATAGGCATAAGGTCAGCAGCTGCATGGTCTGCATCCATCCAGCACTTTGCTGTCCAAAGGTAGCATAGTATCAGTCAGGGTTGGAAGGGACCACAAGGATCACCTAGTTCCAACACCCCACACTAGATCAGCCTGGCCAGAGCCTCATCCAGCCTGGGCTTAAACACCTCCAGGGACAGGGCCCCAACCACCTCCCTGGACAACCCATTCCAGGGCTTCACCACTCTCATGGGGAAGAACTTCCTCCTCAAGTCCAGCCTGAATCTCCCCACCTCCAGCTTCATTCCATTCCCCCCAGTCCTATCACTCCCTGGCACCCTCAAAAGTCCCTCCCCAGCCTTCCTGTAGGCCCCCTTCAGATACTGGAAGGCAAGGAACACTGAATAAAGTAAAATCCACCCTTGAGTAGAATGCACAGACAGCAGCATCAGCACTGTTCTCTCTGCCCAGAGATGGGGAGCAAGCAAGGGCAGAAAGTAACTTCCTCAGCCCTGGGTGCCTCACTGAAGAGGTGAGGTGTAACCCATGGGGACAAGGAAGCAGTGGAGACCAGGAAGGAAGCAGGAGAGGTGCTGGAGTGAAGCTGAGCATGGCAACAGGGCAGGACAGGAGTTTTCCCAAGGTGTTTAGGGTGTCAGGGAGTGATAGGTCTGGGAGGAATGGAGCAAAAATAGAAATGGATTAATTCAGATTGGATGTTGGGAAGAAATTCTTCCCCAGGAGGGTGGTGAGAGCCTGGCACAGGTTGCCCAGGGAGGTGGTGGAAGCAGGACAATCTATAAAGTAGTTTACAGTGCTAGCTGGGGGAGGGAGGGCAAAGAAAGGAGAGCAGGGACACAGAATGACAGGAACATTCAGGTTGGAAAAGACCTTCAGGATCATCAAGTCCAACCATGACCCCTACACTACGAGGCTCACCCCTAAACCATAGCCCCAAGCACCACAGCCAAACCACCTTCAAACACAGCCAGGCTTGGGGACTCAGCCACCTCCCTGCCCAGCACATTCCAATCCCTGATGACTCTTGCTGGGAAAAACTTCTTCCTACTGTCCAGTCTAACCCTACCCAGTCACAGCCTGAGGCCATTGCCTCTTGTTCTGTCACTAATTACCTGGGAGCAGAGACCAGCAGCAGCCTCTCCACAGCCTCCTTTCAGGGAGCTGCAGACAGCCAGGAGGTCTCCCCTCAGCCTCCTCTCTTTCACACTAACCAGCCCCAGCTCCTTCAGTTGCTCTCCATCAGATTTCTTCTCCAGGCCTTTCCCAGCTTCCTTGCCCTGCTCTGCCCTGGCTCCAGCACCTCCACATCTCTCTTGTGTTGAGCTGCCCAGAACTGGGCACACATTAACCATCCTCCTTCAGTCACTCTTCACCAGATCTCCTCTCCAAGCCAGAGCAGAAGAGACCTTGCGGAGGCTGGGGGAGTGCCTCTCACCAGCTGCTCCACATTACTGCCTTTGTGCTTCCCAACATCTCCCTCCAAAAGCACAAAGGAGAGGAGCTGCCTTCCTCAACAACAAACAATGAAATCAGCTACCCTGCCATAAGTCTCGGGGCAGGGATGCTTGAGGTCCTGCATCACTGTTTCCTCCCCGCACGCAGCTCCCCTCGCCCGCGGGGCCAGGCTTTGGCAGCCCTCAGAGGCACATCTGTGTCTCTTTTGCAGCCACCCCAGCTTGGACTGGCCTACTCCAAGAGCACAGCACTTGTTTATGTGTGATCAAGCCATGGAAAAGTCACCCAAGCCAACACTAAGCTCTCACGAGAAAGAAAGAAAGAAAGAAAGAAAGAAAGGCTGACACTGAAGTGAGCTCCACAACTGTTAATGCCTGCACGAAGGCTTTCCTGAGCCCTTGGTGTGAGGACTCAGAGCACCCCTCTGACCCTGCTGCTTCTGACTCACACCAGGAAGATAGAATAGAATAGACCAGACCAAGTTGGAAGAGACCTTCAAGATCATTGTGTCCACCCTATCATCCAACACCACCTAATCAACTAAACCATGCAACCAAGCACTCTGTCAAGTCTCCTCCTGAACACCTCCACTGATGGTGACTCCCCCACCTCCCCAGGCAGCCCATTCCAATGGGCAATCACTCTCTTTATGAAGAATTTCTTCCTAACCTCCAGCCTAAACCTCCCCTGGTGCAGCCTGAGACTGTGTCCTCTTGTTCTGGTGCTGGGTGCCTGGGAGAAGAGACCAACCTCTGCCTGTCTACAACCTCCCTTCAGGGAGTTGTAGACAGCAAGAAGGTCTCCCCTGAGCCTCCTCTTCTCCAGGCTAAGCAGCCCCAGCTCCCTCAGCCTCTCCTCACAGGGCTGTGTTCCAGGCCCCTCCCCAACTTCGCTGCCCTTCTCTGGACAGGCTCCAGCAAGTCAACCTCCTTCCTGAACTGAGGGGCACAGAAGTTCCATGAATTAATACCTTAAAAATTAACTTCACCTAGAAAACCCCAAGACCCCAAGATGGTGTCATGGAGTCAAGGAGTGGCTCAGGTTGGAAGGGAGCTCAGAGCTCATCTCCTCCAATCTCCCCACCCTGCCCAGGGACACCTCTCAGCTACACTCAGCTGCTCAGGGCCTCATCCAGCCTGGCCTTCAGCACCCCCAGGCAGGAGGCAGCCACAGCCTCCCTGGGCAGCCTGGGCCAGAGCCTCAGCAGCCTCCTGCTGAAGAGCTTCTTCCTCAGCCCCAGTCTAACCCTGCTCTCCCCTAACCTTCAGTATTTGCCTCTCTTGTCTGTGCCCATCTCTAAGGTGTCTGCAGGCCCTGGAAAAGGAGCAAGTGCTGTGCTGGTGTGGAGAATTAGGCAAGCCTTGACTTCCATCATCTAGCTCTTGTTACTATTAGCCTGTTTTCTACCTCATCAGTCATGGGCAGAGGTCTGTAGATGTCCTCCAGCATTTGGCTCAACTCAGCACATTGTAAGGGACTATCCTTCACAGGATTCTAACCAGAACTCCATGCTTTTGGAACACAGAAGGAAAGACTCTCCTCTGCCCTTCATTGCCTGAGCCTGAGCATTCCCAGGCAGCCTTCCTCTGCACCCTGGCAGTGCCATGGCATCTCTCCCTCCTCACAGAGCTCTAAAGTCCACCCTCCTGCCTCCTCTCTTTAATTTCTCCAGTCATGCTGTTCCTGCCCCACAGCTTTGCCACCTTTCCTGTTTGTTCAGTTTCCCTCCTGCAGCTGTGCCCTGAGCTGCCCATCTCCCCAGGTGCCCTCTCTTGATCTGTCATAGGCTTGATTTTGACATTTCTGCTTTTCCATCAGCTGCATCCCAATGTCCTTAGACTCATGAAGCTCAGAGCAATCCCTCTGGTAAATGATTTTGAGTCAGGGAGATGAATGTTCCCTGCCTTGCCCCATGCTTGCACATCAAGCACCTTGGCCAAGATGAGCCTGGGAGACATCCAGGTGGACAGAGAAGGATTTTTCTCTATCAGCCTGACAAAACCTCATGAGACTGCTGGCAATACCTTGAGATCTAGTGGGGGTGGGGTCCCTGCTGAAAGTCAAGCAGGGACCCTGTGGGCCCTGGGGGATCACTATAAGAGGGGTAAGCAGTCAGGTGCTGGGGAAAGACTGAAGGGTCTGAGAATCACAGAAACACTCAGGCTGGAAAAGCCCCTCAGGATCACCAAGGCCAACCATGAGCCCTACTCTGCAAGGCTCACCCCTAAACCAGAGCCCCAAGCACCACATCCAAACCACCTTCAAACACAGCCAGGCTTGGGGACTCCACCACCTCCCTGCCCAGCACAGTCCAATCCCTGACCACTCTTGCTGGGAAATGATTTTCCTACTGCCCAGTCTAACCCTTCCCAGTCACACTTGAGGCCATTGCCTCTTGTTCTGTCACTAATTACCTGGGAGAAGAGACCAGCAGCAGCCTCTCCACAACCTCCTTTCAGGTGGCTGTAGAGAGCCAGGAGGTCTCCCCTCAGCCTCCTCTTTTAATACCTAATGAGCAAAGCCAAACCTGGTTCTCCTGTCAACCAGCAGTGCACCTTTGTTGCTGTCACCTGGAATCAGCCTTGGTGCCTGCCTCAGTCTGATGTTCAGAGCTGCCTACCAGCTCAGCATACCAATCCCCTGGCTGTCCTGGGCAGAGAAGGGCTGTGCTGTGCTCTGCGAACGGGGTTGCAGCTGGGGATGGAGTTACAATGACCTCCTGTCTTCAGTGCTGACACTGGGGCCAAAGGGATGGGAATGCCTTGGCAGGAGTGGGGATAGAGTGAGCTCAGAGACTGCTTTTAAATTGGGAAACCCACCTTTTCTTCCCAAACTGGAGGGGACAGGCTCTGCTCAGCTGCACCCTGGGATAGGACAAGGAGCAATGGATGGAAACTGCAGCACAGGAGGTTCCACCTCAGCATGAGGAGGAACTTCTTCCCTGTGAGGGTCCCAGAGCCCTGGAGCAGGCTGCCCAGAGAGGTTGTGGAGTCTCCTCTGGGGCCTTTCCAGCCCCATCTGGATGTGTTCCTGTGTGACCTGTGCTGGATTCTATGGTGCTGCTCTGGCAGGAGGTTGGACTGGATGACCTTTGGAGGTCCCTTCCGCCCCCTGACATCTTCTGATCCTGTGAACTGCAAAGTGGAGCTGACTGTTGTGGGCACTGGGTCCAAGCCTGCAGGACTCTGGATCTCTGTCCCTCATCTCTGTCACCTTGCTGTGGACATGAGGACTTCAGGCAGCTGTAGCTAGGAGATGATGAGCAGGCAACTCAAGTTTTCTGTCTAGCCCAGTGAGGGTGGTGTTAGGGCAGGTGCAGGCAGGGTGCAAATGTTTTAGTCCACCTAGCAAGACTGCAGCATCTGTAAGGCAGGCCCCTAGTCTGCTGGGAACATCATGCATGCTCCTTCAAGTGCCTTCAAGATGCTGCTAGTCAAGCTCAGGGGTGCAGGGATCAGGACCTTCCCAGGCTTGCCTGTCTGCAGTGAAACTGAGGAAGAGAAGTTTGCCACTGCTGGGTGTAGCAAGTCATGGTCCAACCATTTGCTGGTTTAGGTAGCCCTCTCCACTGGAAGAGGCTTCTTTCACCTGTGAGGGACAGATGCACAGCCTGCCTTTGCCTCTTGCAGCCATTAGCCTCAGACCCAGGCCAAAGCACATCTCACCCTCACAGCAGACCTTGCAGCAAGGTGAGTGAGCTCCAAATGGAAGGGAAAGGATCTGAATGGCTCTGCAAGAGTGGGAAGGGAAAAGGAGCCTTGGAACTGTGCCTGGAGCAAAAGCCCACCTGCTCTGCAGCCTGGCTTTGTGTGCTTCTCCATCAAAGAGGAAGAGACAGCCTGAGCTGCTGCCAGGGTTGGGCAGATGGCCAAAAAGTGACTTTTAAGCAACATTCCTCCTGCCTTCACACTGAGCATCAGCCACACTTGTGTGTGAGGCTGGCTTTGCAGACCCTCAGCCTGCCCTCATCTCATACCTCACAAAGCCTGGCCGAGGCTGCAGGTATGAGCCCTGCATCCAAGTGCCTGAGGCACCCTCAGGACGTGGCTTTTATTCTCCTCACTGGAATGACAACACAGCTGCTTCCTGTGCATGACAAATGCACTGCTCCAGTCGGGGGTGGGGTGAAGAGAGGTGATCTGGAGGCAGTGGCCAACGGCAGGAACTCTGCAGCAACATCTGGGCAAAGTCAAACGGTTCAGCTGGCTTTGGCTAAGAGCAGCCTGGGAGGTGCAGGAGGGTAAGCTCTGCCTTCAGCAGGGTGGTCCGGCCTAGACCCCAGTTCAGCAAGCTCCTGTCCATCCTGCAAGCTTTTCCTGTCACTCCCTAAGTGCCAGATATGTTGTCGAGACAATGCAGGACCCTTTCCTCCCTCGCACAGAGATCTACGTGTCCCTTTTTCCACGTCCCCTTTCACAGCAGAGGTATTTAGAGTGGAGCCTGTGACACAGCCTGGCTTTAATTAAGCTGTCAGTGCAACGAATGGAGCCAAGGGGAAAAGCTGCCAGAAAACACAAATCCTTCCTCCCACTCCCCTGCAGCAAGAGGATGCAATCTGCAGGCTTACCGTGGCAGTCCCAGCCACATCACCCAGGACGGTGACCACTCGCTGCTCTCGGAGCTCTCCTGCATGGCTTCAGAGGAGGGCAGGTGGCCTGGCTCCTCCTGGGCTTCACAGGCTCTCATCTCCAGAGCTTTGAGCACCACTGAGGAGTTGGTGTTCTTCAGCAGGGCCACGGCCTCGCTGCGGCTCACCCCCGTCAGGTCGATGCCGTTCACGTTCAGGAGGATGTCACCTGGGACCAACCAAAGGGATGATGAAAGCCCCTGCAAGTGTTCCCAGGCCCCCTCCCCACCCCCAGCAACAAGCCAGTCAAAGCCAAGGGCAGGGACTTCTGCCTGCCCAGGCTGTTCCTTGATCCTGTGGTTGAAGGTGGGTGTGCAGCACATGCCACAGGCACGGCCCAGGTCGCCCCACACAGCAGGATCTGGGGCTGGATGGAGGCTTTGGTCCTGGGTTTTTCTGTCCCATCCCATCCTGCATCCAGAGCTGAATGGCACAGCTGGAGCCCTGCTGTATCAACAAGCTTTGATACAGGCACCTGATGCCAGTCCAGGCCTCTGAAGTCTGCTTCCAGCTAACAATTTCTGTGCTTGACACGAGCTTGAAAGCTGCAAGCTCTGAGGAGGTTTTGTGCCAGCACCCCCTGAGCTGAGGGCTGCTGCTCCAGCTGCCCTTTGCAAAGTTTGCTGTGCAGAGCCATGCATTAGGACTTTAATGTCAGTGCTGGCTGGGCTGGCTGCAAGCCAGAACCTCTTTGCTGCATGCCTTATTTACACTGTAGGCACAGCAGCTACACAGCAAAAGGCAGCAGTGACCTCAGTCACTACAGGGAGAGCAACGAAGGCATCCTTGGTGTCATGCAAGCAGCCACTGTGCCCTGTGGCTTCCCTGGCTGCCCTCTGTGCTCCTCCTGCCTGCTCCCTTGGGCAGGGGCTGTGCTCAGCAGCAGTCCAGGCAGCAGAAGGTGAACATTAGCCTCTGCTTGTGGGACAGACCAGAGCCCAGGGGCTGCTCTGGAGCGTGGAGGCTCATGGCACTGCTCTGCCAGCATGCATGCAGTTGTTTCTAATTTCATCCAGTTAAGCAGGCTCCATTTGCCACGTGCCTCAGCAAGGAATGGTTCTTGGAAAGTGTATCCTCCTGAGGCAGCCATTTCCCAGCAGGGGCAAAGGGGGAACTTGCTGCTTGGCTTCTGTGGTCGTGTTCTTACAGGAGCTTTGATGAGCAGCTGTAGCTCCTGCAAAGTGGGGATCCCACAGGCACTGCTGCTGGGCACTGTGGCCCAGGCTAGTGGGGCCTGGCTGGGCTGCAGCTATTCTGCTCCATGTTTGGGTTCCTTCACTTCCCTCACACTCAGGGTTTGCCCCCAGCTTCTGGGCACTGACTGGGCTGAAGCTGAGTGTAGGGGAGGAAGGGAGAGGAGAGGAAGGGCAGGGGGACGAAGCTGCCCAGGGAGGTGGCTGAGTCCCCAAGCCTGGATGTGTTTGAAGGTGGTTTGGATGTGGTGCTTGGGGCTACGGTTTAGGGGTGAGCCTTGCAGAGTAGGATTAATGATTGGACTTGGTGATCCTGAGGGTCATTTCCAGCCTGAATGCTCGTGTCATTCTGTGACTGTGAAGGGCAGGGGGAGGAAGGGCAGGGGGATGGGGAAGCTGTGTGGTTGCTGGATGCAGGGCACCCAGGAGATGTAACACCCTGGAAGCTGAGGGTTTCCCCATTGCTCTACTGCCTACCTACTGCCATGAAGGCCACTGACAAAGCACACTCCTCATGTTACCCTAGAGCCTTGTTCATGCAGAGGGCAAGAAGCTGTTAGCTTTGTCATTCAGCTACACCAAGAGCCAACTGGAGCTGCGAAGCCAAAGTTCCCAGACGTGATCTTGGGCCACAAGGCACTAACATTGCTTCATATATGATGGGAAATCTGCTCCTTTGTGTTCCTTTCAAAGCCACAGGGCACCAACATTGCTTCATACATGATGGGAATCCTGCTTTCAGAGCCATGAAGGACATGACAAACAAGCACACACAGAAACCACCCCGTGAGGGCTGCACAACAAAGATGTGAGTAGTTAGGAGATGGAAGTGCAAGCTCATTCTCCTGGGTCACCCAGAACATGCCTCCACCTCACTGCACAGGGATGCCTACTGCTGCCTTTTACTGGTAGCTGATCTGAGACCCTCTACTCTGATGCATCCCAAAAATCATCTATGGGGTGGCTGAAGACATCCCTCACTATCCCTCTGTTTTTCAAAGGAAGCCTTTGAGTTGTCATAGAATCAATAAGGTTGGAAAAGACCTCAGAGATCATCAGGTCCAATCTATCACCCAACGCCTCCTGACAACTAAACCATGGCTCCAAGTGCCACATCCAAGCCTTTTTGGAACACCTCCAGGGATGGTGACTCCACCACCTCCCTGGGCAGCACATCCCAATGGCCAATCTCTCTTTCTGGGAAGAACTTCCTAACATCCAGCCTGAACCTCCCCTGGCACAGCTTGAGACGGTGTGCTCTTGTTCTGGTGCTGTTCCAGTGTCTCAATGTCCTTCTTAAACTGAGGGGCCCAGAATTAAAGCAGGCTTTTAAAATCCTCCCCCAACCCCCTTTTTTCCCCCCCCTTACCTGTTTTTATCCTGCTGTCTCTGCTGATGACTCCTCCAGGCTCCACACTGATCACGTAGATGGGCAAATCCCACTCCCGGTGAGAGGCTCCGCCTGCCACAGTCATCCCCAGGGATTCGGTGTGATCCTTGCGGACAGACACCACCTTCTCGTGACAGGTGACAGCGTGCAGGCTGCTCTGTGATGGAGAAAGCAGCAGCAAGCACAGTGGGCACAGGGAGCTCGCCCACAGCCCAAGTGTTTTCTGCTGAAATGAAGGTTTGCTTGTGGAACACCGCAGCACAGCGCAGCGCAGCACAGCACAGCGCAGCACAGCGCAGCACAGTGCAGCTGCCCGGCAGGCCTGGCCAGAGGGCAGGCTTGACTCCCTCCAGGGTCCAGGCATCTGTGGGTCAGAGCTAGCACCAGGACAATCTCTGCTTCCATAGAATCATGGAACCACTGGATGGCTCAGGTTGGAAGGGACCTCAGAACTCATCTCCTCCAACCTCCCCACCCTGCCCAGGGACACCTCTCAGCTAGACTCAGCTGCTCAAGGCCTCATCCAGCCTGGCCTTCAGCACCCCCAGGCAGGAGGCAGCCACAGCCTCCCTGGGCAGCCTGGGACAGTCTCACCACTGAAGAACTTCTTCCTCAGCTCCAGGCTAACCCTGCTCTGCCTCAGCTTCAAACCATTCCCCCATGCCCTGTCTCTAGAAACCCTGATGCAAAGTCCCTCTGCAGCCTTCCTGCAGGATCCCTTCAGCTACTGGAAGGCAGCTCTATGGTCCTTCAAGAGTTGTCTCTTCTCTTCTCCAGGCTGAACACCCCCAGCTCCCTCAGCCTGTCCTCACAGCAGAGCTGCTCCAGCCCTTGGATCATCTTTGTGGCCTCCTCTGGGCTCACTCCAACAGCTCTGTGTCCTCCTTCTGCTGTGGACACCAGAACTGGAGGCAGGGTTGGAGATGGGGTCTCAGCAGAGCCTTAAGTCAGGCACTCTGCCAAAGAGTGTGGAGATGAATGGAAGCAGCTCTGCTCTTTGAAATGCAAATCAGGAATCTGATGTTTAAACCAAGCAACAAAACAGCTCCTGATATTCCTATCTAGTGCTCTTCAGATCTTTGACTGTCAAGTCACAGTTCCTATCTTGCTGCTTGCAGTCTGAGCATCATCTGTGTAGTTACTGAGACATGGTCCACCTGGGGTTAAAGGAGTAAACCTCTTGGGGCCAGAGCCTTTGTTTGCTTTCCTAGATCTCTGTGTTCCTGCACAAGTTACTGGTGGGAATGCACTCCAGGAACATTTGTTTCTGTTCAGGATAGGAGAAGGACACTTATGGGAGGAAGAGGCAGCAGTCTACAGAGGGCTGTTCCTACAGCTTGTGCTTGAAGGGTAACCTTGGGACAGCCACCTCTGCTGCCTGAGGACTGTCATCCCCTTACTCCTCCCACTGAAGAGGAAAAGTTAGACACACACCACTGGTCAGGCAGCAACCAGGGCTGGAGGGAGGGGGAAACAACCTCACAGGCAGCCTTGGGATGGAGAGCAAGACAAGCTCCAACAAAACCTGTGGAGCAAATGCCAGGTCTCCAAATGCACACCCAAGCTCTTATAGCAGAGTGCAAGAGACAAGGCTGCTCCTGCAGGAAGCCTGGGTTGAAATCCTAAGTGCTCTGATTTCCTGAAGCCTTTCTTAAGCTGTGCTCCTGGCATCAACTCCTGAAGACCCCAGCCCCTCCTGAAGAAACCTCACCATCCACTGCAGGCTGGTGAGACAACACCATGCTGCTGGAGATAACAACATGTTGCTAGACCAACTCAAATGCATATTAAGCAAGCCCTCCACCTCCTCATGCACAGGGGTGGCCTCAACTTTTATAATATCACAGTACCACAGGGCATCAGAGGTTGGAAGGGACCTCCAGAGAGCATCCAGTCCAGCCCCCCTGCCAGAGCAGCATCACCCAGGGGAGTCTGCACAGGAATGCATCCAGGTGGGGTTGGAAAGGCTCCAGAGAGGGACACTCCACAACCTCTCTGGGAAGCTCCAGGGCTCTGGCACCCTGACTGTAAAGAGGTTTATCCTCATGCTGAGCTGAAACCTTCTGTGTTCCATCTTCTACCCCTTGTTCCCTGTCCTATTTCTGTGCACCTCTGAAAAGAGCTTGGCCCCCTCCACCTGACCCCCAGCCCTCAGCTATTGATAGACATTGATCAGATCCCTCTCAGCCTTCTCTTCTCCAGACTAAACAGCCCCAGGGCTCTCAGTCTCTCTTCAAATAATTTATAAAACTCATTTAAAGCCACATGAATCTCCTCTTAGAAACCCAAGACCCCACAAAGGCACTCCACCCTGCTTCCTGGGCCAGCAGTGCAGGAAGAGGAGCAACCCCCTCCTGGCTACAACCTCCCTTCAGGGAGTTGGAGAGAGCAAGAAGGTCTCCCCTGAGCCTCCTCTTCTCCAGGCTAAGCAACCCCAGCTCCCTCAGCCTCTCCTCACAGGGCTGTGCTCCAGACCCCTCCCCAGCTTTGTTGCCCTTCTCTGGACACCTTCCAGCATCTCAACATCTTTCCTAAACTGAGGGGGCCCAGAACTGGACACAGGACTCAAGGTGTGGCCTAACCAGTGCTGAGCACAGGGCAGAATGACCTCCCTGCTCCTGCTGGCCACACTGTTCCTGATGCAGGCCAGGATGCCATTGGCCTTCTTGGCCACCTGGGCACACTGCTGGCTCATGTTCAGCCTACTATCAGCCAGGTCCCTCTCTGCCTGGCAGAAGAAAAGTGGCTGCCACAGAGATCCAGGAAAGACCTCAGTGGAAAAGATGCTAGATCTGGGACAAAACCCACCCTGCCACCATTGGACATATCACACCTGAGCTGTGGAGAGCACAGGCACTGTGTCAGAGGAATTTGGCTCATGGCTTGCAAATGATCCTTAACATTTCTGAAGGGTTTACAACACTTGGGAAAAAGCAGTTCTAGCTGAGATCATAGAATCACAGAATTGTCAGGGCTGGAAGGGACCTCAAGGATCAGCCAGTTCCACCCCCCCTGCCATGGGCAGGGACTCCTCACACCAGATCAGGTTGCTAGATAATTGTAGCCATTAACCTTTAAGATGTAAATGTTTAAAACACAGCAGTGTAAACTACACTTCATGCTCCATCCATGTTTGTGAAAGATGTTCTCCTCCTTCCCTTGGAAAGGAATGGCTTTCCATCAGGAAAAGGTCACCTGCTGAAGCCTCTGGGATGGGGACAGAACTAAAGCAAACTGCTGCTTGAATTTTTGCAGCAAGCCATGAAACTGGGATCAGACTCACAACTCCAAGTGTGCAGAGCAGTCCTGCCACTTAGGCAGCCTCCAGCAAGCCTCAGACAACCACAGCATGAGCTGATAAGACAGCTAGTCACAGAATGGTCTGGCTTGGAAGGAACCTCCAGAGCTCATCCAGTCCAACCCCCTCTGCACTCAGCAGGGACATCCTCAACTAGATCAGGTTGTCCAGAGCCCTCTCCAGCCTCACCTTGAACATCTCCAGGGATGGAGCCTCAACCACCTCCCTGAGCAACCTGTTCCAGTGTTCCACCACCCTCCTGGTGCAGAACTTGTTCCTCACATCCAATCTAAATCTGCTCTGTTCTGAATCCACTGCCCCGGTCCTGTCCCTGCAGGCCTTTGCAAACAGTCCCTCTGCAGAGGGAGCAATCAGGGAGCAATCAGCACAGGGAGAAGCAGGTTTCAAAGCAGTGCTTGGTAACAAATGGCCCTGGTACACCTCAGTGAAGAATCATAAAAGTCCCGGCGCTTGTGTCCCCCACTCTGCAGGAGCAGTCGCCCTTTGAAGCTGCTCTCCCCCGTGTTGTTCTGTGCACGGTTGTAGGCAGAAAGGAACTGGGGTGAGGCTGCTGGGACAAAAGGCAGTGATGAAAGGGAAGCAGAGCCTTGCTTGGTAAACACACGTAGAGCTTTGCTGGAGGTACAGCTGATAATCAGCAAGCCAGTTAAAAGCCAGTGTTTATCAGCGGCTGCATTTCAATGCGCTCTCCTCTAAACAGTTGTCCCTGTCTGTCCTTTGGAAGTGACCTCGGAGGTCAGGAGAAGCACAATGTAACAGTTCATCTCCTCCTCCCTTCATGGTTTTTTTCCCTTTCCTTTATATGTACTGGAAAACAAATATTTACTGGAAGATAAATATTTACAGCAGCCCCTCCCCACATCCAAGGCAGGACACGTGTCCAGCAGGCAGGAGACACAGCAGCGTCGGCTCGGAAAGTGTGCTGCACAGACTCACAGAAACACTCAGGGTGGAAAAGCCTCTCAGGGTCACCAAGGCCAACCATCAACCCTGCTCTGCAAGCCTCAACCCTGCTCTGCAAGCCTCACCCCTAAACCAGAGCCCCAAGCTCCACATCCAAACCACCTTCAAACACAGCCAGGCTTGGGGGCTCAGCCACATCCCTTCCCAGCACATTCCAATCCCTGACCACTCTTGCCTTGACAAAGTGTTTCCTACTGTCACAGCCTGAGGCCATTGCCTCTTGTTCTGTCACTAATCACCTGGGAGAAGAGACCAGCAGCAGCCTCTCCACAGCCTCCTTTCAGGGAGCTGTAGAGAGCCAGGAGGTCTCCCCTCAGCCTCCTCTCTTTCACACTAACCAGCCCCAGCTCCTTCAGTTGCTCTCCATCAGATTTCTTCTCCAGGCCCTTCCCAGCTTCCTTGCCCTGCTCTGCCCTGGCTCCAGCACCTCCACATCTCTCTTGTGTTGAGCTGCCCAGAACTGGGCACAGCACTGCAGGTGTGGCCTGAGCAGAGCTGAGTGCCAGGGGACAATCCCCTGCCTGCTGCTGCTGGACACAGCATTGCTGATCCCAGCCTGGAGGCCTTTGGCTTTCTTGGCCCCCTGGGCACACTGCTGGCTCCTGTTCAGCTGCTTGTCCATCAGCACCCCCAGGTCCCTTTCTGCCAGCAGCTTTCCAGCCTCACTGCCCCAAGCCTGCAGCACTGCTTGGGGTTGTTGTGCCCCAAGGGCAGGACCTGGCACTTGGCCTTGCTGAAGCTCCTCCTGATAACATTGGCCATGGATCCAACCTATCCAAGTGCCTCTGCAGAGCCTCCCTGCCCTGGTGCAGACCAACACTGACACCTGACTTGGTGCCATCTGAGAACTCACTGCTGGCACACTCTGTGTCTTCATCAAGGTCATCAATGAAGATGTGAAACAGACGTGGTCCCAGCGCTGAGGCCTGAGGAGCACCCCTGGTGACTGGCTGCCTGCTGAAGGCTGACCTGCTCCTGTGGTCAGCAGACATTGCCTGCCCAAGCCACAGGGCCACAGTTGTGCTTGAAGCACTGGCCAGTGTGTTAGGAAGGAGGAAGAAAACAGCTCCAATTAAACCCAAGTGCTGTTTAGTTAATGGCAAAGCTCCCACTGACTTCAAAGAAACCAGCCTGGCCTGTTTATGGGTTGCAGCCCAGCTTGACAACCTCGGCTGCACGAGAGCCTGCTTGACATCTCTCCTCTAAAGCCAGGCAGCAGCCACAACTGTGTGAGCTGTGCCTCCCCTGTGGTGTGGGGAGAGCCTCTGCAGGACCAATCTCCCAGCACACCACCACCATCACTGCTGCTAGAGAAGGACTTGCTCCCTGCAGACTGTTACAGAATCACAGAGTCAGACAGGTTGGAAGAGACCTCCAGGCTCACCAAGTCCAGCTGATCACCCAACCCTAACTAATCAACCAGACCATGGCACCAAGTGCCTCATCCAGTCCCAGCCTTTTCTTAACCACTTCCAGGGACAATGAGGAAGGGCTGAGGGAGCTGGGGTTGCTTAGCCTGGAGAAGAGGAGGCTCAGGGGAGACCTCATTGCTCTCTACAACTCCCTGAAGGGAGGTTGCAGCCAGGTGGGGGTTGGTCTCTTCTCCCAGGCACCCAGCACCAGAACAAGAGGACACAGTCTCAAGCTGTGCCAGGGGAGGTTTAGACTTGATCTCAGAAAGAAGTTCTTCACAGAAATTGTGATTCTCTCCTTTCTCCAGCACCTTGGTTGCTTGGCTGATTGCTGTTGGCATTGGCTTGAAAGGCAGCTGCCCCCTTGCACTCTACAGATGGAGGCAGGCTGTCATGAGGGCAGCAGCTTGGCCAGGAGTGTTCCCTGAGCTGTCACACAGGCAAGACAGCTGCTGGAAGCCAGACTTCACTCTTGGTGCTACATGCAGCCAAGCCCTGAGAGCAGATCTCTGCCAACATTTACGTGCCTGCTTTGCAGCAAGAGCTGCTCCCTTCAGAGACAATATTCCTGCCCTGCTAGAGTAAGCTCAGGAAAATCACCTTACAATTGATCAGAATTCAAAGCAGTTAGCCATCCCTCTTCCAGCCTCAAGCCACAAAGCAACCCCACTGAATGCAGCAGACTCATCAAATCACACACACATAGGAAAGGTCCTTGGCAGTGAAGCCCAGCCAACAAACACTGCCTTGGTTGTGAGCAGGACCATGTGCTGTGTTAGCACACTGGGCAGGCCCCAGGTCTCCAGCTTTCCTCCTGCACTAATGCCTGTGTAAAAACCACCACATAACATTTTAAGCCTGCCAAAGCCTGGAGTTTAAAGATCTTAGAGTTGCAAGTGATGTTCAGTTAAACCTCCATCAAAAGCACATGAGAAACCCAAGCTGACAGCCTCATACCCCAATAAAAGGGCAAACAAACACTCCAGCCATGACTGCAGCAGACCAAAAGCCCACAGTGCCTGAAACTCATTGTGTGCCCACCAGCTGGACTGCCTGCCTGATCTGCTGCCAGAGCATTTCCTGATCTAAGGCCTCCACTGCACACAAACAGAGCTAAAGGGAGCCAGGAACCCTTCAGAACTGGGGATTGGATGTGGCACTTGGAGCCATGGTTTAGCTGTCAGGAGGTGTTGGATGATAAATTGGACTTGATGATCTCTGAGGTTGTTTCCAACCTTATTGATTCTATGAATCTTTTTTTTTTCTTCTTCTTCTTTGGCTGTGATCTTCCCTGGGAAATGCCCAAATGGTAGGCACTGGAGGGAAGCCTACAGCACACCCACTCAGGCACTTCTGTATCACCCATCTCCTCTGGCAAACTGGAAATCCCCCTAAAAGAGGAGACCTATCCAACAAAACAGGATCCATTAGTCTTTAAAGGAGAGTGGCAAGGTCAGCATGTGCTGGAAGGTGTCCAGAGAAGGGCCAGGAGGATGAGCAGAGGGCTGGAGCTGCTCTGCTGTGAGGACAGACTGAGGGAGTTGGGGTTGTGCAGGCTGGAGAAGAGAAGGCTCCCAGGAGACCTAATTATGGCCTTCCAGTATCTGAAGGGGGCTACAAGAAAGCTGGGGAGGGACTTTTGAGGGTGTCAGGGAGGGATAGGACTGGGGGGGGGGGGGGATGAAGCCAAACTAGGAATGGGTAGATTCAGCTTGGATGTGAGGAAGAAGTTGTTCCCCATGAGGGTGGTGAGAGCCTGGCACAGGTTGCCCAGGGAGGTGGTGGCAGCCTCCTGCCTGGAGGTGTTTGCAGCCAGGCTGGATGTGGCTGTGAGCAACCTGCTGCAGTGTGAGGTGTCCCTGCCCATGGCAGGGGGGTTGGGACTGGCTGAGCCTTGAGGTCCCTTCCAACCCTGACAATTCTGTGATTCTATGATCTCAACTAGAACTCTTTTTTTCCCAGCTGTTGTAAAACCTTCAGCCTCTCAGCCATCCAACATAATGTTGGACTTACTGCTGAGATTTCCTATCTAACACCTCTTGGTCCAGGAGGAGGGAGTTAGGATGCAGGGCAATTGGTGGGAGACAAGACATGGTCCCCAATAATCAATCCTGTGTGGTATCAGTTAATCAGCTCAACATGGGCAGAGCTGGGAGGTGCTCAGAGCTTCACTAGAAACCATCCAGGAACAACAGAAGCTAACTGCTGCCCCAGACAGATCTCCCCAAGGGAATCATTACCCCATTAGGAAGTGCTGCCTGGCAGATGCATGACTTGTTGGGCACTAGATACTGGTAGCTACCCAGCATTGGCTCTGCTCTCTGGTTTAACCTCTGCTGCTCCAGTCCCATCTAACTGAAGGGCTGTGCCTGTGCCTTTGTGGAGAAGGAAAACTCAACTAAGGTCAGTGGGCACTGGTGTATTTCTTTACACATCAAAACAGTGAACAATGTGGTGGGGGGGTTGTTACAAGACTCACCCTGCAGACATGGGCATGCACTTGGGAACTGCAGAGCTGGGCCTTGTCTGCTGCCTGCCAGCTGTGCACTCCATCTGACAGCTGCTTCACAACAAAGGGCTCCTTAAGGACACATCTGGCTGCCTGGCAGGCAGGATGGACTGAGGCCAGCCCTGCCTGTCCACCTCCCTGATGCACCTCTGCTAGGGGTGGCCAGGGGACAGCTTGCAAGGGCTTGCATAAGTGACACAGAGAGGTGAGTGGGAATGAACCAGGGATGGGACTTGAACTGCAGTGAAATGAACAAATTCAGCTCCTGCAAGAGCATGCCTTGCTCTGACCATAGTGCACAGAGAACTCTGAGCAAGCTCAGAAAAGGCATTTTCAAAGTCCTGCTGCACTGGGCCCTGCTTCCAAAACTCATCTATTTCACTGCCAGAGTCTCACTACCTGATACAGAAAGCATGTGCCAGTCTAAAGGCACTAAGCACAGGGTGCAAGAGGGTGCTGAGGAGCAGCTGTGGGGACAGTTTGGTAACCTGAACCCTAGCATCTCAGCAAGGTGGTTGCTCTGTGCCAAGTGGCCCTGCTCTGGCCATGCTGCACATTGCTGGCTCTCACAGCTCCCATCCCACCCAAGTGCCAGGTGCTGCCAGAGCAAGCCCAGCACAGTTTGGTCCAAAGCTCCACAGAATGGCTCCATGCTTGCAGGGGCCATGGAGACCACAGCTGATGACTGCTGCCCAACTGCCAGGGGGGCCAAGGCTGAGATCCAGGGAGGTTCTCCTCCCCCTCTACTCTGCCCTGGTGAGACCTCACCTGGAATACTGCATCCAGTTCTGGGCTCCTCAGTTCATGAGGGACAGGGATCTGCTGGAGAGAGCCCAACAGAGAGCTACCAGCCTGATTAAGGGACTGGAGCATGATTAAGGGACTGGAGAGATTGAGAGCCCTGGGGTTTTTCAGTCTGGAGAAGAGAACACTGAGAGGGTATTCAATCAATGTCTATCAGTATTGGAGGGCTAGGGGTCAGGAGGGAGGGGACAGGCTCTGCTCACTTGTGCCTGGGATAGGACAAGGGACAATGGAGAGAAACTCCAGCTCCACCTCAACATGAGGAGGAACTTCTTCACTGTGAGGCTCACATAGCCCTGGAGCAGGCTGCCCAGAGAGGTTGTGGAGTCTCCTTCTCTGGAGCCTTTCCAGCCCCATCTGGATGTGTCCCTGTGTGACCTGTGCTGGATTCTATGGCCCTGCTCTGGCAGTGGGGTTGGACTGGGTGATCTCCAGAGGTCCCTTCCAACCCCTAACATCCTGTGAGCCTCTGAACTCAAGAAACAAGCTACAGACTAATGAATACTGTAACTTTGAAGCTGCTCATGAGAGGTCAGTGAGTGAAAGCTTTTTGCCTGAAGACTTCTCTCCAGATGGAGGAACCTCAGATGAGCCTCTGATTTCCACTGGAGCTTGCTGCCCTGTGCTGGCTCACGCTGCCATCCGTGCCCACAGCCAGGACTCCCTGTACACTTCAGCCCCCAGGCCCACCCCTGCCCTTTGCCTTGCCCTTCCCTTCCCACCCCAGATGGAGTCAGGGCAGAAGCAGTGTGTAAAGGAGGAGCACAGCCTCTGTGTGTCCATGGCAAAGTAAGCCACAGCTCTTCTGGTGACAGAGACCAGAGACACCACCCCCGGACAGCCGAATGCCACCTGCCCTCCCACTCCCCCGACCCAGGGATGGCAGACACCACACCAGCACCCATGGCCTCACCTTGCTGGGGTTGTTTCTCTCAGCAGGACAGGGCTGGGGGTTGCCAGCACCATAACTCCATCCTGTCTCCTGCAAGATATCTGGGGTCTGCTGCCTGGTCTGCCGTGACACGACGAAGTGGACCTGCTTCTCGCTGGCCTGCGGGAGGAGGTACAGCGTGAATCCCACCAGCTCAGCACCACAGACCCCTGTGCTTCAGCCTCTGAGGGGCCACCAAGAGCCCTGAAACCCTCCCTACCTGTGCTTCAGCCCCTGAGGGGCCACCAAGAGCTCTGAAACCCTCCCTGCCTGTGCTTCAGCCTCTGAGGGGCCACCAAGAGCCCTGAAACCCTCCCTGCCTGTGCTTCAGCCCCTGAGGGGCCACCAAGAGCTCTGAAACCCTCCCTGCCTGTGCTTCAGCCCCTGAGGGGCCACCAAGAGCTCTGAAACCCTCCCTGCCTGTGCTTCAGCCCCTGAGGGGACACCAAGAGCCCTGAAACCCTCCCTGCCTGTGCTTCAGCCCCTGAGGGGACACCAAGAGCCCTGAAACCCTCCCTGCCTGTGCTTCAGCCCCTGAGGGGCCACCAAGAGCCCTGAAACCCTCCCTACCTGTGCTTCAGCCCCTGAGGGGACACCAAGAGCTCTGAAACCCTCCCTGCCTGTGCTTCAGCCCCTGAGGGGCCACCATCTAGTGCCTCATCCAGTCTTCTCTTAAACACCTCCAGGGATGGTGACTCCACCACCTCCCTGGGCAGCACATTCCAGTGGCCAATCTCTCTTTCTATGAAGAACTTCTTCCTAACATCCAGCCTGAACCTCCCCTGGCACAGCTTGAGACTGTGTCCTCTTGTTCTGGTGCTGCTTGCCTGGGAGAAGAGACCAACCCCCACCTGGCTACCACCTCCCTTCAGGCAGTTGTAGAGAGCAATGAGGTCTCCCCTGAGCCTCCTCTTCTCCAGGCTAAGCAACCCCAGCTCCCTCAGCCTCTCCTCATAGGGCTCCAGACCCCTCCCCAGCTCTGTTGCCCTCGCTGGTGTGCTGATGTGCTCTGCTTGCTGGTCCAGGGAAAGCTGGCACAGAATCCAAAGCCAGATCTGGTTGCACTGCTGGAACAAACTCTCCCACAGACAATTACCAGAAGGCAGAGGAGGCCCCCTGGGATCGTTGTGGGTTTTATTTTATGGTTTGGTTTGTCTTTCCTGAGAGTTAAAAAATGCTTTGGGGGGAAAAAAAAGGTCACTGTAATTAAAAATGAACAACTGACCTCCCCCTAAACCTCCAGCTCCAGTCCTGAGATCTGCATCTCCAAGCTGTGTTGCCTCCAAGGAAGAGAATCACAGAGTTGTTTAGGATGGAAGAGACCTTTAAGATCATGGAGTCCAACTCTTCACCCAGCACTGCCAGCTCCTCACTAAACCATGGCTCTCAGCACCACTTCTGCTCAGGGACTCCACCAGTGCCCTGGACAGCCTGTTCCAGGCCCTGGCAGCCCTTTGGGGGAAGAAATTGTTCTTCATGCCCAAACTTAACCTCTCCTGGAGCAACTTGAGGCCATGCCCTCTTGCCCTGTTGCTTGCTTCTCACTCCAACCTCCTTTCAGGGAGCTGTAGAGAGCCTCCTCTTCTCCACACTAAACACCCCCAGCTCCCTCAGCTGCTGTTCTCCAGGCCCTGTTCTCCAGACCCTGGTAGGTAGTATCTCAGTCAAAAATGGGCACTTCCTTCTTACTTTCCCAACATCTTAGAGGATAACAGGTCCTTTCTTTTCACCAGATCTGCATAGCTTCATAATCACAGAATTAACCAGGTTGGAAGAGGCCTCCAAGACCATCAAGTCCAATCCATCACCCAACCATATCTAATTAACCAGACCATGGCACTAAGAGCCTCAGCCAGGCTTTGCTTAAACACCTCCAGGGACATTGATCCCACCTCCCTGGGCAGCACATTCCAATGGCCAATCTCTCTTGCTGGGAAGAATTTCTTCCTGATATCCAGCCCAAACCTCCCCTGGCACAGCTTGAGACTGTGTCCTCTTGTTCTGGTGCTGCTTGCCTGGGAGAAGAGACCAATCCCCACCTGGCTACAGCCTCCCTTCAGGTAGTTGTGGAGAGCAAGGAGGTCTCCCCTGAGCCTCCTCTTCTCCAGGCTAAGCAACCCCAGCTCCCTCAGCCTCTCCTCACAGGGCTGTGCTCCAGACCCCTCCCCAGCCTTGCTGCCCTTCTCTGGACACAATAACCTGAGGAGCCCAGAACTGGACACAGGACTCAAGGTGTCATTTGGGAGACACACACACACTCCTCTCTCAAAACTATTCTCCAGGTCTTTTTACCAGCTGTGATTTCATGGACCTTTAATTCCCAAACACAAGTGGGTGCCCAGAAGCAGAGTGTTGCAGCTCAGGAGAAAGGGAACCACCCTGGTCTCTAGTTTGTACCAAATACAAAGCTCAGCCCCCTAGGAGCCCGTGGCCTCATGCAAGTCCACTTTTCCCTGACACAAACAGCTCCAGCAGCTTCTGTTTTAAGCCTCATCTGCTGCCACATGGTTAGCCTCAACCTTGGTTATTTAGAGGAAGGTTGTAAATGTGATTAATCCTTGTAGAGCCACTAGCAAGAGTTCAGCAAGAGTCTCTGCTGCAGTTTGTCTCCAGGTCAGTCAAGTTAAGTAATTTCTCAGAAGTTCCAGAGGGCTTTGAAAAGTTATCCAAACAGCTTTTGTATTTACTTACTTCCACATCAAACCCCATTAATGTTCCTAATGATCAGAATATTAATTACTCCCTGCCTCTTACCACTTCACCACCCCCCTAACCCCCTCCCCCAATTCCTTCTCTGTTTTTGATGATGAAACAAGAATTAAGAGAAATTAGATTAGCTTTGAGCCTGAGTGCAAGTAATAACTGAAGCAAGAGCTGGAGCTGCTCTCCTATGGAGACAGGCTGAGAGAGTTGGGGCTGTTCAGTCTGGAAAAGAGAAGGCTCTGAGGAGACCTAATTGTGGCCTTCCAGGACCTGAAGGGGGCTACAAGAAAGCTGGGGAGGGACTTATGAGGGTGTCAGGGAGTGATAGGACTGGGGGTATGGAGCAAAACTAGAAATGGGGAGATTGAGATTGGATGTCAGGAAGAAGTTGTTCCCCATGAGGGTGGTGAGAGCCTGGCACAGGTTGCCCAGGGAGGTGGTGGCAGCCTCATCCCTGGAGGTGTTTGCAGCCAGGCTGGATGTGGCTGTGAGCAACCTGCTGTAGTGTGAGGTGTCCCTGCCCATGGCAGTGGGGTTGGAACTGGCTGATCCTTGAGGTCAGCCAGGTCTGTGCTTCTGTGAATCTATCAGAACTAAAATTCATGTCATTCATGAAGCTGGGAGGCAGGGGCAGAGTGGCAGCTTCTGAGCACCCAGTAGGTAAATGCATCCAGAAAAAGGCAGCAGTGCTGCTCTCAGCAGCAGCTTCCCCATCTCTTGCAGGGATGATGGAGCATGGGTGCACTCCTCATCAGGACTTGCTTACAGCTGGTGGCAGTTGTGATGCAAAGGGTGCAGCTGCTCTGAACTGTGGTGGGGAGCAGGGGAGAGAGGAGAGCAAACATCTGGGGGGCAGTACAGCCTGGCTCACCCCATGCAGCTGCAGCTTGGCTCGCTGTGCCCACACCAGTGGCCACCCATCTGTCACCTTGTGCCTTTCCTTGTTGCTCCCACGGCAAGCAGATGTGGAATGTGATGTTACTGAGATGAGAAGGGCCCCAGCTGCCACAAGGCCATGACTAAAGATGACACAACAGATGGGGAGCAGCGAGCTCCCAAGCGTCACGAGGTGCACACGCTCCTGGCCAGCACCCACGTGCTTCCCTTCCAGCTCTTGAGACTGAGCCTCTGCACAGCCAGGCACCTAACCTACCCATCAACAGCTGGTCTACCCCAAGGTAAAATTGCTGAAGGACCAGATTTACCTCAGGTTTACACTGGTTAGAAATCAAACCCAATCAGAAATCTGATGTTCTCCCAGCTGCACTTGGCCTAACCTCCATCTACCAGTGAGGGTTGGCTCTGCTTAGAAATCACAGAAGTATCAGGGTTAGAAGGGACCTCAAGGATCATCCAACCCCCCTGCCATGGGCAGGGACACCTCACACTGCAGCAGGTTGCTCACAGCCACATCCAGCCTGGCTGCAAACACCTCCAGGGATGAGGCTTCCACCACCTCCCTGGGCAGCCTGTGCCAGGCTCTCACCACCCTCATGGGGAACAACTTCTTCCTAATATCCTGAATCTACCCACTGCCATGGTAGGAAGAAACTGTTCACAGAATGGCAGAATGTCAGGGCCTGGAAGGGACCTCCCCAGGATCACAGGATATTAGGGGTTGGAAGGGATGCAAGGAGATCATCCAGTCCAACCCTCCTGCCCGAGCAGGGCCATAGAATCCAGCACAGGTCACACAGGAATGCCTCCAGGTAGGGCTGGAAAGTCTCCAGAGAAGGAGACCACACAACTTCTCTGGGCAGCCTGCTCCAGTGCTCTGTGACTCTCACAGTGAAGAAGTTCCTCCTCATGTTGAGGTGGAACCTCCTGTGCTGGAGTATCTATCCATTGCCCCTAGTCCTGTCCCAGGGTGCAACTGAGCAGCCCTCAGATATTGATAAACATCAAATTTCTCCTCAGTCTTCTCTTCTCCACACTAAACAGCCTCCAGAGATCACTGAGTCCCAAAGCAGGAGCTGATGGTGTACCTGAAGCTCCCAGCACTATTGAAGGCCCCACTGCATTGTGAGCTAAGCTCTGTGAGGTCTCCACAGGCAGGATGCTGTTGAGAAATCAGAGCACAACGTGAAACATCCCTTCGTGTAAGGAGCAAATGCAAAACACTTGTGGCATCAGTACAATGTTTCCTCTCTGGCCTAAACATGGAAACAGGAAAGGCAAATGATGATTGATGAGAAACCATGACCAAAAAAAAATAGAAAGGAAGGGAAAGAAAGAGGCAGGATCTGGGAATTTTGCACCAGGCAAGTGTGGAGCTCACATCACAGCGATGCCATCCTGGCGGTCTGGAAAGCTCAGCCCCCTCCCCTCTCCCCCTTGGATGGGCACATTGTTTAAATTCCCAGGGACTGGTGTGCATTTCAAGCATTACCATCCCTACCATCCCCTCCCTGCAAGCCAGTCAGAGCTTCAGCTGTGTTTGCAGGCCCCTGTGTGTGAGCGGTGCCATCAGGCACTGCCCCCGTGCCACCCCTAGGCTGCCCGTGGGCTTTGCCCAGGGAGCACTCTTGCATTCTTTTGCAGCCATGCAGAGCACCAAGGTTTTTAGCAAGGCTTCCATTCCAGGCTTGCTCCCCTCAGAGAATTTAAATCTCTCCCACTGCTGCCTGTTAGTGAGATCTGGACAGGCTGGAGAGCTGGGTGCAGGCAAACCTCAGGAAGATCAGTAAGGACAAGTGAGGGGTCCTGAGTCTGGGGAGGAATAACAACAGGCACCAGGACAGGTTAGGGGCTGCCCTGCAGGGAAGACAGTGCAGGCTGGCCTGGCTTTGGGCAGATAGCATCACTCTTTGGGGATACACAGGGTGATAGACAGTGCAGGCTGGCCTGGCTTTGGGCAGATAGCATCACTCTTTGGGGATACACAGGGTGACAGACAGTGCAGGCTGGCCTGGCTTTGGGCAGATAGCATCACTCTTTGGGGATACACAGGGTTATAAGGGTGCTGATATTGATCTCTACCTTACAGAGTCTGATGGTAACAGAAATCACTGTAAGACACCATGCCCATATTCAACCCAAACCCAAGGACCCTTTGGAGGTGCAAATTTCCATTTAAGTTGGACAAGTCTCCTTCCCCCCCACCCAAATCACAGGATCAGAGGCTCACAGGATGTTAGGGGTTGGAAGGGACCTCAGGAGGTCATCCAGTCCACCCCCCCCTGCCAGAGCAGCACCATAGAATCCAGCACAGGTCACACAGGAACACATCCAGACAAGGCTTGAAAATCTCCAGAGAAGGAGACTCCACAACCTCTCTGGGCAGCCTGCTCCAGGGCTCTGTGACCCTCACAGGGAAGTTCCTCCTCATGTTGAGGTGGAACCTCCTGTGCTGTAGTTCATATCCATTGCCCCTTGTCCTATCCCAGGGTGCAACTGAGCAGAGCCTGTCCCCTCCCTCTTGACCCCCAGCCCTCAGCTATTGACAGACATTGATCAGATCCCTCTCAGTCTTCTCTTCTCCAGACTAAAAGGCCCCAGGGCTCTCAGCCTCTCCTCACCAGGCAGTGCTCCAGTCCCTCAATCATGCTTGTAGCCCTCTGTGGGACTCTCTCTAGCAGATCCCTGTCCCTCTGGAACTGGGGAGCCCCAAACCGGCTCCCCACATACCCACACATATTAAGTTTGGTCCCCGCTTGGCAAAGCCCTGCTTTTGGCCACGCTCGGCAAGCAGGGCCGGGAGCGGCAGTGACCAACCTGTATGAGCTGGGCGGCGCTCTCGGGGCTGCCGTAGCGGTGGTCGCGGCCGTTGATGGCCAGGACGCGGTCGTTCTCCTGCAGCTGCCCGTCGCGGGCGGCCACGCCGCCCTCCAGCAGGTTGAAAATGAACACCCCCGGCTCATCCGCCCTGCGCACCAGCTTGATCCCCAGCTGCTCGTCCGGGCTGCTCTTGTTCAGCACGACGTGGAAGCTGTCGTCCCTGCCGCGGTGAGCGTCGAGGGGGAGGCTGCTGTGCCGGCAGCGGTAGCGCTGCTCCCGGAGCACCGTCAGGCGCAGCACATGGCAGGGCTGCTTCAGCAGGGACAGGGCGTAGTTGTGAGGCACATTTTTGATGTCCATGCCGTTCACCTGGAAGAGAGGAGGCTAAATCAGCAGCGGCAAGGTGTCTGAGCGCTCTCTACAGCTTCCTCAAAGGAAGTTGTAGTCAGGTGGGGGTCAGGCTCTTTCCTAGGCAACCAGTGACAGGACAAGAGGGCATGGCAGTGTCACAGTACATTAGAGGTTGGAAGAGACCTCCAGAGTTCATCCAGTCCAACCCCCCTGCCAGAGTAGGAGCACCCAGGACAGTTCACACAGGAATGCATCCAGGGGGGGTTGGAAAGGCTCCAGAGAAGGAGACTCCACAACCTCTCTGGGCAGCCTGCTCCAGGGCTCTGCCACCCTCACTGCAAAGAAGTTTCTCCTCATGCTGAGATGAAATTTTCTATGTTCAAGCTTGACCCTGTTGTCCCTTGTCTTATTGCTGTGCACCACTAAAAAGAGCTTGGCCCCCTCCACTTGCTCCCCACCCCTCAGCTATTGGTAGACATTGATCAGATCCCTCTCAGCCTTCTCCTCTCCACACTAAACAGCCCCAGAGCTCTCAGTCTCTCTTCCCAGGGGAGATGCTCAAGTCCCCTGAGCATCCTTAGGGGAAGAAGAAAAAAAAAGGAAGAAGAAAAAAAAAACGAAGAAGGAAAAAGGAAAGAATAAAGATTAAACAAAAAAGAAGATCCCTAAAGCCTCTCCAGTGAAACTGAAGGAAAGAAAGGCCTCAAGCAGAAGGTCAAACAGCCTGGCTATTCACTCTGCTGTTGTATCACCCCAGACAACTGAGCTCTCTGCATGTCTCCGTGGTTTCCAGGTAGGGCTCAGCTCAGCTGGCAGTAAAGCTGCACAAATGCCACTTCTTTAATCTGGCTGGAGAAAAAGGAAGAGGAAGGAAAGAGCTTGCAGTCAGCCCTGTCATATCCCTGCCTGCAGGAATGACTAGGCTAAATGAAAACCAGTTGTCAGGCTGTAATTTGTAGCTGGCTGGAGAGCCTGACTCAGACAAGTTATTTCCATGTAGCTTTACTCTGCCCAGGTTGAACCATTTAAACATTCAGAAACGTTCAGAAACGTTTCCAAAGTGCAATAGACATGCTCCCCAGCACCAACAGAAGTGTTCAGCTGGCACTGGTTGTGGCAGACTCTGGGGGTGTGATGGGGCTGCCATCTGATGGGGTGGGGGGGATGACTGCACCCCTAGAGGCACAGCTCAGCCAGCTTGGTTGTCAGCTGGGGTACCACAAACGGTGTGAGCTGCACCATCGTGGGGCTGACGCTGCTGAGAATCCACAGCAAAGCCCTGGGCTGGCAGCCAGGGCTGGGGAGAGCTGAGCTGGGCCTGCCCATGCTGCAGTCACAGCTTCCCACTGCACTTTGGATGTGCCCTGCAGGAAGGGTTTTGGGGTCAGTGGTGCCATTAACTCTGCTGCTCTCTGCTGGCACCAGGACCAAGAGCCTCCCCAAAATACATGACCGGGTGACACTCATCTAGGTGCTGCATGGCACCACAATCCAGAGGTAGGTTTCCACAGTGCCAGAGGGAAGCATGCACACATCATGATCCTTAGAAATCCCTTTGGCCATGGTCTGTCAGCCACGGAGCAGGAGACAGGCCACAACCCTGGCATGGGGTCAGCAAAAGCCAGGAAAGCAGAGTGGCTTTCATAGATCACCTAGGTCATAGAATCAGTAAGGTTGGAAAAGACCTCAGAGATCATCAATTCCAACCTATCACCCAACACCTCCTGACAACTAAACCAAGTGCCACATCCAATCCTTTAGTGAACACCTCCAAGGATGGTGACTCCACCACCTCCCTGGGCAGCACATCCCAATGGCCAATTACTCTTTCTGGGAAGAACTTTCTCCTCACCTCCAGCCTAAACTTCAGGTGGTGCTCTGGACAGAAGAGCATCCTTCATATTCACATGGGATATGTAGAAGGTCAGTAGGCCTGGGAGAACTACTCACTAACCCTATCAGCAGGCAGCAAGCTGGGCATCCACAGTCCCACCTAGAAGATAACCCTGAGATGTGCATGACAGAGTCTTGCAGGCTTCCAGCTCCCATAGCCTCATCCCAGCTAATGCCACACTGGGTACCAGCAGCAGTGCATCCATGGCAGTGTGGTCCCCCAGTGAACAAAGCAGCCTGCTAAATCCTTTGCTAGATCTTCCCCCTGCCAGAGCAGGAGCACCTAGGGCAGGTCATACAACAACACATCCTGGTAGGTTTTGAATATCTCCAGAGAAGGAGACTCCACAACCCCCCTGGGCAGCCTGTTCCAGGGCTCTGCCACCCTCACAGGGAAAACATTTTCCTCCTGTTTCCATGGCACTTCCTCTGCCTCAGCTTCCACCACTGCCCCTTGTGCTGGCATTGGGCATCCCCCAGCAGAGCCTGGCTCCAGCCTCTGGGCACTCACCCTGCACATCTTTAGCAACAGCAATGAGATGACCCTCAGGCTCCTCCTCTCCAGGCTACAGAGCCCTCAGCTCCCTCAGGCTCTCCTCCTAAGGAAGATCTTCCACTGCCTTCAGCATCTTTGTGGCTCTCCACTGGACTCTCTCAAGCAGTTCCCTGGGGTCCTCCTTGATCTGAGGGCCCCAGAACCAGACACAATATTCCAGATGTGGCCTCAGCAGGGCAGAGTAGAGGGGGAAAATTGGGAAAAAATATGTGGAAAACCTATGCTGAGCAATTTGCTGCCTCTGGACACACTGGCACCAATATTTGAGTGGGGGTGCTTTAAGATGCTTGGGTTCTACCTGGGTGAGCTGCAGCTGTATTTTCAGCTTCCAATATGAAGATTCCTTTGCCCTCCAATTACACATCACCAAAGCAAGGAACTGGCATTTTCTGTCACTGCTCTTTTCTTCTAAGGCTTGAAGCATTCAGACAATTCAGCACCCTTGCAGAGCTCCACAAGAGCTCTAGGGGCAACTAAGAATGCAGCTCCCATTCAATAGCTATTGTTGAAACCACTGCTCCCAAGAGACATGACCTTTAATTATCTGGCCTGATTCTTGCTCAGCTCTTACATGCTCTTACAGGAAGAGCAGCAGAAGCAGCAGCCAAAACTAGAAGTGGGTAGATTCAGACTGGATGTCAGGAAGAAGTTCTTCCCCATGTAGGTGGTGAGAGCCTGGCACAGGTTGCCCAGGGAGGTGGTGGAAGCCTCATCCCTGAAGGTGTTTGCAGCCAGGCTGGATGTGGCTGTGAGCAACCTGCTGCAGTGTGAGGTGTCCCTGGCCATGGCAGGGGGTTGGAGCTGGCTGAGCCTTGAGGTCCCTTCCAACCCTGACAATTCTGTGATTCTGTGACTGCTGCTTGAGTTTGTTCTTAGGAACGTCACCTGTGGCTGCTGGTGCTCCCAAAATAGAGTGGGCAGCACCTCATGCTCTGCAGTGCTGAACACATCATGCAGAGGAGCTAGATGCTGAAATAACTTAGCCTTGATCAGCCCCCAGTCACCTGTTCTGGTGCAAGTGGGATGAAAGGCAGTGGAAACCTCACTAAGTGAGATTTAAGCCCACGGTTAGTAGAAGAGCTGGGCAACAAGCCCAGCCTCTGCTTGTAGGAAAAAATCCCTTTTGCACCAGGGGGTCAGAAATAGAATCACAGAATGACAGAATGCTCTGGGTTAGAAGGGACCTTGAAAGGTCACCTAGTCCAACCCCCCCTGCATTAAGCAGGGGCATCCCCAACTTAGATCAAATACCAGCAGTCTGTTGTATCTACATTGCATATCGAATCTATCACGGTTGGGAAGAAATCAGAGAGGCCTGGTAGTGAGCAGGAAAAGGAAATCTGTGAGCCTCTAAACCTGCTGAAAGCAGTGAAACCCTCCCAGCCTGCAGAAGAACTTCCTGCGAGCATTGTTCTACCCACCACAAAAACCCCAAACCCAACACTGCGAATCTCACCCTGGAGCTCATCTTACTCCTGCTTGGGGTACTTCCTATCTGGACTGTACCTTCAGGATCATGTCTCCAGGCAGTAATCTTCCATCTCTGGCAATGACCCCATCTCGATAGATGTGCTGGATGATGATGTGAGCCAGAGGAGTCTCGCTGCCTCCCACGATCCTGATGGCCAGGTTCTCGTGGGGGTCGCTCCGGCTGATCTTGATGCAGGTGATTTCCCCGTCTGGAATCAGGTGATACAGCCTGGGGAAGCCTGGAAATGCACATGGTGAGGGCTTTCATTTGACATCACAGCTTGGCTTGCTTAAAACCAGCACTGGAGACCTCCAAGCACCTGCCAGGCATCCAAACTCGCTTTTCTGTGTGGATGCAACTGATCCTAAGTGGGGAGGGAAGGATACCTTGCTTGCTGAGAGGACTTGAGGGGACCTATTTAATTCATATATTCAAAACTCTGGGTTGGTTTTGTTGTTGTTGTATTGTTTTGGGGTTTTGTGTGTCTTAGTTTAGTTTAGTTTTGTTTTTCCTCCCCAGAGAATCACCCAAAACATCTGGCTGGAAGAGACCTCAAAGATCATCGAGTCCAGCCTTCAACCCAGCCACATGCAGCCTCAAACTTGTGATGCAATCCAGGCAGATAAAATGTAGTCAAACCCAGTTACCCCTGCTGATATTTCAAAGGAACAGAATACATTTTTAGTCACCAGAGACCCCCTCCTTGCTGGCCCTAAGGTGGATGGGCATGGGCACCTCAACAAACATCCACCTCTGCGGTGGTGGCTGCAGATGCTGCCTCCCAGCCTGCCCTGTTCTCCTCCATGTTTGGTGCCACAGCTGAAGATGAGGCACTTGGCTTGTGGCATCCAAGGAAGTGGCTTTTCATAGAATGCTCTGGGTTGGAGGAGACCTCCAAAACTCATCCAGTCCAACCCCCTCTGCACTCAGCAGGGATATCCTCAACTACATCAGGTTGCCCAGAGCCCTCTCCAGCCTCACCTTGAATATCTCTAGGGATGAGGCCTCAACCACCTCCCTGGGCAAACTGTTCCAGTGCTCCACCACCCTCCTGGTGCAGAACTTGTTCCTAACATCCAATCTCAATCTGCTCTCCTCTAGTTTGAAGCCATGGCCCCTTGTCCTGTCCCTGCAGGCCTTTATAAACAGTCTCTCTCCATCCTTCTTCAGGTACTAGAAGGTCACTATTAGCTCTCCTTGGAGTCTTCTCTTCTTCTCTCTTCTTTTCTACCTTCAGCTAACAGAGAGACAAGATTTCCCAGGCAACCCAAAGCACACAGTTGTTTTCCTACCTGACTCCTCTCCTTTCATCACTGCTTGAACTCTAGGGAGCAGGAATAACTGGCTGTGGTGGAAAAACCACGGTATGCTCAAGGTGCCTGGAGGGAAAGATCTCTGCTGGCCACAGCAAACTTGGGTGTGGGGAAGAGGGATTAATGGTGGGCAGGGGTCCTTTTTGTATTGATGATGCAGTGCATAGGAGTATCCCTCTCCAAACCCTACTTTTCAGCAGCATGTCACTAATGCTTTCTTTCCTTCTAGGTCAACTTAAAATTTTAATCATAGCATCACAGAACTGTCAGGGTTGGAAGGGACCTCAAGGATCAGCCAGCTCCAACCCCCGTTCCACGGACAGGGACACCTCACACTGCAGCAGGTTGCTCACAGCCACATCCAGCCTGGCTGCAAACACCATTTCTAGTTTTGTTCCATTCCCCCCAGTCCTATCACTCCCTGACACCCTCAACACCTCCAGGGATGAGGCTTCCATCACCTCCCTGGGCAACCTGTGCCAGGCTCTCACCACCCTCATGGGGGAAGAACTTCTCCTTTAATCCCCATTCAAGAGCTAGCCAAGCTGAAGTTGAACCCCCAGGGAGTTTTCTGGAAGAGGTGTGTGTCAGCCTTCGGTTATTTGGAATCCTCCACCAAGGAGAGAAAGCTTTTGGATTATTTGTGTGTGTGTGTCTGGGTCCAATCCCGTGCTTGCATGGAAAGCCTGTAAGTCAAACCTGGAAGTGCTAATGCGCTCTCAGCAACCCGGCTTAGAAACGCAAGCAGAGCGACTGCTGCTGAGCAGCACTAAAGCCTTAAACAGAGATTAGCAGAGCATTACCCAAGAGAAATGTCTTCTTCCTACTGCAGAATTAGCAGGCAACAAACCAGCAAGGCCCCAGAACGTTTTGGGAGAGAGCAAAGAGGAAAAGAAGAACAGGAGAAAGCACATTAAGAAGCACCACGTTGCATCCCTTACCACTTCCTTGATCAAATGCTCTCCGGGGCGGGAAGCTCTCTTCCTCCACGTCTGTGAAAAGCACCTACTGGTAGCACAGGCTTTCACTTTGGTGGGTTTAACACAGAGCTGACAGGCAACAAGACTCTGCCTAGATAACTTCACCAACCTAGCAGCCAAGGATTCATTGGGCTCACACTCTCACAGAAACACTTTCTGCTCTCACGTGGGTTTACTCCAGTTTTGTACACAAGCTGACAGCCAGCTCAACATGAGCCAGCAGTGTGCCCAGGCAGCCAAGAAGACCAATGGCATCCTGCCTGGATCAGGAACAGTGTGGCCAGCAGAAACAGGGAAGTCATTCTGCCCTGTACTCAGCACTGGTGAGACCACACCACTCCTGTGTCCAGTTCTGGGCCTCTCCACTCAAGAAAGATGTTGACTTGCTGGAAGGTGTTCAGAGAAGGGCAAGAAAGCTGGGGAGGGGTCTGGAGCACAGCCCTGTGAGGAGAGGCTGAGGGAGCTGGGGTTGCTTAGCCTGGAGAAGAGGAAGCTCAGGGGAGACCTTCTTGCTCTCTACACCTCCCTGAAGGGAGGTTGTAGCCAGGTGGGGGCTGGTCTCTTCTCCCAGGTAACCAGCACCAGAACAAGAGGACACAGTCTCAAGCTGTGCCAGGGGAGGTTTGGGCTGGATGTTAGGAAGAAATTCTTCCCAGCAAGAGAGATTGGCCATTGGAATGTGCTACCCAGGGAGGTGGTTGGAGTCACCATCACTGGAGGTACACACACACACAGAGTACACACAGTATCACCAAGGTTGGAAGAGTGTTCAAAAAAGGGTTAGATGTGGCACTTGGTGCCATGGTTTAGTTGATCAGATGGTGTTGGGTGATAGGTTGGACTTGACGACCTCAAAGGTCTTTTCCAACCTGGTTAATTCTGTATTCTGTATTCTTCCAGCTCAGAGGGGTGCTGAGCTTCAGGTGACACAAGCACTCCTCAAAAATCACCAAAGGCCTAATCCCTGCAGGCACCAGCACAAGCATGCAGATTCTGCACTCAGTGCGGCTCAAAGGGCATTTATATGTAAACATGCAAATTCTGACCTGGATCCCCAGATCCTCTCTGCATGAAAACAGCATGAAAACCATCTCTGGATGTCTTGGAGGCTATCAAAGCTGTCCTATAGCACAGCTACTTCCATTCCCCATTGCTCCACCACTGATCTCCTGCGCTAACAAACTGCTCTTTTGGACTCAACCACTCATTCTCCCACAGCTTGTACCAAAACCTTTTCTAAAGCAACTACCCAGCTACAGATTTTGAGCTTGGAGGACTGTGAACCCAACAGGCTACAGACACCCTGGTGGTATTTCAGGCTGTGATTATCCCAGAGCAGTCTGGCACTCAGAAAGTCTCTACACTTATATAATACTTACATAGAGCTTTATATAAGGCAGAAGCCTTTATTTAATGGTTTTTTTTTGCATCTTGAACAATGCCTTCACTGCTGTAGAATACAGAACTAACCATGTTGGAAAAGACCTCCAAGATCATCCAGTCCAACCTATCACCCAACACCATCTAATCAACTAAACCATGGCACCAAGTGCCTCAGCCAGGCTCTTCCTAAACACCTCCAGGGATGGTGACTCCACCACCTCCCTGGGCAGCACATCCCAAAGGCCAATCTCTCTTGATGGGAAGAATTTCTTCCTTGCATCCAGCCTGAACCTCCCCTGGCACAGCTTGAGACTGTGTCCTCTTGTTCTGGTGCTGGGTGCCTGTGAGAAGAGACCAACCCCCACCTGGGTACAACCTCCCTTCAGGTAGCTGTAGAGAGCAAGAAGGCCTCCCCTGAGCCTCTGGTGTCTGGTGAGCAATGTCTTCAGCTATTGTATATCTACACCGTGCCCAGGAGAGGTCTGCCTTGCTCCAGCCCCTGGCTGGAGGCCTCAGCAGCCCAGTTTAAGGGACGCCAGCCGGGTTGAGGGTTTGCCCCAGTCACACATGCACACACAGCCTGCTGTGATGCTGGAGCAGCAGTGGTGCCCAGACCCCCATTCCCCAGCCTTTACACTCCTCATGGTGTCCTCTGCCCTCTTCGAGCAGGTTTTCCAAAGAGGAAAACCAGGAGAGTTGCATTACCTTTCTTTACCATTTTACACTTCCAGTCCTTAAATAGGGAACAGCTGCTGAATCTAGAGAGCAGAAAGCTTTCTGTCTTGGCTTTGGTGGCTCTTGCAGGGTTTCCCACAGAGGGTGGTGGCTGTGTCACCGAGGGCTGTGTGGAGCATTCTGAATCTGTCAATACAACAAAATGCCATCTGCGTTCAGAAAGGTGCTGCTGTGCTTTTCCCTCAGGCAATATTGCCCTTCTGTTAGTGGCCAGTTTGAGTGGCATATTCACACCTCCCCCCCATTAGGTTAACAAATAATCTAGGGGAGACCAGCTTCACCCAGTAAACTCTGCCTGCCTGCTGTGCTGCAGGACACAGAGCACTCGGTGCAGTGGCCAGCAGACCATAACACAAACATTTTTAGCACGCTTAATATTTGTCTCCCCACAGTTTATAACACTTAATGGTGGTGTTCCTTCAGGGCTCAGGTTCTGGCTCGTTTGCAGTGCTGCCATCAGGGTAATTTCTGTCTTCCTTCCCAGTATCCAGCATGACAAAGCAGTGTGTAATGTTTGCTATGACTTTTGAGTCCAGATCAGTCAGAGGCTAACAGAAACAAAACTTGTGGCTCAGGTTGCAAGTCCTTACTTAAGACCAGAAGGTCTGACTGATGTGAAGTGCCAGCCCCTTCCCCTCCAATCAGGCTTCTACAAGGACACTTATTCATGCTTCCCACACCTAGGCACCTGAATTCCCATGAAGCTTGTACAAGTTGTTGTTGGAAAGTTCTTCTTTCTGTGGATGCCACATGCCCTTGCACTAGTGTGGGACATTGCTCTGCAGCTCTTCCTTCCCACCTGATCTTCATTTGGCATCTCAGCCTCTCAGTGCTTTGCCATCATTTTGATTTAATGCCTTCCATTAGCTCTCCAGGAATGCTGGGCTGGGGCAGGAGGCAGCTAGAAGGCAATGCCAGCTCTAATGTCTCTTCTTGCATCTGAATATTCCTTTCACCAAAGGAGTCCCAAAAGAACTGGCAATGAAGCTGTTGCAGAGCTGAATGTGCCTCTGAAGAGTTGCAAGCACCTCATCTACAGCAGGCAAAGCTTGCTGGTCTGCAGTGGAGGAGATGCTACAGAGCCAATCTCTTCTGGAAATTGCCTGGCTGATTATCCTGGAGCAGAGTGCTCTGAATGGGCTCTGCAAGATTTCCAACAGCCCTTTTGGGGAATCAGAACTGCAACTGAATTAAATCTGGGGAAAACAGAGGCAGTGTGGGAGTCCTGCAGGGTGCAGCTTTCCTGAGGCACTGCTCTCTTGTCCTTGAGAGCCACTTCCTTTTCTGCCTTCATGCCACAAGATGAAGGCAGCAGTGGCCTACAACCACTGCTGTTGCACAAACCTTCCTTTTCTTACTTACCTTTCCTTACTTCCTTCACTTACCTTTCCCAAACACTGAAATATTTATGGTACCCCTCTATTATATACACAGACAGGCACAACACGTAACAGGGCTCACACTGAGCAGTAGGAGTGGAGGTACACCCACCATGGTCTTGACTGCTGGAAAGCAGTAACAGATGGTAGAGCTGCCCCCACGATGAGTTTGACTTTGAACAGCATTTTACACTGCTTGAGCAATCAGAAATTCAATTCATTTTCCAGTGGCTTGACTACAGGATGGAGCTGAGGAATGCTTTGGAAAAGCAGCAGTGTGGTTCCCTGTTCCTGCAGAACTGTGTAAAGGTTGCTGCAGCTGCAGCCCCAAACTCATTCCTCCTGGAGCAGGAGCTGGTTTGCAGCTTCTATCTGTAGATTACTTGGAGTAAAGATTCCCCCTCTACTCTGCCCTGGTGAGGCTGCATCTGGAATATTGTGTCCAGTGCTGGGACCCTCAGATCAAGAAGGACCACAGGGAACAGTTTGAGAGAGTCCAGCAGAGAGACACAAAAATGATGAAGGCAGTGGAAGATCTTCCTTAGGAGGAGAGCCTGAGGGAGCTGAGGGCTCTGGAGCTTGGAGAGGAGGAGCCTGAGGGTGACCTCATTGCTGGTGATAAAGCTGTGCAGGGGCAGTGCCCAGAGGCTGGAGCCAGGCTCTGCTGGGGGATGCCCAATGCCAGCACAAGGGGCAGTGGTGGAAGCTGAGGCAGAGGAAGCTCCGTGGAAACAGGAGGAAAAATCTTTTCCCTGTGAGGGTGGCAGAGCCCTGGAGCAGGCTGCCCAGGGGGTTGTGGAGTTTCCTCTGGAGATACTCAAAACCCACCAGGATGTGTTGCTGTATGACCTGCTCTGGCAGGGGGGTTGGACTGGATGATTTCTGGAGGTCCCTTCCAACCCCTAACATTCATTCTGCGATTCTCTGTTACCTCCTGGAGCTGAACTGAAAGAGTGGGATACCGAGCTAAGCACCCAGTGACACCAAGAAGCCTAGCAGAGCTGGAGCAGTCTTTGCTTGGAGACATTTTATCATTTAAGTGGATTGTCAAGGTCATTTACAGCAGTGGATCCAGTCAGATGATATTACATCTTCAAGGCGTCAGCGCCGGGAGGATGTCCCTGTCACCCTCCCTCAGATCTCAGGATGAAACCAGCTCTTTGCAGCTTTCCTCACTCCTGCTTCAGTCCTGGAGAGCTGTAAGAGCAATTAGGCAGATTCCTACCAGGTAGAGGTCCCAGGCTGGGGTGCTGCACTGCAGACAATCACTTCTTTGCATGGCTTCTTTGCCAAGAAACAATGAGTTCAAAATGAGAGAAGCCTTCATGCCTCATTCCTCCCCCACACCCCCAGGCCTTTCCTGTTGGCACTTCTCATTCACTTTTAGCATCCTAGAGTGTTTGGATAATGGAAATGCCACACAGAATCACAGAACCTTAGAGGTTGGAAGGGACCTCCAAAGCTCATCCAGTCCAACCCCCCTGCCAGAGCAGCATCACCCAGGGCAGGTCACACAGGAACACATCCAGGTGGGTTTTGAATGTCTCCAGAGAAGGAGACTCCACAACCTCTCTGGGCAGCCTGCTCCAGGGCTCTGCCACCCTCACAGTGTAAAAGGTTTTCCTTCTGTTCCCATGGAACTTCCTCTGCTCCAGTTTGCATCCAGTGCCCCTTGTCCTGTCTTTGGACACCCCTGAGCAGAGCCTGGCTCAATCCTCCTGGCACTGCCCTGCACATCTTTATCAACAGGAATGAGGTTACCCCTCAGGCTCCTCTGCTTCCAAGCTAAAGAGCTCCAGCTCCAAAATGTTTAAACAGAGCAACAAAGAAAATCTAAGCCATTTACATCCAGAATGGAAGTGTATGGCACTGCTCAAAGAAATCAAAGCACAGGCTGCAAATGGAACTCAAGAGGTAACCTTCACAGTGCAGGACTGCTCCCAGCTCCAGCTGTGAGCTAGCATTAGACTGGAACTATTTCTCTGCTGTAATGATGACAGAAACACTTTTGCCATTAGACATAATATTTTTCAGAGTCCCTGGGTAGCAAAGGAGCTTTCCAAAACCAGTAGTGCATTCAGCTTCCAGTTAAACAGAATCATGGTTATCTTTTCTCCCACCCCAGGAGTGATTGCTTTGTCTTGCACCTTCGCAGTCACATTGCAACTGAACACTGGCCTCACAGATGTGTTGGCTTCAGGCTGAAGACTGCAGTGGGCAAGCAGCTGATTTGACATCAGTGCTGCTGATACTGAGGGCCAAGAGCTAGGCACACAGTGTGGTTTTCTTTCTCAGAGCTCCTCTGAGCAAAATACAGGGAAACACAGATTAAACAGAGACTTCTGAACTGAAGTGAGGGGATTCTGGAAACCGGGCACAGGTGGGTTATGGTTAACTTGAGCTTTGCCAGATAATGGGACAGCTCCTTTATCAAGAGTAACCTCTTGATCAAGGCAGTCCACTCTGTGCCCTCTGTGAGGCTGGTACAGCCTCAGCTTGACTCTGCTGACTCACTGACTAAGCCTGGCAAGGCAGGGAGCCGCTGAGGTGTCCTGACTGATCTCCTGGAGCAACAAGGAATGGCTGAGATGTGCTCTTGTCTGACCCCAGGCATCAGCCTGTGAAACCTGGGGCAAGGCAGCAGCAGATTTCACACCAGGTATGGGCACCTCTGAAGCCAGGAATCACCACCCTCAGGAGCACCTCTGTTCCCAGGAGTGTGAGTTGGCAAAGGGGAGACAGAGAGACACTGCTGCCTTTTCCCAGTGGGTTTGAGCTGGTCCTTTGGCAAGCACTGGGGCAGAGCAGGCTGCAGCTATCTTTAAAGAGTGTCCAGCAGCTCTAATGAAAAGTCCAACTGTAGGCTGCTCAGAGCAGCTGAGGTTTAAAAGCAACAAACAAATAAATAAGTCAAAGAAGAAAACAAACAGAACTGGAGAAGAAAACAAGCCTCCAGCTGGCAGGAAGATAACAACTGCAGAAAGAAGCATATTCATCTCTCCCTTTCCTACCAGAAGAAACAGAGAGTGCCTTTGAGATGCCAGGACACAAAGCACCTGTCGCAAAGGGCTGAGTAGAGGCCTTTGTTGAAGCTGCATTTGCACTGCTGCAAGTTACTAGCTTGCATTTGTCAGCTTTTGTTTAAAAGGCCAAATTCCAGCCCTGTGCAATCCAAATGCATTCTTTGCATGTGTAATGAATGCAGTCAGGTAGGCAGCCAGCTCCTGTGAGCTCAGCCAGCAGAGCAGCTGCTCATGAAGCAATCAGATGCCTACCTGGTTTTTCCAGTGCAGGGTCATGTGTGTGGAGGTTTGTGGCCAGGCTTGGTGCAGAGGAATGAAACCACATCAGAGGCGAGGAGAGAATGACAGCCTTGATACTGTTAATGGAGTCCTGGAGTGATCACCACTTGAGGGCCTCATTATGTGGCCCTTCAAAAGGCTTTTCATCCTGCTAGCAATGTAAAGGCCAGTGTCATCTCCACACCTCCTGCTGCTAGCATCTGGAATTCACTGGGTGGCTGGATAGGGACTGCTGGCATCCAGATCATCCACACACTCTGGACACGAAACTAAGCTTTCAGTGGAACAATTGCCAATGGCAACTAGAAGCCTAGGTAGGGAGCAGTCATGAGAATGTCTATGCCCCATCCTGAAGAGGTGGCTTTTGAAGAGTATGCACTGGAGATCAGGGACTGTTTAGGATGTCAGGCTGTGACAGGACTGGGGGGATGGAGCAAAACTAGAAATGGGGAGATTCAATTTGGATGTCAGGAAGAAATTCTTCCCCAGGAGGGTGGTGAGAGCCTGGCACAGGCTGCCCAGGGAGGTGGTGGAAGCCTCATCCCCGGAGGTGTTTGCAGCCAGGCTGGATGTGGCTGTGAGCAACCTGCTGTAGTGTGAGGTGTCCCTGCTCATGGCAGCGGGGATGGAGCTGGCTGAGCCTTGAGGTCCCTTCCAACCCTGACAATTCTATGAGAGATGCTTGAGATTCCAGCTGGAGGGCAAGCTTTGGCTTCCAATGGCTTGAACATTTGCAAGGGAATGAGAAACATTTGTCTGCCCAAATAGAGCTGCAGACAACCTATTTGCAGCCAGATTCTGTGACTGAAATACAGGGCAAAGGGAAGCTGGATGTTTTGTCTTCTTGTCTTCTGCCCTCACCCTGAACATTGGATCTGGTAAGAGGCATGAGGTGCTGAGGCATCAAGCAAAGGAATAACGAGCTGGGTGAAGACCTTGATTAAGGCAATGATTCCCACTCTATCATCACTTCCTCTTGCTGCATGAATGCTAATGCAGGCTGGGTAATTACAGTCCAAAGCAATTAGTAACATTTGCTTATTGCTTGGAGAATGCCAAATGCTGAGTGCTCCTGCCTGCCAGACCCCTCATCCGCCACAGACGTCAGACAAAGCCTTGCCTCTCCCCCGTGGTTAAGAGCAGAACATTCCTGCCTCAGCACCTGCCCAGCTGAGGGAATGCAGGGCTGCCACCAAGGATCCCACAGAAGTGCTGGAATAATTGCACCTTCCTACCATCCTCCCACCAGGAATTTTCAGGGCTTCATAAACACTACCCCAAGCTTGTGATTTTCCTATGATGCATAGAATCACAGAACTGTCAGGGTTGGAAGGGAGCTCAAGGCTCAGCCAGCTCCAACCTCCTGCCATGGCCAGGGACACCTCACACTACAGCAGGCTGCTCACAGCCACATCCAGCCTGGCTGCAAACACCTCCAGGGATGAGGCTTCCACCACCTCCCTGGGCAACCTGTGCCAGGCTCTCACCACCCTCATGGGGAACAACTTCTTCCCCACATCCAAGTTGAATCTCCTCATTTCTAGTTTTGCTCCATCCCCCCCAGTCCTATCACTCCCTAACACCCTGAATGATGGCTGTGACCAGTGTGCTTTAGGTGAGTTGGGTGATAGGTTGGACACAATGATCTGCATGGTCTCTTCCAACCTGGTCCATTCCATCCCATCCCATCCCATTCCACTCCATTCTTTAGAAGGACAGATCACAGAATCAACCAGATTGGAAGAGACCTCCAAGATCAAGTCCAACTGATCACCCAACCCTAACTAATCAACCAGACCATGGCACTAAGTGCCTCATCCAGGCTTTGCTTAAACACCTCCAGAGACACTGACGCCACCACCTCCCTGGGCAGCACATCCCATGCTGATGAAGCCTCTTGAACCAAATGACAGAGCAAAGCAGTGACAGCTCCACTAACAGATTCCAGATGCCCAGATCCCATCTGCTAGATACTGGGCTGGCTGTTACCAGACCAGCCCTACATGAGGTCCCACTCACCCCAGCAACACTCTTGCCTGCCAGTCAGTCACTGACAACTTTTCAAAGAAGAAAATGAGGGAAGATTGACTTTTCCATTTCTCTTGTTTTTCCACTCACACACCACATGAAAGGCATGTCACTCATAGACACCCAGTTTCCACGTGGATTACAGGCTCACAGGATGTTAGGGGTTGGAAGGGACCCAAAGAGATCATCCAGTCCAAGCCCCCTGCCAGAGCAGGGCCACAGAATCCAGGACAGGTCACACAAGAACCCATCCAGACACGGCTGGAGAGTCTCCAGACACGGCTGGAGAGTCTCCAGAGAAGGAGACTCCACAACCTCTCTGGGCAGCCTGCTCCAGGGCTCTGTGACCCTCACTCATAGTGAAGAAGTTCCTCCTCATGTTGAGGTGGAACCTCCTGTGCTGCAGTTTCCATCCATTGCCCCTTGTCCTATCCCAGGGAGCAGAGCCTGTCCCTGTCCCTTCTTTGCTGACACAGCCCTCAGATACTTATAAACATGTATTAGGTTCCCTCCCAGCCTTCTCCTCTCCCGTGGATAGGGTCCACTACCCCTTTTGAAGTGAGATCCAAGCATTACCTTCATCTCCAGCAGCAGAGTTGCCAGCAGCCTCCCTCTCCCGGTCGGTTTGGTTGGAAACGGCGCTTCCACTTTTTGTCCTTCTTAGAACACTGAAGGCCTTGTTGATTTTCTTAAAAGATCTGCTTCTGATGGTGGAGCGTTCAAAGTGTCGAGCTGCAGCAGCAGGGAGAGCCAAATCAGCATGGTTCAGCAGCCAGGGCTCCTTCCTGCAGCCCTGGGCATGTGGTGTGGCACAACAGCAGCAGCAGTGCTGCCCGCGCTTCACCTCTGCGCCTCGCCCCAGCTGATGCTCCCAAGGTATCCCCCCCGGTACCTGGGTGCAATTAGCCTACTTCTGTCCCTCACTCTGGAACTGCCAACTGCCCTACCTGATGTGTCAGCCACCTGTGAGTGCGGTAGCCTGGCAGAGAATAATAGAATCATTGAATGGTCCAGGCTGGAAGGGACCTCCAAAGGTCATCCAACCCAACCTCCTCTGCAGTCAGCAGGGACATCTTCAACTAGATCAGGTTGCCCAGAGCCCTCTTCAGCCTCACCTTGAATATCTCCAGGGATGGAGCCTCAACCACCTCCCTGGGACACCTGCTCCAGTGTTCCACCACCCTCATAGTGAAGAACTTGCTGCTATCCAATCTAAATCTGCTCTGCTCTAGTTTGAAGCCATTGCCCCTGGTCCTGTCCCTGCAGGCCTTTGCAAACAGTCTCTCTCCAGCCTTCTTGCAGCCCCCTTCAGATACTGGCAGGCTGCTATTAGCAATCCCTGGGGCTTCCTCTTCTCCAGGCTGAACACCCCCAGCTCCCTCAGCCTGTCCTCACAGCAGAGCTGCTCCAACCCCCTGAGCATTTTCATGGCCCTCCTCTGGACCCTCTCCCTCAGGTCCACATCCTTCCTACATTTAAAGCCTCCAAGAGCCCATATTGCACCGGGAAGCAAAGGCTGAGGAGAGGCCAGCAGGCTCTGAGCGCCTTGCTCTCGGCTCTTACTCCTGTTGCGGTGGGCGCGCTGCGGGTCTGCAGGGCTGCTGGCCGCCTGGCTCTCCTCCGAGGTGGGGCTGAAGGCTGGGTTCACCAGGCCTGGCTCATCGGTCATTAAGGCGATGGCAGCAGCTGCAGAGAGCTCAGGGCCCAGGGCAGCTACTGCTAAGCTGGAGCCATGGTCTGGAGAGCAGTCTTGGGAACGCCTCTTCCGTTCCTTGGTAAGGCCATAGTGGGATGCTCCTTTACATCTGCGGAGAAGGGAGGCAAAGGGGAACAGGGTGAGTGGCCTTCAAATGTTCACACAGTCACAGAGGGTTAGGGGCTGGAAGGGACCTCCAAAGCTCATCCAGTCCAACCCCCCTGCCAGAGCAGGAGCACCTAGGGCTGTTCTCCAAAGACAACCTCTGCCTTACAGAGACCCTGCCAAGGCTCAGAACACAACCTCTGCCTGCACCACATTTTGTTTCATTTCATATTTCATTTGCCTCTGTTTTCAGTAAGTTTCAGTAAAGGTTCAGCAGCTGATGTTTGGGCACCAGCCCTGTGGAAGGGCCCTCAAATGTAGACCTTTCCTATTCACACAATCACAGAATGTTAGGGGTTGGAAAGGACCTCCAGAGATCATCCAGTCCAACCCCCCTGCCAGACCAGCAGCACCCAGGGCAGGTCACACAGGAACACATCCAGGTGGGGTTTGAATATCTCCAGAGAGGGAGACTCCACAACCCCCTGGGCAGCCTGTTCCAGGGCTCTGGCACCCTCACAGGGAAAACATTTTTCCTCCTGTTTCCATGGCACTTCCTCTGCCTCAGCTTCCACCACTGCCCCTTGTGCTGGCATTGGGCATCCCCCAGCAGAGCCTGGCTCCAGCCTCTGGGCACTCACCCTTTATAAACGTGAATGAGGTCACCCTCAGGCTCCTCCAAGCTACAGAGCTCTCAGCTCCCTCAGTCTCCCCTCACAAAGAAGATGTTTCACTCCCCTACTCATTTTTGTGGCTCTGCACTGGACTCTTTCAAGCTGTTCCCCGAGATCCTTCTTGACCTGAGGGTCCCAGAGCTGGACACAATATTCCAAACATTTTTTCCTCTTGTTTCCATGGAGCTTTCTATGCCTCAGCTTCCACCACTGGCCCTTGTGCTGGCAAGGGCCCTTCAGAGATCATGGAGGCCAGCCCTGTGCAAAAAGCAGGATAACTGAGTGCAGATCCTCAGAACAAGGCATTTGGGCCAACCTCAGACTTCACCAAGTTTGGGGAGCTCAAGGATGCTTCTAAAATAATTCCAGAGGAAAATCTAGATCCTGACTTGACCTTCAGAAACCAAATCCTCTCTTTCTGGTGCAGAGGAACAGCTGAAAACACAGCACAGCAAGAGGCAAACTACAAGCCTGCTTTGAAGCAACCTGAGGTCCCAGCTATCTGCTCTAGATTCATCCTGGACAGCAGGGGCAGGATCATGCCTGGCATTTCTTTCTTCAGACTTGTTGAAGAGAGTCACTTGAATGAAACTGAAGGTTGCTGAGCTCTTCAGGAGCCAGGGTTTAATTAAGGCTGTAAAGCAACTGAAGAGACAGAGTGGCCCAAGGACACAGCACCTATGACTCTTCTCCAGCACCACTTCTGCCCAGGGTCCACTTAGTAGGGGACACTAGGGGGGTTTGGAGCACAGCCCTGTGAGGAGAGGCTGAGGGAGCTGGGGTTGCTTAGCCTGCAGAAGAGGAGGCTCAAGGGAGACCTTCTTGCTCTCTACAACTCCCTGAAGGGAGGTTGTAGCCAGGTGGGGGTTGGTCTCTTCTCCCAGGCAACCAGCACCAGAACAAGAGGACACAGTCTCAAGCTGTGCCAGGGGAGGTTCAGGCTGGATGTTAGGAAGAAATTCTTCCCAGCAAGAGAGATTGGCCATTGGGATGTGCTGCCCAGGGAGGTGGTGGAGTCACCATCAATGGAGGTGTTTAGGAAGAGACTGGATGAGGCCCTTGGTGCCATGGTTTAGTTGGTTAGCTGGTGTTGGGTGATAGGTTGGACTGGATGATCTCAAAGGTCTTTTCCAATCTGGTCTGGTCTGGTCTGGTCTATCCTATCCTATCCTATCCTATCCAAACCTCATTCACTGCATTAAAAAAACAACCAACCAAACCAACCCAAACAACCCCCAAATCTGCCTTTTAGTTTAATGAGCTTGGCCTACTTTCAGTTACTATTAGCCCTTGCTTCCTAGCACAGGCTAACTGATGACTTTCATAAGAGTGCCCTGTAGGACAAACTCACAGAAATAGCTGCAGAAACCCTTAGGGAGAGAAAGCTCTTCCTAATATATGTCATGCTCAAAAGGGGATGCATAATACATACAGTACACAAAGCTAGTGGGTTAAGTGTCAGAAAAAAGAGGTAGTGTGCTCTGAAAGGAGGCCTTGGAAGAGAAATGGTTGTACTGAAGCAGTTTCTGGGACAGGAAGATGAGATGAGGACGACTCAGAGAGCTCTCTGCCAGCTCCCAAGCAGCACTTTAATAACTCTTATGATACTTTGGTGGTTTTTTTTTTCCTTTTTATGAGAGCCAATTTAATTGAATTATGGAATTGTTAGGGCTGGAAGTGACCTCAAATACCATCTAGTTCCAACCCCCCTGCCATGGGCAGGGACCTCACACTACAGCAGGTTGCTCACAGCCACATCCAGCCTGGCTGCAAACACCTCCAGGGATGAGGCTTCCACCACTTCCCTGGGCAACCTGTGCCAGGCTCTCACCACCCTCATGGGGAACAACTTCTTCCTCACATCCAATCTGAATCTGCCCATTTCTATTTTGTTTCCATTCCCCCCAGTCCTATCATTCCCTGACACCCTCAAAAGTCCCTCCCCAGCTTTCTTGGAGCCCCCTTCACATACTGGAAAGCCACAATGAGGTCTCCTAGGAGCCTTCTCTTCTCCAGATTGAGCAGCCCCAACTCCCTCAGTCTGTCCTCATAGCAGAGCAGCTCCAGCCCTCTGCTCATCCTTGTGGCCCTTCTCTGGACACCTTCCAGTGCCTCCAGATCCTTCCTGGAACAGAGGCTCCAGAACTGGCCACAGAGCTCCAGGTGGGGTGTCATGAGAGTGGAGCAGAGAGGCAGAATCTCCTCCCTGGCCCTGCTAGCTCTGCTTCTCTTGCTGCAGCCCAGGCTCTGCTTGGCTCTCTGGGCTGCAAGTGCTCACTGCTGGCTCCTGTTGAGCTTCTCATCCCCCAGCACCCCCAAGTCCTTTTCCTCAGGGCTGCTCTCAAGCCAGTCCCTGCCCAGCCTGTATCAGTGCTTGGGATTGCCCCAACCCTGGTGCAGAACCTTGCCCTTGGTCTTGTTGAACCTCATGAGTTTGTCATGGGCCCAGCTCTGCAGCCTGTCCAGGTCCCTCTGGAAGGCATCAACACTTTTTTAGCACTGCATTAGGATTTTCCATCATTTATCATCATTTCCTCATGTTGCTTCTGCCTTAGAGAGGAGAAAAATCAAGCCAGCCCCAAACTGCAGCATATGAATGCAAGTGTGTGAGGGCTTTGTATACCCCTCAAGGTTTGGATGGGAATGGCTGTGGCAGAAGGTATTTCTGAAACCTTTCACCAGTTAAATGAGGCATCTCAAAAAAAACCACCCCAAAACAAACAAATCAACTCCCAAACAACTCTTATGGCAGAGAAGGTTGCTCAGCCCTTTCAAAAGAGCAACAAAATCCTATTTGTGGCACCAATTCCAAGACAAGACTGCAACAATAATCCTTTAAGAGAGAAAGGAAGAGCTCTCCTGCCTCCACTCCAGCAGGCATTTTCCTACTCCTTCCTGAAAAAGAGATGTGTCTCCCTCACCCTCTCAACATCCCACACTGAGGCAGGGAACTCTCTTTTATCTTTGATAAGGAGCAGAACCAAGAGAGGCCTTTCCCTCTTGCAGCCCACCCAAACTTCTCCAACAGAGCCTTTTGTAAACCTGTCCTTGACCTCTCTCACTTGCAGAAAGGTCCAATTTGCTGATCCAGCCTATGAAGCCTCAGCAAATATTTGCTGGTCTCAAGAGGCAACCTCTGCCTTACAGAGACCCTGCCAAGGCTCAGAACACAACCTCTGCCTGTACCACATTTTGTTTCATTTCATATTTCATTTGCCTCTGTTTTCACTATGGCAGTAAAGGTTCAGCAGCTGATGTTAGGGCACCAGCCCTGTGAAAGGGGCCTCAAATGTAGACCTCTTCTATTTGCACAATCACAGAATGTTAGGGGTTGGAAGGGGCATCCAGAGATCATCCAGTCCAACCCCCTGCCAGACCAAGAGCACCCAGGGCAGGTCACACAGGAACACATCCAGGTGGGGTTTGAATATCTCCAGAGAGGGAGACTCCACACCCCCCCGGGCAGCCTGCTCCAGGGCTCTGTCACCCTCACAGGGAAAACATTTTTCCTCCTGTTTCCATGTTTCCTCTGCCTCAGCTTCCACCACTGCCCCTTGTGCTGGCATTGGGCATCCCCCAGCAGAGCCTGGCTCCAGCCTCTGGGCACTCATCCTGCACATCACCAGCAATGAGGTCACCCTCAAGCTCCTCCTCTCCAAGCGCCAGAGCCCTCAGCTCCCTCAGGCTCTCCTTGTAAGTCTTTCCCTTCATCATTTTTGTGGCTCTGTGCTGGTCTCTTTCAAGCTGTTCCCTGAGGTCCTTCCTGAACTGAGGGGCCCAGAACTGGACACAATATTCAAGATGCAGCCTCAGCAGGGCAGAGTAGAGGGGGAGGAGAACCTCTCTCAACCTGCTAACCACAGCCCTTCTAATCCACCCCAGGATGCCATTGGCCTTCTTGGCCAGAAGAACAGATTGCTGGCTCATGGTCAACCTTCCATCCACTAGGACCCCAGGTCCTTTTCCTCTTCACTGCTCTCCAACAGCTCAGTCCCCAACCTATCCTGCTCCACGGGGTTGCTATTTTTGGAGGCATGCATGAAGATCAACACGAAGAGCAGAAATAGCTCTGCTCAGAGATTCCCAGCTCCATGGATCCCACCTCTGCCTGGTGCCCATCTGCACTCCCCTGCCAAAGCCTTCACTTGCTGTGGAAAGCCTCACTGGCTGCTGCTGGCTGCAGTGCAGCCACTCAGCTCATGGCCATCCATCCCCCAGCAGCCAAGAGGAGAGAGCTCTCTGGAATGTGGAGAGGGCTGACACCCTTTCAGATGTGGCTTCTAGGAGAAGACAACTCATGAGACAAAGCACCAGGCACATCTCTTTCTAACTCTGCCAGAAACAGTTAAAAGAGAAGCAGAGCTCCTCATGTGTGAGCACTGCAGCTATTCCTTAAATAACTGTGGCAGGCACAAATGAACACAAATCAAGGCCTCTTTCTTCAAATTAACACAGCGTCCTTGAAGCAGGGGAAAAAAGAGACTCCCAAGCCCTCAGACTCATAACAAAATCTGCAAGAGCATCTCTTCACTTTCATTGTTTCCCTTGTGCTGACACTGCTGTGATAACAGAAAACAGAAGAGCTGACTGCCTAAGTAGAATCATATTTATAGTGTCTCAGCTACATCTTTCCATATGGTTGGAGCTGGCTCCCAGAAAAAAAAGAGAGATCCCCAAAGCAGCTATGTGCTGCTGATATCTCTCTCTCTCTCTCTCTCACTGTGATTGTTAATCAGCTGCCTGATTTACAGCTGGGGGAGTGGGATACAGAATACAGAATCAACCAGGTTGGAATAGACCTTGGAGATGGAGTCCAACCTATCACCCAACACCATCTAACCAACTAAACCACGGCACCAAGTGCCTCAGCCAGGCTCTTCCTAAATACCTCCAGAGATGGTGACTCCACCACCTCCCTGGGCAGCACATCCCAATGGCCAATCTCTCTTGCTGGGAAGAATTTCTTCCTAACATCCAGCCTGAACCTCCCCTGGCACAACTTGAGACTGTGTCCCCTTGTTCTGGTACTGGTTGCCTAGGAGAAGAGACCAACCCCCAGCTGGCTGCAACCTCCCTTCAGGTAGTATTAGACAGCAATAAGATCTCCCCTGAGCCTCCTCTTCTGCAGGCTAAGCAACCCCAGCTCCCTCAGCCTCTCCTCCCAGGGCTGTGCTCCAAACCCCTCAGGACACCTGATTAACACAGCCCAGGCAGAAAGTGACCCCAGCAGTGTCTGGTGGCCAAGGTGAACTACAGATTTATGCTGGGCAGAGAGTGCTGCCCGTGCAGACCTACAACACCAAAACAATTTGAAGGCCAAGCCTGAGAGAGGGAAGCAGTCATGAATAATGTCTGCTGCAGAGTTCACACCATCACAGCACCTTCTCTGGCTGCATGCAGGACACTCAGAAGGCAGTTGCTTCTCTTTGCACAGCCTCTTTATGCAGCAGCAATGTGCTGCCCTAAGTCCTAGCCTCATGAGCTAAACACTCTGCAGTGAGAGGATAGTGGTGGCTGCTGAAACTTCACCCAGGGCTGCAGCTCTGGCTGGCATCAACCTGCCCTGTGCCCTGCTCCAGACACATGGGAGGCTCTGCACTCCAGCCCTCAGGAGCAGCACATCCCAGCTGCTGGAGCCAGGAGATCCAAACCCCTGTGGCTGCCATGACTTGGGGCTATCATCTGCAAAACCAAGCGTGGGTCAGACTCAAGGACAAGAGAAACATTTCCACAGCATTTGCCCATTCAGATGTTACAAGGGGCTTAAAAGCAGAGATGCATTTTCCTTGCAGCATCCCTGACTCACAAAGCAAAGGAGGGGGTTGGACTGGGTGACCTTCAGAGGTCCCTTCCAGCCCAGACCATCCTATGATGCTATGACCCCAATGTGAAGTTGACCTCAAGGATTTCCATTGCCAAGGGTGACAAAGGGGCAAATTGTAGTGGCAGAAGATGAACAAGGATGTCTGCAATGTCTCACTTCACTTTTAGTGAGCTAAATGAAACATCAGGGGGGAAATATATATATATGTATGTATTTATAACACCTTTGCTCTTCCAAAACTGCCCTGCTTTCCCTCTGAGTCACTGCACAGGCCACCCCTCATGCTCTCTCTCTCTCTCTCTCACAGCTGACTGCTTGGCCACAAAACAGGGCAAATAAGCAGATCTAGAGGGTGACAGTGCTCATGAGCCATCTCTGGCACAAATGAAGAGAGCAGAAGCAGCTCTCTTTGCCAAATTCCAGCAGGGCTTTTTCCAACTTCACTTCCACTGCACTCAGGTTTTGCTGCTGCTTTTGCTTTGTTGGAACAGCAGTGGACAGACAGAAGTGTCTGAGTGCAGTTAAGAATAATGTACACAAAGCATTCAGGATGGCCCAGGAAGAAGAAAATATTGCATAATGGGCTGCTGTCATCACTGAGCTGAAGCTCAATGCTGATCAGGGTAGAGAAGTGTGTTCCAGCTATGCCCTCAATGCAAGCAGTCTCATCCCTGTGTAATCTGGGCTCCCTGTGAGCTGGGATCAGAAGTACCAAGAGTGAACACCACACCCTGGCCCTGGCATAGAAACTCTCCTGCTTGTCCTGGCACCCCTGGGGCTGTGGAAAGCCTGATGGGGAAACTGAAGCTGGCTGACAAGGAGCATCCTGCACTTGCAGCCCAGAAAGCAAATCACATCCTGGGCTGCAGCAAGAGAAGCACAGCCAGCCACTCTGCTGAGCCCACAGCTGGAGCTCTGGGGCCAGGTCTGGAGCCTTTATTACAGGGAGGATCTGGAGGTGCTGGAAGGTGTCCAGAGAAGGGCCACGAGGATGAGCAGAGGGCTGGAGCTGCTCTGCTGTGAGGACAGACTGAGGGAGTAGGGTTTGTGCAGTCTGGAGAAGAGAAGGCTCCCAGGAGACCTTATTGTGGCCTTCCAGTATCTGAAGGGGGCTACAAGAAAGCTGGGGAGGGACTTTTGAGGGTGTCAGGGAGGGATAGGACTGGGGGGAATGGATCCAAGCTAGAGGAGGGGAGATTGAGATTAGATGTGAGGAAGAAGTTCTTCCCCATGAGGGTGGTGAGAGCCTGGCACAGGTTGCCCAGGGAGGTGGTGGAAGCCTCATGCCTGGAGGTGTTTGCAGCCAGGCTGGATGTGGCTGTGAGCAACCTGCTGTGGTGTGAGGTGTCCCTGCCCATGGCAGGGGGTTGGAACTGGCTGAGCCTTGAGGTTCCTTCCAGCCCTGACAGTTCTGTGATGCTATGATCCTGGATAATCTGATGCTGATAACCTCATTTGTGAGAGCCTGATGGGAGGAGGCTCCTGCTGTGCTGTGGCTGGGTTTGAGAAGGGAGATTTGGACTGGAAAGGTTGACTCACAAGGAGATGTTGACAATTCCTGCCCCAGAGGAACCATTTGCAGCCTGTGCCCATCAGCAGTAGCTGTAGCCCAAACAAGTCAAATGCCAACCATATGGATTTCAGGCCAAATGCCTAAACCCTGTAGCTTTCTGAAACTCCATCATAAGAGAGTGAACTGACTTGCTCTGTTCTCAGGCACCAACTCTCCTGATCTCATTTCTGCCCACAGTACACTGGAGTCCTAATTGAAAAAAGGAAGAGGCACATAAAGCCCAACCAAATCCCATATAATAGCACCACAGTACATGAGAGGGTGGAAGGGACCTCCAGAGACCATCCAGTCCAACCCCCTGCCAGAGCAGCATCTCCCTGCTGTAGTCAGCATCTCTGGCTAGAAGGGTCCTGCCTCCCCTAAATCTTCCTCAATATTCACAAAGAAAAGGATAAGCCACTTAAAAAGCAAAGCTTAACCTCCTGGATGCCAGTTTCCAACCACCACTCCCTGCAAGGCAGGCTGCAAAAGCCTTGCCTGAGCATGCAGCTAGGAGCCAGCTGCCCTCTGCACCTGCCTTTGGATTCCCCAGCGCCAGCAACCTTTCCAGAGGCTCACCACCGCTGCTCTGTACTCTCTGTACCCTGGTCTCGGTGCACCTGGGTATCCTCTCCCTGCTGATCTCCCAGTGCTGGGGGTGGGGAAGGCTCGTTTATCACCTAAGCAGGAAGCTGTCCCACTTACTATTGCTCTTTCCCATCAACAATCCTATAAACAAAACCCTTTTAGAGAGGGCTTCCTGACACCTGGGGCGGCAGGGCTGGCTGGCAGGGAGGCTGGGGGCCAGCAGCTTCATCCCTGCTGCTCTGGAAGGGTTGAGGATGAGCAGTTGTGCCCTGTGCTTCCACAAACACCGCTCTGCCCCGTGTCAGCACCCAGAGAGCTGTGAGGGAAGGTCAGCTGAGGCAAATGGCTTTCTCTGTCTAGCTGTCAGAAAGATTTCCTCATGTTATTTCTCCCCACTGTCAACCACAGGCCTTTGCTCAAGCATAAACATGTAGTAGATTTAGTGGCTCTGGATTTCTGCATTACTACTCTATAAATATTTACAAAGGTCCTCCTAACATTTAGGTCTTTAAGCTAAAGTTATTTAGCTTCAATATTTTCCCACAAGATAAGAAAAAGCCTCTCAAATATCAGTTCTTTTTTCCCCCAGTTGAATTTCTGCACATCACAGAATCAGACAGGATGGAAGAGACCTGCAAGATCATCAAGTCCATGACCCAATCCAATCAACTAAACCATGGCACCAAGTGCCTTATCCAGGCTCTTCTTAAACACCTCCAGGGATGGCGACTCCACCACCTCCCTGGGCAGCACATCCCAAGGGCCAATCTCTCTTGCTGGGAAGAATTTCTTCCTAACATTCAGCCTAAACCTCCCCCTGGCACAGCTTGAGACTGTGTCCTCTTGTTCTGGTGCTGGGAGAAGAGACCAACCTCCACCTGGCTGCAACCTCCCTTCAGGTAGCTGTAGAGAGCAAGAAGGTCTCCCCTGAGCCTCCTCTTCTCCAGGCTCCATCCACACCCCTCTCCTTCCTACCCACACAGCACCTAGCTGAAGTGCAAAAGGCTGTGTCAGACCTTCCTCCCCAGGTGCAGGACCCTGCAATTGTCCTTAATGAGCTTCATGAGGCTTGCCTGCACCCAGCTCTCAGCCTGCCCAGATCTCACTGGATGGCAGCACAGCCTGACAGGTGTCAGCCACCCAGCCCATCAGGAACTCACTGAGGGCCCTCTCAATCCCCTCATCCAGATTGTGGAGAAAGATACTGAACAAAACTGGACACAGTTCTTCAGAGGGGCTGATAGTCACAACTGACTTTGTGGCATCACCTTCTGTCTCCTCTTCCCCACTTTTACAGCACCACAGAATATTAGAGTTTGGAAGGGACCTCCAGAGATCATCCAGTCCAAGCCCCCTGCCAGAGCAGCATCACCCAGGGGAGTGCACACAGAAATGCATCCAGGTGGGGTTGGAAAGGCTCCAGAGCAGGAGACTCCACAACCTCTCTGGGCAGCCTGCTCCAGGGCTCTGCCACCCTCACTGCAAAGAAGTTTCTCCTCATGTTGAGCTGAAATCTTCTTTCAGGGGTGCTGGCAGCACTGAATTCACAATACAGAATTAACCAGGTTGGAGAAGAACATCCAGGCCAACCTATCCCCCAGCACCATCTCATCAGCTAAACCATGGCAGCAAGTGCCTCAGCCAGGCTCTTTTAAAACACCTCCAGGGATGGTGACTCCACCACCTCCCTGGGCAGCACATTCCAATGGCCAATCTCTCTTGCTGGGAAGAACTTCTTCCTAACATCCAGCCTGAACCTCCCCTGGCACAGCTTGAGACTGTGTCCTCTTGTTCTGGTGCTGGTTGCCTGGGAGAAGAGCCCAACCCCCAGCTGGCTACAACCTCCCTTCAGGCAGTTGGAGGTGGTGCCTAAGCCCCCACTGCTCTGAGCACACACAGTGCCATCAGCAGCCTGTTCCCACTGCTCTGTAAGGCATGGTGGCCTTGGGTTGCTGCTCCAGCTTGTACCTTTTTCAACACTGCCTTTAAGTGCAGTGCTTGCAGAGCACAAGTAGACCCTGAGCAACAAAAGTGAGGACTTACCCAGGGTGAGAGACTGCAGACAGCCTAGTCATCATTATTTGCTCCTAGATTACTACAAACAAACATTGTCATCCCTGGGAAGTCAGTGGCCAGAAGAGCAGGCCCAGAGTGATCTCACATGAAGGAAAACACCAGTAGTGTTTATTTAGGCTGAGGTTAATTAAGTGCTGAAGTTCCTCAAGAGTAATCTGCATATCTCCTTTGATCTACTCACAGCACCTGACACAAAGAAGGAAAGCAGAGGAGCAGCATTCTATCTCTTAACCCTTCCTTGGTGCTCAGGTAGCAGCACAGCAAGGAACCTGTGAGTAGCTGGGTCGAAGACTGAGAGCAAAATGAGAGGGAAAAGCAGGACACACGAGGCTGGCACTGCTGAGCAAACCTTGTTGATGGTGTCAAGTGCTTGTAGCATCCAACATCTAATACCTGAACAACATGGGAGATGTGGCAGCTGGAGTTGCAGAGATGACAGAGGTGCTGAATGCCTTCTCTGCTTCAGCTTTACTCCTAAGACCAGCACTGATGACACAAAACTGGGGGGGAGGAGCAGACAGCACATCAGGCTGTGCTGCCATCTCAATGAGATCTGGACAGGCTGAGAGCTAGGTGGAGGCAAACCTCACGAAGTTCAAGATGGATGAGTGCAGGGTCCTGCATCTGGGGAGGAATAACAGCAGGCACCAGGGCAGTCTGGGGGTTGTCCTGCTGGAAAGCAGCTCCATAGCAAAAGACCTTTGAGTGCTGGTGGACAGCAAGTTCCCCATGGCACAGCAATGTGGCCTTGTGGTCAATAGAGCCAATGGGGTCCTGGGGTGCAGCAAGAAAAGTGTGGCCAGCAGGGATAGGAAAGTTCTTCTCCCCCTCTGCTCTGCCCTTCTGAAACCACAGCTGCAATCCTGTGTCCAGTTCTGGGCTCCCCAGCTCAAGAGAGACAGAGACCTGCTGGAGAGAGTCCAACAGAGAGCCAGGAGGATGCTTAGGGGACTTGAGCATCTCCCCTGGGAAGAGAGACTGAGAGCCCTGGGGCTGTTTAGTGTGGAGAAGAGAAGGCTGAGAGGGATCTGATCAATGTCTCTCAATATCTGAGGGCTGGGTGTCAAGTGGAGGGGGCCAAGCTCTTTTGGGTGGTGCACAGCAATAAGACAAGAAACAGGTTCCAGCTTAAGCGCAGACGATTTCACCTCAGCATGAAGAGAAACTTCTTTCCAGTGAGGGTGGCAGAGCCCTGGAGCAGGCTGCCCAGAGAGGTTGTGGAGTCTCCTCTGGAGCCTTTCCAACCCCACCTGGATGCATTCCTGTGCAGACTGCCCTGGGTGATGCTGCTCTGGCAGAGGGGTTGGACTGGATGCTCTCTGGAGGTCCCTTCCAACCTCTAACATTCTATGATTCTATGATTTAAGCCTACTAATCCTGTTCAAGTGCTATATGAAAGCCCTAAGGTACTAAAAATAATCCTCTTGACTTCAGGAAGGGTGGAGTTTGATGAAAACCTCACCAGATGCTTTCATCACCTTCCAGAACTGCATCATTTCCTGTACAATACACTTTAAACCTTTGTCTGTGCATGACACTTAAGAGCTTTGTGCAAGGAACACACTTAAGAGCTTTATGCAAGGAACACATTTAAGAGCTTTACCCCTGAAGAAGAATAAAACTCAAACACTGTTTCAAAAGAAAGTCAGAAAACACAAATCAGAAAGACCCCCAAAAGGTTTCTACATGGGAGACTTTGGTACCTCTCTGTACCTTGTGTTCTGCATTCTGTTAGCTAAAGAGAGCAAGCAGCAGGGAGCAATTGCATGCAGGGTGTCTCAGCTGGGTATTTGGAAACCAACGCCAGACCTGCCATGGGCAGCTGGCAGCTACAGATCTGCTTTTCAGGCCCATCCAGAACACAGAAGTAGCCAGGTTGGAAAAGACCTCAGAGATCATCCAGTCCAACCTATCACCCAGCTCCATCTAATCAGCTAAACCATGGCACCAAGGGACTCAGCCAGGCTCCTTTTAAACACCTCCAGGGATGGTGACTCCACCATCTCCCTGGGCAGCACATCCCAATGGCCAATCTCTCTTGCTGGGAAGAATTTCTTCCTGATATCCAGCCCAAACCTCCCCTGGCACAGCTTGAGACTGTGTCCTCTTGTTCTGGTGCTGGGTGCCTGGGAGAAGAGACCAACCCCCACCTGGCTACAACCTCCCTTCAGGAAGTTGTAGAGAGCAATGAGGTCTCCCCTGATCCAAGAGCAGTACTGGTACTCTGCAGGCAGTCCTGACATCTAATTGTGGGGTTTACTAATTAAATAGGAATGTAACATTTTTCATAGTAGGAATGGGAATGTCTGCCATGAGGATGCAGCAGGGCCATGGAGTTATTCCTCATTCTGAGCCTTAACTGGAAAATGAGTCTAAGGCAAATCACAGGGCTGGAGCAGCTCTGCTGTGAGCACAGGCTGAGGGAGCTGGGGATGTGCAGCCTGGAGAAGTGAAGGCTCCAGGGAGACCTTGGAGCTGCCATCCAGGAGCTGAAGGGATCCTGCAGGAAGGCTGCAGAGGGACTTATCCTGTCTGCAGACAGGCCAAAGGGGAATGGTTTGAAGCTGAGGCAGAGCAGGGTTAGAGTGGAGCTGAGGAAGAAGTTGTTGAGCAGGAGGCTGCTGAGACTCTGGCCCAGGCTGCCCAGGGAGGCTGTGGCTGCCTCCTGCCTGGGGGTGCTGAAGGCCAGGCTGGATGAGGCCTTGAGCAGCTGAGTCTAGCTGAGAGGTGTCCCTGGGCATGGTGGGGAGGTTGGAGGAGCTGAGCTCTGAGCTCCCTTCCAACCTGAGCCACTTCAGGATTCTGTAGATACAAGGCTCCATAGAAGTTGAAGCTACTAAAATCAAGATACCTGTGACAAAAACACCAAGTGTGAGGCCAAAGGAAGGTGAAGGCATTGCAATGCTGTACCTCATCATGCTCCACAGTCCAATCCACTGCACTTACACCCATAATTGATGTCAAGAGGGGTTCAGTCTCTCAATCCCTGTGTGTTCCACATTCAATGTTTGGTGTTTTGACCACTGGATTAATATTCAACAGGTAGAACTTGTCTGCTGGAGCTCAGGATCTCAGCATCATCTTCCCTTCCTACTCTCCATCCACACCTATGCTATAAAAGCCTGATGATGCAGTGAGGAAAGTATGCTTCCAAGGGACAAGAGGGGTTTGGGTTTTTAACAAGAGCCAGTGTTAGTGTAACCCAGTTCCAGGAAGAAGCTTGTCATTTACACACACAGAGCACACAGTCATTTATCAATTAACACTAATCTCTGTCACAGATTCAACATGCCAGCACCACTGAGAGGAGGTTGGAGGCTTCTGCTGGCACACAGCAGTGGCAGAGGCACATTACATGCTCACAGGATGTTAGGGGTTGGAAGGGACCCAAAGAGATCATCCAGTCCAACCCCCCTGCCAGAGCAGGACCATAGAATCTAGCTCAGGTCATAGAGGAATGCATCCAGACAGGCCTTGAAAGTCTCCAGGGAAGGAGACTCCACAACCTCTCTGGGCAGCCTGCTCCAGTGCTCTGTGACCCTCACAGTAAAGAAGTTCCTCCTTGTGTTGAGGTGGAACCTCCTGTGCTGCAGTTTACATCCATTGCTCCTTCTCCTATCCCAGGGAGCAAGTGAGCAGAGCCTGTCCCCTCCCTCCTGACCCCCAGCCCTCAAGCTGTGCCAGGGCAGGTTGAGGCTGGATGTTAGGAAGAAGTTCTTCCCAGCAAGAGAGATTGGCCATTGGGATGTGCTGCCCAGGGAGATGATGAGGTGATGGAGTCACCATCCCTGGAGATGTTTAGGAAGAGCCTGGATGAGGCACTTGGTGCCATGGTTTAGTTAGTTAGATGGTGCTGGGTGATAGGTTGGACTTGATGACCTCCAAGGTGGGAAGGGGAGGGGGAAGGGGAAGGGGAAGGGGAAGGGGAAGGGGAAGGGGAAGGGGAAGGGGAAGGGGAAGGGGAAGGGGAAGGGGAAGGGGAAGGGGAAGGGGAAGGGGAACTTTGGAGTAGCTAAGTCACACCACTGAATCAATATCTCATTGCACTATGTTTTAGTGTTCCCTTTCTGGGGGCAAGATCACAGCCAGCAGCACATTTTGCTAGAGAAACAACCTTCTGGCTTCTAATCCTCCTGGCTCTGCAGTCTTCTCCTTTGCAACATATGGCTGGGAGAAGATGGATCAGAGGGACGTCACAAATCGGTTTCCAGACCCAAACTCCCCAAGCCCATTTGGCATGCAAAAATCCTCCACTGCTGGTGGTTTTGTGGGTTCCACCCAGCTGAATAGGAGGCATCTCAGGGAGATATTTCATGGACCCCCCCCCCACCCCCACCCCCAATTAAAACAAACACACATCATAAAAGCATTTAAAAGCTCCAGAAAGGCCACATCCAGCACAGCTATGGCTTGGAATGTTGTTTACAGCCTTCTGGAAGCTCACATGGTAGGAAATGCTCAGACAGCCTGTTACAACTGTGCAAAACCCCCTTTTTCTCAGTCCCCACTTTTAACAGGGGTATCAGGAATACTTTTAACCTGGCTTCCTTCATCCATACATTTAGGGTCCCAGGTAATGATAGGAGTGGGGGGAATGGAAAGAAAATTGTAATGGGTAGATTCAGATTGGCTGTTAGGAAGAGGCTCTTCCTCATGGGGAGGTGGTGGCAGCCTCATCCCTGGAGGTGTTTGCAGCCAGGCTGGATGTGGCTGTGAGCAACCTGCTGCAGTGTGAGGTGTCCCTGCCCATGGCAGGGGGGGTGGAACTGGCTGAGCCTTGAGGTCCCTTCCAAGCCTGACAGTTCTGTGATTCTGTGACCCACACATGAAACAAACAAAAACATCTCAGCCTTCTCCCCACACAGTTGCTCTTTCTTTCCCCTTTTATGCCACTGCAGACTGGGAAATTCCACTGTTTGAGTTGCAATCACTATTTTTGCTTCCACAATTAAAATACAAACATCATAGAATCATAGAATTGTCAGGGCTGGAAGGGACCTCAAGGCTCAGCCAGTCCCAACCCCCTGCCATGGGCAGGGACACCTCACACTGCAGCAGGTTGCTCACAGCCACCTCCAGCCTGGCTGCAAACACCTCCAGGCAGGAGGCTGCCACCACCTTCCTGGGCAGCCTGTGCCAGGCTCTCACCACCCTCATGGGGAGGAACTTCTTCCTCACATCCAATCTGAATCTCCCCATTTCTAGTTTTGCTCCATTCCCCCCCAGTCTTATCACTCCCTGGCACCCTCAAAAGTCCCTTCCCAGCTTTCTTGGAGCCCTCTTCAGATCCTGGAAGGCCACAACGAGGTTTCCTGGGAGCCTTCTCCTCTCCAGACTGCACAACCCCCACTCCCTCAGTCTGTGCTCACAGCAGAGCAGCTCCAGCCCTCTGCTCATCCTTGTGGCCCTTCTCTGGACACCTTCCAGCACCTCCAGATCCTTCCTGCAACAGAGGCTCCAGAACTGGACACAGAGCTCCAGCTGTGGTCTCAGCAGAGTGGAGCAGAGGGGCAGAATCCCCTCCCTGGCCCTTCTGGCCATGATCCTCGTGCTGCATGCAGCTGAGCCCTGAGAACACTGTGGGCAGCAGGTTTGGAGAGCTGAACCTTCAGCAGAAGCTGCAGTTCTATCAGCCTGGGCAATGTAAGATTGTGGCCTTGCCCTTGCTGTCCTAGGAGAGGGCACATCCTACTTGACCTTGCTGCTCCCACAAAATGGATTGGGGCTGCTGTGTGAGAAGTTGCCTGGAGATCAATCCAAGCCATGAATTCTGTGTGACAGGCTGTGGCATCTGGGTGACTCAGGCAGCCTCTGTGCCCGAGGCTGCTCCAGCCCAGGCTGTGATTGTGTTAACATCATGATTTAAGTAGACTTAGGTCTTGTTAGCAGCTTTGATGGACCCCTTGAAGGAAAAGCCAAGGTGGCATAGGAAAGGATGTCAGTTCATTATCAGCTCTAAAGGGGGATAATTACATCTGTCTTCTCCAGACTGAGATGACCCTGGCCCTCCAGAAGGGAGCTGGCACCTCAGCCTGGGCAGCTCATTCACGCCATGCCTCATGGCTCCTTAATTTTCACAGCAATAGCACTACCCAGGTCCTGACTCGAGGTGACCCAAGCCATCAACAACAGACAGCATTTCCAGCTGGGCAGAGTGTCCAGCACTAATGGACACCAGTGGCTAGCAGCCTGCTGCTGGCTTAGCAGCCCAGATTCAGACATACATCAACCAAGCCCTGCTTGCTTCATGTAAGCATTGCTGTGCCAGCCTGCCAGTGCAGGTGCCTCTCCCAGCCAAACCAGCCACCTTTAGAACACACAATCAGCTTACAGCCACAGCAGGGACACCTGCCACCAGCCCAGGTTGCTCAAGGCTCCATCCAACCTGGCCTTGAACACCTCCAGGGAGGAGGCAGCCACAACCTCCCTGGGCAGCCTGTGCCCGTGCCTCACCACACTCCCTCAGTCTGTCCTTAGGATCAGCTAACAGGCACTGTTGTCCTGTAGCTCAAGCTCTGGAGCTCTGAGAGCCAGCATCTACCCACCACATGTCACATACTGAAAACAAGCTACAGGCTGACATTATTCCATGTGCAATAAGAAGTCCTTAGGGCTTACTGTGTTTTTGTTCAATGTCTCCCACAACAGAGTTTTGGCTCATTTGAGGCTTCTTTAAACCATCAGAGCACAAAGCCCAGTAAGAATAAAGGCAGGAATGGCACTTTTATTCCACAGCAGATATCTCAGCATCTCTAGCAACAAAAAGAAAGGAGAGGAAAGAAAATAGCCAGCACCCATCTACCTTCTAAAAGCACAAAAGGTGCTGGGACTTGGACCAGAGCTCTGGCACCCTGTCCAAGTGGTGCTAAGGATGCAACTAATCTTCTGTGCTCAGCCCTGGACCTGAGAGCTCAGCCTTGGCTTGCAAGCCTGAGGGACATTTCTCCTCCACATGATTATCTCAGAAGGCCTGGAAGGAGCACTGTACAAAGCAGTCAGGAGGGAGGGGAGGATAACATCAGCAACTGCTTCCCTGGCACAGTGGGACCATAGGCAGCACAGCTGCTCTTTTTGGAGATGTCAGAGAGGAAAACAAACTGCTGAGGGAGTTGCCATTGGCAGGCAGCACAATAGGTGATGCCAGAACAATGCTTCACACAGTCAGAATCTTCTCTCCAAAACATTGCTCAGGAAGCCCAGGCCTGGCTCACTTTATGAGCTGCAAACGTGGCTTGAAAAACAAACATGTGAAGCATAAACCCACTGAGGATCCAGTTTCCCTGCTCCTCTGTGAGGAAGGGGACTGCAGGCATGTCTCAGTGCAGAAGCTGCTGCTGCTGAGAGTCCTCTTATCAGCCCTCTCCTGCCTGGTCACAGCCATGTCCAGAGAATGCCAGCAGCAGGATTTCAGGACGCGCTCATGAACTCAGCTCTCTGTCTGCTTCCCTTTGCCTGCAGCAGGTAAGGTCCAGACAGGGCCAGCTGGCCCATCAGCACCCACAGACACTTGCAAGAAGCTGTCCTGGGCTCTGCAGGAAGCCAGACACCTTCAGGGGCAAACCACAGTCTCAAGGCTGTTTTGAAATGCTGCTGATGTGTGCCCGTGTGGAGAGCCACAGCAGCTCTCGTGAGGACATGAGCTACTTCCTGCCCTCCTGGGTGCCCAGGGCCTCCCCAGGTGGGAGGATGGGGACAGGGAGGGAGCAGTGTCATACAGGGCCAGATATACTCCACTGCTGAGCACTAGCAGAAGATGGGGGAAAAAATGAGACAGAAGCTTTCTGAACTAAGAAGATCCAAGCCATGAGCCCTGAACTTCCCTGCAGCCAACAGAAAAACCCAAACTTGAGTCTTGTGCCCAGGACACTGAGGTGACATTGAAGTGTCAAAACGATTCCTGCTTCAACCCCATCCCTTTGGCCAACCAAATGTGTGATGAGAGGGGACCAGAATTTGTTTGTAGCCTGTAGCTACACTATTAAGACTTCTTCAGTAACTTATGAGACAAGGCAGCAAGTTCATTCTCTGCCATGCTGAGACCACAGCTGCAATCCTGTGTCCAGATTTGGGCTCCCCAGATCAAGAGAGACAGAGACCTGCTGGAGAGAGTCCAAGGGAGAGCCATGAGGATGCTCAGGGGACTTGAGCATCTCCCCTGGGAAGAGAGACTGAGAGCCCTGGGGCTGTTTAGTGTGGAGAGGAGAAGGCTGAGAGGGATCTGATCAATGTCGATCAATATGTGAGGGCTGGGGGGCAAGTGGAGGGGGCCAAGCTCTTTTGGGTGGTGCACAGCAATAAGACAAGGAACAGTGAATACAAAGTTGAACAAAGAAGGTTTCAGCTCAGCATGGAATAATGGATACAAGCCAGAACACAGCAGGTTCCACCTCAACATGAGGAGAAACTTTGGTGTGAGGGTGGCAGAGCCCTGGAGCAGGCTGCCCAGAGAGGTTGTGGAGTCTCCTTCTCTGGAGCCTTTCCAACCCCCCCTGGATGCATTCCTGTGGGGTCTGCCCTGGGTGATGCTGCTCTGGCAGGGGGCTTGGACTGGATGATCTCTGGAGGTCCCTTCCAACCTCTAATGTACTGTGGTTCACCCCTAAACTCCTTGAAGCCTCCTGTGGCAGCGCAGATGACCTTCACAAGGACTACCTTCAAAGCTGGAGACAAGCAGGGACCTTTCTGCACCCTTTTAACCTTTAGCCACAGAGGAGAGCAGGCAGCAGGGGGCTGCTGTTTCATCACCAGTCCTGCAGCTCTCCTGAAAACATTCTGTTACTAAGGGACTTTCTGCTCAGTCTTAGAGTCCTGGACTTTGTGTCTGCCAAGGCAGGGAGATGAATTTCAACAACAAAATGATCAGGAGGAAAGAAAAATAACTACCATTTGGTGTGATGTGTTGTCATGGATCCACCACTGTCACAAGGGACAGGAGCAGTGGAGCCTGAGGTTTGATGAAGTTCTCACACAGGGGTGGGGTTTTTTGGGGGGGAGGAGGAGGTTGTCACAGAGACTGCAGAAGCTGGAGCCTGTGGCATTTTGTCTGTACTGTTTCAACTGGTTCACCCACACAGCCTAAAGGGATGTTCTGGTTTTTAATGTGGCTGTTTCTGCTCAGACCCCCACGTGGTGTGAATCAGCGTGGTCAGATGGGCCTTCCCTACTTCTTGTGGATCTCTGCTCTTCTCTCTCTCTCTCTCTCTGTTCTCTAGATGTGAAAAACAAACGTTTGCTCATGTACCCAAACCCTCATTTTGCTTCCTAATTCATTCCAATAACATCCAAGAGAGTAATTTGCTGAAGTCAGTGGAAGATGTCCCTGCTCGCTGCTGGGAGGTTGGACCAGATGACCTTTGGAGTCCCTTCCCACCCAGAGCACTCTGTGACCCTATGAATAATATCTCTGTGGAACTAAACTAAGTGAGGAGGAAAAAAAAGTCACATTGCTACTACTTCTTCCATCACTTCCTCTTACTGTTCATTACTTCTTCCAGAGAAGAGAACAGGATAGAATTAACCAGGTTGGAAAAGACCTCAGAGATCACCAAGTCCAACCTATCACCCAGCACCATCTGATCAAGTGACCCATGGCACCAAGTGTCTCAGCCAGGCTCTTCCTAAACACCTTCAGGGATGGTGACTCCACCACCTCCCTGGGCAGCACATCCCAATGGCCAATCTCTCTTGCTGGGAAGAATTTCTTCCTAACATCCAGGCTGAACCTCCCCTGGCACAGCTTGAGACTGTGTCCTCTTGTTCTGTCACACAGCCTCTCCTCATAGGGCTGTGCTCTAAACCCCTCTGAATACTGAGAGAGCAGATAGAGGAATAACTAGAGATGAAGTTCTTGAATGAAACAAACCTATTAGGTAAGAAGAACTGAACATGACTGGGGGGGAATTTATGGCCCTCATCATAGAATCATTCAGGTTGGGATGATCCTGGCATCATCAAGTCCACCGCTATGAGGAGAGGCTGAGGGAGCTGGGGTTGCTTAGCCTGGAGAAGAGGAGGCTCAGGGGAGACCTTCTTGCTGTCTACAGCTACCTGAAGGGAGGCTGTAGCCAGGAGGGGGTTGGTCTCTTCTTCCAGGCAACCAGCAGCAGAACAAGAGGACACAGTCTCAGGCTGTGCCAGGGGAGGTTCAGGCTGGATGTTAGGAAGAAATTCTTCCCAGCAAGAGAGATTGGCCATTGGGATGTGCTGCCCAGGGAGGTGGTGGAGTCACCATCCCTGGAGGTGTTTTAAAAGAGCCTGGCTGAGGCCCTTGGTGCCATGGTTTAGTTGATTAGATGGTGCTGGGTGATAGGTTGGACTTGATGATCTTGAAGGTCTTTTCCAACCTGGTTAATTCTGTAACCATTGCCCCTACTCCACAAAGCTCACCCCTAAACCATAACCCTCAGCACCACATCTAAAGCACTTTATTTTCTTGCTTGCTTTGTTTTTAGTGAGTTTTGTGGGACAGTTTGCAGCTCTAAGAGGTATTTCAGTCCAGCAATTCAACCAGACAGAGGGTCACTTGATAAAACTCAGATTAGATGTCAGCTCTACAACTGAGCTGTTTCACAGCCTGGCTTAACCTCTGTTTAGTCTAACAGATAAATGTTTAGAGTTGACCAAGACCACTGAAACGAAGCTAATACAAAGAGAGTCTCAGCAAACCTGCTCAGTCCATAAAGCTGTCTTTGTTTTTGGCCCTCAGCTCAGCATGTTGTGCTGAAGTTAAGCTCTGCAGCTTAAACCCAGAATTTGCTCATAAATTTAAAACAAGGAGCACAAGCAGCTCAGAGCTTTTGCAGCGCTGCAGTAGTGCAAGGTGATGGAAGACACATGGCGCTGCTGAGCTAACCACAAGGCTCCCTGACACACCAAATCAGTTGCTCTTTCCCTTTCCTCCCTGCTCTCCTTGAACAAGAGAGCAGCCCTTTCACAGGCTAGTTCACAGACCAAGCAGGTGCTTGGAGACAACAGGAGGCAGCAGACAGGGTCTCACCACCATGACACAGAGGACAGAGGAATCATAGGTTAGAAGAGAGCTCATAGATCATCTCCCACCTCCCCACCATGGACAGGGACACTTCTCACCTAGACTCAGTTGCTCATCCAACCTGGCCTTGAACACCCCCACAACCTCTCTGGGCAGCCTATGCCAGAGTCTCACCACCCTCATGACAAGAATTTCTTCCTCAGCTCCACTCTAACCCTGCTCTACCTCAGCTTCAAACCATTCCCCCTCATCCTACTGCTAGACATCCTACTGGTAGTTGATTAGGTGGTGTTGGATGATAGGTTGGACACAATGATCTTGAAGGTCTCTTCCAACCTGGTCTGGTCTGGTCTATTCCATTCCATTCCATTCACATCCTTATGACAAGTCCCTCTCCAGCATTCCCAAAGGATTCCTTCAGGTACTGGAAGGCAGCTCTAAAATGCCCCCAGTGTTTTCACTTCTCCAGGCTGAACACCCCCAGCTCCTTCAGCCTGCCCTCACAGCAGAGCTGCTCCAGCCCTTGGATCATCTCTGTGCCCTCCTCTGGACTTGCTCCAACAGCTCAGTGTCCTTCTTGTGAGTGGGACACTGGAACTAGACACAGGATCTCTTCCTGGACTGACTGAAATGGTCAGCTTGTAGTAACTTCAAAATGACAGCTGGGTGACATCCATTCACACACCACCACTAAATCCAGGCTGCTGTGTCCTTATTTGATCTGGACTCTGAGCCTTGCCTGCAGTGCTACCAATGGAGCCTGTGTCTGAGCAAGCCCTGTCCTTTTAAACCAATTCAATTCTCCTTCACCAGACAGAAAGACATGCTGCCATCATGCCATGCATCCCCTCAGAACCTTGATCCCTTGTTACTGCTCTAGCAAGCAGGGCAGGCTTGGGAGAGGCAAGGGCAGAGATGTGATGGAAAGACAACTGAGAGGAAACAAGGAGAAAGCCAAGATGCAGGGTAGCCAGGAGCAGCCAGGAGGAAAATGGCTAAAGAACCCAACACAGACTGGCACTGGTGATGACAGAGACCTAATGAGCTCTTCTCATTTGCTCCCTGGGATAGGACAAGGAGCAATGGATGGAAGCTGCAGCACAGGAGGTTCCACCTCAAGTCTAAGGGGGAACTTCTTTACTGTGTGGGTGTCAGAGCCCTGGAGCAGGCTGCCCAGAGAGGCTGTGGAGTCTCTTTCTCTGGGGACTTTCAAGGCCTGTCTGGATGTGTCCCTGTGTGACCTGAGCTAGATTGCATGGTCCTGCTCTGGCAGGGGGGTTAGACTGGATGATCTCTTTGGGTCCCTTCCAGCCCCTGACATCCTGTGAGCCTGTGATTACAAGTCCTATCAAGGGAACCAGCAGAAAGAATCCTGTTTGAAGGCTTCCAAGCCCACACCTCCTCTCCAAACACACCTATAAGGGCAGAAGAGGCTGATTCACACTTGGCAGGTAGCATCCAGGGAGTTTATGTAACATCAGCACCTCTTGAAGAGCAGGCTGTTATTTTTACTCTACACACCAGCAAACCAAGCTCTCTCATCACAGATAAAAACCCTTCCTGCTGTCAGCTGTGAGGTCTCTTGGTGTTGTAAAGCACCACAGGGCACACAATCACTACAGTGTTGGGGTTTTTTTTTTCCCCTGTGTGCTGGTTGTCAACCTCTATCTGCTGGCAGTTGGAAAAACAGAGGAGACAAGGAGCACAGCAAGGTCTGAACAACAATTAGCAGATCTTAAAGAGCAAGGAGACCATCACAGATCTGTGAAATAAGGGGGGAAGGGGGAAGGGGGAAGGGGGAAGGGGGAAGGGGGAAGGGGGAAGGGGGAAGGGGGAAGGGGGAAGGGGGAAGGGGGAAGGGGGAAGGGGGAAGGGGGAAGGGGGAAGGGGGAAGGGGGAAGGGGGAAGGGGGAAGGGGGAAGGGGGAAGGGGGAAGGGGGAAGGGGGAAGGGGGAAGGGGGAAGGGGGAAGGGGGAAGGGGGAAGGGGGAAGGGGGAAGGGGGAAGGGGGAAGGGGGAAGGGGGAAGGGGGAAAGGGGAAAGGAGGGAAGGGGGAAGGGGGAAAGGGAGGGAATTGTGAGGTATCTGGAAGAAGCCAAAAAGCATTTTGGAAAGAGCTGCTATGGCTTACAACTGATCAACTCTAGAAGGGGTTACTTGACCTTGGCCTCCCTTTATGAATGTCTTTTGCTCACTTGGGTCATGTTACTATTATTCAAGCCTGGTTCACAACAACAACAACAGAGAAAGAAATCTGTGGGACTGCCTTTGCTAGCTCAGCTCAATCTGTTAAGCCCAAGTTTCTCTGTACTCTATATATCTTATTAAATGCTCTGTCCTGTTTCGGTCTGTTCTCCTCTGATTTATGTTGAGCTCAAAGCCCGTAAGTGCAAGTGCCTGCAAACCTCCAGATGCTTAGACCACTGGGGAAAGAGCAGGGGGGAAAAAAAAAGTAGTGAAATGCATCAACCATTACTGTCCAACTTCATTACACTCATGCCTTGGAAGAATAAAACAAGAATGTACTGGAATTCAATCTCCTCTGAGGGAAGAAACTGCGAGGAGCAGGCCGGCCAGAAACAAGGCACACTCAGCCCACTGAAGATCACCAAGAGAAGCAAAATGGAAATGCCCTTCAAAAAGGGACACTGAGAATATTTACAGGCACAGACAAGGTTTGTGTGGCCTTGACCCACAGCAGCACAGAGCAGGTGGGAAGCAGATGTGGAGAGCACAGCGTGGCAGCAGCACTGGAGGCTGCGAGGGACTCTGCCAGTACTGTGCCAGGGTCCAGGTTGTAGCAGAGGGACACGAGGATGGCACAGGCTGCAGTAGCCACTTTCAGGGTGCTTTCAGCACTGCTAGCCTGATTTATTACTATTATCAGTGTCAGTATTTCCATCATGTTCCAGGTTGGGGCAAAGCAGCAGCAATGAGGACACACTGGCTTGAGAGAAGCCCTGAAGAAAAGGACCTGGGGGTGCTGGTGGAGGAGAAGCTCAACAGGAGCCAGCAGTGAGCACTTGCAGCCCAGAGAGCCAAGCAGAGCCTGGGCTGCAGCAAGAGAAGTGTGGCCAGCAGGGCCAGGGAGGGGATTCTGCCCCTCTGCTCCACTCTGCTGAGACCACAGCTGGAGCTCTGGGGCCAGTTCTGGAGCCTCTCTTACAGGAAGGATCTGGAGGTGCCAGCTGCAACCTCAGCAGTGCCAAGAGCAGAAAGGAAACACCAATGGGGACACACTGCATTTGGGAAAGAATTGTGCTCACCCCTTCTGCAGCACTGGCAGCTGCCTGCTCTAGTTACCAACCAGGTAACAGCACTCGAAGGAGAGCTGTGCCAAATGTCTAAACCAGACCCAGTGGCAAGGCTCCTTTGGGAGCTTCTAAAGGCAAGTCACAGCCACCCCCAGGGATTCCTGCTCCCACTGTGAAACCTGTTTGGTGAAGGGCTGTGTTACAACATGTGCTCTTCATGTGGAGCACTTGTTCCTGACTGCAGCTGAGCTTCTTGGCAGGAGCTGCTCATCCATGTCAAGGGAAAGAGCCTTGCTCATCTATCTCGAGCTACACATTCTCATCCAGCAGCAGGAGGACAGCACACTCCCTGCTTCCAGTGCTCTCCTGTGGATCACAGGGCAGGTTTCATTAACCATGAATTAGCATAGAGTAGAGTAGAGTAGAGTAGAGTAGAATAGAATAGAATAGAATAGAATAGAACCAGGTTAGAAAAGACCTCAGAGATCATCCAGTCCAACCTATCATCCAACACCATCTAATCAATTAAACCTTGGCAGCAAGTGCCTCACCCAGGCTCCTCTTACACACCTCCAGGGATGGTGACTCCACCACCTCCCTGGGCAGCACACCCCAATGGCCAATCTCTCTTGCTGGGAAGAACTTCTTCCTACCATCCAGCCTAAACCTCCCCTGGCACAGCCTGAGACTGTGTCCTCTCCTTCTGTCATTGGTTGCCTAGGAGAAGAGACCAACCCCCAGCTGGCTACAACCTCCCTTCAGGGAGTTGTAGACAGCAATGAGGTCTCCCCTGAGCCTCCTCTTCTCCAGGCTAAGCAACCTGTTCTTCTCCTCTCTATAAAGTCTGCTCCATCAGAGCCTTTCCCTGGTGGATCACAGGGCAGATTGTGTTAACCATGTCCTGGAGTCATGGCTTCACTTGCCAACAGGTACTGTCACTCCCTTCTCCTATCATGAGGAGATATTGTACAGTATGGAGAAGCTATGAATGTTTCCCTGCTGGGTTTGGGTTTGAGTGTGTCAAGGTTGCATAGGATCTGTTGCAACCTCCAGGCATTTCATTAGGGTGCTCCTGAAATGGCTTCAATCTCTATGCAGAATCTGTTGTCAATCAATAAATTATATGAATGGAGGAAAAAAATACTTCCAAGAGGCCCAGGGGTTCCCTGGCTCCATTCAGTCTTCATCAGCTGCAACTCTGCTGAGGCCTAGAGCTGGGTTCAACTAAAGCTGTTTAACAAACCGGTTCACATTATTAACCCCAAAGCAGAATTCAGCTCCAAGGCAGGGATCCTTCAGCAGCAGTGAGGTTTTGGCCATGACATATGCCACTGACTAACAGATCCCTCCACTGAGGTGCCAGGTAGACCCAGGGGCACCAGTCTGAACTCTCCTGTTGAAAGAGGAAGCCCCAAGCAGCCACATCTGTGCTGCCACACAATCAATTCCCTCAGACCAGCACTGCCACTGATGTCACTATAAGTCCTCTGCCAACTTCTGCTGCCATTCTTGTGCACCAAGTCACTTCAGGGCTCAGGGGAGGCAGTTTGGACATGCAGCCACATGCCAAGCTGCAGAAAACCAGCTCGAGCTCCTGAACCATTGCTCTGCTCCTGGAGAAGGTCATGGAATACAGCTGGCTGCTCTGTGGCCCAGGGACCTTGAAGGCAGAATTCCCCCTCAGTAGGTCAAGAGTGTTAAAAAGCCCCCAGAGGACCCTTAGACCTACTGTTCTGCTTCCCTCCAGTGAAGTGAGCTGCGCTGCAGCTGAGCTCAGGACCAGAATCCAGAGCAGGGTTTAAGCTATGACAAGCACAAGAGCTCTGCAAGAGCAGTGTTTATCCTTGCCTTGCAGGACAGCCCAGTTCTGCCAGATCTGTCAGAGAAATAGCTCAAGGAAAAATCCCTTTGTCATGCTGCCAGTGCCAGTGCTGAACTAGGTTAATTATCAGAGAGATGAGGAGGTCGGCCAAGCTGGCAGCACACAGCCTGTGTGGCTTCATGTCAGACCAGAAATGAGAGCAACCCCCCACCTCCTGCAGCTCCCACCACAGGATCACAGAGGGGTCTGGGTTAGAAGGGACCTCCAAAGGTCATCTAACCCAATCCCCTCTGCAGTCAGATCATCAACTAGATCAGGTTGCTCAGAGCCCTGTTCAGCCTCACCTTGAATATCTCCAGGGATGGAGCCTCATCCACCTCCTGGGCAACCTGTTCCAGTGTTCCACCACCCTCATGGTGAAGAACTTCCTGATATCCAGGCTAAATCTGCTCTTCTCTAGTTTGAAGCCATTGCCCCTTGTCCTGTCTAAACAGTCCCTCTCCATCCTTCTCACAGCCCCCTTCAGGTACTGGCAGGCTGAATGAACACTTATGAGTGCTTGTGATCCATTAGCCATTGCTGGGAGTTTTGGGAGAAACTGTAGAAGCTGGAAGGCAAGTCAGCCCCTTGGAGGATCTGCTGCCCTTGAAGAAAGCCTGGGGAGAAACAAAGGCAGCCTGAGAATGCCCAGTGCCTACTGCTTCCCTGCACCATGCTACCTGCTGGGACTCAATGCAAGAAGATATCCAGATCAGAAGCTTTCCCAAAGAGGATATTGAAGACAGGAAGGGTGAGGAACCAAAAAGATTGGATTTCTTGCTTCCAAGCACGGTGCCAGATTGTGCCATGCTTTCATCCTGGCCCCTTTCTGAAGCCAGTGAGAAGCCCTTCATGCACCCAGTGAGAAGCCCTTCATGCACCCATGTCCTGCTTTAACCCACCTCAGTCCTGCTTTCCCTGGGAGACATCCAATCCTAGCACACTGGGAAAGCCTCTTCACCTTTTAGCTGAGCATGCTTTGCCTTTGCCTATTTAGTGCTGATATTCCAAACATACTCCCTTAGCTTTCCAATCAAGAACCTTTTCCATTCAAACCTTGCTCTCCAATGTTTCAGCTTTAATCAACCTCCCAGCTTCACTCTGCCATCCATTGCCATCCCCATCTCTGCACAGAGGCAGGAGGCCAGCACAGGGCTTTCACCTGCACTCTTCACTCTGCCATCCATTGCCATCCCCAGCTCTGCACAGAGGCAGGAGGCCAGCACAGGGCTTTCACTCTGCACTCTTCCCTCTGCCATCCATTGCCATCCCCATCTCTGCACAGAGGCAGGAGGCCAGCACAGGGCTTTCACCTGCACTCTTCACTCTGCCATCCATTGCCATCCCCAGCTCTGCACAGAGGCAGGAGGCCAGCACAGGGCTTTCACTCTGCACTCTTCACTCTGCCATCCATTGCCATCCCCAGCTCTGCACAGAGGCAGAAGGTCAGCACAGGGCTTTCACTCTGCACTCTTCACTCCTGCTCTGGCAGGGGGGTAGGACTGGATGAGCTTTCATGAGCCATCCATTGCCATCCCCAGCTCTGCCCAGAGGCAGGAGGCCAGCACAGGGCTTTCACTCTGCACTCTTCCTTCTGCCATCCATTGGCATCCCCAGCTCTGCACAGAGGCAGGAAGCCAGCATGGAGCTTTCACTCTGGACTAACAGAGGAGCCCCAAAGGTGCTCCAGGCTTCTCAGTGCTCTCACAATTAATGTGTGCCCTGCCTTCCCCAGCTGATTTCACAGGGCAGACCTGAAGTCAGACACAAGCTTCCCCTCCCAGCTGCACAGAAATGAAAGCAGCTGGCCACATGCTTAAGCTCAGTGCTGGAAGGGGGGCTGGGAAGGTGCCCCCTAACAGCTTAACCTGACTTATTCTTATCCTAGAGCAAATGGACACTAGAAGACATCTGGTGCTTGTGTCTTTGGTTTTTAAATGGCATGAGCAGAGAAATGCAATTTTACTGGCTGCCCCAGCCCAAAGTGCTGGTCTGAAATGCAAGAGTAATTATCATATAAAAGTTATATGGGGAAAATTGATCCAGTTCATTAGGTGAGATCCCTTTGGCTCTTTCCACATAAAAAACCAAGGGGGAGAAGGAGAGAAAAAAGAAAAAGAAAATAAAAGCAGGAGGTTTTTTACATGCAGGAGTAGGCTGTGCCTTTCACTCTGAGAAACAAGGGATTTATATATATATATATATTTAGGTGGCTGGATGTGTTCCTGTGTGATCTGCTATAGGTGATCCTGCTCTGGCAGGGGGGTAGGACTGGATGAGCTTTCATCAAGGTCCTTTCCAGCCCCTAACATTCTGTGATTCAGATCAGTGGGGTGGATCTAGCTGGTGTATTGCCAGCAGTCACCAAGCCAGGAGCTGTCTGATCCTTGGAGAGAAGCAGCACCAGCAAGTGTGGCTGCCAGGGGCTCACCCAGCACTCAGCCTGTGCTGAGCACACGCAGTGCTGGGCACCCTCTTGGTCATGGTGATGTGCTGAAGGGGGATTAGGTTGGAAACCACTCCACTCCTTCCACATGGCTGAATAGAGCAGAGCAGAGCAGAGCAGAGTAGGATAGGATAGGATAGGATAGGATAGGATAGGATAGGATAGGATAGGATAGGATAGGATAGGATAGGATAGGATAGGATAGGATAGGATAGGATAGGATAGGATAGGATAGGATAGGATAGGATAGGATAGGATAGGATAGGATAGGATAGAACAGAACAGAACAGAACAGAACAGAACAAACCAGGTTGGAAAAGACCTTTGAGATCATCAAGTCCAACCTCTCCCCCAACACCATCTAATCAACTAAACCATGGCACCAAGCACCCCGTCCAGTCTCTTCCTAAACACTTCCAGTGATGGTGACTCCACCACCTCCCTGGGCATCACATAAAGGGCTGTTACTCTGCACTCTGTTATTCTGTATTCTGGTTTACCACGGGCTTGCTCTTCAGTATTTGGCTAAGAGCAAGGACAGGAAGAGCACCTGTGCTGAAATCTTTGCTGGGGGCAAGGGAGGGACAACAAGCAACAGTCATGGAAGTGGTTTTGGTGCAGGCAAGTGTCTGGAGATATGTACCTGCTTGCTGGGAATACCTATAATTATCAGGCTGCAAATAGAAAACCAAAAATAGCAGCACCCAACACCTGATCCATCAAGGTCACTACAACACGTCACAGAATCACCACAGAATCAACCAGGTTGGAAGAGATCGCCAAGATCACAGTATCACAGTAGATCAGCAAGTCCAACCAATCACCCAACTCTATCTAATCACCCAACCCTACCTAATCACAGTATCACCAAGGTTGGAAGAGACCTCAAAGATCATCGAGTCCAACCTGTCACCACAGACCTCATGACTAGACCATGGCACCAAGACCATGGTTCTAAGTGCCTCATCCAGTCTGTTCTTAAACACCTTCAGGGACATTGACCCCACCACCTCCCTGGGCAGCACATTCCAAAGGGCAATCTTTCTGTCTGGGAAGAACTTCTCTCTAAGATCAAGCCTGAACTTCCCCCTGCACAGCTTGAGGCTGTGTCCTCTTGTTCTGGTGCTGCTTGCCTGGGAGAAGAGACCAACCCCCACCTGGCTACAACCTCCCTTCAGATAGTATTAGAGAGCAATAAGGTCTCCCCTGAGCCTCCTCTTCTGCAGGCTTCATCCACACCCCTCTCCTTCCCACCCACATGGCACCTAGCTGAAGTGCAAAAGGCTGTGTCAGACCTTCTCCACTTTGTTCCTCCTCTTTGATTCTCCTAGAAGCTCCTGTTTATTTCTTAGCTGAATCCCAGAGCCTGCATCTCCAGATGGGCTTTGGGCTGCTCTATAATCCCTTTTCCCCATGCCGCAGGCTCTGCACTCAGGCAAACAAGACGCCCTTGAACTACAGAAAATGCCACCACATGCAGCACAAATAACCTGACCCTTGTTTGTTTGGGTGGGGTAGAAGGGAGTGCAGTGTAAATCCTCTTATGCCAGCACCAGTGATGGCAACTGCAGCCCCTTAATTACAACCCCCATGGTCCTCAGGCTATTCCCTTGCTGCTCGCACCCCTGCTTGCCCCCTCCTCCTCAGCTGGCATCTTTGGTGCCTGCCAGCCAACAAAATGATCTGAGGCCAATATTTGTACTGGCCAGCAACCAAAGATAGTGTGATAATGATAACAGAAAGAAAGAAAGAAGTGTTTTCTACCTTCTGCTGGCTAGCTCTGAGCCATGGGGCAAGCTGTCAGATACACTACACGAGGCAGTGGCTTTTCAGTCTCCTGCAGAGAATGATTTCCAAAGCTGCCTCTGTGGTGTTTGGGGCAGTAACCCTAGGTGCCAGACTGTCCTTGACACTGTTGCCCATGCTCTTCCACCCCAAAAAAACCTTTGATTAAAAACATCCTGCATGCATAAGTGCCTCAGCAAGCAAAATATTAGGGGGTTGGAAGAGACCTCCAGAGATTGAGTCCAAGCTCCCTGCCAGAGCAAAATCACAGCCTGTAGGTCATAATGTTTGTATAAATTGATTAAGCAGAACTGAAAACTGTATTCCACCTTTTCTTGTAGTCAGCTGCTGGGGGTGGAGGGGAATTTTTGGCCCATCACATTCTGTTAGAGGGGATCTTGAACCCACCCCACATCAGTGGCTTGTGCAGCACCCAGCAGCAGCCAGAGGCACCAAATACACACCGAGGAGACACTCCTGAAACAAACTCAAACTGCCAGGCAGCCTTTTGGATTATGTCAGCCTCAGAAAATCCTGCTTCCCCCTGCCCTGGCCACAGACAGAGTGGAGCAGGAGGTCCTGAGCTCTGACTCCTGGTAGCAGGTAGCATCCAGGGCTGGGTACCGGAGAGGGAGCTTGCACCTCCCATTGCTAGCAACCAAAGACGCACGTCCAAGCCCCAGCCCACACCCACTCCAGCAAGAAGGGCTGCTGGCAAGCAGCAAGATTCACATCTCTGTGGGTTACAAGGCTAAATAAATAAGAGAGAAACAGCTCCTGGACGTGGTAGCCCTTTAGCCTGGCAGAATCAGTGAACCTGAATTCCCCAAGAGCGGCATGGAGTCTGCGCCTGCGGCTGTGCTCCGATTAATCCCCTCGGGTTTGTTTTCCCTGGATGTCCCAGATGCCGTTGCTCCCGTCAGAAGTGTTCATCTGCTCTGCTTTGAGCTTGATTGCTCCTGTAGCCTGCTTGGCTTAACCCTGTTGTTTGGGGTTGGGTTTGTTTTTGTTTCCAATGAACGTTCTAAAGCAAAAAGCCAGCGAATTAAAACGAGGGCATCGCCGCAGCCCCTCAACAGCAGCTGGGTGAAGTGTTTCAAGCACCTATGGCACACAGAAACCCTGAGCTGTGGAAAGCAGCCTGACGAAATTATTCATAGTTGCCTTGCACATCACACAAGAAATGTAAAAGGAGACTTTAGGTTCTTCAAAACACTGCTTTACCACCCACCCCACCCCCCTTCTTTTCCCCTTCTCTCTCCTTTCTTTTCCCTTTCTCTCTTCTTTCTTTCCCCCCTTCTTTTCCCCTTCTTTCCCCGTTTCTTTTCCCCTTCTTTCCCCCTTTCTTGTCCCCTTCCTTTTCCCCTTTCTTTTCTCCTTCTCTTCCCCTTTCTTTCCCCTTTCTCTTCCCCTTCTCTCTCCTTTCTTTCCCCCCTTCTTTCCCCCTTCTTTTCCCCTTCCTTTTCCCCTTCTCTTCCCCTTCTCTCTCTCTCCTTTCTTTCCCCCTTTCTTTCCTCCTTCTCTCTCCTTTCTTTCCTCCTTCTCTCTCCTTTCTTTCCCCCTTTCTTTCCCCCTTCTCTCTCCTTTCTTTCCCCCTTTCTTTCCCCCTCCTCTCTCCTTTCTTTCCCCCTTTCTTTCCCCCTCCTCTCTCCTTTCTTTCCCCCTCCTCTCTCCTTTCTTTCCCCCTCCTCTCTCCTTTCTTTCCCCCTCCTCTCTCCTTTCTTTCCCCCTCCTCTCTCCTTTCTTTTCCCCTTTCTTTCCCCCTCCTCTCTCCTTTCTTTCCCCCTTCTCTCTCCTTTCTTCCCCCCTTCTTCCCCCCTTTCTTTCCCCCTTCTTCCCCTCTTTCTTCTTTCTTTTCCCCTTCTTCCTCTCTCTCTTATTATTTCTTTTTTGGGGGGTGGGGTGTCTGGCAGTAGAGACAAAACCATCTGGAAACGAGTCCCATTGATACTAATCACAACTGTTAGGAAAACATTCCCACTGTAGGCACAACACAGCCATCAGGCCACTCTGAGCACAATTAGCCATTCCAGTCATTTATCTGGAGGGAACAACAACAAAAAATAATCTTGAGAGCTACAATTGGTTAAAATGCAACCAAAATACAATTAACTGAAGCAGGCTGGGATAAGTATCTAGTTCCAGTTATCAAAGCCCTGCTAACTAGCACAATACCATCCCAGCACAAATGAAAAGTAGTATCCTTTACAGCACCTTTATGTTACGGGATGGAAAGCTCAGCTCTGGGGTTGTTGGTGGTGTGAGAATTTATTAATATTAAAAAAAAAAGCCCCAAACTATGATATTTGAACTCAAATTTGCATTACTGTGGTGGGTTGAAAATTCCCCACCCTCCTCCTACCCCCTTTGTACAGAAGGGACAAGAGACAGAAGCAGAGAAGTTAATACCAGTCACAACAAAAGCAGTGCAGCCAGGGTCAAGCAGAAGCAAGTTAGAACCTCCCAGCCCGAGGAAGCAAGAAGAGAGAGGGAAATTGTTTACATGACTAGCTTAAGTCCATTCTCTTTCCAATGGGATTGTTTAGAACTATCCTTATTGCCCTGTTTGCACCCAATATTTACATTTCACTTCTTTCTGTTCAGGATCTGTGGCAAACAATTTTAAAGGCATAGCCTAAAACTGCCACAAATTACAGAGAAAAGAATGTTCTGCTCTGGGAGAAAAAATAAAAGGAAGGAGAAAAAAACCCAAACCAAACCAGCAAGCCAGAAATAGAGGAAATCTCTTCCCTGTCTCAAGTGAATTATTTCTGGGGAAAGGCTTCTCAGCATTTTTGCTACAGGCACCACAGCTTTACACACAGAACATTATGCACTATACACACAGAGAGCGCTCGACTGGGGGTGTCTAGCTTGATGTCTTCCTCTCTGCCTAGCTCCTGTGTGAAGCTATTTATGGAGAGCAAAGAGAAAGGAAACCAAAACCCCACAGATTTAGAAGTGGGGAGGGAAGAAGAAAAATGAAAAGAAAGGCAACAAACCAAACCCAACCAAACCAAACTAAACCCAACCAAACCGCCATGGAAAACGTCGGCACTGGAAGCAAGTTGGCAGGGGGAACGCAATGGGGATGCTCTGCTATTATTAGTCCCCTGGATGGGAAGCAGTTGGCAAGCCACTGAGGGATTTTCCTGGGTACATACACACAGACACATAGACAGACAGACAGACACCACCCCCCCCCCCCCCCAGACACAAAACAGGGTGGTGGCGAGCCCCTTCCCGCCGCTCGGGTAGGACAGACAGACAGAGAGCACGAGGCCGGCGCGCCCGTGCGTACTCACAGCTCGGAGTACAAGAAGTGCAGGTTGCCCACATTGTCTATGTAGTTTGCAGGACTTAGCCAAGGTAGGACCAGTAACAGGAGAGCCTTCATTGTTTCAGTGCAGGGCTGGCACTGCTGCTAGGTTTCCTCTTGCCCACAGTCTCTCTCTCTCTCTCCTGTGCTGGTGGGACACACAACGTGAAGCTTTTGTGCCAGCCAAGCCCCTTCTAAGCCAGCCTTCCCATTTCAAGGCAAGGGTAGCACATTGTGAATCGAGCTCAAATCCCTTTAAAGGAAGCTAGACTGCAAAAAAACAACAGCAAAAAATAATAGTAAAAAAATAATAATCATTGACCTGTAAGAGGATTACTCCATCTGACTCTCAGATGGGGAGAGGTGAAGGTTTAGGGACAAGCACGGCGTGGTTGGCGAGACAGTGACTTATGCTGCAGAGGAGAGCGATGCTCAGGGAAGGGACCTGCCTCCTGCAGGATTCAGAGTGGTTCTTCAGAGGCAGCTGGTACGTTTACATCACTGCCCACAAGCAGATGGGTTACGAGCTGAGCTGCATCACGGAAGGGTGTAGCTGTCTGACAAGGAAGGGAGGAGTGTGCGAGTGTCTGTGTGTGTTGGGAGGGGGGATAAAAAATATGCCCCCCGTGGAGTTTTGAAGCAGGCGATATCAGAAGGCCACACCTTTTTAAAGTCAAACCACCACAAAAGAGCACAGCCAACTGCTGGCTGCGTGCAGCTCAGCCTGGATTCCCCCAGCCCCAGTCAGATGGCTCTGTGCAAACGTAAATCATGCAATAATCCAAGGACGTTGTCTCTTCCCAGGGCTTCTCTGGGTGAAGGATGCGAGAGCAAGCGCCTTAAAGGAGGATGCTTGCAGCGCTCTACACCATGGCAACCAGCACTGCAAACAAAAAAAATAATAATAAAGTTGTCTCCTCCATTGCAGAGCATGGAAGAGCAAACTCACCTTGCTCCACCAGTGACCTCCTCCCTGAGGAGGGCAAGTCAGAATGTTTGTCCCCCCTCCGAGAGCCAGGATTGGAGTGAGCCTGAATCGTGCGAGAGCAGCGAGGGGCTGCCAGCTGCCCTGGTGCCTCTCCTCTAATGTGTTCCCTGAGAACGCAGATCACGTTCAGGGGAGATCTCAGGTGGGCTCTGAGCTGCTCTCACTGTCAGCACAGGGGTGCTCATGGTTATTATTTCATTGTCATTATCACAGTCCCACACTTCCTCTCCCCTCCCTCTCTATTCACCAGAGGCACAGGACGGCATTGGCTCGGGCTGTGCCTGGGCATGCCGAAGCACAACGTCCTTCTCCTCTCCTGCTCTGCCGTGAGTTGGAGGTGGGATGGCAAGGGAGGTGTTTGCATTTCTGAGAACTAAATGAGGCAGAGGCATAAGACACCTTTGGCAATAATCAATCCATCATACAATTGCAAAGAAAAAAAATCGAAGTACTGCAGAGCCTCTGAAAGCAGAAGGTTGCAGAAGTCCTCGTTTAAGGGTCAGCCATTCAGGAATCACAGAAGGGTCTGGGTTGGAAGGGACCTCCAAAGCTCATCCAGTCCAACCCCTCTGCAGTCAGCAGGGGCATCCTCAACCAGATCAGGTTGCCCAGAGCCCTGTTGAGCCTCACCTTGATTATCTCGAGGGATGGAGCCTCTACCACCTCCCTGGGCAGGCAACCTATTCCAGTGTTCCACTAACATCCACTCTAAATCTGCTCTTCTCTGGCTTGAAGCCATTGTCCCTTTTCCTGTCCCTGCAGGCCTTTGCAAACAGTCTCTCTCCATCCTTCTTGTAGCCCTCTTCAGGTACTGGAAGGTCATTATTAGGTCTCCCTGGAGCCTTCTCTTCTCCAGGCTGAACACCCCCAGCTCCCTCAGCCTGTCCTCGTGGCAGAGGTGCTCCAACCCCTGGTCCTCTGGACTTGCTCCATCAGATTCAGGTTTTTCCTATATTGAGAGCTCCAGACCTGGATGCAGCACTCCAGGTGAGGTCTCACCAGAACAAAGTAGTAGGGCCACCTCACTGTATCTGCTGGCCACTCTGCTTTTGATGCAGCCCAGGACATTATAGTGCCCTCCTATTCCTTCCCTTGGGTGAAAAGCTGAAATCCCCAGCAGCAAACATTCCCCATGCTTTCCTACTCCCCTGCCTCTGGCCTTAGGATAACTCAGCCCTCAAAACCATACTAAGGAAGGAAAATCCATGTCATGAGTAGCAAAGTAGCAGCCTCCCAGCCTCTGTAGTGCTGCCTTCTAGTGCAGGTTTGGATGGGAAGGGAGACCACTGCTTTCTCTTTCCAGGCTCCTGCTCCATGGGTTTGCAAAGCCAGGACTTGTTGGGAGGAGTCTGACACAGGGAAGAAGGAACAGGAGGAGGCTGTGGGAATGTTGCTGGGCCAGTCTTACTACCTCTGGGTGGACTTAGGCCAGGTGAGCCAGGGACATTAGATCTTAGAGGTAGTAAGGGGGAAATCTAGGCCACAGGCATTCAATTACAACCACTGGAATTAAACTTGCCAGGTTTTTGCAGGACCAAGCCATGGTTTACAACACTGCAAGACATGTATGTGAAGGGTATCATTACCTTCTCCTCCTTTGTCTCACAGAGAAACCGAGATACTTGCATATGCCCATGCAGGAGAGTCACCACTAGAGATCAGGGACTGTGTCACAAACAATACTGCAGTTTGCTTATTTGTTGTGTGGGCTGGGGTTTTTTCTCGCCAGTTTTATGGCCACAGCCACCCTCATGTCAAAAAGACATTAAGAGGATCTAAACCCCAGTAAAATCAACTCTGTGCACAGCAAAAAGTAAGGATCTTTGCACTAGGGGAGTAAGATTTGGGGGCTGGAGTCAGGAGAGAAATCATCTCAGTGACAGCAGCTTGCAGCATACTGCCAGACCCCTTACCTGCTTTGCTATTTAAATCAGTATTTGAGGTCTGTCAGAGAAGGACACTGGGCTGGACACTGCTGCTGTCATATTTTAGGTCAAGACCCAGCAGCAGCTTCAACAGAGAAAGCCAGATCCAGAGCTGGGTGGGCCAAGGACACCCAAACCCACAAACACCAAGCCTCTAGCACATGAAAAGTAAGCTCTTGACCTTTGGCAAGGGGATCAAGAAGCTGTTTGGTGTTTTGGGTTTGGTTGGTTGCTTGTTTGTTGTTTCCTGCCCCCCTCCTCCCCCCCCCCCCATATTTTTAGTAAGGCAAAATGGTCACATTTATTTGGTTGGTTAAACCATCATAACTTCAGTGAATAAATTCCTTGTGAGAATCCAGATGCTTCAGGAAATGAGGTCTGCAGTTCAAACGGGGACACGTTTGACTGGCAAGCAGCGCAGCCATTTCTCGTTACAGCCTTCAAGACCCTGGAGCCTGCAGCCATGCCAACACCCTTCTGTTCTGCCTGGCTCACAAGATGCTCTGACCCTAAGCATTACCTGTCTGTGCAGGAATGTGTCCCCAGAAGCAGTGTGGAGGCTGGGGCTTGCTCCACAGTGCACAGGTAGAAGCACACAGTTAGGAGCGCAACTCACATCTGCAAACCACAGGGGAGTAATTTCACTGGACAGGAGACACAGGTCACAAAAAGGGCATCTCTCAGACCTCCACCCCTTCTCAAATCTGAGCTGCTGGTGCCTGAACTATCACAGAATCACACAATGTTAGAGGTTGGAAGGGACCTCCAGAGATCATTGAGTCCAACTCCCCTGCCAGAGCAGCATCACCCAGGGCAGTCCCCACAGGAATGCATCCAGGTGGGGTTGGAAAGGCTCCAGAGAAGGAGACTCCACAACCTCTCTGGGCAGCCTGCTCCAGGGCTCTGCCACCCTCACTGCAAAGAAGTTTCTCCTCATGTTGAGCTGAAACTTTCTAGGTTCAAGTTTGTATCCATTGTTCTTTCTCGTATTGCTGTGCACCACTGAAAAGAGCTTGGCCCCCTCCACTTGCCCCCCACCCCTCAGATATTGATGGACACTGATCAGATCCCCTCTCAGCCTTCTCTTCTCTGGACTGAAGTACACCAAAGCATTTGTCTGCCTTCAGAAATCACAGCCCTGAATGGATCTCTTCACTCTCCTGCCCTTTCTTTCAAAAGACAGAAGATGCAAGGCAGAAGCAGCAGCACCAGCCCGTGCTTTCACCCAGCAACACACAGCAGTCATCATCAGCTCTCTCCTTGCAGGGGATCCAAACTGCTCCCTGGGGAGGATGTCCCAGATGCAGAAGAGAGGGTGTCCTGACCCCCAGAAGAGGTCAGGCTGGAAGAGGAGCCTAGCCAGGATGCCCTTCCACACCCTGCTCTGTGAGCCCCATGGTGCCATACGCTGGTTCAGTTCTCACCTGGCAGGAAGGAGCCCTCAGCGCCAAAGACCATCACCAAACCAGGACATTTTCTGCTCTACTTCTCATATAGGTCATTTGTGATTCAAAACAGGATTGAAGAAAGGGCAATTATAAAACCCTTAATGTACTACTAAAATTTTTATGATAGCTCAGCTTCCCAAAACTCACAGATCTCTCTGGATGACTTCAATCCACACTTCCATTATGCAGCTAACCACAAACGGTATCCAACCACGTCACAAAGCACTTTGAAAGCATTTGATTCCACATAAAAAAGGAGTGAGACATTCAGAGAATCACAGAACTGTCAGGGCTGGAAGGGACCTCAAGGCTCAGCCAGTTCCAACCCCCCTGCCATGGGCAGGGACACCTCACACTACAGCAGGTTGCTCACAGCCACATCCAGCCTGGCTGCAAACACTTCCAGGCATGAGGCTTCCACCACCTCCCTGGGCAACCTGTGCCAGTCTCTCAACAACCTCATAGAGAAGAACTTCTTCCTAGCATCCAAGATGAATCTACCCATTGCTAGTCTTTTTCCATCCCCCCCAGTCCTATCCCTCCCTGACATCCTCAAAAGTCCCTCCCCAGCATTCCTGGAGCCCCCTTCACATACTGGAAGGCCACAATTAGGTCTCCTGGGAGCCTTCTCTGCTCCAGACTGAACAACCCCAACTCCCTCAGTCTGTCTCCATAGCAGAGCAGCTCCAGCCCTCTGCTCATCCCCATGGTCCTTCTCTGGACACCTTCCAGCACCTCCAGATCCTTCCTGTAAGAGAGGCTCCAGAACTGGACACAGAGCTCCAGCTGTGGTCTCACCAGAGCAGAGTAGAGGGGGAGAATCCCCTCCCTCATCCTGCTGGCTCTGCTGCTCTGGATGCAGCCTAGGATGTGATTTGCTTTCTGGGCTGCAAGTATATAGATGAATGAAGCTCTATATATACACACATATATACACACAGAGAATCACAGAGTCAACCAAGTTGGAATACACCTCAGACATCATCAAGTCCAACCTATTACCTAATACCCAACACCTCCTGACAACTAAACCATGGCTGCAAGTGCCACATCCAATCCCTTTTTGAACACCTCCAGGGATGGTGACTCCACCACCTTCCTGGGCAGCACATTCCAATGGGCAATTACTCTTTCTGGGATGAACTTTCTCCTCACTTCCAGCCTAAACCTCTCCTGGCACAGCTTGAGACTGTGTCCTCTTGTTCTGGTGCTGCTTGCCTGGGAGAAGAGACCAACCCCCACCTGGCTACAACCTCCCTTCAGGTAGTTGTAGAGAGCAATAAGGTCTCCCCTGAGCCTCCTCTTCTCCAGGCTAAGCAACCCCAGCTCCCTCAACACCTCCTCACAGGGCTTGTGCTTCCACTGTGCTTCTAGTCTGTCAAATTTTCCTGGGGTGGGGGTGGGAGTGAGGTGTGATCTCAGCACACCACACAGTAAGAAAAAGAGCAAAGGAAAGGGGAAAAACAAAAACCCAAGAAAAATCAAGTACAACTTTTTCAGCACCAGCAACTTACCCTGTCTGGAAATGCTGTTCAAGGTGCCCACGCTGCACCACCTGTGAGCAGTGCTCTGTGAAAGGGCAGCTAACCATTAGCTTGTCCAGCAGGTTGTACACAAGGATGCTGGACCTCCGGCACGCCTGGAGGATCACCAGCTTGCGGTCCATGGGGCAGAAGTCCTTCTCCGCCAGGAAGTTGGTAAGGCAGGCTGTGCAGAAGGTGTGGCCACAGAGCGTGTCCAGGGGCTGGAGCAAAGGCTGCAGGCAGATGTGGCAGATCAGATCATCATCCACTTCTTCAGTGTAGCTGTACAAGTGGTTTTCCTCTGGGCAGTGAGCCTGGCCGCAGGTGACGCAGAGCGGCGGGGAGCTGCCCTCCATCCCTGCTGCTCTCCGCCTCCTGAGCGAGAACTGATGCAATTGAAGAGGGCAGAGGGCAGTACCAGACCTGGTGTCTACTGCTGAGAGCTGCAGCAAGGCTGATGTGCCATCAGATCTGTGGGGAAGAGAGCTGAAGGTTAGATTCTGTATTTAGGACATGTACCTGGAGACAAAGTACTCTAGAAGAGAGCTGAAGGGTTAGATTCTGTACTTAGAGCATGTACCTGGACACAAAGTACTCCAGAAGAGAGCTGAAGGTTAGATTGTGTACTTAGGACATGAACCTGGGTACAAAGTACTCCAGAAGAAAACTGAAGGGTTAGATTCTGTCCATAGGTCATGAACCTGGACATAAAGTACTCCAGAAGAGAGCTGAAGGGTTGGATTCTGTCCTTAGAGCATGTACCTGGAGACAAAATGCTCTAGAAGAAAGCTGAAGGGTTAGATTCTGTGCTTAGGACATGAACCTGGAGACAAAGCACTCCAGATGAGAGCTGAAGGGTTGGATTCTGTCCTTAGGGCATGAACCTGGACACAAAGCACTCCAGAAGAGAGCTGAAGGGTTAGATTCTGTCCATAGGTCATGAACCTGGACACAAAGTACTGCAGAAGAGAGCTGAAGGGTTAGATTCTGTCCTTAGGGCATGTACCTGGAGACAAAGTACTCCAGAAGAGAGCTGAAGGGTTAGATTCTGTACTTAGGACATGAACCTGGACATAAAGTACTCCAGAAGAGAGCTGAAGGGTTGGATTCTGTCCTTAGAGCATGTACCTGGAGACAAAATGCTCTAGAAGAAAGCTGAAGGGTTAGATTCTGTGCTTAGGACATGAACCTGGAGACAAAGCACTCCAGATGAGAGCTGAAGGGTTGGATTCTGTCCTTAGGGCATGAACCTGGACACAAAGCACTCCAGATGAGAGCTGAAGGGTTAGATTCTGTACATAGGACATGAACCTGGACACAAAGTACTCCAGAAGAGAGCTGAAGGGTTAGATTCTGTACTTAGAGCATGTACCTGGGTACAAAGTACTCCAGAAGAGAGCTGAAGGGTTAGATTCTGTCCTTAGGGCATGAACCTGGAGACAAAATGCTCTAGAAGAAAGCTGAAGGGTTAGATTCTGTACTTAGAGCATGTACCTGGAGACAAAGTACTGTAGCAGGTATTAGAGGTTAATTACATCTTTGGAATAGGAGGGTGAAGCAAAGGAGGGGGCAGAAAAAAGCCTACCTGTAAACTTCTTTTCCCTTGCATCCAGCTCTATTAGTCTCATTGGAAAGCAAGTGATCAAAATAGGGAGAAAGAGAACCATGGAATGGTCTGGGCTGGAAGGGACCTCCAAGATCATCCAGTCCAACCCCCTCTGCAGGGACATCCTCAACTAGATCAGGTTGTCTAGAGCCCTGTTGAGCCTCACCTTGATGGTGATGGGGCCCCAGGGATGGGGCCCCAACCACCTCCCTGGGCAACCTGTTGCAGTGTTCCACCACCCTCCTGGTGCAGAACTTGTTGATCTCTGAGGCCTTTTCCAGCCTTGTTGATCCTGTGTAAACTGTGTGGGTGGCAGCAACACTGCAGAGCCATTTGTAGTTTTCACTTGATGAACCCTCGCTGCTGGTTGGAGCACTTAAGACTCATTACACGTGTGCTTGCTTGGGTAGACTGCTTGGAAAACACGGGGGGATAAAATATGCAATGGCCTAATTACTGCTCCTGCTTGAAAAATGGCAATGTGATGTGCTGCTCTGCTGTAGCACCCTGCCCCGGCTCCCAGCTTGACTTAATTTGCTGAGACAATGTGTCAGCCTCAGACACCCACGCTGGGAGGGCAAAGCGGGGAAAGAACAACAGCAACCACCACCACCAGCAGCAGTGGCAGAGCACGTTCTCGTACCAAATAGCATCTGATTATTTTTTTCAATGCCATGCTCAACGACTCCAAACCTGAGAAACTCAGCTTGAATGTGGCAGCTCGTTCTTGGCATCAAGGTAAAATGAGAGCCCCCGCTAACTCTAACCAGATGCTTAAATGTCAAACATTCACTTTAATGCTTTGCTAGATCCCACTCTTGTGCAGCAATTATGCTAAGTGGATGTACCATCATAATTTTTCTGTGCTTGCAAGGCTGAGTTGTGCCTAAGCTCTGCTTCCCCATTAGCAGCAGCTTCACTGGAGTCAAAATCACTGCCTCTTAGAATGCCTGAAGAGAGCTCAAAAGCTCCGTGCTGCAGCAAACGTTTCCTTTGGTCAAAATACTCAGCTGAACAGGTTTTGGTGAAGGAAAAACAAAGCATCTTTAGTGCAAAGACAGCTCTGGCTGCTGCCTGAGCACAGGGGTGCTGGAACCTCTCTTCCAGGAAGGATCTGGAGGGGCTGGAAGGTGTCCAGAGAAGGGCCACGAGGATGAGCAAAGGGCTGGAGCTGCTCTGCTATGGAAATAGACTGAGGGAGTTGGGGTTGTGCAGTCTGGAGAAGAGAAGGCTCCCAGGAAACCTCATTGTGGCCTTCCAGTATGTGAAGGGGGCTCCAAGAAAGCTGGGGAGGGACTTTTGAGGTTGACAGGGAGTGACAGGACTGGGGGGGATGGAGCAAAACTAGAAATGGGGAGATTCAGCTGGGATGTTAGGAAGAAGTTGTTCCCCATGAGGGTGGTGAGAGCCTGGCACATGCTGCCCAGGGAGGTGTTTGCAGCCAGGCTGGATGTGGCTGTGAGCAACCTGCTGTAGTGTGAGGTGTCCCTGCCCATGGCAGGGGGCTTGGGACTGGCTGAGCCTTGAGGTCCCTTCCAACCCTGACAATTCTGTGAATTAAAAGCAATGTGATTTGGTTCTACTAAGGTGATGTGCTGCAGAATAAACCAAGAGAAAAGATGGTCGTGAGGCTGAGGTGGGGACTGCTTGAGGAGATCAATAAATTCTGTGCATGTAGAGACCAATAAGGTCTCCCCTGAGCCTCCTGTTCTCCATCCTGAACATAAAACCACAGAATGCTCTGGGTTGGAAAGGACCTCCAAAGCTCATCCAGTCCAACCCCCTCTGCACTCAGCAGGGACATCCTCAACTGGATCAGGTTGCCCAGAGCCCTGTTGAGCCTCACCTTTAATATCTCCAGGGATGGAGCCTCAACCACCTCCCTGGGCAACCTAATCCAGTGTTCCACCACCCTCCTGGTGCAGAACTTGTTCCTAACGTTCAATCTAAATCTCTTCTTCTCCTCAGTTCCCTCAGCAGCTCCTCCTCAGACCTGGTCTCTAGGTACAACTAGAAACAGCACTCCAGCTGCAAAAGGACTCAGATTATTTCCACAATGACAGCAGAGAAAGAGAGGCAGCACTGCCCTGAGACCACGCTCTGCTGCAGCACAAACCAGGAGAGAAGCCTTAGTGGACACCAAGGCAAACCCTCCTGGCCAGATTCCTACTCCTGAGGAATCTGACTGATTAATAATGCATTGCTTGGGAGAGAGGGGAGGTGCAGGGAGCTGCACCTGAAGCTTACAATGGTTACACCAATTACAAATGCTTGCTGCTGTGCAGGGAAACAATCCCCAGCCCTGTTAATTAGTAACAGGCACTGAAGTTTTAGCAGGGCTTAATTGAAGTCCTGTGACCTCCATCATTCAGGGAGTGTGCAGCAGATAGCAGCATACATTCTGGAGGAAAGAATCCAGAATTATTGGCTGCTTCTGGTTAACTGCTTTGTGTTCAACCAGCAGGAACACTCTGGACACATCAAGCAGTGACATGATTGCTGTCTGCCTCTGGGAGCTGATTACACCATGGAGCTGCCAGCCAGATTCAGACTCTGTTTGCAGTCAGCTCTAGCATTTCTGCACTGCCACAACAGGGCACACAATTAATTTCAGGTCCTTCTGGGAAGCTTACAGCCTTGCTTCCTCTTTAACAATATAGAGGAGAGGGAGAGGTGGATTTACAACTGACCTACATAAGACCAGTGCCTATTTCTCCTTCTATTAACTGAATAACAAAATCTGCTATGAGCAAGGAACCCTTCCTCAGGTAGGAGGCAAACCACAGCTAAGTGAAAGAAGGCAAACGTTACCTGGCTGAATGTCTTTCCTTCAAGGCTTGTGCTTAGGAGAGGATGAGGGAGGGAAGTAGAGGGGAGGAACCATAGAATTGTTAGGGTTGGAAGGGACCTCAAGGATCATCCAGCTCCAACCCCCCTGCCATGGGCAGGGACACCTCACACTGCAGCAGGTTGCTCACAGCCACATCCAGCCTGGCTGCAAACACCTCCAGGCATGAGGCTGCCATCACGTCCCTGGGCAACCTGTGCCAGGCTCTCAACACCCTCATGGGGAACAACTTCTTCCTAGCATCCAATCTGAAACTACCCATTTCTAGTTTTGCTCCATCCCCCCCAGTCCTATCCCTCCCTGACACCCTCAAAAGTCCCTCCCCAGCTTTCTTGGAGTCCCCTGCAGATACTGGAAGGCCACAATTAGATCTCCTCAGAGCCTTCTCTTCTCCAGACTGCACAACCCCAACTCCCTCAGTCTGTCCTCACAGCAGAGCAGCTCCAGCCCTCTGCTCATCCTCCTGGCCTTTCTCTGGACACCTTCCAGCCCCTCCAGATGCTTCCTGGCACAGAGGCTCCAGAACTGGCCCCAGAGCTCCAGCTGTGGTCTCAGCAGAGTGGAGCAGAGGGGCAGAATCCCCTCCCTGGCCCTGCTGGCTCTGCTTCTCTTGCTGCAGCCCAGGATGTGATTTGCTTTCTGGGCTGCAAGTGCTCACTGCTGGCTCCTGTTGAGCTTCTCCTCCCCCAGCACCCCCAAGTCCCAGGTGTCAACAGCACTGCCAACCTCAGCAGGACAAAGATGCCACCCTGGCAGTCTCATGCTTGCTTACAGCTAGAGCCACATTAAGAAGGACTCCTTGCTGCATGGACGATTGGCAAAAGGAGCCTTTGGAGGTGTTAGCAGTGCCATGACCAAGAGGACAGCACCAGTGTCTGCTGCTTTGCTGCTGTGCAAGAAGCTTTTTGCAGGTCAGGTGCCAGAGTTAGCATTGTTGCACAGCAGGGCTTAGAGAAATAAAGCTAAACACTGATCTGCAAGAACTTCAGTGTGGTGACACTGCAGTAAACCAAGCTCCAGGCCAAGGCAGAGGTCTGCAGCACACAAATATGGTGCAAAAGAGGAAGGAAGAGCATTGCCATCTTGGATATCCATATTGCCAAGCTTTCAGTCACAAGCTGGAATGAGAATGGTCACATCAGAGCATGAGACACCCCCCAGAGCAAGGCAGCACCATGGTAACACATCCACCCATCATGGTAACACATCCACCCAACAGGCTGCACAGAACTGACGGAGCTGCAGCTTAAGGGTCCTCACTGCTTAGGAATTCACGGCCAGCAGGAGCTCTAATGGCTGCTACCCAGGGAGGTGGTGGCAGCCTCATCCCTGGAGGTGTTTGCAGCCAGGCTGGATGTGGCTGTGAGCAACCTGCTGCAGTGTGAGGTGTCCCTGCCCATGGCAGGGGGTTGGAGCTGGCTGAGCCTTGAGGTCCTTTCCAACCCTGACAATTCTGTGATTCTTAAGAGAAAACAAAGCAGATGCAGACAATGAGCAGGGACAGTAAACAATGGAGAGCAGGTAGAGGAAAGGCTTTTCATCACCAGCACAGCCAGGACTCTAGCTGTCCCACCCAGTGAAGCACTTAAGCAATCTTAAGTTGAAATCCTGACTTACCATCCCAGTGACACTGGCAGCCGCATGGCAAGAGGAGGGCTGGCTGAGCAGAGCAGCAGAGCTACCTCTGCCCAGCCACCCCATCAAATATTAACCCAGCAGCTCAGGAGGCTGCACCTGGCAGCAGCATGGCACAAAAGGGAAGGAGTTTAGAGTGGAAGAAAAAAAGAGTAAGTAAGGGGGAAAAAACACCCTAAATGCTCAAAGGTCACCAACCCTGCAGGTGTTTCAGGGTGGTCTGGATGTGGTGCTTGAGGATATGGCTTAGGGGTGACCCTTGTAGAGTAGGGTTATTGGTTGGACTTGGTGATCCTGAGGGTCTTCTCCAACCTGAATGTTTCTGTGATTCTGTAGTGAGAAAACAGCTAATGTAGGAAAGAAAAATGAGATGCAAAGCCACCAGACACTGACACAGAGCCTGGAAGGGCAGCAACTGGCTTAAAACCCCAGTGCTGAAAGTCCAGGGAGTAAATGAGCATCCCTGGAAAACAGAACACCACCACAGATGAGCTGCAAGATGATCAAGGCAGAGAAATTTAGCTCCAGTAGCTCTGCAGTAGCATATCTGGAGGATAAAGAAGTCCTCCAAAGACAGGGTGGGCAGGATGTGAAGGGACAGGGGATTCTCAAGAGTACAGGAAGAGCACCAAATATGAGTTGGTTTGGAGCTTTTGTTTTTGGTTTAGTTTTCTCTCTGTGCTTAAGAGCACTTGCAGCCCAGCGAGCCAAACACAGCCTGGGCTGCAGCAAGAGAAGCACAGCCAGCAGGGCCAGGGAGGGGATTCTCCCCCTCTGCTCCACTCTGCTGTTCAGTCTACAAGAAAGCTGGGGAGGGACTTTTGAGGGTGTCAGGGAGGGATAGGACTGGGGGGGATGGAGCAAAACTAGAAATGGGGAGATTGAGATTGGATGTGAGGAAGAAGTTGTTCCCCAGGAGGGTGGTGAGAGCCTGGCACAGGTTGCCCAGGGAGGTGGTGGCAGCCTCAGCCCTGGAGGTGTTTGCAGCCAGGCTGGATGTGGCTGTGAGCAACCTGCTGCAGTGTGAGGTGTCCCTGCCCATGGCAGGGGGGTTGGAACTGGCTGAGCCTTGAGGTCCTTTCCAGCCCTGACAATTCTATGATTAATGCTCTGGTGTTATTTTGGGGCCTTAAGCATGTGCATAACAAATCCTGTATCTGCTGAATGGAAGAGGGTGCCTCTTCTTGCTCTGCTTCCCTGCCACACAGCCCTGTAGGAGGTGGAGGTCCTGCTGACACAGCTGTCCTGCTCCTCTTAGCTGGACCACAACAGCAAAGTCCTGCTGCCTTCTTCCCCCAGCCTCTGCATGGGCTGTCATCTCTACACAACTATGGGCATCTCAAAGTGAGTCACAGCCACTGCATGGCCAAAGGGACTGGTTGGAGGCATCCAAGTCAACTGTTCCATGACAGCAGCATGGCCAGGTGCCAAGTTAAAGCTCTTTGTTCTCCCAGGGATGGTTTTACCTGGCTGTCCTCTCAGCACAGGAGCTGTGAGCATCCTGCAATCAACATCTGCCTTTCTGGGCTCCCAGCTTGTTTTGCTGAGAGCCTGCAGTCTGCCATCCTGCTTGTCAAGGTTGAAAAATAACCACATAAAATTGCTAGGAGACTTGGCATCTTTTACAGCCTCAGAATGAACTCTCTCCTGAGTCACAGAATGGCTCAGGGTGGAAGAGAGCTCAGAGCTCATCTCCTCCAACCTCCCCACTATGCCAAGGGACACCTCTCCACTAGGATCAGATGCTCAAGGCCTCATTCAACCTGGCCTTCAACACCCCCAGGCAGGAGGCAGCCACAGCCTCCCTGGGCAGCCTGTGCCAGTCTCAGCACCCTCCTGCTGAACAACTTCTTCCTATGATCCAGTCTGAATCTACTGTTCCTCAGCTTCAAACCATTCCCCCTTGTCCTATTTCTAGACACCCTTAGGGAAAGTCCTTCCCAGCTTCAGCCCAGCTGCCAGTGGCTACACTGGTCAAGAGATGTGGGCATTGTCCCCATCTAGTGGCTTACCTACAGTGGGTAGAAGAGTGGATCACAACCAGGAGGGAGCTGAGGTCTTCCTTCACCCTCAAGCAACTGCACAAACCTTTCAGGTTATGCAGGTTTAGCTGTGACCATACTCAGGAGAGCACAGCTCTTGCTAGAGAATCCAGGGAGCAAGAGCAGTTCATCTAGTTCCCAGTGAGTTCTACAGTGGAGGCATCAGATTGGATGCTCATACAAAAAGCTATTTGCCATTAGTTAGAGAAACTGCAACATGATTTTCATTCCCTTTCACCAGACTCTCTCAACTGGCAGCAGCTTTCCCCTTGCTGTGTTTTGGACCACTGAGTGCTTCCCTCCAGCTGCAGTATTTCACAGCTAGCTAGCACTGACTTCACTGCTCAGGGTAGTGCTTGGATTTTGGAGGCCACTGGGCAGCCTTCTTGCTTCAGAATGCTAGAAAAGAGTTGTGGGAAATGATCTAGAGAGACCCCCACTCCAGTAACACCACTGGGCAGTGTGTTACATCCAAAAAGGAAGTGAGTCACATTTCTAAGGACTCTCTATAAGATAAAAGTCTGGAGAAGAGAAGGCTCCCAGGAGACCTCATTGTGGCTTTCCAGGACCTGAAGGGAGAAAACTGGGGAGCGACCTTTGAGGGTGTCAGGAGGGATAGGACTGGGGGGGATGGAGCAAAACTAGAAATGGGGAGATTGAGATTGGATGTTAGGAAGAAGTTGTTCCCCATGAGGGTGGTGAGAGACTGGCACAGGTTGCCCAGGGAGGTGGTGGAAGCCTCATCCCTGGAGGTGTTTGCAGCCAGGCTGGAGGTGGCTGTGAGCAACCTGCTGTAGTGTGAGGTGTCCCTGCCCATGGCAGGGGGGTTGGAACTGGCTGAGCCTTGAGGTCCCTTCCAGCCCTGACAGTTCTGTGATTCTATGAAAACCATAGCCTAGTTTGCACCAACCTTGGCATAGCTGCAGTAAAGGCCAAAGGGCTGAGTCAGTCACTCAGGCTACATTAAACTTTGTTCAGAGGAAGCTTTAGAGCCTGGATGAGGCACTTGGAGCCATGGTTTAATTGATTAGATGTTGTTGGGTGATAGGTTGGAATTGATGATCTCAAAGGTCTTTTCCAACCTGGTTAATTCTGTATTCTGATAAAACACTGAGAAAAGGAGAAGAGGAAAAGCAAAGGAGAAGAGGAAAAGCAAAGGAGAAGAGGAAAAGCAAAGGAGAAGAGGAAAAGCAAAGGAGAAGAGGAAAAGCAAAGGAGAAGAGGAAAAGCAAAGAAGAGGAAAAGCAAAGGAGAAGAGGAAAAGCAAAGGAGAAGAGGAAAAGCAAAGGAGAAGAGGAAAAGCAAAGGAGAAGAGGAAAAGCAAAGGAGAAGAGGAAAAGCAAAGGAGAAGAGGAAAAGCAAAGGAGAAGAGGAAAAGCAAAGGAGAAGAGGAAAAGCAAAGGAGAAGAGGAAAAGCAAAGGAGAAGAGGAAAAGCAAAGGAGAAGAGGAAAAGCAAAGGAGAAGAGGAAAAGCAAAGGAGAAGAGGAAAAGCAAAGGAGAGAAAAGGAAAAAAAAATAGAAGAGAAAAGAGAGAAGAGAAACCAGGTTGGAAAAGACTTTTGAGATCCAACCTATCACCCAACACCATCTAATCAACTAACCCATGGCACCATGGTTTAGTGCAGACCATCTCCAGTGGAGATTTGTTGTGGGCAGAGGTGAGAGATCACAGAACTTCAGGGGCTGGAAGGGACCTCGAGAGATGATCCAGCTCAACACCCCCTGCCAGAGCAGGATCACCTACACCAGAGACCACAGGCTGCATACCTCCAGTAGCTTGAAAAGGTTTGGGGGGGATCCCAGAGATATTGACTGAGCAGATAAGAGGTCAGCTTAGCTTCTAAGTTTCTAGAAAAGGCCGTTAGAACTGGCTCTTGGGGGAAGATAATTGACTTCAAAGCTCAGCACATCAGTACAGAATGTCTCTGAGACAAACAGGAGCTCCCAAACCTCTCTGCTGCTTAGACTCAGCTTGAAGACAGGCTGGGTTTGGGGTTATTTTCTTTTTCCCCTCAAAGCTATTATTAGTTTAAAAAAAGTTCCTTCTCTGAGCTCCCAACAAGCAGAGGATTTTGCAGAGCCTTTGGTGATGAAAGGCATTTCCCAGTGCAGAGCAGAATCCAGCAGTACAGAGGGTGAATAACCTCAGCTTTTCAAGTTGCAGCTCAAGCTGTGAAACCTGACAGCAATGTCATCCTCTGCCTGCATGCAGAGGAACTTCAAAAACCAGAACCAGATTGGTTGAGAACAAAAAACACCCCCCCAAAAACCCCCCAACAACCCAAAACCCCAAACACCAAATAACTGTTTTCCCTTTGGCTCGTGCTGGAATTTCCAGAACAAAGCAATGCTGGGAAAAGGGTGGTGGGGGTGGGGGTTTGGTTGTTGTGGAATTACATCTCTGAAATGTCTGTTTGGAATGTATGGAAATAGATTCTGCTTCTTCATCTCCCTCTCCTGCACACCCACGCAAACCTGAGAGTCTCTGACAGATTCCTGGATGCAGAACTTTGCTCAGCCTGTGGTAAAATGAAGGAGATTCAGCCCAGAGGTAATTTTTTGAGGCTATTAGGAAGAGCTGAAGGAGATCTGAGTGACCAGATCTGAAGAAAGCAGTCCATGTCCTACCCATACTACCAGAGACACAATCACAGAAGGTCAGGGCTGGGAAGGGACCTGGAAAGATCATAGAATGATAGAATGGTCAGAGCTGGAAGGGACCTCAAGGCTCAGCCAGTTCCAACCCCCTACCAAGGGCAGGGACACCTCACACTGCAGCAGGTTGCTCACAGCCACATCCAGCCTGGCTGCAAACACCTCCAGGGATGAGGCTGCCACCACCTCCCTGGGCAACCTGTGCCAGGCTCTCACCACCCTCGTGGGGAACAACTTCTTCCTCACATCCAAACTCAATCTCCCCATTTCTAGTTTTGCTCCATCCCCCCCAGTCCTATCCCTCCCTGACACCCTCAAAAGTCCCTCCCCAGCTTTCTTGGAGCCCCCTTCAGATACTGCAAGGCCATAATTAGTCTCCTGGTAGCCTTCTCTTCTCCAGCCTGCACAACCCCAACTCTAAGCCCCCTTGGCTGTGTGGAGGAACTCACCTCAGCAGGTTGTGCTTCTGAGGAGCCTTGGTTGGGGCATGCCTGTAAGTTGTCAAACCCTGTGTCAGCTGAGGGAATAATTTCCGTTCCTTGCTTGGTTTTCAGAGCCCAGCAAACCCCAGCCTTGGGCCAGCAGCTTATGCCAGGACTCCCAGCCCACACTCCAAGTGCAGAGAGGAGTTGTAGCCCAGTGGGCAGGCTGTGGGTAACAGCTACCCAAAGGCAGAGGGTTTACCTGCTCGGAGGAAGTCAATCATGTGGCCGAAGCAAGGCTGTGTGAGCAATAATTATGATTGGCTCCTAAAGGCCTTCCTAAACATGTGCTCACTCTAATTGACATAATAAATGCCATGGGCATTTGACATACTCAATTAGCAGATTGCATGGCTAGTTATGTAACAAAAGGTGAGTTAGGGCTCTCAGCTGCCGGGTTGCTCTGGCTGCCAACCTCGCTGTGGGGGGTTGAAATGACCCCCCCCCAAAGTAAACCCTGCCAGACCAGCTCAGTGACAAAGCAAAGGAAGCTCTATGTACAAGCAAAACTACAACCTAGAAACATGAAGTGTCATGAATGTGTACAAAAATGGACAACATTTACATGGTGAGACCACAGCTGGAGCTCTGTGTCCAGTTCTGGAGCCTCTATTACAGGAAGGATCTGGAGGTGCTGGAAGGGCATGGACCTGATGGAGAGGGTCCAGAGGAGGGACGTGAAAATGACTGGAAGATTGGAGGACCTCTGCTATGAGGACAGGATGAGGGAGCTGGGGGTGTTCAGCCTGGAGGAGAGAAGGCTCTGGGGAGACCTAATAGCAGCCTGCTAGTACCTGGAGAAGATCACAAGAAGTGTGGAGAGACTGTTTACAAAGGCCTGCAGTGACAGGAGGAGGGACAATGGCTTCAAACTAGCACAGAGCAGATTTGGTTTGGATATCAGGAAGAAGTTCTTCACTGTGAGGATGATGGAACACTGGAACAGGTTGCCCAGGGAGGTGGTTGAGGCTCCTTCCCTGGAGATAGTCAAGGTAAGACTTGATGAGGCCCTGGGCAGCCTGATCCAGTTGGGGACATCCCTGCTGGCTGCAGAGGGGTTGGACTGGATGAGCTTTGGAGGTCCTTTCTGACCTGGACCATTCTATGATTGTATTCTGTGATTCTATGATGTGAGAATGGTTCAGCCAGCACAAAGGCATCCTGAGAGCACCTGTACATGCCCTGCTGGATGTTCACTGCACAGGCAAAAACAAGGCAACCCAAAACTGCTGCAAGGGGTCACAGCATCTGCACAGACAAACCCACATGTGGACCAGGCATCCCCTGTGCATGCCTGCCCTACTTGACTTTAAACAACAGCTCACTAAGCAGAGCAAAATGCATGGGGATGTGAAAACCTTCACTTAATACAGCTCCATAGTGAGTCTTCATCTCTCTTCACAGTCCTCTCCCAGAGCCCCAAGAGGGTCAGCAGGGCAGGTAGACAATGCTACCTCTGTACCCTCAGTGCCAGCTGCTGAGGAGGGAATGAAAGGGCAGGGGCAGGAGCACCTTGGAGAGCTTCTCCCCAGAGGACATTGAAGCTTTACACACCTCACTCTGTGTCCCATGGCCACAGTGCCAGCCACCCTCAGGCTGCACAGCATCTTCACGTGGGACCATGAGATAAGACTTAATAGCTACAAAGTGCAGGACATGTGATGGGTAACCCTGCTAATAACACATCATAAAGCAAGCCAGACTTTAATTACATCGTGCCTTTACAAGTGCTGCTCCGAGCCCAGCAGCCTCTTCATGCTTGACAAACTACTTAATGAGTTCTCACAACACCCTGTGGGGACCTTTTTAAGTAAGGAGCAGCTTGCAGTCTGCTTAAGTGATGAGGGGAGCAGGCAGCTCCTGTGATTCCAGTGCTGAGATGCCAGGGCCACGAGGCTGAGCAGGGGGCTGGAGCTGCTCTGCTATGGAGATAGACTGAGGGAGTTGGGGCTGTGCAGTCTGGAGAAGAGAAGGCTCCAAGGAGACCTCATTGTGGCCTTCCAGTATCTGAAGGGGGCTCCAGGAAAGCTGGGGAGGGACTTTTGAGGGTATCAGGGAGTGATAGGACTGGGGGAGATGGAACAGAACTAGAAATGGGGAGATTGATATTGGATGTGAGGAAGAAGTTGTTCCCCAGGAGGGTGGTGAGAGCCTGGCACAGGTTGCCCAGGGAGGTGGTGGAAGCCTCATCCCTGGAGGTGTTTGCAGCCAGGCTGGATGTGGCTGTGAGCAACCTGCTGTGGTGTGAGGTGTCCCTGCCCAGGGCAGTGGGCTTGGAACTGGCTGATCCTTGAGGTCTCTTCTAACCCAAACAATTCCATGATTCTGTGATTCTGATTATAACCACCCTCCAAATCCAAAGGACTGGAGAAACATCAAGCATCTGAGCAGGGCTCAAAGCAGCTCTCTGGCTAAGCCTGTGCAATAGTTTCCCTCCTGCAGCAGGATAATGACTAAGATTCATGTCTCAGCTAATGAATTTTGCTTATTATAACGACCAAGCCCTCAGCTACCAAAACACATCCTCCAGAGCCTGGTTCTGCCTCCCTCTTCTCAGTGCTGGGAAGCAGCATCCCTGAGCACAGCACTACTCACTGGAGTTGATTCATCACTGCTTTAATTGAGGCTCTGTGGGAAGTCCCCAGTCGATGCTAATTAACATGCACGGGCTGCTGATGGCCCTTGTAACATTCTCCTTGAAACGAAGGTTCTGTCAGCCAGCACAGGCAGGTGAGTGACACCAGCCTGGCTGAGCTCATACCTGCTTCCAGAACTGGTTCTGTGGGGGTGGAGACCAATTGTGTGCTGCTTAATCCCACGATGAGAAACTAATTAGGAATGATGTGCTCAAACTGTCCTGCTTCCTGCATCCATCCACATGCTCAGATGTGACCTGCTGCAGGCAGGCAGGTAAGGGGGGGTTTAGTTATTCTTTCCTTGTTCTTTACCAGGTTGGAAGGGACACCCCAGGATCCTTTGGTCCAACCTTTCTGGCTGTAGTGGGTTGAGATTTCCCCCCAACAGACTAACTCACTTGGAAGCAAATGGAAGCTAAAACTACCACACTGGCCCAGCACCCTGTTGAGCTGAGCCTTAAAACTGACCAATGGAGGGGAACCCACTGCTCCCCTTGAGAGATGATTCCAATGTCTGACTGCTCTCATGGTGAAAAATTAGAGAACACAGAACTAACCAGGTTGGAAAAGACCTTCAAGGTCATTGAGTCCAACCTATCACCCAACACCATCTGAACAACTAAACCTTCACCCTCAGGATTCCAACAGAAGTCTCCCCAGGAGTGAGTTGTACCTGCTCCCCCTCGCCATTTCCACATGACTCCTGGTAAAAAGGGATTTTAAGAGTCTTGGAAATCTCTCCTACAAGTCACAGCTGCCTCAGAGCCTTTCCTGACTGGATCTAAACTGTGACATCCTTTCAAACTGCGGTGGCATGATTAGGTGATTCCCCAGACTGACACCCTGAAAAGCCAAAGCTATGCTACAAGATACTTCCCAACACTGAGTTCTGCTTGCACAAGCTTGTGTGAACTGATACCACTAAATACATAGCAGAAAGGGCTACAAATAAAAATCACCTTTCAAAGAGAGCAGCAAATAAAAGGAGAGCTTCACCCATAATTTTTTTAACTCCAGCTCAACTACAGGGGTCTGGAGCACAGTCCTGGGAGGAGAGGCTGAGGGAGCTGGGGTTGCTTAGCCTGGAGAAGAGGAGGCTCAGGGGAGACCTTCTTGCTCTCTACAACTACCTGGAGGGAGGTTGTAGCCAAGAGGGGGTTGGTCTCTTCTCCCAGGCAAGCAGCACCAGAACAAGAGGACACAGTCTCAAGCTGTGCCAGGGGAAGTTCAGGCTGGATGTGAGGAAGAAATTCTTCCCAGCAAGAGAGATTGGCCATTGGGATGTGCTGCCCAGGGAGGTGGTGGAGTCACCATCACTGGAGGTGTTTAGGAAGTGCCTGGCTGAGGCCCTTGGTGCCATGGTTGAGTTGATTAGATGGTGTTGGGTGATAGGTTGGACTGGATGATCTCTGAGGTCTTTTCCAACCTGGTTAATCCTATCCTATCCTATCCTATCCTATCCTATCCTATCCTATCCTATCCTATCCTATCCTATCCTATCCTATCCTATCCTATCCTATCCTATCCTATCCTATCCTATCCAGCATCTTTACCATGCAGCTGTATGCATGGGAAGGAGACCAGGCAGAAGACAGGCAGGAAGTGGCCTGGAATTGCATCCAAAACTGGAGTGCAATTTACCCATGCTCAGGCAAGTCACTTCCCAACAAGTGTGTTAAGTCCAGACAGAGAAGCAGCTCTCAGCCCTTCAGAAGCAATCCCTGGCACATCAGAACCATCATTTTGTTACTGCCCTGGGTTTTAATGGCAATGCTGCAGGTGTATTAAAGCAAAATCACAGAGTCTTGCCAGGTAGGAAGCTCCAGGCTGTTTGATTTCCTTGTGAAGAGGTGATTGATGTTTACTCAGAGGGAGGGCAACATTATGCTGTTGCAGGAGGCTGTACATGACAGAATCCACTGGCTAACCACTCCCTGAACCTTTGCTGGAGGTGAAAGTTTCTGCTTCCCTCTCGACTCCCCTGGAATCACATGATTCAGGTAATCATCTTTTACAGTTTCCAGCCTGGACCACTGGGAAAAGCCTCAGAGAGATCAATTGCATCACAGAATCATAGAGCTGTGGAGGCTGGAAGAGACCTTTGAGATCATAAAGTCCAAAGGCTTGCCTAGAGCTTGCAATCCCATGACTGCTGCTAAGCCACTGTCAGTGAACTCTGTCCCTAAGCACCATACCCATGTGTCTTTGAAATAGCTCCAGGGATGGCAGCTGCACCACCTCCCTGCCCAACCCATCCCAATGCCTGATAAACCTCTCTGTGAAGAGGTTTTTTCCCAACCTTCCTTGGCACAACTGGAGGTTGCTTCCTCTTGTCCTGTCACTTGTTACACATGAGAAGAGCTCCCCCTCCACCTTGCTGCAGCCTCCTTCGAGGTAGTTGTAGAGGATAATGAGGTCTCCCCTCACAGCATTCTCTTCTGAAGACCAAACCACCACAGCTGTCCCAGCCATTCCCCATGAAACTTGTGCTCAAGGACCTTCACCAGCTTTGGACACTTTCCAGGACCTCAATGTCCTCCTTGCTTCTTGTATCTTTCTACATCTCAGGAGCAAAAATCACAGTAGAAGAACTGGATGAGAATAGAATAGAATAGAATAGAATAGAATAGACCAGAATAGAATAGACCAGAATAGAATAGACCAGACCAGACCAGACCAGACTGGAAGAGACCTTCAAGATCATTGTGTCCACCCTGTCATCCAACACCACCTAATCAACTAACCCATGGCACCAAGCACCCCATCAAGTCTCCTCCTGAACACCTCCAGTGATGGTGACTCCACCACCTCCCCAGGCAGCCCATTCCAATGGGCAATCACTCTCTCTGTGTAAAACTTCCTCCTAACCTCCAGCCTAAACCTCCCCTGGCGCAGCCTGAGACTGTGTCCTCTTGTTCTGGTGCTGGCTGCCTGGGAGAAGAGGCCAACCTCTGCCTGTCTAGAACCCCCCTTCAGGTAGTTGTAGAGAGCAATAAGGTCACCCCTGAGCCTCCTCTGTGCGCTGCAAACAAGTGTCACATCAGGCAGCCTCGCATGACACCAGTGTGCATCATGCGCAGGAGCCTCATTAGCCTCCCAAAGAAAGCTCTGACCACAGAGTCCCTCAAAACCAGCTGCAGGCCTCCCTCTGCTGCTGCAGGGAGAGGAGGCAGACAGGCCAGGCAGCAGCACCCAGCAGCACAGACAGGACTGGCTGCTTCCTCGCAGCAGCCAGCCTGGAGGAGACTCTCTTGCATTTGAAAGCCTTTAGTCATTTACCTTCCTTCTGCAAACAATGTGCTCGATTTCCTGGTTTGCAGTGGAACGAGGCTAATCCATCATCTCGTCCCGCCTGCCAGATTGATTCACATTGTGCAAAGGGAAAAGCTTTGCCGGGGGAGGATGCCAGCACCTTCAAACCTCTTCCAAGAGACAATTCAATTTTCTCTTCTGATAGATGATCACAAGCCAGAGCCAGCAACCTTCTCCTTTCCAGCTCTGTGCTACAATGAAGTCCTGATGCAGTTCAAACAGCTTGGAACGGCCTCCCAAAAGGCAGAGCCCGGGCAAGCAAAGGGACAGACACTTGTAGAGGAAGGACCACGATCCAGTAAGAGAAATTATCAGCAGGAGGAAGAGTATTTTCAGGTGGGCAGGAAAGGATGATGAAGAGACAACCTTCCTCAGGCTGATTCAATTTGTATCTTTGGAGAACACACACAGGCTCTGAGGCTTGGAGTGGAAGAATGTAAACCAGCAAATTAGGAACAGATTACTTCCTTCAGAGCAATTTTCAGTCTCAGGGAAGCAGACAGGAGCACTGAAGGAAGATGCAGCTCCTTCCAAGGCTTTCCAAAATGCCTGACAATGAGTCCTGGCTTTGATTTGAAGCTCAGCATTGGTGCTTTTCCAGCACCAGCACTTAGCAGGCTGTGCTGTTTCAATAAAGAGCTGGAGTGGCCATGGGGATGTTGTGCACAAACCTGAACGAGCAACTGAGGAGCTCTTTGGAGGGTGGCATGGAGAGGAGGCTCCATTTCTACAGGAGACTGTGGGGAAAACAGGTGGACTGCCCAGTACAGTCACCTAAGGTGTGCTTGGTTTTCCTGCTGGTGGAGGAAACCTCTCCTACACGTCAGGAAGCTGAAACGCAAGTCCAGAATGCACACCACTTCTGGTTTTAACATTTTCCTTTTGTAGGTGTCGAAGCAGCCAAGATCTTGACACAAGCAGTCACAGAACCACAGAAACATTCAGCTTGGAAAAGACCTTCAGGATCACCAAATCCAACCATGAACCCTACTCTACAAGGCTCACCCCTGAACCATAGCCCCACGCACCACATCCAAACCACCTTCAAACACAGCCAGGCTTGGGTCCATGGGCAGCCTGATCCAGTGCCTGACCACTCTTGCTGGGAAAAACTTCTTCCTACTGCCCAGTCTAACCCTACCCAGTCACAGCTTGAGGCCATTCCCTCTTGTTCTGTCACTAATTACCTAGTCACTAAAAACACCCTGAAACATTCTTAGCCTTAAACATTTGAAGGAGTCCTGCTGAATTATGTACCTGGACACTTCTTGTCTGCTGAGTACTCTAAGTGTGTGAGGATGTCCGTGTATCCCGATTGCAGCCTTGGGTTCTGTGTTAGCACCTCTGTGCCTACACAACTTTCTCACATGAATGATCAGGCTTGGCAGAAATGAACCTTGTAAGAAGCTAGGTGCATTCAATATCCACCCACAGGTTTGCAAACATTTCACATCCACACTGAATTACAAAACTGTTAAAGAACTGAGTATTAGCTTAAAGTGGAGGACAGAGTGAGATAAAACCCAAACAGAGTTCAACAAGACCAAGGGCAAGGTCCTGCAGTTGAGTCAGGGAAATCCCAGGCACCAATACAGGCTGGGCAGGGACTGGCTTGAGAGCAGCCCTGGAGGAAAGAACCTGGGGGTGCTGGGGGAGGAGAAGCTCAACAGGAGCCAGCAGTGAGCACTTGCAGCCCAGAGAGCCAAGCAGAGCCTGGGCTGCAGCAAGAGAAGTGTGGCCAGCAGGGCCAGGGAGGGGATTCTGCCCCTCTGCTCTGCTGAGACCACACCTGGAGCTCTGTGTCCAGTTCTGGAGTCCCTATTACAAGAAGGATCTGGAGGTGCTGGAAGGTGTCCAGAACAGGGCCAGGAGGATGAGCAGAGGGCTGGAGCTGCTCTGCTGTGAGCACAGAGTGAGAAAGTTGAGGTTGTGCAGGCTGGAGAAGAGAAGGCTCCAAGGAGACCTCATTGTGGCCTTCCAGTATCTGAAGGGGACTACAAGAAAGCTGGGGAGGGACTTCTGAGGGTGTCAGGGAGTGATAGGACTGGGGGGGATGGAACAGAACTAGAAATGGGGAGATTCAGCTTGGATGTTAGGAAGAAGTTGTTCCCCAGGAGGGTGGTGAGAGCCTGGCACAGGCTGCCCAGGGAGGTGGTGGCAGCCTCATCCCTGGAGGTGTTTGCAGCCAGGCTGGAGGTGGCTGTGAGCAACCTGCTGCAGTGTGAGGTGTCCCTGCCCATGGCAGGGGGGTTGGAACTGGCTGATCCTTGAGGTCCCTTCCAACCCTGACAATTCCATGATTCTCTCCTCACCTCAGCTGCAGTTATATGTATAAAAATGAAGCTACAAGATGCAGTAAGGGTGAATGTAGCCTCAATTTATCTCCTGTGGCTGCAGCAAGACTTTGTAGGCTTTAACCTGGGGGGGGAGGGAGAAATGGTTTTCCAGAGGATTAAAAAACCAAACAAACCACAAACAGCAACCAGCCAGCAATGGGCTAAAAGCAGCTGCAGCACAAATGGCACCTCTGCACAGAGTCACTTGGATTCTAACAGACTTTGTCTGGAAAGCCAACCTTCTTAGCAAAGGGAAAGCAGAAAACCAAACACATCTAGCTAGCAAAAACAACCCCAAAGGGTAATGACCTGAGCATGGCACTTCTGCACCCAGGCAACACAGCATCTGTGTCAGAAGCATCTGAATGCTGGCTACCAAGAAACACAGCGACCTGCAGGTGCACCAGATGTTATCTCCTCTGGGAGATTATGAAAGTAATCCCTGTGCATTAGATTATGGAGAGAGAGGAGCACGGACAGCAGGCACAAGAAAGGTTTATTGCTGCCTTGCTGCATGGCACTGCCGAGGGTGCAGGCTGAGACTGGGGACCCAACTCCTTCCTGCCGCCAACCAAAGCTGCTTCAGTTTGCCGGAGCATCTCCTTCCACCTTCCCTCCTCCCAGCTGAAAGGTAAAAGTGGGAACAGCACAAAAGACCCCCCCAAAACACCAAGCAAACCCAACACAAGTCTGTAAACTCACATGCCTGCCTCTGCTGTGTCTCTCATCCACTGCTGGTGGAGTCCTGTGGGCACACAACCGGCGGCGCGGGTGCACCGCGCAGCTCTGCGGGCGGTGAGCGGCCGGCAGCCCCGGCAGCTGGGCAAGCCTGTGGCATGGCAGGAGGCACAGAGACAAAGAAGAGCTGAATTGCATAAACCTGGGCAATTTGAGGTTTAGAAAACCACACCCTCCTGGTCATTGCTCCCGCAGGCAGCTAAGCATGTGCAGGCTGCTCGGTGGAATTTGAAGCTTTTCCTTTTCTTTCCGGCTTGCACCAAAGTTCATTTTCGGTTCGGCTCTTCCTCGTGTTTCTTTCAGCCTTGCAACCAACAGGGTTCAAAATGTAATGAAGTCAAGTAGACCATCTTGAAAATTGCTTCAGAGAAGGAAGATTCATGTTGGCTTTTCCCTTGGAGAAGGAAGATGAAGCCCTGAAGCACTAACCCTGAGTCTCTGCTATGGAAGCTCAACCTTCACCTCCTTCCTGCACTCTTGAAGTTGGTGGTGAAGACATAAACCATGCAGGGGAACTTTGTAAGCCCTAGAGTCAGCTGGGGAGGGGTCTGGAGCACAGCCCTGTGAGGAGAGGCTGAGGGAGCTGGGGGTGTTTAGGCTCAAGGGAGACCTTGATGCTATCTACAACTACCTGAAGGGAGGCTGTAGCCAGGTGGGGGTTGGTCTCTTCTCCCAGGCAAGCAGCACCAGAACAAGAGGACACAGTCTCAAGCTGTGCCAGGGGAGGTTTAGGCTGGAGATGAGGAGAAATTTCTTAACAGCAAGAGAGATTGGCCATTGGGACGTGCTGCCCAGGGAGGTGGTGGAGGCACCATCACTGGAGGTGTTTAAGAGGAGACTGGATGAAGCACTTAGTGCCATGGTTCAGTTGATTAGATGGTGTTGGGTGATAGGTTGGACTTGATAATCTCTGAGGTCTTTTCCAACCTGGTTGATTCTGTGAAGCACTACTAAATGCAATGACTGCAGCCATCATAAGCATTTGTTCCTAGGGAAGGAAGTATTATTCAGGAAACAAAGCAGCTTTGGGGGTGGACTTGAAGGAAACAACCGCAGAAACAAGCAGAAGGAAATCCCCAGCCTCTGATGGAAACATCTCTGGCTACCAGGTCTTGGCCTCCAATTCATTCTTACATAAATTTGTTTCCCTTCAAACATTTTAAAAGCATACTTGCTGCTTCTGATTATAAAACCCCTTGGCACACATTTATTTGAAGAAACCATAAGTGGCCTGTCAAGCCCTGCCAGCAAGTGTGACCGTCGCATCCTTAGGCTCTTGGATGTTTGCTTGCAGGAGTAATTTGCATCTGCTGTCCTGACAGCACAGCACCTCTGCTCCAAGCTGCTCAGGGAAATCTGGGATAGGTCCCTGCTGAAACAGCCTGCCAGTGCTTGGCACAGTTGGCCAAAACCCAGGTGTGTGCCAGCAGTGCCATGCTAGAGCCAGGGCACTGTGCGGTACTGAAGTGTTGCTGCTCTTCCACTGGAATAGGGTCAGTCACAGAACTGTCAGGCTTGGAAGGGACCTCAATCCCCCTGTTTGAGTTCCAACCCCCCTGCCATGGGCAGGGACACCTCACACTACAGCAGGTTGCTCACAGCCACATCCAGCCTGGCTGCAAACACCTCCAGGGATGAGGCTGCCACCACCTCCCTGGGCAGCCTGTGCCAGGCTCTCACCACCCTCCTGGGGAACAACTTCTTCCTAACATCCAAGCTGAATCTACCCACTTCTAGTTTTGTTCCACCACTCCAAGTCCTATCCCTCCCTGACACCCTCAAAAGTCCCTCCCCAGCTTTCTTGTAGCCCCCTTCAGATCCTGGAAGGCCACAATTAGGTCTCCTCAGATCCTTCTCTTCTCCAGACTGAACAGCCCCAACTCCCTCAGTCTGTCCTCACAGCAGAGCAGCTCCAGCCCTCTGCTCATCCTCCTGGCCCTTCTCTGGACACCTTCCAGCCCCTCCAGATCCTTCCTGGCACAGAGGCTCCAGGACTGGACACAGTGCTCCAGGTGTGGTCTCAGCAGAGTGGAGCAGAGGGGGAGAATCACCTCCCTCACTCTGCTGGCCACAGCTCTCTTGCTGCAGCCCAATGCTCAGAGGCTCAGCCTGCTTGGGAGCAGATGTCCAGGAGAGTCACAAGGGCAGACATGCAAGCCTCCTGCGTCAGCTGCCTGCAGAACTGCACTTTGCATATGCAATGTACTTTCAAAAACATGCTTAAGCTACAGAAGCTTAAACATCAGCAGATACATCCCTGCAGAGCAAAGCCTGTGTTTAAATCCTTCCTCACATGGGAGGTCTCTGTGAGGCTGAGTGCCCTGGATCTGAAAGCCCAGAGCCCTGCTGTCGCAGGTGACCACATCAGACACTCAGCTACACAACTTCATTTCCACCTTAGGAACTAGCCAAGTTTTCACCCACTCCCACTGCTGGAGGCTTTCCTGAGTTTCCAGACGAAGGGCCAGTTCAAACTCAGCTGTTCTCATGCTGATGTTGCTGGGTTGCTTAAATGCCTTTTCCCCTCTCCTGATGTCCTACTTTAGAACCACAGAATTGTCAGGCTTGGAAGGGACCTCAAGGCTCAGCCAGTTCCAACCCCCTGCCATGGGCAGGGACACCTCACACCACAGCAGGTTGCTCACAGCCACATCCAGCCTGGCTGCAAACACCTCCAGGGATGAGGGTTCCACCACCTCCCTGGGCAACCTGTGCCAGGCTCTCACCACCCTCATGGGGAAGAATTTCTTCCTAACATCCAATCTGAATCTCCCCATTTTTAGTTTTGCTCCATCCCCCCCAGTCCTATCCCTCCCTGACATCCTCCAAAGTCCCTCCCCAGCTTTCTTGGAGCCCCCTTCAGATACTGGAAGGCCACCAGAAGGTCTCCTGGGAGCCTTCTCCTCTCCAGCCTGCACAACCCCAACTCCCTCAGTCTGTCCTCAGAGCAGAGCAGCTCCAGCCCTCTGCTCATCCTCCTGGCCCTTCTCTGGACACCTTCCAGCACTTCCAGATCCTTCCTGCAACAGGGGCTCAAAAACTGGACACAGTGCTCCAGGTGGGGTCTCACCAGAGCAGAGCAGAGGGGGAGAAACACCTCCCTCAGGCAGGACAGATTGCTCTGTTGCTCCAAAGGGGGCAAAAGAACAATGCCCACACAAGCGGATTGGGTAGCAACAGAAAAGCAATTCATGAGTGCTAGAAAAACTGCACAGCATAGTGGTGAGCATAGCAAAGGTCCTTTACACCAAACCAGAAAGCCCAATGCTTCCCTTCTCCCCACCTGTGGTTCACCCAAAGACCTCCAGGGCTCTCAAGATTAAAAGGGGAGGGGGAAGTTACTCAGGTCAATGAATCCTCTGATAGTCCCCTGTTGTCACCAGATAAGGAAGCATCTCTCTCCCATGGGAACAGAGAGGGAAGAATCCTTGCAGCCAGATTGATAAGGGTTCAGGATTTATGTGTGGAAATCCACGGCTTCCTGTGCCCACCCATGGGGCTGGGCACTCCAGACACTGGAGATCTCTACTTGTGGCTTCTTTTTGGAGGCACCCAGCCTTGACAGCCACACATGGCACTCTCCCTAGTTTCCCTTCCCACTCCAACTCTCTGAGTCTCTGCTCAGAAGAAAGGCTCTCTGCTGTGCTGCTCACCCAGACAGCCCTCTTGGGCACTCATTCCTGTCCAGGTGCTTCACTCTGGAGCATGGCAGTAATAACTCCTTAAGCATACCAGCCTAACTATTTCCCTAGAAGGTGACTGGTTTATTGGCTCTGAACCAAAGAGCTGCTTGGGCTGTGGCTGCTGATGGAAGATCCTGTGCTGAACCTGCTGGGGAGGAGCACAGAAGGATCTCCTGGGAGCTGCTTGGGCTATAGCTGCTGATGGAAGATCCTGTGCTGAACCTGCTGGGGAGGAGCACAGAAGGATCTCCTGTGAGCTGCTTGGGCTATAGCTGCTGATGGAAGATCCTGTGCTGAACCTGCTGGGGAGGAGCACAGAAGGATCTCCTGGGAGCTGCTTGGGCTATAGCTGCTGATGGAAGATCCTGTGCTGAACCTGCTGGGGAGGAGCACAGAAGGATCTCCTGGGAGCTGCAGGTTGTGGCTGCTGATGGAGGATCCTGTGCTGAACCTGCTGGGGAGGAGCACAGAAGGATCTCCTGTGAGCTGCTTGGGCTATAGCTGCTGATGGAAGATCCTGTGCTGAACCTGCTGGGGAGGAACACAGAAGGATCTCCTGGGAGCTGCAGTCTGTGTACTGCATTGGTTACAGAGCCTCTCCTTTACCTGCAGCTGGCCAAAGGCTCTGGCAGATTTTCTTCATCAAGAGCACACACACCAAAAAAAAAAAATAAAAGTGAGAGCATTTCCCTGCTACAATTAATTGTTTAGCACTGAAATGCCAGCAGCATCTCCCAGATCTGACTGGTGTGAAGACAACTGCTTGAGAAACTTGCATCAAAGAGATTCATACACTGGAGGGGAGGGGAGGGGAAAAAGTCACTTATTCAGGTCTGCTTCATTTTCAAGCAGCTGGGTAGGGTTTGTCTCGACTGCAAATCACAGTCTGAGGACAGAATGTAAAAGCCCAGGAAGCCAAACATATCCTGGGCTGCAGCAAGAGAAGCAGAGCCAGCAGGGCCAGGGAGGGGATTCTGCCCCTCTGCTCCACTCTGCTGAGACCACAGCTGGAGCTCTGTGTCCAGTTCTGGAGCCTCTGTGCCAGGAAGGATCTGGAGGTGCTGGAAGATGTCCAGAGCAGGGCCATGAGGATGAGCAGAGGGCTGGAGCTGCTCTGCTGTGAGGACAGACTGAGGGAGTTGGGGTTGTGCAGTCTGGAGAAGAGAAGGCTCTGAGGAGACCTAATTGTGGCCTTCCAGTATCTGAAGTGGGCTCCAAGAAAGCTGGGGAGGGACTTTTGAGGGTGTCAGGGAGTGATAGGACTGGGGGGGATGGAACAAAACTATGAATGGGGAGATTCAGCTTGGCTGTGAGGAAGAAGTTGTTCCCCATGAGGGTGGTGAGAGCCTGGCACAGGCTGCCCAGGGAGGTGGTGGCAGCCTCATCCCTGGAGGTGTTTGCAGCCAGGCTGGATGTGGCTGTGAGCAACCTGCTGTAGTGTGAGGTGTCCCTGCCCATGGCAGGGGGGTTGGAACTGGCTGAGCCTTGAGGTCCCTTCCAGCCCTGACAGTTCTGTGATCCTGTGACAGGCCTTTCCACGTTGCAGATGCTTCCCTACTGCTGAAATGATTTCCAGGAGGACAAGATGCCATAAATTCTATTGTCTTAGGCTTACTCACTTATTTACTTCAGCTAAATGCTTTCAGCATATATTGCAAGGGTTGGCAGTACATGCTGTGCAAGCTAAGGTTAGAGGAGCAGTCAAGGCACATTATGGGAAATGCTAATAATCAAATGCTGGATGAGAATGTTGTAATGGATGCCATCTGTGGAAGGTTGGACAGATCACTGTGTCCTGCAAGCACAGAGCCCTGTGCAGCCTCTGTGGAGGTCCACGAAGCTGGAGCAGACAAATCATACAATGGTCCTGGTTGGAAGGGACCTCCAAAGGTCATCCAGTCCAACCCCCTTAGAAATGTGGGCAATAAAAGCAGTGCTAGGAAAGAGCTGCATTTTCACACCACTGCCTGTGCTGGTGCTGGAGCCATGCTGCCATCTGCCCTTGTCCAGACTGTCTGCTCCCAACCAGATCTTTGCTGCTGGTGGGGGGTGTCCCCTCCCATGAAATGCCAGTTCAGGGAGATAACCTGGCAGAAAGCTACTTGCTCTCCTGTGGCTTACTCTGCAGGCTGAGGGCTGTAAGGTGGCTCATACAGGATCAGCTGTGAGCCAGCTCTAAAGCAAGGGAGGGGGCAGGAACTGGAAGGAAAAAGAGAGGCTGCTGTGGACCTGTACCTTCTGGAACAATGCCACCTCGGCCAGATGACCAAAGATGGACTCAAGGTAAACCTGAAGGGCTGGGGCAGGGTCTAGTAGCTAAATATTTCATCACCTCTGCTCACAGCCAATGCACTGGTGGAGAGATTAAACAAAGCAGATCTCTGCCTGCTGCTGATCTCTCCTCTCTGCCAGCCCCTGCTCTGGGCCAGCCTACAGAGTGCTTGGAAGAAGAGGAAAGAAACCAGCTGTCTCCAGGGCATGTTGCATTGCTGTCCACACAGACCAGGCAGAGGGCTGAGCTGTGCTGTCTCTTTCACAGCACTGTCAGGCTTGGAACGGACCTCAAAGATCAGCCAGGTCCAACCCCCCTGCCATGGGCAGGGACACCTCACACTGCAGCAGGTTGCTCACAGCCACATCCAGCCTGGCCTTAAATACTTCCAAGTGCTTTCAAGTACACAAGGAATCACAGTGCTGTCGAGTGTTTGTGTGAGGGCCCCTCGATGGTGACATACCCTTGTCCATGGCCCCCTCCATGGGTGCACAGTAGGATGGGGACCAAGAAGCAGAGGGTGAGTGGCCCTGGCTGGTACTCTGCCTTAGTGGAGGAGCAGCAAGAACAGGTAGCCAGGGAAAGAGCACCAAGAGCTGTTGATTATGGCTCAGGGTGGTGGGGACAAACCAGGTAGGAGAAGATGGGAGTCTTCAAGATGAAACTGCCTCCCCCCTTGACCTCCATGGTGACAGGGCTCATCTACACCTGGACATTTGATTCAGTGTGTTCATGGGGGACTGCACCACACATACACTTTGGTTTGCAGAGGCATTACCAGAGAAGAGGAACAAAGCTGGGGAAGTGAGGTGGATAGACATTAAAATGAAGGTGAATGTTTCCATGTCAGTTCCCTCTCCTTGTTTCCTCTTTGTGGGCAATCAGCAGCCTGCACTGGATCACAAAGCATGAAAGGAAAGATTGCCAGGCCATGCACTTGTACTCTGGACTCTCTGGGGACTGCTGAGTGCCACTGACAGTCTGGTTGGAAAGGAAACTCTGGACTCTTGCAGTCATTAATCACTGATGCTAAACTGGCAGCTCCCCACAGCGTGACAGCTTAAATAAGATGCTGGCTTCCAAAGCTGGCCTGCTTGGTGCAGTTTGGAGATGGCCAGGATCTCAGGCAGTGTTTGTTACTCTGGGAAATCAGCTCTCATTTTCCATAACCATTGCTGTATCTATCTTCTGTACCTCTACATTTTCTAGAAGGCTCATGAGAAGAGCAGCAGCAGCATGATGAAGAAACTAAGCTCACAGCATTAACACAATCTCTTGTCCTCAATCAATGAGCCTTAATGAGCCCTGCAACTCCTCCTTCCTGGAGTGGACAGCATTCATGGGCTGAGAGAGGACAGAATTCAACCTGGTCCTGCTGGGTAACAGAACCTAACCATCCACAACAACAAACCACAGGCTCACAGGAACCTGTTGGAAAGGACCTACAGAGATCACCCAGTCCAACCCCCCTGCCAGAGCAGGACCATGGAACCCAGCACAGGTCACACAGGAACACATCCAGATGGGGCTGGAAAGGCTCCAGCAACCATGCTAGCAACTAAAATCATCCAACCAAAGAAAGAAGCTGAGTTGCTGGAAGGTGTCCAGAGAAGGGCAACAAGGCTGGGGAGGTGTCTGGAGCACAGCCCTGGGAGGAGAGGCTGAGGGAGCTGGGGTTGCTTAGCCTGGAGAAGAGGAGGCTCAGGGGAGACCTTCTTGCTCTCTACAACTACCTGAAAGGAGGTTGTGGCCAGGTGGGGGTTGGTCTCTTCTCCCAGGCACCCAGCACCAGAACAAGAGGACACAGTCTGAAGCTGTGCCAGGGGAGGTTTAGGCTGGATGTTAGGAGAAAGAGAGATTGGCCATTGGAACGTGCTGCCCAGGGAGGTGGTGGGATCACCATCCCTGGAGGTGTTTAGGAAGAGCCTGGATGAGTCCCTTGGTGCCATGGTTTAGTTGATGAGATGGTGTTGGGTGGTAAGTTGGACTGGATGATCTCTGAGGTCTTTCCCAACCTGGTTAATTCTGTGTTCTGCAAAAAGAGCTCACCTGGCATCTGTCAGGAGGGCTTCCAACTGGGAAAGAATAAACTTTATTTAGAATAAACTTTATTTAGAATAAACCAAACCAGGCTGGAAGAGACCTTCAAGATCATCATGTCCAACCCATCAACCAATCCAACCCAGCTAAACAACTAACCCATGGCACCAAGCACCTCACCAAGCCCACAGGCCCAGCTGTACTGTCTCAAGTGAAACCTGGGGTCCTTCCAGCCCCCTCCAGAAAGATCTGAGCTCTGTGCATGCAAAGCAAAACAAACACTCAAGTGGCCAAGTCACTCTGGCTGGTGGGAGAGGATAATATTACAGCTAGCCAGGCTCTGTATGTTTTCTCTTGGGAGAAATCAGTGAAGTTAAAAGATTAATCTGGGCTCTCAGCACACTCATTAGTTAAATTGCAAAGCAAGCTCATTACATAACCAATCCCAGGACAATTGTATTTGTGTCGTCAAGGTTCACAGTAGGGGTGGATTGCTGACCAAGCTGATGCAAATGCCTTCTGAGACAGGAGCTCTCTCATCCCTGTGCCCTACCTCAGCTTCTGGGTTTCCCTAGGTCTTTCTGGAAGAATATCTTTGCATAATCCCTCCCACAGGTCTCTCCAGGATGAAGGGAAGGACTGAGGATAGCTGGGCTGGCTCTCTGCTGGTGGTCAAACAAGGCACAGAAATGAAGTGACCTGCTCCTAATGACCAAGCTCCTAATTACCTGTCACAATGAGGATCTTCACCACCTCTCCCCTGCTTTGTAACTGACAGCAAAGGGAACTGTTTAAGGTGGAGTAAAATGTCTGTACTAAAAGCATGTACAGATACATAGAATCATAGAAGCACAGAATGGGCTGGGCTGGAAGGGACCTCCAAAGGTCATCCCCCTGCGCTCAGCAGGGACATCCCCAGCTAGAGCAGGGTGCTCAGAACCCTGTTGAGCCTCACCTTGAATATCTCCAGGGATAGTTGCCCCAACCACCTCCCCAGGCCACCTGTTCCAGTGTTCCACCACCCTCCTGGTAAAAGTGGGAAGGTTCAGACTGGATGTAGCCAGGTGGGGGTTGGTCTCTTCTCCCAGGCACCCAGCACCAGAACAAGAGGACACAGTCTCAAGCTGTGCCAGGGGAGGTTCAGGCTGGAGGTAAGGGAGAAATTCTTCCCAGCAAGAGAGATTGGCCCTTGGGATGTGCTGCCCAGGGAGGTGGTGGAGTCACCATCCCTGGAGGTGTTTAAGAGGAGACTGGATGAGGCCCTTGGTGCCATGGTTGAGTTGATTAGATGGTGTTGGGTGGTAGCTTGGACTGGATGATCTCTGAGGTCTTTTCCAACCTGGTTAATTCTGTATTCTGTAAGAAGTTCTTCCCCAGGAGGGTGGTGAGAGCCTGGCACAGGCTGCCCAGGGAGGTGGTGGCAGCCTCACCCCTGGAGGTGTTTGCAGCCAGGCTGGATGTGGCTGTGAGCAACCTGCTGTGGTGTGAGGTGTCCCTGCCCATGGCAGGGGGTTGGAGCTGGCTGATCCTTGAGGTCCCTTCCAACCCCAACAATTCCATGATTCTTGCTGCCATGTTCCCTGCTCTGTGCCCATTACAGACCCCACTGCCTGGGTTTAGAGCTACCAGAAATCTTTCCAGAAGACTGTCCCACCCTGGTTTGAAGAAGCAGAAGATGGGGACTCTGCTGGGAATTAGCTGCAAAAACAGATGGCTAATTCATAGCTGATTTGATGGCGTTGCTTCAGGCTGTCATCACCAATTCTTGTTATGCATTTCCTAGCTGGCTGGAAGAGCTCTTCCCGAGCTGCTGCCTGCACCTTGTACACCACTCCCTGCCCTGCACTTGCACTAACATCCCCACACGCTTCACAGACTCCTAGAAGGGCTCAAGGCTGGAAGGGACCTTAGAGATCATCTACTCCATCCTCCCTGCCATGGGCAGGGGACCAAAAAGGCTGTGCTCCAAATCACAGGTGCATTCCCCAGCCTCTCTGTAAGATCTGTGATAGACATAGAATCATAGAATCAGTCAGGGTGGAAAGGCCTCAAAGATCATTGCATTCCCTTCTAATTTTGAAGTGATCAAGTGCTGGCTGTGATGTGATTGAGCTTACTCCCCATATGCATACATACCATAAACACAGACAAAAGCAGATCCTTGCCCTGACTTGATTCCTTCCTGCCTATGAACTCAAGGCTTTTGTCCTGCCATTGTGATAGGACTGAGGGCTTGGCACAGGCTGCCCAGGGGGGTGGTGGAGTCACAGTGTCAGAGTACATGAGAGGTTGGGAGGGACCTGCAGAGATCATCCAGTCCAACCCCCTGCCAGAGCAGGAGCACCCAGGACAGGTCACACAGAACACATCCAGGTGAGGTTGGAAAGGCTCCAGAGAAGACTCTACAACCTCTCTGGGCAGCCTGCTCCAGGGCTCTGCCACCCCCACTGTCAAGAAGTTTCTCCTCATGTTGAGGTGGAACCTGCTGTGTTCTAGCTTGTATCCATTATTCCTTGTCCTATTCCTGTGCATCACTGCAAAGAGCTTGGCCTCCTCCACTTGCCCCCCACCTCTCAGATATTGATAGATATTGATCAGGTCCCTCTTAGCTTTCTCTTCTCCACACTAAACAGCCCAAGGGCTCTCAGTCTCTCTTCCCAGGGGAGATGCTCAAGTCCCCTAAGCATCCTCCTGGTTCTCTGTTGGACTCCCTCCAGCAGGTCTCTGTCTCTCTTGAGCTGGGGAGCCCAGAACTGGACACAGGATTGCAGCTGTGGTCTCAGCAGGGCAGAGCAGAGGGGGAGAAGAACCTCCCCAGCCCTGCTGGCTACACTTTTCTTGCTGCACCCCAGCATCCCATTGGCTCTCTTGGCCACCAGGGCACATTGCTGTCCCATGGGGAACTTGCTGCCCACCAGCACTCCAAGGCCTTTCTCTGTGGAGCTGCTTTCCAGCAGGGCAGCCCTAACCTGTCCTGGTGGCTGTGTCACCACCCCTGGAGGTGTCCAAGGACCTGGAGGTGTGCTGCTTCAGGTTTAGTAGTCATGGTAGTTTGGACTGGATGATCTTAAAGGCCTTTTCTTCAGACAACTCCTAGTGTCCAGTCTGGTGGATAAATCCCTTGTGATCTATTGCCAGACTGCCTGAAAGCAGAGTTCTTCCACGCCAGGTTTGATAACATTTGTTTTGCAGAGCTATCACCCAGTATTTGATGCTTGCCTGGTGATGTTTCACAGGTACCCAAACAAACCCTTCATCAAGCCTTCCAAATGAAGTTCCCCAGAGTGACACAGCTCTGTTCTCACATGCAGCAGCAGCTCATTCTGTCATCACATTCACCTCAATGACTTACAATAATCACAACTGCCCGCTCCTGCTTGCTTCTGGGCTCTGGTAATCAACATCTTGCCCTGAGTTCCTTCAGCTCCTGCACTTCCCAGCTCTAAGTTAGGCAGATATAAGCCACTGGCTCATGCACAAAGCCATTCCTCTCACTCAATTTCTTTTATCTCCCTCAGCCTGCTTAAACAGCTTGTACAATGTTCTGACATACTGGTCCCTCTAGCACTGAAACCTGATCAGACAATTAAGCTGAATTTGTCTTGATTATTGAGAAGTTCCAGTCCCTCCCTCTCGCTGCCCAGAGCCCCAGCTCCAGCACATGAGCACTGCCAAGTGCATTTCTCTTTGGATTCTCCACCAGGCTGATTCAGCTCCTCCCTGACGTGGCAAATTTGAACCACATTTACTACAAGCCCTCCTCAGCAGCTTTTGTTTGCTGCTTTTACTTTAAATATAGTTGTGGCACTTCCTAGGAGCCAAGATTCTTTTGCTCCTCAACCATGCCTACTGTAGAATCACAGATTTGTCAGGGTTGGAAGGGACCTCAAGGCTCAGCCAGCTCCAAACCCCTGCCATGGGCAGGGACACCTCATACTGCAGCAGGTTGCTCACAGCCACATCCAGCCTGGCTGCAAACACCTCCAGGGATGAGGCTTCCACCATCTCCCTGGGCAACCTGTGCCAGGCTCTCACCACCCTCCTGGGGAGCAACTTCTTACAGAACATAGACTTAACCAGGTTGGAAAAGACCTGAAAGATCATCAAGTCCAACCTATCACCCAGCACCATCTGATCCACTAAACCATGGCACCAAGGGCCTCATCCAGGCTCTTCTTAAACACCACCAGGGATGTTGACTCCACCACCTCCCTGGGCAGCACATCCCAATGGCAATATTCAAGGTGAGGCTGGAGAGGGCTCTGAGCAACCTGATCTAGTTGAGGATGTCCCTGCTGACTGCAGAGGGGTTGGACTGGATGACTTTTGGAGGTCTCTTCTAACCCAGGCCACTCTATGATTCTGACAACTGTCTGTAGTTCCATCACTGTCTCTATAATTCACATATATATGAATATATATACATACAAATTAATTCATATATACATATGTAAAACCCAACAACATTTTCAACAGCTTCTCATAAAGGTCTTCCTCACCTTTACTATTATGAAGGAGTCTTCTATCTGCAGCCCAGGGTGTGAATGCTTAAGTACCATTTCAAATGACAGACACTGCAGAGAACCTTTAGGCTTTTCCATGCATTGTCATGAAAGGCCTCAGAAGTGGCAACACCATTGCAGGTGGTTAAAAGAAACCAAGGGACTTCATTTATCTGACTTACAAATCTCTTATTATTTGGTCTATCTTCCCCTCTCAAGTCCATTATGGCCTGCAGCAAAACCACAGAAAGCACTTCAGCAAAGTGCAGAAGATAAGCCCTTATGTGACATTACCAACCCATAAACTCAGCTTTCACTGCTTGCTGCAGACTCCAGTGAATATTTTATGTACTTTCCCTACTATAATTATACCTGGGAAATCTCCACTGGGCATCTTGAACTGCTAAGAAGGCAAAACCAAGGTTTTGGCCAAGGCATATGAAGCTGAAGCTTTTTTAAAGGTGTTCTGAACACAGCTCTGCTGCTTGAACCTCCTTTGGCAGCACTGACCAAACATCCCCTCTATTCCCCTCTGCTGAGACCACACCTGGAGCACTGTGTCCCCTTCTGGGAGCCTCTGTGCCAGGAAGGATCTGGAGGTGCTGGAAGGTGTCCAGAGCAGGGCCACGAGGATGAGCAGAGGGCTGGAGCTGCTCTGCTGTGAGGACAGACTGAGGGAGTTGGGGTTGTGCAGGCTGGAGAAGAGAAGGCTCTGAGGAGACCTAATTGTGGCCTTCCAGTATGTGAAGGGGGCTCCAAGAAAGCTGGGGAGGGACTTTTGAGGGTGTCAGGGAGTGATAGGACTGGGGGGGATGGAGCCAAACTAGAAATGGGGAGATTGAGATTGGATGTTAGGAAGAAGTTGTTTCCCATGAGGGTGGTGAGAGCCTGGCACAGGTTGCCCAGGGAGGTGGTGGAAGCCTCCTGCCTGGAGGTGTTTGCAGCCAGGCTGGAGGTGGCTGAGAGCAACCTGCTGCAGTGTGAGGTGTCCCTGGCCATGGCAGGGGGATTGGGACTGGCTGAGCCTTGAGGTCCCTTCCAACCCTAACAAACCCACCAAACTGTTTCTGTTTATGATGGCAGGACCCAAACCTCCAGCAAACTATTTCTGCATGTGATGAGATGGCAGGAGCAAAACCAAAACCTCCACCAAGAGAAGACTTAGAGGGGATCTGATCAATGTCTATAAATAGCTGGGGGTCAGGAGGGAGGGGACAGGCTCTGCTCACTTCCACTCTGGGATAGGACAAGGGGCAATGGATGTAAGCTGCAGCACAGGAGGTTCCACCTCAACACAAGGAGGAACTTCTTCACTGTGAGCTTGTATGAATGAGGTTGCTGTCATCCATCTGAGGCTGCAGGAGATGCTACAAGCAACCCTGATATGTGTGAGTCCTGTGTCCAGCTCTGGATCCCTCAGTTTAGGAAAGATGTTGAGGTACTGGAAGGTGTCCAGAGAAGGGCAACAAAGCTGGGGAGGGGTCTGGAGCACAGCCCTGGGAGGAGAGGCTGAGGGAGCTGGGGTTGCTTAGCCTGGAGAAGAGGAGGCTCAGGGGAGACCTTCTTGCTCTCTCCAACTCCCTGAAGGGAGGCAGTAGCCAGGTGGGGGTTGGTCTCTTCTCCCAGGCAACCAGCACCAGAACAAGAGGACACAGTCTCAAGCTGTGCCAGGGGAGGTTTAGTCTTGGTCTTAGGAAGTAATTCTTCCCGTCAAGAGAGATTTGCCATTGGGATGTGCTGCCCAGGGAGGTGGTGGAGTCACCATCCCTGGAAGTGTTTCACAAGAGCCTGGCTGAGGCACTTGGTGCCATGGTTTAGTTGATCAGATGGTGTTGGGTGATAGGCTGGGCTCAATGATCTCTGAGGCCTTTTCCAACCTGGTTAATTCTGTGTTCTGTATGCACTGCTGGTCCCAGAACAAGCCTACATTCAGGCCCCTGGGGACAAAAGTCGCCCATTCGCAGTTAGATTTGTGCCACGCTCACAAAGCTCCTTGGGAGAGCTGCTTGCTTTCTGTGGTGGGGAAATGGATCAGAAGATACTGACAATTTTCAGAATGCTGGCTTTGAATCTCAATGTCTCCTCCTTGTCCTGGCTAACAGTGACCTACTGTTGCTGCACACTAAGTCCCTCACGCTGCACACAGAGGATGTTCGCTGGCTGAGTGTGTGGAGACTGCAAAGTCCCTGGCCTACCCCTCCCTTCCCAAACCACCAGCAATGGAGCATTATCTTTGGTTTTGACATCTGAAGGGAAAATGCAAATGTGCAAATGCCAGGAAGGAAGCTTTTAACATGTGTAAAAAAAAAAAATAATCCTCTGTAAAAGCCCTTCCAAAGGGAATACTGCAACAGGAGACAGTAAAGAGAAAACAGGGGAAGACTTGGAGGGGGAGAAGCTCACACCATCAATGAAAACCACTGAGGATAAAACCAACCCCAAAGCACATCCAAACTCACTTCTGCTTAAGAGAAAACAAGTGGAATTTCTGCTTAAAAGAGAATCACAGACCTCTCAGGGCTGGAAGGGACCTCCAGGCTCAGCCAGTCCCAAGCCCCTGCCATGGGCAGGGACACCTCACACCACAGCAGGTTGCTCACAGCCACATCCAGCCTGGCTGCAAACACCTCCAGGGATGAGGCTGCCACCACCTCCCTGGGCAACCTGTGCCAGGCTCTCACCAGCTGAAGCACATTAGTGGAATACTTGAACATGTCTAATTTATACCTCCCAGACTCTGCAGTGTGGCTCAAAGGAGATGAAAGTACGCTCGGGACTGATGCTGAGGCCACCCCCGCTGGACCACCAAGGCAGAAGGTGAAATGTGGAGGTTGCAAACTGAGCATTAGGACACAAATCCTTTGAGAGACATCTCCTTTACATCACCATGGTATCAGCTCAAGAATCAGGAAAACCAAAAGTTATCTTTAAAGTCACTGAACGGGAGATTAGAAACCTCCAGCCTGAGCATCTTGCTAAGAGCTGGTCCCTGTAAAATCCTCCTGACCTGCTTTGTTTCGGAGGGAGTCACTAGCTCAGGGCTATCTACATTCTACTCCACAACAACATGTAATATAAAAGCAAACATTACCCTAATTGGAGCCTCTCTCCTCCCCTAGCCTCTCTTGCTAAACACAGCCAGGGTAGAGTGTGTGCCGTGGAAGCCACGCAGACAGTCTGCACATCAAAGAATTTGCAAGCAAAGCAGCTGACATCAGGAGATCAGCTCTGCAGAAGGAAATCCAGAACAACTCAGGCATCCCATGGGCTGGGTGCACGACCTGAAGGTCACGCTGGGAAGATTGACACTCGGCAGAGACAGGGGATTGTGACTTGCTGAAGAAGGCTAAGAAGCTCTGAGCAGTTGTGAAGCGCAGCTGAGTGTCAAAGACATTTCTGAGCAGCTAAGAAGCTGTCCTAGGGAAGAGGAGGGCAGAGCACAGCAAAGCAGCAGTGCTGACTTGGCTTGTGGTTTCTCCTCTATTATCAAGGTCTTTTGTCAGAATGCTTTCCAAAGGCCAAAGGCATTACAACAAAATCAGAGCAGAGCTTTTCTGGTCTATTTGGAGAAGTGTAGATTTGAGACAGAGTAAAATGTGCTGGTTTCAATTAAAACTGCAGCAAGAGATCACAGAGGAGTAAATTAAATGGATGTCATTAGGCTCATAGTTGAAGAGATACTGAAGGAAAACTATACAGCACCCTTAGCTGGTGGTTTCATGGAGTCATGGAATTGTCAGGACTGGAAGGGACCTCAAGGCGCAGCCAGGTCCAACCCCCCTGCCATGGGCAGGGACACCTCACACCACAGCAGGTTGCTCACAGCCACATCCAGCCTGGCTGCAAACACCTCCAGGGATGAGGCTGCCACCACCTCCCTGGGCAGCCTGTGCCAGGCTCTCACCACCCTCATGGGGAACAACTTCTTCCTAACATCCAATCTCAATCTCCCTATTTCTAGTTTTGCTCCATCCCCCCCAGTCCTATCCCTCCCTGACACCCTCAAAAGTCCCTTCCCAGCTTTCTTGGAGCCTCCTTCAGATACTGGAAGGCCACCAGAAGGTCTCCTGGGATCCTTCTCCTCTCCAGCCTGCACAACCCCAACTCCCTCAGTCTGTCCTCAGAGCAGAGCAGCTCCAGCCCTCTGCTCATATGCTGGGGGGATGAGCACTGTTGTGTAGGTGCTGAGCCCCAAAAGTGGAACCTGAGCAACCCTAGCAAGGCTCTGGGTGAGTGACAGGACAGCACTCAACTATCAAAAGCTCTAAGGGGAGAGGGTATAGAAAAAAAACTATCCCTGTCTCCTTTTAATTAAGAAAGCAGAGAACACTTAGCCTCACAGCTTTAAACTCCCCTTCTGCCTAATTAATAATTTATTCCTCAGCCAATTTCCCAGGGAAACAAAGCTGAGGCAATCACACCTCCCCCCATCTGTACCTGCCTGCCTCCCTTCTGGATCTTCAGAGCCCAGAACCCTGCCTTTGGCAGAGAGTAACAAAGACACTGTGTGCCCATAAAGGCAAAGAAAAGGTGGCAGAGTGATGAGAGAGGAAAGCATTCAGAGGGAGAGGAAGGCTGAGGCATAAAATACATCCCTTATTAGACACCAAAGGATCAACAACAGGCTTGGAATACTTGAGTGCCTCAAGGGAAACGCTTCAACTGAACTCAGGCCTTTCTAAACATCAGGAAATCCTGCTACCAGACACAGAGCTGTAAGAAACCAGGCTCCACTGGCTCTGCTGCTCACCCAGCAGCTTCACTTCAGCAAGCAAAGCCGTTCCTCTAGCTGCAAAACACCACATGGGGCAGGGAGCACCGCAAACAGGCTGCTGGTGAGGAACCTAGGCATGAGAAACGTCCAGGAAGCTGTTTCCAGTCAGCAATCCTCATCAAAGTGAAGCTTCCTCTCTCCTCCCCCTCCAGGGCAGAGTTCTGGGGAGCCCATGGGAAGGGGCACTGAGTGGCCAGGGGCAGATGGGGCTGTGGCTGTTGCATGGGGAGGGCTCCCTTGCTGGAGGGGAAGCAGAGTGGTGAACCCAAGAACAACAAAGCAGCATTACACTTAATCCACTGCCATCTGGCTTCGTTTTGACAATCCACCCAAAAAAGAATCAGACACAGCATTCTTCTGCAAAATCCCTGAAAAACAACACAGAGCCAGTGACAAACCCAGCATCCTCTCCCTCTCTGGCCCCTCTGAGGGCTTTCAAGGAGAGGTTTCTCATGAAAGGAGGAGCAGTTCCCCCAAGTGACAGTTCTGCAGGAGCATTTCTGCAGGCTGCAGATGTTTCCACTGTGGCAGAAGAGTTTGTGTACTGCAGTGCCTGTTGTTGTGTTGATGGTCACAGGGAGGGGGGAGGGGGGTGAGGAACAGAAAATAGGAAAGGCTGTAGGCTGTGGTGTTGAGCTGCAGGTGAGGAATCATCTGGAAGAGGTTATCCACACTCTCCTTGCTCTCAACCTGACCAAGGGAGAACCAGGACCATCCAGCTTCCCTAGCAGAAAGCAAATGGACATCCCTGAGGGGACAAAGGTGAACCACAGCCTTTAGACTGCCTGGGAACAGAGTCCTGTGTGACCTGTGCTAGATTCTCCTCTGCCAGGGGGGTTGGATGTCCCTGCTGACTGCAGTGGGGTTGGCCTAGATGACCTTTAAAGATCCCTTCCAACCCAAACTGTTCTACAGTTCTAGGACAGGATGATCTTCAGAGGTCCCTTCCAACACCTAACATCCTGTGATATTGTGATCCTTCAGCAAAGCAGCAGGAAAAATCCTGTTATTTTGTATTATTGTTAATTAGTATTAATTCCAAACCATGCACTGCAGGAGAAACCTTGGCCTGCAGCATTTGCATTGTTACTGAGGCACTAAGGTAGTCTACATAGCTTGCTTGCTAAATGGGCTCAAATATTGCCTGGTAGCTGATGGCTGTCATGACTACATTACAGAGATGCTTCTTCCTCTAACAGGAGGCAGAAAACCAACCAAGAGTCCTGAAGCAATGCCTGAGATGCTTCTTCCTCTACCAGGAGGCAGAAAGGTAACCAAGAGTCCTGAAGCAATACCTGAGATGCTTCTTCCTCTACCAGGAGGCAGAAAGGCACCCCAAAGTCCTGAGGCAATGCCTGAGCCAGGCTGCATCGTGTTCCCCTTGAGAAGCCCCTGGTTATCTACAGAAAACGACTCGCCAAGGACCCAATCGAATTCTCCTTGTCACCTCCCAGCTTAGGGATGCAGCTCAGCTGCTGGGTTTCTCATGGCCTTGCAGACACTGGAGGGTTGGAGACACCTGGCCTGTGGTGTGACTGTCTTCTGGCAGGCTCCTTGCTGACAGCAGTGTTCCTGTTCAGCAGGCACATCCCCGAGGAGCACCACACGTGCGCTCGTCAGGCAGCTTTCATAATGCTCAAGGTTAGAGAGTCATGGGCTCACTAAAGGCTGGGACAGACCCTTGAGATCATCCAGGCCAACCATAACCCAACTACCAGCACCACTAACCCATGTCCTGAAGCTCCACATCTACAGCTTGTTGAGCACCTCCAGGGATGGGGACTCCACCACCTCACTGGGCAGCCTGGTCCAACCCCTCACCACTCTCTCACTAAAGAGGTTTTTCCTCATGTCCAACCTAAACCTCTCCTGGAAGGATTTCAACCCATTTCCTCCCACCCTATTGCTGGTTACTTGGGAGAAGAGACCAACACCAGCCTCACCATGGCAGGGATCAACCTTTCCTGCCCTGGATGAGAAGCAGCAAGGTGACCTGCTGGAGAGTGCAAGAGAGCCACAAGGATTCTTAGGGGACTTGAGCATCTCCCCTGGGAAGAGAGACTGAGAGCCCTGGGGCTGTTTAGTCTGGAGAAGAGAAGGCTGAGAGGGATCTGATCAATGTCTATCAATATGTGATGAGTGGGGGGCAAGTGGAGGGGACCAAGCTCTTTTCAGTTGTGCACACTAATAAGACAAGGAACAAGGAGTTCAAGCTTGAACAGAGAAGGTTTCAGCTCAACATGAAGAGAAACTTCTTTGGTGTGAGGGTGGCAGAGCCCTGGAGCAGGCTGCCCAGAGAGGTTGTGGAGTCTCCTTCTCTGGAGACTTTCCAAGCCCCCCTGGATGCATTCCTGTGCAGCCTGCCCTGGGTGATGCTGCTCTGGCAGGGGGGTTGGAGTGGATGACCTCTGGAGGTCCCTTCCAACCTCTGTGCACTGTGGTACTGTGAAATGGAAAGAGTTAAGTTCCCTGTGCTACAGCAGTGCTACCTGCAAGGGACTTGAAACTCCATAACCATTTATCCTACTGAAACTCCCAAATGCTTCCAGTTGCAAGGTGTGAAAGCCCATAGTGAAGTGCTGGCCTGAGAGGAGGAAATGGCACACTTGTGCTGGATCCTGGGGGATTGGTGTTACAGCAAAGGCTGTGACTGAGACAGAAAAGCCACCCTCACACACCAGCAGCTCAAGCAACTCCACACCCAGGAGAGAGGGGAAGGGAGAACACAATCTCCTGTAAAACCAGAACTGTAACACTGCTGTTGGAGAGGACAGTAAGGAAACAATGAGCAAATGAGACACTTGTAGACCTGGTATCTGTTTTAAATCCCCCCTGCAGAAAGCTTGGTTGTGACTCAGGCTAAAAGGAGTGAGGAAGCTGCACTGGGATAAATACTGCTGACAGGGAATTTGTGATGTGAAGAGGTGGTCCTTCTCACAGCTAATAAGTGATAGAACCAGAGGGAATGGCCTCAAGCTGTAGCAAGGGAGGTTTAGACTGGACTATAGGAAGTAGTTTTTCCCTGCAGGAGTGGTCAGGGACTGGAATGTGCTGCCCAGGGAGGTGGCTGAGTCCCCAAGCCTGGCTGTGTTTGAAGGTGGTTTGGATGTGGTGCTTGGGGCTCTGGTTTAGGGGTGAGCCTTGCAGAGTAGGGCTCATGGTTGGACTTGGTGATCCTGAGGGCCTGTTCCAACCTGAATGCTTCTGTGATTTGTGATGAGGTATAAAAGACACACAGGGTGACAAGCAGCAGACTTCAAGCTGAAGGTGTAAGCTGCTGTTCCTTGCTCTCTAATTATGTCTCATTAAATTGTATATTTTGCAGGTCCAGGCTGGGGTTTTGATCATTTCATGAGGTAGGTTTCTGCCTCCGCTCACAGTGTGAGTCCCCCCCAAGGATGCAGCCTCACCCCAGAGGGGAAGTTAGATGTGCAGTGCTGCTTTACAGCCAAGGAACATCTAAAAGGATGGTGGAGTCCAAACTGCAAGCTTGTACTGAGAGGAGAGGCTTCCAGATTATAGTTTCCTTTTGCACAGACATGCCTGGCACCTCCCTCTCTCTCTTTTCTCTCCACTAATTCCTTTCCATACACCATGACTAAGCAGTCACAGTATCACAGTACATCAGAGGTTGGAAGGGACCTCCAGAGGTCATCCAGTCCAACCCCTGCCAGAGCAGCAGCACCCAGGGCAGTCCCCACAGGAATGCATCCAGGTGGGGTTGGAAAGGCTCCAGAGAAGGAGACTCCACAACCTCTCTGGGCAGCCTGCTCCAGGGCTCTGCCACCCTCACACCAAAGAAGTTTCTCCTCATGGTGAGCTCAAATCTTCTATGTCCAAGCTAGACCCTGTTGTTCCCTGTCTTATTGCTGTGTACCACCAAAATGAGCTTGACCCCCTCCACTTGCCCCCCACCCCTCACATATTGATAGACACTGATCAGATCCTTCTCAGCTTTCTCTTCTCCAGACTAAACAGGGCTCTCAGTCACTCAGCCTAGAGGTGGGCTGTGGTCCTGAGGGCATCAGAGGGGTTCCTCAGAGGCTGTGAGCAAACAGAGAGGTAATGGCAAGACAATGGAACGGCTGGAGAGTGAGAGGGCATTTCTGCTTTGGTTTGGTTGGGTTTGTTTTGTTGTTTCTTTGGTTTGTTTTGCTTTCCTGGAAGACCAAGTCCAACCTGTTCCATTTTTACTCACAGGTCCTGTGCAACGCTTGATAGCGAGCACAACAGGTTTGGAGTTGTCTCTTGGCCAAACCCATGTCCCCTGCATAACCTTGAGTCCTGTCTCCAGTTCTGGGCCCCTCAGTTTAAGAAGGATACTGAGACCCTTGAATGTGTCCAGAGAAGGGCAACGAGGCTGGGGATCAGATGGTGTTGGGTGAGAGGTTGGACCTGATGGTCTTGAAGGTCTTTTCCAACCTGGTTAATTCTCTATTCCTGCCCCAAACCTTATCATCTCCAACCTCTCTCACTCTGCCTCAGCTCCATTCCTTTATCAGGGTCCATGTAGTGTTCTGAATGGAAAGAGTGGCTTAAGGATGTTGCTTTTGCTGAAGTGTTGTCTTTCCCTTCCCTGGGAGCTAGCAACACTTTGCTGAGGGAGGACATCCTGCAGCCCCTGAGGTGTCTCAACAGAGCTGTGTGAAACATTTGAGTAAAAATGATGAGAGGCTGAAATACTCATCTGCAGCCATCTGCTCCACAGGATATGTGCTGGTTTGCTGTTTCCATACCCATCAGCTATGTGCAGCAGTTTAAAGCTCTGCTCTGCTTTAAACCAGAAAGGTAAAACCTTTTTTTCTGTTATTGTTGGGTTTGGGTTTTTTTTGTTTCACACTCCATTGACTGGCCAGCTGGATCTGCAATGCCTGCTCCCATTCCTTTGTGAGAGTTCAGAGGAGAGAATATTAGAGGATGAGCAGAGGGCTGGAGCACCTCTGCTATGAGCACAGACTGAGAGAGTTGGGGCTGTTCAGCCTGGAGAAGAGAAGGCTCCGAGGAGACCTAATTGTGGCCTTCCAGTACCTGCAGGGCACTACAAGAAAGCTGGGGAGGGACTTTTGAGGATGTCAGGATGGTACAGAGCAGCCTCCTTTCCAGCCCTCACCCAAGCTCAGAGATCATCAGAGAGCAGAAAAGAAATCCTTAAGAGCAGAAAGAACAGAAAGGATCCCTGGAAGTGTTTAAGAGCAAGCTGCAAGAGGCTTTGAGCAACCTGGTTTAGTGAGAGGTGTTCCTGCCCTTGGCAGGAGGGTTGGAACTAGATGGATCTTTAAGGTCCCCTCCAACTTCAAGCCATTCTATGATTTCTTTCTACTTCCTGTAGAAAAAAAACCCAGCTGAAAATATCTGCTGCTTGAGAAGGCTGTAAGCTAAGAGAAGGCTAGGAGGCATCCTGAGAGCTGCTGCAAATGGCCCATCCATGCTGGAACTGTGAGATGGTACAGAGCAGCCTCCCTTCCAGCCCTCACCTCAGCTCAGAGATCATCAGAGAGCTCAAATGAGTCACAGCTGCATCTTTCACTTCTTGAGAGGGGAGGCTTGAGCTCGGCCAGCTCTTGAGGAGCACCACCTACCCCGACCCCACCACCCCTGGGTGGCTTTGGCTCGTGGTGTTAAGGCAAAACCAAGCCATAGCCTAAGCCTTTAATGAAAGAAAAAGAAAAAATTGGAAATGTGATACCCTGCTGGTGGCATAATTGTTTCAGTTTGTCTGGAGCTGGAAGGCTCCACGAGCAGACAATATTGGAAAACCAGAGAGGACTTCTGTAAAGACACACACACAAAAAGGCAGCAGGCTTCTGGCAGAGGCAGAGATGCTTCCTGAATGAATTGGAAGGAAGCTGCAGGCTCAGCAGCTCAGCCCCAGAACTGGAAAGGGGTCTGGGTTTCAACCCAACATCTAAACTCTTGGCTGTGTCACACACAGAGGTGTGCCATGAGGCTGGTGGTGGGAGCCAAGCTGTGCACCTCTGCTCCCAGCGTGCTTCCAAGTCAGGCAAGCAGTGGCAGGGACCAGATGTGCAAAAGCCAGAATACAGAATTCACCAGGTTGGAAAGGACCTCAGAGATCACTGAGCCCAGCCTATCACCCAGCACCATCTAATCAACTAAACCATGGCACCAAGTGCCTCAGCCAGGCTCTTCCTAAACACTTCCAGCGATGGTGACTCCACCACCTCCCTGGGCAGCACATTCCAAAGGCCAATCTCTCTTGCTGGCAAGAATTACTAAGACCAAGCCTAAACCTCTCCTGGCACAGCTGCAGACTGTGTCCTCTCGTTCTGTTGCTGCTTGCCTGGGAGAAGAGACCAACCCCCACCTGGCTACAACCTCCCTTCAGGGAGTTGGAGAGAGCAAGAAGGTCTCCCCTGAGCCTCCTCTTCTCCAGGCTAAGCAACCCCAGCTCCCTCAGCCTCTCCTCCCAGGGCTGTGCTCCAGACACCTCCCCAGCTTTGTTGCCCTTCTCTGGACACCTTCCAGCATCTCAACATCTTTCCTAAACTGAGGGGTCCAGAACTGGACACAGGACTCAAGGTGTGGCCTGAGCAGTGCTGAGCAGAGGGCAGAATGACTTCCCTGCTCCTGCTGGCCACACTGTTCCTGCTGCAGGCCAGGATGCACAGGTGGGCTGCATTTTGCACAGATCAAAGAAAACCCAGGGAGGCAGCAGAGCCCAGCTTTACAGGAGCAAAATCATCAGAGCTCCTTCCACCCTGGTGCCTAAGAGTGGCTGCCCCCTCTCCAGTGAGACTGATGCAGCTCAGGTATTACTTTCCTTAGCAGAAGGCTACTAGGCTGTAATCCCTCCACCCTGAAGTAGAGTTTGAGGTGGCATTGCTTGGCTTCTCTTCCAGAGCGGTCTCTGCACAGCCCTCACACCTAGGAGAGACTTAAGCCAGGCTTGTAACAAAACCTCCTGGGTTCTTTGGTGTCTTTTGGCACTTTTACAAAGTAACTAATAAAAAACATTGGCAAAACAGAAGGCAAATGGCAGCCAGCAAAGGTTTGGCGAGAACATTGGCTCCAGTGTTCCAAAGTGGAATGGCTTTTCCTTCTCACTGCATTTCCTATGAGACCCTGCCCTTTAGCCCAGCACTAAAGCTCACTGTAATTACATCAGTCATTTTCTTTCCCCACTGTGGCAAAGCTTTGCCTAAAATGGCTCAGGCAGCACAACCTGAATTTATTTTGCATTGCCCAAAGTCAGCTCAAGTGCTGCTTGGGATTAAATAAAGCCACATGCACCAGTGGAAATTGCAGCAGTAGGGTGTGTTATAGATTTTCCAGTAAGGGTTTGTTCAGAGAGCCAAGAAGCAGAGCTCATGCTGGGAGGTGGGGGGGGAAGAGGTGGGTGGATACAACAACAAAACTGAGAAAGCATATTGAGGGCATGGCTGTGCTCTAAAGCCCCTAGAAGCTGTAAAGCCACGCCTAGAAGGCAGCAGGCACCCCCAAGTCTGTGGAGCTTGGTGAGAAAATGTCCAGCCTTGCATTATGCCAGCGGGGTAGGGGTTGTCCCCTGGGACTCAGCTCTGCTCAGGCCACACCTGGAGTGTTGTATTGGGACACCTCAATACAAGAGAGATGTGGAGGTGATGGATGCAGGGCAGAGGAGGGCAAGGAAGCTGGGAAGGGCCTGGAGAAGAAATCTGATGGAGAGCAACTGAAGGAGCTGGGGCTGGTTAGTGTGAAAGAGAGGAGGCTGAGGGGAGAGCTCCTGGCTGCCTACAGCTCCCTGAAAGGAGGTTGTGGAGAGGCTGCTGCTGGTCTCTTCTCCCAGGTAATTAGTGACAGAACAAGAGGCAATGGCCTCAAGCTGCAGCAAGGGAGGTTTAGACTGGACTGTAGGAAGTAGTTTTTCCCATCCAGAGTGGTCAGGGATTGGAATGTGCTGGACAGGGAGGTAGTGGAGTCCCCAAGGCTGGCTGTGTTTGAAGGTGGTTTGGATGTGGTGCTTGGGGCTATGGTTTAGGAGTGAGCCTTGCAGAGCAGGGCTCATGGCTGGACTTGGTGATCCTGAGGGTCTGTTCCAACCTGAACGTTTCTGTGACTCTGATTTTGAATCATGGAAACCAGCTCACTGCTCCTGAAGAGCAGCAGGGAACAGAAAGCCTTGTTGTACCAAGGTGAGTGGAAGGAGTCAGTGCAAGTGAGCTGAGATGGGAGTGTTGGTGCTGGCATTGCTCACATTCCTTTCCCCCCTCACCACACGGTGGGCAAGTGGAATTTACAGTTTACAGCTGGCAGGCTGCTTACATCTTCTCCCAAGCTGTTCACTGTTGTCTTGATTTGTATTGTTTCTTCCCTAACACAGCAGCTCCTTCCCGAGGCTTTGTTGTGGACAGGCTTATGTACATGGCAAAGCTTCCCATATGGAATGGTTTAATGGCTCTGGGATATCGATGTGATCACTGTGGTTTGCAACAGATGGGGCTTGGTTAGACAAGGAGGCAGTCGCTGTGGGTGTTTTTACAGTTGTTTTACTCAGCTCTCCTATCACCACTTGGAGGTAGAGCAGGCAAGAGATGCCTTCGGGGACAGAGAAGCTGGCTAGAAGGGATGTGCCGGCCGAAAGACAGAAGGAACAAAGGAAAGCAGGGAGTTAATGAATTAGGCTAATGGCTGCATGTGAATTTGAATGAGGGACCAGCCCTGTATGTACTGATGGTACTAGCAGCCACAGGGTGGCCGTTAATTCTCCTCCAGACTGTGACTGATCAACCAGTCAGGCCAACAGCCAGAGCAGAGACAAATAGCCTCGTCTGCTTCAGCTGTTTCAGCCCTACTTCCACTTGCTCCATCTGCTTCTAGCCCCAGAGACCAGGCTATGTTATGCAACAGCATTGCATATGAATGTCACCATCCAGGCAGAGCGAAGCGTTGCAGCCTGGCACTAAACACTCAGCTGAAACATTGCAGCCGCAGTTACAGCTCCCAGACACAGAAAGCAGTTGGGGGATCCCTAATGGTTTGCATCTGGGGGTTAGGCTCAGGTTTAGGCTGGGCTTATAGTCCATAGGGTAAAGGTGATTTATAGGTCCTCTGCTTGGTGTTCCACTCAGGGTTTCTCCCTTTGCAAAAGCAATGCAGTGAGACTCTGCTGCCTGTGCCTGTTGGTTACCAACTGGAACTTGTGCTCCTCTCAGAGGAGCTGCCACAGAATCACAGAATCAACCAGATTAGAAGAGACCTCCAAGATCAATTCCAACTGATCACCCAGCCCTAAATAATCAACCAGACCATGGCACCAAGTGCCTCAGCCAGGCCTTTCTTGAACACCTCCAGGGATGGTGACTCCACCACCTCCCTGGGCAGCACATCCCAATGGCCAATCTCTCTTGCTGGGAAGAACATTCTCGTCACCTCCAGCCTAAAACTCCCCTGGCACAGTTTGAGACTGTGTCCTCTTGTTCTGGTGCTGCTTGCCTGGGAGAAGAGACCAACCCCCACCTGGCTACAACCTCCCTTCAGGGAGTTGGAGAGAGCAAGGTCTCCCCTGAGCCTCCTCTTCTGCAGGCTAAGCAACCCCAGCTCCCTCAGCCTCTCCTCACAGGGCTGTGCTCCAGACCCCTCCCCAGCTTTGTTGCCCTTCTCTGGACACCTTCCAGCATCTCAACATCTCTCTTGAATTGAGGAGCCCAGAACAGGACACAGGACTCAAGGTGTGGCCTAACCAGTGCTGAGCAGAGGGAAGAATGACCTCCCTGCTCCTGCTGGCCACACTGCTCCTGCTGCAGGCCAGGAGGCCATTGGCCTTTTTGGCCACCTGGGCACACTGCTGGCTCATGTTCAGCTGCTGTCAACCAGTAGCCCCAGGTCCCTCTCTGCCTGGCTGCTCTCCATCCATGGCTTCAAAATCACCCTAAGAGAGGCAAAAGGTGGGCAGTGGTGAAAATGGGTCTGCTGAGGCTTGAAGCTACCCTTCCACTTCTGCTCATTTGCAAAGCAGGCTGCTGGGAAGTGACAAGTGGCTGCAGGCTCCTGCAGCAGGTGAGGGTCAGCATGTTCTCAGTGCTCTGGGGCATTGTGTGGAGATGGCAATACCATAACCCTCCCCAGCACTTTCAGGAGAAAGTTTATCTCCTGCCCTTCCACAGATTCAGCTAACCTCAAACATAATGGAGCCACAGATCTCCCATCTCTCAGGGTCAAGGAGCAAAGCAGCGGGCAGGGTCCAGGCAAGTAACAAACAAAACAAAACTCAACTGAAACAAAGGAGGACATTTAGATGGGGAGAAGAAGGAGGAGTTGTGTGAAAGCAATGACATTTTTTGATGGAACAAAAAGCATATTTGCTGAAAGCCAAGAGCTGGATCCGAGGAGGAGATCTGAATCATCCCCTTGGACCTGCTCCACTCTTAATAAGCCATTAACTGTTCATTGAGAGCGAGCACACGTGTGTGCATGAATCAGTAGCCTGGCAGGTCCTCTTTTAAGAGAGCAGACTTCCTGAGCACCAGTCCCTCTTCTAGTAAACGTTAATTTGTTCATTCACCGTGGAACAGCTTCAAGGGGAGAGGCTGAGGGCTTCCCAACTGCCTCCTCCTTGGGCAGAGCAGCGGCAGGAGAGTTGGACAAGCTCCTTGATTGCTCCACCATTCAGGAAAGAGGACACACTCACAAACCTCTTCCTCCCTTCCTTGCCAAACAGAAATATTTGGGAGTTTGGTTGGAAAAAAACCTGGAAGCCAGAATCCCTCTCAGTGCTCTCCCTGAGTCGGATTTACCCCCTGCTCTTTTCCAGCTGCAGAGCAGCCCCGGTGCTGACCTGGTGAAGGAGCCCTTTCCTCCCCCCAGCTCTCCCTGTGGTCCCCAGCCCCCCATGAGTGCAACCAGACACCTGCAGAAGATCTGTGCTCTCTTGCAAAACATAGGCTGAGGGAAAGGGGTTTCTACAAGCCCTGATGAAATCAGCCCCTCTAATAGCAGCAAGGAATGGGTCTCCCCCAGAGCAGCCAGCCACCTGCCTCGGGCTTTGTGGTGGCCACCAAGTCAGGAGCAGTAGGAAGCCTCTTGGAATTCAACACTTTTCACAACCAAAAGAGAGCAGTTCTTGCTTGCATGTGTCAGCTGGTGACAGCCAGCTCCCTGCCAGCATGTTTGCAAGGCTTGTTTATGCTTCCCATCAGCTATTCCCCCAAGGATCAATCCCTCTAGCAGGCTGGAGGCTTCAAGGCAGCATTGCTTGGCCATTTCAAACCCAAAGGGCAACCTAACCGTTGTGGGGAGGGGGTGGGGGAGGAAGAGACATCACTTCCTTTTTGTCATCACACACTTCGGCTTGGGCACAGCCAGGCAGGAAAGTTCTGTTCCCATTCCCATGGCCAGAGGGTGTTTCGTCACCATCCTGCCTCTGAACACCTTCCTGTGTCTTAGGAACCAGCCAGGACTGCTCACCACAGGACTGCTCACTGGCAAATGCTGCCAGCCTGGTAACATTTACTTCATCTTATACCTGGGGAAAGCAGAGGCTGGACTCAACCTGTGATGGGAATCACAGAATTGTCAAGGCTGGAAGAGACCTCAAGGACCAGCTAGTTCCAACCCCCCTGCCATGGGCAGGGACACCTCACACTGCAGCAGGTTGCTCACAGCCACATCCAGCCTGGCTGCAAACACCTCCAGGGGTGAGGCTTCCACCACCTCCCTGGGCAACCTGTGCCAGGCTCTCACCACCCTCATGGGGAACAACTTCTTCCTAACATCCAAGATGAATCTACCCACTTCTAATTTTGTTCCATCTCCTCCAGTCCTATCACTCCCTGACACCCTCACAAGTCCCTCCCCAGCTTTCTTGGAGCCCCCTTCAGATACTGGAAGGCCACAAGGAGGTCTCCTTGGAGCCTTCTCTTCTCCAGACTGCACAACCCCAACTCCCTCAGTCTGTCCTCACAGCAGAGCAGCTCCAGCCCTCTGCTCATCCTCATGGCCCTTCTCTGGACACCTTCCAGCACCTCCAGACCCTTCCTGTGCTAGGGGCTCCAGAACTGGACACAGAGCTCCAGCTGTGGTCTCAGCAGAACAAAGCAGAGAGGGAGAATCACCTCCCTGGCTCAGCTTCTCTTGCTGCAGCCCAGGCTCTGCTTGGCTCTCTGGGCTGCAAGTGCTCACTGCTGGCTCCTGTTGAGCTTCTCACCAGCACCCCTAGGCCCTTCTCTTCAGGGCTGCTCTCAAGCCAGTCCCTGCCCAGCCTATATTGGTGCCTGGGATTGCCCTGACCCAGCTGCAGGACCTTGCACTTGGTTGAGTTGAACCTCATGAGGCTGTCAACCACTGCAGCCTTTCTAATCCCTCAACCACAACTGCAGCCATGTCCCTTCTCTAATTTTTTGCAGGTTTTGGCTGCTCTTTGTTGCTGTGTGCCTGCACACACACACAGGGATGGGTTGAAATTACTCCCCCCCTTTTCCCACCCCATGAAATTGCCAGTCGAGCTCAGCTGAAAGCAAATGAAGTTGTCCTTACAAGAAACATGAAACACAAGGAATCTGAACAAAGTACGCAATACTGACATGGATTTGTAGTTTATAAACAGCACAAGAACCCCCCTGGACAAAACCAGGGGGTTACCAACAGCTTCCCCCCCCATCTCAATCATTACCAGCTCTGCCAGCTCTGCCAGCTCTCAATAGCAGCTTTAAAGAGGGAGACATCTCACATTTTAAGCAGTCTTCACTGATCATGGACACAAAGCAAATAAGGCAATCAGGAGTGCAGGTCAGATGTCTTCTACACACTGCCAGCTCCTACTGAACCACACTGAACCAGCAAGCCCAGGGACTTGGCCCAAAAATCACAGACACATTCAGGTTGGAAAAGCCTCTCAGGATCACCAAGTCCAACCATGAACCCTACACAACAGGGCTCACCCCTAAACCAGAGTCCCAAGCACCACATCCAAACCACCTTCAAACACAGCCAGGCTTGGGGACTCCACCACCTCCCTGCCCAGCACATTCCAATCCCTGACCACTCTGGATGGGAAAAACTACTTCCTACAGTCCAGTCTAACCCTCCCTTGCTGCAGCTTGAGGCCATTGCCTCTTGTTCTGTCACTAATTACCTGGGAGAAGAGACCAGCAGCAGCCTCTCCACAACCTCCTTTCAGGGAGCTGTAGACAGCCAGGAGGTCTCCCCTCAGCCTCCTCTCTTTCACACTAACCATCCCCAGCTCCTTCAGTTGCACTTCATCAGATTTATTCTTCCTGAGCACCTTCACAGCTTCCTTGCCCTCCCCTGCACTGGCTCCAGCTCCCTTCAGAAGTAGCCACAAAACACTTCACTTACATCTTACAAGGCTGGAACCAGCCAGCAAGCAAAGCAGCATTGGTTAGGTTACACCCCTACAAGAAAGGCACATTGCTTTCACCTACCTGGCCAGGCTCAGCTCACCCAGAGCTTCCAGGACACAGCAGCTCCTTCCTCCTCCCTTGCAGAAATCCCTGCCTAAAGTTTCCAAAGCACCCAACCTGCAAAGCAGGACCAAACAGGAACCTCTTCTGGAAAAGTCTTCAGCAAGGAGCTACAGTCACAGCTGGCAATGCTTATTGATAATGGGAGACAGCAGAGGGAACTGATTGGGTCAGGGTAATCCCAGGCACCAACACAGGCTGGGCAGGGACTGAAGGAAAGCACCTGGGGGTAGTGGTGGATGAGAAGCTCAACAGGAGCCAGCTGTGAGCACTTGCAGCCCAGAAACCAACCACAACCAGGGCTGCAGCAAGAGAAGCAGAGCCAGCAGGTGAGGGAGGCGATTCTCCCCCTCTGCTCAGACCACAGCTGGAGCTCTGTGTCCAGTTCTGGAGCCTCTATTACAGGAAGGGTCTGGAGGGGCTAGAAGGTATCCAGAGAAGGGCCAGGAGGATGAGCAAAGGGCTGGAGCTGCTCTGCTATGAGGACAGACTGAGAGAGCTGGGACTATTCAGTCTGGAGAAGAGAAGGCTCTGAGGAGACCTAATTGTGGCCTTCCAGTATCTGAAGGGGGCTCCAAGAAAGCTGGGGAGGGACTTTTGAGGGTGTCAGGGAGTGATAGGACTGGGGGGGATGGAACAAAACTAGAAATGGGTAGATTCATCTTGGATGTTAGGAAGAAGTTTTTCCCCAGGAGGGTGGTGAGAGCCTGGCACAGGTTGCCCAGGGAGGTGGTGGAAGCCTCATCCCTGGAGGTGTTTGCAGCCAGGCTGGAGGTGGCTGTGAGCAACCTGCTGTAGTGTGAGGTGTCCCTGCCCATGGCAGGGGGTTGGAACTGGCTGGTCCCTGAGGTCCCTTCCAACCCTGACAATTCCATGGTTGAACAAGTAAATGAAGTATTTTCCACACCTTGCACCCATTTCAGGTCTCCTCCCCCCGGGGGATGCTGTCAGGGAACGCAAGCACAGCTCTGCCACGGCAGCCCCACACTCATCAGCACCTTTCTCACGGGGAAAGCACCAAACCTCTCAGGCAGGCTGCCGGAGCAGGGCACTGCTTACAAGCCCTCAGCCTCATTATTGGCCAAACAGCAGCTGGAAGGTTTTAAGCTTTAGTTTGCGCTGTGCTTGTTCTCTGGCCATTAGCAAGTATTTAAACGGAGTTAATTGGCTGCTTGCAAGGACGTTTCAATAACTCTTGCAACAAAGGCTTGCACACAGAGGGGAAATGGCACAGAGGGCTCAGCCTGCCAGCAGCACCAGCCTGCAGCGTGAAGTTTGGGTGGCTGAGCTCAGTATTGGAGACAGCTCCTCAGAGCAGTCACCCCTTTTGTGAGTGCAGAACCACGTACAAGCAGCTCCTTTCTGTATTCACCCAAGTCACTTTATAGTTAGGGACCCAAATAGTGGCAGAAAGGGCAACAGAATGAGCAAGCTGGAGGCAGGTCACAGGGGAAGGAATCTCATTTTGCTGGTAACCACAAACTGGTGCTTTCTTCCCACCAAAATGATGCTCTTCCCTCTGAGCAGAGCCGAGGTTCAGCAGCACAGCCAGGCACTGTAAGGCTGCTTGTAAAGAACATTCATAGAATCAGGGGATGCTAGGGGTGGGAAGGGGTCTCCAGAGATCATCCAGTCCAACCCCTGCCAGAGCAGGAGCACCCAGGGCAGTCTGCACAGGAATGCATCCAGGTGGGGTTGGAAAGGCTCCAGAGAAGGAGACTCCACAACCTCTCTGGGCAGCCTGCTCCAGGGCTCTGCCACCCTCACACCAAAGAAGTTTCTCCTCATGTTGAGGTGGAACCTGCTGTGTTCTGGCTTGTATCCATTATTCCTTGTTCTATTGCTGGGTGCCACTGCAAAGAGCCTGACCCCCTCCACTTGCCCCCCAGCCCTCACCTATTGATGGACATTGATCAGCTGCCTCTCAGCCTTCTCTTCTCCAGACTAAACAGCCCCAGGGCTCTCAGTCTCTCTTCCCAGGGGAGATGCTCAAGTCCCCTAAGCATCCTCCTGGTTCTCTGTTGGACTCTCTCCAGCAGGTCTCTGTCTCTCTTGAGCTGGGGAGCCCAGAACTGGGCACAGGATTGCAGCTGTGGTCTCAGCAGGGCAGAGCAGAGAGGGAGGAGAACCTCCCCAGCCCTGCTGGCCACACTTCTACTAATGCTCCCCAGGATCCCATTGTCCTTCTTGGCCCCCAGGGCACATTGCTGTCCCATGCAGAATTTGCTGCCCACCAGCACTGCAAGGTCTTTCTCTTCGGAGCTGCTTTCCAGCAGGACAACCTCTAATCTGTCCTGGTGCCTGCACAACTATTCCTGGTCTAAAGACAGCATTTCTCTCAGGTGCATGCCTCTCTGCCAGGAGAGAATTCAATCTCTGGGCTTTCTCAGTAGCTAACAGCTGCAGTAAACCACCCAGCACCATAAATTACACAATTAGCAATCTATTGTGCCTGAGCCACTCCTAAATTATGGCCCAATTTGTAGATGGATTGGGTAGTTTGCATAATTAAGCCAACACGTGCTCCTAATCCTATCTCTGCTCACAAAAGTTGCAGCAATCTGCAGCCCCAAAATTACTTAATGACACCCATGGACTTTCTCAAATGCAGTTATTAAATCCTTGGGAGAAAATACACAAAATACTGACAGGGAAAAGAAAAAAAACCAACCCAAATCAGAGAGGAAAGGACCAAGCAGAGCAGTCCTGTAAATGCTCACCCAGCTCCACAAATAAGTCAGCAAAATAAAAGAACCCTAGAATGGCTCAGGGTGAAAGGGAGCTCAGAGCTCAGCTCCAACAACCCCAACATGCCCAGGGACACCTCTCAGCTAGGCTCAGCTGCTCAAGGCTCATCCAGCCTGGCCTTCAGCACCCCCAGGCAGGAGGCAGCCACAGCCTCCCTGGGCAGCCTGGGACAAAGTCTCAGCAGCCTCCTGCTCAACAACTTCTTCCTCAGCTCCACTCTAACCCTGCTCTGCCTCAGCTTCAAACCATTCCCCCTTGGCCTGTCTGCAGACACCCTGAGGAGAAGTCCCTCTGCAGCCTTCCTGCAGGATCCCTTCAGGTCCTGGCAGGCAGCTCTGAGGTCCCCCCAGAGCCTTCTCTTCTCCAGGCTGCACAGCCCCAGCTCCCTCAGGCTGTGCTCACAGCAGAGCTGCTCCAGCCCTTGGACCCTGGGAGGAGAGGCTGAGGGAGCTGGGGGTGTGCAGCCTGGAGAAGAGGAGGCTCAGGGGAGACCTTCTTGCTCTCTACAACTCCCTGAAGGGAGGTTGTAGCCAGGTGGGAGTTGGTCTCTTTTCCCAGGTAACCAGCACCAGAACAAGAGGACACAGTCTCAAGCTGTGCCAGAGGAGGTTTAGGCTGGAAGTGAGGAGAAATTTCTTCCCAGCAAGAGAGATTGGCCATTGGGATGTGCTGCCCAGGGAGGTGTTGGAGTCCCCATCCCTGGAGGTGTTCCAAAAAGGCTTGGATGAGGCACTTGGAGCCATGGTTTAGTTGTCAGGAGGTGCTAGGTATGAGGTAATAGGTTGGACTTGATCTCAGAGGTCTTTCCCAACCTTATTGATTCTGTGATCATCTTTGTGGCTCTCCTCTAGACTCTCCCCACCAGCTCTGTGTCCCTGTGCTGGGGACACATGTCATAGCCAAGCCTTTGTGAGCAGTGTGTTGTATGCAAGGAGGCAAGTGGCAGCTTGTCAAAACAAGCTGAGTCAAAGCAGATCATCAGAGTTCTGGCATCCTGCCAGTTGGGAGACATTTATCTCCTCCCTGGCATGAGAAGAATTTGTCATTAGGGTTTTTTTTTCAGGACTGTTGTAGCCACAAGGGGCTTGATAATGTAAATTTGTCATGCTACAGTTGGCATTGGTACATTAGAAAGTATTGTGCCAGGGACCAATTAGCCTAATTGAGCTGTAATAGGCTCCGAAGTAGCCATTACCACTTAGAAAAGGATGTTGGGATCGTGGGCAAACATCAACACAGTGCTCTGAAGAGAATATCTGAGACATGACAAACTATTTAGAGAAGGAAGAGCTCTCCCACTGCATTCATCTGTGGATATGTTCAGAAACCCTTCACAGTCATTTGTCTCCTGCAGGCATAGCAGGGCTCCAAGAGACACCAAAAATAGCACAGGAGATGCTATGGAGATCTATCAAACCTTGAAAGACACAGGGAAAGCGATCAGGGGGATGATTATTCCCCTTTTCCTAGCACAGAGGAAAGAGGCAGCAATCCATCAGGCTAGCAAGTCACAGGCTTAAGCCCAACACAAAGGAAGGGACTTCCAAACCCTGAAAAAGGTCCAAAGCACATCCTGATCAAAACCATTAAACTGCTCAGAGCTGCAGCACATTAGCCTGCAGCACATCCTAACCAGCCTGGATTTTATTTGACTCATGGGTCAAGATTTCCAAACATGGAACAGCTCCTGAGGGTGGATGAATGAGTTCCTGTATCCCCTCCAGTGGATTTTGCTACTGCCCATTCCTGAGCTCAGGGTGAGCACTGGGGAAGGCTCCTGTGCAGTGGTAGCTGTGGTGCAGACACAGCTCTAAACCATGCTCATAGCAGAATCACAGAACTGTCAGGGTTGGGAGGGACCTCAAGGCTCAGCCAGTCCCAACCCCCTGCCATGGGCAGGGACACCTCACACTACAGCAGGTTGCTCACAGCCACATCCAGCCTGGTCTTAAACACCTCCAGGGATGAGGCTGCAACCACCTCCCTGGGCAACCTGTGCCAGGCTCTCACCACCCTCATGGGGAACAACTTCTTCCTAACATCCAATCTCAATCTCCCCATTTCTAGTTTTGCTCCATCCCCCCCAGTCCTATCCCTCCCTGACACCCTCAAAAGTCCCTCCCCAGCTTTCTTGGAGCCTTCTTCAGATACTGGAAGGCCACAACTAGGTCCCCTCAGAGTTTTCTCCAGACTGAACAGCCCCAACTCCCTCAGTCTGTCCTCACAGCAGAGCAGCTCCAGCCCTCTGCTCATCCTCCTGGCCCTTCTCTGGACACCTTCCAGCCCCTCCAGATCCTTCCTGGCACAGAGGCTCCAGAACTGGACCCAGAGCTCCAGCTGTGGTCTCACCAGAGTGGAGCATCCTTTCCCTGGCCCTGCTGGCTCTGCTTCTCTTGCTGCAGCCCAGATGTGCACACTGCTGGCTCATGTTGAGCTTCTCATCCCCCAGCAACCCCAAGTTTGTTTCTTCAGGGCTAAGAAGAACTTACCCTGCTTTGAAGAAGCCACATGAATGGAAGGACCTTGGAGCTGAGCACTTCTTCACACAACAATAGTGGTGAAAGCATTTTAGAGGCTGGGCTCAGCTGATGGTTCCATGGTCATGGCAATGTAAGGAAACTCCCAATCACTGTGTGCCAGCACCAAGACACCCAGAGACCTACAAGCCTGTCCTGGGCTGAATGATGAGCTCACCCAAAATAGGAACAGAAGCAGCATTATGCATTTCTAATTGTTGACAACCAACATTTCATGTGTGGCACTCAGCATTCCCCAGTGGTTTGGTCAGACTTTAAAGCCAGCTTGAGCTGAAATGAAAATCCATTGAGTCCATTTGTTGTGCAGGAAAAAAAGCAGTACATTCTCTGGGTTAATGTCACCAGAGTTAGCTCTCTACTCAAGTCCCTTAAATAAGTAAGCCATTAAAAAAAGTTCCTAAAACCATGGATTAAGTCACAGCAGAATGCAGAGGGCTGGAGCTGCTCTGCTAGGAGGACAGACTGAGGGAGCTGGGGCTGTGCAGGCTGGAGAGGAGAAGGCTCCCAAGAGACCTAATTGTGGCCTTCCCGCATCTGAAGGGGGGTACAGGAAAGCTGGGGAGGGACTTTTGAGGGTGTCAGGGAGGGATAGGGCTGAGGGGATGAAGCAAAACTAGAAATGGGGAGATTCAGACTGGATGTGAGGAAGAAGTTGTTCCCCATGAGGGTGGTGAGAGCTTGGTACAGGTTGCCCAGGGAGGTGGTGGCAGCCTCCTGCCTGGAGGTGTTTGCAGCCAGGCTGGATGTGGCTGTGAGCAACCTGCTGCAGTGTGAGGTGTCCCTGCCCATGGCAGGGGGGTTGGAGCTGGCTGATCCTTGAGGTCCCTTCCAGCCCTGACAGTTCTGTGAGTCTATAATTCTAAGTTATTCCATTCTGTGCTTAGGCTGAAGTGTTTTGTGCAGTTTAGAGCAAGCCAGAGACATTAAAACTGGTTTTATCTGTGGACTCCCTGTGCAGCTGCAGCTTTTCCCATGAGTATGGGAGAGAGCTGGATCTGGAACATCTGTGCCTTGTTCTGCAGGCAATTGACATCAAACAGGTGACACTTGTGGTGAACTCCTCAGGATTAACTGAAAGGGAAGAAAGTGAGACTCTCACAGGACCTTTCATGAAGCCCTGCATTTAAAACATCTTATTTGATTATTTACTTAAAGAGCTTTTAAGGTGATATTGCTTTATCTAAAAGAGCTTGGTAATGAAAGGAAGCAAACCCAGGCCTTTCAACTCGTGCCTTCCATCAACTGCAAACAGATTCCAGCTTATCTAGTCAATGGCTTCCACATTTGGGTGGTTTTTAAAGGCAGAGCCAGCACCTCAGTAAATAAATAAATATTTCTTTTAAAATCTGTGTCTCAATTTAAAATTATCTCAGAGGCAAGGGAAGCAGCCCTGGAGTGCTGAACAGTGTTGTACTCAAGGATTACACAGTTCCAACCCCCTGCCATGCGCAGGGACACCTCACACCACAGCAGGTTGCTCACAGCCACATCCAGCCTGGCTGCAAACACCTCCAGGTAGGAGGCTTCCACCACCTCCCTAGGCAGCCTGTGCCAGGCTCTCACCACCCTCATGGGGAACAACTTCTTCCTCACATCCAATCTCAGTCTCCCCATTTCTAGTTTTGCTCCATCCTCCCAGTCCTATCACTCCCTGACACCCTCAAAAGTCCCTCCCCAGCTTTCTTGGAGCCTCCTTCAGATCCTGGAAGGCCACAAGAAGGTCTCCTGGGAGCCTTCTCTTCTCCAGCCTGCACAACCCCAGCTCCCTCAGTCTGTCCTCACAGCAGAGCAGCTCCAGCCCTCTGCTCATCCTCCTGGCCCTTCTCTGGACACCTTCCAGGACCTCCAGATCCTTCCTGGCACAGAGGCTCCATAACTGGACCCAGAGCTCCAGGTGTGGTCTCAACAGAGCAGAGCAGAGGGGCAGAACCACCTCTCTCAACCTGCTGGCTCTGCTTCTCTTGCTGCAGCCCAGGATGTGATTTGCTTTCTGGGCTGCAAGTGATTTTACATCCCTCTGTGGGGTGGAAGGACTCTGTTACAGCTGCAAGAAGTCTTTACAGTAGTGATCTTGTCAGCCAGAGAAAGATTAACCAGAAATGTCCTCTGCTTTCCAGCCAGCAAGGCTCTCCAGCCAGCCAAGGAGGCTTTGCACAGCTCTGCCCTGCTGGGACAGAATGTCTGTGAAAGTCAGAGGCAGTTCACTCAGTCCTGTGACTCAGCTCTGTCTCTCAGCTTCCCCTGCAGCTCAGGGCAGTGCAACACTTAACAGGTTGTTCAGAGAGGTCGTTGAGGCTCCATCCATGGAGATATTCAAGGTGAGGCTGGACAGGGCTCTGGGCAACCTGATCTAGTTGAGGATGTCCCTGCTGACTGCAGAGGGGTTGGACTGGATGAGCTTTGGAGGTCCCTTACAACCCAGCCCATGCTGTGATTGTGTGATTCAGGTAACTCACTCCCTCCTTCTTCAGCTCCCACCAGTACCCACCTCCAGACCTCCATCACTGGGTCTGTCTGGTCAGGCTTTTTTCTTGTGTGTGTTAAAAGCCATCTGCTTTGTGATGGAGTGACACAGACATCATCTCAAGGTCTTCAGGAGATAAAGCAAGCCTGGGTTGAAAGAGCCCAGCTGTGAGAGTGCAGCCAGAACACAGAGACATCATGTGATCTCCAGGTATTTTTAGAGGTGCCAAGAAAAGCAGAAGGCATCAGCAGCTCCTGCCTAGAAGAAAGGATCTGGTGGCTCAGCCAGCAGCTGGTTTAGCAGATTTTTCCCAGCAATGTTTGCAAATAAAGATGTGAAAGTAAGATACCTGCCGTGCTCACATAGAATGGTTTGGGTTGGAAGGGTCCTCCAAGGGTCATCCAGTCCAACTTCCTCTGCAGTCAGCAGGGACATCCTCAGCTAGATCAGGTTGCCCAAAGCCCTGTTGAGCCTCACCTTGAATATCCTCAGGGATGGAGCCTCAACCACCTCCCTGGGCAACCTGTTCCAGTGTTCCACCACCCTCATGGTGCAGAACTTGTTCCTAACATCCAATCTAAATCTGCTCTGCTCTGATTCCAAACCATTGCCCCTCACCCTATCACTGCAGGCCTTTGCAAACAGTCCCTCTGCAGCCTTATTAGAGCCCCCTTCAGGAACTGGACCATGCACCTATCCGTAGTGTCATCTGCTCCTGAGAATCCCTTTAGACCTAAAGAAACAAATATCTCTGCAGGGCTGGGCAACATCTGGCCTGGAGTAGTGTTAATGCTCTGTTAGTTTGTGCAGTATTATTTAAGTTAGAATTGTCAGGGCTGGAAGGGACCTCAAGGCTCAGCCAGTCCCAACCCCCTGCCATGGGCAGGGACACCTCACACTACAGCAGGTTGCTCACAGCCACATCCAGCCTGGCTGCAAACACCTCCAGGGATGAGGCTTCCACCACCTCCCTGGGCAACCTGTGCCAGGCTCTCACCACCCTCATGGGGAACAACTTCTTCCTCACATCCAATCTCAATCTCCCCATTTCTAGTTTTGCTTCATCCCCTCAGTCCTACCACTCCCTGACACCCTAAAAATCCTCATGGCCTTTGTCTGGACACATTCCAGCACCTCCAAATCTTTCTTGTAATAGGGGTTTCAGAACTGGACACATTACTCCAGGTAGGGTTAAACATAATATTCCATCTCCAGAAGCTCTCACATCCTTTCACAGAGCAGAACTGAACAGAAAATTAGAGGTTGGAAGGGACCTCCAGAGATCACCCAGTCCAACCTCCCCTGCCAGAGCATCACCCAGGGCAGTCTGCACAGGAATGCATCCAGGTGCGGCTGGAAAGGCTCCGGAGAAGGAGACTCCACAACCTCTCTGGGCAGCCTGCTCCAGGGCTCTGCCACCCTCACTGTCAAGAAGTTTCTCCTCATGTTGAGCTGAAACCTTCTTTGCTCAAGTTTGTATCCCTCGTTCATTGTCTTATTGCTGTGCACCACTGAAAAGGGCTTGGCCCCCTCCACCTGACCCCCACCCCTCAGCTATTGATAGACATTGATCAGATAATAACGGCAAAAATGTTGCATCTGGATGAAAAGATGAAGTGAAATGAAACTAAATCCCTGGGCAATGCATGCCCCAAAGGTGATACTTTCATGCTGTGCTGTGTCCTTGCACACAGAGGTTTGATCTTGTACAGCTGTTGCATGTTGGGAAGCTGCAAAATAAACCAGGCCCAGAAGCTGGATGGGGATCAAACATTTTGACTCCATGCAAAACCCAAGCACTCTGTCCCCATTAAAATTCAGCAGGGGTGATAAATCAGAGCTCGTGCAAACTGCTGTGGAAATTTACCTTCAGGGAAGCTGACCTCTTTCACAGCCCCGAGGAAGGAAGGTTTCCCAACCCCAAACCCTTCACTGCAGTGTTGTTAGTGCAACTGCAAGGTCTTTCCACGTTCCCACGAGGGGGCTGCACTGCTTGTTACGGTGGAGGCAGATGGCAGGAGAGCCTCGAGGTCTCTTCCAACCTTAGTGATTCTGTGCTACTGTGACACATCCAGGCAGCATTAAAAGCAAGTGGGTGACAATTCATCTGCTGGGAGACATCCAGCAAGTTCTAGACTTGTTTACTAAGCCCCAGACTAGACCAGCTCATCAAACTGCAGCGCTTCAACTCAGAGCTGAAGCTCAAACCTTTTAAACTGTGCTTTTGGAAACACTCTGTGAGAGCTGAAACTCCTGGATGGGGTCCAAGAGTTGTCTCTGAAGCTGCCATCTCCTAATTAAATCAACACACTCCAGAGGTGCTCACTCCAAATGATGCCTTAAGCACATTCTGGGGATTGCTGGGTGGCTGGAGATAGGAAAGTTTCCTCACAATTAATTTTGGCATGTTTGAATGTCTAAACAATTTTGACAGCCTCATGTTTCCTTCCACAGACTTACAAATGCTGAAGTTTGGGGGACAGTTTGTTCAATGCCTTCCAGATTTTTGGCTGCATGATTCTCTGAAAGCTGGGCTGATACTGGCTGGAAGTGTCAGGGTTTGAGGCATTGAAGCTGGTCAAGGCTTCAGGAAAACTTGCAAGAGAGGGAGAATCCCAGAACTGTCAGGGTTGGAAGGGACCTCAGGGATCAGCCAGTTCCCACCCCCCTGCCATGGGCAGGGACACCTCACACTACAGCAGGTTGCTCACAGCCACATCCAGCCTGGCTGCAAACACCTCCAGGCAGGAGGCTTCCACCACCTCCCTGGGCAGCCTGTGCCAGGCTCTCACCAGAGACCTCTTCCAAAGAGAAATCTTCAAATATTTGATAGTGCTGAAGACTTTTTATGACTTTTGGTTTGGTTGTTCAAAGGAAATGCCTGAGCTCTTCAGCAAACATGCAGAGTCTCAGAACTGTGGAGGGAAAAACAACCTAGAGCTGTTCTGAGAGATTTCCTCGTTTACTCACGGGTATATCCAACGAGTTTCCAATGGTTTAGGCTGGATGTTAGGAAGAAATTCTTCCCAGCAAGAGAGATTGGCCACTGGGATGTGCTACCCAGGGAGGTGATGGAGTCCCCATCCCTGGAGGTGTTTAAAATCAGCCTGGCTGAGGCACTTGGTGCCATGGTTTGGTTGATTAGATGGTGTTGGGAGACTGGTTGGGCTCAGTGATCTCAAAGGTCTCTTCCAACCTGGTTAATTCTGTGCTCTGCAGAACTGGGGGTGAGAAGAGTTGAGTCTTGGCAGCCCCAACCCAGCTGAGCTCCCAAAACGAAACTTGAAGGATTTGGCAGGACTCAGGTTGCATTTTTCAAGAGTTACTGTAAGTGTAAATGTTATTTTATCCACCCCCTTCAACTGGCTCATCCTGGCCAGCCACCAGGCAACCCCTCCCACGCTGCTGCTTCAACAGCTGCAGGGATGGGGTCAAGATTGTCCATGTTCTGTGTAACTCAAACCCTGTTATTAAAGTAATTCATTTGCAAATAAATCATCCTCCTGAGGCAGCTCCAAGGAAAAGGAGGAACAGAACAAGAGCTCACCAGCCTGAGTTAATTTTTTGCTGGGTGCAAATCCTGCTCCCTTCCCTCAGCACCTCTCCATAATCAAAAACTCGGTCACCAAGCCACCGCTCCTTCTTTCATTCAGATCTGGGCAAGCTGATGCAGTAACCATGAAAGGATAACAGAAACTAGAAAGAACCCAAACCCAGAGGTTTGTCAGGGGATGGCTCCTCAGAGGAAAACAGCAAAGGTCAAAGGATCTGAGGGGGGGGACAGGCTGCCCAAAGAGGTGGTGGAAGCCTCACCCCTGGAGGTGTTCAAGACCGGGTTGGATGGGGCCTTGAGCAGCCTGGGCTAGTGGGAGGTGTCCCTGCCCATGGCAAGGAGATTGGAAGTGGTTGATCTTTAAGGTCCCTCCCAACCCAAACCATTCTCTGAATCCCTGAGTCTCCAAGCTGAAGCACTTACAGTATTTTACCTTTATTTCCATGAAGCTGCTGTGTTTGTGTCCACACAAGTTCTGTAACAGCTGCTTGAGTAAACCCCACCTGGAAGGTCTCATTAAATTTACTTTAACTCCTTACTAAGTTAAAGTGACTTAAACTCTTTAATAAATTAGAGTTACTTAAACTCTTTACTGCCTACAGGAGGCTAAGTGTCCTTGTGGATGTTTCTAGAGATCCCATGCTTCCCACTATCACAGACTGGGTTGGGAAGGACCTCCAAAGGTCATCTAGTCCAACCCCCCCAGTACTATGTGGCCACATAACCTATACATTTGAGAGAGACTTTTTTCCCCCCTATACAATTATAATGCCAGTAATCTGTGTTTTTTTCATTGCTTTACCATTTTAACCCACAAGCACACACAACCACCCCACAACCCCCCCAAAAAGGCAATACATATATTATTTATTTATATTGATTGTAAAGATAATCCTTCATGTGATATCTGAAAGTCATTCTGTTTTCTGAAGCCTAGACTGAAGCCAACAAATACCTAGAATCACAGAATTGTCAGGGTAGGAAGGGACCTCAAGGCTCAGCCAGTTCCAACCCCCCTGCCATGGAGGGTAGAGCAGGTTGCTCACAGCCACATCCAGCCTGGCTGCAAACACCTCCAGGCATGAGGCTTCCACCACCTCCCTGGGCAACCTGTGCCAGGCTCTCACCACCCTCATGGGGAACAACTTCTTCCTGACATCTAATCTAAATCTCCCCTCCTCTAGCTTGGATCCATTCCCCCAGTCCTTTCATTCCCTGACACCCTTGAAAGTCCCTCCCCAGCTTTTCTGTAGCCCCCTTCAGATCCTGGAAGGCCACAACTAGGTCTCCTTGGAGCCTTCTCTTCTCCAGACTGCACAACCCCAACTCAGTCTGTCCTCACAGGAGAGGAGCTCCAGCGAGCAGCAGCAGCAAGCACAGTTTTGGATGCTACATGCTAAGCCCCAGTGCTTCTTTTCCCCCCCTCCTGGTGATCTACATGGCTCAGAGCTCAGGTCCCTTGCAGGCAGAGCCTGCATGCTGCTGGGTGCCTTCCTGAAAGCAACAGTGCTCAGCAATTTCTTGCCAGCTTACAGGAGAGAAACAATAAAGCATCTGTGATGAAGCCTGGGCTGCAGCAGCCAACATGAAAAAGATACAAACAAGCAGAAGAGACTTTGCCAGCACTTCACTCTGCTCCTCCACCTCCCCTTCTCTTTCTCTCCATGGGACCTACCTCAGATGTCTACCAAGCACAGTAATGCACTCTGCTCCTCCCTTCTCTTTCTCTCCATGGGACCTACCTCAGACATCTACCAAGCAGAACTGTGGCATCAACCTGTGAGGAGCCCGTTCCCACCACCAGCTTTCCTGCCACTGTCACTCTCACAGCACTTGCCCCCCACCAGCTGGAAATTACCTCATCCTTCCTCAGCATGGGTCTGGTTGTTAGAGGCTTGGGAACTCAGGAGTGGTGCTCCCTGGCTTTCCCAGGGAATAGCCTCACTGGCTGAGTCTCAGGAGGGAATTAGCTGCTAGGACCCACACTCCTCAAACATGGAAAGAGCAAGAGCTCACTCTCTTTACACTCCAGAGAGAGATGTGCCAGGCAAAGGGCACGTGAGATTTGGGAGGAAAAAAGCAGAGAGAGAAAGTATCAATGGTCTCTTATTCACTCATCTTCCAAAACACAGTGCAGCACCAAAACAAAAGTGCAACTGTTCCCCACACAATAAAGGGGGCATTGATGGTGCTCCTAAAAACAAGCTGGCCTGCTCTGGACACTCTCCTCTTGTTGAATCTTCATGAAACTGTCACAGCTGCTTGATTGCAATTTGTCTGCTCTGACAACTCAAATTGCCCTGAGAGCAAAGGAAATGCCATGCCAGCTCAGGCAGCCTCTCTGCATAAGTAGAGGGGACCTAAGAAGGCATTAGGAGGAGGGCAGGGCATATAAAAAGTGGCCACAAAGATGATCCAAGGGCTGGAGCAGCTCTGCTATGAGGATAGGCAGAGGGAGCTGGGGGTGTTCAGCCTGGAGAAGAGAAGACTCTGGGGGGACCTCAGAGCTGCCTGTCAGGACCTGAAGGGATCCTGCAGGAAGGCTGCAGAGGGACTTCTCCTCCGGGTGTCTGCAGACAGGCCCAGGGTGAATGGTTTGAAGCTGAGGCAGAGCAGGGTTAGAGTGGAGCTGAGGAAGAAGTTGTTGAGCAGGAGGCTGCTGAGACTCTGGCCCAGGCTGCCCAGGGAGGCTGTGGCTGCCTCCTGCCTGGGGGTGCTGAAGGCCAGGCTGGATGAGGCCTTGAGCAGCTGAGCCTAGCTGAGAGGCTCTCCTGTGATGCAGAGCTTGGTGTAGTTGATCTCTGAGGTCTCTTCCAACCTAAGCCTTTCTAGGATTCTATGGAAATAAGGAATTTGTTGAACACTTCAAGACACAGCTGGAAGCATCAACAAAGGTGAAGAACTACAACTGATTGGAGAGCCTGGAAGCTGTCAGTAAACTTCCATGCAGACACATGGTCACAAGATGAGCAGAGACAACCCCTAAAGAGATGCAGAATATTCAACATCAATGCTTATGACTACTGAATACTGATCAGTCATCTGTCTTTTTTTCATTAGCAACCTCCAGAAAACACTTCCCCAGCCTCTTTGTGGATGTGAGCAACCTGCTGCAGTGTGAGGTGTCCCTGCCCATGGCAGGGGGTTGGAACTGGCTGAGCCTTGAGGTCCCTTCCAGCCCTGACAGTTCTGTGATTCTATGATTCTAATCTCATTAAACTTATAAAATCAAACACTCAAGAAATCCCAGGAGTCAAACTGCAGTGCACTCAATCCATCTCCATGGCAAGTGTGCTTAAGTGGTAGCATTTAACCACATGAACCCCAAAGCTTCTCCTCCTTCTAGTTCAGAGTGGATGGTTCACAGTCTCACAGTCTCACAGTGCATTAGAGGTTGGAAGGGACCTCCAGAGATCATCCAGTCCAACCCCTGCCAGAGCAGCATCACCCAGGGCAGTCCCCACAGGAATGCATCCAGGTGGGGTTGGAAAGGCTCCAGAGCAGGAGACTCCACAACCTCTCTGGGCAGCCTGCTCCAGGGCTCTGCCACCCTCACTGTCAAGAAGTTTCTCCTCATGTTGAGGTGGAACCTGCTGTGTTCTAGCTTGTATCCATTATTCCTTGTTCTATTGCTGGGTGCCACTGCAAAGAGCCTGGCACCTTCCTCTTGCCCCCCAGCCCTCAGCTATTGACAGACATTGATCAGATCCCTCTCAGCCTTCTCTTCTCCAGACTAAACAGCCCCAGGGCTCTCAGTCTCTCTTCCCAGGGGAGATGCTCAAGTCCCCTGAACATCCTCCTGGCTCTCTGTTGGACTCCCTCCAGCAGGTCTCTGTCTCTCTGGAACTGGGGAGCCCAGAACTGAACACAGAACAATTTCAAACACTGGATAGCAGAAATCTTTCTGCATCTCTTGTGCATCAGCTTCTGCTAACTGTGCTTATGATATTTCTTTTCAATGAATTAAAAGGGGGGGAAAAAAATGAAGAAAGGACAGATGTTTCTGATTTTCCTCTGTCTGGATGACAAAGTAGGAATGTGCTGTGGAATCTGGCATGGCCTAGTTCTTGTAGTGATGTTACCACATGTCCTAATCACCAAACAGCAACACACAGTCTAACGTTTCTGGAAAGAGTCCTTGCTGCACTACAATGCATCACACACAAAAAGTTTGCAATCCACGAGTCCTGCCCAAAAATAGAAGCCAGCAAAGATTCCTGCTATCCAGTGTTTGAAATGGGAACCCAGTTCACAAATCAGAGTGGGGGCAAAGGGGAGGGGGCTGGAAATTACTTGTACTTTACAGGAAACCCCTGATCTGTTAAAAAAAATCACTGCAGGCTGCTGAGCAAAACAACAAATATTGGTTTTAAAAGTCATGCAGAACATCCTTTGAAATCTGGAAAAAATATCCTGTGCAGCAGGGCTGGGGAGGTTCTGCTCCCCCTCTGCTCTGCCCTGCTGAGACCACACCTGCAATACTGTGTCCAGGTTTGGGCTCCCCAGGTCAAGAGAGAGACAGAACTGCTGGAGAGAGCCCAGCAGAGAGCCAGGAGGATGCTTAGGGGACTTGAGCATCTCCCCTGGGAAGAGAGACTGAGAGCCCTGGGGCTGTTTAGTGTGGAGAGGAGAAGGCTGAGAGGGATCTGATCAATGTCTATCAATAGCTGAGGGGTGGGGGGCAAGTGGAGGGAGCCAAGCTCTTTTCAGTGGTGCAGAGCAATAAGCCAAGGAACAACAGGGTCAAGCTTGAACATAGAAGGTTTCAGCTCAACATGAGGAGAAACCTCTTGACAGTGAGGGTGGCAGAGCCCTGGAGCAGGCTGCCCAGAGAGGTTGTGGAGTCTTCTTCTCTGGAGACTTTCCAACCCCACCTGGATGCATTCCTGTGCAGACTGCCCTGGGTGATGCTGCTCTGGCAGGGGGGTTGGACTGGATGACACCCTTCCAACCTCTAATGTACTGTGGTATTTGGTGAAAATGCTCCTTAATTGATTAAATCAATTAATCCAAAGGAGGCCTGGCACAGCTATCTGGTTTGATGTTCTTTATCACACAGGAGAGAAGGCTTCCCTAAAGTAACGCCAGCTTGAACTGAAGACAGGTTCAAAAGCTCCCCAGTGATGGGGAACATGCCATCAAACTTGTTAGGTCACTTGGTAAATGGCTGGTTGTATGTCACAGGGTGTGTGTCCAGGCTTGAGGGTGTTATTCCCCAGGGAAGCACTTATAATCTTGAGGTTCCTTTCATCCTTTCAGCCCCTGTTGGGAAGCTGAGCGTGTGTCAGCACGCACCCACCTCCATTCCCAGACTAAACCTCCTCCAACACCTAGGGCATCCATCTGCATCCACTGAACCCACCCTCAAACAATCCCACACCACCACCTTGGGAACTTCTCAATGAGTGGGTAATTAAACCAGAAGCATCCCTCATGTCCCTAATGGTTGCTTTTCAGAAGGCTGGGCATTCCTTGCACGTTCATAGATCACTTTTCCCAAGCAGCATTAACTGAGGAGACCTCCAGCTCAGGTGGGACAGTGCCCAAACACATCTGCTACCACTTTGTTTGACCCATCAAGGTACCCTGGACAAGCCCAGGGACTTGGCAAGTTACTTTATCCCATCTTTATGATAAGATCTGGGGACTCAGAGAAGGGACAAGGACAGAGGAGCGACCTGTTCAAAATGATGCCAGAAAAGACAAACCCACACAGCCCCACTGTTACTGAACAGGGATTTAGTAGGTGTTTGCCCCCTGCACCCTCTGGGCTCCAGCCACAATTCTGAGCTCCTCAAAGCAGCTTTACTTCCAAAAATTGCAGCCAAGCTGAGGAAGCTGAGGGTTGATATTAACCCCATGCCTCCTGCCAATTAAAGTGACCAAGCTGAGACCGTGTGAAGTGTTCAGGATGCGGCTGGCTGGGGAGGTGACTGGGTAACCACTGGCACTGACTAGCAGGATGCCTGCTTCACCTGTCAGGCATAAGGAAGGTGCTTCTGGTTTGCCCTCCAGGAGGAAACCCAGCAGCTGAGGAGCAGGGCAATACCTCCTGTGGCTGTTCAAAGCACAGCTCTCCCCCCAGAGGTGGAAACCTCATGGAGGTCCACTGGCTGGTGAGGAGTTTCACATGCTGAGTGTAGAGATCTTCTGCTGCATCTGGTTTTACTCTCCACCCAACAACAAGACTTGCAGGCAACTCATGCTAGGAATTGGAAAGAAATCACCAAATGGTTTAAAAACAAAGAAAAATGGTTTAGAAATGTAGAGAATCAGAACAGAGACAGTGTAAGAGGAAGGCTTTTTGGTGTGTGATTTCTGGATCACAGCTCCACCACAGGGAAGATGCCAAGCAGTTTACATTTTCCATTCTTTCTCACATCTTTCCTTTTGTCTCCTCTGTTTATAATGACAGCTCTTTGGGGAAACAGACACCTTGGGGTTTGTTTGATGTAAAGCTGTTTTGCATAGTCAAACTGAAGTCCACCAAGACACAAGGGGCAAAGAGGCATTTTAGACACACTCCGATCCCCCCAGGCTTGCTGCTGCAGAGGTGGTGGAAATCAGCAGTGTCAGCAGCCTCAGCAGCGCCATGGCAGGAGGTAGGATGGCATCTTACAGAACCACAGAATCAGCCAGGTTGGAAGAGACCTCCAAGATGATCAAGTCCAAGCAATCACCCAACCCTACCTAATCAACCAGACCATGGCACCAAGTGCCTCATCCAGGCCTTTCTCAAACACCTCCAGGGATGGTGACTCCACCACCTCCCTGGGCAGCACATCCCAATGGCCAATCTCTCTTGCTGGGAAGAATTGCTTCCTAACATCCAGTCTACACCTCCCCTGGCACAGCTTCAGACTGTGTCCTCTTGTTCTGCTGCTGCTTGCCTGGCAGAAGAGATCAATCCCCACCTGGCTACAGCCTCCCTTCAGGGAGTTGGAGAGAGCAAGAAGGTCTCCCCTGAGCCTCCTCTTCTGCAGGCTAAGCATCCTCAGCTCCCTCAGCCTCTCCTCCCAGGGCTGTGCTCCAGACCCCTCCCCAGCTTTGTTGTCCTTCTCTGGACACCTTCCAGCATTTCAACTCCTTTCTTGAGCTGAGGAGCCCAGAACTGGACACAGGACTCAAGGTGTGTCCTAACCAGACCTAAAAGCCAGCAGCCATCCTCAGGATGAATGCAACACTTTGTCCACTCATCTGGCTGGAGCAGGAGCATATCCACAGGGCTGTTCAACCCCAGCCCCCTGGAATGCTAATGTGAACACCTTACACTTGCTTCGTGCTGTTCATCCCCAGCCCCCTGGAATGCTAATGTGAACACCTTACACTTACTTCATGCTTTGCCTTTAAAGCCTTTTGCCAACCTTAATAACAATGCCACTACTCATGGAGCTTTTGTAAGGATTAATTTGTTGTGGTCATTACAGTCCACTGCTCTTTGCCACAGTCATGTAATAACACAGTATCACAGTATCAGTCAGGGTTGGAGGGGACCACAAGGATCATCTAGTTCCAACCCCCCTGCCATGGGCAGGGACACCCCACACTAGAGCAGGCTGGCCAGAGCCTCATCCAGCCTGGGCTTAAACTCCTGCAGGGATGGCATATTTAGTATACTCTCCAAAAAAATATCAATAAAAAAGAGACAGAAGCCATCTGCAGTACCTTAACATCTGCTTAAGGGAAGCCAGTGATTGATTCTCTCCACATCCTGATGATAACCTGCAGCCACATGCAACAGCCTCTTAAATCCCATCTCTGCTCTCAGCTTTATGTGCACCCCAGAAATAGAATTGTCCCCACATCTGCCAGGCTTCTCTTCCCTGAGGACACTTGTAAGTGCATGCTGAAGTACCAAGCAGTACTCTTACAGCATCTCTGTGAACACTTCTTCCTTCTCTCAGCATGGCTCACCTCAACTTCCCAGTCCCTCACAGAGATCTACAGCAAGGCAGCAGCTGGCCTGTCACCTTGTGTTCTAGTTACAGAATCATAGAAACAGTTAACCAGGTTGGAAAAGACTTTAGGGATCACCAAGTCCATTATTTGTAAAGCTGGGGAGGGACTTTTGAGGGTGTCAAGTAATGATAGGACTGGGGGGAATGGAAGTAAAACTAGAAATGGGTAGATTCAGATTGGATGTCAGGAAGAAGTTCTTCTCCATGAGGGTGGTGAGAGCCTGGCACAGGTTGCCCAGGGAGGTGCTGGAAGCCTCATCCCTGGAGGTGTTTGCAGCCAGGCTGGATGTGGCTGTGAGCAACCTGCTGTAGTGTGAGGTGTCCCTGCCCATGGCAGGGGGTTGGAACTGGCTGAGCCTTGAGGTCCCTTCCAGCCCTGACAATTCTATGATTATTACAGAGAACCCAAGCTTTGTCCCAACAAGCCCACAAGGAAATGCTGATGTTGTACAGATCCTGATGAGCTACTTGGTACACAGCACTGGTGCAGGAAGAAACAGGCTGGGGTTGGTCTCTAAGCAAAAGTTCCCTGCCCTGCTCCCCACTACTGTCTCATCAACGTGCTTCAAGCATTCCTCCTCACTACTCTCTTCCAACATAAAGACCATTTCTCTCTTTCAGAGGTGAAAACTGATAGCTTTTACCTGATGGGTAGGCCTTCACTTCAGTGCAGGGCAGTAGTGCCTCTTCTTTTCCAGCTTCTTTATCTTGTCCAAGCCCTTCACCAATCTTATCCCCAGCTTCTGAGAGAAATGTAAGGCACAGAGAGACCACAGCCCAGCATCATCCCTGCTGCCTCTTCCAGAAGGAAAGCAAAGCTCCTACTTCGGGCAGAGCTGTTAAGTGCCTAAATTTAGCTGGGATGAACCTGGGATTAGACCATCAGAGCAGGGAATAAAACCAAGTATTAGGCTAGAACCTTAAGACCATCCCCTGCTGCCTTTAGACCATCCCCTGCATGGATTGCACTGCAGACCTCTGCCATTCAGGGGCCCAAGTGTGCCACTTTAAAAATGATGTGCACAGGATCAGAGGATGCTAGGGGCTGGGAGGGACCTTTGAGGAGCATCAAGTCCAACCCTGCTGAGCTCAGTGCAAGTGCAGAGATCAAACCTTCATGCAGGGCAGCACTTAGCTTCCATCACCACTCCCACTCTGTATTGTTGATTTTTTATGCTGCTGCTATTTTTTTTTTACTTGATTTTAATTCTTATTTTTTATTTTAATTATTTTTAACATTTTTATTTTATTTTTATTCTTATTTTTTTATTTTACTTTTTAATTGTTTTAATTTTTATTTCATTTTATTTTTATCTCTATTTCTATTTTAATTTCATTTCTACCTTTTTATTTCTATTTTTCTTTTCTTTTCTTTTTCATTTTTATTTTATTTGTATTCTTTTTTATTGCGTTTTAGTTTTAAGCCTTCGTTTCAGTTTGATTTTATGTTTCTGTCTAGTGTGTTTATTTATGATGAACTTCAGGGAGAGCAACGTTACCATGAAGACTAATTGGATCCCAGCAGCGCTCGAGAGCGACACTTAGCTGTCCCTGCGCACGCACGGGAGGGTGCTGCCCCCCACCCCACGGCCCTGACCAGGCGCTTTCGGAAGGTAACTTCACGCACCAGCCTGCCCTGGCGTGTCACGGAGCAAATGAAGCCTGTGCTTAATTGAGTCTGTTAGCAGGTGGACAGCCCCTGGTGAGTCAGGAGTGCCTGTACTCAAGGAGCTATGCCTGCTTGCATCACGCTGAGAAGAGCAGCCAAGGCACAGCCCTGGCTAAATGCTGCTTAATTACAGCCATAATGTGCCTGCCTGGCTGATGAGCTCAGAAAGCAAAGGTGGAAAAGCCCTGCTGCAGAACCTCAGCGCTGCCATGGTGAAGGATGGCTCCCTTCCTCTTGGAGGTGCTGGGGCTTTCACTGCTCACCTGTGAAGGAATGGCCCTTGGCTTTTACTCGCCTCTGACTCGCTAGGACTTTCTGATGTTCTCTTCCTTATTACATTATTTTCTGAGTCCACCCATTTCCAGCACTTAATACTTCCTCCAACTCCCACCTGCCAACTGCTTTTCTGAGCACGCTGACCTGCACCTGTCCTTCAAAGCCCCTGTAGAGAGCCCTGAGCCCTCCGTGTAGCCCACAGGAGGTCCCTGCTCCCCACAGTTTGGGGCTACTAATCTGCAAGGCTGCTGTGTAGGGCTGGGGGGCTGACCCTCCTGCCACAGACATTCACGGGGCTCATTGCAGAGCCTTGAGGTCAGATTTGGCTCCCTCCCCTCCTCTTCCTGCCTGCACCACCCATCTAAATCACCTTCTACTTGTTTGCTGATGTCCTCCTGCTCTGCAGCCGTTTACAGAAGGAAAGGAATACAGAATACCAAAGGGTTGATGTCCTTCTGTTTCTTTTCACCCATTCTTAGACATTTTGGTGGTGTTTGCTCTGGGTTCCCACAACACTTGCAGCCTCCCTGGCGCAGCAAGGTCTCACCAAGAGAGGACCCTGTGTGTACAGCACTAATCCCAAGCCACAGCCTCCTCCTCCTCCCCTGCTATTATCTGCGGAGCTCCGATGCCAGATGCGTCACCGCAGGAAGCTCATCCAAAACTCTCCGTCTGGCAAACGAGGAAACACCTCATGCATCCAGCAGGGAGTTCAGATGTGCATTTCTCCCCACCAGGATCAACACAAGCTGCTATTGACTATTGATTTATTTATTTAGCCCCTGAGATGGCTGCTGTGCACTTTTGACCTGCTGCTGGAGCAGGGATGAGCTGTTCACGGGACGCAAGGCTGTACTGCAGCGAGGATGCACTTTTGTAAGTACAGACTGCCAGCCCTTGCAGGCATTGTCTGGGGGGATTTTGGTTTTTAACTCCCCTTCCCCACACTCAGCACTGGAGACAAACCATGGTGGAAAGGAATGGGTCAGAAGCTCAGGAAGCAAGCCTCCTGTGTTTGGCTCTTAGGTTCCCACAGCGAGCTGAAGCTACCAACCAGCTGGGGAGCTACACAACGTTTTAGACTCACAGCCCAAGAGTCCCTCAGACTCTACCAGACTTTTAGGCAGAGCTCTTCAGGTATTTTCCATTCTTACAAAGGGATTTGAATGAAGAAAACCACCCAGTTTTTGTTGTCAGATGTGGAAAAGCTCTGGGTAAGGCTTCAAACTGTGCAGGAGGCTGCAGAGGTGCATTGGTGTGATGAGCGAGGATCAACTGCTTGCATGGTCCCCTGGATGTCAGGGAATGACAGAATCACAGAAGCATAGAATTATGGACTCATAGGATTGTAGAATTACAGGATCAGAGAATCACAGAATGATATTAACCTCCACTGTTACAAAAGGAACCTTCCTCAGCAAAAGCCTCAGCAAACCCATGCAAGATTTCTGCCCTCCTCCTGTGTCCCCAGCCTGCTGGGAGCTGCAGACAGCAGCCTGTGGCCTCCTCTGAAAGCCAGCTCAGAGCTCTGTTTTCCAACACTGAACTTGTAGGGATTGTGTTTAGATGTAATAAAAATGCATTCATTCAGATACCCAGAGCTGCTGCAGCTGCTCCTCACCTATCCATCTTACAGGACTACCACAAGTTTCCATGTAAAATGTTGGGGTTTTTCCCCCCTCCAGATTCCTGGGATTCCCATCACAGGTTATCCAGAGCCAGCTTAAACAGAAACTGTAGCTCCCAAATGCAGGTGATTAAACAAATGAAAGAGATAAAAGGATAACCAAGTTTTGTGCTGATGCTCTTTCCAGGATCCTGGAGAAAAACTGAATGAAATTCCTGCTCTTCTGGCACTTGCAGCAGCTCTAACCTGAAACCATCACACTTATTAGAGCCTTGCCAAGAGCATTTCCAGGTTTTGACTGAGCAATGCACCTGAAAAAAAAAACCCCACATTAAAATACTGAATTCTCCCAGACTTTAACTGTGGTGCTTCACTCCTCCTGCATGCTGAGAGCACATACATTATACTCTGAGTCAGGGCTGCAGTCATGACATATGGAACTTCTTAACTTCCCAGGCTCTCATGTAGATTGACATGAGAGGGGAGCACAGTCAGCAGGGCCAGGGAGGTGATTCTCCCCCTCTGCTCTGCTCTGCTGAGACCCCACCTGGAGCTCTGTGTCCAGTTCTGGAGCCTCTGTTCCAGGAAGGATCTGGAGGGGCTGGAAGGGGTCCAGAGAAGGGCCAGGAGGATGAGCAGAGGGCTGGAGCTGCTCTGCTGTGAGGACAGACTGAGGGAGTTGGGGTTGTGCAGTCTGGAGAAGAGAAGGTTCCAAGGAGACCTAATTGTGGCCTTCCAGGATCTGAAAGCTGGGGAGGGACTTTTTGAGGATGTCAGGGAGTGATAGGACTGGGGGGAATGGAAGAAAACTTGCAATGGATAGATTCAGCTTGGATGTTAGGAGGAAGTTGCTCCCCATGAGGGTGGTGAGAGCCTGGCACAGGTTGCCCAAGGAGGTGGTGGAAGCCTCATCCCTGGAGGATTTGAAGGCCAGGCTGGATGTGGCTGTGAGCAACCTGCTGCAGTGTGAGGTGTCCCTGCCCATGGCAGGGGGGTTGGGACTGGCTGATCCTTGAGGTCCCTTCCAACCCTAACATTTTTGTGATGCTTGGTCACAAGGGCACATTATACTAATTTTAAGAGAAATGAATAATTACCAGCAGATGGCAGGGCCCTGGCACGATGCAGAGCCAACAACCTGTCCATCCCCCCTGCTCGCTTTGTAAGGAGGGAGGAGAGTTGATCCAGAGAGGGTGTTCTGGGTGGGCTGCTGCAGGGCAGAGGGGCAACCCCCAGGAGAAGCAGCAGAGCAGGGGGTGGCTCATCACCTCTCATCTCCCCTTCTTTCCTGATGCCTGAGGGGAGATTTGGCTCAGCCAGCCTGCAGCAAGGCTGCAAAAACAGAGAGGCCATTCCTAGCTTCACCATCTTTGCAAACAGGCTTTCCTCTGTAGTTGTCTCTGCTCATCTGGAAGCAATCTGAGGCCATGATGAAATTGCATGCCCTGCACACGGGGAGGTGGGAATTTAGCTTGGAGGTTCTTACACACACACACAGAGCAGCCGTGGGAGTCACTGCTTGGGGTCAGGCTCCCAGCTGACCCCAGGACCACGGTGCAAGGAGGGCAGCAGCGGCAGCACAGCCACCTCCACGGACTTGCCATCCTGCCCAGCCCTGCAGGGATGAGATCCAGGGAGGAAAAAGCCTCCTTTCTCAGAGCAGGATTGCTTAAACGAGCACCACAGAGGATGGAGCTTTCTGTTGTGCTTTGCTACATCCCCGATCTCTTGCTGGGAGATGTTCATGCAGCAAATCCAACTCAATCAGGCATTTATTTGTCCTGCACTCCAGCAGGAGCCTAGGCAATTGAATAAGCAGCCCAAGCAGGGCTGCCTCTCAAAATGCCTCTGTGGGTTTTTTTCCCCCCTATGATCTATGCAAAGAGGAGTGTTTATAAACAGACTGCAAGATCTCTTTATCCTGCAACTCAAGACATCTAGACAGTAGCAACTCAGAGCCTTTTGATGGAGGCGGCAAACTGAGCTGGAAATTGATCTGACAGGAAACAAAAGCTCAAACTGTTTGTGTTTTGCCCTAAAAGCCAGCAGATAACACTAACAGGCTGGGATGAGTAAGAGCATGGAATCCAGATCAAGAGGCTGGGATGAGATTCATCTTTATAGAACAACAAATCACCCCCAACCCAGCAGCACATTTCAATCAGGCAGCAAGAGAAGTGTGGAGCAGAGCTACTAAAAGTCCCCAGCAGGGTCTCCTGTTCAGCAAGAGAAAAATTTCATGGTGAGCAACGTTAAAAACTAGAAATAAAATAAAAGCCAAGACTAATAAATGGCTTGAATCCACAGACAGCTTCTGGATGACTGCAGGGGGTAGGTCAGCACTATCTCCAGTTTGTTCTAGAAGAAATCCTTGATTAGGTCCATCCAGACAGATCTCTTTCTCACATGTCTGTGAACTTACAGAATACAGAATGAACCAGGTTGGAAAAGACCTCTGAGATCATCCAGTCCAACCTATCACCCAGCACCATCTGATCAACTCAACCATGGCACCAAGTGCCTCAGCCAGGCTCTTCCTAAACACCTCCAGGGATGGTGACTCCACCACCTCCCTGGGCAGCACATTCCAATGGCCAATCTCTCTTGCTGGGAAGAATTGCTTCCTAACATCCAGTCTACACCTCCCCTGGCACAGCTTGAGACTGTGTCCTCTTGTTCTGCTGCTGCTTGCCTGGGAGAAGAGACCAACCCCCACCTGTCTACAACCTCCCTTCAGGGAGTTGTAGAGAGCAAGAAGGTCTCCCCTGAGCCTCCTCTTCTCCAGGCTAAGCAACCCCAGCTCCCTCAGCCTCTCCTCACAGGGCTGTGCTCCAGACCCCTCCCCAGCTTTGTTGCCCTTCTCTGGACACCTTCCTGTACCTCAATATCTCTCTTGAATTGAGGAGCCCCGAACTGGACACAGGACTCCAGGTGTGGCCTCACCAGTGCTGAGCACAGGAGAAGAACAACCTCCTTTGTCCTGCTGGCCACACCATTCCTGATGCAGGCCAGGATGCCATTGGCCTTCTTGGCCACCTGGGCACACTGCTGGCTCATGTTCAGCCTACTATTCACCAGCACCCCCAGGTCCCTTTCTGCCTGGCTGCTCTCCAGCCACTCTGTCCCCAGCCTGTAGCTGCATGTGGTTGTTGTGGACAAAGTGTAGAACCCTGTACTTAGGTCCATCCAGACAGGTATCTTACTCACATGTGTGTGAACTGCCAAGGTTTACCATCTCTCTACAAGCAAAGAGGCTGAAATCAGTGGAATTAAAGATGGAACCAAAACAGTCCTGCAGCAGTACAGATGCTAATGCTTCTGGAGGGGTACAACAACAACGCTGCAACATCCAAACCAAACAACCACAGAGAAGAAGAGCACAAGAGCAGCAGTAACACAAACATCAGCTGAACTGTTCCTATTAAGCTCATGCAACCCAGACAAATGGGGGAGGGAAAGACCACAGCACCTGGGTGACTAGGATTAGACCTAATGAGCAGGGAAGAAACCCCAGGCAGAAAAGGTTAGCACAGTGCAGCTCCCGAGCTGCCTGCTGGCGCAATCCATTTCCAAGCCCAACCGGCTTCGGCGGAGCCTCTGGAGGAAGCAGCAGCTCAGCAGAGCTGCCTTGCAACACCAGCTCCAGGAAGTCATCAATCAGCCCTAGGAGAGTTATGCTGAGGTTCTGCCCAGATGGGAGGTTATCAGCAGAAATAATGTTCCTGCTGGAAAATAAACCAACCCAACCAACCAGCAGGGGAACTAAAAATGGATGCTCAAATCGCTAATCAAACTGCATCCCTGCTCTGATAGGCAGAGTAACTCAACACCCTTTGCAAGCTGGATGCCCCTAACCTTCTCCTCCACCTCTGCTCTGACCTGGTGAGACCTCACCTGGAATGTTGTGTCCAGTTTTGGGTTCCCCAGTTTAAGAGGGACAAGGTTCTGCTGGAGGGAGTCCAAGGGAGGGCTACCAGGGCCTGGAGCATGTGCCATACGAGGAGAGGCTGAGGGACCTGGGGCTTTTTAGTCTGGAGAAGAGAAGACTTGGAGGGGATCTGATCAATGCCTATAAATATCTGAGGGATGGGGTTCAAGAGGGAGGGCACAGGCTCTGCTCAGTTGGAAGGACAAGGGGCAATGGATAGGAACTCCAGCACAGGAGGTTCCACCTCAACATGAGGAGGAACTTCTTCCCCGTGAGGGTCACAGAGCCCTGGAGCAGGCTGCCCAGAGAAGTTGTGGAGTCTCCTTTTCTGGAGCCTTTCCAGCCCTGTCTGGATGTGTTCCTGTGCTGGATTCTATGCTCCTGCTGTGGCAGGGGGGGGTGGACTGGACAATCTCTTTGGAGGTCCCTCCCAACCCCTGACATCTGTGAGCCTGTGATTATTCTGGAGGTCCTGTGGAGACACAGCAGTGCTGTTTCAGCCTGGCAAGATGACACATCAGCAAGACATCAGCTAGCTCTTAGATCAGCTAAGCAGCTTTGACTGGAAATGAAATGACTAACCCCCGAGTCACGGACAAAGCCACATGGGGTGAGAGCGAGGATCCTGCCCAGCATCCTGCTCCTGCCCCACAGGAGGTGTCCAGGGAAGAGCAAGAGAACACCTGCAGAAAGAGGCTTCCCTGCCTTCTCCTCCACATCACCTGTGGTTTAGGAACCTCTGCCAGAGGTCACATCCTACTTTCCAAAGAAGTTACCTGCTTGAACTGGCAATTCAAGGACACTGAGAGTGATCCCTCAGTCAGGGAGGGAGCACACGTCTCCAGATCAAGAGCCAAATAAACTAATGGAAAGCTGAGGTGTGAAGCAAGAAGGTGTGAAGCAAGAAGGTGTGAAGCCCTTCAATCCACCTCAAACCCTGGGGGAGTTAGCAAGCACACAGATAGTGAGGCTCCAGGCTCCTTCTGTCTGAAGCATCTGGCAGCCAAGAACCCTGGCAGGAAAAGGGCAGGTTTTGTATTCTGGCATGAGCAGAGTGTCTGTGGCAGGGGTTCAAAGGCAAATACAGTGTCAGACAACATGGCCAATATTTGCTCTCCCCATCAGGGCTACACTCACTGTGGTTTCACCCATAACAAGCCCCAGGGATGGCCTGCAGGGACCTTATCTGACTGCCAGCAACTACTAAGATGTTGTGGGGTTCCTATGTAGAAGCAGCCCCCTCAAACTGGTTAGCTGCCACCTAATGGGACTCAGGTTTGCAAAACCAGCACACTGAGGTGTTGAGGTGGAACAGTTTTGCTTTTGGCCACCAGTGCCTGTTGCAGGCAGGCAGAGTGAGAAGCTCTGCAGGACTAGAAGCACACCTGGCAATATTCAGCAGAGACAGAAATCAGCAAATGGCTCTTTAAAACAAGCACAAGATTGTCTGCATCACATTAATAGGAGTTTAGAACATTTAAAACCATTTCCATGGAATCAAAGAGTCACAGAATGGCTTATGCTGGAAGGGACCTCAGAGATCAACTGCTCCAAGCTCCCCACCATGCCCAGGGACACCTCTCAGCTACACTCAGCTGCTCAAGGTCTCCTACAGCCTGGCCTTCAGCACCCCCAGGCAGGAGGCAGCCACAGCCTCCCTGGGCAGCCTGGGCCAGAGTCTCAGCAGCCTCCTGCTGAACAACTTCTTCCTCAGCTCCACTCTAACCCTGCTCTGCCTCAGCTTCAAACCATTCCCCCTTGGCCTGTCTCTAGACATCCTCAGGAAAAGTTTCTCAGCAGCCTTCCTGCAGGATCCCTTCAGGTATTCCAAGGTAGCTCTGAGGTCCCCCCAGAGCCTTCTCTTCTCCAGGCTGAACACCCCCAGCTCCCTCAGCCTGTCCTCACAGCAGAGGTCCTCCAGCCCTTGGATCATCTTTGTGGCTCTCCTCTGGACTCTTTCCAACAGCTCTGTGTCCTGCTTAAGAGTTAAGCATATTCTGGCCATGATTAGAACACTAAATGGAGCAAATTTCTTGGAAGACGGTCTTCAGAGGGTGAGTACAGGTGCTGCACATCTGCTTGGGCACCTAGTGGTAAATATTTGAAAGTGCTCAGAAAAACGAAGGGAGGAATCTTAAACAGGAAGGAAAAGCCTAAAGGGGGTCAGCAAGAGGTTTAGCAAAATACCCCTGCTGGCAAGGTGAGAATGAAACCACTCACAAAGATCCACACTGAGAAAAGACAATTCAACTTACTTCACTGGGAGCAGCTTGGAAGTTCTTTCTGTCCTGGAGAGCAGAAAGCTCAGGTGGCTTCAGGTTAGGATCTCATGATCATAGAATCACAGAATTGTTAGGGTTCAAAGGGACCTCAAGGCTCAGCCAGTTCCAACCCCCCTGCCATGGGCAGGGACACCTCACACTGCAGCAGGTTGCTCACAGCCACATCCAGCCTGGCTGCAAACACCTCCAGGCAGGAGGCTTACACCACCTCCCTGGGCAACCTGTGCCAGGCTCTTACCACCCTCATGGGGAACAACTTCTTCCTGACATCCAAGATGAATCTCCCCATTTCTAGTTTTGCTCCATCCCCCCCAGTCTTATCACTCCCTGACACCCTCAAAAGTCCCTCCCCAGCTTTCTTAGAGCCCCCTTCAGATACTGGAAGGCCACAATTAGGTCTCCTCAGAGCCTTCTCTACTCCAGACTTAACAGCCCCAACTTCCTCAGTCTGTCCTCACAGCAGAGCAGCTCCAGCCCTCTGCTCATCCTCCTGGCCCTTCTCTGGACACCTTCCAGCCCCTCCAGATCCTTCCTGGCACAGAGGCTCCAGAGCTGGCCCCAGAGCTCCAGCTGTGGTCTCAGCAGAGTGGAGCAGAGGGGCAGAATCCCCTCCCTGGCCCTGCTGGCTCTGCTTCTCTTGGTGCAGCCCAGGCTCTGCTTGGCTCTCTGGGCTTCAAGTGCTCACTGCTGGCTCCTGTTGAGCTTCTCCTCCCCCAGCACCCCCAGGGCCTTTTCTCCAGGGCTGCTCTCAAGCCAGTCCCTGCCCAGCCTACATCAGTGCTTGGAATTGCCTCAACCCAGCTGCAGGACCTTCACTTGGTCTTTCTGAACCTCATGAGGTTATCATGGGCTCAGCTCTGCAGCCTGTCCAGGTCCTTCTGGATGTCATCCCTTCCCTCCAGCTGTCTGCTGCACCACACAGCTTGGTGTATGTGTTTTCTTGGGGTTCTGTTTGCTTGTTTGTTTTTGTTTGGTTTGGTTTGGTTGGGTTGGGTTTGGCTTTGTTTTGGGTTGGGGTTTGGCTTTGTTTTGGGTTTGGGTTTGGGTTTGGTTTGGGTTTGTGTTTGAGTTTGGGTTGGGGTTTGGGTTGGGTTTGGGTTTGGTTTGGGTTTGGCTTTGTTTTGTTTTGGGTTTGGGTTTGGGTTTGGTTTGGTTTTTGTTTGGGTCTGGTTTGGTTTGGGTTGGTTTCTTTTTGTGGGTTTGGGTTTGGTTTGGGTTTTGGTTTGGTTTGGTTTGGTTTTGGTTTGGATCTGATTTGGTTTGAGTTGGTTTCTTTTTGTGTGTGTCAGTGATGCTGTGCATTTGAAACTGTTTTATCCTCCAGACAATTGCTTTAATTCCTTGGAATTCCAAACTGGATTTCATCTCTTCCTTTTTCTTATCAGCAGAGGCACTCCAAGGTTGCATGTCTGTGGCAATTTCAATATCCTGTGACTTTCCTAAGCCCTTCATGGAGACCATTTTGCAAAAGCATTGATGTCAGCTGCAATGTGTGAAGCCAGAGAGGGAGCACAAAGTAAGCTCTCTGTTGTAGGAACAGTCTGATAAAAATGAGGACATTTTTTCTCCCCCTCCTGAATGCTGATCAGCTGGTTTCAGTGCTAAAAGGCTGCTCAGCTCTTTCTCACCCCAGCACTCACAGCAAGGCTGGAACATGCTCTTTCCCACTCCCCCCTCCCCTCCCCTCCTTTTTGATATGTGAGCTGCAGACTGCATGCTTGGTACAAGGAGCCCATTCCCAGAAGAATGCTTTCCAAGTATACATTCTGTTTAAAATGTTGTTTTAGTGCTTGGAGTTGTCTCTCCTCTTATCTGGTGCCTGAGTTCCTTTGGTGGACTTTCACTGAACCCCACAGAGATGGCTCTTTTGGCTCTGGGATGCTTTAGAATCCCATATTCTGCTGTCTGTGATGGGAAGAGGGTAACTGACGCATCTTCTCTCACCCTTGAGGGGATGGAAAGCAGCCCTGCAGAAAGGACTTGGCAGTTCTGGCGGGTGAGGAGCTGGGCATGAGCCAGCAATGGGCATTTGCAGCCCAGAAGGCCAAGGGCAGCCTGGGCTTCATCAAAAGCAGCATGGCCAGAGATGGAGAGAGGGGATCCTGCCCTTCTGCTCTGCTCTGGGGAGACCTCAGCTGCAGTGCTGTGTTCAGCTCTGGAACTCTCAACACAAGGACATGGACCTGATGGAGAGGGTCCAGAGGAGGGCCATGAAAATGCTCAGGGGGTTGGAGCAGCTCTGCTATGAGGCCAGGCTGAGGGAGCTGGGGGTGTTCAGCCTGCAGAAGAGAAGGCTCCAGGGACATCTAATAGCAGCCTGTCAGTACCTGAAGGGGGCTACAAGAAGGATGGAGAGAGACTGTTTGCAAAGGCCTGCAGGGACAGGACCAGGGACAATGGCTTCAAACTAGAGCAGAGCAGATTTAGGTTGGATGTGAGGAACAGGTTCTGCACCATGAGGGTGGTGGAACACTGCCACAGGTTGCCCAGGGAGGTGGTGGAAGCCTCATCCCTGGAGGTATTCAAGGTGAGGCTCAACAGGACTCTGGGCAGGCTGATCCAGTTGGGGATGTCCCTGCTGAGTGCAGAGGGGTTGGACTGGATGAGTTTGGAGGTTCCTTCCATCCCAAATCATTCTATGATTCTAATGTGGTCACACTCTTGCCCCAGTTGCCCAGCACCAGTCTCTTGCTTTGCTGGGTTTGAGAGCAGGTTTTGACAGCAATACTACAGGAGCTGTTTCCACCCCAGGCAGCCTATTGGACTACCCAGGGCAGAAAATCTCCCTCTATCATTCTTATTGTCTTCTTTGTGAGAAGAATATTCCTGCTCTAAGCACACAGCACAGAACTGCCCTCAGCCAGAACACTTGAAATGAGTCACCCATGAAAAGAGAGAGGTTTAAATTCCAGGGGAAAAAAGAAAAGAAATAAAAATGAATGCTTTGCACACTGACTTAGTGCTGCAAACCCCCAGAAATAGCTCAGGAGACCTGGAGAGACTCCAGTTCCACTGCATTCATCCATTCCCTGAGTCCCCAGCCATTCAGTCTTCCTGTCAGCCTCCCTCCTTCTGGGAGATTGTGAAGTTTTGGTGTGTGCAAGGCTGAAAGCAAGCTGCCCAGGAATGGATGTGTTAATAGGGAGGGAGAAAGGAGTCATTCTCTTCTTATTGCCAACAGGGGAGTCACTGCTGTAGAGGCTCTCCTGGCTTCATCCCACAGTCTCTGCCCTGGCTTTTGTTACACACACACAGATTTGGGACAGCATATTTGAGTTACAGATAACCACAGAGTGTCTCATCCAAGCCATTCCCTTGGCTGCTCATGGCAAGAGCTGAGTGCAGCACAGCACAGTGTTGCTGTCTGTGGTTTTGATGAGCTGGATCCAAACCAGATTCTGTTCTGGGGCCGTGAGAGTCAGAGCCTGGCCTGGAAGTTCAGGCTTTTAAGAATTAGGATGGGATGGGATAGGATAGGATAGGATGGGATAGGATGGGATGGGATAGGATGGGATGGGATGGGATGGGATAGAATAGAATAGAATAGAATAGAATAGAATAGAATAGAATAGAATAGAATAGAATAGAATAGAATAGAATAGAATAGAATAGAATTAACCAGGTTGGAAAAGACCTTGGAGATCATCCAGTCCAACCTATCACCCAACACCATCTGATCAACTCAACCATGGCACCAAGTGCCTCATCCAGGCTCTTCCTAAACACCTCCAGGGATGGTGACTCCACCACCTCCCTGGGCAGCACATCCCAGTGGCCAATCTCTCTTGCTGGGAAGAACTTCTTCCTAACATCCAGCCTAACATCCATCCAACCTCCCCTGGCACAGCTTGAGACTGTGTCCTCTTGTTCTGGTGCTGCTTGCCTGGGAGAAGAGACCAACCCCCACCTGGCTACAACCTCCCTTCAGGGAGTTATAGAGAGCAAGAAGGTCTCCCCTGAGCCTCCTCTTCTCCAGGCTCCCTCAGCAAATGTAGAAGAGCCTGGATCATTATCTACTTCACAGGCTGGGGCTGGTCTCTTCTCCCAGGTGACCAGGGACAGGATGAGAGGAACTGGGTTCCAGTTGTGCCAGGGGAGGGCTAGGTGGGAGATTAGGAAAAATTTCTTTCCTGCAAGAGGGGTGAGGGACTGGAACAAGCTGCAAGGAGTCACCATCCCTGGGGGTGTTCAAGAAGCTTAGAATCACAGAATCTATGATTCTAAGCTGTAGATGTGGTGCTTCAGGACTAGTGGTCATGGTAGTTGGGTTATGGTTGCACTTGCTGATCTTGGAGGTCTTTTCCAGCCTTGATGGTTCTATGATTCCATACATCTTACAAAACCTTCCCTGCCATGGCAGGCTGCAACCTGGACTCATCTATTTCAAGTAGGAATTTCTTTCTGCCTCCTGCTTGCAAGCACAGAATCACAGAACTGTCAGGGTTGGAAGGGACCTCAAGGCTCAGCCAGTTCCAACCCCCCTGCAATGGGCAGGGACACCTCACACTGCAGCAGGTTGCTCACAGCCACATCCAGCCTGGCTGCAAACACCTCCAGGGATGAGGCTGCCACCACCTCCCTGGGCAACCTGTGCCAGGCTCTCACCACCCTCATGGGGAAAAACTTCTTCCTAGCATCCAAGCTGAATCTCCCCATTTCTAGTTTTGCTCCATCCCCCCCAGTCCTATCACTCCCTGACACCCTCAAAAGTCCCTCCCCAGCTTTCTTGGAGCCCCCTTCAGATACTGGAAGGCCACAATAAGATCTCCTCAGAGCCTCCTCTTCTGCAGACTAAGAATCCCCAACTCCCTCAGTCTGTCCTCATAGCAGAGCAGCTCCAGCCCTCTGCTCATCCTCATGGCCCTTCTCTGGACACCTTCCAGCACCTCCAGATCCTTCCTGTAATAGAGGCTCCAGAACTGGACACAGTGCTCCAGGTGTGGTCTCAGCAGAGCAGAGCAGAGGGCCCGAGCCAGCATGCTGCTGAGTGCCTTCCTGAAAGCAACACTGGATGGTTCCTAACATCTGATCAAACCCTCCCTCTCCTCTAGCTTGGATCCATCCCCCCCACCCCCCAGTCCTCTCACTCCCTGACACCCTCAAAAGTCCCTCCCCAGGCATTTGGCTGCCTGTATCTACTAGCTTTGAAAGCAGACAGCCTGTGCACCAAGACTTGCACTTTCCAATGGGAATCATCTTCTGTGCTGCTCTTCCCCTTCTCCTCGAGCTCTCACGCTCATGGTTGAGGGAGGTATAAACAGAGCCTCACCATGCCACAAAACACAGAGCAGCACTTTGGGAAGTTTGACAAACTGCAATGCATGTTTAGATTTCCTGACTCAGAGACAATGCAGAAGAGAGGATCCTGGCAAGCTTCCTGCTGAGGGGATGCAACTGCTCCGCTCGGCAAGATGCAGTCAGGGCTAGAGGCACTCCTGAACATTTACAGAGCAGCAGCTCGAGGAGAACAAATCACTTTTTAATCTTTGTGTTGTAATTAAATGCAACCTTGGTGGGGGGTTTGCATGTGAGGAAGCTGGCTGGAGAGAAGTCAGATTGCTGTGAACTAAAAAGAAGTTACTGCACAGCATGGAGAAGAGGAAGCTCAGGGGAGACCTTAGTGCTGTCTACCACTACCTGAAAGGAGGCTGTAGCCAGGTGGGGGTTGGTCTCTTCTCCCAGGCAACCAGCACCCGAACAAGAGGACACAGTCTCAAACTGTGCCAGGGGAGGTTTAGGCTGGAGGTGAGGAGAAAGCTCTTCCCAGCAAGAGAGATTGGCCATTGGGATGTTCTGCCCTGGGAGGTGGTGGAGTCACCCTCCCTGGAGGTGTTCAAAAAAGGCTTGGATGTGGCACTTGGATGTGGCACTTGGATGTGGCACTTGGATGTGGCACATCTTCTACAATGTGCTGTCTTTGGAGCATCCATGGTTTGCCTACTCACAGCTCCTTCTGACCACCCTCTCCACTGCTGAGTTACCTTCTCTTCCACTTCAGTGCTCACCCAGCCCCCAACAGGCAGATTCCATCATCTCCAATCTCCTGTGGATCAGCTCCTGGCATTCCTCCATACCTCTGTCCCTAAAGCAAGTGAAGGAATCACACTGAGAGGGGATCTGACCAATGTCTATCAATATCTGAGGGCTGGGGGTCAGGAGGAAGGGGACAGGGACAGCCTCTGCTCAGATGCACCCTGGGATAGGACAAGGGACAATGGATAGAAACTCCAGCACAGGAGGTTCCACCTCAACAGGAGGAGGAACTTCTTCCCTGTGAGGGTCCCAGAGCCCTGGAGCAGGCTGCCCAGAGAGGTTGTGGAGTCTCCTTCTCTGGAGCCTTTCCAGCCCCATCTGGATGTGTTCTGTGTGACCTGTGCTGGATTCTCTGGTCCTGCTCTGGCAGGGATGTTGGACTGGATGATCTCCAGAGGTCCCTTCCAACCCCTGACATCCTGTGATCCAGCTGATCCTGTGTGAACTTTCCAATTCCTCTCATCCTTTCAAACTAGATTTTCCCCTTAAAAACAGTAGACTATTGTTGATGACTTTGCACTTGTTGATAGCATCACCACTGATACTGCACTTCAGCTCCAGTGATCAGCTTCAGTCTCCATCAATTTGGAGTTTGATTATTGTTATTCAACAGCCCCATTATTTTAAGCCCAGGAAGCTAATGTTTTCTGAAAGGCTGAGCAACTAGCACAGGAGGCCAAGCATGCTGAAACTGATCTCTCAGGCTCAGGGAAGCTCTGGTGGAAAAGCCGTGCTTGCTTTTAAAAAAGAAAAGAGTAGACCACAAAAAAACCTTTAAATGAAGCTGGAAGAACACTTCATAAACATACAGTTGTCTCACAGCAGCTATCAGTGGTTTGTACAGAAACCTCAGCACACAAAGAGCACTCACAGAGTCACAGAGTCACAGAGTCACAGAATGTTAGGGACTGGAAGGTAGAATTTACACAGAATAAACCAGGTTGGAAGAGACCTTCAAGATCATCGCGTCCAACCCATCAACCAATCCAACCCACCCAAACAGCTAACCCATGGCACCAAGCACCCCCTCAAGTCTCCTTCTGAACACCTCCAGTGATGATGACTCCAACACCTCCCCAGGCAGCCCATTCCAGTGGGCAATCACTCTCTCTGTGTAGAACTTCTTCCTGACATCCAACCTAAACCTCCCCTGGTGCAGCCTGAGACTGTACCTCCAGAGATCATAGAATCATAGAGTCAATAAGGTTGGAAAAGACCTTTGAGATCATCCAGTCCAACTTATCACCCAGCACCATCTAATCAACTAAACCTTGGCACCAAGGGACTCATCCAGGCTCTTCTTAAACACCTCCAGTGATGCTGACTCCACCACCTGCCTGGGCAGCACATTCCAATGGCCAAGCTCTCTTGCTGGGAAGAACTTCCTAACATCCAGCCTAAACCTCCCCTGGCACAGCTTGAGTCTGTGTCCTCTAGTTCTGATGCTGGAGAAAAGACCAACCCCCATCTGGCTACAACCTCCCTTCAGGGAGTTGTAGAGAGCAAGAAGGTCTCCCCTGAACCTCCTCTTCTCCAGGCTAAGCAACCCTAACATCCTGTGAGCCTCTGATCATCCAGATCCAACCCCCCTGCCAAGGGCAGGGACACTTTCCACTAGATCAGATTGCCCAGAGCCACATCCAGCCTGGCCTTAGAAGCCCTTTCAAGTGGCCCTGCTGCATGCTACTGGGTTGTGTCACCTGGACAAAACCAGGCAGGCAAACAGTTTACTTCACAATATTGGTGGAGACCACAGAGGATGTGCAAATAAAATACACAGGGGGAAAAAACCCAAACTGCCCAACAGGGAAGAAATAGAAACCAAGAGAGAGAGAACACCTTTAGGGAAGAGGTTTTAGGAAGCAGTAAATACATCTGAGAGAGGCAAGGTTATCTGGGCTTTAGACATGTCCCCAAATATTTATGCCAGGTGCTACAAAGCAGCATTGCCCTTGCTGCACTCTATTTGGAGAAGCAGGCTTACAGCTTTCCTCCCTGTGTAAACAGTGGAGCAGCATTCTAAACAGATTAATAGCAGTATCTGTTCAAGTCAAATATTTATGTAAGCTGGCTGAGTGGAAAAGGTAGGGCTGAGGAGAACGTTTGAACCACAGGCTCTAAAAGGTACTGCAGCACCCAGCCCACCTTGCCCAAATCGCTCTGTTTACACTGGGAGAGTTTAATGACCTAATCCATCGTTTCCAGGGACCTGAGAAAGATTCTCCCTCCTGGCAGGAGCTGTCAGAGATGTTGCTGGGTTTCTGCTAACCAGCACAGCAGAGAGGGAACCCAGTCCAGAAACCTGCAAAACCAGACTTCAGTGGCCAAGTGCTGGGCTGAGAAGGGGACCACAGCTTTTCCCTGGGCTTGCTCTGGTTTGATTCTGCAATTGTGAGTGGGTAACTCGTGCTCACATTGTCTCATCTGCATTGTCTCATCTGCACCCAGGTGGAAGTGAAAGCAGAAGAGCAGAGGGGAGGATCATGCTTCTGTGCCATGTCAGCAGAGCCCCTGGACCACAGAGTCACAGAATCACAGAAACACTCAGGGTGGAAAAGCCCCTCAGGATCACCAAGGCCAACCATGAGCCCTGCTCTGCAAGGCTCACCCCTGAACCAGAGCCCCAAGCACCACATCCAAACCACCTTCAAACACAGCCAGGCTTGGGGACTCCACCACCTCCCTGCCCAGCACATTCCAAGCCCTGACCACCCTTGCCCTGAAAAAATGTTTCCTACTGCCCAGTCTAACCCTACCCAGTCACAGCCTGAGGCCATTGCCTCCTGTGCTGTCACTAATGGCCTGGGAGAAGAGACCAGCAGCAGCCTCTCCACAACCTCCTCTCAGGGAGCTGTAGAGAGCCAGGAGGTCTCCCCTCAGCCTCCTCTCTTTCACACTAACCAGCCCCAGCTCCTTCAGTTGCTCTCCATCACATTTCTTCTCCAGCCCCTTCCCAGCTTCCTTGCCCTCCTCTGCCCTGGCTCCAGCACCTCCACATCTCTCTTGTGTTGAGCTGCCCAGAACTGGCCACAGCCCTCAAGGTATAGCCTGAGCAGAGCTGAGTGCCAGGGGACAATCCCCTCCCTGCTGCTGCTGGACACAGCATTGCTGATCCCAGCCAGGATGTCTTTGGCTTTCTTGGCCCCCTGGGCACCCTGCTGGCTCCTGTTTAGCTGCTTGTCCTTCAGCACCCCCAGGTCCCTTTCTGCCAGCAGCTTTCCAGCCACACTGCCCCAAGCCTGCAGCACTGCTTGGGGTTGCTCTGACCAGTCAGAGCTGCTACCCATGGGTCAGGCTGCTCACGTGCAAGCTGTTTGCACTGCCTACTGTCAGCCTGTGACAGAGCACAGTATGGAACACCTCTCCTAGTCCAGAAACCCATTGGAGAAACTCAGATTTTATGGTGCTGCTGTGGGCCAGGCAAAACAGAGAGACATTAAACCTGCTGGGATTTAAGAGGGCTGAAAAAGCCAAAGAGGTTTTTGCCCCTCTCTCACAGCCATGGTCACTGGGCTTGAAGAAAACTTGCATACATCAAGTTTTTACACATGAAGCAAGATCCCTTATCCATTCCTGTCTTCTGAATTTTTCAGCTCCAGAAAGAATGAGTTTTGAACACTGAGCAGCTCTGGAGCTGGAGCAGCACATGACAGGGGATGAGCTGTTCAATAGCTCCAACCCGACGGCTCATCTTTCACCACAATGTTTTCAACATCTGCAGATTCCTCTTCTTTTGGGGGGGAAAAAGACAGGGGGAAATATCTCACAGAACAGGCACCAAAGAAAAGCAGCCAAGATATTTAGGTGGCACAGCTGTGCTGCCTCAAGAGCTGGACAGAAGGCTTTCCCTGAGAGCAAGCAGAGTGAGGGAGCCTTGCACAGCTACATGCATTCACTGCTCTTTTATTACACCAGGCATTTGTCTTCTTCCCCTCTGGAAGCCAAACAGCAATGGATAATTGGTTTGGAGCACAGAAAAATCCTGGTGGGAGCAGTCAGCACCAGGCCAAGCAGCCTTCCCCTGAAGTCAGGTCTCTAAGCACCAGCACCCAGGGACTCCGGGGAGGTGAGGAGCTCAGCAAACCACCATCTCCAAGCATCATAGATCCATAGAACTGTTTCAGCTGGAACAGACCTCGAAGATCATTGAGTCCAACCATCAACCCAACACCACCCATGGCCATTCAACCATGTGCCAAAGTGCCATGGCCCCACATTCCCTGAACACCTCCAGGGATGGTGACTCCACCACAGCATCACAGTTGCACAGTCTCACAGTACATTAGAGCTTGGAAGGGACCCCAAGAGATCAGCATCACCCAGGGTAGTCTGTGCAGGAGTGCATCCAGGTGGGGTTGGAAAGGCTCCAGAGAAGGAGACTCCACAACCTCCCTGAGCAGCCTGTTCCAATCCCTGACCACTCTTGCAGCAAAGCAATTGTTCCTAATCTCCAACCTAAACTTCCCCTGGCACAATTTCAGGCTATTTCCTCTGACACTAGGGAGAAGAGGCCAACCCCCACCTCAGTGCCTAAGGACACAGGAATTGTGTCCTGCTGTGGGTGACTGCCTTGGGAGGCATGAGGCAAGAGCAGGTCCTGTACCCACAGCCAGCAGGGCAAGGAGGAAGGAGGGGACAAGACCTGGTGCAGATGTAGGAGCATCAGGCACTCCCAGTGGAGGAGACTGTGAGCCTCACTGCTGGCCTGGCCAGGACCCCCAGCTCTCTCAGCACAAGTTTGTGAGCAAAGGGCAGCCAGCACACCACCCTGCTGGGTGTCTTTCCCAAATGGGAAGCAAGAGCCACAGCCAGCTCAAGCTCATGCCAGAGTGGTTTGCTGCCCTGTCTCACACCCATTTGCAAGGGCAGCCAGGGACAAGGCAGTGACCCACACGCAGCTCTCCCAGAGTCCCCAGCACTACACCTCCTGCCACCCCCAGTCTGGAAAGCACTCATACTGCAGAGTGCCTGCAGGCTTCTTCGTGCAGCACAGGCTCCAGTGAAGAAGCCTCCTGTAGAACCTGGTTTTCCAGCTGGTTTTCAGCGTTCCCAGATGAGCTTCCTTGCAGGAAATGTGCACCTTGGAGCACAGCCATTTGCATCGGCTCTAATCCCAGAGGCCTTCCTGCCTTGTTGGGGCTGGAAATAGGAGTCATAGAGCCTGGCACAGGAACTGTGCTGTCCTGTCATAGCCTCAGAAAGGCAGACAGTTAAAAAAGACAGCACAAAGCAGCCCCAAAGCACAAGGCTGCAGTGTGGCACAGTCTGATTGCTGCTGCTCACACTCACACCAAGTCCAGAAAGCCTTCGCTCAGCCTGCACAATGTCCTCCCAAGCTGAGCCTCAGCCTGCAAGGAATCCTCACACACGCACACAAAAACCCAACCCAAAACCCACCAGTAAAAAAAAATTAACTGTTGCATTATGGCAGACTGGAGCTATAAATCCTGAGCTCACATCTGAGGGATAAATGAGGCTGAGTTTAAAAGTCCACCTTCAGAGGCTGGAGCGCTGAGTTTCAGCTCTTGTTTCAAGCCCAGAGGTAGTGCTCTAAGTAGCTGCACACAGTTCCTGGAAATGTCATTGCCAAAGAAAAATTGCTGAGGACAAGTGGGATTAGATTAGAGTCTCTTCTAGATGGCCAGGAAATGGAAATGGTCTTTGCACTGAGATTTAGGTGTCTGGGTTTTGGGGGAGTCTCCTCGACAGGCAACGCTTCCACTGAGTTTCTGTTGCAAGCAAGGGGATGGCTCTGCTTGAGGATGATGGCTGCTGGCACTCACAGCCCCAGCTCTCACGCCACAGCCATTGGAGGCTTCTACTCACAACTGCTCTTTCTCAAAACTGCTGCTGCAGCAGGGTGGAAATGCTTCCAGAGCAAAGGCCAGGAGGAGCTGGGGCTCCTTCACCAGGGCTCACAGGACTGGCAGCTCAGCTCGTGCCATCAAATTGCTGAGACTGAGTCATACAACCTCTGCTCTGCCTCACAAGAGGAGATTGCATGCTGCTGCAGCCAGGCACACAGGAAAGACTCCCACATTTTAACATGATTAACCAAAGGTGCAGCAGTTCCTGGAAGAGGCTGCAAGCATGGCTCTTCCTTATGCTGAGCAAAGCAGAGGTGCTCCAGACACATCACAAACTTCTCTTTGCTACCAAAGGATTTTCCCTCAGCAGGGTTGCTGATGACACCAAGCTGTGTGGTGCAGCAGACACCTTGGAGGGAAGGGATCCATCCTGAAGGACCTGGACAGGCTACAGAGCAGGGCCCAGGACAACCTCATGAGGTTCAACAAGACCAAGTTCAAGGTCCTGCAGCTGGGTTGGGGCAATCCCAAGCACTGATGCAGGCTGGGCAGGGACTGGCTTGAGAGCAGCCCTGAGGAAAAGGACCTGGGGGTGCTGGTGGAGGAGAAGCTCAACAGGAGCCAGCAGTGAGCACTTAGCCTGGGAAGCAAACCAGAGCCTGGGCTGCAACAATTCTATCATTCTAAGTGTGGCCAGCAGGGCCAGGGAGGGGATTCTCACCCTTTACTCTGCTCTGCTGAGACCACAGCTGGAGCTCTGTGTCCAGTTCCAGAACCCCTAGTACAGGAAGGATCTGGAGGTGCTGGAAAGTGTCCAGAGAAGGGCCAGAAAGATGAGCAGAGGGCTGGAGCTGCTCTGCTGTGAGGACAGACTGAGGGAGTTGGGGTTGTGCAGTCTGGAAAAGAGAAGGCTCTGAGGAGACCTAATTGAGGCCTTCCAGTATCTGAAGGGGGCTACAAGAAAGCTGGGGAGGGACTTTTGAGGGTGTTAGGGAGTGATAGGACTGGGGGGGATGGAAACAAAACCAGAAGTGGGTAGATTGAAATTGGATGTCAGGAAGAAATTGTTCCCCAGGAGGGTGGTGAGAGCCTGGCACAGGTTGCCCAGGGAGGTGGTGGAAGCCTCATCCCTGGAGGTGTTTGCAGCCAGGCTGGATGTGGCTGTGAGCAACCTGCTGCAGTGTGAGGTGTCCCTGCCCATGGCAGGGGGGTTGGAACTGGCTGAGCCCTGAGCTCCCTTCCAACCCTGACAATTCTGTGAGTCTATGATGAGTACAAGCCTATCACAAGTGTTAACACCTATTCTCCCTTATCAATGCAGGCAGTCTATATCTTGCAGGGAGCTGAAAGCAAGGATTTTCTCATGTCAGCTGAAGGATAATAGCTGAACAGCACACAGGAAGCATGAAACTCTTCAAAACAGGAAGGAGAGGCTGCTTTCTGCATGAACAACACATCGAGGTGAACATTAGTTTCGAGCTCCAAGTGGCTTCTTTTCCAGATGAGCATCTTGTCTGCAGTGCTGCCTGTGTAGGTGGGGTGCATTGCATGGCAGGAGTTAGCAGGCTTTGGTTTGTGCAATTAACAAATATTTACAACACACAGAGTACACAGAACTCCTCTCATCTAGCTGTAGCTCATGGACACAAAGCACTGCACAGGAAAGGAAAGTAACCTGAAATCCAGCTCTGTATTCTGGTAGCTTCTAACATCTTGCTGTTGAGCAGTGATACTGCACAGAATCACAGAAACACTCAGGGGGGAAAAGCCTCTCAGGGTCACCAAGTCCAACCATGAACCCTACACAACAGGGCTCACCCCTAAACCAGAGCCCCAAGCACCACATCCAAACCACCTTCAAACACAGCCAGCCTTGGGGACTCCACCACCTCCCTGTCCAGCACATTCCAATCCCTGACCACTCTTGATGGGAAAAACTTCTTCCTACTGTCCAGTCTAACCCTACCCAGTCACACTTGAGGCCATTGCCTCTTGTTCTGTCACTAATTACCTGGGAGAAGAGACCAGCAGCAGCCTCTCCACAACCTCCTTTCAGGGAGCTGCAGACAGCCAGGAGGTCTCCCCTCAGCCTCCTCTCTTTCACACTAACCAGCCCCAGCTCCTTCATCAGATTTCTTCTCCAGGCCCTTCCCAGCTTCCTTGCCCTGCTCTGCCCTGGCTCCAGCACCTCCACATCTCTCTTGTGTTGAGCTGCCCAGAGCCGGACACAGCACTCCAGGTGTGGCCTGAGCAGAGCTGAGTGCCAGGGGACAATCCCCTCCCTGCTCCTGCTGGACACAGCATTGCTGATCCCAGCCAGGAGGCCTTTGGCTTTCTTGGCCACCTGGGCACCCTGCTGGCTCCTGTTCAGCTGCTTGTCCATCAGCACCCCCAGGTCCCTTTCTGCCAGCAGCTTTCCAGCCTCACTGCCCCAAGCCTGCAGCACTGCTTGGGGTTGTTGTGCCCCAAGGGCAGGACCTGGCACTTGGCCTTGCTGAAGCTACTCCTGATAACATTGGCCATGGATCCAACCTATCCAAGTGCCTCTGCAGAGCCTCCCTGCCCTGGTGCAGACCAACACTGACACCTAACTTGGTGCCATCTGAGAACTCACTGCTGACACACTCTCTGTCACCTGGGCACACTGCTGGCTCCTGTTCAGCTGCTTGTCCATGAGCACCCCCAGCTCCCTTTCTGCCAGACACAATAAGAGAGGGGAAAAAAACCCCAACATCTCCTTTGGGGGGGTGGGTTGAGTCTAAAGCAAGGCTTTTGAGACTGAAACAATGCTAGGAGAAGTTACAGGAAACCTAGTTAAATGGACACCAAAAATTTTCCAACCAGCCATGCCAAGTTCAATGTAACCCAATCCAAGGAGCATCAGAGGAACACTCAGAGCCTTGCTATGATTATCTGCATCTGTGCCTCCACAGAGCACAGTTTTCAGGGCAGTGTGACTTAGCAGGATGTTCATAAATAGATCCCTAGCCTCCCATCTAAGTCACATCAAAGCTGAATCAAGCATCCAGTTGTAAGTGCCATACCATATCCTCTAGGTATTGATTGAATGGAAGCTGCAATTATTGCAAACTCAGCATCAACTGAGCAGATCTTAGAGTCACAGAATGGCTCAGGCTGGAAGGGGCCTCAGAGCTCATCTCCTCCAAACTCCCCACCACGGGCAGGGACACCTCTCAGCTAGGCTCAGCTGCTCGAGGCCTCATCCAGCCTGGCTTTGAACACCCTGAGGGTGGAGGCTGCCACAATCTCCTGTTCCAGAGTCTCACCACCCTCCTACTGAAGAACTTCTTCCTGAGAATCAGTCCCACCCCACTCCCCCTCAGCTTCAAACCATTTCCCTTTGTCCTATTGCTACGCACTCTGATGAGAAGTCCCTCTGCAGCCTTCCTGCAGGATCCCTTCAGGTACTGGAAGGCAGCTCTGAGATCCCCCCAGAGTCTTCTCTTCTCCAGGCTGAACACCCCCACCTCCCTCAGCCTGTGCTCAAAGCAGAGCTGCTCCAGCCCTTAGCCATCTTTGTGGCCTCCTCTGGACTCACTCCAACAGCTCTGTGTCTTTCTTGTGCTGGGGACACCAGAACTGGAGGCAGTATTCTAGGTGGGGTCTCAGCAGAGCAGAGCAAAGGGCAGGACAGCTCTTGCCCTCCATCTGATGGTGTGCTGCAGCTGAGCTGGCAATGGCCCTCGTCCAGTTAACAATGTGATGAGTTCTTTATACTCTGCAGAGTTGGAATTATCTCATCCCTTCCCTCTCCTCCCTCCTCCTCACAATTTAATGGCAATTATATGCAGACACTCTAAAGAGCTTCATTCTTGAATGGACCAGCTTGTAATTTAATACATGGGAGCTCCAGAGCTGGTCTGCTGCCACCTCAGCAGAGGGACAAGACTCTGCATTCAGGCAATCTTTCCCTCAGTTCCCTCTGGATTCAGAGGCTGGCAGGAGCCAAACCTTGCTGGACTCCCATGCTGAATCAGTACCACTTCGGAGGCTCACACACCTCCACTGGGACAGAAACAAGCAGCCTCACTTAAAACAGGGTTTGGCTTTTCTCTACCCTCCCCCTGCTTTCTCATCTTGTGTTTTTTGGCTTCTTCCTACTCACAAGAGGGAAACAGAGGACACATTAGGCTGATAGTTCAGTGTAGAGAGATGAAAGGCTGAAAACAGAGCCAAGGAATCACAAAACCTCTGGGGCTAACTGCTGCAGCCTTCTGCATGCTGACTGAGCCTACATGCCTGTGTGTCTTCACAAATTATTCTGCTGGTAGGAAAGGACCTTTGCTATTTTCTTTCCCTTCTGCTATCCCAGTGAAGCAGCCCCAGTGAAGCAGCAAGCATCATGCTTGCACCACCTGAGCTCTCAGGAGCAGTTTGTCCTTCCTTCTCAGCTGGCTGTTGCCTAGCTTTGATAGCCAAGAAACCAAACCTTGCAGTATCTGAAGGGGGCTACAGGAGAGCTGGGGAGGGACTTTTGAGGGTGTCAGGGACTGACAGAATTGAGGGTATGAAACAAAACTAGAAAGGGGTAGATTGAGACTGGATGTTAGGAAGAAGTTCTTCCCCATGAGGGTGGTGAGAGCCTGGCACAGGTTGCCCAGGGAGGTGGTGGAAGCCTCACCACTGGAGGGGACAATTCTAGGATTCAGCTTTCAGTGGTGAGCTGTGAAGAGCTGCATCCTAACCAAGGACAAACCTCACACAGCTCAGGTCCTTGAAAGACATGGTGAAAGAAATCACAGAATTGTCAGAGCTGGAAGGGACCTCAAGACTCAGCCAGTCCCAACCCCCCTGCCATGGGCAGGGACACCTCACACTGCAGCAGGTTGCTCACAGCCACATCCAGCCTGGCTGCAAACACCTCCAGGCAGGAGGCTTCCACCACCTCCCTGGGCAACCTGTGCCAGGCTCTCACCACCCTCATGGGGAACAACTTCTTCCTAACATCCAATCTCAATCTCCCCATTTCTGGTTTTGCTCCATCCCCCCCAGTCCTATCCCTCCCTGACACCCTCAAAACTCCCTCCCCAGCTTTCCTGTAGACCCCTTCAGATACTGGAAGGCCACAGTGAGGTCTCCTGGGAGCCTTCTCTTCTCCAGACTGCACATCCCCAACTCCCTCAGTCTGTCCTCAGAGCAGAGCAGCTCCAGCCCTCTGCTCATCCTTGTGGTCCTTCCCTGGACACCTTCCAGCACCTCCAGACCCTTCCTGTACTAGGAGCTTCAGACCTGGACCCAGAGCTCCAGCTGTGGTCTCAGCAGAGCAGAGCAGAGGGGGAGGATCACCTCCCTCGATCTAAATACCCATCAGCTTACAGGAAGAAAAAAGAAAGCCTTCTTTCTCCCATCAGAATCTGAACAGTTCAGCAGTGCTTGGCACCAGCAGGGACTTCCATAGTGTTGGTTATTCTCCAGCTGATTCCAGGTATCGTGGCAGGGCTTTGGCTGGAGGATTTCCTTGGCCTGAGCAAGAGCTTAATTCCAGTTTCCAAGACTGCAGTGCACATAACAGAGACTTCCCATGCAGGAAGCACGTTAGGGTTCTGAGCTCCAAACCCTTTCTTTGTAGGAGGCTTGGCAAAACACAAGGATCCATAACTGTGCATGCAAAGTACTGAAAGTGTGAGCTGATGCTCACCATCAGGCCCTGTGCAGGCAGAACAGCTGCACTGGCACAAAGTCCTGCCCTGGGTAAGGACTGGGTTGGACTGGATGATCTCTTGAGGTCCCTTCCAACCTCTAATGGCCTGTGATGCTGGGACCTCTGACCCAGGCAAGCATCATAAGGTGTTTTTTCTGTTTTACAAATGATTGAATTAAGATCCAAAGCAAGACTGACTTCCAGCCTGGTACAGCAGAATAGTCATCAAGAGCATAACATCTAAGTGATTTTTGTCTGGGTTTGGTTTCTTGGCTATCAAGGCAGGGCAACAGCCAGTGAGAAAGCAGCAGGAGGGTGACCAGAGGAGCCTGGCTCACCCAGGGATCTCCTCCTGCACAAGGCACAGACCTCTTGCTGTTCCACCAACAGCCACTGAGCATCAGGGCCACCCACTGCAACCCATCTGGGCCAAGATGCAGCCTGCTCCCTCCTCTGCAGGGCAGCTGCCTCCTGCAGATAAGGAGATAGCCTCTTGAACTTATCACAGCTCGATGTGATATCCAAATCACCCCAAACCTTGGATCCTTAGATGTCAGTGTGAAAAGTCTCAGGGGATGTAGGGATCAAGGCTGAGGGAGTTGGGGTTGTTCAGCCTGGAGAGGAGAAGGCTCCAGGGAGACTTAATAACAGCCTGCCAGTACCTGAAGGAGGCTCCAAGCAGGCTGCAGAGGGACTGCTTGCAAAGGCCTGCAGGGACAGGATGAAGTGCAATGGTTTGCAATTAGAGAAGAGAAGATTCAGACTGGATGGGAGGAACAAGTTCTGCACCAGGAGGGTGGTAGAACACTGGGGCAGGCTGCCCAGGGAGGTGGTTGGGGACCTGTCCCTGGAGGTATTCAAGGTGAAGTTTGACAGGGCTCTGGGCAACTTGCTCTAGTTGAGGATGTCCCTGCTGACTGCAGAGGGGATTGGATGACCTTTGGGGGTCCCTTCCAACCCAAGCCATTCTATGATTCTAGGTACCTGAACCATTTCAGTTTAGCTGCTCTTTTGCCTTGTGTGCTTTGCTGCATGCTTCTCTCCATGTGCACTCACAGCCCCCCCAGCACACCGTCAGTCAGGAAGCACAGAGAGACCTGAAGTGATAGCCTGCTGATAAGCCACTCAGCAGCACTGTCTGACACTGTGTGTGACAAACCAAAGCAGCCACCTCCCACCCCACGAGCTGCTGGAGCTGTGTTTGAATTCCCTACAGGGACAGCAGAATGTCCTCCAGAATATGTGTGCCTGTCGTGTGCACAGACAGACAAACACACACAGACAGACAAACAACACACAGACAGACAAACACACACAGACAGACAAACACAGACAGACAAACACACACAGACAGACAAACAACACACACAGACAAACACACACAGACAGACAAACACACACAGACAGGCACCTCCCCAGTGCTGCCCTGGAAACTCTACATGGAAACAAGTCAGCCTGACTTTTAGCCAACCTAAAGAGAGCCACAAGGAATTGCAGCTCACACACCTATCCCTGCCTGCCCCTGCCAAGCTGTGGTTTAGCCATCACTTTTTCCTATTAAAAAAGAGGGGGGAGGGGGGGAAGTGTAAATGTTTCCTCTGTTCCTGTGTTAAGACACAGCAGAAATAGGAAAAGTTACTAATACAATGGCTGGCTGGACAAAACTTTATAGCATCTATCCCCAACAGGCAATGCTTTGGCACTCTTGCAGCTGACAGCACTCAGAATGCAGCAGAGCCAGGATTTCCCTGCCCCCCCAGCGCTGCAAATCCACCAAGTAAAGGCAATACAGGGAAGGAGAAAGAAAGGCTGCAAGAGCTTTGCTCTCCTGCAGTCATTAACTTCAATTGCTGGCTGCCTTTACCACAATACCTGTAAAGAGCTGCATAATTCCTCACTTTTAGAAGTCCCACTCTTAGGAGAGGAGGCTGTGAAGCTGCAGAGGGCTTCAAATGCCTGGGTGAAAGTTAGGAGCAAAGAGAGAGTCAGCAGCAGAGCTGAGGGCAGCACAACCCAGGCTGGAGAGGAGGTTGTGAAGCTGCAGAGGCTTTAAATGCCTGGGTGAAGCTTCAGAGCAAAGAGAGAGTCAGCAGCAGAGCTGAGGGCAGCACAACACAATGTGGAGAGGAGGTTGTGAAGCTGCAGAGGGCTTCAAATGCCTGGGTGAAGCTTCAGAGCAAAGAGAGAGTCAGCAGCAGAGCTGAGGGCAGCACAACTCAATGCTGTTGCAATCCCTTCTCAGTCCTGCTGTAGGCTCAGTCCCTTACAAATTCAGCCCTCTGCTCAGGCTGAGGCCATCTTTCCCAGGAAGCCCCTGCTGGCAGTGTGGATTCTAGGGGAGGAGTGGGGGGGAGAAGAAAGGTGAAATGTAAAATGAAAAATCAAAAAGGAGCTGAGGGAGCAGGATTGTCCCTTTAAGTGCTTTGACAGCTCCAAGTGTTTTCTTCCTGCTCAGGAGGCTTGTTGGCAGCCTTAGCCGACCTGCAGCCTGCTGTCTTTAATCATGGGCCTCTGGCCAGGAGCTGCTTGTAGGCTCCTGCTTAATCTTAGCCTTCCCCATTGGAATGGAATGGAATGGAATGGAATGGAATGGAATGGAATGGAGTAGACCAGGTTGGAAAAGACCTCTTAGCATTAGGGGAGATGTGCTGCTGGCCTGCAGGTAGGTGTGCCCCAGCCCAGGGCACAGGCTTTGGTCTTGGGGTCCAGGGGTGGATGTTCCCGTGGCTGTGACAGGCTGCAGCTCACACAGAGAGTTGTGCAGTTGTGACATCAGGGCACAGGACCCAGGTGCCACCAGGCCAAGGACCAGTGCAGGGGCTGCCACACTGCTGATTCTCCCTTCCTTGATATTACTAAAGGTGAGGGCAAAGGGAAGAGCTTTGCTGGATTTTGGGGGGCTGCCCTCATCCTTAGGCCCTCCAGGAGAGCACACAAGCCTTACAAACATCCCCAAACACCTCATGCAGCCCAAGAGGCTGCCAATCACCCTCTTCTTGCCCCAAGGAAGAAAGGATGAGCAGGCTCTGGCCACGAATCACAGGCAGCAAAGTCAGAAGGACTTCAACACTTAAACTCTTGCACAAGGAGCAGAAACAAGAGACATTCCAAAGGGGGAAAAAAAGAGTTCAGGATGTCTCTGTGGTTACTTTAAGAAGATGCTGATGTCTTCAGAGGCTGTTTTTTCCCTTCTGGACATCATAACTCAAGAGAGACATCCCACATTATGGGCAGCAAATGTTTCCCAGGACAATCACAGTAGGAGCAAGATCTTTCTGAGGCACTAATTAACAGGGAATGGTAAGGATGAACAAAGCACACTCTGAAAACTCCTTGTAGATGCATTAGAGATGACATCTCTGCTCGGAGGCTGTCCCAGAGCATCCCACAGGACTCTCCCAGTCATGTCACTTCACATCATCTGACGTGGTGCCACGGGCAGCTGATAAAAGCAGACAGACACACACAACAATAATGTAACCATGCCTCCAGAAAATGGCAAAATTAGGCCCCTGTGACATTGTGACCAAGTGAATTAAAGTCAGAAGGGCTACCTAGTATGAAATGACTCAGTTATTTACTATCTGAGTCCTTTTTTTCTGCAAGCAGCTGGCACTTTATGAGACAGGGAAGGACTTACTCAGGGAGTATAAACTGCCCTTTTGTGTGTGTAAACTAAGAGCAGCCACAAAAGACATCCTGTTGACAGAAGGATGTGAAAATGGCTGGAGAGAAGAAGTAGATGAGGGATGCTGCAGGGCAGCATCGGTTACCTCATCACATCTTGCTGGAAAAATGATGGTGCTTGCCATCACTTCAAATTAGAAGGCATCTTCCTTGCAGTTTAGCATGGTGTTCCCAGCCCAAGCATCTAGTCTCCAGGATTTGAGGTCCTGAGCTGTGAGTCAGCAGAGCCTGCTGCTTTGCTTGACTGATCCAGGCCTTGCCCAAAGGCAGCACAGTGCCCTTGCCTCTCTCCTTGGCTCTTACTGCACCTTCGAGCAGCTGAAGCTTTACCTCTGCCCCACAGAGCCCCATAGCTGGACGTTAGGAAACACTTTTTCTTCATGGAAAGAGTGGTCAGGGGTTGGAATGGGCTGGGCAGGGAGCTGGCTGAGTCACCAAGCCTGGATGTGTTTAAAGGTGGTTTGGATGTGGTGGTTTGGGGTGAGCCTTGTAGAGTAGGGTTGATGGTTGGACTTGGTGACCCTGAGGGGCTTTTCCAACCTGAATGTTTCTGTGGTCCTGTGATCTCTCCTGACTTGCTTCATCCAAACCTCTCTTTTGTACAAGCTGCCATACTGGATCAGACAAAAGGTCCACCTCCCCCCCCATTTGGGGCTCCAACAGCAGCCCACAGCCCCTGCTGTGCTCCCAGGGCAAACGCCGATGGAGCTTCTCCCACCCACCACACTTTCTCAGCTCCCCTTGATGAATACCTAGCTCGTTACAATCACAGAGTCTAAATATTTGGGGCAAGAAATGGAACAGTTATTGATGTCAAATGCTCCTATAAAAGCACTTATGGGAGATTTCACAGATTCTGCTTTGCATGGAAATGCTTCATGCTGTCAAGCACTGCTTTGGGAAATATAAACGCCCTAAGTTCTTTGTGTACATAGAGAAGAGACTCCCTGATTAGCCTGACCTGTCTTTAACATTTCCCAATCCCTTCCCCATCCTATTGCAGTTGCCCATTTTCACCTTTAAACGACAGTAACAACAAACACCAGCAGCAGGACTGAGGGAAACCAGCCCTGAACGCTGCTTCAAATGGACGTTGAGAAGTTTAAGCCCAAACACTGCAGTCCCTTTTGAGAAGGAAGCCTGAGGGAAAAGCATTTTTAGCCCCCATTTAAAAAACTCACCATGCACTAAGCAAGACTTGCTGGGAGAAACCCCCTAAGCCCTCTTGCTCTGAAGCAGGGACTGGGATTTGGGTGCAGGAGCCCAGGACCTGTGACACCCAAACCACAACAGCAAAGGTGACCTGGGAGAGGAGTAGCAAAAGGAGGGCAAAGAATGCAGCAAACAGGCAGAGAGGCAGGAATCAGTGAGCAGAGAGGAGAAAAGTCACACACAGAGGTGTTGCTTACCACAGCATCTCCTGATCCTGAGGCCATGGCAGAGCCTGGCTTGCCTGAGGTTCAGCATCCCTCTGCTCCAAGGATCCAGGGGCAGATGGCTTCTCCCTCTGCTCTCACCCAGGTCCCTGCAGACAGCAGCAATTAAGGATGGTCAGCAACTAAGACATTTAAGGTGCCAGAGATCCTGTGTAATAGTTTCCATGGCCTCAAGCACATTGTAGGTGCCAGATAGATGCCAGTAGGGTGCTGTGTTGTAAAACCTTTGGGGGCAGAGCTACCAAAAGCAAACTGGGAGGGTGCAGATGGGAGGAAATAAGACAGGCACTTTAAGTGCAGTACTTAGAAGAACTAGTTTGGCTGTGTCAGGCAAGGTCTGAAATGAGGCTGTCTCTACAAGCCTAAAGCAGTTCCTTCCATGCTCTTTGTTGGGATGCTATCTTGCCATTACAGGGGGACACAGAATTTGTTCCATTTAATCCCTTCCCACAGTCAGTGCAAAGGAAAGAGAAGCTGTAGAAACACAGCAGAATGAGATGCAGAATGAAAGCTCTTGGTGCAATCCAGGTACTGCAGAGAACAATTTGCTTTGGAAGATGGGGCTGGGAAGGGCAGATAAAATCAGAGAGGTCCAGTTTGACATGCAACAGCCAGCAAAGCAGTTTCCCTCTCCACTCTCCCTAGAGAAGACTAAAGCAGCTGAGCTAAACTCTTCACTTGGAGGCTTACTGCATATTCCTTCTATTTTTAAGGTGCCTGATCTCAGCTGCTTGCAGTTGCTTGTTGGCTGAGGTGCATGGGGATGTGTGGAGTGGAGCTCTGTGGCAGCACACCAATGAGCCTCAGTTGTTTTCTCTTTTGCCTTACTTTGGTTAACTTCCTGTGCACAAGGTCATCACCAAGCACATGCATAACTACAGTGACATTTGTGAAATGCTTGGAAGGTGTCCAGAGAAGAGCCAGGAGGATGAGCAGAGGGCTGGAGCTGCTCTGCTGTGAGGACAGACTGAGGGAGTTGGGGTTGTGCAGTCTGGAGAAGAGAAGGCTCTGAGGAGACCTAATTGTGGCCTTCCAGGATCTGAAGGGGGCTTCAAGAAAGCTGGGGAGGGACTTTTGAGGGTGTCAGGGAGGGATAGGACTGGTGGGGGGGGGGGGTGGAACAAAATTAGAAGTGGGTAGATTCAGCTTGGATGTTAGGAAGAAGTTGTTCCCCATGAGGGTGGTGAGAGCCTGGCACAGGTTGCCCAGGGAGGTGGTGGAAGGGACCTCAGGAATCAGCCAGTCCCAAGCCCCCTGCCATGGGCAGGGACACCTCACACTACAGCAGGTTGCTCACAGCCACCTCCAGCCTGGCTGCAAACACCTCCAGGGATGAGGCTTCCACCACCTCCCTGGGCAACCTGTGCCAGGCTCTCACCACCCTCATGGGGAACAACTTCCTAACATCCAATCTCAAGCTCCCCTCCTCTATCTTGCATCTATCCCCCCCAGTCCTATCACTCCCTGACACCCTCAAAAGTCCCTCCCCAGCTTACTTGCAGCTCACTTAAGAGTTCTTCTAATATTTCTCTCAGGCAAGCATTTGATATTGATACCATGCCTGAGATCATGCCTTTTAAAACCAAACCCAACCCAACAAGCAGATTCTTTGCTGCTAGAGATAGGAGCCCCTCATCTGCTGAACATCTGGCTTGGAAAAAACCACCTGGTAGAGTTTGGAAGTTGTTCTCTGAATGCTTTCAGTGACTTTAATGTTTTAACACTGAAATAGCACATTGCTCTTGCTCTTTCAAGATGCATTCTCAAACTGCCTGCCTAGACCCAACCAGGCAGGGCTACCATGACTACCATGACTACCTGGATCCAAGCAGACAGGGCTACCATGCCTGCCTAAACCTGACCAGTCAGGGTAAACATGCCTGCCTAGACCTAAGCAGAGGACTACCATGCCTGGACCTAAGCAGAGAGGGCTACCATGCCTGCCTGGACCTAACCAAACAGGGTTACCATGCCTAGAACTAACCAGAGAGGGCTACCATGCCTGCCTGGACCTGAGCAGACCCCTAGTCCCTGCAGCCACTCTGGAGGAATGCATGGACTTGGGCAGGAAGAGCAAGAGTCTGCTGCTTTGTGCTTCTAGATCATCTAATGCAGCCTCCAGACATGCTGATAAGAAAGTGGCTGGCTCAGAGCACAGCTGTGCACCATATGCATTTGACTGGGGTTTGGTGACTTCATTATCTCTACCTAGTAGTTTCATCAGGGTGTTGTGTCAGAGTAAGGAGACTTCATAATGTGTGCTCTGGAGGAGAGGCAGTGGCTGCTCATAGCTCCCCAGAGCCCTCGCTTGGGAGCTCATCTTCCTCCAACAGCTAAGCTCAGCCACTGGCACAGCTTGCTCCAGAGCTATTTCTTCCCTTTCTCCTCTTTTCTATAGGTGTGCATGTGCATAGGTGTGTAAGTGCCATGGGTTGGTTGTTTAGGTGGGTTGGATGTTGTTGTTTAGGATGGGTTGGATGCTATGATCTTGAAGGTCTCTTCCAACCTGGTTTATTCCTATTCTATTCTATTCTATTCTATTCTATTCTATTCTATTCTATTCTATTCTATTCTATTCTATTCTATTCTATTCTGTGCTGTTCTGTTCTATGTGTGCACCTCTGGGAAGGTGTTAGCAGTGCTGCCTCCAGAGAGAGCTGCCTGGGGCTCTTCTCCTTCTGCTTTTGGGGCTCTTTCCCCTGCATGACTTGGCTCAGAGAACAGAGAAGCTTCTTGTCTGCATGCAAACCCAGACTTCACTAGTGGCAAAAGCAAAATCCCCTCTGTCAGGCAGTGGCTCCTCTGCTTGAGTTTGGACTTGATGACCTCTGAGGTCTTTTGCAACCTTGTTGATTCTATGATGCCATGGTTCTATGATTCCATGATTCAATGAAACCTATCAGAAAAAGTAGGAACAAAAAGATTTTGCATCAAAAGCTGCCTAATAATCTAGCACCTACTGAGAGTGTCCCTGGCTGGGCTCTGAGGGCAGTTCAGAGTCTTTCTGACTCTGGGGGCAGATGGGCAAATATCCACAACTGCCAAACAGCCTTCTTCCATTTCTGTGTGGCTGTGAAAGGAGCCCCTCTGTGACAGAGGCCAGGATGCCAGTGGACAGGAGTTTGGCACTGGTCATCCAAGCAATGGAAGTGCCCATCCCTTCATGGTATCACAGTCCCACAGTACATTAGGGCTTGGAAGGGACCTCTAGAGAGGTTTTTTTTTAATAGAATAGAATAGAATTAACCAGGTTGTAAAAGACCATCCAGTCCAACCTCTCACCCAGCACCACCTGATCAACTAAACCATGGCACCAAGTGCCTCATCCAGGCTCTTGAGTTGGGGCTGTACAGTCTGCAGAAGAGAAGGCTCCGAGGAGACCTAATTGTCGCCTTCCAGTATCTGAAGGGGGCTACAGGAAGGCTGGGGAAGGACTTCTCAGGATATCAGGTAGTGATAGGACTAGGGGGAATGGAATGAAGCTGGAGGTGGGGAGATTCAGGCTAGATGTGAGGAGGAGGTTCTTCACCATGAGAGTGGTGAAACCCTGGAATGGGTTGTCCAGGGAGGTGGTCGAGGCCCCGTCCCTGGGGGTGTTTAAGCCCAGGCTGGATGAGGCTCTGTCCAGCCTGATCTAGTGTGGGGTGTCCCTGCCCATGGCAGGGGGGTTGGAACTAGATGATCCTTGTGGTCCCTTCCAACCCTGAATGAAACTATGAAACTATGAAACTATGAAACTATGAAACTATGAAACTATGAAACTATGAAACTATGAAACCTCCAGTGATGGTGACTCCACCACCTCCCTGGGCAGCACATCCCAAGGGCCAATCTCTCTTGCTGGGAAGAATTTCTTCCTAACATCCAGCCTAAACTTCCCCTGGCACAGCTTGAGACTGTGTCCTCTTGTTCTGGTGCTGGGTGCCTGGGAGAAGAGACCAACCCCCACCTGGCTGCAACCTCCCTTCAGGCAGTTGTAGGCAGCAATAAGGTCTCCTCTGAGCCAGTTTTTTCCATCTGACTGCTCTAATTTGCTCCAATGTTATACAGAATACAGAATTAACCAGGTTGGAAAAGACCTTTGAGATCATCCAGTCCAACCTATCCCCCAACACCATCTGATCAATTAAACCATGGCACCAAGTGCCTCAGCCAGGCTCTTATGGCCCCTTAGAGGCCAGGCTGGGATTATTACAGTAATTTGCTCATCCCTACATGGTACAAACTTTACAACACTTCCCCAGCAGCAGCCTTGCTTGCTTATCACAGTCCCACAGTACATGAGAGGCTGGAAGGGACATCCAGAGATCATCCAGTCCAGCCTCCCTGCCAGAGCAGCATCACCCAGGGCAGTCTGCACAGGAATGCATCCAGGTGGGGTTGGAAAGGCTCCAGAGCAGGAGACTCCACAACCTCTCTGGGCAGCCTGCTCCAGGGCTCTGCCACCCTCACTGCAAAGAAGTTTCTCCTCATGTTGAGCTGAAACCTTCTCTGTTCCAGCTTCACCCTGCTGTTCTTTGGCTTATTAGTGTGCACCATCACAAAGAGCTTGGCCCCCTCCACTTGCCCCCCACCCCAGCTACTGATAGGCATTGATCAGATCCCTCTCAGCCTTCTCTTCTCCAGACTAAGCAGCCCCAGGGCTCTCAGTCACTTTCTGAGTGAAGGTAGCCAACGACTCCAGTGTGTAAGGATTTATAAACTGTGCTGCTCAGCATTGCTGCCCTGCTACAAACAACAGCAGGGGAAACACAACCCTCTGGAGCCAGCCTAGGAGTGCAAAGCCCCATTCTTGTCCTTGGGGAGACCACCCAATTTCCAAGCAGCGATCAGCTATGGTTCAGGGATGAAGGAATTGCCAGGTTTGAGAGAATTGCTTACACTGGGCTGTCTGTAGTCTGTCTCTGGAAAAAGGCAATCTGATTTGGCAACACTCTGCTGAAGGCTGTTGCTTAAAAATTCAAGGGGAAGCAATATTTCTGTTCTCTGCTTCTTTGGATAGTGTCCCATCTAATGGCTTAAAGGAGACCAGCCTGGGCTGCAACAAGAGAAGCAGAGCCAGCAGGGCCAGAGAGGTGATTCTCCCCCTCTGCTCCACTCTGCTGAGACCCAGAGCTCTGGAGCTATGGAGCTCTGTGTCCAGTTCTGGAGCCTCTGTTCCAGGAAGGATCTGGAGGTGCTGGAAGGTGTCCAGAGAAGGGCCACGAGGATGAGCAGAGGGCTGGAGCTGCTCTGCTCTGAGGACAGACTGAGGGAGTTGGGGTTGTGCAGGCTGGAGAGGAGAGGGCTCTGAAGAGACCTAATTGTGGCCTTCCAGTATCTGAAGGGGGCTCCAAGAAAGCTGGGGAGGGACTTCTGAGGGTGTCAGGGAGTGATAGGACTGGGGGGGATGGAGCAAAACTAGAAATGGGGAGATTGAGATTGGATGTTAGGAAGAAGTTGTTCCCCATGAGACACTGGAACAGGGAGGTGGTGGCAGCCTCCTGCCTGGAGGTGTTTGCAGCCAGGCTGGATGTGGCTGTGAGCAACCTGCTGTAGTGTGAGGTGTCCCTGCCCATGGCAGGGGGCTTGGAACTGGCTGAGCCTTGAGCTCCCTTCCAACCCTGACAATTTTGTGATTCTATGATTGGATGTGAGGAACAAGTTCTGCACCATGAGGGTGGTGGAACACTGGAACAGGTTGCCCAGGGAGGTGGTTGAGGCTCCATCCCTGGAGATATTCAAGGTGAGGCTCAACAGGGCTCTGGGCAACCTGATTTAGTTGAGCATGTCCCTGCTGACTGCAGAGGGCTTGGACTGGATGCTGTTTGGGGGTCCCTTCCAAGAGGCCATTCTGTGGTTGTGTGATTCTATAATTCTCTGACTCTGTGCCAAGCACATGTTGTGTGCTTGTTCTGGTCCTTTCTGAACACCAAACTAGAGGCAGGGCTTGTACCCTGATCAACAACAACTACTTCAGAACTCCCTGGAAATTCAGATGCTGCAGAGCCACAGTGGCCCTTTCTGATCTCTTTTCCTCCTAAGCCACTCTGCAAAGTCTCCTTTTCATGACGGATAATGTATCTCCTGATGGCACAGAAAGTGCACACTGACATTTTGGGGGATGTGAGGCATGTGTTTCTGAAATGTTCCAGAGATCAGCACACATGGAAATACAGGAGCATTGTTTGCTAACACTGGTCAGGAAAGTTAAGCCTCTAAAGTTGATGTTTAGGTTCCCAGATAGGAATAGCAGAATGATCCATGTAGAAACCTAACAGTAAGGATCTGCTCTGTGCTCCACAAAATTATTTGTACCTATTATTAAACCTTTAAATCAGGGTGTGGGGGTTTTATTTAGCAAACAAGTGGGAGAGTTATTCCCCAGTGTTAGCTACCACAGCACCCTCCACAGTGAGAAGGGCCAGCAGAATATCAGGGAACTCCTTTGTGCTTTGCAGGAGGAGAAAAGTCCAACTGTGCTGATAGAATTCAACTCATTGCATCCTCCTGGGAGCTCTGTGAGGTGGTGATGAGAGCTGTGCTGGAAAAGGGGTGCTGGAACTGGCTCTTGAAACAGGTGTCCTGCACTGATTCTCACCATTCACTCAGAGGGAGGGAAACAGTTTGGACTAAGGTCAATAAAGAGTCCCCCTCTGTCCCTGCTGGCTTAGGCTTCGACCCAGTGATCCACACTCACAGAAGCACAGAACTGTCAGGGCTGGAAGGGACCTCAAGGATCAGCCAGTTCCAACCCCTCTGCCATGGCCAGGGACTCCTCACACTACAGCAGGTTGCTCACAGCCACATCCAGCCTGGCTGCAAACACCTCCAGGGATGAAGCTTCCATCACCTCCCTGGGCAACCTGTGCCAGGCTCTCACCACCCTCATGGGGAAGAAATTCCTAATGTCTAATCTAACTCTCCCCTCCTCTAGCTTGGATCCATTCCCCCCAGCCCTATAATTCCCTGACATCCTAAAAAGTCCCTCCCCAGCTTTCTTGGAGCCCCCTGCAGATACTGGAAGGCCACAATTAGGTCTCCTTGAAGCCTTCTCCTCTCCAGCCTGCACAACCCCAACTCCCTCAGTCTGTCCTCACAGCAGAGCAGCTCCAGCCCTCTGCTCACCCTCCTGGCCCTTCTCTGGACACCTTCCAGCACCTCCAGATCCTTCCTGGCACAGAGGCTCCAGAACTGGACACAGTGCTCCAGGTGTGGTCTCAGCAGAGCAGAGCAGAGCAGAGGGGCAGAATCCCCTCCCTGGCCCTGCTGGCCACACTTCTCTTGCTGCAGCCCAGGCTCTGCTTGGCTCTCTGGGCTGCAAGTGCTCCCTGCTGGCTCCTGTTGAGCTTCTCCTCCCCCAGCACCCCCAAGTCCCTAATCCTTCTTTCAGACAAGACTTGAAGACTGACTTTGGCTCATCTTCTCCAGAACAAAGAAAAGCTAAAATCTTGAGGGAGTGTGAGCAAGGAGAGCAGAGGAGTGGAATGTGCAGGCTCTGTGCTGGGCTCAGCGCTGCGCTGAAGGGCAGAGACGCTCCCGCGGCGACGTCCCAGCAAGCTCAGTCACAAGAACTGCTGCTGTTTGTTGTGGGGAAGGGGAAGAATTTTGCCAACATCAAGCTTATTAGCCATCTGCTCTTGTGGGGTGGAAATCAGAGCTTGGAGCCCACTCCTTTTTTTGCAGGGAGATATCAGAGTATTCAAAATGCCTTACAGGAGGAGGCGACTTCCCTTCTTCCCATCTCCAGCTGTGGACACCCATGGCAGAAGTGAAGCTTATCTAGCAATCAGGGGGCAAGGCTGCAAGCAGAGCTCAAACCAGGACCCCACAGCAGCAGTCCCATTGAGGCAATGGACCTCAGGCCAAGGGAGGAAAAGACTGTGGGAGATTTGGGCTCTGAGGGGAGGAAAGGGCTCAGCACGTTCAGAAAAGCAAGATCAGAGGCTTGTTGAAGACAAAGAGCATTTTGAAGCCTGTAAGTCAAAACACAAATCAAAGCAGCTCACAGATAACTGTTGGAGAGGGTAAGGATTTTGTTTGCTGCAAAAAAAGTTATAACATAGAATCACAGAATCAGCCAGGTTGGAAGAGACCTCCAAGATCAAGTCCAACTGATCACCCAACCCTAACTGGTCAACCAGACCATGGCACTAAGTGCCCCATCCAGGCTTTGCTTAAACACCTCCAGGGATGTCGATCCCACCCCTTCCCTGGGCAGCACATTCAAAGAGAGCAGCAATGTCTGATGTCTCCTGCCTGCACCAGTCTGACCCACAGTACCTTCTCACTCAACCCAGAGTCATGGGAGGGAAAAAAAGACAGGACCCCCTTGACTTGAGATGCCAAAGCCCCCTGTTCCAGGAAGGATCTGGAGGTGCTGGAAGGTGTCCAGAGAAGGGCCATGAGGATGAGCAGAGGGCTGGAGCTGCTCTGCTATGAGGACAGACTGAGGGAGTTGGGGCTGTTCAGTCTGGAGAAGAGAAGGCTCCCAGGAGACCTTATTGCAGCCTTCCAGTATCTGAAGTGGGCTCCAAGAAAGCTGGGGAAGGACTTTTGAGGGTGTCAGGGAGTGATAGGACTGGGGGGGATGGAGCAAAACTAGAAGTGGGTAGATTGAGATTGGATGTTAGGAAGAAGTTGTTCCCCATGAGGGTGGTGAGAGCCTGGCACAGGTTGCCCAGGGAGGTGGTGGCAGCCTCATCCCTGGAGGTGTTTGCAGCCAGGCTGGATGTGGCTGTGAGCAACCTGCTGTAGTGTGAGGTGTCCCTGCCCATGGCAGGGGGTTGGAACTGGCTGATCCTTGAGGTCCCTTCCAACCCTGACAGTCCTGTGATTCTGTGTGTTTAACTGAGATCCCTATCCAGGCTCCAGTCCCATCCCTGCAAGTCTGAGGGCATAAACTGGCTGTCAGGATAGATCAGAGCAAAACACCATGGGAGTGTTTTGAGCTGTGACATGACCACAGACCTTGCTTGTTGCCCTGGAGAGCTTTCTGCACACACACAATGGGAGTGATAACAGTGAAAATCCCCATGGACTGCTGAGTCCAACCCAAATCTCTTCTAACCATTCCTGTCTTCAGTTATCCTCTTACTGCAAGGCATAAAGCAGCCTGTGGTGGGGGGAGAGGTGGGAGATGTCACTAGCAGTGTGGCCCCTGCCAAGGCTGGTGGGGATTCTCATTCACACATCAGCTTGCTGCTGGGCAAACCCACTTCCATGGCAGGCTTCTTCCCAATACTGGGCTGCTGCACTAGCTCACAAGTGTCTGAATTCCTAAGACAATTGACAAAGAACATGTCAATGCCCATGTGTAGAGACACCAAACAGATCTCCTGCCAAAGCCAGAACCTTTTTAAACCAAAAGGACAAGCTGGAAAGCTCTTTGGAGCCACCCAAGGCTGCTCAATAGCTGATGCTTGGGCTTTGTGGCCAAGGACCTGAGCTCCTTCACCCCCAAGCACTCTCCTTCCACCAGGATAATGACTTCAACAGACACACCATGGCTCCAGAGGACATATATTGTCTCCTGGACACACATAAGCAGTCCCTATCGATTCCCATGGCATATTGCTATTTACACCCTCTTCTTTTTCAAGTGTAAAGAGAAGGCATCTAAGGAACCAACAGAGTGTGATGAAAGGATCCATTTCAGACAGACTTTTGCAGCATGAGATGTATCTGTATGAAGACCTAGCATTCTCCCCCTGGAGAATCATCTACAACCACCTGGGCAGCACCTTTTCTCTTGTGTTGTACACTTGAAGATTGCTTGAAACAAGTCTCCTTCTGCCCCTTGCCTACAGCTGTGAATGGCCTCAGCAGCCTCTGTGATGACCCAGGACTTCCACCTCCTGCTTTTGGCATCTGGCCTTTTTAAACCCATCCCAACCCATCCCTGTTTTGCTGGGCCTGGCAGCTGAAGTCCCCCTGGATTCTCTCTGGCCCCTTTCTCACTTCCTTGTCCTCTCTTTGTGTGAGAGTGCTTCTCTCACATCCCCTGTGGCTACAGGCATGTTTCCTTGTGTCACTCCTCACCAAGTGCCCTCAGGGTACAGCTATTATTAATTGTTTGCCATGCCTCGTACAAGGAACCTTTCTTTGAGGAGAAAACTCCTAATGAGCCTGGAGAAGACACACCAGGACACCAACCCCAGCCTGAGCCAGCCTCTTGAAAATAAAGGGAGAGCTTCTGCAAAGAGGTTTTTCTGCCCAAAAGTTGAAGAAAGAAAACATCTGAGAGGGTTTTGCAAGGGGTGAAGGACTTTGGAATGGCTGAAGCATCCAAGTGGTATTTTGGATGAGCTGTGTTTGAATGATTTCAGGTTTTCATCCATCAGGTGATGAATTTGGCAAAATGAGACAAAAACATCTAACTGCTCAAAAATACTTCAAGGGGCAGTGCCCAGAGGCTGGAGCCAGGCTCTGCTCAAGGATGCCCAATGCCAGCACAAGGGGCAATGGTGGAAGTTGAGGCATAGAAAGTTCCATGGAAACAGGAGGAAGAATTATTTCACTGTGAGGGCAACAGAGCCCTGGAAGAGACTGCCCAGGGGGGGTGTGGAGTCTCCCTCTCTGGAGAGATTCAAAACCTGCCTGGATGTGTTCCTGTGTGAGCTGCTCTGGGTGCTCCCTCTCTGGCAGGGGAGGAGGTTGGACTGGATGATCTCTTGGGGTCCCTTCCAGCCCCTAACACTCAGTGATTCTGTGATCAACATCCAGGGTAGAAAGACAGAAAGGTCATTAGGGTCTAAAGCCAAGGGGGAAGGGGAGGGGGATGTATCATCAAGAAGAAATTGATGCTATTGCCAAATAGTCTTCTAAAGCAATCCAGCTAAACTCACAGCAATATTTCTCTTTACAGCCCTTTTTTTGACTCAGTGTAAAAATTACACCTTGGAGGTTGAAGCACATTTGTTCCAAATGTCTCTGAAGAGGCTGAGCCCATGGCCAGGCTCACAGCATTGTACTGGCAGCAGGGGCGATAACCACGAAGAGCTGCTGTAACCACCTCCTACTTCCTGGGCTCTGGAGCCAAACCATGCCACAAAATGAAGTGAAATGACATGTCCCACGCTAGGGAATCAAACAGTACTTGGGCTGGCACAGGCACTGTACTTGGCAGGAAAACCTCACAGCAGTTTCACTAGCCAAGCATCCTGGCTCGTTCCTGCGTTGTAACTCCAATGTTTATCAACTCTTCTGTTGCAGCTGAATACAGAACACAGAATTCACCAGGCTGGAAAAGACCTCAGAGATCATCAAGCCCAACCTATCACCCAGCACCATCTCATCAACTAAACCAAGGCACCAAGTGCCTCAGCCAGGCTCTTTCTTAAAGACTTCCAGGGATGGTGACTCCACCACCTCCCTGGGCAGCACATCCCAGTGGCCAAGCTCCAAACCGAAAATGCCTGCAATGCTCTTCTGGGAGGATACATTCATCACACCTGGGGCTTGGCAAAAGGAAGGACTGACCACTCTTAGATGCATAAATTCTCTGAGATAGCTTCAATGTGGAAAAGCAAAATCTTCTTCCAATATAGACATCTCCTCTATTTACAGCTCTGTCAGCCGCAGAGCTCTGCGAAGCTCAGCGCAGGGCTCCCTGGAGCCCAGCCCAGGGAAGAATTGGTGAACAGTTTATCTTTCATAAGAGAGCCTGAAGCCTCTGTTATTAGCTATACACTGGGAGCAGGACATTTCCTGAGCCCTCACTTGCTGCCATAACATTGCAACACTAAATCAAGCTTTAGGTGGGGCTTTTTTTGCTCTGTTTGTTTGTTACTGAGGGGATATTCTCCTCATCTAAAGGCCCACTGCTTCGTGATGTGGAGAGGGGGAAAGAGACAAAGACTTTTGTTTTGAAGGGGGAAACGTGGAATTAGCAGAGAGTTACTGAGGCTGGGCTGGATCTCTGAGCTCAGCAAGCCCAGCAGCTGAATTACACGTGTGTTTTGAATTCCATGTCTATAACATGCACCACTTCACATGTACAACTTCATTTGGATGAAGGGCTTGCATCCTCCAGAAATGAAGAACATTATCCCCTTCACTTTTCTAATTAAAGAGCCCACACTAATTAGCAGCCATGACAATCAATGCTCCTCCAGCTCTCTACGTGCAGGGAGAGGGCCTTCAGAGCAGGAACTCTGTTTATCAAAGGAAGCGATTCCCTTGCTGTTTAAAGCTGAGTACAGCGTTTGGGAGGGTTTGGCTTTAAGCACGTTGGATTCCTCTGACTTTGGATGCATTCATCTACGCACTTTTCTTCTCTTCTCTTCTCTTCTCTTCTCTTCTCTTCTCTTCTCTTCTCTTCTCTTCTCTTCTCTTCTCTTCTCTTCTCTTCTCTTCTCTTCTCTTCTCTTCTCTTCTCTTCTCTTCTCTTCTCTTCTCTTCTCTTCTCTTCTCTTCTCTCTTTCCCTTTCCTTCTTCCCTTTCCTTTCCTTTCCTTTCCTTTCCTTTCCTTTCCTTTCCTTTCCTTTCCTTTCCTTTCCTTTCCTTTCCTTTCCTTTCCTTTCCTTTCCTTTCCTTTCCTTTCCTTTCCTTTCCTTTCCTTTCCTTTCCTTTCCTTTCCTTTCCTTTCCTTTCCTTTCCTTTCCCTTTCCTTTCCCCTTTCCCTTTCCCTTTCCCTTTCCCTTTCCCTTTCCCTTCCCTTCCCTTTCCTTTTCCTTTTCTTTCCTTTTCTTTTCTCTTTTCTCTTTTCTCTTTTCTCTTTTCTCTTTTCTCTTTTCTCTTTTCTCTTTTCTCTTTTCTCTTTTCTCTTTTCTCTTCTCTTTTCTTCTCTTTTCTTCTCTTTTAATTTATTTTCTTTTCTTTTCCTTTCCCCCCCCCCCCTCCCCTTTCTCTGTAGCCTGCATTCTTTTGGAGTGTCCAGGGGCTGCAATTTGTTTCAGTAAAGCCAAAAATGTGGTTTTGCTTTGTATACTTAGCACTGGTTTCTATGTAAGATACACACTGGACAGATCTCAAGTAAAGGTCTCTTCCAGCAGAAGGTCAGACTCTTGGTGCCTTTTCCATATGTTCTGAGCAGTGTTTGCTGGCTGTGTGCTGAAAAGGAGCTTTGAGAGGGAGCTGTGAGTCCTCCTCCTCCTCCTTGCACATCTGGAAATGTTGCTGGTCACTCAGATGTTAAAGCATGCTGGTCATTCTCCGCAGCAGAGATTCAACATACCTTCCAGGCACAAGCAGGGGTTTCCAAATGCTCACCACATTCCAGTGGGCATTTCAAATGGAGAGAGAGAGGGAGAGAGAGAGAGGGAATGGACTTAAAAATACCTAACAAATGACCTTATACCCTCCAGAGTCCCTGTGTGCCCCTGCCAGTGTCGAACCGCTCGCAGTAAGAGACGAAACCTTTGGTGTTGATGTGGGTTGCTGGGCTGCTGGTTTACATACCGAAATGATCAATAGGATTTGCATCATGAAGTTTGTCCAGGAAAAGAATAAAAATTGATGGAAAAGGAAGGCAGCAAAACCTTCTTAGGCAAGAGGAAAGCCCCTGGTTAGCCTTGAGAACCTAAAGACAGATGTGGCTGAAGTGGAACAAGCAAATTGTCCTCTGTGCCCCTCACTAAATTAAAAGAGGTAGTGCTTTCACAGCTGAGAATATCTAGGGGGAGATAAACCTCTTTTGCTTCACACAGTGCCATGGCTCTGGCCAAAACAAAAGATCTTCTCTCGTTTCAAGAAAGCATTATATGCTTGCCCAGGCTTCTGGAAGAGGCAGAAGGGACTTATGGTGAGAGGATTTGGGGGCCAAGAGTCAGATTCTAGCTCCTCAGTTCAATCTGTGCTATGTTAACACAGTCCCCAAAGAGCAAGGTTCTCTCAATCTTTTTTGTAATAGCCATTCTCACATTGCTTGTATGAATAGCTGCAGATTCTGCACTGCAAACACTTGGCTGTATTCTTCTGTTTCAGTGGGAGGGTTTCATCACCTGACTTGCCTTCAAGGGACAAGGAAAGGAGAGCAGGGCCATGAGGAAAGGCAGAGGGCTGGAGCTGCTCTGCTGTGAGGACAGACTGAGGGAGTTGGGGTTGTGCAGTCTGGAGAAGAGAAGGCTCCCAGGAGACCTCATTGTGGCCTTCCAGGATCTGAAGGGAGCTCCAAGAAAGCTGGGGAGGGACTTTTGAGGGTGTCAGGGAGTGATAGGACTGGGGGGAATGGAACAAAATGAGAAATGGGTAGCCTGAATGTTAGGAAGAATTCTTCCCCATGAGGGTGGTGAGAGCCTGGCACAGGTTGCCCAGGGAGGTGGTGCAAGCCTCATCCCTGGAGGTGTTTGTAGCCAGGCTGGATGTGGCTGTGAGCAACCTGCTGTAGTGTGAGGTGTCCCTGCCCATGGCAGGGGGGTTGGAACTGGCTGATCCCTGAGGTCCCTTCCAACCCTGACAATTCTGTGCTTCTATATAACATCAGAGACAGTGGAAATCTTCAGCTTTTAACACCCTTAGGAACTTACTCAGTAGTTTTAATCAACTGTTGGCTGACTGAAGGCTGCAAGACCCTCTGCTTTCCTGAAGGCTCTGTATTTCATCCTAGAGTTCACACATTCACAGATTGCACTGGGTTGGGAGGGACCCTCAAAGGTCATCTTGTCCAACCCCTCTGCACTCAGCAGGGACACCTCCAACTAAATCAGGCTGCCCAGGGCAACATCAAGTCTGATCTTGAATGTCTCCGGGGATGGAGCCTCAACAGCAACCCTGGGCAGCCTGTTCCAGGTTTACCACTCTCAATGTGCAGAACTTCCTCCTGATATCCAGCCTATATCAGCCTGGCTCTGGTTTCAAACCATTGCCCTTTGTCCCATCACTCCAAGCCCTTCCAAACAGTCCCTCTCCAGCCTTCCTGTAGGCCCCCTTCAGAGATTATAATGTAGCTCTAAGGTCTCTTCAGAGCATTCTCTTCTCCAGGCTGAACAGCCCAAATTCTTCCATCCTGCCTTCACAGCAGAGGTTCTCCAGCCCTCTGATCATCTCTGTATCCCTTCTCAGGACCCACTCCAGCAGATCCATGTCTCTCTTGTGTTGGGGGCCCCAGAGCTGAGCACAGTTCATTTTGCTTGGCTGGCTTGTTGGGCTCTTTTAATTTGCCTTTGATAGCAAAGTGGTTTTCCTGAAAAGGGTTTATCTCAGTCTGCATCTTATTTGCAGCTGCAAATAGCTCTCCAACAGTGAAATAGCTGCAGCTAGTATAAAGCCATCATGTCACAGATCAATGAGTGCAATTTCCAGTCAGCTGAAATCAGATCATTCCAATGCAACCAGGTAACTGGGGAGGAAGCTGAACACTGCCCTGGGAGCTGTGTGGTGTTTACTCATGATGTCTCCAGTACTGCATTCCCCACAAGTAAGATAAACTCTCTTTGGAGAATGAATCTGATGAAGAGTGACTGAAGGAGCTGGGGATGGTTAGTGTGAAAGAGAGGAGGCTGAGGGGAGACCTCCTGGCTGTCTACAACTACCTGAAAAGAGGTTGTGGAGAGGCTGCTGCTGGTCTCTTCTCCCAGGTAATTAGTGACAGAACAAGAGGCAATGGCCTCAGGCTGCAGCAGGGTTTAGACTGGGCAGTAGGAAGAATTTTTTTCCATCAAGAGTGGTCAGGCACTGGAATGTGCTGGGCAGGGAGGTGGAGGAGTCCCCAAGCCTGGAAGTGTTTCAAAGTGGTTTGGCTGTAGTGCTTGGGGCTCTGGTTTAGGGGTGAGCCTTGTAGAGTAGGGTTGATGGTTGGACTTGGTGCTCCTGAGAGGCTTTTCCAGCCTGAATGTTCCTGTGATTTCTGTTAGATTGTTAGATATGAGCAGGTCTTGCAGGCTTGAGGTCAAGGTAAGAGTTCAACTGGTGAAAATCTTAGTGCTACTAACTTGCCAAGGTTAAAAAAGCTCTTTTTAAGGCTTACCTGCCACAGCAAGTTCAACAGGTAGCATGAAGCTGGAGGCATGGAGCCTCGGCTACCCAGCCACAGCTGCACACAGCAGAGTAACAGCCTTCTGTTATGGCAATCCCTTTGGCTTCAACCTGAGCACATGCAGAGCTGGCTTCTAAGGCATGAGATCTCTACTGGCCCCCATTTGTGCCACTCCCAGTGGATGCAAACCCCAGGTGTAGGTCTTTTAGAGCACAGCAGGAAGGCAGCCTCAGCTCTGGACTCCAGACAGTGCTTGCTTTCCCTTCTCCAGAGGTCCTGCTTTGAAGGTTGAGGCTCTCTTGTCCCTCTCTCCATTTATTTATTTGTTTATTTTAAAGACATTAAATAATTATCTATTTAAAACAACTCAAAAAAAAAAAAGTGTACTGAATGTTTGGAAATCCCTGGAGATAACCCTTGAGTTATGGAATAAACTGTTTGAGGGCTGTGTAAACTGTGTTTCAGAGTGATCACTTGTGGTAAATAATTTGGAGAGCAGATAAACAAGATGGGTTATATATATAGAGAGAGATATGTATATATTGGGGTTCTTTTTCATCCAGCCAGGCCAATGGTTTGTGAAACATTCCTCACAACCTCTTGAGGAGATGGAGAAAGAGACATCCTGGAACTGCAGGGGAGTGCCAGGCTCCACGGGGCAGGCGGAGTGGAAGATGGCACCGGAGAGATCCTCTGGGGCAGTGGTTAGGAGGTCTGAGCTCAGCTCACCAGTTCCAAAAGAAACCTCTGAGAAGTGGAGGGAAACACAGTGCAGGAAGTCATCTGAGAGCTCAGCTTTCCCAGTGCTAAAACTAGGGACATAGGGTAGGGGCATGCAGAATGCAGAATTCACCAGGTTGAGAAAAGACCTCAGAGCTCATCCAGTCCAGCCTATCACCCAGCACCATCTGATCAACTCAACCATGGCACCAAGGGCCTCATCCAGGCTCTTCCTAAACACCTCCAGGGATGGGGACTCCACCACCTCCCTGGGCAGACATCCCAATGGCCAATCTCTCTTGCTGGGAAGAATTTCTTCCACACCTCCAGCCCAAACCTCCCCTGGCCCAGCTTGAGACTGTGTACTCTTGTTCTGGTGTTGGTTGCCTGGGAGAAGAGACCAACCCCCACCTGGCTGCAACCTCCCTTCAGGGAGTTGTAGAGAGCAAGAAGGTCTCCCCTGAGCCTCCTCTTCTCCAGGCTAAGCAACCCCAGCTCCCTCAGCCTCTCCTCACAGGGCTGTGCTCCAGACCCCTCCCCAGCTTTGTTGCCCATACATGATCCTGCTGGGGGCTACACAGTAACCACTAAAGATATCTGTCTGTGCCCAGCTTCACCCAAGCCATGACCATTCCCTCCTGGTTCATGATTTGTGAAGAACTGAAGCACTCATCCATGCACAACATCCTGAGGGTCTGACACAGGCACCTCTATGTCCTCACCACCTCCCTGTCACTAGTGCTGTCTTGCTCATCCAGTTTGTTCTTAATCCCATGACACTTGGTGTCATGGTTTAGTAGTCTTGGGTGACAGGTTAGACTTGATGGTCCTTGAGGTCTTTTCCAACCTTATTGATTCTATGGTTCTGTGACTTCCAGTCATTGTAATTCCACCACCTGCCTGGGCAGCACATCCCAATGGCCAATCTCTCTTGCTGGGAAGAATTTCTTCCTCACCTCCAGCCCAACCCTCCCCTGGCACAGCTTGAGACTGTGTCCTTTCCTTCTGTCACTGGTTGTCTGGGAGAAGAAGCTGACCCCCACCTGGCTACAACCTCCCTTCAGGTAGCAAGAAGTTCACCCTGGGTGCAGCATTCAGCTTTGGCTGTGCCCTGTGTGACGCTCAGGCATACCCAGGCTGCTTGTGCCCAGAACGGCAGCCAGGGAGCAGGGCTTGGTGATGGCATCCTGTGGATGTTCCCTGGGGGCTGTCTTTCAGGTGATCTCTCCCTTTACAAGCTATGGATTGATTTTAAAGGGCTTTAGAGTAATAGGCTTATCCCTGGCCGTGTTTAATCCATTAATCTTTCCGACATGCATGAGGTTGCTCAGAGGCAAGGCCAATCCAGGATGACAGTGACAAAGGGACCACATTCAAGCAGTAATTGTTTCCATGTCAAAGACCAAGCCCTCATTTGCATAAGGCTGAGAGGTTCTTCTCTTTTTTGTTGTTGCTGTTCTGAAGTTTAGCACAACCAGGAACACCATCACTATCTCAGGCATTGTCCTCTCTCACACGTGGCCTGGAGATGAGGGAGCTACATTTAAAAGCAATTAATTCCCATCCCTGATTCACCTCTGGGATTTCCTGAGGGTCCAGCACCTCCAGCTGGACCAGCCTCATTACCAGCCACGCTGCTGCCCAAGCCATTGCTGTTGCCACACAAGGTGGAGAGCCAGCAGGTAAATTCCTGAGGGCTGGATGGGATTTCCAAATAGAACTCCAGGAAATTTCCTATTATCGAGGAGCTGACCATTTAATGAAGAACAGATGATTAATATTACTCACACTGAAGTAAACAGGCAATGGTCTTCATTACTGTGCCGTGCCTGTGCTGACTCAGGGCTTGCTAACTTGTTAGGCTGAAAGGTTGCTCCTTCAGCCGTGCTTTACACTTCACCCTGTGCCAGTAAAGCTCACTTCCCCTGAGTAATGCTGGCATCTAAGCCAGCAAAATTGATTTAAAAGTAAATCCTGCAACACAAGAGATAAAGGCTGAGGAGACAGAGGGCAAGGCTGGGGGTTATCAGGGCAACAAGGCTGGGGAGGGGTCTGGAGCACAGCCCTGTGAGGAGAGGCTGAGGGAGCTGGGGTTGCTTAGCCTGCAGAAGAGGAGGCTCAGGGGAGACCTCATTGCTCTCTACAACTCCCTGAAGGGAGGTTGTAGCCAGGAGGGGGTTGGTCTCCTCTCCCAGGCACCCAGCACCAGAACAAGAGGACACAGTCTCAAGCTGTGCCGGGGGAGGTTTAGGCTGGATGTTAGGAAGTAATTCTTCCCAGCAAGAGAGATTGGCCATTGGGATGTGCTGCCCAGGGAGGTGGTGGAGTCACCATCCCTGGAGGTGTTTAGGAAGAGCCTGGCTGAGGCACTTGGTGCCATGGTTTAGCTGATGAGATGGTGTTGGGTGATAGGCTGGACTTGATGATCTCAGAGGCCTTTTCCAACCTGGTTCATTCCATTCCATTCCATTCCATTCCATTCCATTCCATTCCATTCCATTCCATTCCATTCCATTCCATTCCATTCCATTCCATTCCATTCCATTCCACTCAAAGAGCAGTGGGAGAGGACCAGGCTGCAGGTCTGGGTGTTTTCCAAGATGAGCACCAGCAAACCCAGGTTTCCCTTGCTGGTTTCCCCATTGCAGCTGCTCCTCCCCAGCCACCAGCCCTGCAGCATTTCACAATTCAGCCTTTTGAAGGCTCCCTCCTTTGAAGGAGAGGAGCGTGGCCTTCCGAGGCAGACTCAACTGTGCTCCGAGTTTACTGCTGCGCATCTTGGGACCAGCACCCTGCAAGGGGGACAGGGCCTCGACCACAAACCAGCTACAAGCCCTTGGAGAGACTGTATGAAGGGAGTGGTCTGGGAAACGTTTTAGAAGATGAGAAAATGCTGCAACTTTCTCTGGGAGCTGGCAAATAGCTAAATACATGGATGGTGGCGACTGAGCACAACAACTTTGGGTTGTGACTCACAAGCCACAGAAGCTTTTGCTACCTCAAATCTTCCATGGAATACAGAGAAAGAGACCCAAGGAAAGCCATCAGCAGAGACTTGTTTCTGGGTAGTGTAGTGGGGTGGGTGTTTTTTTTCCCCCCTCCTGTCTCGTCCTGGTTTGTCTCCTGCACACAGAACTGCACTAATCAAATTTTAGGGTAAATCAGGAAAGGATTTTTGCATCTTCTGGCAACATTTTCATTCAATGTTTTTTATTGTCTGAAGCATTTGAAGTATTTGCATCCAGAGAGGGTTTTTGGTTTTGGCTCTGATGTGTGTACAGACTCCTGAGTGGGATTCTAGGGGAAGTGTTCAGTCTGGAGAAGAGAAGGCTCCCAGGAGACCTCATTGTGGCCTTCCAGTATCTGAAGGGGGCTGCAAGAAGGCTGGGGAGGGACTGCTCAGGATCTCAGGCAGTGATAGGACTAGGGGGAATGGAATGAAGCTGGAGGTGGGGAGATTCAGGCTGGATGTGAGGAGGAAGTTGTTCCCCATGAGAGTGGTGAAGCCCTGGAATGGGTTGTCCAGGGAGGTGGTCGAGGCCCCGTCCCTGGAGGTGTTTAAGGCCAGGCTGGCTGAGGCTCTGGCCAGGCTGATCTAATGTGGGGTGTCCCTGCCCATGGCAGGGGGTTGGAACTAGCTGATCCTTGTGGTCCCTTCCAACCCTGACTGGTACTATGATACTAGTATTGCTTATTTGACCTGCTTAAGCAGAGCTGGGCTGCTAAGGTTTTGCAGCCATACATCATCTTCACCAGCCAAGGCTTTTTGACTAATTAAGGGACATCCAACCAGGAAAGAGAAAAAAAAACCCAACCACCACCATCTATTTAAGTTGCCAACAGAAAAAAAGGTCACATGTTGGGCATGAAATATTTGCAAACGCTCCACAGCTGGGAATGGTTCTCCCCTAAGGAGCTCAGAAGAAATGTCAAATAATGAATGTGTGAAGCATATGCAGTTTGCACTTTCAGGAAGTAAAATCAATTAGACTGCTAATTACAATCATTTGCCTAATGGTAGTTAAGGATCAGAGAATCACAGAATGGGCTGGGCTGGAAGGGAGTTCCAAAGGTCATCCAGTCCAACCCCCCCCCCCCGAAGTCAGCAGGGACATGGAATGAAGCTGGAGCAATGGAATGAAGCTGGAGGTGGGGAGATTCAGGCTGGAGGTGAGGAGGAAGTTCTTCCCCATGAGAGTGGTGAAGCCCTGGAATGGGTTGTCCAGGGAGGTGGTTGGGGCTCCATCCCTGGAGGTGTTTAAGCCCAGGCTGGATGAGGCTCTGAGCAGCCTGATCTAGTGTGGGGTGTCCCTGCCCATGGCAGGGGGGTTGGAGCTAGGTCCTTGTGGTCCCTTCCAACCCTGACTGATACTATGATACTATGATTTTGCATCCCATGAGCAGCACCTGCTGTCAAGAGACCTCTGGGTCTCTTTGTATGCAGATGCTGCTCTCTTGAGTGTAAGGACTGGTTGGCTCTAACAGAAATCATTTGCTTTGGGTGGGCCTCCCTGCACACAAGAATTTCCATACAGTACTCTGTGAGAAGCCAAGGAGGGAGCTGGCCCCAAACAAAAGAGGCTCTGGGAAGCCAGCTCTGCCAAGCAAGCCTGTTAACAGGGTTTTGAACAAACCAGAGCCCTGCTAAGATCAAGGGTTTGATCTGAGGCATATATCCTATTCCTGCAAGTCATAGATGGCTATCTGCAGCTCTTAGCTCAGTAAGCAAGAGCACAGCTGCCAGGCCATGGTGTGCAGAAGAGCTGTCTCGTGGGGCTGTGCTGCGCAGGCACCAGGAAATAGCAAGGAGCCCACAGCAAGCCAAGTGAGTTGGAACATGCCAACAGCACAAGTGCCAGACCTCTCAGCAGAGGGAAGTTCTGGGGAAGCTGAGGCTCTCCAACATAGTTTTTCTTTCCCCTCCAGCATTCTTTTTCCTCCAGTCTGGCTCGGGTTCGGTAACTGGGCTTTATCCAGTTAGTATTGCAGCCGGGCCCAGGAGAGCAGCTCAGGCAGCTCAGTCTCCTGTGAAGGCAAGGCAGAACCAAAGCAACACAGGCACAAAGGTGCACAACAGCCCTGACTCTAAAGCTCTCCTGCAGGAGTGCTGCACCAGGGGAGCTGGGCTGGGCGAGGGCAGAGGTGGCTGGGCGAGGGCAGAGGTGGCTGCCCACACAAACGTGCTGGGTGTCAGCAAGCCTCTTCCCAGCAGCGGGCTGAGGGAAAGGGCTGAGGCTGCCTCAGCCTTATCTAACTGATCAGCCAGCTGATGAGAGCAGTGTGGGCTGCGGGGGACTTACCAGCACACAGGGCTGAGGCAAGGCAGGCTGTGCTCAGCCAACTCAGCAAGGAAGTGGAGGAAGATTTCAGGAGCAGAAGCCTTTCTCTAAGGTGATACTTAGGGATAATGAATGGAATGGAATGGAATGGAATGGAATAGAATAGAATAGAATAGGTTGGAAAAGACCTCAGAGATCACCAAGTCCAACCTATAACCCAACACCATCTAATCAACTAAACCATGGCACCAGGTGCCTCATCCAGGCTCTTCCTAAACACCTCCAGGGATGGGGACTCCACCACCTCCCTGGGCAGCACATCCCAATGGCCAATCTCTCTTGCTGGGAAGAACTTCTTCCTAACATCCAGCCTAAACCACCCCTGGCACAGCTTGAGACTGTGTCCTCTTGTTCTGGTGCTGGTTGCCTGGGAGAAGAGACCATCGCCCACCTGGCTATGACCTCCCTTCAGGGAGTTGGAGAGAGCAAGAAGGTCTCCCCTGAGCCTCCCCTTCTGCAGGCTAAGCAACCCCAGCTCCCTCAGCCTCTCCTCACAGGGCTGTGCTCCAGACCCCTCCCCAGCTTTGTTGCCCATACATGATCCTGCTGGGGACTGCACAGTAACCACTAAAGATATCTGTCTGTGCTCAGCTTCACCCAAGCCATGACAATTCTCTCCTGGTTTATGATTTGTGAAGAACTGAAGCACTCACCCATCCCTCAGGACGTCCTGAGGGTCTGACACAGGCATCTCCATGTCCTCACCACATTCCCTGTCACTAGTGCTGTCTTGCTGCCTTCCCCCCCCCAGCCAAAACCAGAAGACACAACCCCTCTGTGGCCACACTGCCTCAAGAGTAAGGGCAGGGAAGCAGGAGTGACCTTGTGATTTTCTCCTGCTGCTGCCATGGCGGGAAACATCAGCACCAGGATTGTGACCACACCGAACTGCTCCTCACTTCTGATTTCTCTGAGCAGATAAGAATGACCTAGGGCCTCTAAGTGTGTTTTACATCAAAGACTGATGAAGAGTCCTGACAGCCTTGATGTCAGTGCTGTAAATAAACCATTAATCACACTGCCATTCCAGGGAACAGCCTTCTCCCAGAGGGCATGAACCTCCTTCAGGTCACTAATATAAACCACATCTCCTCTAATCCAGCGGGGTGGTGGCAGTGTCAGGGCTTTCAAGGTGGGCTGCAAGTGGGACACTCCATTACCCTCATTTTAAGGCACAGGTCACTGTTATGGTTCCAGTGGATTACAAATGGTCAATTAACAGAGAAGCAGTTACAGTGAGTTTAAAATAAAGTGTGGTGCAGCTGGAGTCAGGGAGAGAAGAGGAAAGAGCAGGAGGCTCAGTGTCCTCTTAACACTTTGGCTGTGGGTTGAGTACTGCAGAAAAAGAGTCATGAGGTCTGTGGTGACAGGTTGGACTCGATGATCTTTGAGGTCTCTTCCAACCTTGGTGATACTGAATACTGAAAATGTAAGGCAGAGGTGTAGGGGAAACAGCAGGGTCAGGGATCTAGCAAGCAACCAGCACAAGGTGGTGCTGGCAGGCACTGCGCAGCCCGGTGCCACCAACACAAAAAAGCTACTCTTGAAGAAGGATCTGATTTTAAAACCAGGCCACAGCCTTCTCAGCTGTCTTCTGTGTCATGACACAGTGGGGAAGCCTATGACTGACTCTTCAGTGAGACTGGCAGGGGAAGTAACACATTAAGGTCACATCAGGGGGTTGGAGCACCTCTCCTATGAGGACAGGCTGGGAGAGTTGGGGCTGTTCAGTGTGGAGAGGAGAAGGCTCCCAGGAGACCTAATTGTGGCCTTCCAGGATCTGCAGGGGGCTACAAGAAAGCTGGGGAGGGACTTTTGAGGGTGTCAGGGAGGGATAGGACTGGGGGGGATGGAGCAAAACTAGAAATGGGGAGATTGAGATTGGATGTTAGGAAGAAATTCTTCCCCATGAGGGTGGTGAGAGCCTGGCACAGGTTGCCCAGGGAGGTGGTGGAAGCCTCCTGCCTGGAGGTGTTTGCAGCCAGGCTGGAGGTGGCTGTGAGCAACCTGCTGTGGTGTGAGGTGTCCCTGGCCATGGCAGGGGGCTTGGGACTGGCTGATCCCTGAGGTCCCTTCCAGCCCTGACAGTTCTGTGTCTACCTGTGTAAACCCAAGCACTCCATCTGCAGTATACATCTCACACACAAGCTACATATAATACCTACATTATACATGTGACACATTTACACCTACACACATACCTACTGAAGGAACATCTTAGGGTGACTTGGAAGTACAGATAAAACCAAAGCCAATCCAACCTGCTCTCTGTGGCTGGGCTGTTCAGACCTGACAGGGAAACTACAAGCAGGACCTCTACCAGAGTAGCTTTTGCAGTGGGAACTGCATCACCATGCATGGCCCTCTGCACCTCCCAGGGGGGAAAACAAGCCTAGAAAAGCGGATACAAGGGAGCTGGCTGCTGCCTCTCTGCATTAGAGCTCCTGGGGACTGCCTGTGGTTCCCAGGAGTAGCCCTGACCCGGGGAGCTCAGGGCTCCTCCAGACTGTGCTAACACAACTTTTCCTACGCTCAGTTTCTGTGTTTTTTAAAGTGGTCCCAAGGGCCTGGGAGCCAGCTGGCACTGGCCATTTTCACACACTCTCCTCACCACAGCCTGGCACAGAGACTGCTAACACAGCTTGCTGTCACCAGAGGAAACCCCCATGCTTTCCCCTGCAGGCTGAGCCCAGGGTTTCAGGCTGCACAGTGTGGTTTGCATACCCAGTCCAGACGATGTGCTCCTGAAGCCAAACTCACAAAGCCTCTGCAGAGCTGAGAGGGCAGGGAATGCCTGCAGGCACTGCAGCCCCCCTCTGGGCAGAGGATCTGTGGTGCAGCCAGGAGGGGCTTCACACCATGCCCTCTGTCCTCCCCCAGCCATGCTTGCTTAAGGACTCCCACATCAGATGCAGCATCTCACAACTTGACTTCTCTAATTGCTTTAAAGCCTGACACTTGCTAACCCAGATGGGCACTGACCTGGATCTGCACCACCCAGGCTACTGTCTCAGGGCAGATTCCTTACTAAGGAAAGCTCCCAACTGCTGTGCTCTGCAGGGCAGGCTGGGCACCACACAAGCTCAAGCTCCCACTGGCTCCAAGAATCCAACTAATAAACTCCAAACACCTCAGGCAACTCCATCACAGCTCTGCTGGGCTCCATCTATTTAAAGCAAAGTCAGTGCCAGCACTATAGGTTGGACCTGATGATCTCTGAGGTCTTTTCCAACCTGCCCAGCTCTTTTGGATGGCAGCACAGCCTGACAGGATGCTTCACTTAAAGGAGATGGGAAAAGAAGACCCTCTGTGGAAGCACACAGGGCTGGAGCCTAAGTCTGTAAGATTGCACAGATGCAAAAGCAGCTCATGCTTACAGAAAGGGTTTACTGGTGCTGGCAAGTCGAATGGACCTTTAACTGCACTGAGGAGCAGAGCTGTAGCCAGGTACAGAACACAGAATACAGAATTAACCAGCTTGGAAAAGACCTTTGAAATCAAGTCCAACCTATCACCCAGCACCATCTCATCAACTAACCCCTGGCACCAAGTGCCTCAGCCAGGCTCTTCCTAAACACCTCCAGGGATGGTGACTCCACCACCTCCCTGGGCAGCACATCCCCATGGCCAATCTCTCTTGCTGGGAAGAATTTCTTCCTAACATCCAGCCTGAACCTCCCCTGGCACAGCTTGAGACTGTGTCCTCTTGTTCTGCTGCTGCTTGCCTGGGAGAAGAATAGAATGGTAGAATCATAGAATGGTCTGGGTTGGAAGGGACCTCCAAAGGTCATCCAGCTCAGTCCCTCTGCACACAGCAGGGACATCCTCAGCTAGATCAGGTTGCTCAGATCCTTGCTGAGCCTCACCTTGAATACCTCCAGGGATGGGGCCCAAACCACCTCCCTGGGCAACCTGTTCCAGTGTTCCAACATCCTCCTGGTGCAGATCATGTTCCTCACATCCAGTCTCAATCTGCTCTGCTCTGGTTTGAAGCCATTGTCCCTTGCCCTGTCCCTTCAGGCCTTTGCAAACAGTCTCTCTCCATCCTTCTTGGAGGCCTTCTTCAGGTACTTGAAACTCTTCCAGAAGTGCCATTAAATGCAACCCCCTTGCAAGTGCCTGCAAGCAAAACCTGGCCCTTTGCTGCTGCTGTACCACTGTCAGCAGCAGTTTTCAGTCCCCTACCCCAGCAGTTCTGCTAGCTGAAACACACAGGCTATTGTTACAACCCTCCCTTCTTTTTTCTTGTTGGTTTGGGGGTTTTTGGTGTGGTTGTTGTGTTCTTCCTCTCACACAACCTCCATCTTGTCCCCAAGAGTGAGCAGATCTCGAATGAATCCAGGCCCTTTTTGCAGCTCTTGCTCTAAGTGCTGCTGGCCACTGTGCTGCTGCAGCACATCACCAAGGGGTAGGGCCAGTGGGGAGGAGAGCTCTGCAGGCTGACAGCTCAAGCAACCTTTATTAAATGCAAACTGCCAGCTTTAGGTACTTTAGATAAATGCTTTGATTTAGAAGGGTCAGAGGCAGGCAGAAGGTGTCAGCAGACAGGCTGGAAGGTCTCTGGGACTCCTCAAGAGATTTATAAGCTGCCTTTTGTTTAACTGTTTGGGTCTGAAGCATTTTGGTTTCTTTGGGGCACTCAGATCCAAGCTGACTTTTGCCTTCTAATCTTGCTGGCTGCTGACTAGGCAAGTTTAACAAAAAACACTGCCATTTTTCACTGTTCTTAGTGATTTAGCAGGAAACCTCAATAATCTCCTAGGTAAAAATGACCTAGGAATAGCCCCTGGCCTGCAGCCTCCACATGCAGCCTAAAAACACAGCAGCACAGCACCCAGGGCTGCAACACAGAGCTGGGGTTTGTGAGTCACCAGGCTGCAGCTCACTCTGTGTGTAATGAAATCATCACTGCTCTTCTGCACCAGTAAAGCAGTCAGAGCAAACTTGGCCTGACCTGGGGTTAGTAGGAGAGGTTGCTGCTCTCTCTTCAAACACATTTAACCCTCAGCTGGCCCCTGGCAGCCCCAAACTGGCTCTAGCTGCAGGGAGAGCAGTCCTGCTTCTGTCCCTTGTGCCAGCTGGCAGCTGCTGAGAGCAAGGCAGGGTGCATGGGTGCCAGCTGCTTTTGGGAGAGGGTGGACTAGCTGCTGGCAGAAGCACAGACTCATAGAATTGTCAGGGTTGGAAGGGACCTCAAGGATCAGCCACTTCCAACCCCCCTGCCATGGGCAGGGACACCTCACACCACAGCAGGTTGCTCACAGCCACATCCAGCCTGGCTGCAAACACCTCCAGGCAGGAGGCTTCCACCACCTCCCTGATCTCTGTCCACACTCAGTTCTGCCTATCCCTCCTCCCATGGCATCTCCTGTGCAAGGAGGTAGGTGCCAGGGCTCATCCTGGGGCAGGGAAAACCATCTCCCTTTGCATTGCCCAGAAGCCCTGGGGGAGTGTGAGGACACTGCTGCCAAACAGCTTCTTTACAAACAGGAACAGGTGGCCAGGGCCCCCAGGCTCCAGCCCTTCCTGCAGGCAACAAGTTGTGTTTGTGAGGACACTCTGGACTCTATGTCTCTCTGTGTGTGTGAGTCTGTGAGTCTGTGTGTATGTGTGTGTGTCTGTGTGTGTGTGCCTCCATCACTGCCATTAGACCCTGGGGGAATTCTCTTTTCAAAGCTCACCTTCAAAAACCAGAAACACTAAAAGTAGTTCTTTTCTTTGTCTTGGTATGGGAAATGGGATGGGATGGGATAGGATAGGATAGGATAGGATAGGATAGGATAGGATAGGATAGGATAGGATAGGATAGGATAGGATAGGATAGGATGGAATGGAATGGAATGGAATGGAATAGACCAGGTTGGAAGAGACCTCAAAGACCATCAAGTCCAACCTATCACCCAGCACCATCTCACCAACTAAACCATGGCACCAAGTGCCTCATCCAGGCTCTTCCTAAACACCTCCAGGGATGGTGACTCCACCAGCACCCCAGGCAGCACACTCCAATGGTAAATCTCTCTTTCTATGAAGAATTTCTTCCTAACATCCAGCCTGAACCTCCCCTGGCACAGCTTGAGACTGTGTCCTCTTGTTCTGGTGCTGGGTGCCTGGGAGAAGAGACTAAGCCCCACCTGGCTACAACCTGAGCAGAAGGTACTGGGAGCCTCCTGCTAGAATATCCTGGCCACTGCAGTACCCCAGCCTCTGCTGGGGTGCTTTGAAGGATCACTTTCCACTGTTCCATGCTTGCTAACCAGTTTGAAAAGGAGAGCTGCTGGTGGTGTGAGGAGCTGCTTGCTTTTCTTGGTGATAGCTGCCTTTCTCTGCATGGGTTCCTTGCCTGCTGTGCTTGCAGAGGAGCTGATTTCCTTCAGCTTCACGTGGGTTGGGAAAAGGCTTTGCAGTTTGGATTTTAATTTTCATGTTGTTCTGGTGTGTTAGGAACAACCATGAGGCTAGCAGCTCCCTGGAGGATGGTTAAGGTATGAGCTGTGAGCCAGATGCAGCCCATAAAACTCCACACAGTTGAGACTTCTTGCAGGCAGCTGCAGCCACCTATCAGTGGAGGCTTCAGATCCCAGCACACATTGAAGACAAACCCCTGGGATCATAGAATGGTCAGGGGTGGAAGGGACCTCAAGGCTCAGCCAGTCCCACCCCCCTGCCATGGGCAGGGACACCTCACACTACAGCAGGTTGCTCACAGCCACATCCAGCCTGGCTGCAAACACCTCCAGGGATGAGGCTGCCACCACCTCCCTGGGCAGCCTGTGCCAGGCTCCCACCACCCTCCTGGGGAACAACTTCTCCCTCACAGCCAATCTCAATCTTCCCACTTCTAGATTTTTATTCCATTTTATACAAATCAACTTTTCCTTCCAGGACTCCAAGACAGGGAAGCACATGAGATACCACAGCCTGCTACACACTAAATAACTATGAGAAAGTGTTTCTTCCAATAAATGCAGCACAGAGCTACTCCTGAATGTGTAGAGCTGCCAGGATTGTTGTGCTCATGCAGCCCAGCAGGCAGCTGGGAGCTGGGCTGCAGCCAGAGGAGTGTGGCCAGCAAGGCAAGAGAGGATTCTGCCCCTTGGCTCTGCTCTGCTCAGACCTCACCTCCAATCCTGCCTCCAGCTCTGGTGTCCCCAGCAGAAGGACACAGAGCTGCTGGAGTGAGGCCAGAGGAGGCCACAAAGATGATCCAAGGGCTGGAGCAGCTCTGCTGTGAGCACAGGCTGAGGGAGCTGGGGCTGTGCAGCCTGCAGAAGAGAAGGCTCTGGGGGGACCTCAGAGCTGCCTGCCAGGACCTTGAAGGGATCCTGCAGGAAGGCTGCAGAGGGACTTCTCCTCAGGGTGTCTGCAGACAGGCCCAGGGGGAATGGTTTGAAACTGAGGCAGAGCAGGGTTAGAGTGGAGCTGAGGAAGAAGTTGTTGAGCAGGAGGCTGCTGAGGCTCTGGCCCAGGCTGCCCAGGGAGGCTGTGGCTGCCTCCTGCCTGGGGGTGTTTCAGGCCAAGCTGTAGCAGACTTTGAGCAGCTGAGCCTAGCTGAGAGGTGTCCCTCCCATGGTGGGGAGGTTGGAGGAGCTCTGAGCTCACTTCCAACCTGAGCCATTCTGTGAGCAATATCTATGCATTTATACAGACAAAAGCATTTTGATTGCTTGCTGTGGTGTGCACAGATGCCTTGGGAGCTGGCAGTGACAGTCAATTCCATGCACAAAGTCCCTGGAATGTGTCAAAAAAATGAAAGCTCAGGGGTGGGGGCAAAAAAAAAGGAAAAGAGAATAAAAAGTGGATAAATATTGCCAAACCTGGATCCAGCTCCCAGTGTTGGTGAAGAACCTTTAACCTTCCTGCAGCCCACAGTTCCATGTCTACAGCAGACCTGATTGCTTATGAAGCAGAAGTTGTTCAGTCTCCCTGACTGCACTCACTCACACAGGCAGGATTTTTTCTGTGTCTTTTGTCTGTTTTTTGCTTGAAAATTTGCTGGCTATTAATGGATTTTAGGTGGTTCCAGCAGTTCCATTAAGGGAAGATGGAATAAATAAGCAAAGAGGTTGCCAAAGGTGGAGACACCACGGTTGTGAGCCTGGCCAGTGGCTTGTGTCAAACACAGTCCCTGAAAACACAGTGAATTAAAGCAAGAGTGAGTTAAAGATTAGGCATTCCACGAAGTGCTGCTCTGAATGAAGACAGGGGGCTGAGGAGCAACAGCTGGATGGAATAAAGCCCCATCTGAGAGCTCAAGTGAAATAACATTGCTTAGCTGAACGCTTTCTGTCTCAGAAGGCAGGGTGAAATGCCAAGAAGGAGAGGCTCTGGGAGTTTTTTGGAAGAGGGACAAAAAGTTGACAACTGATACAACATTTTCAACAGCTTGGATGTCCACCTCCAGTCAGGCAGTTTGTACCATTTGCTGGTGGTGTGCTCCTTGCCTGACCACCCTGCATGCTCTGGGCATCCTGGAGGTACGAAGTCAAGACAATCACAGAACTCTCAGGCTTGGAAGGGACCTCAAGGCTCAGCCAGTTCCAACTCCTCTGCCATGGGCAGGAACACCTCACACCACAGCAGGTTGCTCACAGCCACATCCAGCCTGGCTGCAAACACCTCCAGGGATGAGGCTGCCACCACCTCCCTGGGCAACCTGTGCCAGGCTCTCATGGGCAACAACTTCTTCCTCACATCCAATCTCAATCTCAATCTCCCCACCTCTAGTTTTACTCCATCCTCCCCAGTCCTATCACTCCCTGGCACCATCAAAAGTCCCTCCCCACCCTCATGCTGAAGAACTTCCTGATGTCTAATCTAAATGTCCCCACCTCCAGCATGGATCATCCCCCCCAGTCCTATCCCTCCCTGACACCCTCAAAAGTCCCTCCCCAGCTTTCTTGCAGCCCCCTCCAGATACTGGAAGGCCACAACTAGGTCTCCTCAGAGCCTTCTCATCTCCAGACTGCACAACCCCAACTCCCTCAGTCTGTCCTCAGAGGAGAGAAGACAGCACAAAACAAGCTGGAAAGAGAGCAAGAGTGGTACAGTGCTTAATTGCAAATGCAGTGCCAGCTAATCCCTTTGTAGCTCCTCTGCCTTCACCTGAGGTCTCCTGGGGACTGAGTAGATGTGTGTGGTTTGGCCTGTGAGAAAATAGAAGCAACAGCCAGGGGTAGGCTTTCCTTTTGCTCACTCTGCTGGAGTGGTTTTAGTCCCTGTAGCGGTCCCACACACCACGAGATCTCTGCTTTCATAAGAGCTGCTGCCTTGCATCCCACAACCTTCCCCTTTAGGCCAGCTCCTTCCTCATTAACCTAGCAGGGAATTATACACACCAGGCTTTGTTTAGATGAAGCTTTGAAGCATCCTTCCTGTTTACAGGGTGATCAGCCCCATGCAGCAAACAGCACAGGAGGCCAGGGAGCGGAGGACACCGTGCTAACAGGAAGCACCTCCGCGTACAGGACGGTGATGCTGCACACTGCCCAGGGGCTGCAGCCAGCTCTGAAATGCTTGTGTGGGAGCAGAGCTCCTGCCTCTGCCAGCAGGACTGAGTGATGGCCAGGCTTGTCCTCAGAAAATAAAATAAAGTGAAAAAGGTAAAGTTCTGCAGGGGAGTGGAGAGGTTTAGAGACTTGGGTTAGTGAGGTCTTTGGGAGAGCTGAACGCTCCTTTGCCTTATGGAGCTGGTACCCAGCCCTCAGGAGGCCACATCTCCTCCATCCTCTACCTTAGAGTCTTATCAAAAGCTATTTAACCAGAAGAGAAATTTGAGTGCTCCATTATGGTGTCATCCTGATACATCCATATGGCAGTGAGGTTTCCATTGCACTGCATCAATCCGAATCCTAGAATGGCTCAGGCTGGAAGGGAGCTCAGAGCTCAGCTCCTCCAACCTCCCCACCATGCCCAGGGACACCTCTCAGCTACACTCAGCTGCTTAAGGCCTCATCCAGCCTGGCCTTCAGCACCCCCAGGCAGGAGGCAGCCACAGCCTCCCTGGGCAGCCTGGGCCAGAGGCTCAGCAGCCTCCTGCTGAAGAACTTCTTCCTCAGCTCCACTCTAACCCTGCTCTGCCTCAGCTTCAAACCATCCCCCCTTGTCCTATTGCTATACACTCTGATGAGAAGTCCTTCTGCAGCCTTCCATTAGGACCCCTTAAGATATTGACAGACATTGATCAGATCCCTCTCAGTCTTCTCCTCTCCAGACTGCACAGCCCCAGGGCTCTCAGCCTCTCCTCCCCAGGCAGTGCTGCAGTCCCTTCAGCATCTTTGCAGCCCTCCCTTGGACTCTCTCTAGCAGATCCCTGTCCCTCTTGCACAGGGGAGCCCAGAACTGGCTGCAATATTCCAGATGTGGCCTCAGCAGGGCAGAGTAGAGAGGGAGGAGAACCTCTCTCAACCTACTAACCACAGCCCTGCTAATCCACCCCAGGGTGGCCTTGGACTTGTCATGGAAGGAAGTCAATAGCTGCAGGTGAGATACTCCCTTAAGAACTGGCAGCAGGCAGCAGTTTGATGTTTCACCATTTCTGCTCTTGCAAGGGACATGCAAATCACAGCTGCATGCTACACAAAAAGAATCCAGATTGCTCCCAGGACCTCCTGCTGCTGTTTGCTTTCTTCTAAGGAGTATTATCAGCCAGACCACTCCAGCCAGCTCTAGCTGCACCACAAGGAGAGGACTAGGTCACCTTTGGAGGCCCCTTCCAACCCAGACCATTCTATGATTCTATGATTTTCCTCCCTCCAGGTTAAGCATTAGCTCCTTCTTGGAGCTTGCTGCCAGCTCCTCTCAGCCCTCACAGCCATGACATGCAGCTCCCACACCCCAAACCATGCAGACACTAGCCTGTTCCAATTAATTGCACCTCTCAGTCTTTCTGTTGGCCTTTGAGTGCCTTTTAGGTGCTCAAGAGGGGATTGGACATGGCACTTGGTGCCATGGTCTAGTAGGCATGAGGGCTTGGGTGACAGGTTGGACTTGATGGTCTTTGAGGTCTTTTCCAACCTTATTGATTCTATGATTCTCTGGAGACTGAGGGAACCAAAAGGAGGCCAAACATCCAGGCTGCCTTAAGGAAGATCCTGGTTCCAGAGAATCACAGAACTGTCAGGGCTGGAAGGGACCTCAAGGCTCAGCCAGTTCCAACCCCCCTGCCATGGGCAGGGACACCTCACACTGCAGCAGGTTGCTCACAGCCACATCCAACCTGGCTGCAAACACCTCCAGGGGTGAGGCTTCCACCACCTCCCTGGGCAACCTGTGCCAGGCTCTCACCACCCTCATGGGGAAGAATTTCCTCCTCACATCCCATCTCAATCTCCCCATTTCTAGTTTTGTTCCATCCCCCCAAGTCCTATCACTCCCTGACACCCTCAAAAGTCCCTCCCCAGCTTTCTTGGAGCCCTCTGCACATACTGGAAGGCCACAATTAGATCTCCTTGGAGCCTTCTCCTCTGCAGACTGCACAACCCCAACTCAGTCTGTCCTCACAGCAGAGCAGCTCCAGCCCTCTGCTCATCCTCATGGCCCTTCTCTGGACACCTTCCAGCACCTTCAGATCCTTCCTGCACTGGGGGCTCCACAAGTGGACAGAGTACTCTAGGTGTGGCCTCAGCAGAGTGGAGCAGAGGGGGAGAATCACCTCCCTGGCCCTGCTGGCTGTGCTGAAGATGATGATTGCAAGAAGCATTCAGGCAGCATGGTGTGAGGAGTCTGCTCTCAGCCAGGCATGGAATGGAAACAACAGCCCCAGCTTTATCTCAGCAGCTTGATACTGCCTTGGACTCTCCAGTGAGTTATTCCTGATTTACACTGATGTAAAAGAGACAGAGCAGGGGGGTGGGGGTGAAGGGAAAGAAGACTACAGGGTTCTGTAGCTATCAGAGCCAAGAAGCAAGAAGGAAAAAATCACTCCAATATCTTTTTCTCACAGGATGCAGAATAAAACTGCCTAAGAGGATTGGATGGTCCTGCTTCACTGGCAGGGAGAGAGACAAGCAGGCACTGGTAGAAGCTCCTATTTTCAGAGCTGTTCTGATAGACAAGACTCAGTTTTAAGGCTGTTGCCCCAGGCCTTCACCAGTTTGTGGTCAGATTCAGCTCATCTGTCAAAGGGTGGCAGGCAGGGTTGTCATTATCAACAGAAAGGAAGGGAGGGGGAAAAAAAAAACCCAAAACAGCCCCAAAAAAGTGAAACAGAAAGATGTGATCTGTCACAATAAGAAAGCAATTCTCCTGCCTGCTCCCCAGACTGTGAGAGCTATGCTGTGTCCAAAAAGCTAAAGACAGCTGAGCCCCAAATCTGCATTCTGTTAGCAGAACCCACCTGCAGCTGGTTCCCACCAGGTGAAGGAATGGCTTGGCTTTGGGACCAAATCTTCTGTCTTGGAGGGCCATGGCTGCTCCAAACCACACTTAAGAAAGGTTTCAGCCCTGATCTATTCTGTGAGATGCAAAGGATGGCATCTCACAGTCTTCCACTCCTCCTGTGCCCCTGGTAGGTACCCTGGGAGTTGGTTTACCCCTGTGATGTAATGCAGCTGAGCAGGGCTGAACTGTGATTCCCCTGGCCAATAATGTGGTAGGGTTCAGGTATCTCTCACTGCTAGCAGTGCTTTGCATCCTGCAAGGGCTCTTTTTCTGCAGGAAACTTGACTGTTTTAACCAAACCTTTGGCCAGTAGGGTCACTGTCTGACTTTGCTAGGGGGCTGGAAGACATCTTCTCCATGGTATCAAATTAGCCCTTGGAGACTTTTCCCTTTGAGACAAATCACAGAACTGTCAGGGCTGGAAGGGACCTCAAGGCTCAGCCAGTTCCAACCCCCTGCCATGGGCAGGGACACCTCACACCACAGCAGGTTGCTCACAGCCACATCCAGCCTGGCTGCAAACACCTCCAGGGGTGAGGCTGCCACCACCTCCCTGGGCAACCTGTGCCAGGCTCTCACCACCCTCCTGGGGAACAACTTCTTCCTCATGTCCAATCTCAGTCTACCCACTTCAAGTTTTGCTCCACCCCCCCCAGTCCTATCACTCCCTGACACCCTCAAAAGCCCCTCCTCAGCTTTCTTGGAGCCCCCTTCAGATACAGGAGGCCACAATAAGGTCTGCTGGGAGCCTTCTCCTCTCCAGACTGAGCAGCCCCAACTCCCTCAGCCTGTGCTCACAGGAGAGGAGCTCATTTTCTGCTAAGTTCAAGGCTACCTTGTTGGACTTTTGACAAATCAGAAAGCCTTGTCCCTCTTTCATTAACATCTAATCTCTGCAACAGGCATTTTGTGTTCTCTGAGTGATCCATTCCATTTCTCCTCTAGCAGAGAGGGGGTAAAAACACAAACCTGACTCTTCCAGATGGCAGTGTGAGAGCTGTGGCCATAGCAAAGAGCCAGACAAAAAAGATGAAGGAAGTATCCAAGTGCTACCACAGCACTGGAATACATTGGCTTTACTCCTAGGCAAGCCCTTCCTTGTCCCTGGGTGCATCTCCACAGCCCAAAGCAGATAGCTCCTAGGAAATTTGGGGAGGGGGGTATAGGATCCCCACAGAAGAGCCCTTGCTGCCAAGAGAAGTTTCTTTATTTTGCTCTTTTAGTGTTGCTTAATTGTCTTCTGCTAATGTGCCTGAAAGTCTGGGGCTGGCTTGCATCCAGCCACATAGCCCTGGGCTTTGTTCTTCTAAACTCTCCAAAGCTCTGTTCTCCCTGGTTCTCATTTTCAATGGCATCCTGGCTGGGATCAGCAATGCTGTGTCCAGCAGCAGCAGGGAGGGGATTGTCCCCTGGCACTCAGCTCTGCTCAGGCCACACCTGGAGTGCTGTGTCCGGCTCTGGGCAGCTCAACACAAGAGAGATGTGGAGGTGCTGGAGCCAGGGCAGAGCAGGGCAAGGAAGCTGGGAAGGGCCTGGAGAAGAAATCTGATGGAGAGCAACTGAAGGAGCTGGGGCTGGTTAGTGTGAAAGAGAGGAGGCTGAGGGGAGACCTCCTGGCTGTCTGCAGCTCCCTGAAAGGAGGTTGTGGAGAGGCTGCTGCTGGTCTCTTCTCCCAGGTAATTAGTGACAGAACAGGAGGGAATGGCCTCAGGATGTGACTGGGTAGAGTTAGACTGGGCAGTAGGAAGAAGTTTTTCCCTTGAGTGGTCATGGATTGGAATGTGCTGGGCAGGGAGGTGGTGGAGTCCCCAAGCCTGGCTGTGTTTGAAGGTGGTTTGGATGTGATGCTTGGGGCTCTGGTTTAGGGGTGAGCCTTGCAGGTTCATGGCTGGATCCTGAGGGGCTTTTCCAACCTGAATGTTCTGTGATTCTGTGATTATTTGCCCCCTTGGTCCTACACCCCTCTTGCTGCTGTTACTGAATAGTAACAAGTTCCTGGTATGACTCCAGGCCCTTTTTCCCATGCAGGTGTTGTGAGCAGGATGAAGGGAGGTGGCCCATCATCACCACAGCACATACTGCTAGCATTCTGCTCTTCCTAAGGGCATGGGGGAGCCAGGCAAGTCCCAGCCACCTCTCATACAGAATTCAGAATGAACCAGGTTGGAAAAGACCTTGGAGATCATCCAGTCCAACCTATCACCCAGCACCATCTAATCAACTAAGCCATGGCACCAAGTGCCTCAGCCAGGCTCTTCCTAAACACCTCCAGGGATGGTGACTCCACCACCTCCCTGGGCAGCACATCCCAATGGACAATCTCTCTCGCTGGGAAGAATTTCTTCCTAACATCCAGCCTGAACCTCCCCTGGCACAGCTTGAGACTGTGTCCTCTTGTTCTGGTGCTGGGAGCCTGGAAGAAGAGACCAACCCCCACCTGGCTACAGCCTCCCTTGATGGAGTCACCCATGCCCTATAAAAAAAGGGGGTAGAAAAGATGGTGGCAATGAGTGTGCTGAGAGCTTTTGAAGGAGCTGAGGTTCAGCATGAGGAGCTGGGTTTGGCCATGGAAAAACTCAAAAGGAGAGCTGCAGGAGTGGCTCCAGGGAGAGGTATGCTGCTGAAGTTGCCTGGGCAGCTGCCCTGAGTGGCTGTGAAGCTGAGCATTCTTCACAGCTTGATGAATGTCTGCCATTTTGACAGGAAATGCCAAGAGCCTTGAATTAATTATGTCCCTAACATTTTCCTGCTGCAGAGCTCTCTTTGGCCTGTTTGAAATAACGAAGCTTAGACAAACAAACAGGAACTGGGAAAGGCTAAAGCCATGGCTGCTAATCCATCTTCCATGAAATTAATGGAGAGCCCCCCTCCAATCTGCCCTCTCCCCCCTGCCCCAGTTTCCCTCTACAGAACAGATCCCACGTTTCAAAGGGGGATTCTGCTGTAGCCTCTCCCCACAGAGACCTCAAAGAGCAAAGGAAATCAGGAATTCAACAGCAAGCCAATGGAGTTGAAGTGGTGGGGGGCAGGTGGCTTAGAAAGCTGCACCAGACTGAGAGCCCTGGGGCTGTTTAGTCTTGAGAAGGCTGAGAAGGAATCAGATCAATGTCTATCAATATCTGAGGGGTGGGTGTCACATGGAGGGGGCCAAGCTCTTTTCAGTGGTGCACACTAATAAGACAAGGAACAACAGAGTCAAGCTTGAACATAGAAGGTTTCAGCTCAACATGAGGAGAAACTTCTTGACAGTGAGGGTGGCAGAGCCCTGGAGCAGGCTGCCCAGAGAGGTTGTGGAGTCTCCTGCTCTGGAGCCTTTCCAACCCCACCTGGATGCATTCCTGTGCCCCCTGGGTGCTCTTGCTCTGGCAAGGGGGTTGGACTGGATGATGTCTGGAGGTCCCTTCCAACCTCTAAAGTACTGTGGAGCTCAGAGCATCCCTTGTGGATAACAACACCCATTTGCTTCCCCAGGCTATGTTGTGCAGTTACAGGGTTTGTGCTTCTCCTGCTTTGGGAAAAGCAAGCTGAGGGCTCTCTGAAGCAGAGGGCTGACAAGCTGTATTAATTACAGCAGTGGCTCTCTCAGCTCAAGCCCTGCCAAAGGCCAGGAGAGTGGATAAAATACTCTAGGAGTCAAAAAACACAGAACTTTCTGCAGCCAGCCACTGCCCTTTCGTCATAAATCTCAGAGATCCTTTAACCTTTGGGGTGTATTTCACCCAAATAAATAAATCAATCAATGGAGGCAATTTTCCTCCAAGACCTTCTTGCACAATATTTATCTGGCTTCCCCCTCCCCCCTGGATTATTCCTAAATTCCTGCAAAAGCAGCAGCCTGTCAATTACAGTTACAGAGAGAGAGAGATGAGCAGTAGGTCACTGTTCCCAGATATCCCAAACATGTCAGCTTGCATTACCCTGCCCTCACATCATCCCTTCTCCAATGGCTGTTTGCATTCTGCTACAAGCTGGCCAGTTGGTTTTGGGGTGAAACTGCCAGTTACAGCTCCTGATTTATAGCTAGGAAGGAAAATGCATTCTTGAAAGCAGCAGCAAGGTGACTGCTAAAAGCTGTGGTTTGGGCTGAGGCATCACTAAATGTCTCAGCTGCACTTAAGACTTCTTGTCTCTTGTTTCCCAATGCCTTCATCCCCCCCCTATCCCTCCCAGCTCTCTTATGATCGCTGTGCCAAAAGCTGACACTGCATGGCTGGTCTCTCACAAGCTGGTACAAGAAAGCAGAAGCACTTTGGCCTCCAGTTTTGTGCCAGCTTCCCCCCAGTGCCTGCTCTGTCTTTCAGGCAGTGTGAATCTGTGTGCCCAGTGATGACCTCTCGCTGCCAGCTGCCAACGCATCGCAGGGGGCACAGAAGTTCAAGAAAGCCAAACTCCTGTCCTGGAGCTGCCCAAGCCTGGAGCTTTGCCAGGATCCACAGCTGGGGTCAGGTAGGGAGAGCAGCTGAGGTCCAAGGTCAAACTGGAGGGCTAGTGGGAGATGTTTGCTGGGGCCTGGAGGGGAGGAGAGGAGCTGGGGAATGTAATGAGCTCAGGGAATGGGGATCCCGACAGAAAAGTGCACTGAGGGCAAGGAGATGAATGAAGATCATCTCTCCAAGGACAGGGAAGTTTCCTTGGGCTTGCAGGAGCCAGACCTCATTTCTCTATCAAGTTACACAAACAGAAGCCAGAAGCTGCAAAGCAAAAGAGCATTTACCAAGTGGAAACTACTTTAACTCAGTAATACAATGGGAATTCATTCTCCAAACCAGGCAGCTCTCCTAAAATCAACCAGGAGTTGACACAGGGCCATCACAGGGGGAAAGCTGCCCAAAGAGAATCTTAACAGGCTTTTGGTTGGAAGAGACCTTTAAGATCATCAGGATTGACCATTAACTCCACACTGCTAAGCCTCCATTAAATCATGTCCCTAAGCAGCACATCTACAAAATGTTCCATTATGGAAAGAGAGAAAGAGGAAGACAAAAAGAGAAAGAAAGAGAGAAAGAGAGGAAGGGAGGAATAGAGGGAGGAAGAGAGAGAGGAAGAAAGAGAGGGAGGAAGGGAGAAAGAGAGAGGAAGGGAGGAAGGGAGGAAGGGAGGAAGGGAGGAAAGGAGGAAGGGAGGAAGGGAGGAAGGGAGGAAGGGAGAAGGAAGCATCCACTGGAGTTTTGTTATTCCTCTTGTTTGGTACCAGATGAGCTGTGAATCCAACAGAGAGCCAGGAGGATGCTCAGGGGACTTGAGCATCTCCCCTGGGAAGAGAGGCTGAGAGCCCTGGGGCTGTTCAGTCTGGAGAGGAGAGGGCTGAGAGAGATCTGATCAACATCTATCAGTATCTGAGGGGTGGGGGGCAAGTGGAGGGGGCCAAGCTCTTTTCAGTGGTGCACATTTATAAGCCAAGGAACAACAGGGTCAAGCTTGGACATAGAAGGTTTCACCTCAGCATGAGGAGAAACTTCTTGACAGTGAGGGTGGCAGAGCCCTGGAGCAGGCTGCCCAGAGAGGTTGTGGAGTCTCCTTCTCTGGAGCCTTTCCAACCCCACCTGGATGCATTCCTGTGCAGACTGCCCTGGGTGATGCTGCTCTGGCAGGGGGGTTGGACTGGATGACCTCTGGAGGTCCCTTCCAACCCCTAATGTACTGTGAGAAAGCTCAAGGTCTGTTCATTCCCCAACGGCCAGTTCGAGGGAATGCAGGTAAGCTTTCCTACCTGGGGGTGGGGAAACTGGCAAAAGGATGCTCTGAACTGAGAGAGAAAAGCTTCAGACACCTCCTGCAGCAGGAGAAGCAGAAGGCTGGAAGGGGCCAGAGCCATTGCTAACAAAAAGCATTCCAGGGAGGGTTAGCAGAAAGGTTCTTCAGATTACAGCGAGGCTTTAATTGATAACACAGTTAACAAAGAGCCAGCTCCACAGGGATGCTCAGATGTGCTCAAGATGCTCTTCTTACAAAGTTAAGTCAACATGGCACAGCAAAAGCAGCTCCCTGTGCCCTGGGGCTGGGGCCGTTCCAGGCCACCGCTCTCGCCGCTGGGACTCTCTGCCGCGGTGGCATTTCGCCCTGAGTCAGCTCTTTGTTCCATCATCTGCCAGTAGCCTCCTTGCTCACACTGCCTGGACACCCACCCACAGCAGTGTTTGCCACAGCAAAGGCCAGCAGCATAGAACAGAACAGAACAGAACAGAACAGAATAGAACAGAATAGGATTGGAAAAGACCTTTGAGATCATCCAGCCCAACCTATCACCCAGCACCATCTGATCAACTGAACCATGGCACCAAGTGCCTCAGCCAGGCTCTTCCTAAACACCTCCAGGGATGGGGACTCCACCACCTCCCTGGGCAGCACATCCCAATGGCCAATCTCTCTTGCTGGGAAGAATTTCTTCCTCACATCCAGCCTGAACCTCCCCTGGCACAGCTTGAGACTGTGTCCTCTTGTTCTGCTGCTGCTTGCCTGGGAGAAGAGACCAATCCCCACCTGGCTACAACCTCCCTTCAGGTAGTGGTAGAGAGCAATGAGGTCTCCCCTGAGCCTCCTCCTCTCCAGGCTAAGCAACCTCTCCATCTCCTCAGAAAGGCTGACAGCAACAATTTCCCAGCAAAGGGATCTCAGTTTCTCCCTCGATGTTGCAATCCTTTTCTTACAGGCAAGCACTCCCCTATTGTTTTCCTCCTGTGTCTCCAGCTGGTGCCCCCAGCCCACGTCTGCCCTTTGGGTTTTGCAATGTGCCAACCCCCAGGAGGTGGCTGAGGCACACATCCAGGCTGTGATACTGAAGGCTGCTCCAGAGAGAGGAGGTGCAGAAGAGCAGCCCCTTGCAGCCCTGATGTAAGGAGGGGGATTGCATACTCTGCACTGCAAAAAGCACAGGGCAGAGGAGATTCTCAGCTGCCAGAACCACCAAGCTAGCCATCAATCTTTCCTTGCAACTGTTTGCCAGGCATCCCTGAAGAGTGACTCTCCTGACATTATAAAACCATCTGAGCTCAACCACTGGAAAGCCAGGCAAACTGCTACAGGCAAAACCACCCAGCCCCTTCCCTTAGTTATTGCTTTCTTTGCTCCAAAACAAGGAGGTTTCATCAACATGGTTGTTTTGCAGGGGTGCAGGGCAAGCTGCAGCTCAGCCCCTGCACCAAGCAGCTGCAGCTTCTGGGTTGCTTTACTTACAAGAGCAAGGTAACCACACAAGATGAAGGAGCAAAGAGAGTAAGGAAATACTCTGAGTCAGGAATGAAATGAAACCTCCTGTGAAGCCAGCACGAAAGACACCTCCCAAATCATTCATTCTGCTGCTTTGTTTGGCCAAGGGGAGCAGTTCAAAGGCAGCCCCCTGAGTGGCTTCACCATGTCACAGAGTCAGAATGTTAGAGGCTGGAAGGGACCCCGAGAGATCATCCAGTCCTACACCCTGCCAGAGCAGGATCTCCTATATCAGATCACACAGGAACACATCCAGGTGGGTCTTGAATATCTATAAAGAGGGAGACTCCACAACCCCCCCCAGGCAACCTGTCCCAGGGCTCTGTCACCCTCACAGGGAAAAGATTTTTCCTCATGTTTCCTACTGTCCAGTCTAATCCTGCCCAGTCACAGCCTGAGGCCATTGCCTCTTGTTCTGTCACTAATTGCCTGGGAGAAGAGACCAGCAGCAGCCTCTCCACAACCTCCTCTCAGGGAGCTGCAGACAGCCAGGAGGTCTCCCCTCAGCCTCCTCTCTTTCACACTAACCAGCCCCAGCTCCTTCAGTTGCTCTCCATCAGATTTCTTCTCCAGGCCCTTCCCAGCTTCCTTGCCCTGCTCTGCCCTGGCTCCAGCACCTCCACATCTCTCTTGTGTTGAGCTGCCCAGAACTGGGCACAGCACTCCAGGTGTGGCCTGAGCAGAGCTGAGTGCCAGGGGACAATCCCCTCCCTGCTCCTGCTGGACACAGCATTGCTGATCCCAGCCAGGAGGCCTTTGGCTTTCTTGGCCCCCTGGGCACACTGCTGGCTCCTGTTCAGCTGCTTGTCTGTCAGCACCCCCAGGTCCCTTTCTGCCAGGCAAGCAGCACCAGAACAAGAGGACACAGTCTCAAGCTGTGCCAGGGGAGGTTTAGGCTGGAGATGAGGAGAAAGTTCTTCCCATAAAGAGAGATTGGTCATTGGGATGTGCTGCCCAGGGAGGAGGTGGAGTCCCCATCCCTGGAGGTGTTCACAAAAGGCTTGGATGTGGCACTTGGAGCCATGGTTTAGTTGTCAGGAGGTGTTAGGTGTTAGGTAATAGGTTGGACTTGATGATCTCTGAGGTCTTTTCCAGCCTGGTTGATTCTGTGAGTGACATGGCAAGGGAGAGCCTCCTGCTCGTCTGTCAAGCGACAAGGCACAGGGGAGCTCAGATCTGGGGGCAGAGAGCTCCAGGGAGGAAGGGCCAACATAAGAAATGAGCCATGGCAGTGGCTCAGTGCAGGACACTAACAATTTGGGAGTGTTTTCCTTTGGAAGCAGTGAAATGAAAGATGGGGTTGATGAGAAACAGAGATAAGGAGAACCTGTCAGCATTCCTTGTGAAGCATGTGGCCCTGCAAAGGAGAGTTCAGCCCCTGACAGCATCCATTATTGGACCCTCTGGCTGGTGGGGGGCTTTTCAGCAGATGCTACCCACTCTGCCTCCCCCACCCTGGGTTTTATGATATGGATTACAGCCTTCAAAGTTGGGAGCTGGCTTTCTTTAGGCTTAAAACCCCAAAACGTTGTTCACCTGAGCTGGTTTTGAGCTGACTTACAAGCAGTGTGACCCCCCCCAGGGCTCCAGCCAGAGCATCCTGCCCCTTCTTTACAGCTGAATTTCTCCTCCAGTGCTCCTTAAGACCACAGAAAGTATGGAAAAAGCTGGACAAGCCCCACGCTGGAAATCAACACCACAATGCTTTGAAACCTGCCTAGTGCCTCCAGAAAATCCTCTCTTGCTGCTGGCCTGTGGTTGTGAAGGAAAATATGCAGCAAAGCCCAGCAGGGACTGGAGGTCTCCTCCCCACAGAGCCCTCTTCCCATACTTTTCTCTCTGTTGACATTAAGTTCAAAGCCAGGCTGGGAGCCCCTGTTTTGTCAGATGGGGCTTGGAGAGGTGGTCAATAACCTGCTCCCTGGCCCCACGCTCAGCATCACCAAGTGCTCTGGGAAGAGACAGTGCAGCCTTGTGCTCCTTATTTATTTACACAGCAGCTCAGGGAGATGCAAATGGAAAGAAAGGAAAGAGCTGGGAGCCCAGAGCACATTGCCACCAAAACTATCCTGGTGCCAGCAAAGTCTGAGCAGTTAGGGCTGTCTGATTCTGGGTTTCTGTGTGAAGGGCAGCTAATCAAACTACCTTTTTAGTTTCCCTTCCTTTTTTTTCCCCTTCCCTTTTCCCCTTTTATTTCCCCTTCCTTTTCCCCCCCTTTCTTCCCCCCTTTTTTCTTTCCATTTTTTCCTTCCTTTTTTCTTCCTTTTTTACCCCTTCCTTTTTTCCTTCCCCCCTTTTCTCCTTTCTTTTTCCTCTCCCTTTTTTTTTCCTTCCCCTTCCTTTTTTTCTGCTTCCTTTTTCACCCCTTCCTCTTTCCCCCTTCATTTTCCCCTTCCTTTTTTCCTTCCTTCCTTTATTTTTCCCTTCCTTCCTTTATTTTTCCCTTCCTTTTTTTCCTTTCCCCTCCCCACCTAAGTAAAACTGAGTTTCCTGGTGGACAATCACCCTCACCCCCAGCCATCTCCTGCCTTTTCTGGGAGGTAGCACCTGGGGGTCCAGAGAAGCTGTGCCCTGCAGGAACTGTTTGGGATGCATTCACACACTCACACAGGGCATGGAGTGGACAGGCAGAAGGGTTCCAGTGAGGACCCTCCTAACCACCTCTGGCTCACAGCAGCACTAGCCAGTATCCCAAGTTGTACTCATCTGTCTCCAACCAGAAAATAAAAGAGCCTGCAGAACACTTAAAACCCAGGGGGACAGAACTCAGCACATGATTTGTGCACTGTGGAATCATAGAGTCAGCCAGGTTGGGAAAGACCTCAGAGATCATCCAGTCCAACCTATCACCCCACATCATCTAGCCAACTAAACCATGGCACCAAGTGCCACATCCAGGCTCTTCCTAAACACCTCCAGGAATGGTGACTCCACCACCTCCCTGGGCAGCACATCCCAATGGCCAATCTCTCTTGCTGGGAAGAACTTTCTCTTCACCTTCAGCCTAAACCTCCCCTGGCACAGCTTGAGACTGTGTCCTCTTGTTCTGGTGCTGCTTGCCTGGGAGAAGAGACCAACCCCCACCTGGCTACAACCTCCCTTCAGGAAGTTGTAGACAGCAAGAAGGTCTCACCTGAGCCTCCTCTTCTCCAGGCTAAGCAACCCCAGCTCCCTCAGCCTCTCCTCACAGGGCTGTGCTCCAGACCCCTCCCCAGCTCTGTTGCCCTTCTCTGGACACCTTCAAGTCTCTCAATGTCCTTCTTAAACTGAGGAGCCCAGAACTGGACACAGGACTCAAGGTGTGGCCTAAGCAGTGCTGAGCACAGGGCACAAGGACTTCCCTGCTCCTGCTGGCCACACTGTTCCTGATGCAGGCCAGGATGCCCCTGGCCTTCTTGGCCACCTGGGCACACTGCTGGCTCATGTTCAGCTGCTGTCAACCAGCACCCCCAGGTCCCTCTCTGCCTGGCTGCTCTCCAGCCACTGTGTCCCCAGCCTGTAGCACTGTATGGGGTTGTCATGGCCAATGTGCAGAACCCAGCCCTTGGACTTGTAGATGCCATCATGAAGAACCACCCCAAAGGTGTGTGGTTATAGGGTGGAAGGACTGAATGACATTTATAAGAGACAGCAAAAATCCCAGCACATCTCACTGCAGTAAGGAGAAATGTGGAGTTTGTGAGGGCAATGAATTCAGCCCTTCCCTGCCTCCCCAGATTCCTGTCCAAGTGAAATGTCTCTTTAAGAAAAGCAAGACACCAAGCTGGGTGGAAGATCTGTTTTCCCTCTTTAATTAATCCCTGTCTCAGACTTTGAAGACCTTTCTGCTCCCTGTTTTAAAGCAACATCATTTATCTTGAGGACCAGGGATCCATTTAATGGTGCTCACAGTCATTCAGCTCTTCCTGCAAAGCCACTAACCCCTCCCTTGATAAGGCTGGCAGATTTCAGACCCAGCTAGAGCTGTTAAACGTCTTCACAAACAGCAATCTGGCACTGAGTGAAGTGGAATCCAGGCAAATCTGTGAGGACCTTTGGGTAGGAGGGCAAGCTTGAGGAAAACTTGGAGGCAGGGTTATGCACTGCTTGGTTTCTGTCCCTTTTCAGGACAGAGGCTGCAAGACTGCCACAAGGCTGCAATTGCTTTCTCATGTCAGATAAATTGTCAGCACTTGGCTGCTTCTGAGGCCTCAAAGCGATGCTCTGTAAAGCTTTCAGATCCAAGCACCTACAAAAATTATCTACTTGTTTCAGTAGGGGGGAAAACCAAGAAATCAATCAAAGTCATCAAATCAGTGCTGCAGTTCATCATGAGGGGAAATCTGTGACGAGAATGAGATTCACAACAGCAAACAGGTTCCAAACACACTGAACAGTTCCAGTGTAGGAGCAGCACCCTGTCAGTAACTACCCTCTTGGAACTGCCATTTTCCCACTCAATGATTGGAAAACCCAGCACAGAAGAGCAGGAACTTGACTTCACAAGGTACAGCATGAGTTAAGCAGAGCCTTTAACACTGAACATGCAGCTGCTATTACAGCTGCGCCCAGAGCACCACATTGCACATATGCAAGGCTGTGGGTGCTACCCTGCCAAAGTCAGGCTGCAGGGATGGTTTGTGTCTAGCACTGCACAGGAATGAACCATTAAAAATAGGGGGGAAAGGGTGAGAAAGGAAAAACAGGGGAGGAAAGGGTGAGAAAGGAAAAACAGGGGAGGGAAGGGTGAGAAAGGAAAAACAGGGGAGGAAAGGGTGAGAGAGGAAAAACAGGGGAGGGAAGGGTGAGAAAGGAAAAACAGGGGAGGAAAGGGTGAGAGAGGAAAAACAGGGGAGGAAAGGGTGAGAAAGGAAAACTGGGGAGGAAAGGGTGAGAAAGGTAAAACTGGGGAGGAAAGGGTGAAAAAGGAAAAACAGGGGAGGAAAGGGTGAAAAAGGAAAAACAGGGGAGGAAAGGGTGAGAAAGGAAAACTGGGGAGGAAAGGGTGAGAAAGGAAAACTGGGGAGGAAAGGGTGAGAAAGGAAAAACAGGGGAGGAAAGGGTGAGAGAGGAAAACTGGGGAGGAAAGGGTGAGAAAGGAAGAACAGGGGAGGAAAGGGTGAGAAAGGAAAAACAGGGGAGGAAAGGGTGAGAAAGGAAAACTGGGGAGGAAAGGGTGAGAAAGTAAGAACAGGGGAGGAAAGGGTGAGAGAGGAAAAACAGGGAGGAAAGAGTGGAAAAGGAAAACAGGGAGGAAAGAGTAGAAAACGAAAACAGAGGAGGAAAGGGTGGAAAAGGAAAACAGAGGAGGAAAGAGTGGAAAAGGAAAACAGGGAGGAAAGAGTGGAAAAGGAAAACAGGGAGGAAAGAGTGGAAAAGGAAAACAGAGGAGGAAAGGGTGGAAAAGGAAAACAGAGGAGGAAAGGGTGGAAAAGGAAAACAGAGGAGGAAAGAGTGGAAAAGGAAAACAGAGGAGGAAAGGGTGGAAAAGGAAAAGGATAATAGGGGGGAAAAGTGGAAAGTGGGAAAGAAAACTAGGGGGGGAAGAATGAAAAAGGAAAAGGGGGGGAAAGAGTGGAAGAGCAAAAAGAGAGGGGAAGAATGACAAAGAAAAAAAGTGAAAAAGGAAACTTGGGGGGGGGGGGAAAGTGACAAAGTAAAATAGTGGGGTGGAAAAAAGCCCCCACAGTAGTGAGAAAGTAAAATAGCCCAAAACAACAAAAAAGTGAAAAACTAAAGTGGGGGAAAATGAAATAAAACAGTGGGGGAGGATAAAAATGAACGAGTGAAATAATGCAACCATCTTTTCCTTGGGCTTCCATCAGACCTAGATTCAGCCCAGGCAATCTGACTCAGAAAGTGAGGGTCACAGAGATCTGTTTTGCCTTTTCTGCCCTCCCCCCTGTGATGATGCAGCTTTGCTGGTAATGAAAAGCGAGGAGGAGGAACACAAACAACTGAATCAAATGTAATGCAAGCCGGGTTCGGGTGACTGTTTGACTGATAGCACGACAGATCTCCCTCTCCCCCACTGGCTCTCTCTTAGTACTTCTTCCAGAAGCAGCGTTTTAGTGCTTGATCAAAACCACTTGGATGGGAGGCTTGCTGTTGGGGGTTTCTGCCAGCTGGGTGTTGGATGGCGATGCCTGCTACACATCTCCTCTCTTTTTGTTTCCCCCTCGCCCCCCCCCCCCCCCCCCCCCAAAAAAAAAATATCTGCATTAAACTGACATGAAGCAGAATACTCCAGGAAGAGCCTCGGTCCCGGGGAATTTGACGACGACTCCACTCGGGTTCGAGCCTGATCCTCTCGGAGCTTGCAGCGCTCAGGCCAAGCCGTGTGCTGGACAAGAGAGGGAGCTCTCTCGCTGCAGCTTCTCGGCAGTGCCTCTGCTTGCTTTGCTTGCCTGAACATTCGGGGCTGTTTCCAGGATTTCATAACACAGGAAACAGAAGTTATGTGCTCTGCAGAAGATTAGATATTGAGCAACGCTATTAACTCCCCCACAACCCAAACCCCCCTCCCCCCCCCCCCCACCAAAAAAATGAAAGCCAAAACAAAAGTAAGCAAACAAGCTCTGTTTGCCTGCTCTCCCCAAGAAATAGTGACTCTTTCAGAGCTGCCTCTTCGTGCTGAGCGGGAAGAGGGCTTCCCCTTCTCTTTCTGAAGGGTGGAGACTGGCAAGAGAAAAAGAGGGGAAAAAAAAGAGAGAATCTGCTGTTACTGAAAAACATGAAGAAAGATGCAGGGCTCTGGATGTCCAACAGACCCAGGGAGGCTCTGCTCCCTCTCTGCTCTGCCCTGCTGAGACCTCACCTGAGACCTCATCCAGCTCTGGGCTCCCCAGTTCAAGAGGGACAGGGATCTGCTGGAGAGAGGCCAAGGGAGGGCTGCAAGGATGCTGAAGGGACTGCAGCACTGCCTGGGGAGGAGAGGCTGAGAGCCCTGGGGCTGTGCAGGGTGGAAAGGAGAAGACTGAGTGGGGATTTAATCAATATCTGAGGGCTGGGGGTCAGGAGGGAGGGGACAGACTCTGCTCAGCTGCACCTAGGGATAGGACAAGGAGCAATGGATAGAAACTGCAGCACAGGAGGTTCCACCTCAACATGAGGAGGAACTTCTTCCCTGTGAGGGTCCCAGAGCCCTGGAGCAGGCTGCCCAGGGAGGTTGTGGAGTCTCCTTCTCTGGAGACTTTCAAGACCATTCTGGATGCATTCCTGTGCTAGATTCTATGGTGCTGTTCTGTCAGGGGGGTTGGACTCGATGGCCTTTGGAGGTCCCTTCCAACCCCTAACATCCTGTGAGCCTGTGGCTCTGCCTTGCCCTACTCCTGATTGCCCAGCTGAAAGCTAAACACTTTTCTGCTCCATCACATGGTGGCTTGACTGCGTTCCCCAAGCTTTGCCTTCCCTGGGTTCAGAGCAGAGGTTATGTTACAGCAATAAAGATCAGGCTGCAAGAAGAGGGCATGTTGACTCACTACAGCTGTGGTGCTTTAGCAGCCCACTTGCCTGGGACTCGGATTCCCTGCATGCTCCTGTGAGCTAGCCACACCTCACCGTGTCCCCCCCCGCACGCCCAGCCGGGCCCCATGCTCAGCAGCAGCCCGATGGGAATGAGGCAAAGCTCAGGCGATGCTGAGCATCACTGCTATGCCACACCTTGGTGAGAAAGCTCCTCTTGGCAAGTGCCTGCTGCTGCCTGACTTCGGGGAGGTGCAACACCACCACCTCTACCCAAGAGAGGGCAGCCCGGGAGCAGCGATGCCCCAGGTTTCCTACCTGGCACCTCTCCAGCTCCAGGGAAAATAAGAACCGTTATGAGGAACAGAACAAACAAACAATGGACAAGCAGGGCTGGTGAGCAAGCTGAGGCATGCCAGGAAGGGTGGTGAGGGAGCACATGCTGGGCTCTTCTAAACCCAGCCACATCACTACCACCAGCACAGCATCTGACTGCAAAACCAGAGTCTGCTCCCTCCCAGCAGAATGCAGGCTGGATGAGGAAAGGATGAGGCTCTTGGAGAGATGAATGCACTACAGAATCACAGAAACATGCAGGTTGGGAAAGCCCCTCAGGATCACCAAGGCCAACCATCAACCCTACTCTGCAGGGCTCACCCCTAAACCAGAGCCCCAAGCACCACATCCAAACCACCTTCAAACACAGCCAGCCTTGGGGACTCCACCACCTCCCTGCCCAGCACATTCCAAGCCCTGACCACTCTAAAAGGGGAAAACTTCTTCCTACTGCCCAGTCTAACCCTACCCAGTCACAGCCTGAGGCCATTGCCTCTTGTTCTGTCACTAATGACCTGGGAGAAGAGACCAGCAGCAGCCTCTCCACAACCTCCTTGCAGGGAGCTGCAGACAGCCAGGAGGTCTCCCCTCAGCCTCCTCTCTTTCACACTAACCAGCCCCAGCTCCTTCAGTTGCTCTCCATCAGATTTCTTCTCCAGGCCCTTCCCAGCTTCCTTGCCCTGCTCTGCCCTGGCTCCAGCACCTCCACATCTCTCTTGTGTTGAGCTGCCCAGAGCTGGGCACAGCACTCCAGGTGTGGCCTGAGCAGAGCTGAGTGCCAGGGGACAATCCCCTCCCTGCTGCTGCTGGACACAGCATTGCTGATCCCAGCCAGGAGGCCTTTGGCTTTCTTGTTCCCCTGGGCACACTGCTGGCTCCTGTTCAGCTGCTTGTCCCTTGGAACCACCTCTCTTTTTAAGAAACAGAGCCAGGAGGTGTCCCCTCAGCCTCCCCTTTTCCAAGCTAACCATGCCCAGCTCCTTCAGTCACTGCTCCTAGAGCATGGCTGCAGCCCTTCCAAAGCAGGCAGCACTTCGCTGATGTTCTCTGTGCTCTGCAGCTCCTCTGGGCACAAACCTCATGCGAGGCTGGGAGCTGAGACACGTTTGCTTAGCAGAGCCACGCTGCAAAGCCCAAGCTCTGAGGGAGGAGGTGACTTTTTAAACCCCCATGCTGATTTCAGGAAAGCTGCACAGTTGCCTCATCCATATCCATGCCTGCTTCAGCTCCCTCCTCCAGAGCAGCCCCACCCAGAGATGGCTGCTGTCCCGGGAAGTGCTTTCCCTCAGCACAAGCTGTGTTTTGAAGAGGCAGGCTGCAAGCTGGGCTCAGATTCCTGCTTTATTTCACTTTTTTTTCCCCTGTCCTTCCCATGTGTGGCTTCCCTGGAGAGAGTTTGACTGAAAGCCAGCAGACACCCATTCCCCAGAGCCTGAGAAAGCAGTGAGCTACACTCTGAACAAACCAGGTCTCTGCTGGACTCAGACATTAACGATGCTTCTTTGTGGGTCTGTGCAGCAAAGGTGGCCTGGTGACCACAAGCTACTCCTGTGACAAAATAGTTCTCATACCCCATAAATACTGCCCTCTCACCACTCCTGACTGCATCTTGGCAGCTCTGTCCCTCATGGAGCACAGCTGGAGCCAAGAGATCCCCAACCCAGGCTCATGCCTGAAGGGTTTATGCTGTTCAGTGGTTCATGCCCAGGCATAGTCCTCTGGGGCATGCAGGAGGAACCAAGAGGTGGAGTGAGAGAGCAGCACTCAGTGTAGCATTAAACCACTGACAGAAATGGACCCTTTTGAGTTAAGGTTCTTGGAGGGGGAGATAGAGAATAAGAAGTTAAAGGCTTATCTCAGGCACAGGAGGAGGAGAGCAGAGGATGAAGGAACAGGTAAAGGTGCTACAACAAAAGCAAATGCTTTGGGATGGTGGAGGAAGGAAGTTGCTCTTTCCACTCAGCCAGGATGCAGTGGCTATGGGTTCTGTGCTCCAGCTTTGCACAGCACTGACTCCTCAACCCCAGCAATTTTCAGTGGAGAACTCATGGATATGCATTTATGAAATGCAATTTGGACACAGCAGGCTGTGGAAGCATCCAAAACATACTGCTCCAGGAGGCAAGCCTCTCCCTCTGAGCAGCTTCAGGCAAAAGAGAAGAAGAAAAATCCAGAGGCCTGGCAAAAGTAAAAAGTGAGCACAGAGAAGTGAGCCCAAAGCAAACAAGGGAGGCAAAGGATCTGCACCTCAGCACTGCTATTCCCAAAGAGAGAGCTGTCTGTTCCTCTCTGAGGTCAAGACGTGTCCAGAAACAGACAGACATATGTAACAGATCACAGCAGACACAAGGCAAGGGTGTGGGCAGCTCCCAAAAGCCAGGAAGTGTAGGATGTCAAAGCCTGGTGGACCCACAGCCCCTCTCCAAGCAGAGGGGTCCAGTTCTGGGCTCCTCAGTTTAGGGAAGACGTTGAGCTGCTGGGGACAAGGCCTGAGGAATGTCCAATAGGCTGCGGCCCAGAAGGTCCCCAGGCTGGCAACAAACACCTTGTCCTTATGTACCATCAGCTGATGCAAGGACAGACAGGAGAAAGAGCAAAGCTCCTCCACCTCTTTCCTGGACAGCTGCTCTGCAGAAGGGATCATCTCCCACAGCCATGGAAGGGGTGGAAGGAGATAAAGAGCCTCAGTCCTGCCTCTTGCTGGCTGCACAGCTTCTGCTCTGCACAGGACATAGCACAGGTTGCTGTTGCTCTTCTTCAAGGTGTTTGGAATCTGTAGCTGCTTTATGTCCATCAGTGTTGGAACTGAAAGCCTGGTGCCCTGCAGACTTTCATTTGTGACTGCTTAAAGCTTGTTCAGCTCCCATACTCTTTGTAAGTTCTCCCTGCATAGACCTTTCTGGTGCCTAACAATGTACAGGCAACCAGCACCAGAACAAGAGGACACAGTCTCAAGCTGTGCCAGGGGAGGTTCAAGCTGGATGTGAGGAAGAAATTCTTCCCAGCAAGAGAGATTGGCCATTGGGATGTGCTGCCCAGGGAGGTGGTGGAGTCCCCATCCCTGGAGGTGTTTAGGAAGAGCCTGGATGAGGCCCTTGGTGCCATGGTTTAGTTGATTAGATGGTGCCTGGTGATAGGTTGGACTGGATGATCCCCAAGGTCTATTCCCAACCTGGTCTATTCTGTACTGCTGCCCTGAGAAGAAGTCCCTTTTCCACTCACCCACTGTGGTGACACTTCAGGAAGGTGGTTACCTTTGAGACCTCCCTGTCTGCCAGGCACAGCTGGAGATGGCTGGAGGGTGAAAAACCCAGAAAGGAAGAGACTTGGACAGGCAGAAACTACTCTGTGTCTGCCTGAGGAGACCAGGAGAGTGTGTGGCATATCTCTGCACAAAAATATGTGTCATGAAAGCCTTTTCTCCCATCCCTGTTTCTCCCTCCCTCTTCAAAATCAGTTACAACAAAGGCACTCACTATTGTCCCTGAGGTTTCTCATCAGGTTTCTGTCTCTGGAAGGCATCACTTTGCTACAGAGCACTGGCTGAAATCCAAAGCACAAATTATGAGATCCATATGAGGGAAGCAGATGTTTCCAGGCAATGTTTATGGGGAACAGCAAACCATTGGGGAGACATCCAGTTACATTTTCTTTAAAGCAAATGCTCCAAGTGCACAATAAATAGCCCAACCAGAAAGCATCATAAGGAGACACAAAGGTGTCTGCAGCCTTGCTAATAAAGCTTAAAGAGCACTTTCATAGATCATCTGCATTTTAGGGACTGGATGCTTTGGGTGAGTGCTGCGGAGGTCAGGAAGCTCCTCCGAGTCTCAGGCTGTGCCAGGGGAGGTTCAGGCTGGAGGTTAGGGAGGAATTCTTCCCAGAGAGAGAGATTGGCCATTGGGATGTGCTGCCCAGGGAGGTGGTGGAGTCACCACCCCTGGAGGTGTTGAAGAGGGGACTGGCTGAGGCACCTGGTGCCATGGTTTAGTTGATCAGATGGTGTTGGGTGATAGGCTGGATCTCAAAGGTCTTTTCCAACCAGGTTAATTCCAACTCTAATCCTCAGCCACCTAAGAGCTTCACAAGGCTGCCCCAGCTCCCCAGACACTGTGCAGACCTCACCACCTTATCAACATGAGCAGAAACTTCTTTACAGTGAGGGAGACAGAGCCCTGGAGCAGGCTGCCCAGAGAGGTTGTGGAGTCTCCTGCTCTGGAGCCTTTCCAACCCCACCTGGATGCATTCCTGTGCAGACTGCCCTGGGTGATGCTGCTCTGGCAGGGGGGTTGGACTGGATGATCTTTGGAGGTCCCTTCCAGCCTCTAACATTCTGGGGTTCTGTGATCCCTGCAGTGACCCTACCCCAGCCATTCCAAAGCCAAAAGGAAGGGAGGCTTTCATGAGCAGAGCATCCTGCCCCCATTTCAGGGGAAGATGCTCTCCCTGCAGCACTGCCTGGCTGCAGTCACAAGGTACCTCTCAGTCAGCCTTTGAGTAAGTGTCAGGTGGGCATCCCCTGAACTCTGCCAGGATGGTTTCTTTCCTTCCATTGCGATGTCTGAAGCTAGGAACTGAGCCAAGGGAGGGAAACAGAGCTCCTCTGACCTCTTCTGTTACTCTTCTCATTGTTTGAAATCAAACTGTACATCAGTGGGGTTTTTGGCAGGGCAGGAATTAACCACATGGGAGGAACACTCAGCTCCTGAAGCACAGTCAGCCTTTGCCAGCTGAGGAGCAGATGGTTGGCACCCACTTGCACAGTAGGCCTGCACTCTTGCTTGAGAGGTCAGCTTGGCTCCAGAAGCCATTTCTGCTTCAGAGAGCTTATTCTTGTCTGGAGACTCTGAGCCCACACTTCAAATTATGTATTCATCATTCTCCACTCAAGAGATTGTGGGAACCACTGGCAGAGCTTAAGGGAAGCAAAGTCTTTGATGCACTGCACTTCCCTTTCTACACTGTTAGCTGCATGCTACTGTACTGGCCTCAGCCTCCTCCTGACCCTTCTCAAAGTAAAGGGATCATAGAATAAACCAGGTTGGAAGAGACCTCCAAGAACATCCAGTCCAAACTATCACCCAGCCCTGCCCAGTCAACCAGACAAGGATCTCAGCACATACTTGGTCAACTTTGCAATGGATGGAGAAGAAATCATCCAGAAGTAATCAACTACATTATCCTGCAGGATGGCCAAGGGATCAGGCCCAGCCAGCATGGATTCAGGCAGGGCAGGTCCTGCCTGACCAACCTGATCTCCTTCTATGCCCAGGTGACTGCCTGGGGGCTGTGGGGCAGGCTGTGGATGTGGTCTGCCTGGACTGCAGCAAGGCCTTTGACATTGTCCCCCACAGCAAACTCCTGGCCAAGCTGTCAGCCCCTGGCTGGGACAGCAGCTCTCTGAGCTGGGTGAGGAACTGGCTGGAGGCTGAGACCAGAGGGTGGTGGTGAATGGTGCCACAGCCAGCTGGCAGCCAGGCACCAGTGGTGTGCCCCAGGGAGCAGTGCTGGGCCCCATCCTGTTCAATATCTTTATTGATGATCTGGATGAGGGGATGGAGTCAGTCATCAGTAGATTTGCAGATGACACCAAGCTGGGAGCAGGTGCAGAACTGTTAGAAGGCAGGAGAGCTCTGCAGAGGGATCTTGCCAGGCTGGACAGAAGGGCAGAGTCCAACAGGATGGCATTCAACAAGTCCAAGTGCCAGGGACTGCACTTTGGCCACAACAACCCCAGGCAGTGCTACAGGCTCTGAACAGAGTGGCTGAGAGCAGCCAGGCAGAGAGGGACCTGGGGGTGCCAGGTGACAGCAGCTGAACATGAGCCAGCAGTGTGCCCAGGTGGCCAAGAAGGCCAATGGCATCCTGGCCTGCATCAGGAGCAGTGTGGCCAGCAGGAGCAGGGAGGTCATTCTGCCCTGTGCTCAGCACTGCTTAGGCCACACCTTGAGTCCTGTGTCCAGTTCTGGGCTACTCAACTCAAGAAAGATGTTGAGCTGCTGGAAGGTGTCCAGAGAAGGGCAACAAAGCTGGGGAGGGGTCTGGAGCACAGCCCTGTGAGGAGAGGCTGAGGGAGCTGGGGTTGCTTAGCCTGGAGAAGAGGAGGCTCAGGGGAGACCTTCTTGCTCTCTACAACTCCCTGCAGGGAGGTTGTAGCCAGGTGGGGGTTGGTCTCTTCTCCCAGGCAACCAGCAGCAGAACAAGAAGCCACAGTCTCAAGCTGTGCCAGGGGATATTTGGGCTGGAGGGGAGGAGAAATTTCTTCCCATCAAGAGAGATTGGCCATTGGGATGTGCTGCCCAGGGGGGTGGTGGAGTCCCCATCCCTGGAGGTGTTCAAAAAAGGCTTGGATATGGCACTTGGAGCCATGGTTTAGTTGTCAGGAGGTGTTGGGTATTAGGGAATAGGTTGGACTTGATGATCCCTGAGGTCTTTTCCAACCTGGCTGATTCTATGATCCAGAAGAGCAGAGATGTCAGAGACTGTGGAAGAAATCCTTCACAGAATCAGTACTTCTGTAAGCCCAGTCCAGCACTCTTATTGCCAGATACCTGGCCTGAAGCTGGATCCTTCATGACCACTTTCTAGCATTACTTCTTGTTGTTTCTTAGCACTGACCCAATACCTGATCTCCTCAAGTCAAGGAGAGCTGCCCCTACATCCATTGAGGTCCACCAGCTGAAATAGTCTGATGACTTTCCAGGGTCACCCCATTCCCCACAAGCACTTCTACACTACTGTTGCTTGAGCCCCATCTGATAAATGTGGACAGTGATTGCCATGCTGGACAGAGAGCTGGAAATGGAAGGGAAACAATGCACAAGGGGAGGCAAAAGTGGTTTGTAATGCACCAGTTCACTGTGCAAAGCAGCAATGTTCACAGCACCACAGGCTGCAAGTACTTAAAGATGTCAGCAGAACCACAGAACTGTCAGGGCTGGAAGGGACCTCAAGGCTCAGCCAGCCCCAAGCCCCTGCCATGGGCAGGGACACCTCACACCACAGCAGGTTGCTCACAGCCACATCCAGCCTGGCTGCAAACACCTCCAGGGATGAGGCTTCCACCACCTCCCTGGGCAACCTGTGCCAGTCTCTCACCACCCTCATGGGGAACAACTTCTTCCTCACATCCAATGTGAGCCAGTTCCTGACAGAGGAAGATGTAAAACTTGTCTTCTTCAGCCACCACTGCTCTTGTCCCTAACATTACCCAAGCCCCCTCTTCACTCAGGCTCCAGAGCCTTTCCCTTCCTTACTGGTTCACTGCCACTCTGATTCAGCCTTGCTTAGACAGCAGCATCCCCCCCTCCCTTCCTCCCTCCCCTGCTCTCCAGAGCACTACCAAGCTGCTGTTAAATTTATTCAGAGGGATTTAGCTTCCAATCTCCAGGCCCAGATATTTACCCTGGGCACCATCCCAAGGGAGTGCTGTGAAACTTAATTTAGCCCTCACACCTGCAAAGCTGCAGCAGGCAGGCCCTGAGTCCACTCCAGCTTCAAGGGCAGGATTAGGTTTGGTGCCCACACACTCTCCCCCTTTGTGTTCTTGCAGAAAGCAGCTAGTGGGGAAGCTGCTGTAAACCTTTGCCATCCCACACTGCCTTTCCCAACAGGCAGAGTTCCTCCAGCTGGTGGAGAATAATAATTAAGAATATAACTGATGCTTTATATAATACTTGGGGGAAATTATTCTGGGGGGGTGGGGTGTGAATTTGTTCACTTTGTGCATGTCAGGGACTCCCTTTAACCTCAAAAACAAATCTTTGCATTTTTTCCACACAGACTTTCTCATTTTCTTGCCTGCATTGAGAGGCTTCAAAGTAGCAGGCAGGACAAGTGGCTGAGCCTGCAAGGTGCAGGCAAACCTCATGAAGGACAGGTGCAGGGTCCTGCATGTGGGGAGGAATAACAGCAGGCATCAGGACAGGTTAGGAGCTGCCCTGCTGGAAAGCAGCTCCACAGGGAAAGGCCTTGGAGTGCTGGTGGGCAGCAAGTTCCCCATGGGACAGCAATGTGCCCTTGGGGCCAAGAGAGCCAATGGGGTCCCGGGGGGCAGCAAGAGAAATGTGGCCAGCAGGGCTAGGGAGGTACTTCTCCCCCTCTGCTCTGCCCTGCTGAGACCACAGCTGCAATCCTGTGTCCAGTTTGGGGTCCCCAGATCAAGAGAGACAGAGACCTGCTGGAGAGAGTCCAAGGGAGAGCCAGGAGGATGCTTAGGGGACTTGAGCATCTCCCCTGGGAAGAGAGACTGAGAGCCCTGGGGCTGTTGAGCCTGGAGAAGAGAAGGCTGAGAGGGATCTGATCAATGTCTATCAGTATCTGAGGGGTGGGGGGCAAGTGGAGGGGGCCAAGCTCTTTGTAGTGGTGCACACTAATGAGACAAGGAACAACAGGTTCCAGCTTGAACACAGAAGATTTCAGCTCAACATGAAGAGAAACTTCTTTGGTGTGAGGGTGGCAGAGCCCTGGAGCAGGCTGCCCAGAGAGGTTGTGGAGTCTCCTGCTCTGGAGCCTTTCCAGCCCCACCTGGATGCATTCCTGTGGGGACTCCCCTGGGTGATGCTGCTCTGGCAGGGGGTTGAACTCAACCTCTGAAGTCCCATCCAGCCTCTAATGTGCTGTGGTACTGTGAATAATATCAACAAGAAATAGTAACTTGGTTGGATGAGCAGCAGGGAGAGCCAGTAGCCCACAGCTGGCAGGCACCCTGGGGGGGTATTCCCTGCTCCTGTCTTCCCAGGCACAAGCTGGAAAGGTTTTGTTTTCCCTTCTTGGAAGAGGTGACTGCTGCTAGGCTGCTGTCAGCCCATCCTGTTCAAGGACATCTTGTTTGTGTTAATGCTGTCGAGGCAGCACACAGACCTGCAGCTACAGCTTTGGGGCTGTTGTTACCAGCAAAGCCCTCACAGGGCTTGTGGGCCAAAGCACACTGAAGTTGAAGGCTGTCAGTGTGATGGCAGGAACGAGGGAGAGTCCCCAGGAATCATGAGACTCCACTCTCACACCACAGACTCTGTCCAAACCCAAAAATAAAGGCTGGAAGAGAATTGCCTCCTGTAATCCTGTTGGTGTTGAAGGATCTCAGCTGTTACTGGCAACAGGAGACAGCAAAGCTGAAGCTTCCATGCCTGGGCAAGTGCAGTGGTGCAGTGCACAGTGCCAGGGGAGCCCAGCAAGAGCTGGAGCCTGCAGGGACCCCAAGGCAAACCTATTGCTTGGGCTGGAGCCCACAGAGCAGCCCAAGCAGGACTGTCCCACTGACAGAGATAGCAGCAGCCAGGATTTCCAACAGCATTTCCCTGTGCACCCTCCCCTCCTGCACTTGGCTTAGTCCCCCCAGGCTCTTGCCTAAGCCTGCAGATGTCCATGAAGTCAGCTCTCAAGCCCCAGGCATTCTTTGGCTTGTTGCTGATTAGGAATGGTGTTACCTGTGAAAGGTTCACCCAGGGCTCTGTGTGGGCAGCCAGGCACAAGTGTCTGACCATGAAGAGAGGATTTTGCTTTCACAAACAGACAGGAAATTACTAGCAGCTGGGCTGGAAAATACCTCTTTGTACAGTGTGCTTTTTAGCACGAGTTCCATCAATTCCCTGCACTCCACTGTTCAGCAAAGCCTCAGTACCCAAGGCCTGGCCTTCTTGGAGTCAAAGCTAGCTGAAGCATTCCTGCTAACAGCAGGCTGTGCTCAGGGTTGGGGGGGCAGTTAATTCACTTCAAAAGCAGCCTGGGATATTTCAAAAGAGCAATAAATCATGCAAGAGATCTCAGAAACATGCAGGGGGGAAAAGCCCCTCAGGATCACCAAGGCCAACCATCAACCCTACTCTGCAAGGCTCACCCCTAAACCAGAGCCCCAAGCACCACATCCAAACCACCTTTGAATACATCCAGGCTTGGAGACTCCACCACCTCCCTGCCCAGCACATTCCAATCCCTGACCACTCAAGGGAAAAACTTCTTCCTACTGCCCAGTCTAACCCTACCCAGTCACACTTGAGGCCATTGCCTCTTGTTCTGTCACTAATTACCTTGGAGAAGAGACCAGCAGCAGCCTCTCCACAACCTCCTCTCAGGGAGCTGCAGACAGCCAGGAGGTCTCCCCTCAGCCTCCTCTCTTTCACACTAACCAGCCCCAGCTCCTTCAGTTGCTCTCCATCACATTTCTTCTCCAGGCCCTTCCCAGCTTCCTTGCCCTGCTCTGCCCTGGCTCCAGCACCTCCACATCTCTCTTGTGTTGAGCTGCCCAGAACTGGGCACAGCACTCCAGGTGTGGCCTGAGCAGAGCTGAGTGCCAGGGGACAATCCCCTCCCTGCTGCTGCTGGACACAGCATTGCTGATCCCAGCCAGGAGGCCTTTGGCTCTCTCTATGCAAGAGCTTGGTCCTGCACCTCATATTTCTCCGGTAGCTTGGGCTCCTCTTAAAGCAAGATTGAGGAGCACCTCACACAGAGCCTCACATTTATTGGTCTCAGCAGGACCACAGAATCAACCAGGCTGGAAGAGACCCCCCAAGATCATCAAGTCCAACCAATCACCCAACCATAAGTAATCAACCAGACTATGGCACCAAGTGCCTCATCCAGGCTCTTTTTAAACACCTCCAGTGATGGTGACTCCACCACCTCCCTGGGCAGCACATTCCCATGGCCAGTCTCTCTTGCTGGCAAGAGCTCATTTTTAAGACCAAGACTAAACTTCCCCCTGTGCAGCTTGAGACTGTGTCCTCTTGTTCTGGTGCTGCTTGCCTGGGAGAAGAGACCAACCCCCTCCTGGCTACAACCTCCCTTCAGGTAGCTGTAGACAGCAATAAGGTCTCCCCCTGAGCCTCCTCTTCCCCAGGCTGAACCACGAGCATGGCTCTGCCTGCTGGAAGTGCCTTTAGCAGACACTGCACAGAAATGGGAGCAGAACATTGAAGTTCTGTATCTTGCTTGCAGCTTCAGGCAGATCAGATTGTGCACTTCTGCAGAAGAGCTTCCTCTGTTTCGACCCAAACAGCCTGCTGCAGATATTCCTGGTATGTTTAAGACTGAGTGTCCCTTGCTTTTCTTAGGCAAATGCAGCCTAAACCTCACCCAGAGGCTACTTAGCAGTACAACTGCATTTTCAAACTGAGATTTGGTCACCCTCCAAACATTTGGGAGAGGAAGGGGGGGGTGGAAGTTATAATAATACATTTTTGGATGCCATCAACCCACGGATGTTTTGGAATGGACTAATAATTCCCAGCAGAAAGTGCCCAGGTTTGGCTCCTGGTGACTAATGAAGCTGTCACACACCATTCCCTTCCTGCTGTTTCATAACACTTGTGAAAGAGCCCTTGATGGAGATGGATGGTATGGCAGTGCTGCAGCTGAGGCACTGGCCTGCTGTCAGGGAAAACAGAGCCTGCTTCACTGTGTGGTGGGCCTGTAGCTTTCATCAGGCTCCAGAGAGGCTTCTCTTTAGCTGAAAATTAATTCACCATTAGGGGAGAGAGAGAGAGAATCATAGAATCAATAAGGATGGAAAAGACCTCAGAGATCATCAAGTCCAACCTCTCACCCAAGACCTTGTGACAACTAAACCATGGCTTCGAGTGGCACCTCCAATCCCCTCTTGAACGTCTTTGTGATAGCAGCACTGAAGGCTTGGGCAAACCTTAGGCTTGATGAACCACTCCTGTGATGAGCACAGACTGTTTCTCCTGGTTTATTTGTGCTATCCAGGGAAAGGCACTCAGTGAAGCCAAAGAAGGAGACTAGGAGGAGACTAGGAGGAGACTAGACCAGAGCAGGTTGGAAGAGACCTTTGAGATCATCAAGTCCAACCTACCATCCAACACTACCTATGTTATTTAATAGTTCTGTACTGGTTTGAGACTTCATCCCAACACTCCCCACCCACTGTAGCAGCAAAGTTTCCTGCTTCACAGATTCATAGGATGTGTTGAGTTGGAAGGGACCTTAAAGATCATCTAGTTCCAACCCCCTGCCATGGCAGAATCACCTTCCACTAGCCCACGCTGCTCAAGGCTTCATCCAACCTGGTCTTGAACACCTCCAGGGTGGGGGGCATCCATGATCTCCCTGGGCAGCCTGCTTCACCCTTAAAGAATTTCTTTCTGTTCTCCAGTCTGAATCTGCTCTCCTTGAGTTTCAGTCCCTTCCCTCTTGTCCTATCACAACAAGCCCTTGTGGGGAAAAATAAAGTCCCTTCCCAGTCCTCTTGTAGGTACTGGAAGGTCTCCCCAGAGCCTTCCTTTCTCCAGGCTGAGCAGCCCCCACTCTCCCAGCCTGCCCCCAGATGCTGGTACAATCTGCACTGCTCCTGAGATCCTGCATTTCAGGGGATTGCATGAATCCCACCAGAAAAACTGAGCTGGAAGTGCAGCTGGTTCTTTCCACTTTCTCTTCAGTGCCACACACAGGCTGCATACAGCACAGAGGAAATAACTTCAGGCAACTCAGTGATGAAAGAGACAGAGACCTGCTGGAGAGAGTCCAAGGGAGAGCCAGGAGGGTGCTTAGGGGACTTGAGCATCTCCTCTGGGAAGAGAGACTGAGAGCCCTGGGGCTGTTGAGTCTGGAGAGGAGAAGGCTGAGAGGGATCTGATCAATGTCTATCAATAGCTGAGGGGTGGGGGGCAAGTGGAGGGGGCCAAGCTCTCTTTGGTGGTGTGCACTAATAAGCCAGCCTGGCTGCAAACACCTTTTATGAACTCACAGGTTGCCCAGGGAGGTGGTGGCAGCCTCCTGCCTGGAGGTGTTTGCAGTCAGGCTGGATGTGGCTGTGAGCAACCTGCTGCAGTGTGAGGTGTCCCTGGCCATGGCAGGGGGGTTGGAGCTGGCTGAGCCTTGAGGTCCCTTCCAACCCTGACAGTTCTGTGATTGTGTGTGATGCACCTCTCCTCCCTTCTACTCTTGCTGTGAAGTATCTGGGAAAATCAAACGCTCTTCATAGCCTTAAAAGAAAGCTTCACCCCATGCTTTCAGACATAAAGCAGGGAGACAAGGGACTGACATATCTTATCTCTCCACACAGAGCTCCATCAGCCTCAGCCAGAGCCCAAGATGAGGCCAGACAAGTTGCAATGCCTGTGTTTGGACACAGCTGGCTGTGGGAGCCTGCAGTGAGAGATCAGAGGCCTTATCTGTACAGGGGAGAGCACAGTTACCTTCCTTTACAATACCTTGGGCTTGCTTAAAACCTACTTGAACCATTCTGGGCACTGACCAGCATCAGAGAGGGTATTACATGTATCTAAGCTTGTTGTTTCTCAGTTGTGGGATGGAGGAAATCACCTCTGACCGTTTTAAATGAGTGTAACCCAGGTCCTTCTGCCAATGGAGCATTAACTACTGTGTTGATGCAGGGAACATCCCATCCTGATCAGAGCTTCACTCCCTGGTCTTTCCTGCAGAGCTGAAGGACTGGAAGTCAGCTGCAAGGCACACCATTCTCTTCTGAGACATCCTTTTGGCAGCTGCCATTTTTCAGCTGAGGGCTCAGAGTGCCAGCTCCCAGCTTGCTCTATGTGTTTGGAGCCACACAGGCAGATAAATTTGGCTGAGCAGCTTGGTGCTGCTTTTGATGCTGCCACCAGCTGAAGTGGAGAGAAATGGCAGGGGGACTGAAACCAGGCAGCTCTTTCTGTGAAGCATCTCTCCAGTACCTTCACTCAGAAAAGAGTTACTTCTGGTTTCCATCAGCAGGCAAGTGGCAGTTTAGATAGAGTGCTTGAGAGAGCTAAGGCCACCAGCCTGAAAGACTGCAGAGTGGCTCACACCAGAGTCAACAGGGCAGAAAACCTTCAAAGGCTACACTGCTCCTCCCAAACAAGCAGATTTTAACAAGCAGAAGTCTAGAGCCTGGGATAAGAGACCCCTGAACTCCTTAGGAGGCAAAGGGAGGTGTGCATCCTCCTCAGAACCTGCAGGGACTGTTGTTGATTGGCTTAGGGTTGTGTCCTTGGGAGAGTGGGATTGAATCAAAGCACAGAGTCACTTTGCAGCCTTCAGCATGGCTTGAAGATTTGAGGCTTGATGAGAGCCCAAAACAGCATCAGATATACAGATGTTCTTGGTTTGTTGTGAGACACCAAATGCTTTGTGCATTAGGGAACAACACACAGTCACAGCAACATGCAGGTTGGGAAAGGCCCTCAGGATCACCAAGGCCAACCATGAATCCTATACCATGAACTCTGTAAGGCTCACCCCTGAACCAGAGCCCCAAGCACCACAGCCAAACCACCTTCAAACACAGCCAGCCTTGGGGACTCAGCCACCTCCCTGCCCAGCACATTCCAATCCCTGACCACTCTTGATGGGAAAAACTACTTCCTACTGTCCAGTCTAACCCTACCCTGCTGCAGCTTGAGGCCATTGCCTCTTGTCCTATCATTAGTTACCTATGAGAAGAGACCAGCAGCAGCCTCTCCACTACATCCTTTCAGGCATCAATGAGGTCTTCCCTCAGCCTCCTCTTCTCCAAACTACCCATCCCCAGCTCCTTCAGTCACTCTTCACCAGATTTCTTCTCCAGGCCCTACACCCTTCAGTGACAGAAACATCATGTTTGGTCAAGGGGGCTTTAGAACCATTCCAAAAGCATCCATGGAACTGGGTAGCCCACAGGGGATCATAAACCCAGTGAGAAGCACTAAAACCAAACTCCAGAGGCCAGCCAACTGACTCTGCATGTTAGCTCCCTTGCAGTGCAGCCCATTAATATCCCAGGGCATGTTCTAACATGGGGATTCCTCAGCATTACACAGTGTGAGGACAACATCTTCATAAAAGAACCACCAGAAAAACCACACCACTCTGCTGTGGGGAAAGCTCCCATCCCATTGCACAGACCATGCCTCTATTTACTCATGATCCCAGTACAGCTTTTCTTTGGCAAGCAGAGCAGTGTCTTACATGGGTAAGTAATATTTGGAAAGCATCCATGCATTTTCAATTGTCTCTAATGCAGTCAGCAGCTGGAAGGGAGCAGAGGAGGCAGCTGAGGAGAGACCACCAGCAAGCACTGCCCACCAGAGCTGCAGGGTTGGGGATGGAATGACCTCAGCACCCCCAAGCCAAACAGGGTGCTGCTGGAGGAGACACATGGGGATGGTTAGTGTGAAACAGAGGAGGCTGAGGGGAAACCTCCTGGCTGTTTACAGCTACCTGAAAACACCTTGGGGAGAGGCTGCTGCTGGTCTCTTCTCCCAGGTAATTAGTGACAGAACAAGAGGCAAAGGCCTCAAGCTGTCACTGGGTAGGGTTAGACTGGACAGAAGGAAACATTTTTGTTTCCCATCCAGAGTGGTCAGGGATTGGAATGTGCTGGGCAGGGAGGTGGTGGAGTCCCCAAGCCTGGCTGTGTTTGAAGGTGGTTTGGATGTGGTGCTTGGGGATATGGTTTAGGGGTGAGCCTTGTAGAGTAGGGTCCATGGTCAGACTTGGTGATCCTGAGGGGCTTTTCCAACCTGAGTGTTTCTGTGATGCCCCAAGGGCTTTGTGGGCACTGCTGAACACAGTGACCTCCCTAGAGAGGCAGAGAATCATAGAACTGTCAGGGTTGGAAGGGACGTCAAGGATCATCCACACTTCCAACCCCCCTGCCATGGGCAGGGACACCTCACACTGCAGCAGGTTGCTCACAGCCACATCCAGCCTGGCTGCAAACACCTCCAGGGGTGAGGCTGCCACCACCTCCCTGGGCAGCCTGTGCCAGGCTCTCATCACCCTCATGGGGAACAACTTCTTCCTAACATCCAATCTGAATCTCCCTGTCCTTCCCTTTACCCCAGCACTAAGTCACCCAGCACAATGGCAGAGGGCACTGCCAAAGGTGGTGGCTTTGGACGGAAGTTTAACACTTCCATTGCTGGAGGCTGTGACACTCTGGTCATTAGGGCACTCAGCTAGGTCCTGTATGGGCTGAATTTCAGTTCCAACAATATGATTTGGAAAGGAAAACTGTGTGCAAGCAATGCCACAACTGCTCACAAGAGTGTAAATTTTGCCTTACTGGCAAAGCCTGAGCAGCACAAACCTGTCCTGAGCTGCCAAAGTTAAAAACAGCTGTGGCTTTTCTGGCTCAATTCCCTCTTGTTCTGTCACTAATTACCTGGGAGAAGAGACCAGCAGCAGCCTCTCCACAACCTCCTTTCAGGGAGCTGTAGACAACCAGGAGGTCTCCCCTCAGCCTCCTCTCTTTCACACTAACCAGCCCCAGCTCCTTCAGTTGCTCTCCATCAGATTTCTTCTCCAGGCCCTTCCCAGCTTCCTTGCCCTGCTCTGCCCTGGCTCCAGCACCTCCACATCTCTCTTGTGTTGAGCTGCCCAGAACTGGGCACAGCACTCCAGGTGTGGCCTGCGCAGAGCTGAGTGCCAGGGGACAATCCCCTCCCTGCTCCTGCTGGACACAGCATTGCTGATCCCAGCCTGGAGGTCTTTGGCTTTCTTGGCCACCTGGGCACACTGCTGGCTCCTGTTCAGCTGCTTGTCCATCAGCACCCCCAGGTCCCTTTCTGCCAGCAGCTTTCCAGCCACACTGCCCCAAGCCTGCAGCACTGCTTGGGGTTGTTGTGCCCCAGATGCAGGACCTGGCACTTGGCCTTGCTGAAGCTCATCCCATTAACACTGGCCCATTATGCTGTCTTGCAGAGGCACTGCTGGGGAGGACACCCTGCTAATACAAAGCTGAAACCTGCTCTTCAGCCCACCTCAGACCCACCTTTAGTAGCATGCAACAGACCTTGCCTTCAGGTGAGGTGAATGGATGGATACTGCTGCATGGGAGCCAAGAGAGTCACATTACACCACCCAAGGGTCTGGCCCACCCCTGTCTGTGAGCTGCCAGTGTTCAGCAGAGCAGCTCTCTGTGTCTTCTCCTAAGGGCATGCTTGTTATTTTTGCCTGGAAGATCATTGCTTTCAACTTTAGACCTTCCTAATCCCCCTGGGCAGAAGCTTTAACCACAAGTTTGCTTTCCCGCCGCACGACGTGCGAGTGGCCACCAAGCTCAGTTGCATCCCCAGAGTTTACATCATGGGCTGGTTGCCCACACTGAGCAGAGTGCCTGACAGCAGGATTAAATCAGCTTCGAGGCCTTCAGGAGCTGGCAAGCAAGCTGTGCTCCCCTTCTGCACCAGTCTGTCGGGTCTGGCTGAAATCCCATCCTCTCCTGGTTAGGAACTGGATCCTGCCCACAGGTATGCTTACAAGGGGGCTGATGATGTTAAACCTTGAGAGCAATTTAGCTTAGGGGGGAAGGAAGGAAGGAAAGGAAGGAAAAATAGTCCCAAGCTTTTGGATGAAGAATCCTAGAATGGCTCAGGTTGGAAGGGACCTCAGAGCTCATCTCCTCCAACCTCCCCACCAAGGGCAGGGACACCTCTCAACTAGATTCAGCTGCTCAAGGTCTCATCCAGCCTCTCTGCAGCCTTCCTGCAAGATCCTTTCAGGTTTTGGAAGGCAGCTCTAAGGTCTTCCTACAGTTGTCTGCTCTTCAGGCTGAACAACCCCAGCTCCCTCACTCTATCCTCATAGCAAAAGGGTTGGAAGGGACCTCAAGGATCAGCCAGTTCCAACCCCTCACACTACAGCAGGTTGCTCACAGCCACATCCAGCCTGGCTGCAAACACCTTCAGGCAGGAGGCTTCCATCACCTCCCCGGGCAACCTGTGCCAGGCTCTCACCATCCTCATGGGGAACAACTTCTTCCTAACATCCAATCTCAATCTAACCACTTTTAGTTTTGCTCCATCCCCCCCAGTCCTATCACTCCCTGACACCCTCAAAAGTCCCTCCCCAGCTTTCCTGGAGCCCCCTTCAGATACTGGAAGGCCACAATTAGGTCTCCTTGGAGCCTTCTCCTCTCCAGACTGCACAACCCCAACTCCCTCAGTCTGTCCTCATAGGAGAAGAGCTCCAGCCCTCTGCTCATCCTCGTGGCCCTTCTCTGGACACCTTCCAGCACCTCCAGATCCTTCCTGGAACAGAGGCTCCAGAACTGGCCCCAGAGCTCCAGCTGTGGTCTCAGCAGAGTGGAGCAGAGGGGCAGAATCCCCTCCCTGCCCTGCTGGCCACACTTCTCTTGCTGCAGCCCAGGCTCTGCTTGGCTCTCTGGGCTGCAAGTGCTCCCTGCTGGCTCCTGTTGAGCTTCTCCTCCCCCAGCACCCCCAGGTCCTTTTCTTCAGGGCTGTTCCCAAGCCATTCCCTGCCCAGCCTGTATCCATCCTGCTTCCCCACAAAGAGCATCACCAGCTCAGAGCAGTTATTTGAAGCAGTTTGGAGAACTGTTAAGGGAGAGGCCTAGGAGAAACTGAATGTTGCTTGCCATATTATCTCCTCTTGCAGTGGGGCTGACAGGACAGCTGCCTGTTATTACAGCACACCCCAGGAAGTGCTTAGCTGCCAAAGAGCCTGGAGCCAGCAAGGGATTAGCAGGCAAACTGAATTCGTGCACCTGGGAGTCCTGCAGCTCGGTGTGCCATCTTCCTGGGATGTGACACTTCAATCTCTTTTGCAAAGAAACAAAAGCAACCAGAAATGACTTCATGCAATGGTAATTATGAGAAGCATTGGCATAATTTTGCAGGTTTGTGACTCGATGAAGTGGTGGCAGCAGTTTTCATTTAATTGCCAGTAATCTGTTGGAGGACTTCTAGCACTGGCATTAATGTAATGCTCTCCATCACGTGTTTAAGTTGCTCCTAAACAATGCAGGATTAATACCATGTGAGGTGACCAGAAGCCTGACAGCTCCAGGGATGGATCATAGAATTGTCAGGGTTGGGAGGGACCTCAAGGCTCAGCCAGCTCCAACCCCCCTGCCATGGGCAGGGACACCTCACACTACAGCAGGTTGCTCACAGCCACATCCAGCCTGGCTGCAAACACCTCCAGGGATGAGGCTTCCACCACCTCCCTGGGCAACCTGCATCATGGGGATGGTGCATGAGGCTTACTGATCTCCTGTGCCCTCTGTAATGTCAGGCATTCATTTCCTTCCCTGATACCTTTCTAAGAGCAAACTTTCAGCCTTTTCCTCCTCCCACTACTGCATCTCTCTTTCACAGGCATGCTCTCACAAGCTCCGGGAGGAGTTTCTCCACTGCTGGATCAGTGTGTGGCTGAGATGAGGCCTTGTGGCCACTGCATGGAGCTGGGCTGTGTGCCAGGCAACTCCCTCACCCCATTCCCTTGGGCTCCCACATCCACTGCCACCAAATGAGTGCAATCAGCATTGTATCCCTCCCTCCACAAAAACACCAGCACCAATACTGAGAGCCTAAGGTTTCTCATCTGTCATCAGGGTGGGCAATAAACATCCTACCCAGTGCTAATGAGCTTCTAATACAGCCAGCTGAGAAGTAAAGAGCAAGCCTCAGTGTGCACTGGGACAGCTCAGATGGGGGCTTTCTCCTACCAGTTGTGGATGTGCTTATCATGCTGAGGTGAAGAGGAGTCACTGCACTTCTGAAGAGTTCAACAAATGAATTCTGTTTGTGTTTTAGAGATATCTTCCTGGCAGGCTCATGGGCAGAGTTAAGAAATGCTTCAAGAAGTTCCAGGAATCAACAGACAGAACTGAACTCTGGAGTCACTGAGCTGAGCTAGGAAACAGGAGCAGAAAATAGCTGGAGAGCATCAGAGGTCATAGAATGGTTTGGATTGCAAGGGACCATAAAGATCATCTAGCCCCAAATACCCTGCCATGGGCAGTGGGACACCTCTCACCAGCCCAGGATGCTCAAGCCCCCATCCAGCCTGGCTTCAAACACTGCCAGGGTTGGGGCTCCCACAACTTCTCTGGGCATTACCCCAGCTGTGGCTGGAGAAAGGGAGGCTTTTTCACATTAAGCCACTACCCTGAGTCCTGTGTCCAGTTCTGGGCTCCTCAGGTTAGGAAAGAGGTTGAGCTGCTGGAAGGTGTCCAGAGAAGGGCAACAAAGCTGGGGAGAGGTCTGGAGCGCAGCCCTGGGAGGAGAGGCTGAGGGAGCTGGGGTTGCTTAGCCTGGAGAAGAGGAGGCTCAGGGGAGACCTTCTTGCTCTCTCCAACTCCCTGAAGGGAGGTTGTAGCCAGGTGGGGGTTGGTCTCTTCTCCCAGGCACCCAGCACCAGAACAAGAGGACACAGTCTCAGGCTGTGCCAGGGGAGGGTCAGGCTGGATGTTAGGATGGAATTCTTCCCAGCAAGAGAGATTGGCCATTGGGATGTGCTGCCCAGGGAGGTGGTGGAGTCACTGTCGTAGTTTGGGCTGGGTGCCCTCTGCTACAGGGCTGCTTCCTGTGTCCAGAAGTCCAGCCCAGTGGGTGGACACAGGAAATTAGGTTATTTCCTACCATGATCCCTTGCACCACTATAAGTTTCGCGGCGGGGTCTGGCACTTCCTCTTTTCTTCCTCCTCCGTCAGCCGGTAACATGGGGGAGAGATCTCCTGGCTTTGGGCCTGGCTAGGCCCAAGGCCACGGGGGGATGGGCAGTCTCAGATCTGGCCAGCTGAGACTAGCCTAGCAGTGGGAGGGGGAAGAAGGAGCCCTGAGGGTCTTGGGTGTACCCTCAGGTAGGGATGGGTCTCTCTGGGTCTGTTTTTGGGTTTCTCTCTCTTGTCACTGTATTTTTAGTTGTTTTTTTTTCTGCACGCACTCACTGTTCTATTTAAACTTTCCATCACCTTTGCAATCCGTTTGTCTGAGTCGTTATTTCTGCGCGTGGTGGGGAGGGGGCCTGCCCCAACCCATTACAGTCACCATCCCTGGAGGTGTTTAGGAAGAGCCTGGATGAGGCACTTGGTGCCATGGTTTGGTTGGTTAGATGGTGTTTGGTGATAGGTTGGACTGGATGGTCTCCAAGGACTTTTCCAACCTGGTTTATTCTATCCTATTCACCAACCTCTCAAGGTCACAGATATCTCATCAATACTAAGATTATACATCACAGGAACTGCTGGAAATAAACCTGCAGGTGAAGACAGGGTGCACTTCAACCAAGTGCAAGCTCTTCCCAGGCAAAAAGCCACCAACATCTTCAGTCATTGACTCAAAGGGAAATCAGAAGCAGGAAACAGACTGTGAGAGATCTCCCACTGAAGTTTTGAGAGCAAGAAGTGGGAACAGCTCAGGGTTTGGAAATGGAAGTTAACAGCCAAGGCTCTTTAAGTATGAGTTAGCTGCCAGAAGGTTTGATTCTGTTTGCATCATTTCAAATGTACCATGAAGAACTGCTGTCTACTGCATCCAGTTGCTCACTGCACTGCTGGAAAGCCAGGGTTGGAAATAGAGGTCTCTATTTTCCTCTCCTGCCATCTGCTTCCTCACCCTTTCCCTACTCCACACCCTGAAAGAGGTTCCCATCTGCTCCCATCTACTTGATATGATAGCTGAAGAGAGAAATCTGCCAGAGAAGATGGTTCTGGAGTTGCACAGATCAGCTGACTCAGAGGCAAGCATCTCCCTGCTATGGGGGTGGGAGACCTTGAGGTCATTTGCACACAGGCAGTGACAGCAGTGGAGGGCTGCAGCCCATTAAAAGTGCATCCACATCTATTGGCCTGCCCTGGAAACTTCAGCAAGCAAAATGAGTGGTAGCAATTCTAAAGCCTCATCAGTCCCATGGGGATCATACAAGCAGCCTCCTCTCTTCCTGAATCCCCAGTGGCCAATTTGTTTCCAGTTTCCTTGCTCAGACCAAAATAATACTGGAAAGAAAACAGAAAGCTTGAGTCTGAAAATAGCCACTTCCCAGTCTCCCAATCCTGCTGAGCACTTCCCCAGCTGCAGCCTCCTCTTCCTCATGCAGTGCAGCATGGCTACAGCAGAGGCACTCCCAGTGGTCACAGGCAAACAAAACCCACTCCTGCTTTTGTATTCCCAGCTCAGATTGAGTTTCAACATGGAGTTGCAATCTAGCCACGATATCCTCCACATTGCTGTTGCTCAGCTCTTAAAACCAACAAAAAGCACTACAAAGCCATGAGAGCAGCAGCTGCCTGAGTGCTTCAGGAAGGGGAAAGAGGTTTTCCCCTTTAAAGAAGTACCCCAAAGTCACAGCAGAATGTTCTTTCTTCTGGAGGGAGACCACACAACAGAGGCACTCCAGCAAGTTCTGCTTGTCAGCATGTAGGAGCTCTGGTCACAGGTCCATACTATCAGTCAGATTGCACTGGGTTGGGAAGGAACCCTCAAAGGGCATCTTCTCCAAGCCCCCTGCAGTCAGCAGGGTCACCTCCAACTACATCAGGCTGCCCAAGGCCACATCAAGTCAGACCTTGAATGTCTCCAGGGCTGGGGCCTCAACCACATCCCTGAGCAACCTGTTCAGTATTTTACCTCTCTCTGCTGGTGTCTAACCCAAAGCTACCTTGCTCCAGTTTCAAGCCATTGTTTATCTTCCCATCACTCCAAGGCCTTCCAACCAGTCCCTCCCCAGCCTTCCTGCAGGTCCCCTTCAGGTATTGAAATGCAGCTCTAAGGTCTCCCTGGAGCTTTGTTCTCCAGGCTGAACAGCCCCAATTCTTTCAGCCTGTCTTCATAGCAGAGGTGCTGCAGCCCTCTGATCATCTCTGTAGCCCTCCTCTGGACCTGCCCCAGCAGCTCCATGGCTCTCTTGTGCTAGGAGCCCCAGAGCTGGGCACATTAGACATAAGCTCTCTCTGTCACACACACAGGCTTTCAGTGACTTCCCCCTTCCCCTCCTTCCTTGTTTTCACTTTGTAAAGGCTGTCAGAAGCTTTGTGGGATCAGGAGATTGACAGAAACCCCAAAGTGCTCAGGAGTGAGCTCAGGTAGTGATTACAGGCTGCTGATCTGCCCACAAGCTTTCTGCTGAGTGTTCCACTTACAGCAACCAGCCTCCTGCACAATGCCTTCAGGAAAGGAGCTCCAGACTGCACCCGTGGCTCTGTTTGCCTACAGCACTGACAGCCAGGACTTACCTCTTCTGAACCCATCACTCCCCTGCACTACTCTGTCAGGGAATTCATCTGGAGTAAAAACTCCCTCTGGAGAACAACGACAAGAAAAACAAACCCAAGCAACCCAACCCAAAGCTTATTCAAATGAAGCAGGAAATGGCAAGTAAAGGATCCTTGTGCTGAAATTATTCATGCAACCAACCACAGAAATAGTCTTCAAAGGAGGTGTGAAACTCAAGGCTTTGGCCATTCCAGGACAAACTGACAGCTCCTGGTACTCAGCACTGATTACTGTGTCCAGGTCTGGGCTCCTCAGGTTAGGAAAGATGTTGAGATGCTGGAAGGTGTCCAGAGAAGGGCAACAGAGCTGGGGAGGGGTCTGGAGCACAGCCCTGTGAGGAGAGGCTGAGGGAGCTGGGGTTGCTTAGCCTGGAGAAGAGGAGGCTCAGGGGAGACCTTCTTGCTCTCTACAACTCCCTGAAGGGAGGTTGTAGCCAGGTGGGGGTTGGTCTCTTCTCCCAGGCACCCAGCACCAGAACAAGAGGACACAGTCTCAAGGTGTGCCAGAGGAGGTTCAGGCTGGATGTGAGGAAGAAATTCTTCCCAGCAAGAGAGATTGGCCACTGGGATGTGCTGCCCAGGGAGGTGGTGGAGTCCCCATCCCTGGAGGTGTTTAAGAAGAGCCTGGCTGAGGCACTTGGTGCCATGGGTTAGTTGATCAGATGGTGTTGGGTGATAGGCTGGGCTCAATGATCTCCAAGGTCTTTTCCAACCCACCGCAGTGGTGGAGTCTCCAACTCTGGAGACAGTCAAAACCCTCTTGGATGTGTTCCTGGGTCATAGTTTGCCTTGGGAGGGGTGTTGAATCTCCAGAGGTCCCTTCCAACCCTTACCATTCTGTGACTGTCATTCTTATTCTGTCACTGTGGCCATAAGACTTCTTAATCAGGATTTTCAGGGGCTCTCAGCACACCTCCAGCCAGGGAGAGGCAGCCTGAAGTAAACTGAGCCACTGTGCTTGAAGCTGTGGCACTGAGGCTGAGGGACCTGGGGATTTTTAGGCCAGAAAAGAGAAGATTTAGAGGGGATTTAATAGATGTTTATGAATATCTGAAGGCTGGGGGTCAGGAGGGAGGGGACAGGCTCTGCTCAGTTGCTCCCTGTGATAGGACAAGGAGCAATGGATGGAAACTACAGCACAGGAGGTTCCACCTCAACATGAGGAGGAACTTCTGCAATGTGAGGGTCCCAGAGCCCTGGAGCAGGCTGCCCAGAGAGGTTGTGGAGTCTCCTTCTCTGGAGCCTTTCCAGCCCTGAGTGGATGTGTTCCTGTGTGACCTGAGCTGTGGTCTGCTCTGGCAGGGGGGTTGGACTCTATCTCTTTGGGTCCCTTCCAACCCCTGACATCCTGTGATCCCGTCAGGTGAGCACTCGCCAGGACTGGCACTAACCAAGATCAAAACCTCCACTTGTTGCTGATCCTGACCTAGGAATTCTCACCTCTCCTTCTGCTTTTGCAGTTGCATCTACAAAGGATGCTGGCACCTCCTAAAGCTGCTAAAACTCAGCATTTTCTCTGGCCCTGGAGCTGCTTGGAGAGAATATCATAGCAACTGCAATCCTGGATGCCCTGCCACTCGCTTCAGCTGCCTTTTCCGACATGCTAACTCCCTTCACGCTACGAGGCAGGAAACATCTGTTTCTCTTTGCTCAACCAAGTTTCCCTTATAAAGTGGTCCTGGATGTGCAGTTCTGGGGCACTTTGGACATACCCTAGCAGAGGAGATATTTTTTTAATGCCTTATGTAAGTTGGAAGTGAATTATACTGGAATAACTTCAGGAGGGCCACATAGGAATGGTTCTCTTCACCCAGATGGAAGTAATTCATTTCAGCAAGAGAAGGATCTGAGCACATCTGCACAGCTTGGCAGCTGGTTGTCTCCTTTATTTTTTTGCTGAAGGGCCTTTTTCTGCACTATTCCCAAGCAGGCATTCACCTAAGAATTCCTCACTGGTCAGCTGCATGCTGTGCACGAGGGCACAGCTACTCCTGTTTGGATATTGGAGATTACATTACCTTTTCCCCCCCAAGGGCTGAATTTGCCTAAGGTGTACAGAGGCACATGCCTGACAAAGGAAGCTGAATCACAGAATGTCAGGGGGCTGGAAGGGACCTCAAAAGATCATCCAGTCCAACCCCCCTGACAGAGGAGGAGCACCTGGAGCAGGTCACACAGGAACACATCCAGGTGAGTTTTGAATCTCTCCAGAGAGGGAGGCTCCACAACCCCCCTGGGCAGCCTGCTCCAGGGCTCTGGCACCCTCAAAAGGAAAAACTCTTCCTCCTGTTTCCATGGCACTTCCTCTGCCTCAGCTTCCACCACTGCCCCTTGTGCTGGCATTGGGCATCCCCCAGCAGAGCCTGGCTCCAGCCTCTGGGCACTCACCCTGCACATCAACAGCAGTGAGGTCACCCTCAGGCTCCTCCTCTCCAAGCTACAGAGCCCTCAGCTCCCTCAGGCTCTCCTCATGAGGAAGATGTTAGTGCCATGGTCTGGTTGATTGGATAGGGCTGGGTGATAGGCTGGACTGGAGGATCTTGGAGGTCTCTCCCAACCTGGTTGATTCTGTGTTCCACTCCATCATCTTTGTGGCTCTGTGCTGGACTCTTTCAAGCAGTTCCCTGAGGTACTTGTTGAACTGAGGGGCCCAGAACTGGACACAATATTCCAGGTGAGGCCTCAGCAGGGCAGAGTAGAGGGGCAGGAGAACCTCTCTTGACCTACTAACCACAGCCCTGCTAATCCACCCCAGGATGGCATTGGGCTTCTTGGCCACAAGAGCACATTTTGTTTCAATTAATGTGACTCACACAGATGCATGGAGAGTAGGTGGCAGGTGACACTAGATATCCCTATGGATTTCCTTTACCCTGTGCTTATAGGCAATACTAACAGATAATCAACACACATCATAGATCAGATGTATCACATATCTCATACACAGCATATCATCAATAACACCAACATATAGATAGCCAATGTCATATATATCATACATAACAATCAATAACAGCAGCATTTAACCAATATATATCATATATGTGTCATATAGAGCATACATAAGATATAATCAATAATACCAACCTATAAATCCATGTGCATCAACCAATACAGTTAACACCAAGATATAATCACTGCTCTCTGCAGTACTGTGTCTCATTGTGAGGGAGCAAAGCCCCAAAGAGTGTAAAACAGGACCCTTAAAGCAAGGAAAAGTAACTTTGGGGACCTTAAACTACCTTAGTGTGTTTAAAAGTCATTAACTAGAAGAGAAACCTGAGTGCTGCATTATGGAGTGACCCTGATGCAGCCACGTGGCAGCGAGACCTCCACTGGATTGCATCAGTCTAAATCCTACAAAGGCTCAGGTTGGAAGGGACCTCAAACATCAGCCAGCTCCACCCCCCCTGCCATGGGCAGGGACACCTCACACCGCAGCAGGTTGCTCACAGCCACATCCCCATGAGGGTGGTGAGAGCCTGGCACAGGTTGCCCAGGGAGGTGGTGGCAGCCTCATCCCTGGAGGTGTTTGCAGACAGGCTGGATGTGGCTGTGAGCAAGCTGCTGTAGTGTGAGGTGTCCCTGCCCATGGCAGAGGGCTGGAACTGGCTGAGCCTTGAGGTCCTTTCCCACCCTGACAACTCTGTGATTCTAAAGCACTTTCTAAAGTGTCCTGAGCAAGGATGAAGAGGAGGACAAGCAGCATGCAACCATAAATCACCAGAGAGCACCTCAGCACGCATGCACTTAGAAGACAAATTAGAGCAATTTGAAGTCAATCTTCTGACTGCCTGACTCTGCAGTTCGGAGGTAGCTCTCTCAGCTCACGTTTCACGCAACCCGAACCACACAGCATGGACGGATAACCAGCAAGCAATTTCCCCTGCTGTTACTCAGGCCAAGTTCAATTGCCCCTCCTGTTTCTGCACTGTGAGCAAAAGCTGGCTAAAGCGAGCTGAAGTTAACCTGCTGAAGGAGCACAGCCTGCCCCGCAGGCATGCTTGCGCCTCACGGTAATCCCCAGCCCTTCAGCTGTACCTTTGCTGCTGCAGACGCGATGAATCCATCCCCGCCGCCGGAAAAGAGAAGCAGTGCTCAGGACCCAGGTGCTGCCAGCAGTGAGACACTCAGAGCAGTGTAAGAGGTCAGAAACTGAGCACAGGGGAGGAAAAAATCCACCTCGACCACCAGCCCTTGAAAGCCTCCTCAGCCCCTGCCTGAAGCAGCTGTGGAAATGCTGGCAATTACCTCACAAACAAGAAGCAGCTGGGTCCAGCTCCCAGGTGAAATTTAGCAAACAAACAAGGAGAGGGAGGGTCTGGAGGTCTTGTGTAATCAGGTGGGGTTGATGGGAGAGCAGGTGATGGTGGAGGAAGGTTCCAGAGTTAAAAGGGTGACAAGAGGAGAGATCAGAGGCTCACAGGATGTTAAGGGTTGGAAGGGACCTCCAGAGATCATCCAGTCCAACATCCCTGCCAGAGCAGGACATAGAGTCCAGCACAGGCCACCCAGGAACACATCCAGATGAAAGGTTCCAGAGAAGGAGACTCCCCAACCTCTCAGGGCAGCCTGCTCCAGGGCTATGTGACCCTCACAGGGAAGTTCCTCCTCGTGTTGAGGTGGGACCTCCTGTGCTGGAGTTTCCATCCATTACCCCTTGTTCTACCCCAGGGCACAACAGAGCAGAACCTGTCCCCTCCCTCCTGACCCCCAGCCCTCAGATATTGACAGGCATTGATCAGATCCCCTCTCAGCTGGACAGTCTGTCTAAAAGGCCCTGTGGTTAGCTACTGAAGGGCTGGGTGAAGAAGATGCTAAGCCTGGCTGCATGACCCAGGCATGGCTTATTTGGGCAATGCCAGCAAGAGCCTGGTGATAGCCAGGGCTGCGGAGAGCCAGCCTGGAGGTGGATCTCTGTACTTTGTTTACTCTTTCTGTTTCTCCCAGAGCACCCTGCAGATGGGAGGATGAAAGGGAGGGAAGAAAAAAAGGAAAAGATCAGAGGAATTCTTTTTCTACCTGCCCTTTATCTCCCCACCATATGGTCAGATATCTGTAGCTGCCTTGTATATGGCTAATAATGGAGCTTAAAAGAGAGGGGATGGGGTTGAGATGAAAAGAGTTGCTGAGCCATGTACTATGAGTGCTCATCTTCCTCTTTTGATAACATCTTCTTCATCTTCTTCTTCACCTCTGTCTCTTGGTTACATGCAGGGAGTGAGCTTGCCTCTGTAATGATCTATTTGCAAGTTTCTCACTGGAGATATCATCCGTGCACAGAACACTCATGTGTTTGCATGTGCACTTCTGCAGGCTGGCTGCCCAGGTAACAGTAAAACCATTGTGAGCCCACAGCACTGCAGACCACTCAGGGCCACATGGAATAGGTTGCCCAGGGAGGTGGTTGTGGAGCTCCCTGGAGATCATAGAATTGTTAGGGTTGGAAGGGACCTCAAGGCTCAGCCAGTTCCAACCCCCCTGCCATGGGCAGGGACACCTCACACTGCAGCAGGTTGCTCACAGCCACATCCAGCCTGGCTGCAAACACCTCCAGGGATGAGGCTTCCACCACCTCCCTGGGCAACCTGTGCCAGGCTCTCACCACCCTCATGGGGAACAACTTCTTCCTCACATCCAATCTCAATCTCCCCACTTCTAGTTTTGCTCCATCCCCCCCCAGTCCTATCACTCCCTGACACCCTCAAAAGTCCCTCCCCAGCTTTCCTGGAGCCCCCTTCAGGTACTGGAAGGCCATAATGAGGTTTCCTTGGAGCCTTCTCTTCTCCAGACTGCACAACCCCAACTTCAAGGTGAGGCTTGAAGGGCTCTGGGCAGCCTGCTGTAGGGGAGGGTGTCCCTGCTGACTGCCGAGGGGTTGGACTGGATGACCTTTGGAGACCCCTTCCAACCCAGACCATTCTGTGAGTCTATGATTCTATGCCAGTCATACATGTGCTGGCCACAGAGGCATTCCTCTAAAGGAGGTCTTTTCACTTTATTTTGGTTTTAAACAGGCCTGCTCTGTATGATCCACGTTCTTTGCTAGTGGAAAGCACACATTCAGCATCTGGATTGGGGCTACACTTTCATATAAGGAGAATTAATCTCATGGAACCATTTAACAAAGCAGATGACACTGAAGGTGCTCTCCTAAGGCAGAAGAAAAATCATTTCCTGTTCCACATGGAATGGATGGGGAAAATAATATCAAGGCCAAGAGACAGAAGGAATCAAAGCTCAGTTTGCATGCATGGTTAATGGTTTGTTCTTAGGGTGATGAATGAAGCAGCACACTTCCCACTATCCCAGTCTCCCCTCCATGCCCTTGGTTTTGCATCATTTCTAGAGCCACAGCCATTAAAAAGTGCTTCACCCCCCTCCTCCCTGCAGGAATTCAGATGCTCAAGTAACTCTATCCTTTCTGGAACACATTAGTTTCACAACAGGTAAGCAGGAAGTAAAGACACTGAGTAACCCAGGAAGCAAGCAACACCTCTCAGGGCTGGATGAGATACATGGCCTTGAGCTGAAATAAAACCATTTTGCCTCTCTGGCTTTCTAAAACACAGATGTATCATAGCATTGGCAGGGTTGGGAGGCACCTCAAGGATCAGCCAGTTCCAAGACTGAGGGAGCTGGGTTTGTTCAGTCTGGAGAGGAGAAGGCTCCCAGGAGACCTCATTGTGGCCTTCCAGTATCTGAAGGGGACTACAAGAAAGCTGGGGAGGGACTTCTGAGGGTGTCAGGGAGTGATAGGACTGGGGGGGATGGAGCAAAACTAGAAATGGGGAGATTGAGACTGGATGTTAGAAAGAAGTTGTTCCCCATGAGGGTGGTGAGAGCCTGGCACAGGCTGCCCAGGGAGGTGGTGGCAGCCTCATCCCTGGAGGCTTTTAAGGCCAGGCTGGATGTGGCTGTGAGCAACCTGCTGTAGTGTGAGGTGTCCCTGCCCATGGCAGGGGGCTTGGAACTGGCTGAGCCTTGAGGTCCCTTCCAACCCTGGCAATCCTATGATCCTGTGATACTGATGAGAGCCTGCCTCCTTGTACACCACCATCCAATCTGCCACACTCACAGCCATCCAAACCACATCTCAAAGTGCTTTGTGTGCTTCAGACAAAGTAAGATATCTGCTGGAGCTGCTGTTCACATGTTTATGAAGTGACTTTAGAGGGAAGATACTTTCCCAGAGACCACTGCAAAACATCATTAAAAAAGGATATGCTGAATATTGATTTTAAATAGCCCTGCATTTAGAACTAAGCTGTATCTTATGGGTTGGCTTGGCCATGCAGTTAGACAGGAACCCTGCACTGCTTGGAGCATTACAGAGGCTCACAGGATGTTAGGGCTTTGGAAGGGACCTCTGAAGATCATCCAGTCCAACCCCCCCTGCCAGAGCAGGACCATAGAACCCAGCACAGGTCACACAGGAATGCATCCAGATGAGTCTTGGAAGTCTCCAGAGGAGACTCCACAGCCTCTCTGGGCAGCCTCACCCCCTCACCCTCACAGAGAAAAGATTTTTCCTCATGTTTCCTACTGCCCAGTCTAACCCTACCCAGTCACAGCCTGAGGCCATTGCCTCTTGTTCTGTCACTAATCACCTGGGAGAAGAGACCAGCAGCAGCCTCTCCACAACCTCCTTTCAGGGAGCTGTAGACAGCCAGGAGGTCTCAGCCTCTCTTCACCAGGTAGTGCTGCACTCCCTTCAGCATCCTTGTAGCCCTCTCCAGTAGATCCCTGTCCCTCCTGAGCTGGAGAGCCCAGAACTGGATGCAATTTTCCAGGTGAAGTCTTTCTCACTCTGTTTTTCTTTCCAGTGGTGCTCAGATAGGGGACAAATCATCCCAGCAAGGGCAAGCCTTTTGAAAGTGCTCGAGTATGGCTGTTACTTAACTTCCTGATTAGTAGCAGTCACCACCTACCACTTCTGCTCCCCATTGTCCAGCACAATAGAAGTGTTCCTTTCCTTGGCTGTGAAAAGGTAAGGGGAGGGGAGTCCCTCTCCTCTGCTCTGGCAAAAAGAGCAGCAGTCCCTCCTTTTCTCCTGCGACTAATCCCAGACCATATTTATCCAGGCACATAAAATTCTATTTCTGCTGACAAATAGCTGGAGAAGGCAGATTCTGAATACCAACAACAAAGAACAGAGAGAAAGAGAGGGGGGAAAAAAACCCACAAAACCTCAGATGCAATCCCTCTGCTCTCGTTGGACTGAAATGAGGGTTCCTGCTGCAGGGCTTTTTGACTACCTGCCCATGGCTTTAAGGTCCCGGGCAGAAAGCACTAAGAGCAAAGGCAACACAGCCAATATTTTTTTGACACCTCAACCATGCAAAGGGCTTGGCCAGGACTTCTGTTTCCTTCCAGCCTGCCTAGCTGAAGCTGCCGAGAGAGCTGCACAAGTTGGCTGGAAAGGCAGCTGTTAAAAGAGTGACCTTGGAGCAGAATTCTTCCCCGTTCATAGCCAGGGCAAGATGAAAGTATTTACGGGGATTTTCTTAGCACGGCCTGGAAACCACGGAGAGAATGGAAGCTGCCCAAGCAGTGGAGGAGTGCATTTGTCAGGAGCGGGCATCACTTTTGAAAGGGCAGTTAGAAAGGAGACAAGCCATGAATAGGCGATGAGGATTTTCAGACTTTCTATTTCCCTGAAGTCCTCTTTTGTTTTACCGCTGGGAGTGGTGCCGGCCCTTGCCCAGGGAAGCGCAGGCAGGCAGGCAGTAGATTAGTCCTTATTTAGATGGTAAGTTCCAGCCTATTTGAATTGTATTAAGCATTCTCCTGCCCTTCTGTGGGATTTGTCATAAACCTTGAGTAAATATACTTAGCCCAATCCCAAAGACCCGAGGTTTGATTTCTCGGAGGGCTCAAACCTTTAAGCCTTAAAAAACTTCTCTTGTTTAAGAGAGATAAAGCAAAAGAAATCTACTTGTCAAAACAAACACGGGAGGGGTTAAAAAAAGGACCCTCAGCACAACCCTAGACATTATCTCAATGGGAAGTGGCACTCACTGGGGGCTTTGCAGCAGCATTCTTTGCCCGGGAGTGAAATCTATTATAGGAATTAGTCCTGCCCCTTAAAATGGTAGCATCACTGAGAAGCAAATGAATCCTACTCTCTTTCCCTCTGTTGGTTTTTTCCCCACCCCCCCATCCATTCTCCTCCTTCTAAACAGCATTCAAAGGTTTCTTCAAAGGTCTTCATCCTATCTTTGTTGCCATGGTCTCTCACAGAGTTGAAACAACGTTTTCCAAAGTAATGCCTGCTCTAAGTGCATTGTTGCAGGGATGCTGAGTCAGGTCTCTGCTGACCAGGGTGGAAAAGGGGAAAAAAAAACCAACCATGAAACACAACAGGGTCTTTGAAAAACCAGTTTTAACATCCAGCTAACCTGAATGGGGAAAGCCAAACAACCACACGCTGCTGGACAGACAGGAGGCTGCTCTGCTATGGAGACAGACTGAGGGCGTTGGGGTTGCTCAGGATGGAGAGGAGAAGGCTCTAAGGAAAACTCAGTGTGGCCTTCCAGTATCTGAAGGGGGCTCCAAGAAAGCTGGGGAGGGACTTTTGAGGGTGTCAGGGAGTGATAGGGCTGGGGGGGATGGAGCAAAACTAGAAATGGGGAGATTGAGATTGGATGTTAGGAATAAGTTGCCCAGGGAGGTGGTGGAAGCCTCCTGCCTGGAGGTGTTTGCAGCCAGGCTGGATGTGGCTGTGAGCAACCTGCTGTAGTGTGAGGAGTCCCTGCCCATGGCAGGGGGGTTGGAACTGGCTGAGCCTTGAGGTCCCTTCCAACCCTGACAATTCTATGCCTTTCATCTTCAGGGCAAAAAAAAACCCAACCACCACAGTTCCATGGGGAAAGTTGTTTGCAGCATCTTATTAAGGGCAAAATGCAGCCTCCTTCGCTCCTCAGATCTGCCCATGTCAGGGGATTCAGTTTGTGAAGGGGGAAAAGCTCAACAAGGATCTGATAATACAGCACAAGAGCATGTTGTGGGTTTCAAGATTTGAGACAGGTGGGGGCCTGAATACTGGAAGCCCTCAAGGCTGACAGGATGATGCAGAAGGAAGAATAAAATGGGGCAAGAGTTCTTTCCAGAACCTCACAGTGAAAGATATTTTCCTGATGTACCTAAGTAAGGTGTGTGGTTTGTATGTTTTCCCTGCTGGGGAAGGCCATCCTTTGGCCCAAACACTTTGTTGAGGATATGTCAATTGCTTAACAAACCCAAGCAAATAAACCAACCCCCAAAACAAACAAACAAAAATCAGCCAACCAACCCAAACCACAAACAAACAGACAAAAAAAAGGGGCAGGAACTTTGAATTCTTCCTAAGTAGTATGAAGGTGAATTAGCTGTTGAAATTCCAAGTGTTATTTCCACTTTGGTGATAAACTGCAGCACAATGCCCTCCTGAACTGCTTGGTAGGGCATAGAATCATAGAATCAACCAGGGTGGAAAAGACCTCAGAGATCAGCAAGTCCAACCTAATGCCTAACACCTCCTGCTACCTAAACCATGGCTCCAAGTGCCACATCCAAGCCTTTTGTGAACACTTCCAGGGATGGTGACTCCACCACCTCCCTGGGCAGCACATCCCAATGGCCAGTCTCTCTTTCTAGGGAGAACTTTCTCTTCACCTCCAGCCTGAACCTCCCCTGGCACAGCTTGAGACTGTGTCCTCTTGTTCTGGTGCTGGCTGCCTGGGAGAAGAGACCAACATCCACCTGGCTACAATTTCCCTTCAGGGAGTTGGAGAGAGCAAGAAGGTCTCCCCTGAGCCTCCTCTTCTCCAGGCTAAGCAACCCCAGCTCCCTCAGCCTCTCCTTCAGTCACAGAACAATACATGGTCAGAAAGCATCATTCCAGAATCTGTGCTGAGACACAACCAGGGGAGGTCTGTCTGTAGCTTTCTTCAATTCTTGCATCAATTTAAGCAAGTGAGGAAAACCTAAATATGTGAGACAGAATTGGACATCCTTGGTCAGCTGTGAGCCAGGTGAGCAAGGATGAGTCCAGCACAGAGCCACGAGGATGATGATGGGAATGGAACATCTTCCATACAAGGAGAGACTGAGGGAGCTGAGGGTTCTGTAGCTTAGAGGAGACTGAGAGGTGACCTCATTGCTCTTGATAAAGCTGTGCAGGGTGAGTGCCCAGAGGCTGGACCCAGGCTCTGCTGGGGGATGCCCAATGCCAGCACAAGGGGCAGTGGTGGAAGCTGGGATTGCTTAGCCTGGAGAAGAGGAGACTCAGGGGTGACCTTATTGCTCTCTACAACTACCTGAAGGGAGGTTGTAGACAGGTGGATGTTAGTCTCTTCTCCCAGGCAGCCAGCACCAGAACAAGAGGACACACTCTCAGGCTGCACCAGGGGAGGTTCAGGTTGGATGTTAGGAAGAAGTTCAATACAGAGAGAGTGATTGCCCATTGGGATGGGCTGCCTGGGGAGGTGGTGGAGTCACCATCACTGGAGGTGTTCAGGAGGAGACTTGATGGGGTGCTTGGTGCCATGGGTTAGCTGTTTAGGTGGGTTGGATTGGTTGATGGGTTGGACACGATGATCTTGAAGGTCTCTTCCAACCTGGTTTGGTTTATTCTAAATAAAGGTTTAAAATAGAGGAATAAACCCAGGAGTTTCAGGAAGCAGAGTTTCAGTGAAGTGTAGGCTAGAGGTATCCTACCTCTTGCTTTGCTAGGAACAAAACAACATATTAAAGAAATCACAAACTATGACCATGGCAAAATGCAACCAAAATGGAGATTTTCCTTAAAGCAATCTCAGAAAGTTTGGCACAGCTTGCTTGTTCTTATTGGTAATTGATGTATTGTCTGAGCTTGCATTCAAAGCTTTCTCTTGGAAACAAAACCCCAGAAACAGTGTCATTGCACATATTTCATGATCCTGTGTAGCTCATAGCTTATTTGGCCTGCTAAAGTGTTGAGGCTAGAAGGAGGCAAGAAGGACCTCAGGGAACTGCTTGAAAGAGTCCAGCACAGAGACACAAAAATGATGAAGGGAGAGGAACATCTTCCTTGTGAGGAGAGCCAGAGGGAGCTGAGGGCTCTGTATCTTAGAGAGGAGGAGCCTGAGGGTGATCTCATTCCAGGTGATAAAGCTGTGCAGGGTGAGTGCCCAGAGGCTGGAGCCAGGCTCTGCTGGGGGATGCCCAATGCCAGCACAAGGGGCAGTGGTGGAAGCTGAGGCAGAGGAAGTTTCACATAAATATGAGTGATTTTTTTTTCCCTGTGAGGGTGCCAGAGCCCTGGAGCAGGCTGCCCAAGGGGGTTGTGGATTATTCCTCTCTGGCGATATTCAAAACCCACCTGGACGTGTTCCTGTGTGACACACTCTAGGTGAATCCTGCTCTGGCAGGGGGGTTGGACTGGACAATCTTTCGAGGTCCCTTCCAGCCCTTGTGATTCTGTGACTCAGCACTAAGCGAGACTCTGATCAAAACCCAGGCAGAGCTCCAAGAGCTCAACACAGCCGGCTCTGTCCTCTCCTTCTCCTCGGGCGGATCCGCTGCCCGCCATGGCGCTACCTGCGGCAGACAGCGACGGAAGGGTTCGCCCCCAAAGCCAAGCCCGCCCCGACGTGCCGCAGCAGCGTGCATGAGGGTCTGCCTCTGCCGGGGAAGGGCTAAAGAGCTAGAACAGCAAAGGGTATTTCAGGTCAGGCCTGAGGCGAATTAGCAGACAAGTTGTGAAGCTTACACAACATGTGGCCACATTATGTGTGGCTCCAGTCAGCGCTAATAGCCTGTCATTGAGCTCCACGTTTAAACAATTTGAGCAAACAGCAAACACAGAAGATGGGAGGAGGGAAGGGGAAAGGAAAAAAGGCCTTCGAGGAATAAGAAAGATCAGGCTCCACTTGGCCAGCACATATTGCAGGGGGGAAGACAGCAGAGTGCCTGGTAGGCAGTTGGAGAGGTGAGCCACTTCCTACCCTGTAGAAGTACTACCCCAAAACCACAGAAGATGTCCACTCTCAAAACTGACTCAGCCAGCAATTTTTAGAGCTACACAGGAAACCAGTTGTTGGTTTAGGCTGTGTCTGAGCATGTAAATGATCTGAGAGAATTGAAGGGAAAATAAAAATAAGGATTCTGTTGAGCAGCAAGGAAACAAAAAGGGGAGGAAAAAAAAAAGGAGGAGGGGGAAGAGAAGGCAAAAAAAAAGAGCAAACCACATTTTTAGTACAAACAAAGAGTACAATTCAACCACATCCATCTAAATAACACTGATAGCGGTGTTGGGAAGTAAACACAACAACATTTTAAACCAGAAGAAGTTAGAAACCACCCTGCATGGTTTAGTATGGAAATAATAAGGCCTTTGGAGGCAGGGCTGTTGGAGAGCCTATCTGAATCCAGAGCTGAGCTGGCTATGAAGCCATCCACTCTGCCATGGGAATGCTTAGCTCAGTATCTGGTAGGCTGCCAGCCATTTAAAATGTTTTTGTGGGGGTTTAATGATTGTTCCCATGAGCACTGATGGTAAGGGTTGACATTAATTAAAATACTAAGTCATCAGAGCTGGCATTGCAGGGGGAGAGAGAGAAAACCGGGCTGGATCCGATTGTCCTCTGAGATTTCTTTGGCCTTCCACATTTCTCTCCTAGATGCATCACCCATGCCAAGTATCCTCTGAGCTGATGTGGAACAATGTAAACAGGCTGTCTCCACAAATATCAAGTAATCTTCTTTTTTTTTGAGGGTTTTCCACACACTTTCATTTAACTGATTAGGCACACACACACACCCCCCTCCCCTCATTAAAATCAGCTAATGGTGGAAGGCAGCTGTGTTCTGAATGCTAAACAAAATGCCTACATGAAAGAGGATTTTGTTGTTGTTGCTGAAAACACTGTCTGCCTCTCTTTGAGTTATTTCTACTGTAAGCCCAGTGGCACACAATACAGTAGGAATGCTGGGCCCTGTCCTCATTAGCCTCAAAACTCATTGTCTCGTCTAAAACCAGGTTCTTTCCACAGGGTGTGTTGCAAAGGGTGAGGAAGAAGCATGGAAAGATGCCGTGGGCACACGCTCTCCAAACACCACGAAGGGGTTTTGCTTAGACTTGGCAGATGAATGCAGGACAGCACAAAAATCCTGACCAAGGCCCACTGACAAAATGATCTTTCCAGAATTCAGGTAGAACAGCTCCCCTGACGTGCTTCAGTTTATCAGCTAACAGCACAAGGCCCAGCTCTTCAAAGGCACAAGGCAGAATGAGAGGACACAGTCTCAAGCTGTGCCAGGGGAAGTTCAGGCTCAAGGTGAGGAGAAAGTTCTTCCCAGACAGAGTAATTGGCCACTGGAATGTGCTGTCCAGGGAGGTGATGGAGTCACCATCCCTAGAGGTGTTCAAAAAAGGCTTGGATGTGGCACTTGGAGCCATGGTTTAGTTGTCAGGAGGTGTTGGGTAATAGATTGGACTTGATGATCTCTGAGGTCTTTTCCAACCTTATTAATTCTGTGATTCTATTAATAAGTTACTTAGTGCCTGGAGTCCTCAAAATGTCACTGAGAGAATGGGTGAAGAGGCCTGAGACTGTCTACCCCTCACATCTATTTAGCAAGCCTGAGCTCCCATCCTGCTGGCAGGGGCTCAACAGTACAGATAATGTGATCAAAGAGCCTAGGAATGAAGAGCTCTGCCTTGAGCAATGTGGAGAAGCAAGCCAAGCCTCGGGAAATGCCGTGGGACATTACCACAGGAAGCAATATACAACAGGAACCAGAGTGCTGGCCCTGATGCAAGAGGCAGAGCAACCCTTACTCTTTCAAAATACACTTGCTCCTCTGGATCATAAGCCAGTCATAGCAGAACTTTGGGTCACCTCCCCATAATAGGTGAAAACCTAAACCTAAACGAGGTGCTTGAAGGCAGTTACTGTCCCAGGTCATTTACTAGCATGTGGCACAGGGCTCACACCACTTACCTGTGACGCTGGGGTGCCATGAAACAGAAGTCCTCATACCTGAGCATCTGCAGCGTTGCAAGTACAGACATCACTCAGCAAAGGCTCCCTTAAAGTCTTTGTGGACACAGACCAAAGTCTTCTGCATGCTGTCCCAGTGTCTGGCAGGTTGAGGGGGTTGAGATCACCAGAGGCAGATATCTGTGACACTAAATTCTGGAAGTTGGGAATGCTCTTTGGCTATTTTTGTAGGGGTTTTGTGGTTGTTTGGTTTTGTTTGGTTAGGTTTTTTGGTGTGTGGGAATGTTCTCAGAATCATCTGTTCATGTAAAAAGCTACAAGGTCGTTCAGTCCTTCAGGAGCTCATCCAGGTAACCAAGAGCAAGAAGCAGCTCTGTCCACATACATGAGGGTAGGAGGTCTGATGGGGCATGTTTACAGTGGACTCATGCATGAAGGTGAGGTTAAAAGGTGTTAGGTGGGTTTGAATTATTATCTGTATTTTAAAGTGTTGCTTTTTTTCTGGCTTTTGGGGGTCTTTTTTGTCGGGTTTTGTTGTTGTTTGTTTGTTTGTTTAGGAAGGGATAGTTGCTTGCTTGCTTCTAAAGCACAAGCAGACTTGTGGGAACCAGGCAGCACCCAGGGCAGGCCCATTGCCCCTTCCTCCAAGGCACCACGCAGCTGGAGTGGTCCTTCCTTGCTTGCTTGCTTGCTTGCTTGCTTTTAAAGCAGAAGCAGACTTGTAGGGACCAGGCAGCAGCCAGGCAGCCCCCTTGCCCCTTCCCCCAAAGCACCACGCAGCTGGAGTGCTCTTTGCTCACTTGCTTGCTTTTAAAGCATAAGGAGACTTGTAGGGACCAGGCAGCACCCCCGGCAGTCCCCTTGCCCCTTCCTCCAAAGCACCACGAAGCCGGAGTGGTCTTTGCTTGCTTTTAAAGCACAGAGTTGTAGGGAACAGGCAGCACCCAGGGCAGCCCCCTTGCCCCTTCCTCCAGAGCACCACGAAGCTGGAGTGGTCCTTGCTCCCTGGCTTGCTTTTAAAGCACAAGCAGACTTGTAGGGACCAGACAGCACCCAGGGCAGCCCCACTGCCCCTTCCTCCAAGGCACCACGCAGCTGGAATAGTCTTTGCTTGCTTACTTTTAAAGCACAGACTCGTAGGGATGCGGCAGCGCCCAGGCAGCACCCTTGCCCCTTCCTCCAAGGCACCACGCAGCCGGAGCGGTGCAGAGTAGGCTGTGCGCAGAGCCTGGCCGCAGGGGCCACGCCAGCGCCCCGCGCCCCACCCGAGCGCCCCGCGAGACGACCCCTGCCCAGAGAGCGGCGGGAAGGGAAGGGCAGCGAAGCGCAGAGCCCCGGAGGCGGCTGCCCAGGCGCCCACGGGGGGTCACGGCCGCGTAGGACCGAGGCCGGCTTTGCTCAGCTCCACTGCGCGTTCCCTCCTCTTCCTCTCGGCTTTCCGTGCCCCTTGCTCGGGGGGTGGGTGCAGGGGGCGGCAGTGGGCCCCGCCGCCGGTCGGCAGCGCCGGGGTAATCCGCGGAGCCGGGGCGCAGCGAGTGGGTGGTCCGCGCGGACGGCGGCGCGGGCTGTCCCCGCTGCCGCCGCCGCCGCCGCTGCCCCTTGCGCCGGGCCCGGGCCCGCTCCCGCAGCTGGCCCGCAGGCGGCCCGCGGACCGCGCTCGGCACATTTCTTCATTTCTCACTTGAGTGCCCTTCTTTAGTTCCCTTTCAACTGCCCACTTTATATCGGCTTCATTACACCACCGCTCCGTTTGTGATGTAAATCGGGCAACTCGGGGAAGTTTTTCTTTTGGCCTTGTCTGCGGAAGAATACCGAGAGGTATTCAAAACGTATTAACACAAATCAATGGCACCAATAAAAGCAAAATCTCCTTAGCAACATAATCTTGATTGCAAAGGGAGAACTGAGAGCATTTAGCAGAACAGTGGCCCACATGGAATACGCATTTGTCTAGAAGAATGCGGCACAAAGCCTAAAAAAAGAGAGATGCTGGAAAAAAAAAAAAGGGGGGGAAAAAAGAAAGAAAAAAAAAACCTCCAAAATTAACTCACACCGAACAGTTACTCTTTTTTTTTTTCTCCCCCCTCCTCCTCCTTTTTATTTCCTTTTTTCTCCCCCAAAAGCGGCACAATTGGCTACATTAAATCTATCGTGTGCTTTTCTGCTCGGCAACATTGTATCATACCGCTTTGCAAGCCCAAATTACAACGACCCCCGACGCTTCCCCCCGGGGCTTTGCAAGGAGCAAACCCCCCCCCCCCTCCCCACGCACGCCTGCTGGCCGTGTGCACGCAGAACACACACACGCATATAGATTATATATAGCGCGCCCAGGCACGCTAGCAAGGCTGCGCTCCCCTGCCAAAGAGGTGCAAAACGTTTCCTGCCCTGAAAAAGCAGCTGGCTTGAAGACAATCTAGACTGTCCCACCGAGTACTGGAGAGAGCAGGGATAAGATTTCCACAACCCCCCCTCGCCCCCCCCACTCCTTTCCTGGAGGTTTAAGTGAGGTGGGCTGAAAATTCTTCCCCCCCCCCCCCAACACAAAACTGCCAGACCTGCTCAGTCAGAAAGCAAATTAAGCTGCAGTAACAAGCAGAACTACAATCTAAAAACACAATATAGAAGCATACAATCACAGAACTCTCAGGCTTGGAAGGGACCTCAAGGATCAGCCAGTTCCAACCCCCCTGCCATGGGCAGGGACACCTCACACTACAGCAGGTTGCTCACAGCCACATCCAGCCTGGCTGCAAACACCTCCAGGGATGAGGCTTCCACCACCTCCCTGGGCAGCCTGTGCCAGGCTCTCACTACCCTCATGAGGAAGAATAATATACAATATTTACAATTTATAAACAGCACAAGAACCCCCCTGGACAAACCAGGGGGCTACTAATAGCTTCCCCCTCCCTACTCCCTTTCCTACCCTCCCTGTACACACGGGACAAGAGAAAGAGCAGAGTTGTTTGTTAATATTCAGTCACAACTAAACAACGCAGCCAAGGTCAGCAAAGCGCCCAGAAGCCAGAGCTAGTATCTGCTAGAGCCAAGGAAGTGAAGAGAGAGAAAGTTAGTGTACAAAATTAACCTTTCTGGTAGCTGTCTGTCCAATGGGACTGTTTAAAACATATCACCGTTTTCCTTTTTACATCCAGTGGTGATTTATTTACATTCCACTACTTTCTGTTCAAGAACAGTGGAAAACTTTCTAGGCACAGCCTAAAACGACCACATCCAGGTTAACCAGCACTTCTCATCTGAGCCTGGATGACACGGGTGGGGAGGACTCCTGTCTGCCTTCACTAGATGGAAAGGGTATCTTGTTTGAGAGCAGCAAACACAAAATGCCCACAAACATTTCAACTGTAATGCAGAAGAAATCCCTACTACACTTTGGGCTTGAACAAGCTCCAACAACTCCACATGTGGACTCAATGAAATGCCTCTAAATTGGGTAACTCTAGTCCTAGAGGCACCTACATTACCCAAACCCATTTTCTCTTAATTCCCCCTCCCTCCCCTCTAATAATTTAAAGCACACACTGGAAGTTAGAACAGATCACAGTAGTGTAAAGGCAGAATTTTCAGGGGGGATGCTCTTTCTTTTTCTTCCTCTCCCTACCACCCCCCACCCCCCCCCGACAGATTAAATAGATGAGAAACAGTAAGGCTTAGTGGATAGGTTAACAATTCTTTTATTAGTTTATAATACATACAACTTAAGAAATGCTTTAAAAAAAAATAATTATATCAGAGTCCATTCCAATGCTGGGTCAGGTCAGGAGAAAACAATGCTGATGTATTAAATACTCTTCTATAGTTCAACAATAGAGTAACTCCAGTAACTTAGCAGACATGGTTAAATACTCTTAAATATGCATATATACAATTGTGCAGCCAGGGAGAGAGGGAGGGAGAAGGGAGAGAAAGAGGGAGGGAGAAGGGAGAGAAAGAGGGAGGGAGAAGGGAGAGAAAGAGGGAGGGAGAAGGGAGAGAAAGAGGGAGGGAGAAGGGAGAGAAAGAGGGAGGGAGAAGGGAGAGAAAGAGGGAGGGAGAAGGGAGAGAAAGAGGGAGGGAGAAGGGAGAGAAAGAGGGAGGGAGAAGGGAGAGAAAGAGGGAGGGAGAAGGGAGAGAAAGAGGGAGGGAGAAGGGAGAGAAAGAGGGAGGGAGAAGGGAGAGAAAGAGGGAGGGAGAAGGGAGAGAAAGAGGGAGGGAGAAGGGAGAGAAAGAGGGAGGGAGAAGGGAGAAGTCCTTTTCTTCCTATCTTCTCCTCCCAAAGCCCTGCGCCCCAGGAACACAGTACTGGCCTCTAAGCTTTCAGCCTCTCACTTGGACTTCCGCTATCTGAAGAGGAATGTTACAACAGAGGAACCAGCAGCAAGCCCTCCCTTTCCCAACTCCTCCTAAGAAGAGATGCCCAACAGGCAAAAGGACCATCAAGCTTCTCTATAAATAGCAGCTTCCTTGATATCAGGTCGAGGTTAAATTATTGCTTGCATGGTTTTCTGCCTGAAATAGATTTCTAACACAGCCCAAAATATTGGGGGGGTGGGGGTGTGTTTGTGTTCCCCTTCTTGAAAGATCAACATTCTTTCAGTGATTTATTGACCATTGCTGCTTTGTACTTCTAACAGGTTGGGTATTTCTGGATTTGTTTCTTTTCCCTAAGCACACACAACTCAGTGCAAGCCTCTGCAAATTACCTTAAAGCAAAGTGAATTACAGAGGACTAGTTTAGCACACGACATTTAGGCACTGGGTTTTGGTTGGTTTGTCCTCATGGAAACTGATGCTTGGAACTAAGCTTTGTGTTCTGATTGCCATACTCCAGAAGTCTTTTTTACAGACACAAGAACCTGAGTAACAGCTGCTCAAGTCAGGAACTACTCTGCATTCCTTCTTATCTGGCTGGACCAACTGCTCCTTGACAGTATTAACAAGCAGCTACAGGAGTTAGGAAGCCTGTTGCAAGCATAGAAGGATGAGGGATAAAGATTGAAGAGTGGTACAATGAAATTAAACAGAGCCACTACAAATATATCTGTCAGTTCCATTGCATCAGATCTGACTTTTGGGAACACTTCTAAAGAGTGATTTAGGAAAACAACATGGATTCACAAACTTAAAACACAGTAAGAGGGGAGAACTTAATACCAAGTCCAGTAATTTTTACTGATGGAAGTTAAAAATGAGGGGGGGGGGTGGGGGGCAAACAAAAGCATGTCTCAATAAAAGTTGTAAAACACACTCTCTGCCCTCCAAAAGTGAGCATGTGTCAATGGTTCCCTCCTCCACAAAAGCTGCAAGGAACTACAAGGGTCTCTCTCACCTGGACTGAAATAATCCTAACTGGATCCTTCCCCCCAGGCCTTAAATATACTGTCCCTTGACAGGAGCTGTCTGGAGAAGTGAAGGATTTCCTTTGGACACAATGAGCTGTGCAGCACAGGCCCCAGCTTAGCAAAGGGCTGCTCTGTACTCGCTGCACAGCTCTCCTCAGAGACTCACTTTTGGTGTGGACATTTCAAACCAGGAGATGCTGAGTTCAGATGGAAGCTTACCCTCAAAATCTGCATAATGGCAGAACTGTCCATTAGAGTATAACCTAAATGCATGAATAGCAGGGTTGTGAATTGTAACAAGTGTCACTAAGACTGAAATGGATTGCTAGCTTCTACTTAACTTCCCCTATTCAACACCATTTCCTTCACTTGAAAGCTAATTTTCCATCGCACTCAGAGAATTCCAACCCCAAACCCCCAAAATTCCATCTTTTGGGTGTTGCCTCTCCTATGTTTCGTCTTTTGCCTCACTAAACCTTCCCTAAAGGGCTGTTGCACTCTGAGGAGCCAAGCATTTCTGCATTTTTCTTTCCAGAAGATAAATCTCAGTTCAGTACTGATGAGCTACATTAAGCTGGAGAATTTGAAGGGACATCTTCCATGCAGGCAAAACACAGTTTAGATGAGATGTCTTGCCCAGAGGTCATGTGGTGGGGCTAGACACACCAACACTGCATCCCCTGAACCACCCAGCCTCCAGAGAGAACTTGACATAGAATTAAGAAGGTAGCACCATTGGAAAGAAATCACTCTGTGCACAGCAGCAAAAGAGTTTAATTTGTCCTTATATCCAACATACTTTTTGACATTCAGCAGCCTAAGACCACAGGGTAAAGCGAGCTCTCGTAGCTGTACATTGGGCACATTCATATTGGTCATGCATATTACAATCAGAGAGTTTTCTAGGGTGCTGCTTGCAAAGTAAAGCCTCCATGCAGACAGGCATTCAGCTCATGAACTCCCATGTTCTTATTGATCCCTGAGAAGTTAATAGATCTACCTACAATATGGCTATCAAAGGCATCGGAACGACTGCAGGCTCAGCTCTCTGTGATGGCAATGCAAGGTGGCTCTTGGGGGAGAAGCAGCACAGCAAATTAGCAGTGATGAATACCAGATTTGATTTTATTATTTCTAAAATGCTTTCTTCTCGTAAGCAAGGCTGCTGAAGAGCAACACAAACGATTTGAGGCAGGGATACAAAACCAGCCAGCACCACTTACCCTTAATAAGTTGCTACTACACGAATCCCAGCCAGTCGGGGCTCTGAGACCTCTCTAATTGAGCATTTCCTTTACATAAAAATCATCTGGATTTTGACCTAATGGAGGCTCATCAGGATCCTTCTTTTAATTACTCATCAGCAGCGCTGGGAGGACTTAAAAAGACCCAGGGATTTTCTTTGCCCAGCAAATCTTTTGCCTCTTCAATTAAAGTGATCTCTTTAAATTGTTCAGAATTCAAACGGGGTTTTGTTTTGGTGGGGTGGGGGTGGTTTGTTTTTTTTTATGGTGGACAATTTGCATCGTTGCCAGCTGCTCAAAAACCATAAGCTGGGGCTCCCAAAACAAGGGGACCAATTTAAAATTAAGACTTTGGGGAGGGGGGTTTGGAGGGAAAGGGATAAAGAGAAGTTCTTTTTCTTCGCCTTCTGGCTCCTGAACAGTCACAGATTGCATTTTAAAGCTATGCCCTACAATCTTTAGGGCTAATGAATGACTTTTAGGGAAGGGGAGAAAAAAATAACTACTTTTCAGTAATTTGTATCTCAGAGAGAGATTATTGCATTTAAACAACATGGTCTTGAGATGTACCAAAAAAAAAACACCCCTCCACCTACCATTCAACAAATGGATCCAGGAGGGGATGATTTGCATCTCAGTATCCTGGAAAAGCTTTTACGGGCTCCTGGGTTTTGAGTGCTGAGGGCAGCTTTGGATTTGCATAGACAGGTTACACAAAACACTTTCTTTGTTTGTGATAGCTCAGGAAAAGTACTTTCAATAAACCATCACCATCACCATTTTCATTTGTGGTGAAGTTTGCCAGTCCCAGTGTGACTTCAAATCATAGCTGTTTAGCGACACAGGAGCACTACAGGATGCAGGAGTCGGACAGAAAGGTTTTTTCTCTCCTTCATATCTTACTTCTTGTTACCTAGCACTGAAACACTAAAAATCATTTATTTTCCCTGCACTCCAGTATGAATTAAATCCTTATTGACCAGCAGAAGGCCACTAGATCTAAAAATAATAATTAGCTTTCCTAGGAGGTCTTTGATACCTTTACCATCAATTTCTCAGGCTAAAGGTGCAACAGGCATAATTAGCATCATTTGTTCAATGCTGAACATCAAGTGGTACTTAACTCTCACCATTCAGGGAACTGGAAATACACAGCTAGGGTTATTAGCAGGAATTGCTGAACTGTAAGAAGATTAACAGGGTTTGTATAATATAATATGCATTTTTTTTAAGAGCAGGCTACATCCTACTATTGCTTCTGTCCTGCTCCAAACTCTTGGAACTTTATTCTTTGCTACCTGGGCACAGGAAAAAAAGGTTTTAGGTCTTCTCATTGGCACACAAACTAAACACATTTAGCATTTTAGAAACATCAAAGGCAAACCCTGATGACTGCTGCAGGGATTAAACAGTTGATTAAAGTTCCTGCCATGTTCAATTTCTGTCACTGCAATTAATGACTCAAAAGGGATTGTCTGAAAATGCTTGATAGCACTCTTGCTAGGTGAGTGTACCTCATCAAGAGAGGAAGGAAGACTTCAGGGCAAAACTCACAGATACTGAGATACAGAGATGCTGCTTCTAAAGTTTCCTGCTTGCATTTTCTCAGACAGCTTGTTTCAATAGAACACCATAAATGCTCTAAGCAGCAGTTAGTCTGGCCCTCCTTACTTGGGGATTTGCTCAGAGCTCTGCTCTGGAGCACTATCCTACAATTCCTAGAGAGAAAGTCAGTGGAAATACTGCAGAAATGCCTCCTAACCAAGTAGGTGACTCCAGATGCACCTGAGAGGTAGTCAAGAGCTTAACCAGCACTACTACCTCTGTGGAAGCTTTGCTAAGGAGATACTCTTTGTAAACCTGTAAGCCACACTACTCACTGCTCTGGTTTCATTGTGCTTGCTTAGCTTTCCTGTAGGTAGGTTTGGGTGCTGCTGGCCAGGAAGCTGTGGTGACACAGAAGGTAGTATGGAAAGATTTGGGTGGTAAACCTAAAGACAAACAGCTCACACCAAATGAAGTGCTGCTAGGAACTTATCACAAGCAGGATGCCCCTGCTTGCTGCAGGGGGGGTTGGACTAGATGACCTTCAGAGGTCCCTTCCAACCCAGACCATTCTGTGATTCTATATCCAACCTATCCCACTACACTGATGAGCTACCAGTGGAAACCTGCATCCATAACACAAACCTACCTACACAGTCAACTGAGAACTGTGAGAATAAAATCTAGGTCTTGCATGAGTCAGTATTTTAAGTTGAAAACTGACAGTTGAAGAAAATCAACACATATTTCTGGTCATCAGTATTTACAACCAGTTTCCACTTCTGTCCAATTCCAACCTGCACCTCAGCCATTATAGGAGGTTCCATGTGAACACCAGGAAAAAACTTTTTCACTGTCAAGGTGACAGAACCCTGGAGCAGGCTGCCCAGGGAGGCTGTGAAGTCTCCTTCTCTGGAGACATTCAAAACCTACCTGGATGTGTCCCTGTGTGACTTGCCCTGGGGGTGATCCTGCTCTGGCAGGGGGTCGGACTGGATGATCTTCAAGGTCCCTTCCAGCTCCTAACTTTCTGTGATTATCAGTGTTAGGCTTCTGGCCATTCTCTCAGGCTGAAACTGGTCTGAGATTACAACTAACACTTCTGGGTGAGAGCAGGAATGCTGCAGACCCAGATTTGTACTAAAGAAGAGGCTGAAATTGATCATTTAAAAAAATATAACCAGCTACTTTGCAAAGAAACTGCTACAGGCCCCAGAAGACTGAGGCAGCACAAAACTGCTATTTGTTCATTGAAAAAGAGAGTCATACCCCATCCAGTCAGACCCACTTGCAGGCTTGCATGAAAAATGTAGCTGAGCTCTTGGCAAAGTAAGCAGCAGGAATCCACAGACAGAAGCTGAGCAGAGGATGAGTTGTGGAAACAGATACAGAAGGCTTAGATTTAAGAAAACCTAAAAGCTCTGTGGAGTGCTCCCAGCATCAACAGTTTAGGAATACAATGCTCAGCTAGAGGCTATCTTACAGAGAATAAATATTTCAGACATAGAAAAATAGTTCACAGCATCAAGGTACCTGTAATATATCACCTTGAAATAAAACTTGTCTGTAAAAGATGAACAAAAAGAGAAAGAAAGAGAAGACTACTCTTGTAGTGGTATCAACTTTTCATTCATACAAATACTTAGCAGAGTATATCTGGTGGGATTTGTGTCATATATTCACATTATTGCTTGCTACCACAACTGTACAGGGAACATATCCTTAACTTACATCAGTGTTCATGGACAGCAAGTGCAGATGATGCAGCAAACGTCTGAAGTGTGACTGAGCTGCAATTAAAACCAGACAGACACCTGGGGATGAAGATATGTACAACTAAAGCAGAAGCAGAAGAAACAAAATACAACTGGCCTGACCCATCACAGCTCCAGTTGAAAACAAAAAAGAGACTTTGAAACATTTGTGCAGAAAATAAGCTTTGTAAACCCAAATGAGCAGGAGCAAGTGTGCAATAAATAATCCTCTGCCACATTTAACCTCCCACTGCTGCCCAGAGTGGCCTGCTTTAGTTCTAATGCAGGGCATTTGCACCTGGAACTGCACCGTTCCACCTTTCTTCTGTAACTCTTTATTTCTTCTGTGGCTTTGAAACAACACAAAACACAACACAAAACAAACAAAAGAAACCTGAAAGGTCCTCTTGGACCAGAAGTTTTAGTAAAACAAGTCCTTCTGCACTCCTGTGGACAGGATCTGGTAAACAGCAGGAATAAAGCTGAGACATGGCATTAGCCTGAATTAAAACAGCTACATTAGAAACTCCAATGCTGATATAATTTAACCTTAAAGTTCTACTAACCAGATGCATGCAATTCTCCCAGGCTGAGTAAAAGAACTCTTATTTTGGTGCTCTGTTGTGTTGCTTTTCTTTCCACCTTCAAATCAGACCACTTTCAGGACCAGCTGACAGGACATCTTCATGAGAAGCACAGAGATTACTTTTTTTAACCAATGCAATGACATTGGGGTTGCCAAAAAACCAGAAAAAGCAGCAGAGTTTCCAGGTGAAGTTGATCTCCTTCCTCTGTTGGTAGTAGTTCAGTAGCCCAAAGAACCAGAGGTATTTCTACTCGCCTAGCCCCTGACGTGCAGCTTAGGAAGATCTCAGAAGGTCTTTCAGCATGGAAATGGGTGAGGAAGTAAGACAAGGTACAGTCAATCAGTTGTGTCACTTTGGGGGGGGGGGTTAGAAAAAAATACCTGCTCACTTGTAGACCATTTTCAGCTGTGTATTTATAGTCAGAGATATGTACACACATCAGAAAAGACTTGAGGGGCGGGGGGGGGGGAAACAATAATCAAGATACATGAACAGAAGGAGTAAAAAGTAACAATAACTTAAGCAGAAGTTAACATCTGTGTGAAAATGCTTTGTAGGGTTTGACCAAATGCACTTAGAACATGCTATTTAAAACAAAAAAGAATAAAATAATGAACAAACAACAAATTCAAATCCAACCCCCCCCCCCCCAGCCCCAACCCCCCTCCTCCCCCCACACACACACAAACAAACAAAAGCATGAAAACACCACAAGATTCTGTAGAACCAATGCTTATGTTACCACCAGGAGAGCACCAAGCAAGGCACCATTGGAAAGACAACATACTTGAAAGTCAGTCTCTATAAATAAATCAAATGCTAATCTGGTCGAAAAATCGGTGTCTTTGGTAAAAATTCTATAAGGATGACCTGCATAAAAGGGAAACAAACAAAACACAACAGAGGCACAGCTGTTACAGGGGTGATAGCAGCAACCCTCTTCTCTAGCACAACAGACAGAAACACAATTCCAGGCAAATGCACTCATTTGAAACAATACAGTTTGAAACTAGGAGGTGCTGTGTGCAGAGGCAAGTTTCAATTTCACATGCCACTCCCTTCAGTCCCAACATGAATTCACTTAACAGAGGAATCTAAATCATCTTTACAGCTCGAAACTTGCACAGAAATTTCTGCCACCCCTTCATTGCCAAGTTGTTTCCACTAAATATGGGAGAATCTAAGTCATTTCTGTAGCTCAAAACTTGCACAGGAGTGCCTGTCACCCTTTAGTCCACAATTATTTTCACTTAATACAGGAAACTAAACCATCTTTGTGGTTCAAACCTTGCACAGAAATGTCGATCACCATCTATTTCCACACTCTTTTCACTCAGTATAGAATGGAATAAACCAGGTTGGAAGAGACCTTCAAGATCATCGCGTCCAACCCTTCAACCAATCCAACCCACCTAAACAGCTAACCCATGGCACCAAGCACCCCATTAAGTCTCCCCCTGAAAACCTCCACCCCCCCAGGTAGCACATTCCAATGGGCAATCACTCTCTCTGTATAGAACTTCTTCCTAACATCCAACCTAAACCTCCCCTGGCACAGCCTGAGACTGTGTCCTCTTGTTCTGGTGCTGGCTGCCTGGGAGAAGAGACCAACATCCACCTGTCTACAACCTCCCTTCAGGTAGTTGTAGAGAGTGATAAGGTCACCCCTGAGTCTCCTCTTCTCCAGGCTAAGCAACCCCAGCTCCCTCAGTCTTTCCTCACAGGGCTGCGTTCCAAACCCCTCACCAACTTTGTTGCCCTTCTCTGGACTCGTTCCAGCAAGTCAACCTCCTTCCTAAACTGAGGGGCCCAGAACTGGACACAGGACTCGAGGTGCGGCCTAACCGATATAGGAGTCTAAATCATTTTCATAGCTCAAAGCTGGCACAGAAATTTCTTTCACCCTTCATTTCCAAATTACTTCCACTTAAAATAAGAATCTAAAAAATGTTTGTAGCCCAAAACCTGCAGAGGAGTGTCTGTCACCCTTTAGTCCACAACTGTTTTCACTCAATATAGGAAACTAAGTCATCTTTGTGGTTCAAACCTTGCATAGGAATGTCGATCACCATCTATTTCCAAACTATTTTCACTTCACCTAGGAATCTAAACCATTTTCATAGCTCAAAACCTGCAGAAAAATGTCTGCCACCCTTCAGTCCCAAATTGTTTTCACTTAAAACAAGAATCTAAAATCATTTTTATAGCTCAAAGCTGGCACAGAAATTTCTGCAACCCTTCACTGCCAAATTACTTTCACTTAAAATAAGAATCTACATAGTTTTTGTAGCTCAAAACCTGCAGAGGAGTGTCTGTCACCCTTCAGTCCACAATCATTTTCACTTAATACAGGAAATTAAATCACCTTTATGGTTCAAACCTTGCACAGGAATGTCTGTCACCATCTATTTCCAAACTACTTTCACTCAATATAGGAGTCTAAATCGTTTTCATAGCTCAAACCTGGCACAGACATTTCTGTCACCCTTCATTCCCAAATTGTTTTCCTTAAATATGGGAATCTAAGTCATTCTTGGAGGCTCAAAACCTGCACAGAAATTTCTGTCACCCTTCACTGCAAAAGTATTTTCACTTAAAACAAGAGCCTGAAGAATTGTTAGAGCTCAAAACTTGCATAGAATTGTCTGCAACCCCTAATTTCAAATTTGACTTCAATTGATACAGGCATCTGGATCGTTTTCAGAGCTCAAAACCGGCACAGACACTTCTGTCACCCTTCATTTCCAACTTGTTTTCACTAAAGATGGGAATCTAAGTCATTTTTTTGTAGCTCAAAAGCTGCACAGGAATGTCTGTCAGCCTTCACCTCCAAGTTGTTTTCACTTACTGAAAATCTAAACCATTTTTGTGGCACAGAATTGTCTCTCACCCTTCATGTCAAAATCATTTTCACTTAAAATAATAATCTAAAGGATTTTTAGAGCTCAAATCTGGCAGAGAATTGTCTGCAATCCCCTAATTTCAAATTTTATTTCAATTAATATAGGAATCTGAATCATTTTCATAGCTCAAAACCTGCCCTGAGTTATCTGTCACCCTTCACTTCCAAATTACTTTCACTTCAAATAAGAATCTAAATAACTTTTGTAGCTCAAAAGCTGCTCAGGAATGAGGCTCACCCTTTGCAAAGTTCCCACAGCTAACGAACGTGACAGCAGCTAACCAGAAACTGAACTAATCCTCTTGCAGGATTATTCTTCTGGGCCTAACTCACATCTAGACATGCTACAGGCACACTCCAGAACACTACCCAAGGGTTCATCCTGCTTCCAATTAAAAAGTTGAAGAGAACGTTCACTGTGCATCTTTTCCCTTCAGAGAGGCAGTCAGAACACAGCAGGATGATTGTATTTGCAACACACAAATGCATCTGGCAGTACAACTAAGGGTTTTAGTTGTAAGGGGAGTTTGTCCTCCCAAGAAGTTAAACATTTGGACTGTAAAGGAGAACATCACTTGGCTACTTAAACATTTCTACTGAGCATCAGAAAAGTGGCAAGCCTCCCATTTTATTCCTGTGGCAAACACTTTGGGACATAATAAGTCTCAAACACAGGTGTCTGAAGTTTCTTTTTCGAGGCATTCAGAAGTAACTTAATTTTCAGAAGTGATGCAAGCTGCTCAAAGTCACTGCCAGTGGTCACTAACTGCATACTTGAGGTACCAGAGATTCTGATATTAGATTGGGCCTTAGGAACAGGATCTTTACCATGAGGGTGGTGGAACACCAGAACAGGTTGCCCAGGGAAGTAGTTGGGGCCCATCCCTGGAGATATTCAAGGTGAATATCCAGGTGGAGATATTCCAGGTGGAAAGGGCTCTGGGCAACCTGATCTAGCTGGGGATGTCCCTGCTGACTGCAGAGGGGGTTGGACTGGATGAGCTTTGGAGCTCCCTTCCAACCCAGACCATTCTATGATTCTATACTCAGGCAAGGTTTCAAAGAGAGCAAGAAGTAAAGCTGGCACACTGTGTTTATGCCAAAGGCCTAAGACTATCTTGTCTTTAATTTACCTATTTAATTTAGCATCTACAAAGAGTGGATTTAGAACCTCAGGTTAGCCAAGCACCAAGTTTGGGGTAGAAGACACTATTTAAATCACTTGGTTGGGGGGGGGGGGGGGGGGGGGAGAAGAGTAAGCATTTATTATTTACAACTCAATAATGAACATAACATTAAAGACAGTTTTAAAGAGAATAGCAAATAGCACTGAAAAGGAGAGTACAGAGCTCTTGTAAGGTGTTCTCATTAAATGTATCCAGAGATAATGCATCAGGTGTTTCACAACCTGAAAATAACAATCTTTGGTCTTTATCCTATAAAATTCCAAGCCCCTGCTTACCTATTGCTAATGTAAATAGGTCAAATGATGTGAAATTGTATGTAATAGAAGGAATGTTCATCTGTTGCTGTATAAAACTAGCACTGAATGGGTTTGGTGGTTTATTTTTCTCCAAGTGAATCTGCAAACCACTGGGTGGAACAATGTTTTCTGTGGAGAAGTAGAATTTTCAGTGAAATGAAACTCCCTTCATTTTCAGGGAAAGCTCAAATCTACTGCCTGAAATTTGCTTTGCTCCATTTCTCAGTCGCATTTCACCCACCTAAAACATAAGTGATTTTGTAGAACAAACCTTAGGAAAAAGCCTGCTCATTCAGTGAGCTGCAAGAAAAAAAAGGGCATTTTCAAGATTCAAAAATAAGATCTAATGTAAAAACAGAAAAAAAAAAAAGGGGAAGACTAAAAGATTCCTTTAATATCACTTCCAACTATTTAATCACTTCTGAAATTGTTATGTGCCTGCTAGCTTTGTTGTTTCAAAGAACAGACAGCAGGAACAGAAAAAGGGGAAGACTAAAAGAGATTCCTTTAATATCACTTCCAACTATTTAATCACTTCTGAGATTGTTATATGCATGATAGCTTTGTTGTTTCAAAGAACAGACAAAGTGCCACGTAGTAAAAGATGACAGATAAGTTGGAACTAATGCAGTAGATCTTTCTCAAAGGCTAATCTTTACTTTAACTGCTGCCTACTTCCCAGAGCATTAAGAGAAATGATCCAAATTCTAATGTTTACTTCAGTTTTGGCAGCTTCATTTCAGCCCATTCTATGCACCTCCAAGATATCTGGAAATAAAGAGAGCAAGGAGGCTGCAAACCCAGCAAACAAATCCCACGCTGGGCATTCCTCATTTCAAACTGCACGTAACTTCTCACTCTGTGTTTTGAAGAAGGGCTTAGCCAAAGACTGAAGTTTAAGACTCCAGAAACTGACTTGAAACAAAACAACAATCTTTTGCTGGCAGCAATTGGAGATAAAGATACTTTCAAGACAGTTGAGGTAAGGGGCAGTTAAAATCTAAAAAGGCTAAAGGTTTCTTAAGCTCCAACAGCTCAGCTGAAAGGTCTCCTTCCATACTTGGGGACTCGATTAGCATTATATAAACCAGCCATATCTGACTTGCTGCGTAACCAAAGTTGTGCTTATTCTTTATACAGCATCCAAAATTTCACACTCCATCAGCACATGTTGGAGCTATTTTATCTTGGCAATTAATTTATTATTTTTCAGAGCACAGTGAAGCCTTGTTTTCAACTCATTCATAACTTTATAAATCAGCCCCGCGCATCAAACCATGCATCTGTGAACCGTAGAAAATCCTTGCACTCAGGCTGATTAAGCTCCTGACACCTTTGCTGATTAATAATCACGGAAAAGAATAAGATCAGAAGCAAAATAAATGATCATTTAATAGAGAAACTCACAAAACAGCCCTTTAACTTACATATTCCATCATGTTATTCGTTTCACATTTCCTTTTGCTTAGTCTCCAATGCAAGCACAGCTAGACGAGGAGGGAAGCAAAGGAAGAAAAATGAGCTGTATTTTATTGCAGCACCCAGACTGAGCCATTTGTCCACCTTTCATATTTTTCGTTCAACAAAAGCATCTGTTTCCATACTGTGCAATTCAAACTCCAACAGTACGAAGCTGCTCCCCGCGGCACTCACCTTGTGGTATAACCTATTGTTTTCCCATTCTAATAACTTCTCAATCGATCTTCGTGTCTGGAAGACAAATGAGAAAGAATTTTACTCTTGACTGCCTTTAGAAAAACTTTGTTTTGCAGCTGCTTTTGTGTTGAAAAGGAGAGAGGTACAGGACAGTGACTGAGTACAGGGTGGTCTGAAGCGCTGGCAAAACTTCGCCGGTATTAAACAGTAACCGGGACAGAAGCGACTTTTTATGGCACCCAAAGAGCTGCCTGCAAACACTTCTGAACACACAAAAATAAAGCTTAGTTTCTGATTCTTAACAGCAGTTACAACTTCAAAACCACAGAAATCTTGAAGCCAGCTAAGTAGGAAAGCAAGATTGCTCTCTCAGTATCCGTGGTCTAAATGCACCTCTCCTAAGGTCAGCATGTAAACCGACAAACCTCGAGGCTGTTTTGCAGCCCTGTAGGTCAAGTACAACTATGCCCTGCTTTAGACAAAAGACTGATTTTTGTGGCATTTCTACCCAGATTTTAGACTGAAAACCCAATGGAGGAAGTTACAGTAAAGTGCACAAACGAACACTACTAAAGTAACAGTGAAGTGCTCAAATGAACGTCACCCAAGTTACAGCAAACTGCTCCAGCAGAGGTTCCGAAAACTGCGCTTTGTGCGCTGAGCAAAGCCAGCATTTAGGATTCTAAAGCAAAGTTTTACTGCCCATGCTGTCCATCCTTGACACTTCAGAGAGAATCCTGAAAGCTGTTCTGCACAGCTCTCAAGATTATGCACGCTGGTATTAAAGGCCGCCCTGTGCTGCAAAGTTTCACAGCGTTTGGGAGAGAATTATTCAGTTATATTTACATTGGAGAAATACATTCTGACATTTATGGTCATTTGACTGCCAGAATATATACTGCTTCGGCTCTAAATGGGATTTGCTCCTGACTATGAATAAAGAGAGGATAATTCATGGTGCCAGGTGTTAAGATGAGCCCGGCAGAGCTGCAGGTGCAAAAGGATGGCGCAATGACAAGGATCAAATACAACTTAGCGCAGCTGCAGCTTCCTTACAAGGCAGAGAGGGGTGAGGGGAAGGGATGAGAAAGCATCTTGCTGTTATTACTGCAAAGTACAAGCGCTGTAAACGAACCTTAACAAGTCAAGGAGAAACAACAACAACGTCTGAGTGAAAGAAACGGCTGGGCAACAAATCTCCCAGCAAAACCTTAACACCTGGATTTCCAAACGGGAGTTTCTCTCTACTTTCATGCCCAAGGGGGTGTGGGGAAAGACACCCAAGCATGTGCTGGGCTGCGGTCACATGATTCAAAATTAGCTCACTCCTATCCCTGAGCCATCACGGCACTGCATTTTTATCCCAGCTTCTTTTTAAAAAGCCCAAGTCAGGGAATTATCAGAAGGTGGATGTGCCAGTGACTAATTTATCACATCAACTGGGAACGGAGGATTTTGGGGGTTATTGTTATTATTATGTTTTTTAAGACAGTGCCCTTTAACAATCATCAGTAGACCTCACTTGTTTCTTTGTAAAGATAGCCTTTTAGAGTCTGCTCTCCTTTTAAATGAAAATAGGGCAGCAGTTATGGTCACACTTTTGTTAATTTAGTTGCCAGTCAGCTCCAAATCAAAAGAAAATAAGGCTGCAGAGTGTAATTAACATTCAGTTCAGTCGTTTTGTCCCTTGTCTAGCCCCCGAGCTTTGTTAAAATTGCCATCTGAATGCTGAAGGCTGTAGGGAAATCGATTTGATTCTAATCGCACCATGAAAAGAACATGATCTAACTGCTTTCAGCCCTCCGTAAATCTGTACTAGGTCTTTAGCACAATGCAACTTCCAATTTAAAAAGCACTGAATGTCTCGTCAATGACTTTGTGAAGAAAAAAGAACAAGGAGCAGACATAAAAATTCCAATAGTTGTTTAAGCATTAAAGTTCATTTGCATCACAGCAAACCTGAAAAGGGCTGACCTCTCAAACCGCCTCTCAGGTCTATGAAGTTGTAGCCTTGACAAGCTCACATTGACAGAGCTCATTGACTCTGAAAGGCTACTCTATCAATGGTGAAAAATGGCAATAGGTTCTACTCTGAGCAGGCATCTGCCTGCCCACCCGCTGCTAAACCAATGGCAAAACCGATTCAAAACCTGAATCTACCTTGTAATCTTCCTTTCCAGGAGCTTTTAATAATAGATTAAGATCACTATACAATTTAATTTCATTGTTTGCCCCAAAGAGTGTGAAAAACATCCAGGCTTTCCAAATTCCATTAAAATTACAGCGATATTACAATGCACAACACATCAATAAGAAACTGATAGGTAGTTAGGTGCTATTAATTGGGTTATTTAAATAAGAACCCAGTCTAAAGTAATCGGACTACCACGAGATCAAAAAAAACCTCGCAGCCTGCAGACCTCGATTATTTATCTTCCCTGAGCCTGAAGGACAAATCCTTCCCGTGGTGGAAGCCACAGCTCCCAGACCCCAGCGTATTGTCCCGGTAGAGACGGTAATTAAAAGGAGATTGCAAAAATATTTCTGCAAAGCCTCAGAGCTGGGAATTAATAATAATAATAACAATTAAAAACAAAGGGCAATGAATTACCCAGCATCACACAATTCACTCCAGTGAGTTTTCTGCCTGCTTGACAGGTGAAAAAAAGCACTTGCACGTGCAGCTTAATTAATCACTGCTCTTGACGTCTCAGTGATTTACAGTGAGGAGCAGGTGAGGATATACAAAACCAGAAAGGAACACTTGATTTGAGTGTAGCATTTCCAGCACACTAGGATGACAAGCTTATATATTCTATCAATGGGTGCACAGAAAAACCCATACAGCAAATTATTTGTTAGCCACAACAAAAGCACAAATTAAGTGGAAGAGAGAGAGTTACTTATTAGGAAGATTTAATACTAGCCAGCTTTTACATTGAGGTTTTTTGTTTTCTCCCTCCTCTTCTTCAAAACAACAACAAAAAAAACAACAACCCTCTAGTTCCATATTTAAGCAAAGCTAAAATTTCAATTCTAGTACACTTTAGAGCATAGCAAATGATAAAATATGCTTTGTAAGACAGAACATCAAGAAAGGGAAGTCTTTAATGTCAATCCACAGAATTTGGGCAGATAAAGCTCTTTAATCTCCCATGGAGCTGCAATGTGTAATGAAACATTCCTGTAACTCAACTGCTTCTTTCAAGATAGGAATCTTTGACATGAGCTTTTGAGAAAGAAAAAAAACCAAAACAACAACAAACTGCTACCAAAAAAACCCCAAAAGGCCAATTCAGAACACATTTTCACCAATGTTTATTGCTCCCAGGAAAATAAAGTTTTGCCCTTTAGACATGAAGGAGTAAAAAAATAAGAGGAAGATCAAGGATGAACTTTTCATGCAGAAACTAGGCAGGAGTGAATACAAATAGTGTGTTACCTGGATCACCATCAGAGAATGGGTTGGGTTGGAAAGGACCTCCAAAGGTCACCTAGCCCACCCTCCCCGCAGTCAGCAGGGACATCCTCCACTAGATCTGGCAGCCCAGAGCCCTGTCGTGCCTGACCTTGTGTATCTCCAAGAATGGGGCCTCCACTACCTCCCTGGGCAACCTGTTCCAGTGTTCTACTACCCTCATGTCTTTGCAGTGCTAAGTAAAGCCAGCTTACAACTCCAGGAGCAGTCCTGACCTGAACTGAGAGGCTGTGCAGCCACAGGCCCCTTCTTGCAGCTCATGAAGCCCTCTCACCTCCTGCTGTAAATCAGTTGACTGACTGGCACCACATTAAACAACAGGATCTTACATGGCTCCCAAAATGGTGCTAATTTGAGTACTGTCCTTGAGGACAGCAACAACAGCACATTTCACTATTAACTTTATTCACAGCTGACTGGGCACAACAGAAGCCTCTCCTGCTACACGCATTTGATCTTTGCCTGAAAACTCCAGAACAGATAAATGTAGTGCAACACCAGACCAAATGTAGTGCAGCAGCTAGAGATTTTCAAACTCCTTGGGGCAACTCTAGTCCAAGAAACAGTACCTAGAGACTTCCAAGCTCCTTTGGGATAACACAAGACTAATAAATAGCAGCTAGAGATTTTCAAACTCCTTAGGGCAACTCTAGTCCAAGAAACAGTACCTAGAGACTTCCAAGCTCCTTGGGGGTAACACAAGACCAATAAATAGTACCTAGAGACTTTCAAACTCCTTCACATAGAACTTTACCACAAGTACTGAAAACCAAACCAAGCCAACCAAACACCACTTGATGCTCAAATTTCCAAATGCAAAGAGACCAGTTAAAGCTGATCTTGGCTGATTTTCATATGGCCAGAATTTGCAGTGAAATTCTTCATGAAAGAAAGATGAAGATTCTGATCAGAGGTCTAGACATCTCTGCTCACTCAAAGAGAGAACCAATGGAAGCAGGAATCCTCCGTTCTCCAAACAAGCAGATAGCTGACTACAAAACTTATACCAAGTAAATTTAGTTATCAGCACAACCCATGAAACAGTCAGATGCTAACTGAGTTGCATGACTCTAAGCTCACTTTCAACATGCCAGAACGTCTCTGAAGTCAGTTTTGAGGCCCATACTGGTGCCACAAAAATGCTCAAGCCGTATCACAGCATCATAGAATGGTTTGAGTTGGAAGGGAGCCTGAAGATCATCCAACATCCCTGACACAGCAGGGTCACCTTCTCCCAGACCAGGTTGCTCAAATTGTTGAATCATAGAATTGTTTCAGTTGGAAAAGACCTCTAAGATCACCAAGTCCAACCACTGACAGAACATCACCATAGCCACCAAACCACGTCCTGAAGAGCCATGTCTACAGGGTTGTTTTTAACCCCTCCAGGGACAGTGACTCCCTGGGCAGCCTTTCCAACGCCTGACCACTCTTTCTCTAAGGGAATTTTCCTATTACCTCAAGTAAACCTCCCCTGCTGCAACTTGACTCCACTTCCTCTTGTTTTATCACTTGATACCAGGGAGAACAACCCTCACTTCACTCCAAACTCCTTTCAGGGAGTTGTAAAGAGCAACAGGGTCTCCCCTCAGCCTCCCCTTCTCCAGACTAAACAGCTCCAGTTCCCCTGCCACCCCTCAAGACTTGTTCTGCAGACCTTTAACCATCTTTATTGCCCTTCATTTAGTGTGGGGACTAAAATTGAACACAGTACTTGAGGTGTGGCCTTACCAGTGCAGAGTAGGATCACAAGATCCTGTAGGATCACCTACAGGAAGGATCTGGAGGTGCTGGGACATGAGAGAAGTGCCATGAGATTGAGCAGAGGGCTGGAGCTCCTCCTCTATGAGGACAGACTGAGGGAGTTGGGGTTGTTCAGTCTGGAGAGGAGAAGGCTCCAAGGAGATCTAATTGTGGCCTTCCAGGATCTGAAGGGGTCTGCAAGAAAGCTGGGGAGGGACTTTTGAGGATGTCAGGGAGTGATAGGACTGGGGGAGATGGAGCAAAACTAGCAGTGGGGAGATTCAGTTTGGATGTTAGGAAGAAGTTCCTCCTCCTGAGGATGGTGAGAGACTGGCACAGGTTGCCCAGGGAGGTGGTGGCAGCCTCATCCCTGGAGGATTTTAAGGCCAAGCTGAATGTGGCTCTGGGCAACCTGGTGTAGTGTGAGGTGTCCCTGCCCATGGCAGGGGGGTTGGAACTAGATGATCCTTGAGGTCCCTTCCAACCCTGACAAGTCTATGATTCTATGACTTCCCTACTGCTGGCCACACCAACAAGCATAGAAATTACCAAGGAAAGTTCCTGAAAGTTGATTATTATAAAGACTGAGAGAAATTTCCCCTCAAATGCAGACAATCCAAAATTCCCAAGATGCTAACTTGGTATTTCAGCCATCAGAGATTCTAAGCTGTCCTACAAGAGCTAAGTCACCAAGTAAAGATAGCTAGCTGCTTTCTGTAATGAGGTGACAGTGACTGGAGTGGAAAGTTCATGCTATGGAATAGCCTTGTAGAAGAAATGGTCTTGACCTTGGCAAACCACACTTCCCTGGAGAAGGCCTGAATGAGATGAGGGAAATCCCATTTCACAGGCAGGCAGATGTTGAGCTGCTCCATGAAGCATCAGGATAACTGATGCTGTTACCTGAATTTGTAAAGACAGATTTGTAACTCTTACTCTAGGATTAAATTCTAGCTCTGATTCTCTGTCATTACAAAGAAACAAAAGCCTTGAAGCCACAACTCCTCCAAGGAAATTCCTCAGATCTGACCATGCCAAACTAAAGCATTCACCTCCTGCTGAACAACACCATCTCAGGAAGAGCTGAAGATGAGAACTGACCATGCCAGGGATGAAAGCAGAAGTGAATCTGCACCACATACCTCATCTGGTGTCATCCACTGTGGGAAATGATGAACCAAGCCTGGATGGAATTTCCACCTCCCCCTTCTCTTTTAGGGTTACAGCAATGCTGTTTTGGGCCTCCTAATTTCCAAAACACCCAGAAGTATGCTCTGGAACACAGTTCAAGGCCAGAGCAGGTGGAGAAACTAAAGAATCTCAGGTTACATCTCTATTAGGGAATGAAACCGTGCCCAGAAACATTCCCATTCACTTGCAGCCAGCTGGCAGGGAGCAGCTTACATCTCTATCAGTTAAGTTTTCATAATCTCCAAAGCACTCACAGTGCCTGCAGCATTCTGATAATGCCTAGGAACTGTTACACAATGCAGCCCCAGAGCCTGCCAGGGACCTCTCTAAGAGTACAAATTATAAAGCATCAATTCCTAGGAACACTCCCAGCTTTAATTTATTAGTGTGTAGGAAGCCTTTGACTCCTGCTGCTAAGAGTGTCTCAGGGCAGGGGCAAAGAATGGAGGAGAAGCTACATGGCCAAAGAGACTGAAAGGCAGCACAGCTTAACAAAGTAATTCCAGAAGGCCCTTTAAAATCCAACAGCTGACTAGTGTGCATGCTGAAGGGAACGATCCCTCTGGAAGAGGTGACTTCTACAGTGCCCTGCCTGTGTAGGATTGAACCAGAGAATGACTCAACCCTAAGCAGGTTGATCCTGCAGCTGCTTAATCAATTTAGAAAAATGAAATCTGGCTACTTAAAACCAAACCCCACACAAACATTTTTCAGCACCATCACTGCTCCAAACCCTGCCATTTATTCCCAAATGAAGCAAAAGCAATCTTTGAGGTACAAACACCAAGCCCCTCCCCATGTCTATTTGCTATGGCAGCAGCCCTGTCAAGCCTTTGGTCTCCTCTTTTGGAGAGGAGCTGCCTCCCCCCATCCTCCCAACTGCTTTGTCAGCAGCCATGCTTCCTGAACTACTCGGGGTTTGTCACTGCTAAACAACAAGTTACTTTCTTCATACATAGTGCTTGAGTTCCTGAGAGTGCTCCACTTAAGCAGAATGTAACATCTCACCCTTGTTTAATAAACTGCAGAAAGTAAACACATGCCAGAGCAAGACTACCCTGAGAAAATGCAAGAGGCACAAAGTGTCAGCACCCCACCCTGGCCAGCAGCCTATTCTGCTTTTGATGGTTTACAGTACCAGTCTTAACAGATCAGTGTTCACTGAGGTGCTTCCTACTTTGTTTTGTCCTATGGATGTCAGGCAATTTTGCACTCAGACTCTCATTGCTCTCTACAACTACCTGAAGGGAGGTTGGAGCCAGGTGGGGGTTGGTCTCTTCTCCCAGGCAAGCAGCACCAGAACAAGAGGACACAGTCTCAAGCTGTGCCAGGGGAGGTTCAGGCTGGATGTGAGGAAGAAATTCTTCCCAGCAAAAGAGAATCATCATTGGGATGTGCTGCCCAGGGAGGTGGTGGAGTCACCATCCCAGGAGGTGTTTGAGAAAGGCCTGAATGAGGCCCCTGGTACCCTGGTTGAGTTGATCAGATGGTGTTGGGTGATAGGTTGGACTTGATCTCAAAGGTCTTTTCCAACCTGGTTAATTGTGTATTCTGTATCTTCTCAGTGCTTGCATGTGCTCTCCCATTTGGCACCATCTACAACTTGCTAAAGGCAGACTTTTGAGAAATGATCCTTCCCAACCTGATTTCCAAATCTCACTTGAGGGCAGGGTTGGCATCCAGAAGGATCTTGACAGGTTTGAGAAGTGGGCCAGTGCCAACTGCATGAGGTTCAACAAGCCCAAGTGACAGGGCCTGCATCTGGGTTGGGCAATTTGCTGCCCAGGGAGGCTGTGGCTGCCTCCTGCCTGGGGGTGCTGAAGGCCAGGCTGGATGAGACCTTGAGCAGCTGAGTCTAGCTGAGAGGTGTCCCTGGGCATGGTGAGAAGGCTGGAGGAGATGAACTCTGAGGTCCCACCCAAGATTTAGCACACTCCCTATAGAAACCAAAGACACATGCTGCATTTCAGACTAACACAAGCCCTCTTATGAAGAAGACAGGAAACAGAAAAAAATCACTTCAGAATATGTCTTTTTGTAACACTAAAGGAGCTGCATGTGACCTATAAAGAACAAAGTCATCTTTTGTGTTTTACTGACACTTTTAGGTATCTTTCACACCAATCTTTATTGCTCTGACCCACCCCAGCAGGTTTGCAGATTAAAAGAGGGGACAGAGCTATCAGCTCCTACACCTTATCCACCAACTCACTACTCTGCCCTTCAGGAAAGCATGTGAAAAACATGATAAACCTTTAGAGGATGCCCTGAAGGAAATAAAATCTGATTTCAGATAGAGGAGAAACTAGTAGTAGAATAATCAGAGCTATGCACATGAGGATCTACATTTACAGTGTGCTACAAGCTTTGCCACTTGAAGTTCAGCATGGGGAGGACTCCTGGACTCTTCTGTCCAAAATGACAAGTGAACAATTTCAAAAGAAATAATCATAGTAGTATCATAGTATCAGTCAGGGTTGGGAGGCACCACAAGGATCATCTAGTTCCAACCCCCCTGCCATGGGCAGGGACACCCCACACTAGAGCAGCCTGGCCAGAGCCTCAGCCAGCCTGGGCTTAAACACCTCCAGGGACAGGGCCCCAACCACCTCCCTGCACAACCCATTCCAGGGCTTCACCACTCTCATGGGGAAGAACTTCCTCCTCACCTCCAGCCTGAATCTCCCCACCTCCAGCTTCATTCCATTCCCCCTAGTCCTATCACTACCTGAGATCCTGAGCAGTCCCTCCCCAGCCTTCCTGTAGCCCCCTTCAGATCCTGGAAGGCCACAATGAGGTCACCTGGGAGCCTTCTCTTCTGCAGACTGAACAGCCCCAACTCCTTCAGTCTGTCCTCATAGGAGAGGTGCTCCAGCCCTCTGCTCATCCTTGTGGCCCTTCTCTGGACACCTTCCAGCACCTCCAGATCCCTCTTGTAAGCTCGGGGGTCATGTAACTAATAATATGCCAGAGCTCAGGCTTCCAACTCTTTTAAAGCTTTGATTTCATAGCCAATACTAAAATAAAAAACCCAAACCAATAATAATTAAAATAATAAAAATATAATAATACTTATTCTTATTATTTAACATTTTAAAAGTATGAGTCTGAACAAACTTGAAGACAATGCTCTAGTGTGAGGTGTCGCTGCCCATGGCAGAGGGGGTGGAACTGGATGATCCTGGAGGTCCCTTCCAACCCTAACAATTCTATGATCAAAAATGCTCTACTTGGAAAGCTTTAATAAGCTGCACAGAGCCAATACAGAGATCAGGTGTCTTAGTGTAAACATAATAAGCTCCTAAGTGCAATGTCAGTTGTCACAACAGGCTTCAAAACCAAGGTACCTTCCTTCTTACTTAGTTGCCTTGAGGACCTGCCTGAAAAAGCATTATGGTATTAGTGTATCTCCAGTGCCAGGTCCCTGGCAGACAGGGCAGAGGAGAAAAAGCCTTCCCTCAGTCTTAAAGAGAAGTGCAATATATTGCCAGCTTCAATGAACTGAGCCAGTGCATTGTATGATCAGCATCATCCACTGCAGCATTTAAGCACATTCACTGCAGCCCCTTCACCACCACACATTTAATTTCATCAATACTTTTGGAAGTTGTAATTAGCTGTAATGTTTATACAGCACTCTGAAGATGTAAACTGCTACATAAGTGACAACTAATGACAAGAGGCTTAAGCAGCATTCTGCAGCTTTGTGGGAATTCACAAACAAACCAGCAGCTCTTGAATGTATTGGTAGAGCTCACCATTAAATATCTCACTCTATTCATGTTAAAGAGACTGGCCAGGAACCTTCTGAAACAGGCAATTGCCACGTACAATACCAGCTTGGAAGGAATCAGGCAGTCCTGCCATTCTAGCACAGCTTTCATTGTTACTGCTCCTCTTGAAATTATTTACCCTCTCTGCACATTGGGAACCCCAGCATTTAGTTGAGGCAGAAAATGAGTGTCAATTCCTTTTGAGCAAGTGGCTTCAAGCGGGCACCTCGGCCTGGAGTGCTTTGGGAATTATAATTCATTAGCTCATTGGGGTTTTTTTAATTTAAAGAGCAGTAACTTAAAAGCTTCATGTTCATTTGTACAATCTGGAGCTTGTCCCAGAAAGGATGGTATGAGCTACAAGAAAAACTGTGGAAGATCATTGATGATCTCTGCAAACAAGGGACTCTACTTCCTCTAACTTTCTCGCAGCTTTTGTTCACTAAAATCGAATCAAAGCCACATTAAAAGAAGGAGAGGCAATAAGATACTGAATCAAATGGAGCATTTATGCTGCTGGTGAAGAGTAGCAGGCTTTTCCTCAAATACCTCAATGCAAAAAGAAGAAAGGAAGCAATACAAAGGCTTCCAACACTGGCACTGAACGAGCCACTGAAAAGAAAAACACAGCAAAGGGAAAGCTTTCATTGCATGGAAATGCATTAAACTGATATCATTCACAATTAAGCTTGCAACTGTCTGTGACTTAAACTCTGAGTTTGAAGCACCTACTGACTTAGAGACAAGCCCAGAACCTATTTATCATTGCACAGAAAAAAAGCAAATATTCCCATTACAAACTTTCAAGAACAAGAGGACACAGTCTCAAGCTGTGCCAGGGGAGGTTCAGGCTGGATGTGAGGATGAAGTCCTCCCCAGAAAGACTGACTGTCTGCCCAGGGAGGTGGTGGAGTCACCATCACTGGAGGTGTTTAGGAAGAGCCTGGCTGAGGCACTTGGTGCCATGGCTTAGTTGATTAGATGGTGTTGGGTGATAGGTTGGACTCGATGATCTCAGAGGTCTTTTCCAACCTGGTTAATTCTGTATTTCAGAGCTCCTATTTACATCTGTGATAGCAGAAGTCATCAAAAGGTGGTGAAAAACACAGAATGCAGAGAAAGATTAAGAGGATGATTGCAACTTCAAACTCAGAAGCTTCAGCTTTTCTTTTGTCTGTGTGGAGGCTTTTAAGGCCAGGCTGGATGTGGCTCTGGACAACGTGCTCTAGTGTGAGGTGTCCCTGCCCATGGCAGGGGGGTTGGAACTGGATGATCCCTGAGGTCCCTTCCAACCCTGACAACTCTATGATCCTATGTGAACCTTAAAGAAAGGTCCCTGTGAAACAAAAGAGTTGCAAAGCAGACCAGCAGTTTAAAAGTGGTAGACTGATTCAGCCTCATTAAAACAGGCAGCTTTCAACTGGTCCTTCCGAGAAAAAACTGCTTTTCTTTGTATCAGAAGCAAGCAATTGTGTCCTTCAGAAACAACCCCACTCTGCTGGTTTGCTGCAACAAAACTCATTTGTCTGTCTTGTAGTCCATGGAATCAAAGAATGGCTCAGGTTAGAAGGGACATCAGAGATCATCTACTTCAACCTCCCACCATGGGCAAGGACACATCTCTGCTAGACTCAGCTGCTCAAGGCCTCATCAAACGGGCCCTGAACACCCCCATGGAGGAGGCAGCCACAACCTCTCTGGGCAGCCTGGGCCAGAGTCTCAGCAGCCTCCTGCTGAACAACTTCTTCCTCAGCTCCAATCTAACCCTGCTCTGCCTCAGCTTCAAACCATTCCCCCTTGGCCTGTCTGCAGACACCCTGAGGAGAAGTCCCTCTGCAGCCTTCCTGCAGGATCCCTTCAGGTTCTGGCAGGCAGCTCTGAGGTCCCCCCAGAGTCTTCTCTTCTCCAGGCTGAACACCCCCAGCTCCCTCAGCCTGTGCTCACAGCAGAGCTGCTCCAGCCCTTGGATCATCTTTTTGGCCTCCTCTGGACTCTTTTCAACAGCTCTGTGTCCTTCTGCTGGGGACACCAGAACTGGATTCAGTACTCAAGCTGGGGTTCTCACAAGAGCAGAGCCAAGGGGCAGAATCTTGCCCTGCTGCCCACACACCTCTGGCTGCAGCCCAGCACACAGCTACCTTCAGGGCTGCATGAGGGCACTGCTGGCTCCTGGGGAGCTGCTCAGCAACCAACCCCCCCAAGTCTCTTCCTTCAGAGCTGCTCCCAACACACTCTGCACCCAGCCTGGATTTGTGCCTGGGACTGGCCTGACCCAGATGCAGGACCTTGCACTGTTACTTGTTGAACCTCAGGCCTGTCAAGATCCTTCTGGATGCCATCCCTGCCCTCAGGTGAACCCACCACACAGCTTGGTGTCATCTGCCAACCTGCTGAGGGTGCAGGCATCAGTGGGAACGAAACCCATTGCACTTAAAAGCTGAAGGGTAGAAACATGAACACATCAGCCTGGGTCTCCATTCCCCCAAGAAATTAATCCTACCTATTGAGACTATTATCTATGGCTGGAGTCTGGCCAGTGAAAGGAGACCTGAAGAAGTCAAAGAATGGAAGATTACGTGATCAACACAACCCTCTTCCAAGGCACAGATGAGCAGCAGTACAAGAATTGAGCCATGATTACTTCCCCCATCAGTCTGCTGTGCATCAGCAAATCTGTGGCACTAGCAACAATCAGTTTAGGGATTTACATTTTATTTCAGTAGCAGAGTATCAGATTGCTTTTTCTCTCAGTCCTACTGGAACCTAGAAGCAGCAGGTTGTGTTTACAGCTGTTGTCAGAGCAGCTCCAGGTCATTTACATCACGATTTCTCACTTAGAGGAAAATACACAGCATCAGCTTCCTGCACTTGTCACTGCCCTTTGACTTAAACTGATGCACAGTCCTGCAGAAAAGAAAAACCTTGCAAGCTTGTGGATGCAATTCAGTAGTGAGACCTTCACAGGCACAAAACCTTCAACTCCAGGTAAGAGGGATTTAAAGAGTCTAAATCACTTTGCACTTGCCTGATCTGGGTGTAGTAAGAAATGTTGAATCCAGCCATTCCTACACAAGCAACTCTGCAAATATGCCTCTGAAAACATTGCACAGCTCTCCTCCTTACCTTCTCTACCAGAAAAAGTCTCACCCAGCTAGGTCCAGGATCAAGAGCTGTAGTTTGGAGAAGTATTTTTATCCCTTTTAGTTTGTCTTTAAGAACCCAAGTTGATTACTCTCAACACAATACCCCCCAGATGCTTGAGGTTTGGGTTCTCTGTCTGACAGAACACTCTAAGCAGACATCTATTTAGTGCTGCTGACCTGGACAAATGATGCTGCCACAGGACCTGAAGCCTCCAGACTGACTGAAATGCTCTGGAGGAATACTCAAACTGCCTAGGCAATTATTCAGTGCCATCAGTGCATTCCAACACTGTGCCATCCACGGTGCAACAGCACACTGTGTTTAGGAAACTGAATCCTAACCTCAATGCTGGAAATCAGAGCTTGAGCCACCCCATTTGAAGAGGAAGAAGAGCTGGGAAGCTCCTTAAATGTCTCTTGGTATCAACTTTACCAGGAGATATGCAACACTTACTGACAATCTGGGTCAACAAACCTCTAGGATGACTTCTGGAAGGTGAGCTTTAGATTTCTGTCCTTGTTCCTGCTGACCATTCTCTTTCTGGGACTCTTCTGTCCTTTTGCAGTCTGTACATTACAGCAACAATTACATCACTAACCTTTCTTCTCCTCTGAACAGAGCATCCATGTTTGGATTGCCTTTTTTTTCCCCCACAGATTCATCCTTTTGGAGTTTACCTTAACTCCTTTCCACACAAACTTCAAACAGAAGCACTTCTCTGTTGCTTCACCAGGTTGCCACACAGAACCTCCTTCCTCACCATCAAGCTCTGTTTTATGGCCCCAGATACCCCAAGCTCTTGCTTTGTATCTGGCTTTGTTTAGCAATGTAGAAAATGTTGAGTATTTGTGACTCTTGGCAATACATTAAGAAGGCAGAGTTTAGAAGATGAGGGTTTGTGACATCACCCTCTACCACATGCCATCCCTGCTATCATTTCTTGCTACAGCAGCAGATTATGAGAGAAACAAAAAATGGGTCAACCTGAAGAGTTCCACAAGCTCTCTCCTTTAGAAGTCCATGGACATCAGCAATGAAAGCTACCCTGGTGTTTGTAATGAACAGAGCTAGGTCTAGATTGGTAAAGGTGGTCTTCTCTGCAAGCTAGTTAAGTCATAGGATTACAGAATCCTCATGGTTGGAAGGGACCTCAAGGCTCAGCCAGCTCCAACCCCCCTGCCATGGGCAGGGACACCTCACACCACAGCAGGTTGCTCACAGCCACATCCAGCCTGGCTGCAAACACCTCCCTGGGCAGCCTGTGCCAGGCTCTCACCACCCTCATGAGGAACAACTGCTTCCTAACATCCAGTCTGAATCTCCCCATTTCTCATTTTGTTCCATCCCCCCCAGTCCTATCCCTCCCTGACACCCTCAAAAGTCCCTCCCCAGCTTTCTTGTAGTCCCCTTCAGATACTGGAAGGCCACAATTAGGCCTCCTTGGATCCTTCCCTTCTCCAGACTGAACAACCCCAACACTCAGTGTGCTTGTCTCCTGAAGAAATAAGTAAACTACAATTTCTTGCAGCAGACTTTCAGGGTATGGACATACAACCATGCCACAGGGGACTTAGCAGTTTGACAGCTCAGAGATAGAAAACTTAGGCTTTGGTATAATCCATACTGGTGCCAACATTTGGTTTTTTTCTTCACAGACTCCAATGTCACCAGGAGGCTTTTCTGCCTTCTTCTTCAGATAATTAAAACTAGCCTTAAATAATCTCTCAAAGGGACTAAGCATTAAGAGCATTGAGAACACAAAGTTCACAGAACTGTCAGGGTTGGAAGGAACCTCAAGGCTCAGCCAGTTCCAACCCCCTGCCATGGGCAGGGAGACCTCACACTAGAGCAAGTTGCCCAGAGCCACATCCAGCCTGGCCTTAAAAACTTAGATGATACCAGAAAGTGAAGAGTTTTTCTTATGAGCAATGTTCAGCCTAGAAATGCTTCTTTTTCCTAGAATTCCTTGATTTAGTGACTGTGTGAAATGAGGCCTTTGATCAAGAAACTCACAGTGATGCTCATCAGTGTACTGAACTGCACACAATTTGCAGCATCAAGAGGTTGTCCACAAGATAGAACATACAGAAGCCTTGCCATGAAGTGGAAAAGAACAGAACAGTGAGGAGAGGCTGGGAAGGCACAGAGACTCCTTGCAGAACAGCAAAGCTGGACTAAGCCAAGGGCAACTTTTATGCACATGACAACAGAAGCAACAGGAAGGTTCACTATGCTGTTCCCATCCCACTAAAGCTCTAAAGGGATTTGCTCTGCTGCAATAAACCTGCTAATGGAGTTTGATTTTGTTTATCCCAATGCTGGCAAAAATTCTCCCAAATATATTCCAAGTTTGCTTGAAAAACTCATAATTGTAACAACAACAATTCAAACCCCATCATATGCAGATGCCTCTCTTCCTGTTCACTCCTCTGCCCCAGCTTGCACCCACTGCCTCTTCTCCTAACACTGGACATCCCTGAGCTGAGCCTGGCTCTGTCCTCCCACACTGCCCTGCACATCTTTATCACCAGCCATGAGGGCAGCCCTCAGGCTCCTCTGCTCCAACCCAGCTCCCTCAGCCTGTCCTCAGCATGAAGATGTTCCACTGCCTGCAGCATCTTTGTGGCTCTGTGCTGGACTCTTTCAAGCAGCTCACTGAGGTCTTTCTTGACCTCAGAAGCCCAGAACTAGTCACAATATTCCAGATATGGCCTCAGCAGGGCAGAGTAGAGGGGGAGGAGAACCTCTCTCACCCTATTAACCACACACCCTTCTAATCCACCCCAGGATGCCACTGGCCTTCTTTCTTCAATAATGTTAAAGTGCTGTACAGCAGCTGGCTCTAACAGGCACGTTCAGCCACACTTACACTCACTGAGCTGTGAGCTCCAAGCTCTGATTGGTGTCCAGTTTTAGTGTGACAGACAGCTGACACCAGAGCGTATGAAACCAAACTGATTTAAGTAGGTCCTAGCACACTGCTAGGCCAGCAGGTCAAGGGAGGTGATCCTCCCCCTCTACTCAGCTCTGCTGAGACCCCATCTGGAGTACTGTCTCCAGTTCTGGAGCCCCTATTAGAAGAGGGATCTGGAGGGGCTGGAAGGTGTCCAGAGAAGGGCCAGGAGGATGAGCAGAGGGCTGGAGCTGCTCTGCTGTGAGGACAGACTGAGGGAGTTGGGGTTGTGCAGTCTGCAGAAGAGAAGACTCTGAGGTGACCTCATTGTGGCCTTCCAGTATCTGAAGGGGGATACAGGAAGGCTGGGGAGGGACTGCTCAGGATCTCAGGTAGTGATAGGACTAGGGGGAATGGAATGAAGCTGGAGGTGGGGAGATTCAGGCTGGAGGGGAGGAGGAAGTTCTTCCCCATGAGAGTGGTGAAGCCCTGGAATGGGTTGTCCAGGGAGGTGGTTGGGGCCCTGCCCCTGGAGGTGTTTAAGCCCAGGCTGATCTAGTGTGGGGTGTCCCTGCCCATGGCAGGGGGGTTGGAACTAGCTGATTCTTGTGGTCCCTTCCAACCCTGATTCATACTATGACACTACTATGACACACACAAACCACAGAATGAGAACAAACCCAGAGCAATTCTAACCATCAAAGAATTCAACTTACTCTTTTACTGAGGCAGATAACTGGCCACATACTACAACCTAAAGTGCAGCAGCAGCAAAGGCATCCACAGAGTAGCCACCGCACGTTAACTGGAAGGTTCTTCTTAAGACAGCTGTTGACTCTGCTGATGCTGGCTTTGAATTCTTCAGGTGCAACCTACAAGGAGAGGGGAAAAAAAATACAGTATGTATTACAAATCCAGTACCACAGCAGAGATTTACTGCTCTTACAATGCTCTACACATGCAACTCATTGCTGTAATATGTGAACGCTGCTCCCAAGCTGCCAGCCACAGATACTGACCTTGCCAGTTAAAGATGAAGGAAATTCTGCTTCAAATTTGTTGCTTAGCCCAAACCTGCAAAAACCAAAATGAAGATCTTACCAGAATTATAAATAATCCAAATGCATGCAAACACCTCATAATGTTCTCCTGGTTCATATCACAACAGCATCATCAATTGCAGCAATGCGCAGCAGACAGCCTGGAGGGAAGGGATCCATCCAGAGGGACCCTGAGAGGCTGGAGAGGTGAGCCCATGACAACATTCTGAGGTTCACCAAGACCAAGGGCAAGGTCCTGCAGCTGGGTTGGGGCAATCCCAGGCACCAATATAGGCTGGGCAGGGGACTGGCTTGAGAGCAGCCCTGAAGAAAAGGACCTGGGGGTGCTGGGGGAGGAGAAGCTCAACAGGAGCCAGCAGTGAGCACTTGCAGCCCAGAGAGCCAAGCAGAGCCTGGGCTGTAGCAAGAGAAGCAGAGCCAGCAGGACCAGGGAGGGGATTCTCCCCCTCTGCTTCACTCTGCTGAGACCACAGCTGCAGCTCTGGGGCCAGTTCTGGAGCCTCTGTGCCAGGAAGGATCTGGAGGTGCTGGAAGGTGTCCAAAGAAGGGCCATGAGGATGAGCAGAGGGCTGGAGCTGCTCTGCTGTGAGGACAGACAGAGTTGGGGGTGTGCAGTCTGGAGAGGAGACAGCTTCCAGGAGACCTAATTGTGGCCTTCCAGGATCTGCAGGGGGCTCCAAGAAAGCTGGGGAGGGACTTTTGAGGGTGTCAGGGAGTGATAGGACTGGGGGGGGATGGAGCAAAGCTAGAAATGGGGAGATTGAGATTGGAGGTTAGGAAGAAGTTCTTCCCCATGAGGGTGGTGAGAGCCTGGCACAGGTTGCCCAGGGAGGTGGTGGAAGCCTCATGCCTGGAGGTGTTTGCAGCCAGGCTGGATGTGGCTGTGAGCAACCTGCTGCAGTGTGAGGTGTCCCTGCCCATGGCAGGGGGGTTGGGACTGGCTGATCCTTGAGCTCCCTTCCAACCCTGACAATTCTATGATTGCAAGGCTGAGGTAAGCTACCTGGCATTGTTTATTACACCTAGTGTATGTGTTTATTATACCTAGCACATCTGACTATTTGCAATCAGAACAGTAGCTCTGCAACTCCTACAAACCCTTCAGGAGTGGTAAAGTAACAAATGAAAACTCTTAGGCAGAGAAACACAGGCAAGTTGACCACTTCAAAACAGCCCAAAGAAAACTCACACCTATTGCAATCACACCCCTACCACTGAAGAGCCTGTTAATTCCTCCACAACAGGAGGACCATCCACCCTTTCCCCAAAATCCTGAGTGAAACCAAGTGCAGGGGCAAGCTATGTAAGTGGCACAAAGAAGTGTCCTGCCCTGTCAGTGAAGCCACTTAAAATTGCCAGTAGGTTGAAGTGGAAACTAAAGCCAAGCTTGGAAAAGGACTTCAAGCTCAAGATACACAGCTGCATCAGAAGTCCCAGAACTAAAAGGTACCAGCATTTTACTACATAATTAACTGATCAAATCAGAGAGATGCCTGCAGAGATGTCTCTTCAAAGAATAATCTTCATATACTTGATGTCTCAACAGCCAGAAAAGAATAATGGAATTAAATACAAATCTGAGCAATAAGGGAATGGCCAACTACAAGGATGATTCAGGGCAAAGCAGCTCTTGTTGCAAGAGCTCCAGCAAAGCTGTTCCCTTAACCAAGAGAGAAGACAGAATTTCATAGCAGTATCATAGTATCAGTCAGGGTTGGAAGGGACCACAAGGATTATCTAGTTGCAACCCCCCTGCCATGGGCAGGGACACCCCACACTAGATCAGCCTGGCCAGAGCCTCATCCAGCCTGGGCTTAAACACCTCCAGGGACAGGGCCCCAACCACCTCCCTGGACAACCCATTCCAGGGCTTCACCACTCTCATGGGGAACAACTTCCTCCTCCCCTCCAGGCTGAATCTCCCCACCTCCAGCTTCATTCCATTCCCCCTAGTCCTATAACTATTTCAGCTGCCCCTCTACTCAGCACACCAGGGAAGCCCCTCAATTAGAGGCAGGTAAGTTAAAAGGCACAAGGAAGTCTCCCTGCTTTCAGTTACATGACAAAAAGCTGTCAGTGCAGGGAAAGGCCTGGTCAGTCAGCTGGGAAAACAGAAACAAGGCTATTTTTGTGAGTGCATGGTCCACAAGTATTCAAATGTTGACAGTTTCACCAAAACCAGGCAAATACTCACAGAGACTGCAAAGGCCATGCCAGGCAAAGACAACCCTACTGGAAAAGTTGGAAAGGCATTTGAAGTTACAAGGCAGAGTGAGACACAGAAGGTTCTGACTAATACAGTTACAATTTGGTGAAGTTAGAAGTAAATGAGAATAAGAATTCAGAATTCACCAGGTTGGAAAAGACCTTTGAGATCATCCAGTCCAACCTATCACCCAGCACCATCTGATCAACTAAACCATGGCACCAAGGGCCTCATCCAAGCTCTTTCTAAACACTTCCAGTGATGCTGACTCCACCACCTCCCAGGGCAGCACATTCCAATGGCCAATCTCTCTTGCTGGGAAGAACTTCTTCCTTACATCCAGTCTGAACCTCCCCTGGCACAGCTTGAGACTGTCACATGCAAGGTATGTGACAATGTCCAATACCTGGTAGAGCAGCAAAACTAAAACATCAAAGCTAACTCAACCAGCTCCCAATATTGTTCTGAGCTTTCCACTTTACAGCTTTGTCACCATCCACAGGTAGTAAAAAAACCAAACCCAAACCCAAAGGGTGACTCCCTGCATGAAAAGCTTTGGTTAAGCCTTTGTGTGACCTCAGTATTATTACTCTCGACTGCAAGCCGCAATCTGGAAACTCACGCATTGGAACCTCCCCAGAACACTACTACACATTCACTATAAAGATGTAACAGCTCTTACAAAGAAAGCAGCAAAAAGCATCTTGCAAATCAAACAATGGAAATCAATACTTTGGAGATGCATTTCCCCGAGCTCTCCTCACACAGTACAGCACCACGCTGCTTCTGCTCCATCTCCGCTTGCTCTATGCTCTTCCCGTTCTACAGCCCTGTCTTCAACAGATCCACATCCACCCCATGCATGAGTACCTACTTGCTTCAGAGAGAGGATTCTGCCCTTTTATTCTGCTCTGCTGAGACCCCACCATGAATACTGCATCCAGTTCTGGTGTCCCCAGCATAAAGAGAACACAACAAGCCCAGGGGAGAGCCACAAAGATTATCCAAGGACTGCAGCACTTCTGCTATGAGGACAGGCTGAGGGAGCTGGGGTTATTCAGCCTGGAGAAGATTCCAGGGGAGCTTTAGAGCTACCTTCCAATACTTGAAAGAGATCCTACAGGAAGGCTGCAGAGGGATTTTTCCTAAGAGTATCTAGCAATAGGACAAGGGGGAACAGTTTGAAGCTGAGGGAGAGCAGGGTTAGACGGGATCTTCTTCAATATGAGGGTGGTGAGACTCTGGAACAGGCTGCCCCGGGAGGCTGTTGATGCCTCCTCTCTGGAGGCTTTCAAGGCCAGGCTGAATGAGGCCTTTAGCAGCTGAGTCTGGTTGAGAGGTGTCCCTGCACCTGGTGGGGAGGTTGGAGTAGATGATCTCTGAGTTACCTCCAACCTGAGCCTTTCTGGAACCTGAAGAAGAGTTTCTTAAACATGACTCTGCTTGTGAGGTTCAGCTGAGTTCCTCCCTTTGTGTACAGCAGAGAAGGAAATGGTGAAAGGTAGAAACCTCAAAGCACAGAAGTGTACAGTACAGGACATGGCCAACCTGCAACCTTTCCTCAACTTGCAGCTCACGTCTTCATCTTCCCAACACGTAGAACTGCCACACACTACCCTCTTGCAACTTGTCCTCTCTTATGGGGGCACTAAACCATTTCTTCATTGCTTTCAACAGCACTCTTCAGTTGCACATGTTCACAACCCTTACAAAAGCAGTATATATGCCACAAATCTCAACATTCCCCATCCATAACTCTCACCTAGCCCTGCTGGTCCTTATGTCCCCAATACAGAGTGAGGGTCAAACACATACATAAGCAGACTAAGTTTAACAGAAAAAATACTTTAGAGCAGATGTATTTTGTGAGGGTTTTCCCCCCCCTTGCATCAACACACAATGCACTAAGACGACTAACAGCAACAGAAAGGCATTCACTAGCACATCACTCATGAGGTTCAATAAGAGCAAGGGCAGGGTCCTGCATCTGGGTCGAGGCAATCCAAGGCACAAATCCAGGCTGGGCAGGGACTGGCTGGAAAGTAGCCCTGAGGAGAGAGACTTGGGGGTGCTGGGGGAGGAGAAGCTCAACAGGAGCTCTCAGTGTGCACTTGCAGCCCAGAAAGCCAACCAGAGCCTGGGCTGCATCAGGAGAAGTGTGGCTAGCAGGTCGAGGGAGGTGATCCTCCCCCTCTGCTCAGCTCTGCTGAGACCCCACCTGGAGTACTGCATCCAGTTCTGGAGTCCCTATTACAAGAGGGATCTGGAGGGGCTGGAAGGTGTCCAGAGAAGGGCCACAAGGATGAGCAGAGGGCTGGAGCACCTCTCCTATGAGGACAGACTGAAGGAGTTGGGGCTGTTCAGTCTGCAAAAGAGAAGGCTCCGAGGTGACCTCATTGTGGCCTTCCAGTATCTGAAGGGGGCTCCAAGAAGGCTGGGGAGGGACTGCTCAGGATCTCAGGTAGTGATAGGACTAGGGGGAATGGAATGAAGCTGGAGGTGGGGAGATGCAGGCTGGACGCGAGAAGGAAGTTCTCCCCCATTAGAGTGGTGAAGCCCTGGAATGGGTTGTCCAGGGAGGTGGTTGGGGCCCTGTCCCTGGAGGTGTTTAAGCCCAGGCTGGATGAGGCTCTGGCCAGGCTGATCTAGTGTGGGGTGTCCCTGCCCATGGCAGGGGGTTGGAACTAGATGATCCTTGTGGTCCCTTCCAACCCTGACTGATACTGTGATACTATGGTCACAACAGCTCTCCTTCATTCTGGCACTGAGAAGGGCTAATGAATCCAATATTGCTGGCTAATACAGTCTCAGCTATATAAGGCACTTATGTCTCAAATGGTTGAGGAAGAGGAAAGCAGAAGTAAGCAATCACTGAAGTCAGCCACCAATCACAAATACTCTCTGTGGCTTCAAACTCATCAGGTACCTCTCTTTCTAGCCTAACATGACTTGAGAATAAAAAAAAATACCTTGGACTTTCAATTCAGCTGTAAGTAAAGTTCTGTTATTTTCTCAGCTTTCAAGTTTCTTGATGTCAGAAGAGATAACCTCCAGTTGTAGGAAACTAGGTCAAATATCATTTCCCAACTGCAGAGCTATCAAAACTCTGCTGGTATGACTAGTTTAGCTGGAAAATTAAAAACCAATGTTAAAAAAAGGGGAAAAAAAGAAGTCTTACAGTTGTGTGTAGCATGCTCCCAACAGAGAGTTGTTTAAGAAGAAAACTCTTCTTGCTAAACAAAAGCCCCACAGCCTGGAAAGGTAAGGCCTTTGTGTGTTTTATTTGGGTAAGGTTTACCTGCTTCCCTTTGATTGCTTTTGACTGCTCATCTCTGGAAGGACTCTCACACACCTCCATTGTCTGCTGGATGAAATCAAGCAATACCCAAACAGCTTTCTGACATTAATCTGTAGTCATGGCAATGACATATTTCAGACTCAACATGACGACTTCTATGCAAGTTCAGAAAGGATATGACAATAGAGGATGAAAAGAGAGCTTCTGTTTAAATACACACACGGCAGGAGCAGTCAGCAACTCTTCAAACTGCAAAGCCAGGGACAGATCAATCCAGTGTTTGCTTAACTGCTGATAAATTTAGTCAGGCCTTCAAAACCCATCCCTGCTTTTATACCAGGCAAGAGCAATTCACTCTATCCACAGGACTTGACCTATTCCTTAAACCCACCAAGGGAATGTTCTGACAGTGATCTAACTTTTAATAATAAGCTTCTGGATTGTTGGCACAAAACGATCCAGGCTGTACAAAGGTAAAAGTGGCTGATGCTGCTTAGTGCAATTTCCACACCTGGCCTGATGAAGAAAGTAGGTGACCATCACAGAATCATAGAACTGTCAGGGTTGGAAGGGACTTCAGGATCAGCCAGTTCTGACCCCCCTGCCATGGGCAGGGACACCTCACACTACAGCAGGTTGCCCAGAGCCACATCCAGCCTGGACTTCAAAACCTCCAGGGATGAGGCTTCCACCACCTCCCTAGGCAACCTGTGCCAGTCTCTCACCACCCTCATGGGGAAAAGCTTCTTCCTAACATCCAATCTGAATCTACCCATTTCTATTTTCTTCTCCATTCCCCCATGTCCTATCACTCCCTGACACCCTCAAAAGTCCCTCCCCAGCTTTCTTGTAGCCTCCTTAAGGCCTACTATCAACTGCCTCACTTTGGAGGTATGTGCTTACTGCTCATTGCTCATCTAAAACCTAAAGATGATCTTAAAAGCAATAATGAGCTAGTGGCCATTAATGAACAATTAATGAGGCAATCATTCTTCAACCACAATACCCTTACCAGTCATAGGTATGCTAGGAAAGCTTCCTCACCACTCCACTAACGGGCCCTGCTCTCGTCTCACACAACTGACCTTCCAGTACTGGGGAAGAAACCAGTGTTTGCCTCCATTTCAGTTCTTTGCACTTTTGCATTGGCTAAGATGAAAGTTATCTAACTGTAGGTTTGTTCCATTTACCAGACACAGGCTAAGGCTACCAGCCATGGGATGGGAACAACTTTCCTTTCCAATAAACAAGAGTCATATGCTGAAGACTTCAGTTATGTACTTCCATTCCCTTACAGGGCCTCCTCAGCCTCCTGCCCATCCACATCCTTCCAAGCCAGTCTATCATGTTCTACATCCTGTTTTTAACCAGACAGCAGACTGCACTGCCTGCCTGTGTTACTTCATGTCGACCAAAGTGCCACAGAGCTACTCTAAATTTAACCCTGGATTTCTGGACAAGTCAGTATCTGAAGAGTGGAGTTCATGGGACTCAGAGCAGCAGACCACAATACCTTCAACTTCTATTCTTCTACTGCAAGCCTAGTTCTTCTAGGACTAATGACTGCTAATAACCAATTTGCACGATTGCATTTTGTCTCCAGGCTGAGAGAAAACTCAAACTGTACATCAAAACTGACAACCACACTTCAGTAGAGTGAGCCTGACAGAACTGACTGAGGGAAAGACACCCTCATCTGTTAAGTTGCTGAGAAGTACTGCACTAACTTATGGTCTCTCACTGCTAGATTGTCAGAGACACCAAACAAAACTCACAGTCACTCCCAGGCTGAACACGATGAAACACAACCTATCAACCACACCTTAACATGATTTTACACGTAGCTACGTGACTCACAAACAACTTTGCTTCCCTAAAAGTTTGCAGAGCCGTATTAGCAGCCACACGTGAAATGGAAGTGGGAAACAGGCACATAAACAATCCTAAGGAATGGTCAGCCGGTCATGTGCCGGCATCTCCCTCTTATACACAGGAACACAAACACGGGGCACCTTACTTCCTGACAGCTCATCACTTCGGACAAATACCTCACATTCTTCAGCCAGTCACGGCCCAAGTCAGTCCTCTTTCCCCAGCGCCTCGTTAGAGGTTTACATCCGCTCGCAAGCCCCAGGCTGCCCGGCGGAGCCCAGGAGAGCCCTCTCGCAGTCCCAGGGACGTCGGGGGAAGGGAGGAAGGCAGGCACGATCGGCCCGGGGCGCCTTCCGCCCACCTCCCCGACTTGCCCCAACTTGTCAGAGCCGCCTTGGCGCCACCGGCCGCAGCCGCCCCCAGGCCGGGCAGGCAGCCGCCCCCAGGCCGGGCACGCAGCCGCCCCCAGGCCGGGCACGCAGCCGCCCCCAGGCCCGGCACGCAGCCGCCCCCAGGCCCGGCACGCAGCCGCCCCCGTCCCGCCGCCCAGGCCTCCGCCGCCCGCCCCAGCCACGCAGGCCCCAGCGCGGCCCTTACACGGTGACATGGCCGGAGCCGCGAACCACCACCGGGTCGGGGGAGTACTTCAGGAGCTGCTCCTCCAGCGCTCGCTCCTCGTCCTCTTCTTCCTCGTAGATCTCGTCAAAGTCCGCCATGGCCGGGCCCGGGCGTCCGCTGAGAGAAAGGAGCCGGGGCGACGCGACGGGGCCGGCCGCGGAGGACGGCGGGGAGAGGCGGGGGGGAGTGGGGGTGCGGGGAGGTGGGGCGGCGGGGACGCCCCGGCGCTGAGGCTGCCGACAGCGGAGCCGCGGCGAAGCGGCAGCAGCTGAGGCGGCGGCGGCGGCCCCGGGTGAGGAAGCGCCCGTCCGTCACCCTCCGCGAGGGGAGGGCGGAGGGGCGGGGCAGGAACAACAACAACAACATCCGGCCGCGCGGCCCGCCACGCCCCCGTCACGCCCACCCGCCGCGCGGGGCGGGAGGCGAGAAGCGGGAGGCGGGAACGGCGCGCGGGGCTGGCTTCGGGGCTGCGGCTCGCGGCCGCCTTCGACCGAGCGCGCTTCGGCTGAGGCGGGGGTGGGTTACCAGGGGGCCGCGCTCCCCCGCCGCGCTCCCCCCCCCCCCCGCGCTCCCCCGCCGCCTTAGCCGCTGCTCGGGCATCCAGAGGAGGACAGCGAAGCTGGTGAGGGCTCTGGAGAACCGGGCTTCTGAGGAGCAGCTGAGGGAATGGAATACAGAATTAACCAGGTTGGAAAAGACCTCAGAGATCATCCAGTGCAACCTATCACCCAGCACCATCTCATCAACCAGACCATGGCACCAAGTGCCTCAGCCAGCCTCTTCCTAAACACCTCCAGGGATGGGGACTCCACCACCTCCCTGGGCAGCACATCCCAATGGCCAATCTCTCTTGCTGGGAAGAATTTCTTCCTAACCTCCAGCCTGAACCTCCTCTGGCAGCTGGGGCTGTTTAGCCTGGAGAAGAGGAGGCTGAGTGGAGACCTTCTCCCTCTCTCCAGCTCCCTGAAACAAAGGTGATCAGAGTGGCTGAGAGCTGCCAAACAGAGAGGGACCTGGGGGTGCTGATCGACAGCTGCCTAAACATGAGCCAGCAGTGTGCCCAGGGGGCTAAGAGGGCCAACAGCATCCTGGCCTGCATCAGGAGCAGTGTGGCCAGCAGGAGCAGGGAAGTCATTCTGCCCTGTGCTCAGCAATGGTTAGGCCACACCTTGAGTCCTGTGTCCAGTTCTGGGCCCCTCAGTTTAGGAAGGACATTGAGACTCTTGAAGGTGTCCAGAGAAGGACAACAAAGCTGGGGAGGGGTCTGGAGCACAGCCCTGTGAGGAGAGGCTGAGGGAGCTGGGGTTGCTTAGCCTGGAGAAGAGGAGGCTCAGGGGAGACCTTCTTGCTCTCTCCAACTCCCTGAAGGGAGGTTGTAGCCAGGTGGGGGTTGTCTCTTCTCTCTAGCAACCAGCACCAGAACAAGAGGACACAGTCTGAAGCTGTGCCAGGGGAGGTTTAGGCTGGAGCTGAGGAGAAAGTTGTTCAGTGAGAGAGTCATTGGTCATTGGGATGTGCTGCCCAGGGAGGTGGTGGAGTCCCCATCCCTGGAGGTGTTCAAGAGGGGATTGGATGTGGCACTTGGTGCCATGGTCTAGTCATGAGGTCTGTGGTGACAGGTTGGACTTGATGATCTTTGAGGTCTTTTCCAACCTTAGTGACACTGTGAGACTGTGATACTGTGATCAGAGGACTGGAGCACCTCTCCTACAAAAACAGGCTGAAAGAATTGGGGCTGTTCAGCCTGGAGAAGAGAAGGTTCCAGGGAGACCTTATAGCTATACTTCAGTATCTGAAAGGGACCTACAGGAAGGCTAGGGAAGGACTGGTGGGAAAGGCTTGAAGGGATAGGACTAAAGGCAGCAGCTGGAGCGAGGTAGATTTTAGGTTCTCAAGCACTGGAACAGGCTCCCCAGGGAGGTGGTTGAATCCTCATCTCTGGAGGTGTTTAAAAATGCTGCAGAGCTGTGCTGAGGGACATGGCTCAGTACCAGACTTGGCAGAGTTAGGAGGATGGTTGGACTCAATGATCTTAAAGGTCTTTTCCAAACAAAATGGCTCTATGATCATACCCATGAAAACAACCAAGGAGGGAGCTGGCCATTAGCTGAGGGGTTGCCTGTTGGACCCTCTGGCTTAGCTCAGGGAGCTGTGAGAGAAGTAGCCCCTGACCAAGGCAGGTGAAGGCTGGTGATGCCAAATGCCCACCAGTCCCTCAGTGCTGTCAGTGCCTGGGTCTGCCATCCCTCCAGCAGCTGCTCAGTCCTCCATGGGAAGCACCACACAGAGCCTGTTGCTTTCATGACCTGCAGAGCAAATAAACTGAGGAGGAACAGCCCCTTGCAGGACTGTGCATATGAAAGCTAACCAGGATACCCTAAAAAATGAACAGAACACATCTTCTCCTTCTGCAGTGTTGGTCTTGGTCATAAGCAAAACCTGAAGCAAAGGCTGGGAAATGCCAGTGTGAGCATAATGGCCTTAGCACCAGAAAGGCCACTGGCTGTTGTGACAGCAGGAGAAGGCAGTGCTGGCATGAGATTTAGCAGCAGCTGAGTGACATCTTTAAAAGGCAGAGCAGATCTTTATTGGACAGAGTGGACTGGTGGGTCATGCACCTGCAGCAGTACAGATGATGTCAGTTATGGGGTTCAGCTCCAAACAGTCAAGAAACTGGGGCTGAATCTGGTTTTCATGAGTATGAAGAGAATTCTCCAGTCCCCTTTTATTTCCTAGTGCTTTACTCCATGTGTTTTAATGACAGTGGCCCCTTTGGCCTATTAAACCATTTTTCTCCTGAAACCTGCAGTTTTTTCCCTGTCTTGTTCCAGTACATACAACTGCCTGAAGGGAGGCTGTAACCAGGTGGGGGTTGGTCTCTTCTCTCAGGCAACCAGCACCAGAACAAGAGGACATAGTGTCAAGCTGTGCCAGGGGAAGTTTAGGCTGGAGGCAAGGAGAAAGTTCTTCCCAGCAAGAGAGATTGGCCATTGGGATGTGCTGCCCAGGGAGGTGGTGGAGTCCCCATCCCTGGAGGTGTTCAAGAGGGGATTGGATGTGGCACTTGGTGCCATGGTTTAGTCACAAGGTGTCGGGTGGCAGGTTGGACTTGATGACCTCTGAGGTCTTTTCCAACCTTATTGATTCCATGCTTCTTTGATTCAGAGATGATGCTGTGCAGCACCATGCTGGAGGTGTTGGAAATGGTGCTGAAGGAGCGGGCTTACCTGCGTCCCACCTGCTCCCTTGTAGCAGTGCTGCAGCTATCCTGTTTGAGATCCCTGAGCTGTGGGGTTGAGGTAAGGAGAAAGTCAGTCCCAGAACCCTTGATCATTGTTCATCTAGTTCACTGTTCATCATAGTTCATTGCACTGGATGTACTCTATTTGCCTAAGAAACCCCTGCTCCATGGTCTGCCATTTCCAGCTGTTCAGCAGCTGGTGGCTTTTACCAGCTGATGAGCTGTGGCAGATGTGGAAGGAAGTGCTGAGTTCCCAGGCTGAGACACCCATGATTCAGCATGGTGTTCTGTAGTACCTGCTGTGCTCTAAACCCTGTAACTGACTGCAGTGGTGTCTGCAAGGTACTTCAGCACCTCTGGGGCAGGCAGTAAAAGTAAAGTGCACACAGCCAGCAGCTACCCATGAAAAATGCATTTACATCACCTTAAGACTGTTGTGTGTCTCTCTCATTGCTGCTGATGCCTCCATGGTTTCAGCAGTACTGGACCGCTCTTAGAGGCAGTAAGTAATCTCCCCATTTTGTACAGCTGCTGTCCTGCCACATCCTGAAGGTCTTACCACAGGATTCTCCTCTATTCTTCCTCTGTTATTGGAGCAGGCTGCCCAGAGAGGTTGTGGTGTCTCCTCCTCTGGAGACATTGTAAACCCACCTGGATGTGTTCCTCTCTGACCTTCTCTAGGTGATCCTGCTCTGGAGGAGGGGTTGGACTGGATGATCTTCTGAGGTCCCTTCCAACCCCTAATGTTCTGTGACTCTGTGATTTCAAGGAGTATCACATGAGTGGTCACTCCTTCACCTCTGTCACCTCATTGTCATGGAACCCCCACCAGCCATGCAGTCCTGAGCCTGTGCCTTCATGTGGATTCATATCACAGCATTTGTTTGTGGCTGTTTTGGGGTGTACTCTGAGCTGAAGTGGTACAACACCTTCCTTGCTTGCAGTGCACTGTCCTTTCTCTGGGAACACTGACAGTAACACCAGGTTCACACTGACAGTAACACCAGGTTCACACTGATTGCACCTTTAAGCCGCTTACTGTCTTTATAGCTAAATAAAAGAGGGTAAGCTTCAAGCTCACCCTTCAGAGCACTCTGCTGCTGTTCCAGGTAGGAGTGCCCATCCCAGGCAATGTGCTTACAGTACCTAGCAGCTCAGGTACTCTGAGCAAGGTGCTCTGTCAGGATTGCCTACTGGCATCTAAAGGGGGCTTTAAATCATTGTCACACTTCTGTTTCTGTAGCTCTTTATTCCCCTTCCCTCTCTTTCTATTGCTGCCTGCTTTGTTTTCTTTATCATTTGCCCCTCTCCTTTTTCTGTGCATTTCTTTCCCAGTTCCCCCTCTGCTTCACTCTAGCATCTTCATTGTAACCTGCCTCATTCCTCCCACAATCTTTGGCTTGTTTCTCCCTGTCTTTTCCTTTGTTAATTAGCACATTGTTGGACTTCTGAAGGAAACTGTTTCACACAACAGGGCATCAAAGCACAAGCAGCAGGTGCAGGAGTAACCTTGCTCTTTGAACTCCTACTGCCACTGGGCAGCAAAGCCGAGCTGACAGGAACAGCTTCTCTCTTTCTTTCCCTGATTAATTAAGAGAAGAGAGGTAGCAAGAAGGAAAAGAAGAGTGAGTGGTGATAGCTACACAACCATAGCAAACCTCTAAGGGCATTCACATCATGCGCTTTGGTTTTTCTGCATCAAAACCTCCTCCTACATCAGCCCCTGAGCCTCTCATCTCTGGGTAGGCTCCTCTGTCCTACCTGCTAAAGTGCTAGTGATAATGTAAGCATTCCTGCTAATGGCATAGGTCACCACCACCAAGTTGAAACAAAGCCTAAAGATCACATTTTGGTTAGAGTGGAAAGGGAAAATCAGGGACAGGTAGGTAGCTACAAATAGTGCAGGAGAAATCACTGCCAGAGCCACAAAACTGCAATTTTTCCCTCTGACCACTGCAGTTGCACTGTTCCTTGATGACTAACTCACTGTTTTGCCAAAATCTTGTAGAGAGCAAGAAGGTCTCCCCTGAGCCTCCTCTTCTCCAGGCTAAGCAACCCCAGCTCCCTCAGCCTCTCCTCACAGGGCTGTGCTCCAGACCTCTCCCCAGCCTCGTTGCCCTTCTCTGGACACCTTCAAGTGTCTCAATGTCCTTCTTAAACTGAGGAGCCCAGAACTGGACACAGGTCTCAAGGTGTGGCCTAACCAGAGCTGAGTACAGGGCAGAATGACTTCTCTGCTCCTGCTGGCTACATTATTCCTAATGCAGGCCAGGATGCCCTTGGCCTTCTTGGCCACCTGGGCACACTGCTGGCTCATGTTCAGCTGTTATCAACCAGTAGCCCCAGGTCCCTTTCTGCCTGGTTGCTCTCCAGCCACTCTGACCCCAGCCTGTAGCACTGCCTGGGGTTGTTGTGGCCAAAGTGCAGCATTTGGATATATCTGTTGGAAGTGCTGAAAGTGAGTATCAAGGAATTCTGTGGACTGAATCTTCTGTTGTATGTTAGAGATACAGATGCTGTTAGCTGAGTAAAGCTGTGGTCAACTTCTATGCTACCAAACAAAACAAACCAGGAGAAATTAGAAAGCCAGTGACAGATGTGGGTCTCTTCTAGCTGCTGTTGGGGTGAACAATCCTACTCTCTTGTATGCCAGCAGAGATTTTGGTTTGATGGCTTTCCTTTTCCTTGTTTCTGTGGGTTTCTGTCCTTTGCTGCTTCATCTCATCAGTTCTATTTATTTTGAGGCCACTTGCTGTGTTGTTCTTAAAGAAACACAGAGTGACCACTTGGCTACTGCAACTGCACTGCAAACCTCCAAAGTCATTTTTAGATGAAGGAAGTGTTAAAATCAGATTTGCTGATTTGTTGTTCAGATAAAAGGCCTTCATGTAACATATTTGAGAGATTTAGACAATGCCTCTCTCCATTCCTGCTTGGGAATAGAAAATGCCAAAGTTTTTATCCTGCTTAAAAGCAAATACCCTCTGCTATGCCACCCACATGAACCCAATCTGTTGGAAAACTAGAGCTATGTATTCCTTTAGGATTGAGAGCATAATTCTTTGCCTGTCAGATTATTCTGACAAATTACTTTATAATTACTTCCTCATTAATTACTGTGACAAATGTTGATCTAAAGAGAACAGGGAAGGGATGCCTTTCATTTAAGATCATCAAAAAGATGAACAACTGAGATTTTCCTCTGAGCAATTTAATCTTCACATATTTGGGCATGCTAACATAGAAGCATAGAATTGTCAGGGTTGGAAGGGACCTCAAGGATCAGCCAGTTCCAACCCCCCTGCCAGGAGCAGGGACACCTCACATTGCAGCAGGTTGCTTACAGCCACATCCAGCCTGGCTGCAAACACCTCCAGGCATGAGGCTTCCACCACCTCCCTGGGCAAGCTGTGCCAGTCTCTCACCACCCTCATGGGGAACAACTTCTTCCTGACACCCAATCTGAATCTCCCCATTTCTAGTTTTGTTCCATAATCTACAACCTGAAAAGACACTTGGCTTCCTTTCAAAGCAGGAGAGATAATGGGAAGGGATTGCTTCTCTTCAGGAACCAGTTCCTTCTGTATGTTCATTTTTAGCTGCTAGCAGTCCTGTCCTAAGCGTCAGAGCTGATGCAGCAGAGTGGAAATGTGTGTTATCCCATCACCATATGAATGCTACAGTTTCTTGATGCATGTGTGAAGAATCATAGGAGCACCTGGGTTGGAAGGAGCCTCCAAAGGTCATCTAGTCCAAGCCCCCTGCAGTCAGCAGGGATATCCTCACTAAGAGGTCACTAAGAGCCCTGTTGAGCCTCACCCTGAACATCCCCAGGGATGGGGCCTCAACCACCCCTCTGGGCAGTCTGTTCCAGTGCTCAACCACCCTCATTGTAAAGAACTTTCTCCTAACATGCAAGAAGCAGCAGAAGAAAGAATTGCACATGTGATTCAAAGGCACTTTATGATCAGATTTGTAAAGCCAATTGCAGCTTGGTTAAGTTGTTGGAGTAGAGTTCTTTTCTTTCCTCAAAGAGACTAGAGTAACATTCCAGCCTGCTGCAGAAAAGGGAATCTTTGAAGTCTGGGTATAGGCTCTCTTTGTAGACAGTGGACAACTTGTACCTGAGTGTCCTTGCAAGCAGGAGAGTAACCTCTATGAAGAGAGAAACAGGGAAGCTGCATTAGGCTTCCTTTGCTCAAAGAGTCATCAAAATGCCAGCAGATTCAGCAGATTCTTTGCAGCTTTGCAAGATCCCTTATGAGGCACTGTTGTTTATTGCAAGGTCATAGAATGGCCTAAGATGGAAAAGACCTTAGAGATCACCTAATCCAACCTCCCTGCCATGGGCAAGGACACCTCTCAACTAGCTCAAGTTACTCAAGGCCCCATCCAACCAGGCCTTGAACATCTCCAGGGAGGGGGCATCCACAGCCTCTTTGGACAATCCATTCACAGACTCTTGCTACCCTCATAGTGAAGAATTTCTTCCTAAGATGCTGAGAGATAGAAGGCTTTGGATCAAATCTCAGTTCCACAACAGTGGGCTGCTGGACAAATTGGAATGCCTGAATCTGTACACCTTTCCCACACTGAATGAATTACTGTCAGGGCTCTCATTAAATGGGAAGCTCCCAGGGTTTTTCCCACTGGGCAATACCTTCACATACAAGTGTTGTTTCTATGTGTGCATCTAGGAAGTGTGATCATGGCTTTTATTTTCAGTTCTTTGGTACCCTTGAAAGACCTTTTGTAGCTCTGGAGAATGAACTGACCTCTTTTGTTCCCTAAGCCTGAAAAAGGTCGTATTTTGTTTAACTAACCTTTGAAAACACCACGCCAAATTCTACTCCCACTGCACCATTCAGAATAGCTGCAGAGTAACTCTCTCCTATGGCTCTGTAACCAAGAGCTGTATTTTACCCAAAGCTTTCACAGAATCACAGAATGTGAGGGGCTGGAAGGGACTTCAAAAGTTCATCCAGTCCACCCCCCCCGCCAGAGCAGCATCACCCAGAGCAGATCGCACAGGAACACATCCAGGCAAGTTTTGAATATCTCAAGAGAGGAAGACTCCACAGCCCCTCTGGGCAGCCTGCTCCAGGGCTCTCTCACCCTCACAGTGAAAATTTTTTTCCTCCTGTTTCCATGGAACTTCCTCTGCCTCAACTTCCACCACTGCCCCTTGTGCTGGCATTGGGCAGCACCCAGCAGAGCCTGGCTCCAGCCTCTGGGCACTCACCCTGCACAGCTTTATCACCTGGAATGAGATCACCCTCAGGCTCCTCCTCCCCAGGCTAAAGAGCCCTCAGCTCCCTCTGGCTCTCCTCATAAGGAAGATGTTCCACTCCCTTAATAATTTTTGTGTCTCTGTGCTGGACTCTTTCAAGCAGTTCCCTGAGGTCTTTCTTGCCTCCTTCTAGCCTCAACACTTTAGCAGGCCAAATAAGCTATGAGCTACACAGGATCATGAAATATGTGCAATGACATTGTTTCTGGGGTTTTGTTTCCAAGAGAAAGCTTTGAATGCAAGCTCAGACAATACATCAGTTACCAATAAGAACAAGCAAGCTGTGCCAAACTTTCTGAGATTGCTTTAAGGAAAATCTCCATTTTGGTTGCATTTTGCCATGGTCATAGTTTGTGATTTCTTTAATATGTTACTTTCTTCCTAGCAAAGCAAGAGGTAGGATATCTCTAGCCTATACTTCACTGAAACTCTGCTTCCTGAAACTCCTGGGTTTATTCCTCTATTTTAAATATATAAAAGGATGAAACTGAAAAAGGCTGCTTCCAGCCACAGGCATTGGAGATGTGTTTTCACATATCAGCTGCATGGACAGAGCTAAGACTGTATTGTGAAAAGGGAGCTCAAGACAGAAGAGAGAGAGATCCATTTCTTGTGGAGGTTTTCCAGGTCATATGAAAATCAGGCCAATATCTGTTCTAACCTCTGAAAACAAACAGACAAACAAACAAGAAAACAAATCAAAACACCATTTTGGCACATGTGGCTTTTGTCTTCCATCATCTTAACAGTTGCTTAGCCTGGAGAAGAGGAGGCTCAGGGGAGACCTTATTGCTCTCTACAACTCCCTGGAGGGAGGTAGTAGCTAGGTGGGGGTTGGTCTCTTCTCCCAGGCAACCAGCACCAGAACAAGAGGACACAGTGTCAAGCTGTGCCAGGGGAGGTTTAGGATGGAGGTGAGGAAGAAATTCTTTAGAGAAAGAGAGATTGCCCATTGGAATGTGCTGCCCAGGGAGGTGGTGGAGTCACCATCCCTGGAGGTGTTTAAGAGGAGACTGGATGAGGAACTTGGTGCCATGGTTTAGTTGATCAGATGATGTTGGCTGATAGGTTGGACTTAATAATCTCACAGGTCTTTTCCAACCTGGTTAATTCTATTCCATTCCATTCCATTCCATTCCATTCCATTCCATTCCATTCCATTCCATTCCATTCCATTCCATTCCATTCCATTCTCTCTCATACTTAGAAGTTTTCTTTATGGTTTTTATTTCCAGGCTAAATTTCTTCATGGCTGGAGTATATCCATTTGTTCTTCTGGTGGTACTCCTCTTTAGAGGGAATAGCTCTCCTCTCTTGTGGACATTTAGCTCACTGGTATAAGCAAGTCATGTTTCCCCCCTCTTGAGTGTTCTCATGAGAGTCCATGTTCCTCAAATACTGTCCTCCTAAATCTCTTCTCTGGATCTGCTGTGATTTAGTTTCTTCTGAGATGACCATGGAAAATTGTCTGCTATCCCAGAGTTGGTTTCCCCATGCACAGTGGCTGTAGGATTTCCATCTCCTTAGTGGAGTGGCCTTGCCCCTTATGCTCTGTGAGACCTGATCATGCCAGAGTGATGCTTCATAAACACAGGCTAACATGGCCAGGTGCTCAGTCACAATGTCATGTTCAGCCATGGAGCTCCTAGCTTACACTGGCTCTGTCATTGCACTTCCATTACTCTTTAGAGAATCTGCTTCTTCCAGTCTCTGCAGACACTGACTTCACCTCTTTCCTATAAACAGTGCTGGCTGTGCCAAGAAAACAAACTCAGCAAAGTAATTCATCTGCTTCTGAGACTTACCCTTGAGTAACTGAATCCTTAACTGTATTGCCTTCTGCTTCCTGAGTCTGCAAGAGTAGTGGCATCTCTCCTTTAGGTACCTCCATCACTGTACAGTTCTTGAGCTATCCCACATCCAGACTTTCAGTACAGGAAAAAGGCAAGAAATTGTAACCATTTTGTATTTCTTTAGGCTAGGTGAAATTAACTCAAAATTCATCCAATTTTCAAACTGTCAATCTGGTGGTTTCTTTAATATGATATTGTTTGATGACTTCTGTGTTTATATCACAAAGGGTGTTTCATGTCCAGTCTCATTAATCTGACTAACTAGCCGATTAAATAATCAGCATTTCCTCTGGTAGCAAATTCCAAAGGCTGCTTTTGGTCCACTGTCAAGCAGCATGCTTCAAGTTAAGCATGTCTCCTAGAGATCCAAATGCTTGAGGGTTGAATTTCAAGGGTAGAAATGGAGTGGGATGTTTAGTATTACACAGCATCTCATGTTCTCTGCTGGACTGGGGGCTGTGTTACTACCAAGTGTTGGTCTTGGATTAATTTGTGATGCATCAATGTAAAAACAAAACTGGTCGTGGCTGGCATGTTCCAGAGTCCACAAACAAAAAGCTTCCTTTGCATCCAGGCATGAAAGCTAAAACTCATAAGAGAGTTGAAGAGAGGAGAATTCACTTGAGAGGAACTTCACAAAGTGAGTAATGAAAGTTCCCACTCCAAATAAAAAGCAATACACCAATTAGAACTCAATCTGGCTACTTACATAAAAGGCAACACTTGTTTTTGTTGTTAATACATTGACAACAAAAGGAGGACTGAGGAGAATCTCCACCCTTTATTGGGTGTGAGGAGAAACACAGTAACCAAAGAGGAGGAAAAGGCCGAGGTGCTCAATGCCATCTTTGCCTCAGTCTTTAACAGTAAGACCAGTTGTTCTCCAGGTCCCCAAGTTCCTGAGCTGGACAGAGTCAGAGAGCAGAATGAAGGCCTCAGAATCCAAGAGGAAATGATCCATGACTTAGCTACACCACTTAGATGTACACAAGTCTGTGGGGCTGGATGGGATCCACCCAGGAATACTGAGGGAACTGGCAGAAGTGCTCACCAAGCCATTTTCAATCATTTGTCCCCAGTCTTGGTTAGCTGGTGCACTCCTAATTGGCTGGAGATGAGCAAATGTGACACCCATCTATATGAAAGGCTGGAATGATGATCCAGGGAACTACCTGAGCCTATTACAGACCTATCAGTGTGACCTCGGTGCTGGGAAAGGCTATGGAGCCAATCATTGCTTGGGGTGGGCATACACTTCACTGGATAAAAAATCTGGATGGATGGCCAGGCCCAGGGAGTTGTGGTGAGTGGAGTTAAATCTGACTGGTGCCCAGTCACCAGTGGTGTTCCTCAGGGCTCAGCACTGGATTCAGTTCTGTTTAATATCTTTGTCAGTGGTTTGGATGAAGGGGTTGAGAGAACCCTCATGCAGATGACATCAAGTTGAGCAGGAGTGTTGATCTGCTTGAAGGTAGGGAGGATCTACAGAGGGATCTTGGACAGGCTGGATCAATGGGCCAAGGCCAATGGTGTGAGGTTCAACAAGGCCAAGGGTCACTCAGGTCACAACACCCCAAACGAAGTTACAGGCTTGGGGGAGAGTGACTGAAAAGCTGCCCAGCAGAAAAAGACCCAAAGGTGTTGATCAATAGCCAGCTGAATGTGAGCCAGCAGTGTTCTCAGGTGGCCAGAAAGGCCAACAGCATCCTGGCCTGGATCAGAAACAGTGTGGACAGCAGGACTAGGGAAGCAATCATGCCTCTGTACTCTGTGTAAAGCAGCTGCAACTCAGGTATTGTGTTTAGTTTTGGCTGCTCACTACAAGGACATTGAGGTGCTGTAGCATGTTCATAAAAGGGCAATGAAGTTGTTGAGGGGTCTAGAGAATCAGCTCTTATGAAGTATGGTTGAGGGAACCAGGGTTGCTTAATCTGGAAATAAAAGGAGGCTGAAGGGAGATCTCAGTGCTCTCTACAACTCCCTGAAAGGAGGTTGTAGTGAGGTGGGGATGAGTTTCTTCTTCCAAGTAACAAGCAATAGAACAAGAGGAAATAGCCTCAAGTTGTGCCAGGGGAGGCCTAGATTGGGTATTAAAAACATTTTCTTCACCAAAAGGGTTATGAGGTACTAGAGCAGGCTGCCCTGCTGGAGTCACCATCCCTGGAAGCATTGAAAAGACGTGCAAGACCTGGTGCTGAGGGGTGTGATTTAGTGGTGACCTGGCAGTGCTGGCTAAACATCTAGACTTGATCATCTTAAAAGTCTTTTCCAAACAAAATGATTCTGTGATTCTATAAGGCTTGCTGGCTGGTCACTGCATTAAGGGCAGTTATGGTAGATCTGCAGGTGAAGGTTAGAAGACACAGAGTCAGGCCATGAAAGTGAGGAGGGGGCTGAAGGCTGCCGCTGCGGCTCTTTTGAAGCACTCACTCAGATGTGAGTGGTCACAGCCGCCGTGAAGGACTCACAGGGAAATTTGCTTCCAATGGAATGAAAAGGAAACTTTCATGAAAAGGACCAACGGGGTGAAGCGGGAGCAGCCTCACCTTTCCGAGGGCTGCGGGGGGATGGAGGAGGGAGCAGGTTTCTCCCCAGCAAGAAGGGGCCGCTCATGCTGCGGCTCTGGCGCTCCACACCCGGCCGCTCACCAGCAGCCCCGCTCTGCCGGTGGCAGACACGGCGGGGTGCGGGAAGCCCCCGGGACGAAAGAGGCTGGGCGGCCCGAGGAAGGGGAACAGGGGACCTGTCCGTCCTCTGTGCGAGGAGGGCCCCGAGGGTCTCTCAGTCAGGACTCCTTGGAAACGGCCCGGTTTCCCAGGAGGGCTGCTGTGCCGAGTCGAGGTGAGGTCATTTATGACCAGGGATGGGGTCCAAGGAAATCTCCTACGGGAGGGTGCTGCGTCTGCGGGAAGGGGAGAAGCAAGCTCCCCCTTCCTCAGCCCGTAGCCCCTTGGACAAGCCCTCCAACCGCTGCCGGGCTGCGGGCGGGTGCTCGGGGAGAGGCTCCGCGGCTCTGCCTGCCGGGGCCGGTTAGGAGAGTGCGGATGCTCGGAGACGAGAAAAGTTTGAGGGGCGGGGGCGTCTCGGCCTCGGCTCTGCCCCGACCCTCCCGGAGCAGGCGACACTGCGTGCTCCCACCCACAGGGCACAACTCCATCCCCGGCGTGGCGGTGGTCGGCCCCTGCCCTTAACCAGATTCTTTGAAACCCCCCAAAAAAGCGAGTTTCAGTGTTACAACCTTATCTTTGGAGGAGCGCGGGTTTCTTGCCGCGGCGACGTCGCTTGTTAAACAATCAGCGGCGGAGCCCCTGAAAAGGGAGGCATTGCACCCTTCCTGCTGAATGCGCTGCTTAGTGCATATAACGCCAGGGCCTTTTGATGTCTCACAATGCGTGTTACGCCCAAAGATTGTCTCTTTGGACAGATCTACAACGCTTGGCTTCATGTTTGGAAGTTAAATGGACAGCGAGGTTGTTCAAACTCCCACGCTTGAAGCGAGCGCAGACACCCGGCACATTCGCCCGCTTACTTTCCATCAGTGAAAAAGAGGCAGGGGTGGAGGGAAGGGGCTGCTGGTTTAATCCGCGCTCCGAGGCAAAGGGGGGGTGAGGGGTGGAAAGCAACCCTGCCCAAACTTTTCCTCTCCTTTCTTTTCTTCACTTTATTCTTTGGCAGCCTTAAAATAAGAGCTATGTGCAAAGCGTGCGCCCTGCGTAGGTAGCTTGTGTCTCGAAGTCATTGGCGATGTTGCTGCTCCATGAAATCAAAATTTATGATTATTCAAATGTTGGGGACTGTGAAAAGAGAGGAAGAAAGAGGGAAAATTAATATTGCAGCTGTTCTTCTGATTAATGAGAGATAATTGCTCATGAAAAGTCACCCCTGTGGCATTTTGTTGTCTCCTGGATCTTTGTTCTTTTCCACTATTATTGAGGACTTTCTTGAAGACTAAGCGGTTCTTTTCAATTTTTGGTATTCAGAAAGTGTTGCTTGGTTACAGATAATGGAGAAATCTCGGGCTATATTGGGTAAGATGTGCCACAGACAGCAATATCACAATGCCACTTTCAGAAAAGGATGGATACAAGTTAACGATGCGCTTTCAATAAAACATTAATAGACTTGTTCACGCTTTTATAATGACCTCCTTAATGGGAGCTGGGGGCAAGTCCTGTCTTTTGCTTGCGTTCGCTTCACAAAACCCGGCTTCGAGATCGCCGATCGCTTTGGAAACTAATAGGAAATCAATGTTAGATTAGTGAATAAATGCGATTATAGCCCAGGAGCCCGCGGCCCCTCGCTTACCCACGCACGGCTTGGTCCGGAGCGGGGCTCTCCCGCCTGGGAGCTGACCCAGCCCGGGGCGCGCCCTGCCCAGCGCCACCGCTTCTCGCCCTGCCGCGATGTTTGCGGCCAGGGCTGCTCTGCAGAACTTGTTTGGGGGTTTGGGCTGCTTGGGGTTTGGTTTGCTTTTCTAGGGGAATCGTATGGCTGGGATGCGGCGCTTTCCACGGAGGCAGCTCCTGCCGTGAACTCGGCGGAGATAAACGCCCCAAAGCCGGTTCTTTCTCCGGGAGGGCATGGATGGCTTTTTCTTCTGCCGGGAGCTGAGGGGTTGGGGGAGGGAAGGGAAAGAGTTGCTTTTGTCATTTAAGCCGTGAATCTCTTCTACATAAAGGTGTTAGAGACATCTGGAAGAAAAGAGGGACCAGCACCCAGTCCTGCGCTCGGCGGACCAGGAGAGCGGCTCTGATGTTCTTTTTGAACTGCTCCACTTTCAAAGGGGGGCAATTTCGTTACATTCTCATTTGTTACACTGTCTTGAACTAAAGGCAGACAAAGCTATACTCTGTCACCCCGAGCAGAATGAAGGGAATCAAAGGATTTTCCCTTAAAAGGACTAATTTTCTCCTTGAATTATGAAAGTAATGGCTAGGTAACAGCCTGTGCTCTGTACCCAACTGCTTAATACCTTCTAAATCCTTCCACGTGGCTCTCCCAGTCGTAGCAATTAGAGCTCATTATAGGCTCATAAGAGCTCTCATTTCGGGGATTACTTAATGGACAATGAAATTTTATCGGACAGAATTATTGAAAAATAAAATTGTAACGAGGCCGATGTGATGTGGGCGCACGCCTTGCATCATTCCGCCTGGTTTGGGATATCTTTGCTTTCAAATGACTTCTTTTCTTACTCTGCCTTTCGGGAGTGGGTTTTTCTTTGTGTTGGGGTTTTTGTTGTTGTTTTTGTTGTGTGGGGTTTTTTTCCTCCCCCCCTCCGTCTTTTATCACTGCACTTGGTTTATTATAACAATTACAAATTGCAATGTTGATCCGACTCTTGCTCTGTCTGCCTTCCCTCACGACAGCCGCCTCCCCAGATCCATTCTATCACTGCAAACAGTTTTTGCCACTGAGGTCGATAGGGTTTTTTTAATAATATTATTCTTATTCTTTTCTAGAAGAAACTCCCTTAAATGAGGGAGGGGGGGAAAAAAAGCGGGTGGGGAAGAGGTGGTGGGGGAAGAAGATATTAATTCAAATTTCCTCCAGATGAACTGTGTTTTACACGGGAAGAATCGGGCAAAACCCCATGCCTGTGCGCTGTGACCGAGATTAAAACCCCATCGGAGCTCGGGAGGTAGAGTCCCCTGGCGAGGCACCCACCGCACCCCGGGGGGGACCTGCAACTGCCGAAGGCCTAGGCGGCGGGGCGGCCAAGCATCTCGGGGCCCGCGGCTGACTGGGGCTCCGCGGCCTCGGCTGAGCCCTCGGTGGCAGTTTGGGGAAAAGTAGGTGAGGTGGGAGCCGACCCGCCTAAACCCCGCGAGTCCCTAATTGTTGTCACAAGACGCGGGATTAGCGCATTGCTGGAATAGCTGTCTGTTTACACTTCGGAGCCCCGCCGGCCGGTAAACACTTTCTAATTGAATTCTAATCACATTCAAATAACTCCATAACCAGCCTCAGCTGCAATTCATAAAACTTTAATTGCTATCCATAAATCCTCAGATCGCCGAGCGTGTCCCTGAAAACACTGTTGCATCGTGCCTGCACAGGGCCGTCGGGGAGGTGGCGGGGAAGAGAGTAGCGAGCGGGGCTGGGGTCGAGCCGGTGACTGCTTTGGAACGGGGGGACGCCGGGCGACGCTGCCTGCTGCGGGCTGGGGACGAGGACTGGACAGCAGGGAGGGAGCTGGCCTCTCAACAAGGCTCGAGTGGCACCGCTGAGCCTCGCCGGTCCCCAGGGTGAGAATATGCCGTCTTCATCAGAAGGCGGGCAACAACTTTGTTTTGCTGGGTTTTAACAGCAAAAGAGGGGGTGTGCGGGGGGGCTGTTAGGATGTTCGCGCCCCGGCCCGTCCCTTGTGCGCGATAATCGCCTCTAAACACGTTACAGTTATTGATGCACTCTTCAGCCTCTGGTAATCAGGCGTACCCTGCGTTTTCTGCTTTAGAGCACAATTGTCGCTTCCCTTTCTCGAGTGAAGTGGGATGGGATCCGTAGTCGGTTTTAAACGCCGCGTCGCATCTGCCAAGCAAGAGCGCGATCGCCTTTCTATGAACGATAAGTCTCTTCTTAAATTCCCATAAAACAGGTCATTGGAAAATCGTGTAATATGCTGGGAATACTTTGGCTTTTTGATGCAATCTGAAATGCTCCGGAGCCACCGACCGTATTTAGCTGTTTATCCAATTTTACTTTGAATGATTGCTTCAGCAAACTTGGTGGAGATCAAAGAATCCTTCCCCCCCCCCTCACCCCGACATGTTCGCCTTTCATTAGTGCTGCGAGCTGCAGTCCTGAAGCGGGTGGGGAAGTTCATTGGGAAGTTTTCCGTTTTGATACCGTTTAGCTGAGAAGTGTCCGGGTAGTTGAAGGATTTGATTTGTCCGTCGAAGTAATTACCAGTTTGGCAAGATTCACTCGAGGTAAATAGGGCAGGGGGAAAAAAAAAACCCAACACAATAAACCAAACCCCCACAAAAAAAAACCCAAACCAACAAACAAACCAAAACCAACCCAACAACCCGGACAGCATTCTTATGTATGCACACGCACACAGAAGTCGTCCCTAACTTTGCGTCTCTGTCTGTGACCCTGGCTCCTCTGTGTGCGGAAAGGGCCTCCTAAAGGAGTCCTGCATAGAGGGAGCAGACCGGACCGGGGAAAAGTGTTGGTCCCACGCCCCTGTGGGAGACACGGCCCCTTGGATGATACTTTACCCTGGGTGGGAGAGGCCGGCGCTGACTCGCTTGTTTCAGCGCATCACCTGCTCCCTTCTTCCCTCCGTGCAGGGAAAAGGACCGTGCTCCTCGGGGGAAAAAAAAGCCAGTAGAAACCCCTTCCGACTGATTTCAAAACCCCACGGGTGTGTTGACAGGGGGATGTGTCTGCGAGTGCGACTTGTGACGGGGCTGTGGGGCAGTCACCCCCTTCCCGGCTTCCCCGCTCCTATAATTTATTTGGGGCGGAGGCGGAGGGCTGAAGTCATCGGGCAGCGAGCGAGCACGCACACTTTGGGGCCCTCCCCGCTTTGCCTACCCCCCCTCCCCAGCCTCTCCTGCCGGCCTGGGAAGCCGGGGAGATTTAGATCTGCGAGGCTTTCAGCCATCACGTGTTTAAATAGTTGATATAAAACCCCCGGCGCAGGGGATCCAGGCGGGGGGACTTTAAGACCAGCCCTCTCCAGGGACCCTTTTGTTCAGCTCTCAAACATAAGCACCTTCTCGCCTCGCCAGGACTTCAGTGGCAACTTGGCCAAGCAGGAAAAAAAAACCACAAACGGCTTTGGGAGAGCCGCTCCGGCAGCCCTCCGAAATGTCCCGCTCTTTCTATGTCGACTCCTTAATCATCAAAGACTCTTCCAGGCCGGCTCCCTCCTTGCCTGAGCATCACCACCACGGCCAGGACTTCTTCATCCCTCTCGGCATGCCTTCCCCCCTCGTCATGTCGGTGTCGGGCCCGGGCTGCTCGTCCCGCAAAAGCGGCGCGTTCTGCGTCTGCCCGCTCTGTGTCACCTCGCACCTGCACTCCCCCCGCGGCGGCGGGGCCATCCCCCTGCTCAAGAGCCAGTTCCCCGCCGCTGCCGCCGCCGCCGGCGAGGCTCAGTGCTGCCCGCGGGCCGGCCACGCTCACCACCCGCCGCAGCACCCGCCGCCCGCCGCCTCCGTGCCCGCCGCAGCTGCCGCCGCCGCCGCCCTGGGGCACCCGGCGCATCACCCACCTTCCTGCGCCGCCACCACCTACAGCGTCAGCGACCCCCGGAGGTTCCACTGCCTCGGCATGGGTAGGAGTCCTGCGGCCGCCGGGGAGGGGAGGGCGGCGGGGGAAGGGAATCCCCCGAGGGTGCCCGAGGGAGAGCGGCTGCCCTGGGGGCGCTGAGTTGCGGGAGAATGTCTTTTCTTTGTCTCTCTTCCCTCCTGCCCCCCGCTTTTCTGTCTCCCCACTGAAGTAAGTGCTTCTCTTCCGTCCAGGAGGGTCCGATTCCAGCCAAATACAAAACGGGAAAAGGATGAGGACAGCTTTCACCAGCACCCAACTTCTGGAGCTGGAGAGAGAATTTTCCTCCAACATGTACCTGTCCCGGCTGCGGAGGATCGAGATAGCCACATACTTGAACTTGTCCGAGAAGCAAGTAAAAATCTGGTTCCAAAACAGAAGGGTGAAGCACAAGAAAGAAGGCAAAGGCACCCAGCGAAACTCGCACGGGGGCTGCAAGTGCAACACCAGCCAGGGGCATTACCCCAGATCGGAGGACGAAGAGTCTCTATCCCCCTCATCGGCTACCGAGGATAAAGAGATCTCCCCGTTATGAGCCTGGCTCGGAGCTCCGCTCCCCGTCACCGGGTCCCAGCCCGGAGCGGCGCTGAGGCTCACCTGGCACTGCTGCCCGGGGACAGCAGCCCGCCGGCCTGCAGCGGGCATTCCCCGGCCGAGATGTTAATTTTCAGCCCTTCGCAGTAATAGATATATAAATATATATATATATAAATATATATTTTTTGAAATGTGAATGTTTTAGTCGTGAGAGCTCAACTAAAACGTTATTTATGTAACCCCAGGAGCAGGCACCTGCTCTTCCCAACATGTAACATGGGACTGGACTCGCACGGCCCAAGGTGCCTCCCCTCGCCTTCTCCCCAGGCAACTTAAAGGAAGGAAAGGAAAAAAAAAAGGCAAAACAAACAACCACAAACAAACGTTTTTGGAACCGAAAGACGAAACCTGCAACAACTGAAAAGCAAAGAAAAACCTGAAGGGCTGAGAACCTCCTGGACGGACTTGTTCAGAGAAATAAGCCAAGAATGTTTGGCTTTGGGACGGCGGTTTGTTTGTGAATAGTTTTATATAAAAATTCTATTTATATTTATTTAAATAAACGAGATAGGATGGGAATTGAATTTTTTTCTTCTTCCCCCCCCCCCCCCCGCCAGTGCCAGCCCAGTCCAAGCAGCCAAGGTGGACGGGCTGGGGCAGGGTGCGTTTCCTCGCAGTCCTTTGTACGGTGAAAGCATCGGTGTGTACTTGTCAGACTCCTCCGTAAAGACTAGAAATAAATGCCATCGGTTACTAACCCGAATATGTTTGCTGTTCCCCTGTGACTTGGCCGGCTCGGGTGGGAGGGGAGCGGAGGAGGGTGCGGGGACTCCGCCGCGGCCGGGGGAAATGCAAATGGAGCGGCTTTGCTGCGCCGAGCAGCTTTGTGCCGCTCTGCGGCCGGAGCCAGCGCACGGCCTGGCCGCGGCTGACAGCTTGCTCCGGGCTGCAGCCAGCCGGCGCCTCGCCGGGGACACCCTCCCGCCTCTGGCCTGCGGCGATGCTGCCCGGCCCGGCTGCACCGCCTGGTACAGTCCGACACTTCCCCCGCCAAGAGAGCTGCCCACCTTCGCCAGGCTGGAACTCCGCCTGGGTTATTCTGGGATGATGTTAGCTGGAAGCCAGGGAAATTGTTAGTATTTTTTTCTCTCGGGCATCGGAACAGTATCCTTAGTATCACAGCATCAGTCAGTCTTTTCGGTATTGGTTGGCCGGGCTCAAGGAACAATTCCGAGAGCAAAGCCTACTCGTGGGGTCAGGCTGAGCTGAAGTTCCTTGCAGCCTGCACTGAGCAGTGCCCAGCCACTGCTGCCATCCTGTTCCTGCCTTGGGCAGCTGGTCCCGAGCTCCTTTCAGGGGGTTGGTGCAGAGTGGGGTGGAGCTGGAGCTAGTCAGTCCCAAATGAACTTCTTTATAACATTTTTTCCCCTAGTTACCGCAGTCCTGAGCAGATCAGAAGTGCCAGCTGCACACATTTCCCACTCACACCTTTTTCTTGGATGAGTTTCCCACTAACCCAGCCTACACTTTTGACTTCAGACTCTGAAACTATTGCAAGACCTTTTTGGTAAATAATTCCCTTAACAGTCTCTACATTTCTCATGTCTGATTGCTAACCTTGGAGCGTTGTCTCAGAGGTGTCCCCAGCATTACTTTGCTGCTCTGCTTCTAATCAGAAAACAAGTAATAAGCCTGCTTGGGGTTCCTGTTGCAGTGTGAATGGCCTAAGCACCCTGGGTGCTGAGGAGAGATGTAGCCCCAGCATAGTGACACTCTCACTGTGTGCTTGTCAGGTGCTCTGGCAGGTCTGGGTTAGGATGGAGAGGCCCTGATGTGGGCACTGCTGTGCAGCCTGGCCCCTCCGCAGTGCTCAACACCCCCACAGTGCAGCAGGAGGGAAAAGGAAAGGCAGCACTGAAGTTTCTAAGCCTGGATGTGGAGAACATACAAAATCTTACCCTTCCCTATCACAACAATCATTCACTGCCACAGCTGAGGGCCCAGGGCAGAGTCCAGCAGCCCACATCCCAGCTGAGCAGGTGGGGATGGTGTTTATCTGAGTGGCAGTCCCTCACTTGCCAGGCTGGGGATACCAGAGGGTCAAAAAGATTGTGGACCTTGTGACTTCTTCCCAGGGGACCTGCCTGAGGGGTCTGCCTCCTCTTACTCTAAAATATTTTAAGATGGACTCTGGAAACTGTTTCTCTGCTTCATCTTACCTGTGTCCACCTTGCTCCTAAAATCCCACGGGGGTTTTTCCAACCTTGAAGCTCTAGAAGGAGCCACTAGCACCATAGTAAGTTCTGCCCAACCTCTCGCAGTGACATCCTCGTCCTGTAACTGGGGGCACTCACCAGGCCTGCAGCAACCTGGGATATTGCTCTTATCATTAGTTTTCTAAGTAAACAGGGATTATGCAGTCACTCTGCTTACCTGTCTGCCACTTAGCCTCATCCCTTCATAACTCTTAAACCCTGTGATCAGTACCAGCCAGTGGGCTGACATGATACCTTTGTGAGAGTCTCCAAGCTGTCTAGTTCCCAGCAGTTCTGAAGAGATCAGAAGCGAACTGGGGCACCAGTTTGGCAAGAACTAGGTAAGCAGGATGTCTTTTGCCCAATAGCTTTCTGGAAGAGGATGCCTACAGGGTGAAAAAGATGGCATCAGGGAGGCAGAAGTTGAGGCAGAGGATATGGTCAGCTATGCAACTGAGAACAGAAGCTGTAGAGGAAACTGGAGGGCCTGAAGGACATGGGACAGCATCCCAGATAACAGCTTTATCCTTTTCCCATTCAGAGTGACCCCAAACCTTATTGTTGCCAGTGCAGCTAATGCTACCCTTTTATTTTTCTTGGGGAGTTGTCAGAGCACTGGAAACATGACAGCATTCGTCCTTATTGCTCCCATGGGAACAATAAATTCTCTTCAGAGGTCGAGAATCAAGCCTCGGACAGATTCAGACCTTCGCTGCGGCACTGCCCTCGCATCGTGAGGCTCCGTGCAACTTGCTAGCCTTATTCCTGTTTTTAGCACAGGACATGACCCAGGCACGATCCTGAAGTACTCCAGCTGCAGTTAATGCACTTACTGCGCATTATCCACCAGATGTTCCCCTCTCCGGACAGTCAGGAAAGAAGAGCATGTGGCGGGTGGCTGCTGCCGGGGTTGCTGGAGCGGTTCTCCTTGGCACAACTCGACGGACAATGAGCAGCCTGCTCCCGGCGTGGCGGAGTGCGTGCCACGGGTGGCTTTCAAATACAGCCCCAAAGGCGAGTCCCTGGATGCCCCTCCGAGCCCTACCGGCAGCCGCCGCCATCACCACCGGCCCGCGGGCAGCGACCGGCAGGGCGAAAGTCGCGCAACTGAAGCCCATGCGTTTGGGATGCGAGTTGTATTCCTGCGAGTGACACCACTGCCGACCTTCTGTGACAGTTTCAGGCTTGAAAGAGCAAACGTAGCATTCCTCCAGAGAAGCTTCCTCTCCCCCCTTCCCCCTTCCCCCCTTGCCCTTAGATATTTATCTGATTCCTTTAATTCGATTTAGCTCTTTCCAGTTAAAAAACTCAGAGGAGGAAAGTACTCATCTTGAAGAGTCTCCCTGCCCTCGGTCTCCACGACCTACATCAGATCCACGGCATCGACCTCTCCGGTTGTAAGTGCCCTGTTTAGACCTGCTGCCATGCTCTGCCCCGACCTGGTAGCCCAAGGCGCTGCCGGCTCTAGGCAGTGCTGAAGGCACCGCTTGCTCCCGGCTGCTCTTTCCAGTCCTTTCCTAGATTTCTGAAAGCTGTTGGCTCAGCAGGGTGCAGCCCCTTGGTGGCATCTCCCTGCTTTCACCCGCGGAGTGGACGGGGCACGTCCTGCGCCCGTGCCTTGGGAATACGGACTTCCAAACCGAAGGGCTCAGCGGTCCTGGCCTGCTGTGGATCCGCCTTGGGTTGGACGGAGTGGGCTCGGCTCCTTCAGCCGAGAGCTGACGGACGGGAGAGATCGCAGCAAAGGGACTCTGATATAGAGGTCAGGGGGCTGCGGGAAGCTCTCCTTCCTCAGGAGTTCCCATTTTAGAGCTGTGAAGGATAGGGAGCGATCTGCATTCCCCTGCATTCATCCCTGGCTTGCCCTCATTTCCTGTTCCCGCACCTCCCGCTGACCCGACCCCGCTGGGACATCGCCTCGGGAGCGGCTCCGCGGTGCCTGGCTCTGCCCCTGCGGGCACGGCCGGCCGGGGCTGGGCTGCTCCGTGAGCAGCCGTCTGTGCTTCCCATGGCGCACGGTTCAGGCCGATAGCTCAGCCGCAGGCCAAGAGTATCAGGCCCGTTCGGGAGTTTCTGTTGTGCCCATAGGGATAATAAGGCGGCAGGAAAGCGGCGAGTCTTGTGTCCTCCGTCCCGGGAACCTGGCGAGCATCTCGCCACTGGCCCGGAGAACGCAGACAAAAAGGGGGAAGCTCTCTGCCTGGATCTGGGCCTGAACATCAGGAAACCTTGACAGAAAAAAACCAAAACCCAGCATTATTATTATTACTGTTAAGTCTGCGCGGCTCTCTGGAAAGGATCCGGGGTGACTGCGAGGATTTCAAGCAGTGACAGCACCTCGCAGCCCCAGTGCAAGCCCCGCGCAACCCAGTCGGTTTCGGTCCGGGAGAGAAACCTCTGGGCAGGTTTGCAGCCCTGGGGTGCCGGGCAGGACCCGAGCCCTGGGAAGGCGACTTCGCCCCCCGAGCCCCCGGCGGTGGCCGGGCCTCTCCGCGGTGCGCGGAAAAGCGTGCGGCAGGCAGGCAGCTGTCAGGGAGCCCCGCATGACCGCGGAATAACAAACAGCCCGTGTGCCACTGGGGAAACTGGGGGGCTGCGTCCCCGCTGCAGCGCGCCCGGCCCTCGCCGTGAAAGCGGCGATTTCACGCCGGCTCCGCTCCGCGCCCCTCTCCGCCCCCCTGCGCGCCTTCCAGCCGGCCCCGCTCCGGGCGATGCGCCGGCCCCCGGCCCCTCCGCGCCTCCCCCTGCCCCGACCCCATCCGGCGTGGCCGGGGGGTGGGTATTTCAGCTGTTGGAAGCGAACCCGAAGAGATCGGAAGCGTGTGGTGTGTGCTCGGGAAAAGGGGGGGGGGAAGGAAAAAAAAAGAACTAGTTTCAGATTAATGAAGGAGTGACAAATTCAAGGCTAGCGTTGGCACTGCCCAAGCCAGAGCGTGGGGAGCTCGCCAGGCTTTGCTTTATATTGTCTGCTTTTCTGAAGAGCAGACAAAGATGGATAGAGAGACATTGAAAAGCAGGAGGCGTATTTCAAACAGTTCAATAAAGAGGGTTGTCACTTAAAGACAAGAACCATAGTGCTTTGATGACTTTGTATTAGCCTCACCGTTTCAAATAAAGTGACTCGACTCTCTCTGCGGAATTCACCGAGTTTTAGTGGATGACACTTCGGTGAAGCCTCTTTCGGCAGCAACAAGGGCTTGTAACTGCGGGGCGAAACTCCTCTTCGAGCGGGTTTTTGCCAAGAGAATTGCCGCCCCGGAGCTGGTTTGGGGTTTCTTCCCCTTACTCCCCCCCCTCCCCTTTTTTTTTCTTTCCTTCCTCAATCTCGGGCACCCCTGTGAAACCAAGGGTTGCCATTTAGGTGAAAGCACTATGCAAAAGAGAGAGAAAAGGCTCCGGCTCCCTACGGACGTGAAGAAAACGGCGCGGGGGTCTCGAAATGCTGGGGGAAAGGCTTCCTCCCGGCGAAGCCCGGCGGCACAGGAGCTGCCCTTTTTCCCCAGTCACTTTCTACACCCCCGGAGAAAACACCAGCCGGGGGGTTTGGAAGTAAAGCTGCGTGTAACCACCCACCCCCCGGCAGCTCACGCGTGTTCTCACCCGTGCCGGCGCAGGCTCCCACGCACAGCCCCTCCCGACTCCTGCCTCCCGCGTCCTCGGCCCTTCCCCTTCCCCCGGCGCCTTTCGTCTGCCTGGGGGGGGGAGGCACCCGGGGGTAGCCCTGTCGGGTGAGATGATTTTTTCCTCTCAGCCTCGAGGGGGTTTCAGTAATTTAAAAAAATACTTTAATTTTTTTGTTTTGTGTTGGGGTTTGGTTTGGTTTGGTTTGGTTTTTGAAGATGGGGACCCCAGACCGCCGCAGCCCCCCCAGGCTTTGAAGGCACAGCGAAAGGGCTTCACCGTGGGTTTGAGAGAACCATTTAGTCACTGTTTCATTAGGCACTATTTGAACCTTGCAACATGTGGTAATTTCTGGGGCAAGCTGAAAAGGGGGGATTATGTAGGAGGGACACAAGGAAATTAGCTAACGGTTAATTTAACTCGTTTTCTGGTAGAATTTTCGATACATTCCTAATTGACTGAGGAGGCAGGTGAAGTCTTCAGTTCCAGGCAGTCTCATTCACGGTGAGAATAAATGGCTCTTTTTCAACTCACACTGCTCACAATATATCATCAGGGAAAAGACATGCAATGAATATGTTGATTTTTTCCCCCCCCTCTCCCCTAAATTTTATTATTATTATTATTAATGGAATTACACCCTGCTACGCAGGTGTGAGAGTAAGAACCTACACTGCGATGAAATCAGATTAACAATGAAATGAGAATTTTATTAGCTTTCTATGTCACACAGACCTGGATTTAAACTGTCAAAACAAGAAACAAGAAGGGGAGGGGAGGAAAAGACACTCCGATGGCAGCAGTGCCAGTCAATGGGCAGAAGTGGTAGCTTGGTATCCAAATAATAATTAGCTGTAATTCGTGGTGAATATCCACACCCCATACTCTACGCTATTTATATCATATAGAGGGTGTATGATTAGCCTATAATGGCAAATCTCTTTTGAGGCAGGGGTTTGCCAATTAACCCTAATCATCCCGATTCCCCCTGAGCCGGCAACACTTGCTTATAAAAGTCTGAGTTTTATTCAAACTCTAAACCACGTCGGAAATAAACTCTGGCTGAGAATCTTGCCGTGTTCACACGGGAAAGGGCTCCGAGCGCATCTGGGGGTCCTGGGAGCCTTTGAGAACAGCCCGGGGAGCAGGTGGACAGGAGAACGGGCAGCTCTGAGGAGCGACGGGATGGAGATGACCCCGCACCGGACAGCACCGGGGAAAGGGAGGAGGCGATGGCTTTGCACAGGGCACCGGCGGGCGGTGGGTTGGCGCTGACCCCGACCCGGGCACTGGCGGGTTTGGGGTGACCCTGCAGCGGGCACCGGCTGGTTGGAGGCGACCCTGCACCAGGGGGACGGTGGGTGGAAGGTGATCCTGCTGAAGGTGACCCCGCACCGAGCACCGAGGGGGCGGTGGGCTGGCGGTGACCCATCAGCGGGGACGGTTAGCGGCCGCGCTACCTGCGCGCCCCGCGGAGAGGTGATGGGCGCAGTCGGACAGGGCCCGCGGCCAGGGGAGCTCCCCACGTCTGCCAAGGGCCCCTTTGTAACCTGCTATAGAAAATGGAGGTATTCTGCATGACAAAGCCCAATTAAGCTCGCTATTCAGGACCTCTGCAGCTGGTAGCCCATTGGGAGAGTGGGAGGAAACGCGAATATATTAATTATGCGAAGGGGCGGCGAAAAATACCAAGAGCCGCCGTTCTGGGTTGGGTGTTGGATTTGTTTGTTTGGTTTTATACGTGTCACTCCAGTAATTTCTGTATCTATTTGGTGGCAGGGGCGGTGGGAAGAGGAGGAGCTGGGTGGGGAGCTGATGCGGGGGGCACAAGCCCCGGGGCAGTCTCCTCGCAGTGGGGGCAGGTCCTGCTCACAGCCGCAGCAGCATCGCCCGGAGTGTTTGTAGCGAGCAGTAAGGAGGCTGCCGGCCAGGCTGCAGGCTCTCCTGAAACTCTTCTCTAACACATGAGCAAAGCCATGAATTTCCTCCAAGAATCCTCTTTCTCTTGATGTTTTTTAGTTGTCACTCAAAGGAGGTCAACTGCGAGCCTGCCAAAGAGCCTTCACAGGCTGAGGGGCATCAAACTCCAAGGCAGACAGAAGGTCAGCCAAGGAAGAGAAAACCTTAGCTCTGGCCAACAGGCTGTAACGTGTGTAGCTAGAGTTGGTATCCAAACCACATTCTCTGAATCCAAAATCCATAGGAGCTGAGAAACATTTTGCATGTCACAGCCTTACTCTCAAACGAGCCAACTCCCCCAACAGCAGATGAGTTTTGGTGCAGAACTCTGCACTGCTGACAACAGTGCTGTGCCCTGAACCCTTCAGTCTTCAACCCTGAACACAAATGAATGGACATAAAAGCATAGATCATAGAATCATTAGGGTTGGAAGGAACCTCAAGGGTCAGCCAGTTCCAACCCCCCTGCCATGGGCAGGGACACCTCACATTGCAGCAGGTTGCTCACAGCCACATCCAGCCTGGCTGCAAACACCTCCAGGAAGGAGGCTTCCACCACCTCCCTGGGCAGCCTGTGCCAGGCTCTCACCACCCTCATGGGGAACAACTTCTTCCTCACATCCAATCTGAACCTACCCATTTTGAGTTTTGCTCCATTCCCCCAGTCCTTTCACTCCCTGACACCCTCAAAAGTCCCTCCCCAGCTTTCTTGGAGCCCCCTTCAGATCCTGGAAGGCCACAATTAGGTCTCCTGGAAGCCTTCTCTTCTCCAGACTGCACAACCCCAACTCTCTCAGCCTGTCCACACAGGAGAGCAGCTCCAGCCCTCTGCTCATCCTCCTGGCCCTTCTCTCTTTCTCCCCCAGTATTTCCTGTTTTCTCTTGATAAAACCAATATTTTATTTTGCTCCCCAAGATCTGATTTGTCTTTTGCAATGAATGCAAGCCTGAGTGGGCTTAGGCAATGTGCAGTTTAATGGATTGTGGCAGCTCAGCCCACTGGGTTTTCAGCAAGAGCTGTCAAATTGCAGTAAAGTTGTCAGAAGGTTTTTTTTTCTGGTCTTCCCCAATTGCTATGAAATGTCAGTAAGTGATGCATGGGCTGTCAAGGTTTTGCTTTTTTCCTTAGACAGAGGTAAAATTCAGTGGGTTCCAAACACACCTCCATCTACACTAGGCTGCCTGAGCAATGCTGAGGCAAACTCTCTCTCTTTGAGACACAATCAGCAAATCTTTTTATCTTCAGAAGCAATTTTTGGAAGGGTTTTAAGCTAGCAATTTGTTTTAGGGAAAGAGCTCACAATCTGCAGGACTTAAGGAGCTGGGGTTGTTTAGTTTTGAAAAGAGGAGGCTGAGGAGAGACCTCCTGGCTGTCTGCAGCTACCTGAAAGGACATTGTGGAGAGGCTGCTGCTGGTCTCTTCTCCCCGAGCAATAATTTGGTGCTGGAGCCAGGGCAGAGGAGGGCAAGGAAGCTGGGAAGGGCCTGGAGAAGAAATCTGATGAAGAGCAACTGAAGGAGCTGGGGCTGGTTAGTGTGGAAAAGAAGAGGGGAGACCTCCTGGCTGTCTGCAGCTACCTGAAAGGACATTGTGGAGAGGCTGCTGCTGGTCTCTTCTCATAGGTAATTCATGATAGGACAAGAGGGAATGGCCTCAAGCTGTGACTGGGTAGGGTTAGGCTGGGCAGTAGGAAAAATATTTCCCCAGCAAGAGTGGTCAGGGATTGGAATGGTGCTCTCCAGGGAGGTGGCTGAGTCTCCAAGCTTGGCTGTGTTTCAAAGTGGTTTGGATGTAGTGCTTGGGGCTATGGTTTAGGGGTGAGCCTTATAGAGTAGGGTTCATGGTTGGACTTGGTGATCCTGAGGGGCTTTTCCAACCTGAATATTTCTGTGATTCTATGATGCTACTTTTTGCCTTGAGGGATACCCTGTGAAAGTAAATGAGAGTGACTCCTGAGAAGCACAGGCCTCCAGGATGTTGTGTATCAGCCTTGTTTATGCCAGAGTCACCAGAGTCTCATGAAAGAAGCCAGTGTTGTTGTTGCTAAAGGTGGCCTTTGCCTCCTGTCATTCCCTACCTCTTGTTCTCTGGGCTGTCCCATCCTTTGCACTTGTTTCTTTCCTATGGAAAATTCTGCCCTTGCCTTCATCTCCTTCCTTAAGAAGTGCACAAAACCAGAGGATGTGACCAGGTCAGCCTGTTTACAGCCCTGCACCTTCATGGGAGGAGGGAGCATCAAGTGTGTAAGACTTCCACTCCTTTCTAATTGACATTGGCTAATAGATCCCACAGTTAGAGAGGAGCTGAGTGGGTGAGACAAACTTGAAAGACAGAACTAAGGACAGGCAGATTGCTCTCATGAATTTAATCTCTTTAGAAGATGAGGTTTATAGTATCAGCTGCTGGCAGGAACAGCACTCCCAGAGTTGCTAGGTCAAAGTTGAGATGGTTTCAAAGATCTTCAGTCTAAATGCAGTCTTTGAAAGAGTTTTTTTCCAGAGGAAGACTTCTACTGTGCTTGAGGTACAGGGATATCAGCAGGAACATGCTGTGCCTGAAGCCATAAAGCTGACAGACATACTTTGGGGGTCCTTTACCCCTAAGAACCAGAGGGTTCTGGCCTGCCAAGAAAAGACTTGCATGGAGCTGCAGGAAGAGGAGAGAGTAAACACAGTGCATGTTTAGAGCAAAGGACAGCACAGATCTGTTGTTTTCATAACTGGCTTTTCCCTTTCTAGTCTTGTGTTTAGTTCTTCCCATAACTCTAAAGAGAAGTGGAAGGCATCTAGTGTTGTTTTTTCCCCCCCTTATGTTAGTGTTTTCCCCCCTGAGGCAAGCTCAAGGGCATTTGAAAGAAATTTGACATTTGAAATTGAAGAGTAATCTCTGTGTAAAATGTAAACAGGAGATGCAACTGCTTGAAAGCTATTTCTGTTTTACCTTGCTTCAGAGCTGCCAGCTCCAGCTGCCCCAGGCTTGCTGCAAGCTGCAGTCCTTGGCCAGCGTAGTCCAGCTCTGGATCTTCACCTGGGCCTTCCCATTTCATCTCATTCAGGCTTCAGCTTATCTTGAAGGAAGCTGGAAATCTCCAAGGTCATCGCTTGCAGCAAGGACTTTGGGATTTTTTTTCAGCATAGCAAAGCAGGGTGCATCATCTCCCCTTATTTCTGTCCTATTTCACTGTCTTTCACGCAACTCACAGCACAGAAGCACTTTGTTTTGCTGGACTTGTGTTTATTAGTCAGTGTCATAGAATGGCTCAGGTTGGAAGGGACCTCAGAGGTCACCTACTCCAACCTCCCCACCATGGGCAGGGATGCCTCTCAGCTAGATTCAGCTGCTCAAGACCACATTCAATTTGGCCTTCAACACCCTCACAGTATCACAATATCACCAAGGTTGGAAGAGACCTCAAAGATCATTGAGTCCAACCTGGCACCACAGACCTCATGACTAGACCATGGCACCAAGTGCCACATCCAATCCCCTCTTGAACACCTCCAGGGATGGTGACTCTACCACCTCCCTGAAGGCAGGAGACAGCCACAGCCTCCCTGAGCAGCCTATTCCAGAGTCTCACCATGCTTCTACTGAAGAACTTCCTCAGCTCCACTCTAACGCTGCTCTGCCTCAGCTTCAAACCATTCCCCCTTGGCCTATTGCTAGACACTCTGATGAAAAGTCCTTTCCTGCAGGATCCCTTCAGGTCCTGGCAGGCAGCTCTGAGGTCCCCCCAGAGTCTTCTCTTCTCCAGGCTGAACACCCCCAACTCCCTCAGCCTGTGCTCCCAGCAGAGCTGCTCCAGCCCTTGGAGCATCTTTGTGGCCTGCTCTGGACTTGCTCCAGCAGCTCTGTGTCCTCCTTATGTCCTATGCCTTTCTTACCTATATGAAGGCTGCTTTTTAAGTATTCATTTTCCAGTATTTTTTAAGTATTGCTTTTTTATGAAATCTTCACTTCCATACTCTCACTACTCCATCCCCTCTTCAGTCACAAACGAGATGAGGAAGCACTTGCTTCCCTTTCACCTTCTGACATCTTCACCCTCTGCAAGCAAGCAGAATAATATTGCACACGGGTTTATGGTTATTTTGTTTGGTTTGCACACATGCTTTCCATGAAACACCTCAGGACATGTGCAGTTCTTCCTGCACACTCAAAGGAGCTCTGTGTTGTGAAAGATTATTTGCACATACAAATGGTTTACATTTGCAAAAGGCATTGTTCTGGCAGGGCACACTGGCAAGCCTGCAGAATTGATTAGATGGTGTTGGGTGATAGGTTTGACTCAGTGATCTCAAAGGTCTTTTCCAACCTGGTTTATTCCATTCCATTCCATTCCATTCCATTCCATTCCATTCCATTCCATTCCATTCCATTCCATTCCATTCCATTCCATTCCTTTCAGCAGTGTGCCCAGGTAGCCAAGAAGGCCAAGGGCATCCTGGCCTGCATCAGGAATAGTGTAGTCAGCAGGAGCAGGGAAGTGCTTGTGCCCTGTACTCAGCACTGCTTAGGCCACACCTTGAGTCCTGTGTCCAGTTCTGGGCTCCTCAGTTTAGGAAAGATGTTGAGCTGCTGGAAGGTGTCCAGAGAAGGGCAAGGAGGCTGGGGAGGGGTCTGGAGCACAGCCCTGTGAGGAGAGGCTGAGGGAGCTGGGGTTGCTTAGCCTGGAGAAGAGGAGGCTCAGGGGAGACCTTCTTGCTCTCTCCAACTCCCTGCAGGGAGGTTGTAGCCAGGTGGGGGTTGGTCTCTTCTCCCAGGCAGCCAGCACCAGAACAAGAGGACACAGTCTCAAGCTGTGCCAGGGGAAGTTTAGGCTGGAGGTGAGGAGAAAGTTTTTCCCAGCAAGAGAGATTGGCCTTTGGGATGTGCTGCCCAGGGAGGTGGTGGAGTCACCATCCCTGGAGGTGCTCAAAAAAGGCTTGGATGTGGCACTTGGAGCCATGGTTTAGCTGTCAGGAGGTGTTGGGTGGTAGGTTGGACTTGATGACCTTTGAGGTCTCTTCCAACCTGGTTGGTTCTGTGATTCTGTGAATTAACAGCTCTGGGGGTGGGTGGCACCCAGGCCTAGGACAAAGCATGAAAGAAGATGTGGCACAGCCAACTGGAGGACTGCAGGACTTGGATGGGGTGCAAAGCCCTCGGAGCCACTCGTTCCAACAGGGAGCTTGAGCTAATGCCACCTAATGGAGAGCGGCAACAGCTGCAGCTGAAGAGAGGATCGAAGCCTGGGGGTCAGTTCAGGGGAGCTGGGGGGTGGTTCCCCCCGGTCTCTCTTTGGAACGTATGGGGAAGGCAAAAAGGGGAACGCTGGAAAAGAAAGTGGAGAACAAAAGTTTCCCCTGTGGAAAAGGAGTAGTTTGATTCCCTGGCAGTTTCACTGTTCCAGCTGCCAGGCTGTGTCAAAGGGGCAGCAGGAGTGACCCTCAAATCAAAGAGGGCACAGGGGTTTGAAAACTTCATTCTTATAGTAGCCAGAGGGGAAAATGGCACAACGTGAGCCCACTCTCGGGGCAATGAGTGCAAATGAGAAGGGGAATGGCACAAAGGTAACCCTTTCCAGTCCCAGCAAGGTACACTTGTGTGGTCCTGACACCTCTTTATTTTGTGCAGGTTGCTGATTTCCTGGCTAGAGCTGCCACAGGCTTGTAGCCTGGAGCAGTGCATTTCCCCACCTTTGGAAATGAGCAGCTCTTGGTTGGGGTTTTTTTTTATCATCTTGGAAAACCAGAATTTTCCACTTGAATTACATTAAAGCCAATCAATAAATGCATTTTGAACTGCTCTGCAGCATAGAATCATAGCACAGTAGGATCCTAGGATCACAGAATCATAGACTCATAGCATCATGGAATTATAGGATCATGGAATCATAGGATCATAGAATCAGAGAATTATAGGATCATAGAATCATCATAGAATAGTAGAGTCTCAGAGTCATAGAATCATAGAATGGTTTGGGCTGGAAGGGACCTCTAAAGGTCATCACAGAAGTGCTGGATCAGTTTTTGCCAGCCACTCAGAACACTCAAAAAAAAAGGGAGATTTGGTTTTGTCTGTCTAAAATAGAATAAAATAGAATAGTATCGTAGTATAGTATCACAGTATCAGTCAGGGTTGGAAGGGATCACAAGGATCAGCCAGTTCCAACCCCCCTGCCATGGGCAGGGACACCCCACACTAGATCAGCCTGGCCACAGCCTCAGCCAGCCTGGGCTGGACAGGGCTCCAGGGACAGGGCCCCAACCACCTCCCTGGACAACCCATTCCAGGGCTTCACCACTCTCATGGGGAAGAACTTCCTCCTCACCTCCAGCCTGAATCTCCCCACCTCCAGCTTCATTCCATTCCCCCTAGTCCTATCACTACCTGAGATCCTGAGCAGTCCCTCCCCAGCCTTCTTGGAGCCCCCTTCAGATACTGGAAGGCCACAATTAGGTCACCTGGGAGCCTTCTCTTCTCCAGACTGAACAGCCCCAACTCCTTCAGTCTGTCCTCATAGGAGAGGCGCTTCAGCCCTCTGATCATCCTTGTGGCCCTTCTCTGGACACCTTCCAGCACCTCCAGATCCCTCTTGTCATAGGGGCTCCAGAACTGGAGGCAGGACTCCAGGTGGGGTCTCAGCAGAGCTGAGTAGAGGGGGAGAATCACCTCCCTTGCCCTGCTGGCCACACTTCTCCTGATGCAGCCCAAAAAATAAGCTGATTGCTGAGAATAGAATAGAATAGAATAGAATAGAATAGAATAGAATAGAATAGAATAGAATAGAATAGAATAGAATAGAATAGAATAGAATAGAATAGAATAGAATAGAATAGAATAGAATAGAATAGAAAAAATGGAATGGAATGGAATGGAATAGAATGGAATAGAATAGAATAGAATAGAATAATAGAATAGAACAGAATTAATCAGGTTAACAAAGACCTTTGAGATCATGGAGTCCAGCCTATCACCCAACACAAGTTGAGGCATGCTTATTCTCAGCAGAAAAGTCCAAGGCACAAACATTTCAAGCTGTGTGCCTGGTTGAGGCCCATGCAAACACAACTGGGCCCCCAAACAAGCCCTGAAGTGGAGGTGCAGGCATGCATTTGCAGATGCAAAGCAGGATTTGTGTGCCCATTGGTGTGTGTTTGCTCTGGCTGCAGCAGGGAGCAGCAGCAAAGTGTTGCTTTCATTGTTTCAGAAAGTGAGGCAGGATGCTGGTATTTGCTCTTAGCTGTTTCCCACTCTCCTGGGAAAGCACTGGGAAGGCTTTAGTGACTTGTAGGTACAGCTTGGGGGGTTTGTGTCCAGCTAGAAGAGAAGTGGGACAGGAATTCAGGAGGGAGTGACATAAAGGTCCTTATGGAAAAAAAACCCCTCCTGGGGACTGCTAAAGAGCTGTCAAATCTCAAAGCCAGTCAGTGAAGGGCTGGAGCAGGACTGAGAGTAGACATGGGCCAGGGTGAAAGCCAAGTCTCTCTGCTTAGGTGATTCTCTAACTCTTCATGGGGTATCAGAAAGGGACCTGGGGGTGCTGGTAGATAGTAGGCTGAACATGAGCCAGCAGTGTGCCCAGGTAGCCACAAGAGCCAATGCCATCCTGGCCTGCATCAGGAACAGTGTGGCCAGCAGGACAAGGGAGGTCATTCTTCTCCTGTATGCAGCACTGGTCAGGCCACTGTCTGTGTCCAGTTCTGGGCTCCTCAATTCAAGAGAGATGTTGAGGTACTGGAATGTGTCCACAGAAGGACAACAAAGCTGGGGAGGGGTCTGGAGCAGAGTGCTGTGAGGAGAGGCTGAGGGAGCTGGGGTTGCTTAGCCTGGAGAAGAGGAGGCTCAGGGGAGACCTTCTTGCTCTCTCCAACTCCCTGAAGGGAGGTTGTAGCCAGGTGGGGGTTGGTCTCTTCTCCCAGGCAGCCAGCACCAGAACAAGAGGACACAGTCTCAAGGTGCACCAGGGGAGGTTTGGGCTGGATGTTAGGAGGAAATTCTTCCCAGAGATTGGCCATTGGGATGTGCTGCCCAGCTCCCTCAGCCTCTCCTCATAGGGGAGGCTGTGCTGGTTAGCAAACAGATGACAGCTTGGAGTGGTACTTATGGGGGAAATAAACCCAGGCTAAGTTTTGCACCAGCTTAACATTATTGTTAACAAAAGATTCATAGTAGAGGGAAGAAAATGAGATGGGTGATGGCTTCCCATTCAGAGATTAATTAAGTTTGCCATGTAGCATGAAAACAACATTTACAGAGTTCTGGTTTAATGATCTGTGCCAGAGGAATGAGTTATTCTCCTTTATTTCCATGCTTTCTGACACTTAATAGTCTGAAAATGCTGTCTTTTTTTAGGAGCCTATTGTCCTTCTGCTGCTGTGGTCTTTGGAAGGCACCCACCGTGTATGTATAGCCACTGAGCTCATCTGCCATTTATCATCAGTGTGGTGGGCAAAAGGAACACATTTTCAACTAAAGGAATGGGCTCCAAGTGCTGTGCAGCAAGATAGCTGCAACTGTCTACCTGTGAATGCACATGAAATGGCAGGAGGAGGTGCTGATTTGTCCTCCAGATGAAATGAATTCTCTCTGAAGGTTCAGGTTCAAATGCAAATCACAACACATTGCTCTTTGCATTGCTGTTAATTACCTGCAGGAGTTCATGCTTGCCTAACTCCATTCCAGGCAATCATCAGCAGTGCTGCAGGCAACCAAACAGGAAAAGCAATGCAGAAGACTTTCCACAGGCTTTCTCTTTCTAGTCTTCTAAGGGTTTTTTTTAGCCCAATGTTAAGGTACAGGCAAAACCAAAGCAGTTTTGCTACGTTCACAGTGCAGAGCTAACCCTTAGGACAGTCCTGCACCTTGATGCAGAACAGTTCTCTGCTGAAAACAAATGGAGAGCTGTCCCTGCCTTTATACTGCTTTGGCTGCTTTCAGTCATTTCTTTGACTTCCTCAGCTTCTTACAACAGCAGAGAGTATTGCTTGTCAGATCCCTCCCACAGGCTGGAAGGTGTCCAGAGAAGGGCCAGGAGGATGAGCAGAGGGCTGGAGCTGCTCTGCTGTGAGGGCAGACTGAGGGAGTTGGGGCTGTTCAGTCTGGAGAAGAGAAGGCTCCCAGGAGACCTTATTGCAGCCTTCCAGTATCTGCAGGGGGCTCCAAGAAAGCTGGGGAGGGACTTTTGAGGGTGTCAGGGAGGACTGGGGGGAATGGAGCAAAACTAGAGGAGTGTAGATTGAGATTGGCTGTGAGGAAGAAGTTGTTCCCCATGAGGGTGGTGAGAGACTGGCACAGGTTGCCCAGGGAGGTGGTGGCAGCCTCCTGCCTGGAGGTGTTTGCAGCCAGGCTGGATGTGGCTGTGAGCAACCTGCTGTGGTGTGAGGTGTCCCTGCCCATGGCAGGGGGTTGGAACTGGCTGAGCCTTGAGATCCCTTCCAACCCTGACAATTCTGTGACTCTGTGACCTTGTTTCTAGTGTTTCAAGTGAACCATTTCAGAGGTACTGTGGTGGATTTACATGAAGAGCTGTCAGTGCTATTGCTAATCCTACTCATCTGCATCCAGGGATTTCCCCTTGGGGACCAAGTCCATCCAAGAGCACTTTCCCATTTTATGACTTTCCTTTACAGATCTGATCCTGCTTCTGCTTCTTCAGTAGGCCAGGTTAGCTAAAGGCATTGCAGGCTTATGCTCTAAAGAGGAATCTTGCAAATAGTTTCTAACAGGAGGGAGCAGTGGGTTGATGCTCTTACTGTGTTGTATCCATTGACTCATCTCTCATCATTACAACTATACACTGGAAATGCACCCAGGCCTTTAATTAGAGAATTCAATCTGGTTTAAGCACACTTCAGAGGTTAAGTATGTGATTAAGTGCTCTGCTAAATCGCTCCCTGGAGACACCTCTCTCTTTCCATGAATACAGAGGCAGCCAACTCACCCTGCGTAGCTGTGTGCAGGCAGCCAGAGCTGGCTGCCCTAAGTTCTTTCTCGTGGATATAGATCTAAAATATGGTAGGACAGCTTCCCATTTCCCCACAGAGTCACAGAACTGTCAGGGTTGGAAGGGACCTCAAGGATCAGCCAGTTCCAACCCCCCTGCCATGGGCAGGGACACCTCACACCACAGCAGGTTGCTCACAGCCACATCCAGCCTGGCTGCAAACACCTCCAGGCAGGAGGCTGCCACCACCTCCCTGGGCAACCTGTGCCAGGCTCTCACCACCCTCATGGGGAAAAACTTCTTCCTCACATCCAATCTCAATCTACCCATTTCTATTCTTTTTCCTATTCCCCCTAGACACCTCCCTGGTGTCAAACTCCAGTGCCTGCCCGTGTCTTCCTCTCCTGGTCTGTCTGACAGCATAAAAGCCTCCTTCAAACAGGCATTAGACTCTCACAGGTGAGGTCTGGTGCTCTTTAAGTTGTAGTCCTGAAGGTTGCAGGAGGCTTCCTCAGCAGGTACTTTCTGCTTAGAAGTTTGTTTGCCTCCCTGTTTGTTTTTAGGATAGGATAGGATAGGATAGGATAGGCCAAGTTGGCAAAGACCTTTGAGATCATGGAGTCCAACCTATCACCCAATATCACCTAATTTTCTTCCTACTGAATGCTAACCCTGAATGTTTGGGAGCAAAACAGTTGTGGGTGTATTCCCTGGGAGTCCAAGGAGCTTGAGTCTTTGAGATTCAAAGCCCAGTCTTTTAGAGGGGACATAAAAAGGCAGAATGAGCTTTCCCAAGAGTTTCCTATATTTTCTGAGGCTTTCTTGGGGTTTTCCTGCTTTGCTTGGGCTCAGGGGGCTGGTGTAGTAAGAGGTGGTAGGATTTTTCAGGTGGTTTGTTTTTTTTCCAGGTGAGTGGGAGGTCAAATTTCCAATCCTGCCCTCCCCTCACTCCACATCTTCATCTTCACCTCTGCTTGTGAACTTTTCTGCCATTCTTCCTGGGCAAAGTTATTCCTCAGAGTGAGCAGTAGCCTTTCAAAGAGGCTTTATTCTTACTCAAGAGGTCTAACAGAGGAAATCTGAAATACCTTTGAGTTAGGAATAGCAATGGTGGGCTGATGCATAGGCAGTCTGGGCTAGTAACTCAGCGCTAGTGTTTTGGTAGGCAAGAAATGAAACCCACTGGCAAGCAAGGGTGGAATAAATGGAGTCAAGTTTCTTACTCCTCCCAGTTCCTCAGTCCCCAGCCAACCTGTACCATAGCTGCCAGAGCATGGAGTATGCTTCAGAGTGGGTTCCTAGAGCAGATCACAGCTGGTTGCAGGTATGATGAGGGAATAGTGCCTGTGAATTTCTGCTTTCCCCATCAGGGAGCTGAGAGCTGTGGAGGGAATGTTGCTTATGCAGCCTTGGCAAAGAGGCAAAGACTGGGCCCAAACCAAGGAGGTCTGATTTAGATCTGCTACAATATTTTGACAGCTTTGCCACAAAAAAAAAGAGAAAGGATAGTACCAGAGTGATGTAATGTTGGTAACTACACATTAACTCCAGGGAGGTGTTATCTGGAAGAATCTTTGTAAGTGATGTTGAGTAGTTCCAGATGGAGACAGCACACACAGAATAAAATGCTGCATGCACTTTTATCAATGACATTACTTCTTCATATTAATCACAGAACTGTCAGGGTTGGAAGGGACCTCATGGCTCATCCAGTCCCAACCCGCCTGCCATGGGCAGGGACACCTCACACTACAGCAGGTTGCTCACAGCCACCTCCAGCCTGGCTGCAAACACCTCCAGGGATGAGGCTTCCATCACCGCCCTGGGCAACCTGTGCCAGGCTCTCACCACCCTCATGGGGAACAACTTCTTCCTAACATCCAATCTCAGTCTCCCCATTTCTAGTTTTGCTCCATCCCCCCCAGTCCTATCCCTCCCTGACAGCCTCAAAAGTCCCTCCCCAGCCCCCTTCAGATACTGGAAGGCCACAATTAGGTCTCCTGGGAGCCTTCTCTTCTCCAGACTGAACAACCCCAACTCCCTCAGTCTGTCCTCACAGCAGAGCAGCTCCAGCCCTCTGCTCCTCCTCGTGGCCCTTCTCTGGACACCTTAGAGCACCTCCAGATCCTTTCTGGAACAGAGGCTCCAGAAGGGGACACAGAGCTCCAGCTGTGGTCTCAGCAGAGTGGAGCAGAGGGGGAGAATCTCCTCCCTGGCCCTGCTGGCTCAACTTCTCTTGCTGCAGCCCAGGATGTGATTTGCTTTCTGGGCTGCAAGTGCTCACTGCTGGCTCATGTTGAGCTTCACAGAAACATAGAATCACAGAATCACAGAATAGTCTGGTTTGGAAGGGGCCTCCAAAGCTCATCCAGTCCAACCCCCTCTAGTTGAAGAATATCCCCAACTAGATCAGGTTTCCTAGAGCCCTGCTGAGCCTCACCTTGAATATCTCCAGGGATGGGACCCCAACCACCTCCCTGGGCAACCTGTTCAAGTGTTCCACCACAATCCTGGTGCAGAACTTCCAATCTAATTCACATCCAATCTAATTCTGCTCTGCTCTAGTCTGAAGCCATTGATGTATCACTGCAGGCCCACAGGATGATGAAAGAATCTTTCTTGTGGTGGGTGAGAAGGACTGATGCCTTTTTCAGTGGAGAAGAAGCTTTGTTTTAAAATGCCAAACACATGTATATGTACACAGGGTTAGGTAGGTAGTTTGTTTGCTTGGGGTTTTTCTTTCAACTACACATAATAGAGCTGGGAAAATAAATAAATAATATAAAGAGATGTTGAGTTTGAGAAGACTCTCAGGTGAATAGGATTTTCCTGGAGTAGTTGATATTAAATGCCAGGCACCAGACAGCTGCTTTGTTCTCTTGCCTGCATCTCTTTTCATGAATAAACCAGAATAAACCAAACCAGGTTGGAAGAGACCTTCAAGGTCATTGTGTCCAACCCATCAACCAATCCAACCCACCCAAACAGCTAACCCATGGCACCAAGCACCCCATCAAGTCTCCTCCTGAACACCTCCAATGACGGCGACTCCACCACCTCCCTGGGCAGCCCATTCCAATGGGCAATCACTCTCTCTGTATTGAACTTCTTCCTAACCTCCAGCCTGAACCTCCCCTGGCGCAGCCTGAGACTGTGTCCTCTTGTTCTGGTGCTGGCTGCCTGGGAGAAGAGACCAACCTCTGCCTGTCTACAACCCCCCTTCAGGTAGTTGTAGAGAGCAGTAAGGTCACCCCTGAGTCTCCTCTTCTCCAGGCTGAGCAACCCCAGCTCCCTCAGCCTCTCCTCACAGGGCTGTGTTCCAAGCCCCTCACCAACTTCGTTGCCCTTCTCTGGACTCGTTCCAGCATCTCAACCTCCTTCCTAAACTGAGGGGCCCAGAACTGGACACAGGACTCAAGGTGTGGCCTAACCAGTACAGTGTACAGGGGCAGAATGACCTCCCTGCTCCTGCTGGCCACACTGTTCCTGATGCAGGCCAGGATGCCATTGGCCCTCCTGGCTGCCTGGGCACACTGCACAATGCTTTGACTGGTGACAGAGAATGCCTCCAAGAGGTTCAGTTGGCATTGCTACACTTTAAGAGGGTGAGCTGAAAATTGACAACATGAATTCCTCATCTCTCTTCCCAGGAAAGTAGAAATCTTCCCTGATTTCAGTGGTGCAGAGTCTGGCCTATGAAGGAACTGTTGGTGATCCCAGAGGGCTTAGCCCTTTCCCAGATTTATGGGGGTGACTCCCTTACAGTTTGGTTTAAAATATTGTCCTAATGGGCTGCATGAAGGTTGAAAGTGATTCATGACCAGGGTAATAGTGCTCTTTGCAGCCACACAACCAACTGCTATTTCCATTCCTCCTGAGCTCTGAAGAGTTATAGCCTCTTCCTGCTCTAATTTGGAAAACAGGGCTGATCTGCTCCACTTTGAAAGCAGCTTTTAAAGCATGATAGGAAAAGTGTTAGATGTCACATTTCCTTTCAGCAGCGTTGCCACTGCTGCCTTTTAATGCTCAGAAAGAACCTTGCAGTCATAATCATTCTGCTTGCACAGAAACACAATTAACTGTCTCAAGAAAGAGAAAAACTTGGTGGAACCAAAGCCTGGGAAAAATGTTATCCAGCCCTGCTGGTGTTTGTGTGTTGGTGATCAGAGGAAAGCTTTTTCACCTTTGAAACCCATGGCACCAAGCACCTCATCAAGTCTCCTCCTGAACACCTCCAGTGATGGTGACTCCACCACCTCCCTGGGCAGCACATTCCAATGGGCAATCACTCTCTCTGTATAGAACTTCTTCCTGACATCCAACCTAAACCTCCCCTGGCACAGCATGAGACTGTGTCCTCTTGTTCTGGTGCTGGCTGCCTGGGAGAAAAGACCAACCTCTGCCTGGCTACAACCTCCCTTCAGGCAGTTGTAGAGAGCAATAAGGTCACCCCTGAGCCTCCTCTTCTGCAGGCTAAGCAACCCCAGCTCCCTCAGCCTTTCCTCACAGGGCTGAGCTCCAGACCCCTCCCCAGCTTCGTTGCCCTTCTCTGGACTCGTTCCAGCAGCTCAACCTCCTTCCTAAACTGAGGGGCCCAGAACTGGACACAGGACTCAAGGTGTGGCCTAACCAGTGCAGTGTACAGGGGCAGAATGACCTCCCTGCTCCTGCTGGCCACACTGTTCCTGATGCAGGCCAGGATGCCATTGGCCCTCCTGGCTGCCTGGGCACACTGCAGGCTCATGTTCAGGTGCTCTCCACCACTCCCCTCAGGTCCCTCCCTGCCTGGCTGCTCTCAGCCACTCTGACCCCAGCCTGTAGCACTGCCTGGGGTTGTTGTGGCCAAAGTGCAGCACCTGGCACTTGGATGTGTTCAGTCTCCTGCCCTTGGACCCTGCCCATCTGTCCAGCCTGTCGAGGTCCCTCTGCAAAGCCTCTCTACCCTCTTCCTTCCCACCAGCTCCCTGCCACTTGCAACTGCCCACAGAGCAGCTCCTTTAAAGCTGCCTTTATACAGACAAGAGAAATGCACCAGGTTCATTTAATTGGTTTAAAGAGAGGATTTTTGCCAGCCTGCCCCGTTGATGAGAAACATATCAGGGAGCAATCCCCTGAGCACTGAGCAGCCTGGGCAGAAAGCAGCGGAGTTTCCACACGGGTATGGGTGCAAGGAGCAGAGGGGATGAGAAGCTGTAAAAGCCAAGCTGCTGTGACATGAACAAACTCTGGTGCTCAGCAGGTCTTATTAGCCTGGGCACGGTGCCATGCAGCTGAGGGGACAACGTGCAGTCAGGGATCTCTGCACTGTGCCCTGCTGCGTGGGGGAGACCTCTACTTTGTGTTCTCTTCAGGCCATTCATGCTGCAATTGTTTGTAAGAGGCTAAGAAAGCCTCAGACTCGACAAGCTGCAGAGAGCTGCCGTCCAAAATGAGACTGTTAGCTCACCTAATGTGGGGCTCCCATATATCTCAGGATATTAAATGTCACCTGTTTATTATACTTTTTTTGCAGGCTGGAACTGATCCAAAGCCTACTGCAGCCTCTGGACTTGCTCCAGAAAATTCAATGTGTTCTGATTCAGGCTTGGAATCCAGCCTTAACTTCATACATTTTGGGTTATTGAAAAGGCTTTAATCCCCTCCTGCCTCCATGTGTGCTGATACAGAGCCCTCTTTTTTCTACTGGTCAATAGTGGAGTTTGTCACTCTGCAGGAAGCATCCAATGCCTCAGATCCCTGCAGCCAACCAGGGCCCTTTCCTCACAGATTGTGTAGGTGTGTTAGTGCAGCCGTATGGCAGGGTGCAGTTGGCACACATTAGTTCTGAAGCTGTGAGCATAGAGGCAGAAGTGTCACCCTCCAGCTTCAAAATGCAGGTCTCTGTCCCCTGAGTCACAGAGGACATCCCCTGAGCTGGAGGGGGAGTTATAGACCCACAGAGGTGAACCAGCCTGCTACTTCTCAAAGCTTTGTGAAACCCTCCCCAAACATACAGAACACAGAACTGACCAGGTTGGAAAAAACCTTTGAGAGCATCCAGTCCAACCTATCACCCAGCACCATCTGATCAACTAAACCATGGCACCAAGGGACTCATCCAGGCTCTTTTTAAACACCTCCAGGAATGGTGACTCCACCACCTCCCTGGGCAGCACATCCCAATGGCCAATCTCTCTTGCTGGGAAGAATTTCTTCCTAACATCCAGCCTAAACCTCCCCTGGCACAGTTTGAGACTGTGTCCTCTTGTTCTGGTGCTGCTTGCCTGGGAGGAGAGACCAGCCCCTACCTGGCTACAACCTCCCTTCAGGTAGGTGTAGATGGCAATGAGGTCTCCCCTGAGCTTCCTCTTCTCCAGGCTAAGCAACCCCAGCTCCCTCAGCCTCTGCTCCCAGGGCTGTGCTCCAGGCCCCTCCCCAGCTTTGCATATAATACCTGGCTGATTCTACAGAATAGCAGGCACTTGCCTTACAGCATTCACAGTAACATTGGAAAGGAGAAAGTTTGTCCCCATGTCAAATGTTTTTGTTTCTGGAAGCAGCAGAGAGGAAGAGGAGAGAGAGGGAGGTCAAGGTAAACTCACAAAGCAAGGGTGGCATTTGCCCTGGGAGCCTGAGTGAGCAGAAGGAAATACTTCCCTCCACCTTGGGGAAATCTCTCTCTGTCTCTCATCAGCCAAGAGGCAGCAAGTAAACACAAGCATCCCCACAATTTGATTTCCCCCCCTTTGACTTTGTCTTTCAGTCTCTCCCACCTTGCTCATCTTCATACTGTTGTCAGTGGCACTCAGCACCTCCTGAGGCTCTGCTGACACTTCTTTCCACAGCACTCTTCTGATGCTGGATGTTCAGAGGCTAAATATCTGCTGGGGTACAAAGGTCAACTGGACAAACCTGTGGGCATTGGGAACTATCAAATGGGAGAAAGTCCTTCTGAGATACACATTGTTGCAGGCTAGAGAAAATAGCATTGTCTGCTGGCCTCTGTTTCTGAGTTGCTACTGGCCATGGTCAGAGACGAGATGGACCTGTGGTCTGACTCAGTACAGCTGTTCTTACAGCCTTGTTTTGGCCACAGAGCCTGGATTTTTCCTTTCCTGACCTCCTTTTCACTTTAACATTTTGAGAAGCCTCTTACTCAACAGAAATCTCCCCTTTGGAGACCTGGGGTGTCTGGTTGGAGCATGAACTGGTGCACTGCCAGCACTGGTTCCTGCGTGGAGCCCCTTGGTGCTCCCGGTGCAGTGGCACTCACTGCTCTGCAGCTCCTCTATCCCAGCTGGAATCGGGGCTGGAGCAGCTTCACCTTCACACAGCAGCTGAGCCAGAGCTGAGGTCTGCTGACTGCCCCTATGACCAAGATCTGAGAAGGAGCTAGGAACAAGAACTGTCACACAGCTGCTGCTGCTTCGGTGTGTCACACTCATGGGACTGGAGGCTCTGGGCCAAGCTGTGTGTATATTGATAGATATCCTTATGGATGTATCCAAAGCATCCATTGCAGCAGAGCCCTGATCTTGACTGGTGCTTACTGCAAGAAAAAACAAACAAACAAGAAGATGCTAAGAGCAAACAAACAATTGTTGTAAACAAAGCCAAGTGTGAAGGGAAAATGCAGAGGAATTAAGAAAGCTACTACAAAAAACGTGTGTTTGCACACATAAATGCAGAGAAAAGTACTTTGGGGGTGTTTCAGGCCAGGAGGGATAAGACCTTGAGCAGCTGAGTCTAGCTGAGAGGCGTCCCTGCCCATGGTGGGGAGGTTGGAGCAGATGATCTCTGTGGTCCCTTCCAAACGAAGCCATTGTAGGACTCTATGATAAATTGCTTCTGTATGTAGCTTATTCACATCTTTCCCTACATGTTGTTTTCCCTTCCCATACTCTAGGCAGTAAATCAAGCTGCTTTTGACACTTCCTGGCTTAGTTACAGGAGGAAATAACAGCTTATGGTAAATTGTGGTGACAGAACACTGGAATGGGCTGCCCAGGGGGACTGTGGAGTCTCCCCCTCTGGAGATATTCCAGATCTGTGTGGATGTGTTCCTGTGTGACCTGCCCTGGGTGCTCGGGCTCTGGCAGGGGGGTTGGAGTGGATGATCTCTCGAGGTCCCTTCCAGCCCCTAACACTCTGTGATTCTGTGAAATTTTCTCTAGAAGATGTGGCTGGTGAAGTTATTTACCTTGCTTGAGGAATGCTGCAGTGCCCTTCTCTTCTGAGCAAAAGAGATCTCTGCTGAGGGATGAAAACACAGGAGGAGCATTGCAGAGCTTTGCTGGTTTGTGGGAACCTGTCAGCTCCTGTTGATAAAACAGGCTCCTCGAAATCAGCGTCGAGGGTGACGCTGCCAACTGGAAGCGCTGCCCGTGCCTGCAGCTTGGGCAGCTGTCAGAGTGGCAAGTTGCATACAGCACACCAAACAAACCTGGCAGAGCTTTGCTGTCCTCTGGGGGCTAGCCAGATAGTTTTGAAATGTGCCTATTTATTTATTTAGCTACAAAGGCCCTTGTGAAAACATGAACCTCAGAGAGCAAGAAAACAAATCCATGAGGAGCAAATACTTGGTGATCTTTGAGGTCTCTTCCAACCTTGGTGATACTGTGGCACTGTGATAATGTGATAAAAACATTCCAAAGGCATTTCAAAAGAAATGCTGGAGGTGGCTTTTCAATCCTCTGCTGGGGGGACTTGATAGATTCCAAGTTTTTTGTTGGTGCTTGTTCATTGGGTTGGGTTGGGTTTGGTTCGGTTTCATTTTGGTTTGTTTTGGATTGGATTGGTTTGGATTTGGGTTTGGGTTTGGGTTTGGTTTGGCTTGGTTTGGGTTTGGGTTTGGGTTTGGCTTTGGGTTGAGTTGGGTTGGGTTGGGTTTGGTTTGGTTTGGTTTGGTTTGGGTTTGGGTTTGTTTTGAGTTGGCTTTTGTTTGGGTTGGGTTTAGTTTGGTGTGCTTTGGGTTTGTTTCGGGGTTTGTTTTGGTCTGGGTTTGGTTTGCTTTGGGTTTGTTTTGGGTTTGTTTTGTTTTGGGTTTGTTTTGGTGTGCTTTGGGTTTGTTTTTTTGGGTTTTAGTTCGATTTGGTTTGGTTTGGTTTGATTTGATTTGATTTGGTTTGGGTTGGGTTTGGGTTGGTTTGGTTTTGGTTTGTTTTTGTTTGGATTGGTTTCATTTTGGTTTGCTTTGGTTTGCTTTGGTTTGCTTTGGGTTTGTTTTGGGTTGGCTTTTGTTTGGGTTGGGTTTCGTTTGGTGTCCTTTGGGTTTGTTTTGGGTTTGTTTTGGGTTGGCTTTTGTTTGGTTTGGTCTGGGTTTGGTTTGGTTTGGTGTGCTTTGGGTTTGTTTTGGGTTGGGTTAGTTTTGGTTTGGGTTTGTATTGGTTTGGTGTGCTTTGGGTTTGTTTTGGGTTGGGTTTGTTTTGGGTTTGGTTTGGTGTGCTTTGGGTTTGTTTTTTTGGGTTTTAGTTTGATTTGGTTTGGTTTGGTTTGGTTTGGTTTGATTTGATTTGGTTTGGGTTGGGTTTGGGTTGGTTTGGTTTTGGTTTGTTTTTGTTTGGGTTGGGTTTGGGTTGTTTTTGGTTTGTTTTTGTTTGGATTGGTTTCATTTTGGTTTGTTTTAGATTGGGTTGGGTTGGGTTTGGTTTGCTTTGGGTTTGTTTTGGGTTGGCTTTTGTTTGGGTTGGGTTTGGTTTGGTGTGCTTTGGGTTTGTTTTGGGTTGGGTTTGTTTTGGGTTTGTTTTGGTTTGGTGTGCTTTGGGTTTATTTTGGGTTTGTTTTGGGTTGGGTTTGCTTTGGTTTGGGTTTGGTTTGGTGTGCTTTGGGTTTGTTTTTTTGGGTTTTAGTTTGATTTGGTTTGGTTTGGTTTGGTTTGGTTTGATTTGGTTTGGGTAGGGTTTGGTTTGGGTTGGGTTGGTTTTGGTTTGGTTTGGTTTGCTTTGGTTTGGGTTTGGTTTGGTTTGGATTGGTTTAATTTTGGTTTGTTTTGATTTGTTTTGGATTGGGTTTGCTTTGCTTTGCTTTGCTTTGCTTTGCTTTGGGTTTGTTTTGGGTTGGGTTTGTTTTGGTTTTGGTTTGGTTTGTTCTTAGTTTGTTTTGATTTGGTTTGGATTGGTTTGGTTTGGTTCAGTTTGTTTAGGTTTTGGTTTATTTTGGTTTGGTTTGGTTTTGTTTAGCTTTGTTCTGTTTTGCTTTGCTTTGCTTTGTTTTGCTTTGTTTTCCTCCAGCAGCAATCATGCCAACCTGATGCTGATGCAAGCTTGTAATGAAGTAAGTTTCATGTCATGATATGACTTTTTGATCCATGCCACCACAGCCTTTAGGAAAAAAAATTAATGACCTTTTCACCTCCAAATGCTTTTGATAAGAGTATAGGAAATGAAAAATCCTTCTGAAAATGCTGTTCAAAGCAGTTGTCACACGCAGTAATAATCAGCCTGGATGCTGTGGGGCAGTCACATTCCCTTCAGTTTTTCCTGCATGAATGTTACCTGCTTCACTGAAAATAGTGCAGCTGTCCTATGCTGGAGGCAGCATTCCATGCCCTTGTCAATATTTCTCTCAAATAGTTTCCTTTCGTATGTGAAAAGCCTCTCCTGTCTCAGGATGTGCCACAGGAACACTCAGCATCGCAGCCACTCTGCCTGCTGCATCCATATGCAGCCACATCAGCTGTACCCACATGATTCTGGTGGCAGAAGGTGGTGCTGCTGGAAAGGAGCTGTTTGCATTTCAGAGAGTCACACAATATATCTGGTTGGAAGAGACCTCCAAGCTCACCCAGTCCAACCCTCAACCCAGCACTGAAGGGTCAGCACTAAACCATGTCCCTAAGCACCAGCTCCACACTCTGCTTGAACACCCCCAGGGATGGTGACTCCAGCCCTGCCCTGGGCAGGACATTCCAATGGCTTAGAACCCTCTCTGTGAAGAGCTATTTCCTAATACCCAGCATAAACCTCCCCTAATGCAGCTTGGAACCATTTCCTCTGGTCTTGTCACCTGCCACCAAGGAGAAGAGGCTGTCCCCTCCTTGCTCCAACCTCCCTTCAGGTAGATGGAGAGAGAGATGAGGTCTCCCCTCAGCCTCCTCAGCCCTAGAAGCTCCCATCCCCGTTTTTAACTGCTCTCTGTTGTCAAAATTGTTCAGAGAAGTCTTGGATCCCTGGATTGACCAAAGCCATTCACAATGTCCTTCCCTCTCAGGTGTCTTTTGGAGAATAGATCTTATGAGGAGTGACTGAAGGAGCTGGGGATGGTTAGTTTGGAATAGAGGAGGCTGAGGGGAGACCTCCTGGCTGTCTACAGCTCCCTGAAAGGACGTTGTGGAGAGGCTGCTGCTGGTCTCTTCTCCCAGGTAATTAGTGACAGAACAAGAGGGCATGGCCTCAAGCTGCAGCAGGGTAGGTTTAGATTGGACAGTAGGACACATTTTTTCCCAGCAAGAGTGGTCAGGGATTGGAATGTGCTGGGCAGGGAGGTGATGGAGTCCCCAAGCCTGGCTGTGTTTGAAGGTGGTTTGGATGTGGTACTTGGGGATATGGTTTAGGGGTGAGCCTTGTAGAGTAGGGTTAATGGTTGGATTTGGTGTTCCTGAGGGGCTTTTCCAACCTGAGTGTTTCTCTGGTTCTGTGATTACCTCCTGACTCAGTCCAGAACTGCAGCAAGCCTCTGCCCTGCCTCTGCCACCGGCACAGCTCAAAGCCTCTGTGTTGGTTCGCCCCAGAGGAACAAGCACTGACCTATCTTGAGCCAATTTTTGTCTCTCCTTGGTCCAGTAAATGTGGATGTGTGTTGGTGTGAAGACAGACAGATGGAGAAAGAGCTTGAGGATGTGGCTGTCTGTTGCAATCACTTGAAAGCGAACCAGCAGGACCACATCTTTGCACAAAGGAGTAAACAAGCCCAAGTGGAGCAAGCAGTTGAGATAACTCTGGTGTGCAGTGTCAGCTCACAAGCTGGGGGGAATCAGCACACAGCAGGGAAGCTTGCCATTCTGCTCTGGCTTTTTTTAAAGTTTGGGAGGTTTTGTTTTGCTTTGGGCTGTTTGTCTTTTAATATGCTCTGTGAAAAATAGGGGGGAGAGGGGGAGGAAAGGAAGCTGATGAAGAAAGGAAAGTGAGAACCTGGCAGCATTCTGAATGCATATTTCTAGTTTATGATTTGGATCTTCTTAATTTGGTTAGAACCCAAGAGATTGCATGGAGAAAATAACAACAGCAACAATGATAATAACAGCAATAACAGCAGCAGCAGCAGCAACAATAATAACAACAACGACAACCACCTCCCACAAACTTCTGATAAGACTTCCCAGCTAAAAGCAGTGACCTGTTTGGGCTGATTGAAGTTTTTCTCTAGGGTGCATCCAGAGGAGTGTGGCCAGCAGGTCTCAGTCTCCTTTCACTGGCCAGACTCCAGCCATAGGTGTAGTCTCAATAGGTAGGATTAATTTCTTGGGGGAATGGAGACCCAGGCTGATGTGTGCATGTTTCTTCCCTTCAGCTTTTAAGTGCAATGGGTTTCGTTCCCACTGATGCCTGCACCCTCAGCAGGTTGGCAGATGACACCAAGCTGTGTGGTGGACTCACCTGAGGGCAGGGATGGCATCCAGAAGGATCTTGACAGGCCTGAAGTTCAACAAGTAACAGTGCAAGGTCCTGCATCTGGGTCAGGCCAGTCCCAGGCAAAAAAGCCAGTCTGGGTGCAGAGTGGGTTGAGAGCAGCTCTGAAGGAAGAGACTTGGGGGGGTTGGTTGCTGAGCAGCTCCCCAGGAGCCAGCAGTGCCCTCATGCAGCCCAGCAGGCAGCTGTGTGCTGGGCTGCAGGCCAAGGAGTGTGGGCAGCAGGGCAGGAGAGGGGATTCTGCCCCTGGACTCTGCTCTGCTAAGACCCCCCCCATCCCCACCTCCAATACAGCATCCAGCTCTGGTGTCCTCAGCATATGTAGGACACAGAGCTGTTGGAGTGGGTACAGATAAAGGCCACAAAGATGATCCAGGTAGCAAAGGATCTGCTGGCCCCATTGCTCTGCTCATGCCACCAAGGGGCCTCTGGGCAGCCTGCATGTCCCATCAGTTCTGCTGCACTAGCTCTGTGCATGGTGGAGTCCCACTGTGTTGCCTCTAAATCCCTAGGGGCAGGAGCTGATCTTGGGGTGCATGTGAGGGCTCTGGAAATGCCTGCGTGGAGCCACAGCTCTGCTGAGAGAGGTTGAGGAATGGTCAGCTCCTGGAGGGTTAAGGAGCAGTCTGGTATTTAGGCTAGAGTAAAACCAAATGTTCCTTGCAAGAGCAGATGAGGATGCTGTGGTGCACTTCCTGGAATTCAGGGCTGGCAAAGGCAGGATCCTTTTAACTCATATCACATCAAGGTCTTCTGCACATTCCTGCTGGATGGGAGATGCTGGAAGTGGAAATTTGGCTCTGGCTGTTATGTGTTTCCAAAACAAAGTCCTTTTGGTGGTATTCTTAACATAGAGTGACTGAGCAAAACAAACCCAGTAGATTTCTTTCTTTAATTAATTTCTTTTAGAGTCCTAGCTTAAGGGCATTGATTTTTTTTCCCCTGAGAGACATCCCCCAGCCCCCTGCAGATACAGCCTGCTACATGAGGATGTTGTCCTCAGAGATCTTCTGCTTTACCATTGCAGTGTTAATAAACTGAAAAAAAAATGATCATGGGGCACCACTGTGCCTTCAGAGGAAACAAACTCCTCCTCTTGGCCTGCTCTTTGGGGAGCTTAGACTCACAGAATCTAAGTTCAAGTCCTGTGAGGAGAGGCTGAGGGAGCTGGGGTTGCTTAGCCTGGAGAAGAGGAGGCTCAAGGGAGACCTTCTTGCTCTCTACAGATGCCTGAAGGGAGGCTGTAGCCAGGTGGGGGTTGGTCTCTTCTCCCAGGCACTCAGCACCAGAACAAAAGGACACAGTTTCAAGCTGTGCCAGGGGAGGTTCAGGCTGGATATTAGGAAGAAATTCTTCCCAGAGATTGGCCACTGGAATGTGCTGCCCAGGGAGGTGGTGGAGTCACCATCCCTGGAGGTGTTTAAGTAGAGCTTGGCTGAGTCCCTTGGTGCCATGGTTGAGTTGATGAGATGGTGCTGGGTGATAGGTTGGACTGGATGCTCTCAAAGGTCTTTTCCAACCTGGTCAATTCTGTATTCTGTAAGCAGTCTGCGTCATCTACCAGTGGCTTAGCCAGTCTCAAGAGCTCCCTTACAGTTAATGTTCATCCCATAGCTCTTTCCAGCTGACAGTGGAAGAGGCATGTCAGCACACAGTCAGCAATCAAGCAGTGTCCTGAAATTAGGCAGCAGTTAGAAGCTGAAGAGAGACTCTTTCAAACAATCCCTCAGGCAAGTGGCTCAACTGCCTTGGGAACTTGAGTAGAGCCAGGACTGCTCACCTGAGCAGGGCTGCATTTAATGCAGACTGTCTGGGTGAGTACATTACATCTGTTGTTTGGAATGCCATGAACTAAAAGCCCTAGGTAGTGATACTTGAATTCAGAGAGATCTGGGGAGGTTAGACAGTATAGAATCATAGAATGGTTTGGGATGGAAGGGACCTCCAAAGCTCATCCAGTCCAACCCCTCTGCAGTCAGCAGGGACATCCCCAACTAGATCAGGTTGCCCAGAGCCCTGTCCAGCCTCACCTTGAATATCTCCAGGGATGAAGCCTCAACCACCTCCCTGGGCAACCTGCTGCAGTGTTCCACCACCCTCCGGGTGCAGAACTTGTTCCTAACATTCAATCTAAATCTGCTCTGCTCTAGTTTGAAGCCATTGCCCCTGGTCCTGTCCCTGCAGGCCTTTGCAAACAGTCTCTCTCCCTCCTTCTTGTAGCCCCCTTCAGATACTGGCAGGCTGCTATTAGCTCTCCCTGGAGCCTCCTCTTCTCCAGGCTGAACACCCCCAGCTCCCTCAGCCTGTCCTCCTAGCAGAGCTGCTCCAACCCCTTGATCATGTTCATGGCCCCTCATTAACAGCAGTGAAGTCACTGCATCTAGAGGATGACCACTCCTTTATTCCTCTATAACTAGCACTAACCACGAGCTGATCCATTTGATTTACCTGCTCAAGCCGTGCCCTGGACACATCTGCAGACTCATGGGGGCTCAGGCCTCCCCAGCAAATGGTAGAGACCCAAGGCCGCATGGTTTAGTCATTATGTTGTCCTATCAATGTGTCACACTCAAGCTCTGACATCAGGATGGCATCAGGTTTCTCAGCACTGACTCCTTGCTGAAGTGAAGCCACAGTTCTGGGATCTTTTGGAGTCATCCTCTGCTCTCAGAATTCAAGCAGGGTCAAAAGAGTGATGTTTTAACCTCTGTAGAGATCTGAAAGCTTTTCTTGCTGAAGGGTATCTCACCACAGCCTACTTTGAGTTTGACTTTTGTGCTGCTTCCTTTCTGCTGCAGCTGCTGGAAATGCAACAGGAGCTGCAGAGCTGGCAAAGCCATGGAGCTGGGAGGAGATACCCTGCAGTGCCTGTGCTTACAGCCACCACTGGTTTTATTTTTGCTTCTGGGTGGGAAGCCAGCAGTTGGTTTGACTCCCAGTTTGAATGCCTCTCCCTGAGTCTGACTCTTTCCTTGTGCTGGCTGAGAGATTCTGGGGCACTTTTACTAACCACGGCAGAGATGCATTCCTGGAGAAGGGAGTGAGGGTGTGCAGGGCCACATGTTCAAGTGATTCCAGCTGAGAAACCCACTCTGCCTGGTGGGCTGGTGGAGTGCAGGTTTTTACTGACCTTCATAAAACTGCCACCCACTGCAGCAAGACCACCCCCCTCCATGCCACACACATGCCCCAGTGACCTGGCGCTCCACACTTGCTTCTCCTGGGCTGGGGCAGGCAAAGAAGTGCAGAGACAAGGATGGCAGCAAGGAGAAGGGAGGAAACCATAGCATCACAGAATTGTTTCAGTGGGAAGAGACCTTTAAGGTCATCACATCCAAACATTATCCCACTCTGCAGAGTCTGGTGCTAAACTGTGTCCCTTGGCACCCGTGAGCAGGATTCACTCTTGGAGAGATCCAGCATGCGTTTTTGAAAGCAAATAGTTACATCCTTAATTCCAAATGATCCTTGCTGCTGAAAAGGGAGGCAAACATCCTCTGCTGTGATCCTGCTTCACTTCCAAATAGTGAGGAGTGATACTTGTGCAAGGTGACTCCCTCCCCTAGCTCTTCTTCTCCCTCCCCTAGCTCCTCTTGTCCCTCCCCTAGCTCCTCTTGTCCCTCTTATCCCCATTCAGATGCTAATGATAGTTCAAACCAAGGTTTGTGATTCACAGGCCTGAAGCAAAGCTGGGCAGAAGGTCTGCAGGCAGTACTGGAGTGAGCTATTTTGAACTCTCCTCCTTTCCTAAGTCAATATTGGTACAGGCAGCACCGAAAGGAGCCACCATAAGGAGAAAGAATTTGGAGCTGAGCGAGCTTCAGAGCTGTCAGAACAAGCAGTTCCACAGGGCAAAGGGCACTGGGGAGGCACTGGCAGGTGCTGAGTGGGCTAAGGGACCATTTGTCTCCCAGAGCACAAAAGCCCTCAACCTTTCAGATCATTTCAATGGCTTCTGTCCACTCGAGCTGTCTAACTACCTATATATTTTAACCTCTCTTAAGCAGCCTCTGACTTCCCTGTTAGCAGCAGAGGCTGCGGCTATGCTGCTGAGTGCTCTTTGGGCCAGCCCCCAGCCGTACAGCTGCTGATGTTCCTGGAGCAGAGCATTTCCTCAAACCCTTCATCTTGTCAAGCTGACTAAATCCTACAATGTTTTGGAAAAGGATAATCGGAGCAGGCCTCACAGACTGGTTCAGAGGCTCTGCTTCCAGCTTTATCAACCAGGGCTCCCCGAGAAAGCGTTGTAGAGGCATGGACTTAAATAAAACCCAACCACCACATTTGTCTCAGAATAGTATAAAGCAGGTTGGGAAAAAACTAACTGAGAATAGGGGGAGAAAAAAAGTTTGGTGATGGATAGGAATTGGAAGAATTTATTTGGGTTTACTTTGGCTCTAAAGATGTTTTCTCCTGTTACAAAGAGAGAGGGCAAGCAAAGTCTGTATCCTCTTGACAGCGAGAGCAGCACGTTTCTCTTCCCTCAGACTAGGAAAGCAGGAATTAGGAATGAAGTGGCCTGCCCTTACTCTCTTTCTTCTTTGCAGTGTCCTTGACTGATGCACAGAGAGATCCTGCACAGAGGACTGCTCTGATTTGGGCAAACTGCTTATCCTCAGTGCTATTTCCTCAGGCTTAGCCTGCTAATGTGAGGAAAGGGAAGCAAACCGTGGATGGGAACAGGGACCAGGAAGGTGAAGGATTCTCTCACAGCTCTCTTTATCTGAAAGAAACCTCCACAGGTAGAGATAGGACTAGGGGGAATGGAGCAAAAAAACTAGAAATGGGGAGATTCAGATTGGATGTGAGGAAGAAGTTGTTCGCCATGAGGGTGGTGAGAGCCTGGCACAGGTTGCCCAGGGAGGTGGTGGCAGCCTCATCCCTGGAGGTGTTTGCAGCCAGGCTGGATGTGGCTGTGAGCAACCTGCTGTAGTGTGAGGTGTCCCTGCCCATGGCAGGGGGGTTGGAACTGGCTGAGCCTTGAGGTCCCTTCCAGCCCTGACAATCATTGTCTGATTCTGTGAAATCAGGATGGGCCTCCTTTGCCCAGCTCCTGCAGGACAGGTCCTTTTGGAGCTGCAGGCTGGGCCCTCCCACATTTGCTTCCTGCCTCCCTCCCAGGCACCCGCTCAGGGCAGAGGAAGGATGGTGGATAAGCTCTTCAAAGCAGGAGACTGGGGCACAAAGTGTGTCTCATTGCTCCCTAATTCTACAAACCTGTTCAACAAACAGGAAGAGTCAGCTTCACTATGATGTCTGCGTTCACTGATTCAGCACAGAGTCCTCTAGCAAAGAAAGAAGGCACTGAGGGCTTGGTATTGATTCCTGTGCTTTTGAAACAACAAACATGATTCCTTCTCTATCCCAACCCCACTTGAAAAAGAGCAAAACACATTTTCCAAGTCCCTTCACACACCACAAGGAATCAAAGACAACTGAGTTTATTTCCCTGCCTCTTTCCTACACACCCTAAGGAAAAAAATCAGATTAACCTGTGGTGAAAGCCTGCCTGGGGCCACTCAAGAGGATGACAAACAGCCTTGGGATTTTGCTGGGGCTGTGTGCCAGGCATGAAATGAATCAATCAATCAATCAATAACCAACACCATCTCCCCACTTGCAATCAAGTTATGGTGAAATAGTTGCTAGCAGGGACATGTGCCTAGCAAATGAAGTGATATTGGACACAGAAACTCTTAGAGGACATCTTGTTGTCTGATTCATGGGGGCTAGGAAACTGCCCAGTAATTTATAGGTGTTCAGCTTCCTGCCTTCCTTTAGGGACTCCTCTCAGAGTTTGGTTCCCAGGGATACTAAGCAACTGCTTTTTGGAGGTTGCTCCTGGTCTCTGCGTTGAGTTTAGCAGCCACAGAGCAGGGCTGGCACCAGGAAAAAGACCACTGCCAGTTAAGGTATAAACCTGGATTCCTTGCCATGCCCACCTCGTGGCTAGAACAAGGAAATTCCTGGCTTCCCCAGCAAGGAGAAGCTCCCTACTGCCACAGCAGCAATCACATCATTCTCATGGAGGTTGCTTTGTTTCTGCCACAGAATCACACAATTAACCAGGTTGGAAAAGACCTTCAAGATCAAGTCCAACCTATCACCCCGCACCATCTAATCAACTAAGCCATGGCACCAAGTGCCTCAGCCAGGCTCTTCCTAAACACCTCCAGGGATGGTGACTCCACCACCCCCCTGGGCAGCACATCCCAATGGCCAATCTCTCTTGCTGGGAAGAATTTCTTCCTCACATCCAGCCTAAACCTCCCCTGGCACAGCTTGAGACTGTGTCCTCTTGTTCTGGTGCTGCTTACCTGGGAGAAAAGACCAACCCCCACCTGGCTACAGCCTCCTTTTAGGTAGCTAGAGTGTGATAAGGTCCCCCCCCTGAGTCTCCACTTCTCCAGGTGTGATTCTATGATTATGAAGAATGATGCTGCAGGAAAGAAGGACATAAGGAGTGCTAAACATGGACCTGATAAATCCATGGAGGAGAATGCTTAGCCAGACCTCCAAAGGGAATTGTAGCCATGGCCTTGCACTGCTCTTACAGCCTAATGGATCAGAATGAGAGCTGCTACCTGTCCCCCGTAGCAGAGCCTTTATTCATGTTGTAACCATGCAACAAGGGGAGCATCCCTGCTTCTCTAGGCTCCCCAGGGGAGAAATTCACTCTTGGAGAACTTTATTATTATTATTACTTCTTATTTGGATCTGAAAAGCACAGATTTTCCCACCAAACCAGATGATAACTATGGAAAGATTTCATTGCAAGAGCCACCACTGTGCTTTATTTTATCAAGTATGGATGGGCTTGTTCCTTGTGCATGGAGGCAAAGCAAACCACCAACTGCAGTTGTGCATTATGAAAGATTGATGGAAAATAAAGCTATTTCTAAATCCCCTCCTTTCACCACCACCACCTCATTTTTACCACCACATCTGCCCCTTTCCCACCCCACCCACCCTATTTTCCCCCCAAATCCCAGAGCACCTGGGCTCTGTTGGAGTCTCCTCCCCCCCCAGGTGTGGGCCATATTGCCCTCCCTGCCCACTCCCCCTTTTAATACCCTCCAGGAAAGGCTGAAGCCCTAAGCTGAGCCCATCTGGGCTGGAGGATCCTCCTCTCATCGCTGGTGAGTGCCCATGGTGCACACTGGGTGATGGTGGTGGTGACAACAAAGGCCGGGGGGCCTGGTGGCCCCCCGGCTAGGTAGGAAGAGAGTTGATGACTACCCCAATATTCTCTCTGGGGGTTGGCTGGGCCTCACTAGGGGGAGCAGGAGCTGAGTCGGGAAGGTGAAGGCTGGTAGCAACTTGGGGTCATTTCTTCCTGGCTTGTTTGTTCTTTGGACATTGCCCTGCAAAAGGAGAGGGTTCCCTAAAGAAGGTGTCTTAAACCCAGCTGGGTCATCAAGGGTTAACTTTGTTAGGGGAAGCCAAGTGAAAGTTTTAAACCCCTGCTGCCATAGAGAGCAAATGCCTTCAAAGTGCCTATAGCACATGTTATTGAAAGGAGCACTGAAACCATGCTCTGGTTTGAATTATTTTTCTTCACAGCACTTCTCTGACTTTATTGCCAAGGAAAAGACTTCCAGAGCCAAGTTTTTTAATCCTAATTATACCAGATTCGATCTGGAGTATTTCCCTTGGAGTTAAGAGTTACACCAGGTTTGCACACAGCAGAATCTGGCCCAGTTTCCAGGTTAGACTCTTCTTCAGAAGACAGTTTGGGTTAAACCCCAGAACATTGAGGCCAATGTGCAGTCCAACAGTCTAAATCTGCCTAAGTGCTGCCAGCTTCCCCTGTTCTTCAGCCATGCCAGAGCTTCCTTGTCTGATCTAAGCCTAGGCTGTTATCTTCACATCCACAGCTGTGGAGGAGGGACCTAAGCCTGCATTCTTCTCATCTCACTTTCTCTGTTTTCCCCTCTGTGAACACCTTCATCCATTCAAGTGCCTACAACCCAGTGCTCCAAAGGACTGTTAACCACAGGCAAGCAAACATGTAACTGAAAGCAGAAAGCTGCTCCCTGCAGCATTAGATGAGACACAGACTGAAACTTGGTGACAGTTTCAGGCAAAAGAAAAATGCCCAAATAGTCTCTTGTAGGAGTGACAGAGAAGAGGGAGAGTTTCCCTTGGCTTTTCAGTTTGTCAGCCCCTCTTGCCTCCCAGCTCAAGGCTGCACTTCAATCACTGGCACCCTTGGAACAGCCCTAGGTGCAACTGGCTCCTGCTTGAGTGCTTCCATGGCAGTTAGGGTTATGGAACTAAGCTCAGCCCTGTGTTTGATTACTTCTACAAGAAGAGTGACAATGTGGTTCACAGCCCTGCCAGTGTACCTCCAGCACAACCCTGGGAAAGGCAAGACAGACAAATGCCTGGATTCAGTGACTGGGAGGAGTGCCTGGATTCCTTGCCAGGCCTGGAGTGTTCCTGACTGTGTCAGCATGGATGTTGATTCTTGCAATTCCTAACAGTGGGTTTGGGAAAGTCTTGGGTAAAACTCCTAACCTCCGTTGTCTCCACATCAACTCCAATTCTGCAAGCTCTTAGGAGGCATTGGTGGCCCTCCCTTCTCTCTGTCCTTGGGGAGGGGGAAGATCCAAGCCACAGAAACAAGGGGGATAGTATATGTGTTGTGATGGCATTTTGGAGCACAAAACACTCAGGATGGAGAGGGATCCATAGCTTCATAGCTGTAACTCCAGCTGTTCTACAACAAATCATCCTGAAGGGATGTGGCTGCTAATCACCAAGCATCAGAAGAAAACCTCTTGTGGGATGAAATATTGAAATGACCTGCCTAAGTCTGGAGCAATCCAGGGTAGCCAGAGAAAAGACATCTTAAGTCTTTCCTGAGCTTGGCACTTTGTGATCTTCATCCTAGCTTGGCTCTTCTGTGCCTGTGGCAGGGAAGTGTGGAGGACAGGGTAAGCCCAGGCATGTGCGGGGACTGACAGTGACGTAGACCAGGGCTGGCCCGTGTCCATCTTTGTCAAGGGTGACCTCTGCAACAGCCAGGTCCCCGAGCAGAATTCAGGGTGGGGGTCCCTGAGCACAGCAGCCCCAGGGGACAAAGCTGGTACTAGTAGTATGTGAGGGAGCAGCAGGGCAGCCCGGTCTGGCTGCGTGTGTGTCCTGCTGTAACCTATTAACTGCTGCAGCTGGGAAGAACAAAGGCCAAGATAAGGGTCTGGGGGGTTCTGACCAGAAATCAGAACCGGGCTAAATCACCAGAGGAGCCCCTTGGATTTCAGAAGGCAGGCTTCTCTGTGGCATGGGAGGTATTGCTTTCTCTGTTGTACTTGCAGCACACCCCATCTCCCCAGGCTGCTGGGTCTGCGCTGGGCACGGCTGGATTTGCAGGGACGAAGCCTTCAGACCCTGGAGGATGGGAGGAGGGCCTCGCTTCAGCACCCTTTCCAAACCCGGCCGATCCCTTAATTAACAGCAGAGACTCCAAAGGCTGGCGGTGCCACAGCACGGCCGGGCGCGCCGCTCCGCGGGCTCCGCTGCCCTCTAGTGTCACGGGCGGCGGCGGCACTGCCCGGGTACCCCCGACGGGACGAGAGGCACCTCCGGAGGCGCTCGCAGCCTCCCGCCCTGTCGGGGCGGTGTCGGAGCCCCGGGGATCCCCGCCCTGGGGATTGGAGGAGGGGGAGGGAGGAAGGAGAGAAGCGCGCAGCGAGGCTCCAGTGAAGGGTTAGGCAGAGGAACAACTTTCCCCTTGCTCCTGTGCTGCCTCGCCTCACTTCTGAGCCGAGTTCGGGCTGCTTCTGCGCCAGAGCGGCCGCTTTATCCTGCCCCAATCGAGAAGTCAGGGCGGGAGCCGAAGGAAAAACAAGGCTTGCTTTTCAGAGAATAAGGCTTTCAGGGCTGTTTTGGCATCTTTTAACGTCAAGAGCCAAATGCAACAATGAAAGCAAAACAGCTCAGCGTTGTGTCAGCAGCGGCCCCAGCGGGAAACTGGCGGGCACGGGGGACTACCTTGAGCAGCTATGTGTGGAATCAAAACTAAAGGTTAGGGAGGGCAGGCTGTGCAAAGTTAATTTCTTTTGTCTGGCTCCCTGTTCTCCCGTTGACGCGGGATCCCTGCTACTCGGAGCCAAAGCCGGTTGAACAAACAGAACAAGGGAATCTGGTGGCGTGGAAAGGACGACAGGGGGAAAACAAAACAAAAAGCCACCTGGTAGGGCTGTAAATGCACGCAGGGCCGCTCCGCGGGGAGCACACCTCTCCTCGGGGACCCGGGGGCTCCATGGTCCTCTGTTTAAGGAAGCCCCCAGAGATATTTCCTCTTCCCGCCGTGGTAGATCCGAGCACAGATTTACAGCAACAAGCGATGAGAGGCCGCTCTGCTTTCTCCCCCTCTCAGGATCTGATGGGTCTCTGCTCCAAGCTGCTCTTCACCATGCAGGGGTTCCTGCTCCAAAAGCAAAACGAAACACCCCAAAACGGAGAGCAGGCTGCAGCTGAGCCTCGCACCGAGCATCGCTGCAACGTGGGTAGCGATAATCAAACCCAGCCCTGCCTTCCCACCGAGACAAAAGGCTGCGGCCTCACGGCGAGGCTTCCCGCGGGGCCCAAGCTAGGGCACCCCCTTCTCGCCGGCCCATGCCCTGCGGGAGGCCGATCGGAGCCCCAGGAGCCACCTATTAGGCTGCCTCAGCCAGCTGAACTCTGCCCGGGTCACCCTTGGGAGAGAGCCTCAGGGAAGGGCTCATTCCTTGCAGCAAACCGGGACTCCGCCAGGGGAGAAGGATGCTGAGCGGGGCGGCTCGCAGCCTCCCTGGAAGTGTCCCAGAGAGGAGTGAGCTGCTGCTCTGTCGGTGCCCGCTGCCGGGACTCAGGCAGCACTACGGGCCCGAGGAGGGACCCCCCCGCTCCCCGGGTGGGGGCAGATTGGGAGCAAAAGTAAGCGAGAGCTGCTCTAGCCCAGGCACCACAGCTTTGTCTGAGATGCGCAGCCTCCATCTGTTGCTGCATAAACACACGCTAGCGGGATGCCTTGTGCTCCAGCCCTTCGGAGGAGAGGAAGGAGGGATGAGAAGGGGGCCACAGTGGTAAAAGTCCCCTCAACCCCCCGCCTGTCCTTTCGCTAACCCCAAGTCCCCAGCGCCTCCCTGGACGGGACCCCCGAGCTCCACACTGGGCGGGGGTTAGAGCTAGGCAGCCCTCCTGGAGGGTTTACTTTAACTACTATCTCCTCTGCGCGGGACCAATCCATAGGCACCGCCGACAATTGGGAGGGGGATCAGCCGAGGGGCTGCCCGGCCCTGGCCGTGCGAGTAGAGTCTGGGGCGGCAGGCTTGGGCTGGCCCTAAGTGCAGGGAAGGGAGAATCACGTCGGGGAAAGTGTCACCACACTGCTGGCGGGGGTCCGTGACCGACCGGCCATCGCCATCCCGGCCATCGCAGAGGCCGTTGGGGTGCCCCCTCGCAGGGCGAGCCTGGCCAGGCTTCGCTGGCCGCCCCTCCCCAGTTTGCAGCTTTTATTTTTCGCTGGGTCTTGTGAGATCCCACGTGGAAGCCGTTAACGACCGCTCGATAATGATCGTGACAAAGGCATTATTCAAATGAGGCAGGTAATTGCAAACAGAAGGCGCCTCCTCCCTTTCCCTTTTGCTCCTCTCTTGTTTTTTGCAAGAGTCTCTCTGGCGGTACGTGCCGTCCCGACGGTGCCGCTCCGGCCGTTACCTCCACCGCCTTAAACCAGATTAGGTTCACGCCGGTAAATCACGGCCCGAGCCCCGCGGGATCACCTCGGAGCTCACAAGCCGTAGCTGCCGCGCATCTTCGTGGTCTTAAACCTCCGAGAGCCCGCATCTCCTACCCAAGTCGCGATAGGACTTTTCCCCTCTACCAGTTAAGGGGGTTCGGGCTGCTGGGTGCGCTCCCTGCCCTCCCAGGTAGAGAGTTAGAGGGCGTGGTGGGCTTTGGTTCTTTTTTCAATCTCCTGGGTTGTCGTGGGGGTTGTTTTGCCGTGCTTTGGACTCGCTGGGAGCCTGTTGTTTATTCACAAGCATTACGGTATCCTGTTAGCATTCCGACCAGGGGCTGCTCACAGATCTGACTCCGATGATTTCCTGGAGGAACATGTGGAAGCAATAGCGAGGTTGTGCACTCAGCCGAGCCGAGGATGCTCTAGAGGAGGGCGCGCAAGGGGCCGGGAGCACCGCCGGGGACCCCGTGAGCCCAGCCAGGGGCGCCTCAGCCTGGGCGTGCGCTTTTCGCGGGGGTTCGCTCTCGTTTCTGCCGCCGCTTTCTTCGGGGCATCTTCGCTTCAGAGGCTTAATTCTGCTTCGCTTAGGAAAGAGAAAAAAAACCGCCGAATCCTGGCGCTTGACTCTGAGAACAAACTTTTGTTTCATACCAAAAGGAAAAAAATAAGAGGTGCAGGGTAGAAGGGCCGAACTGGGGATAGGAGGAAGGGGGAGAACCCCCAGGGCGCACCTCTGGGGCCAGTGACCTCTTTGAGAGGTGGTCGGGGGGCTGGCAGACTGGCAGCGGGCAGGGTCCTCCCGCACCGCTCCTTTCCTGGGGTTGCAGTGCCCCCTCTCCCGCGGCCGCCGCATCGCCCCGCCAGCTCCTCTCGCCTCTCTCCGCAGCAGAAAAGGCTGCGAGGGCAGCTCTCCCGGCCACCCCTTATCGCCGGCAGATAGCGGGGGCCAACAAAGCAGAGATACTCGGTGCTGATTCCCCGGCGGGGATCAAAGCGGGGGTCTGAAGCGTGTTCAAATAGAACGGACTCGGACGTGCGCTGCCTTCGCCTCCGCGGGCACCTCCGGTCCTCGCTGTGCCCCCCGGGGTGGCTGGTCCCGGGGTTTGTTTGTCCTGGGCAAAGCGAAGGCAGAGAGAAAAAGAAGAGCTTTCCCGGTCCCGTCGGAGCAGCGGGGTCTGGGGGTTCTGGCTGCTGGCGAAAGTTACCTTTCGTTGTGCCTTTCATTCATAACTGTTAGTGATTCGTCTTTCCCCCTCTCTCTCAGTGCCTCCTGCTCCTGGCTGGCTCACGGCCGTCCATCCAGCTCTCTAGCCCAAGCCCAAGCTCAGTGGTGTACAAAGGACACGAGGAAGCCGCAAATTCGTTTCCAGATCAAACTCCCCATCCATAAACTCAGGCTGTGTTCGTGGACACCGAGCCCAGCACCCGACCCACCGCCTCGGACGGTGCGAGGAGGGAAGGCTCATTCATGAAATTGGGAGCGTTCGGAGTTTTCAGGAAAGTTTTTTTTTGGTTGTTTCTTTTTTTTTTTTTTTTTCCCCTTTTTTATTTTTTAATTTTCTCCCCCTGCAGTGCAAAACTCCCCTCTTCCCCCTTTCCTCCCCCTCGCCCCTGCCATATGGCTAGCCTCCCCCCTCCCCTGCAAGGCTGGTGAAATCTGGAGGCAGAGACTGGCCCCCCTGCCTGCGTAAGAGCCTCCCGCCGGCGCGCCCGCCTCCGGCCGCGGGGCTGGGGGCGCCGGGCGAGCCAGCGCTGCTCTTATTCTGAAGGGGCCGGAGGGGGGCTTCATTTCCTGACAGCTATTTACTTAAAGCAAATGATTAGTTTTGGAAGGATGGACTATAACATTGAATCAATTACGGGACGCGGTTTGTGAGACCATTACAGTCGGATCGGGAGGGAGGACGAGCGGGAGGGAAAGAGCGCGGCTGAGTGGGGAAAGTCACAAAAGACGTGGACATATTTTGGATATTTTACAATCTGCAGGACTGGGGCTGCGGATTATAAAGGGGAAGGTAAGAGGTAGGAGGCAGTTTCCCCATATTTTTATTTTTTCCCCCCATTTTTTCTCCATCTTCTTTTTTCTCTTTCTCTCTCTCCCTTGGGTTGTTTTTTTTTTTTTTTTTTTTCCCCCCTTTGAATTGTTGTTGATTTGGGATTTTTGGTTTTCTTCTATTTTAGTTTTTCTTTCGCGATGCTCTGATCTGGGCGGCGGGGCTCTTTCCCTCGGGACGCGGCCGGCGGGGCCGGCTGGAGCTGGCAGTCCCCGCGGAAGGGAGCGGGGAGCCGTGAGCCGGCGCTCCGCGGGCCGTCGGGGCGCGGCGGCGAGCAGCGCGGGCAGCACTAATGACAAACACATTGGGCCGGCGGGGCCACCGCGCCGCATTCCTGCCGCGGGGGCGGGAGCGACCCGCCGGGGCTCTGCGGGCAGCGACGGTGCCCGCCCGGGGGGGACGCGCACCGACAAAGTTATCGGCTCCCCCTCTTCTCACATCCCTTGCCTCCTTCACCCCCGCTGCTCTCCCGTCCCTTCCCCCATCCTTTGTTTTTCACCACCTTCCCCTCTTCAGATCCCCCTTCCTACCTCGCTCCCCCTGACCGGGTAGCCTAAAATGCTCCGAGGTTGCGGGCGGGAGCACGCACAAGACCCCCCCAGGGCAACCCGATCTCCATCCCTAAGTGCCCCGTCTTTTACACGTCTCAGCCAAATGGAAGATGCTGAGTTTAGGCAGGACTAGTACCTGGAGCCTTTCCAGCTTACAGCCCCTCTCGCAACGGGAACGACAGCCCTGCCGCACGTCCCGCCGGACCGCTGGAGCCCACCTCCTCCTGCCCCGGGGGAGCGCGGAGTCTTCGCGGCCACCCTTTGGATTTTGTCAAGCGTAGACGGCTGCAAACTTGCCAGCCCCTACCAGGCTGGTGTCCCCTGGAGAAGTCCTAGGAGCAAGAAGGAAATGGCTTTTTGGCTCTCCGCGGCATTGCTCAACATTTTTGGACGCGGAACCCGCAGCTCAGGAGCCGTTCCAGAGAACAGGACTTGGACAGCTTTTGCTGGAGCCAGCAGCGACAGACCGAGCGAGGCAGAGGCAGCAGCATCAGCAGCCCCGGGGGCACAGCTGCCAGCCCCAGGGCTTGCCCGAGTCCCGGCGGGGAGGCGGCTGTGGGGCAGAAGCGGGGGCGATGCCCTGGCCCCAGCCCGCGCCGGGGGCTCGTTTCCAGCGCCCCTCGACAGCATTTTCGGTGCGTCTCTTGCAAACGTCCCAGCTCTCTGGCGCTCCTCCGGGACCGGAGGCTGCGCTCCGCGGGCAGACAGAGCATCGCCTCGGCCTGTGTGGGGACTGACGGATCCGTCAAGTCGTTACCCCGTGGTCCCACAGCTCTAAGCCGGGGCACCATGTCTGTTCCCCGCCCGAGACTCCCACCCTCGTCCCGACCCCACGACCACGGGGTCTGTGCCTCGCCTGACGGAGAGGACTGGAGAAGAAGCCCCGGGCTGCAAAGCCAGCAGAATTAGCCAGCCCAGGAGGGAAACAGGGCTTCGCTCTGCCCCTTTCCGTCTCCTCTGCATTGATTTTCTCCTTCCTAGCTATCGCCTATTAAAAAAAAAACACCAAAACAACCGAAACATCAAAATCGAACAAAAACAATCGCTCTGGCTTGGCAAAGGCTTTCCTATTGTTTCCCAGACAAACAGCGATGTGTCTGGGAGTTGCCATCTCTCTGCCTCTGCTCGGCGTCCCGGGCTGCCTTTGATCCGCAGCAGCTCCCGCCGTCGGGCCCCGCCGTGGAGCCGCGGCCAGAGGGGCAGCCGCGGCAGCGCCGCTTTCCCACTCCCCGGGGGCTGCCGCCCGGGTTCCCCGCTGGCAGGCAGCGTCTGGCAAGCGCCTGCAGCCTGATGGAAGCTGGAGAGTGTGAACGTCAACCCCTCCCCAGCTCCAGCCCCAGCCCCGGCTGGCTGTAGGCGGCTCGCTGTCTCCCCGACGGGGCGCACCGGGAAAGAAGGGCGGCTTGTGCTGTCCTCGGCGTCTCTCAGGGCCGAGACATAGCCCAGCTGGGGTCCCACCTAGGCTATCTTAATTCTGTGCCCGTGGATGGGGCAAGAGATGGGATCAAAGCAAGGAGACAAGCATCAAAGCTTCCTCTGTCGTCCTCGGCTGATCAAAATCTGGACTGTGGAGGTCTGCCTTTTACCTCTGGGTTTACAAACGCCAGGGAAAGATCTCCCAGCAAGGGACTTTGGTTTTAGCTTCTGGTCAACAAAGAGCATTTTAGAAAGACGCTGACCTAAACGGTGGTTTAGCCAACCTCAGGACTTGAAGGGGAGGGGGAAAAAAAAGCTTCAAGGAAAAAAAGAGACTGCACAAAGCACTGGGACTTAAGGAGTCCACAAGCAGACCAACTCTCCCACTGCTTTAAAACGAGCCCCCTTGTTGTGGTACTTCTTTCCAGGCACCGAGGGCCAGGAGTTGTGCAAATCTGGCTGCCACTGGGCACGGGGGTGTGTGTGTGTGTGCACATCTTTGCTGTTATTTGCTCCTTGAGTCTCTATGTGGCTATGAGAGCAATATATTAGGTGTCAAGAAAGCAGGAAGAAAGAAATAGTTTAACAAAATCTCTCTGCAAGAGTTTGGTATGGAGCTAGGATTTGGACACGGTGTCTGTGTGGCAGAGAAAAGAGGTTTGGCACACCCCAGACGTTGCTGGGTGTTCCCAGACACACCAATTGGTCTCCAAATGCTTGCTTTGCTCGTTTTAAAGACCAAGGAATGACTTCTGAGAGGTTATTTTTTCCCCTCTTTCTTCTCCCTGATAGTGGCAAGAATTCTGATAAGCCAGAAAAAGCAAGCAAGCAAGCAGACAAATCCTTTCTCTCCCTCTTGCCTTGCTCTCCTGCTTGACTCATCTCTTTGCAGCCAACAAAGCTTTGCGTGAGCACCCAAGGGAAGCCTGCGAGAGCTTGGCCTCCGAGCAGAGATGGGTTATTGGTCTTTCCACGCAGTGCTTCTGAGTTGGGATCTGGAGGATTCTTTGATTTGATCCTGAGAACCTAACTGAGAGGTAGTCCTTGGAAGTATCAATCTGCTTGTTGAGAGGGACTGGAAAAATCCTCTCTGAATCAACAGGGAAATACAGACTTTGCAAAATGCCCCCCAGCCTGTAGCTCCCTAGACCAGTGGAGTCTGCCCTTGAGGGTTAGGCTGAAGAATTTGGGCTAGTCAGGCTCATCAGGTAGCAGCCATCACCATGTGTCCTGCAGAGCCCGAAGCTCTGGGCTAGTCTTGATGCACAGTGCCTCCTGCACACAGGCTGTGCTGGGTGCAAGCGCTGGTGAAGGGGACCTGGACCAAGCTTTGTTGTCGGAGGATATCTATGCAAATCTTAATCACTGGAGAAATTGTCTGTTGCTGTTGTTGGAGCCTTTCCCCAGTGGAACCTTCAGAGCCAGCTGTGCACTGAAGGGCAGCTCTGCTGTCGTGGAGAACTGAGTTTGAAGCTTCGGAATTGATAACCGAGAGAAGTTTCAGGGCGTCCTGTTGGAAGTGTTTCATCCAGCCAGTGACATATACCACAAGGAGGAAATGCTCCCCTCTTTTACTCGGGCTGGCCTTAGCTCTTCCTGGAAACATTCAGTCTTCCCAGAAGGACAGACTGCCACTCTGACAAAATCACCACTGAAATTACCCAGCCCTCTCATAACAAGGATAATCACATCAAGACGTGCCAAGAGCTGTAATCCAACTACTGTCCTACCACTTGTGTAAATACCGAGGAATAGGGACCAGTTGGGCTTTATTTGTTTATTTTTAAGCCGCCGAATTCGCGTGAAATTAAAAGATAAGAGATGCGAGTTTTAAGTTGGTGTAGGGGAGGCAGCTCAGATTGCGTCTCCTGCGGTGGGGGTTAGCGCGGCCGCCCTCCTGCGCCAGGCTTCGCTGCCTTTCGTGTGGATCAACATTGCCATCCTGTGGCCGAAAGGGTGAACTGCAGCGACCGGGCGGCTGCCAGGAAATCGGTCGGGTAGTTTCCAGTCCTCTGCTAGATGGGGAGGTCTGTCTTGAACGCGGCCTTTGTTTGGTTTGCAGCAGTGCGAAAAGAATTATATACATACTGTCGGCTCCTCTTGGTCCTCTACCGTTCTCTCTGTCTGGGTCGTGTAGAAAATCACCAAAGATTAGCATCATTTTCAGAGTGCATGTTTCTGTCAGATGCTTTCTGGATGTTGATTCTATTTCGCCTTCTGTGGTGCAGTCAATGAGACCTTTCTTGGTAGGGAGCCCGAGCTTGGCAGTGAGTATTTGGAAGATTGACTCCTCACTGATAACAGTCCTTCAGATGGTATTTGTCTGGGCTTTGGTTGTTTTAATCACTGAAGCACACAAGCGAGGTACCAGGATTTCAACCAGCTCCTTTCAAACCCCAGTGGTTAAAGTAGATGCAATGACTGTGGCACCTTGGGCCATCAGCCTTCCCTGCAGAGGGGTTGGCAAGCCCTTCATGGCATCACTTATTTAGTCCCACGTTACTGTTTTTGCTAGCAAAGTGTAAGATAGGTGAGGAATTAAGGTTGGGTTGAATGTGTTGCATGTGTGCTGTCAACACTGGGCTTCACCTGGCATCAATCTGTTGGCTCCAGTGAAGTCAAACCATCTGTAGAGGTGTTCAAGAGGGGATTGGACGTGGCACTTGGTGCCATGGTCTAGTCATGAGGTCGGTGGTGACAGGTTGGACTTGATGATCTTTGAGGTCTCTTCCAACCTTGGTGATTCTGTGACACTGTAGTTTGATGGAGCAGTGTTAAGAACTGAACCTGGTGTATTTATTCAGGGCTGAGGTTTGGGTGGTTTGGGACAAAGAGGGCTGATTTTCCACAAGGAAGGTTAGAAATAAAAGACAAATGAGTGCGTACAAGAAATTAGGTGAGCATGAATAATCAAAACCATGATAGGTGTGCCTGCTTGGGGTGCTGGGAATGAGGAAAGTCTCTTTTGCCCAGAAATGGGGATTTGGACCTGTGTTAAACCTCAATTCCAGGTCACAGGACCTCCAGCAAAGCTTATGTCAGATGCATGATGCACCTAAAACCAGCTCAAATACATTTGAGATAGGGATGAAAGTGAATCCTTGCAAGCTAAAGTCAGATGCATGATGCACCTAAAAGCAGCTCAAATGCATTTGGGATAGGGAAGAAGGTGAATCCTTGCAAGCTTATGTCAGATGCATGATGCACCTAAAAGCAGCTCAAATGCATTTGGGATAGGGAAGAAGGTGAATCCTTGCAAGCTTATGTCAGATGCATGATGCACCTAAAACCAGCTCAAATGCATCTGGGATAGGGAAGAAGGTGAATCCTTGCAAGCTTAAGTCAGATGCATGATGCACCTAAAACCAGCTCAAATGCATTTGGGATAGGGATGAAGGTGAATCCTTGCAAGCTTAAGTCAGATGCATGATGCACCTAAAACCAGCTCAAATGCATTTGGGATAGGGAAGAAGGTGAATCCTTGCAAGCTTAAGTCAGATGCATGATGCACCTAAAACCAGCTCAAATACAGTTTAGATAGAGAAGAAGGTGAATCCTATGAGGAAAATCTCTTTTGCTCAGAAATGTGGATTTGTACCCGTGCTAAACCTTGCTTCCAGGATCTGCTGGTCATAGGACCTCCAGCAAGCCTTAATCAGATGCATGCTGTACCTAAAACCAGTTCAAATACACTTTAGATAGGGATGAAGGTGAATCCCATGAGGAAAGTCTCTTTTGCCCAGAAATGTGGATTTGTAGCTGTGTTAAGCCTCCACTCCAGGTCACAGGACCTCCAGCAAGCTTAAGCCAGGTGCATGATGTAGCTAAATCCAGCCCAAATACACTTTGGATAGAGATGAAGGTGAATCCTTTCTACACCATTCTGCCTTGCACAGAGAGGAGGTGTTGCTCTAGGTCTTGATGAGATTAACGGCTCGCTGAGGGAAGATCAAAGCTCCGGGTTGTGAAAGGAGAGCCGGGCGGGAAATGCAAATTTAGTGAAGTCCTTGGTGTTTTAAGACTGCAACAGTCGACCGAGGAACTCTTACTGACTTCTGTGGCAGCCCGAGCAAGGCAGCAGATTCAAAGAGTCGCTTGGGAAATGCCATCACCTGTGCCCACAGCGAGCAGCAGAGTCGTCCCCCCTCGCACCCACAGAGCTCTGCAAGGGCGCAAGTCACAGCTCAGCGGCGCTGCTGCAGGCTGGTGTACTGGAGATGAGCTGGCTTTGTTTTCTCTCCTTCTGTGCTGCACCACTTGCACTGAATAGCCTGGAAAAACAAGGGGAAAGGGAGCAGAGATCTGCCCTTTCAGAGAGAGAAAAGGCAGAAGGAAACCTCGCAGACAGTGGGATAACACTGTCTAGTGGGTCTTGGGAGGTGAGGAATCAGATCAATTAAGCAAACCATGCTAAGTCTCTAAAGATTTACAGTGAGTTGCTTTACCGGGGGGGGGTGTGGGGTGGGGGTGTGTGGGGTGTGGAGATCGAGGATATGAACGTGATAAAAATGAGCAGGGAGGCTGAAACTGAGAGACTTCTTTGTTATCTGAGAGTCTGTTATCAATGGGAGGCAAACACCTAAACAAATGGCAATTATTGCTAATTGAGGAGCTAGGCAAAACGCCTTGTGCCTGCTGGAGTGCTGCCAGCTGAGTTCCTGAAGTTGTTTCCACATGGTTTTGAGGCTTGTCGTTTGTGAGTCTTTTAATCCTGCTTCTGAGACCTGTATGTTTGATTTAAGTGCCAAACCCTTTCTGTTGTGCAAAGGTGAGCTGTCTGCTCCACAGGCTGCAGGAGGAGAGTGGGACTAGCCTCAGAACACTCCTGGGCATGCTGTAGTCAAGGGGCAATGGATAGAAACTGCAGCACAGGAGGTTCCACCTCAACATGAGGAGGAAATTCTTCAATGTGAGGGTCCCAGAGCCCTGGAGCAGGCTGCCCAGAGAGGTTGTGGAGTCTCCTTCTCTGGAGCCTTCCCAGCCCCATCTGGATGTGTTCCTGTGTGACCTGTGCTGGATTCTCTGGTCCTGCTCTGTCGGGGGGGGGGTGGATTCAATGATCTTTGGGGGTCCCTTCCAACCCCTAACATCCTGTGAACCCCCCAGCCAGCACAGGCCTATTGCTAGCAGCTAATGCAGCTACGTGCTTTTCTATCTCAGCATCAGCAGCTGAATACCAGGGGGTGAATAGGAACTCTCCAGAACCTTTGAAAAGCAGTCCCTGTCTTGACACATCATCCTTTATTCCATCCCTTGGTCCCTGGTTCAGATTAGAGGTTCTTCCGTGCCGTCTTTTTGTTATCTGTCTCGGCTTTGGGCCAAGTCCTGCTGCTGTGAAAGTCACCAACAAAACCCCCATTGATTCCCATGGGAGCAGGTGTTGTAGGAGCTTCTGCCCTGGAAATCAGCTAGCAGGCTGCTGGGGGGGGTGTTGAAGCAGAAACATCGTTAGGTGGCACAGTAATTGCATAGATGCTTGGGGTGGGTTGAAATTCTGCCTCCCCCCATCCCCACCCCGGCCAAAAATTGCCAGACCAGCTCGGTTGGAAAGCAAATGAAGCTCTGTTTACAGGCAGAAGTAATCACAGAGAGAATTCCAGGGGCTGGAAGGGACCTTGAAAGCTCATCCAGTCTAACCCTCCCCTCCCTGCCAGAGCAGGATACAGAATTAACCAGGTTGGAAGAGACCTTTGAGATCATCGAGTCCAACCTATCACCCTTGAGATCATCGAGTCCAACCTGTCACCCAACACCATCTCATCAACTCAACCATGGCACTGAGTGCCTCATCCATCACCTGCACCATGTCACACAGGAACACATCCAGGCAGGTTGTGAGTATCTCCAGAGAGGGAGGACTCCACACCCCCCCTGGGCAGCCTGCTCCAGGGCTCTGGAACTGCAATCTAAAACGTGAGATGTGTTGAATATGTACAAAATGGACAACATTTACACAGATTTGCAACTTACAAACAGCACAGGAACCCCCCCTGGACAAAGCCAGGGGGCTACCAACAGCTTCTCCCTCCTTGCTCCTTTCCCTCTCCCCTGTATGTGGGACAAGAGAAGAGAAGCAGAGGGAGCTGTTTGCTAATACTCAGCCACAGCAAAGCAATGCAGCCAAGCTCAGCAGAAAGCCAGAAGCTAATACCTGCTAGAGTGAAGGAGTCAAGATGAGAGAGAAAGTTGGCTTACACCTCTCCAATGGCATTAATCAGACCTTATCATTTTTCTCCTTTTGCCACCCAGTAGTAATTTGTTCACATTCTGTCACTTTCTGTTCAAGATCTGTGGAAAAAATTTCCTAGGCACAGCCTAAAGCTGCCACGATCTCCTTGCCATGGTTGCCCCTGCAGGATGGATGCCTTAGGAGTATGTGTTTGAATGCTGAAATCATGGCCTGTGATCCATGACTGCCCACACTGCTGGGGGGAGCAGAAATGCTCTGTGGATCATGGGATCACAGGAAGAAGTTGTTCCCCATGAGGGTGGTGAGAGCCTGGCACAGGTTGCCCAGGGAGGTGGTGGAAGCCTCATCCCTGGAGGTGTTTGTAGCCAGGCTGGATGTGGCTGTGAGCAACCTGCTGTGGTGTGAGGTGTCCCTGCCCATGGCAGGGGGGTTGGAACTGGCTGAGCCTTGAGGTCACTTCCACCCCTAACACTTCTGTGCTTCTATGATTCTATGTTAGGGGTTGGAAGGGACCTTTGTAGATCACCCAGTCCAACCCCCCAGCCAGAGCAGGACCACAGAATCCAGCACAGCTCACACAGGAACACATCCAGATGGGTCTTGAAAGTCTCCAGAGTAGGGAGGCTCTGCTGGCCTACAGTCTGCCATGGATTTATTGCACTAGAAGATGTCATCATGTGTTTTAAATAGCACATCTCTTGATCAAGGGGGTTCTTGCTAAATAAGCAGTAAACACCATTGTACTGCATTGTCCTTAGGAAGCTATATATACACACACACACACATGTGGACAATGGCAGAGCAAGAGCCTCGCTCAGGCCTGGCTGTGGGTAAGAAAAGGAGTTTTAAATTATGCTGTTGCTTGCCATGGAAGCTGCTTGCAGCTAGAAGATCAGAACTTAGTGCATGAGGCTGTTGGATCCTCCCCCCACACCTATGAGGGCACTGCCTCTGCACAGAGCTGCTTCTGAGGGCTCAGTCCTGGGGGCTGCAGTGAGCACTGAAGCTGCTTGTTGGGATGCACCAGGACTTGGCTTCTTACCCTGCCAGTGGGGAGAAGGGGTGATGGGGTCTTAGCTGCACTCCTCGTGCTGGGTGAGTGGTCTGTGGTGTGAGTTTGAAGGGGCTGTGGGAGTCAGCTGGGGTCGCTGGGCTGTTACTGTCCTGCTAGAGCAATCCTGCAGACCTTCATACTGTTGTCAGACCATTAACTGTCTGCCTCTTGCCTCCCTTCTGTTCCAGGGGTTGGTAGCTATGGGTATTTCCCCACGGACGCTCCTGATCCTGGGCTGTTTTCTCACAGGTAATGTCCCTCACTCCTCTCAGCCTCTCCATCCCCATTCCTTCATAAATCCATAGCTCAGCTTGCTTCCATCCTGCCAACAATAACAAATGCCAAGTGGCTGCCAGCTGGCTAGAGACTCATTTTGTCCCTGCCCCTCAGTAGGCAAAGGCAAGAACTTCCAAGAAGGCAGCACTCTTGCCTTTAGCCTGTGCTGGCTGCTCTGACTCCCCCACAGCTGCTGTAACCTCCTGCCCTGTTTGTCTGCCCGTGCAGGGAAAGTGAGCCTCCCTCCCTTCCTCCCACTCTCCCAGCCCTGCCCCACTGGGGTTTCTGCAGCAGCATGGTGCAGGCCAGGCTGCCTGTGTGGGCTGCCCACATCCTCCCACGCTGCACCACCACCTCCCCAGGCTGCACCACCTCCCCAGGCTGGCCAGGGCTGCCGCCGAGCCTCCCGACATCTGCCGAGCGAATGGTGCTGGGAGGGGAGGGCAGGGCAGGGCTTGCCACAGGCTGCCAAATATAGAATCACAGAACCATCAGCCAGGTTGGAAAAGACCTCAGAGACCATCGAGTCCAACCTATTACCTAATACCTAGCTCCTCCTGACAACTAAACCATGGCTCCAAGTGCCACATCCAATCCCTTTATGAATGCCTCCAGGGATGGTGACTCCACCACCTCCCTGGGCAGCACATTCCAGTGGCCAATCTCTGGGAAGAATTTCTTCCTAACATCCAGCCTGAACCTCTCCTGGCACAGCTTGAGACTGTGTCCTCTTGTTCTGGTGCTGGGTGCCTGGGAGAAGAGACCAACCCCCTCCTGGCTACAACCTCCTTTCAGGTAGTTGTAGAGAGCAATGAGGTCTGCCCTGAGCCTCCTCTTCTCCAGGCTAAGCAACCCCAGCTCCCTCAGCCTCTCCTCCCAGGGCTGTGCTCCAGACCCCTCCCCAGCCTCCTTGCCCCCATGCACAATTTTTTGTAGACCTGATGCAGAAATTGTTGGTCCAAGCCTCTTGCTCTGGGCCTTTGCAGGAATGGAAGCCAGATGTGGAATGCAGCTGTTGGTCTCGGGAAGTGGTTTCTAGCTTTCAGTCGTGAGCACACTGGAAGGCAGGCAGAGCTGCTGGCCTCCCGACCAGCGCTGTAAGGAACTCTTCAGATGCCCACAGCCCAGCAGCCAGGCTGCGGGATCCACTGCTCCGCACCCCGCATCTGGGGCTGGGAGGCTGAGGTGTGGATTGGGAACCCCCTCTAACCTCACCTCTGTCTTTCACCTCTTGTTTGGACAAACACAGGTCGGCAAGCGGCCGCCGCTCGCGTTTCAAAGGGAAGCTGTTTGCCGTCGCTGGGGCAAAGCTCAGGCTTTCAACGAGGGCCGATTGCCTGCTCCGGCGGCGTGTCTGAAGTGGTCTGCAGAGCAGCTACTCCGGAGCCACGCCGCTTTCTTCTGAGGCCGTTCTGTGTGTTCACACGCTCTTTATTCATGTCTTCCTGCAGGACCGTTCCTAGCGCTCTGCCAGCTTCCTCTGCCGACTATTGTTCCCGACAGGAACGAAATGGTGGTGCAGCTCAGCTCCAATTTCACACTCAAGTGCTCTGGAGACAGCGAAGTGAGCTGGCAGTACCCAGTGAGCGAGGGAAGTCACAGGATAGACATTAGGCATGAAGAAAACAATAGTGGCCTCTTCGTGACGGTGCTTGAAGTAGAAAACGCCTCGGCGGCTCACACGGGCTTGTATGTGTGCTACTACAACCACACTCAAGTGGAGGATGGGGAAGTGGAAGGGAAGGACATCTACATCTACGTGCCTGGTAAGCAAGGGGTGCCACAGCCTTACCCCGAGGGCTGGATGGGAGAGTTGAACGGTGGATGTTCAGAAGAGCTGTCTGGTTGGTGACAATTGGCTACCAGAGGCAGGGAAACGACCCCCAAGGGCTGTTTCCTAACCTGTAAATCAAGAGCAGCACTTCTGAATCTAGGGATATAGAAGCACAGAATTGTCAGGGTTGGAAGGGACCTCAGGGATCAGCCAGTTCCAAGCCCCCCTGCCATGGGCAGGGACACCTCACACTACAGCAGGTTGCTCACAGCCACATCCAGCCTGGCTGCAAACACCTCCAGGCAGGAGGCTGCCACCACCTCCCTGGGCAACCTGCACCAGGCTCTCACCACCCTCATGGGGAACAACTTCTCCCTAGCATCCAAGCTGAATCTCCCCATTTCTAGTTTTGCTCCATCCCCTCCAGTCCTGTCACTCCCTGACACCCTCAAAAGTCCCTCCCCAGCTTTCTTGTAGCCCCCTTCAGAAGGTGCTGGTGGTGTTAAACAGCCTTGTGCAGGTGTTTCTTGGCTTCCAGACAGCTCTAATCCAATCATCAGAAGGTGCTGGTGGTGTTGAGCAGCCTTGTGACTGCCCTCAGCGAAGGAATATCAAGACAAGAGGTGGAAGATTTCTTCCAGCAGGCTCTTTGGTTTTGTTGTCAGAAGCCTCCCAGCTCAGCAGGGCAGAGCCACCCTGTAATTTTTTCCACTCTCTAACCACCAAGATGTCATCGAGGGCAGGATCACAGCCTTGTCTCCAAATTACAGGCAGGGTTTCTGTTTCCCACTACATAAACTTTTGTCTTTCCAATCGTGTTTCCTGCAATGAATTAGAAGGGCAATGGGTGGCAGCAGACCCACTTCAGCCAAGGAGGGTGGTGTGGAGGCTTCCCACAGCATCCTATTTTCACTGAAAACCAGAAGTAGGTGAATCCTGTTCCTGTTTTAAATTACAGGGGGGGGGGGGGAAATGAATACATGGAGCTGGCAGCATCCTTGGGATGGAGAGCTGTGTTTGGAATGCTGCTACAAAGAGCCTGCCAGTGCAGCAGAAAGCCTATTGTTGGAGGGATTTGGATGGCTATTGATGCAATTTTATTACACACAGCTTTGCACAGAAGCTTCAGGCTGGCAGGGATTATTTGTTTATTCCAAATGGCCAAAGGGAGATAATTTGAGGGCTGTGCTTTGTGAAGTTGGCTTTGTGTGCAGTCATGGTTTAAGCTCAGGCTGTGGATTGGCTGCTAGGGAAGCTGGCAGGCATTGTGCTGGCTTTAGAAGAAATGAAAGTACCAGGTGTTTGTTTGCCTTTTGGGTTGGTTTTGTTTTGTTCTTTCCCCACTTAAACACTGTGTTTTGAAAACCACACACTGTGACCATAATTAAATGTGCCTCCCAACTGTAATGTTGGACATGGGAGAAATGCATGAGGATAAGTGCCTTGGACTATTTTTGATGGAATGTGGCTTCAGGGATGCTCAGCATGAAAACTTGAAGCTGATTTCATAGGATCACAGAATTGTCAGGGTTGGAAGGGAGCTCAAGGCTCAGCCAGTTCCAACCTCCTGCCATGGGCAGGGACACCTCACACTACAGCAAGTTGCTCACAGCCACATCTAGCCTGGCTGCAAACACCTCCAGGCATGAGGCTTCCACCACCTCCCTGGGCAAAACAGCCCTGAATGTTTCTGGCCAATTGAAAGGGAAGACACAGGCAGCTCTGGCGTGAGAATCTAAGGTCACCAAAGATTTCCCAGGTGATGAGAGCTGAGAATCCGATGCAGTGATTCTGGAGGAACCACGAGGGGCTTGCTTGTGTGGAACTGAGCAGCTCCTGAAGTGTCTCTGTACCACCTGGGCAATCCACTGTACCCCTGGAGAGGGACAGACAGACTTGGGGCAGCTCTTGAGCTGCACCAAGTGAACCCTGTGCCAGGCTCTCACCACCTCATGGGGAAGAGCTTCTTCCTAAGGTCTAACCTAAATCTCCCCTCCTGCAGCTTGGATCCATTCCCCCCTGTCCTATCACTCCCTGACACCCTCAAAAGTCCCTCCCCAGCTTTCTTGCAGCCCCCTTCAGAGACTGGAAGGCCACAGGACGGTGTAAGACAGTGTCAAATCACCTCTTGTTCTGTTTGTGTGTTTGTTTCACAGACCCAGCCATGCCTTTTGTTCCTTCTATACCAGAAGACCAGTTCATCCTAGTGGAAGAGGGTGACCCTACCATCATCCCTTGTAGGACAAGTGACCCAAATGCTCAAGTGACCTTGATGAACAGTTTGGACAAGGCTGTCTTTGCTTTCTATGACAGCAAGCAAGGCTTCATAGGGAATTTCCCTGCAGGCTCCTACACGTGCAAAACAACGGTTAGAGGCGTGGAGTTCAAGTCTGATGAGTTCCTCATCTATATTTTAAGAGGTATTTAATGGTGTGTGTGTTCATTGAAAGGAAATAGAATAAGTGTTAATCACAGAAACACTCAGGTTGGAAAAGCCCCTCAGGACCACCAAGTCTAACCATGAGCCCTACCCTACAAGGCTCACCCCTAAACCATAGCCCCAAGCACCACATCCAAACCACCTTCAAACACATCCAGCCTTGGGGACTCCACCACCTCCCTGCCCAGCACAGTCCAATCCCTGACCACTATTGCCCTGAAAAATGTTTCCTACTGTCCAGTTTAAACCTACCCAGTGGCAGCTTGAGGCTGTTCCCTCTTGTTCTGTCACTCTGTGAGAAGAGACCAGCAGCAGCCTCTCCACAGCCTCCTTTCAGGGAGCTGTAGACAGCCAGGAGGTCTCCCCTCACCCTCCTCTGTTCCACACTAACCAGCCCCAGCTCCTTCAGTTGCTCTCCATCAGATTTCTTCTCCAGGCCCTTCCCAGCTTCCTTGCCCTGCTCTGCCCTGGCTGCAGCACCTCCACATCTCTCTTGTGTTGAGCTGCCCAGAACTGGCCACAGCACTGCAGGTGTGGCCTGAGCAGAGCTGAGTGCCAGGGGACAATCCCCTCCCTGCTGCTGCTGGACACAGCATTGCTGATCCCAGCCAGGATGCCTTTGGCTTTCTTGGCCACCTGGGCACACTGCTGGCTCCTGTTCAGCTGCTTGATAATGTTCAGCCCAGCTCTTTCCTCACAAGTAGAAGTAGAAATGGAATAGAATAACAAAGAAGTGAAGCAGAAGCCTCCCCTTGAAATTCTCAACACTGACTCTGTTCCTCTCTCTCCTCTCAGCTACTTCCCAGCTGCCAGTTGAAATTGAAGCTATTAAAACTGTGTACAAAACAGGGGAGACCATCGTGGTAACCTGTGTGGTCTTTGACAATGAGGTGGTCAATTTACAGTGGAATTATCCTGGGAAAGTGGTAAATATCTCTCTCTCTCTTGTTTTTTGTTGTTCTTGCTTTATTTGGTATGAATATTTGCAGTTCCTTCCTGGGGAAGAAGGTGAGGCTGGGAAATATTCTGCTTCTCCCTGAGTGAGGAGAGGAAAACAAAGTCATTTCTTTTGCTTTGAGGTTAATACAAGAAAAGGTCAGTACCAGTAGCTATAGTTTGCTGTTAGGAAGTATGCAAAGCATGACAAGAATCAGAATCACAGAATCCCAGACTGGCTCAGGTTGGAAGGGAGCTCAGAGCTCATCTCCTCCAACCTCCCCACCATGCCCAGGGACACCTCTCAACTAGACTCAGCTGCTCAAGGCCTCATCCAGCCTGGCCTTGAACACCCCCAGGGGAGGTATGACCGTAAGTCCATCCTCTGAGGGAGGAATGCTGCCTCTCAGGTCTTGTGCTGATTCCAAAAGATAGAAATGTTGTGGAAACAGAAAGGTCTAGGAGTGTGTTGGGCATCTGCATAGAGTCACAGAATTGTCAGGGTTGGAAGGGACCTCAAGGCTCAGACAGTTCCAACCCCCCTGCCATGGGCAGGGACACCTCACACCACAGCAGGTTGCTCACAGCCACATCCAGCTTGGCTGCAAACACCTCCAGGGATGAGGCTGCCACCACCTCCCTGGGCAACCTCTTCCAGTGTTCCACCACCCTCATGGTAAAGATCCTCACCAGTGTGCTTTCAGCTCAATTACTTAAACCTCTTCCTCTTCCTCTTCCTCTTCCTCTTCCTCTTCCTCTTCCTCTTCCTCTTCCTCTTCCTCTTCCTCTTCTTTTCCTTTCCCTCGCTCCTCTCCCTCGCTCCTCTCCCTCGCTCCTCTCCCTCGCTCCTCTCCCTCGCTCCTCTCCCTCGCTCCTCTCCCTCGCTCCTCTCCCTCGCTCCTCTCCCTCGCTCCTCTCCCTCGCTCCTCTCCTCTCCTCACCCTTCTGTTTTCTCTCCTCCAACCTACAGAAAGAAAAAGGTCTGATAAAGCTTGATGACATCAAAGTCCCCTCACAGAAGCTGGTTTACACCTTGACCATTCCCGAGGCGTCGGTGAAGGACACGGGGGATTACGAATGCACCGCTCGGCACGCAACCAAGGAGGTCAAGGAAAACAAGAAAGTGGTGATCACAGTTCATGGTATGGCCTGACTGTTAGTGGCCCTGTTGGAAAATGCCATGCTTCCAACCCCCTCAGTGTTGTTTACATGAGGCTGCTTCTTTTCCAGACAAAGGCTTTGTTCACCTGGAGCCTCAGTTCAGCCCCCTGGAAGCTGTGGATCTGCACGAAGTGAAAAACTTTGTGGTGGATGTGCAGGCATACCCAGCACCCAGGATGTACTGGTTGAAGGATAATGTGACCCTGATTGAAAACCTGACTGAGATTGTTACTAGCTCCAACAGAGTCCAGGAAACGAGGTACACACCCCCAGCTCCCTCAGCCTCTCCTCCCAGGGCTCTGCTCCAGACCCCTCCCCAGCTTTGTTGCCCTTCTCTGGACACCTTCAAGTCTCTCAATGTCCTTCCCAAACTGAGGGGCCCAGAACTGGACACAGGACTCAAGGTGTGGCCTCAGCAGTGCTGAGTACAGGGCACAAAGACTTCCCTGCTCCTGCTGGCCACAGTATTCCTGATGCAGGCCAGGATGCTATTGGCCTTCTTGGCCACCTGGGCACACTGCTGGCTCATGTTCAGCCTGCTATCAACCAGTACCCCCAGGTCCCTCTCTGCCTGGCTGCTCTCAGCCACTCTGACCCCAGCCTGTAGCACTGCCTGGGGTTGTTGTGGCCAAAGTGCAGCACCTGGTGCTTGGACTTGTTCAATGCCATCCTGTTGGACTCTGCCTATCTGTCCAGCCTGGCAAGGTCCCTCTGCAGAGCCCTCCTAACCTCTAACAGGTCCACACCTGCCCTTCTGACCCATGCTGACTTGGAGTTTTGCTCCCCCAAAAATCCTGGGCACTGCTCCTGCTCTCTCCACCTCACTTTGTTGCTTCTTCCTCAGTGACAACCAAAATGAAATCCTTTGTTTTCTCCTCTGAAGGGCAGTGCCTCATCTGCCTCTTCTTGTTCTCTTCACAACACCAACCTCTCCAAACCATGGACATCTTGGTTTCAGAGCACTCAGCCTCTTCAGTCCCCCCAGCAGCTCTCCACACCCACACTTTTTAGCTATTTCCAGCTGTATCAGAGGTTTTGTCAGATCCCTGCAGAGCAGAGCTCTGCTCACTTGTTTCTCAGCTGTGTGCTGGTAGCTTTTGACCACTTGAGTAATGACTTCAGCTAAATGCATGCTAGAAATGCTAAATTTCACTACACTGTAATCTCCCCAGCCCCAGATTGCATGTTTTGGAACTGCCAACACAAGCCTCTCATTTCTGCAGGTTTCAGAGTGTATTGAAGCTGATCCGGGCCAAGGAAGAGGACAGTGGAGACTACACTTTGGTTGCTGAAAATGAGGATGAGAGCAAAAGATACACCTTCTCCTTACTAATACAAGGTAAGGAGCTCCAAAGCCTTGCCCACCAAGGCACAGAGCAAAGGCTTGATTCACTCCCACATTGGTGAAATCAGAAAGGCACGAGCTGTGGTGTCTGGAGGAGTGTGTGCGTGCCGAGTCCTCGGAGCTCTCCTACCCTGGTCCTGGCTTTCACTTCTTCACTGGCCTGGAGCCAAAAAGAAACTTTATCCTCCTGCCTAAGTTGTTCCAGCTGACAGCAAGGACCCCAGCTCCTTTAGTATGACATGAGGACGTGGCACAGCTACAGCACTTCCTTTCCATAGCTGCAGCTTGCGCTCTGCTCCGTCCTAGAAGAGAGAAGGACCTCCTGGAGGAGTCTGGGTCTGTTACTGAGCCAGACAACACCAGTCCTAGCTGGGAAAATTCAGACTGCTTTTGTTTTTCATAGACCTTGCTGAATACCCTTTTTTTTTTAACAAAATCCTGACTCCTTCCCAGTTCCAGCCCTGATCTTAGACCTCGTGGATGATCACCACGGCTCTGCAGGCGGGCAGACGGTGCGGTGCTTGGCAGAGGGCACGCCGCTTCCGGACGTGGAATGGCTGGTTTGCAAGGACATGAAAAAGTAAGAGGGGAGGCTGACTTCCTTGTCTAAGACATGGCTTGTCGTGCCCTTGATTAGCTTTGCATGGACAGAGTGTCACTGTGCAGATGACACCAAGCTGGGGGCAGGTGTGGATCTGTTAGAGGGTAGGATGGCTCTGCAGAGGGACCTTGCCAGGCTGGGCAGATGAGCAGAGTCCAAGGGCAGGAGACTGAACACATCCAAGTGCCAGGTTCTACACATTGGCCACAACAACCCCAGGCAGTGCTACAGGCTGGGGTCAGAGTGGCTGAGAGCAGCCAGGCAGAAAGGGACCTGGGGGTGCTGAGTGACAGCAGCTGAACAGGAGCCAGCAGTGTGCCCAGGTGGCCAAGAAGGCAAACAACATCCTGGCCTGCATCAGGAGCAGTGTGGCCAGCAGGAGCAGGGAGGTCATTCTGCCCTGTGCTCAGCACTGCTCAGGCCACACCTTGAGTCCTGTGTCCAGTTCTGGGCCACTCAGTTTAGGAAAGATGTTGAGATGCTGGAAGGTGTCCAGAGAAAGGCAGCAAAGCTGGGGAGGGGTCTGGAGCACAGCCCTGTGAGGAGAGGCTGAGGGAGCTGGGGTTGCTTAGCCTGGAGAAGAGGAGGCTCAGGGGAGACCTCATTGCTCTCTCCAACTCCCTGAAGGGAAGTTGTAGCCAGGTGGGGATTGGTCTCTTCTCCCAGGCACCCAGCACCAGAACAAGAGGACACAGTCTCAAGCTGTGCCAGGGGAGGTTCAGGCTGGATATGAGGAAGAAATTCTTCCCAGAAAGAGAGATTGGCCACTGGGATGTGCTGCCCAGGGAGGTGGTGGAGTGCCCATCCCTGGAGGTGTTTAGGAAGAGCCTGGATGGGGTTCTTGGTGCCATGGCTTAGTTGATCAGATGGTGCTGGGTGATAGGTTGGACTGGATGCTCTCAAAGGTCTTTTCCAACCTGGTTAATTCTGTACTCTGTCAGTTAACCCTCCCCTGTATTTCTCATCAAAGGTCAGTAAGCTCTGGGTGAGTTTTGGTTTCTCTGCAGAGCTATGTTGCTCATATTTCGAGAGAGATTGGCAGGGCCCTTCCTGTCAGTGCATCCTGCAGCAGCAGCAATGCATCAGCTCAGGAGTTTCTCTGGTGAAAGCTTTGTCTTCAGCCAGCAAACTCTGTAGACTTCAGCCTCAGTTTGAGTAAGGATCTGAAGAAGTAGATGAAGAAATTCTTCCCCATGAGGGTGGTGAGATCCTGGCACAGGTTTCCCAGGAAGGTGGTGGCAGCTTCATCCCTGGAGGTGTTTGCAGCCAGGCTGGATGTGGCTGTGAGCAAGCTGCTGTAGTGTGAGGTGTCCCTGCCCATGGCAGGGGGTTGGGACTGGCTGAGCCTTGAGGTCCCTTCCAACCCTGACAGTTCTGTGATTCTTTATCCATACCTGCATCCAGCACCCATTCCCCTTATTATCCTTCTTTGTAGATGCAGCAATGACTCCTCATGGACTCTTTTGACCAACAACATCTCTGACATACACATGGAAGCCCACCTGGATGAGAAGAACATGGTGGAAAGCCAGGTGACCTTCCAGAAGGTAGAGGAAACCCTGACTGTGCGGTGCGTGGCGAGGAACGACCTGGGCGCTGTCACTCGGGAACTGAAGCTTGTGGCTCCCAGTGAGTTTGCTTTCTTCTTCTGTCCAACCACAGCAGCCAGTCTGAGCCTAGCACACCCAACTCAGTCTTAAGAGATACAGATTAAAATTGCTGCAGATAAAAAAGGTTAAGATCAATTGAGTTTCCCCACACACACCCCCTGGGACATCTGAGGAGGAGGAGGGTCTGCAACTCTTCAGGGTGCTCCCTGTGATTCGTTTTGCCATGTTATGACCACTGCCTTTGGGATGTTCTAGACCAACCTCTGCATCTGGTTGTGAAACAGGAAGGCAAAGCAGCTCTGGGGCTTGCAAAGCCCTCAGGGGCTGCTCCTGTCCAGTCTGCAGGACGTGGGAAACACAGCAGTAGGGGAGGTGGATGTCTGTGGTGGGTTGAAGTTTCCACCCCCCAACATTAACTTTGCCAGACCACCTGAGTGAGAAGCAAATGAAGCTGCATTTACAAGCAAAACCTGCACTCCACAATGGAATGCAATGAATGTGTACAACATATCCAGCAGTTACAACATTAGACAGATATTTACAATGAATAAGAGCACAAGGAGCCCCCCTGGCCAAGGACCAGGGGAAGCTATGAGCTTCTCCCTCCCTGCCTTCCCTCACCCCCCTCTACAAAAGGGACAAGGGAAAGGGGCAGAGAAGTTAGACTTAGCCAAGGCCAGCCAAAAGCACACAGGTTATCTCTCCTGAGCAAAGCACAACAGCCAGAGATCAGAAGAGAAGAGGAACAGGGAAGAGTTGTTATGGCACAGCTCCTCTTGTTGTAGATATTTACCCAGGGAATGTGTTCAGAATGATCTTTTCTTTCCCTTTTTACACCCAAGAGTGATTTAGTTTATGTTGCTCTGCTTTTCTGCTCAAAATCTGTCCCAAATTTTAAAGGCACAGCCTAAAACCACCACAGTGCCTCAGGTGTGCCATGTTCCTTGTGGCCCAGGAGGAAAACACTCTCTGCCTTTTTACTCCACAGCCTTGAGATCAGAGCTAACAGTGGCTGCTGCAGTCTTGGTGCTGTTGGTGATTGTGATCATCTCACTGATTGTGCTGGTCATCATATGGAAACAGGTAAGAGGGGGGAGGTGGGGTGCTGAGCCTTGCTGGGTTTGGCTCTGCTCTGCAGGCAGGCACAGGACTAATGGCTGCTTTGGCATCCAATGTGCTTTGCAGAAGCCAAGGTACGAGATCAGGTGGAGAGTCATCGAGTCCATCAGCCCTGATGGCCATGAGTACATCTATGTGGACCCAATGCAGCTGCCTTATGACTCCAGATGGGAGTTCCCTCGAGATGGGTTAGTGCTTGGTAAGTTTCCCTTAAGGGACAGTTGAGAACAGTTCTGAGGGCTCTGCTCCTGGAATTTGTGATATACAGACTACAGAATTGACCAGGCTGGAAAAGACCTTTGAGAGCATCCAGTCCACCCTATCACCCAGCACCATCTCATCAGCTAAACCATGGCACCAAGCACCCCATCCAGGCTCTTCCTAAACACCTCTAGGGATGGTGACTCCACCACCTCCCTGGGCAGCACATCCCAATGGCCAATCTCTCTTGCTGGGAAGAATTTCTTCCTCACATCCAGCCTGAACCTCCCCTGGCACCGCTTGAGACTATGTCCTCTTGTTCTGGTGCTGGCTACCTGGGAGAAGAGCCCAACCCCCACCTGGCTACAACCTCCCTTCAGGGAGCTGTAGAGAGCAAGAAGGTCTCCCCTGAGCCTCCTCTTCTCCAGGCTAAGCAACCCCAGCTCCCTCAGCCTCTCCTTACAGGGCTGTGCTCCAGACCCCTCCCCAGCTTTGTTGCCCTTCTCTGGACACCTTCCAGCATCTCAACATCTTTCTTGAATGGAGGAGCCCAGAACTGGACACAGGACTCAAGGGTGGCCTGAGCAGTGCTGAGCACAGGGCAGAATGACCTCCCTGCTCCTGCTGGGCACACTGTTCCTGGTCCAGGCTGTATGAGTTAGGACCACGAAGTTCAGAGCCTCTCCACATCTCTGTTCTCCTCAGCTCTCCTTTCACATCTTCCTCTTCTCGTACAGCAGTGCCAGCCTTGAGCTCCTTCTCTTAGTGTCTCTCATGCCTCTGTTTCAGCTCCTCTCCACATGCCCTGTGGACAGTGTCCAGCTCCACATGGCTTATGGGGCCTCTCCCAGCATTAAATGACCTCTTCAGCACTCACTTCTATTAGGGCACCCACCAGCAGTTTTCATTTGCAAGATACTTATTTTAGGAACAAGTTCTACACCATGAGGGTGGTGGAACACTGGAGCAGGTTGCCCAGGGAGGTGGTTGTGGCCCCATCCCTGGAGATATTCAAGGTGAGGCTGGACAGGGCTCTGGGCAACCTGATGGGCTGCCTAGGGAGGTGGTGGAGTCATCATCTTTGGAGGTGTTTAGGAGAAGACTGGATGGGGTGCTTGGTGCCATGGGTTAGTTGATTAGATGGTGTTGGGTGATAGGTTGGACTCGGTGATCTCAAAGGTCTTTTCCAACCTGGTTAATTCTATTCTATTCTATTCTATTCTATTCTATTCTATTCTATTCTATTCTATTCTATTCTATTCTATTCTATCCTATCCTATCCTATCCTATCCTATCCTATCCTATCCTATCCTATCCTATCCTATCCTATCCTATCCTATCCTATCCTATCCTTACTCTACTCTACTCTACTCTACTCTATCTAGTTGAGGATGTCCTTGCTGAGTGCAGAGGGGGTTGGGCTGGATGAGCTTTGGAGGTCCCTTCCAACCCAAACCATTCCATGATCTACAGAATGACAGAATAGACCTGGTTGGAAGAGACCTCCAAGCTCATCCAGTCCCACCCTTGCCCCAGCAGGGAATGGTCACCACTAAACCATGTCCCTAACACTAAGCCATGTCCCTAAATGGGGACATGTGTGTCCCTCATGTGCAGGGGCCAAAGGAAATCTGCAAGCAGTTTTGTTACAACTATTTTTCATCTTACCAGTCCAGGCTGTGGATGGCTCAGTGCTGACTAACTGCAGGGCTTATTTTTGTGGCTGCTGCCTCTCTTTCTTCCTCTGCTCCTTCCTTCCTTTGTTACTCCTGCACTGGGCATCAGTGCTTTAAACACACAGAGTGCACCAAGCTGTATCACAAACTACAGGACAAGAAGGTGAAAGAAGGTTGGGTTTGGATTGATGTATTTTTAAGGCAGGTCCTCCCTGGGTGCAGTTCTCTTTCCCCATCACCAGAGAGAGGACTGATGGTAATTCTTGAAAGCAGCAGCACAAAATACCCCAAACCAAAACACCACCCCCAACCCCTAACAAAAGGTTCTGCTCCAGGAATGAGATCCTTTAATGGAATTCATGTTGCTAATTAAAACCTAGAGGAGGGTGGATGCTTAATGGCATTATTTTATTACAACCCAGACTTTAATTACATGCCTAAATAGGATTTGTCAGATCTGAGCTGTTAGCAGACCACCACTGTGACTTTGTCTCCTTCTGACTCATGAGCAGCAGCCTGCTTCAATGCCTGCCTGTTCCCACTGCATCCAGGCCACTCAGTGCCTGCTCCCTGTGCATCCAGGCCACTCAGTGCCTGTTCCCACTGCATCCAGGCCACTCAGTGCCTGCTCCCACTGCATCCAGGCCACTCAGTGCCTGCTCCCTGTGCATCCAGGCCACTCAGTGCCTATCCCTGGTGCATCCAGGCCACTCAGTGCCTGTTCCTGGTGCATCCAGGCCACTCAGTGCCTGCTCCCTGTGCATCCAGGCCACTCAGTGCCTATCCCTGGTGCATCCAGGCCACTCAGTGCCTGCTCCCACTGCATCCAGGCCACTCAGTGCCTATCCCTGGTGCATCCAGGCCACTCAGTGCCTATCCCTGGTGCATCCAGGCCACTCAGTGCCTGCTCCCACTGCATCCAGGCCACTCAGTGCCTATCCCTGGTGCATCCAGGCCACTCAGTGCCTATCCCTGTGCATCCAGGCCACTCAGTGCCTGCTCCCAGTGCACCCAGGCCACTCAGTGCCTGTTCCCACTGCATCCAGGCCACTCAGTGCCTATCCCTGGTGCATCCAGGCCACTCAGTGCCTGCTCCCACTGCATCCAGGCCACTCAGTGCCTATCCCTGGTGCATCCAGGCCACTCAGTGCCTGTTACCAGTGCATCCAGGCCACTCAGTGCCTATCCCTGTGCATCCAGGCCACTCAGTGCCTATCCCTGTGCATCCAGGCCACTCAGTGCCTGCTCCCAGTGCACCCAGGCCACTCAGTGCCTGTTCCCACTGCATCCAGGCCACTCAGTGCCTATCCCTGGTGCATCCAGGCCACTCAGTGCCTGCTCCCACTGCATCCAGGCCACTCAGTGCCTATCCCTGGTGCATCCAGGCCACTCAGTGCCTGTTACCAGTGCATCCAGGCCACTCAGTGCCTATCCCTGGTGCATCCAGGCCACTCAGTGCCTGTTCCCAGTGCATCCAGCACCATCAGGCAACCAGGCATCTCCCAGGCAACCAGCACCAGAACAAGAGGACACAGTCTCAAGCTGTGCCAGGGGAGGTTTAGGCTGGAGGTGAGGAAGAAATTCTTCCCAGCAAGAGAGCTTGGCCACTGGGATATGCTGCCCAGGGAGGTGTTGGAGTCATCATCCCTGGAGGTGTTCAAGAAAGGCTTGGATGTGGCACTTGGAGCCATGGTTTAGTTGTCAGGAGGTGTTAGGTATTAGGTATTAGGTTGGACTTGATCCCTAAGGTCTTTTCCAGCCTTATTGATCCTATGATTCCAGGCCACTCGGTGCCTGTTCCCAGTGTATCCAGGCCACTCAGTGCTTTGAGAGCTAAAGCCATTTGTCTTTTTCAGCAGCCTAGACCACACAAGGGCTCTTCCTGACCTGCTGGTACTTTTATCATCTCAAACACTTGCTGATGGGGACCTCTTTTGTTTCTGGGGCTGGCAATTCTGATTTGTGCAGGTTTACTCTTAGCAAAGTGGGAGATCACAGCCTCACAGTACAGGAGAGGTTGGAAGGGACCTCCAGAGATCACCCAGTCCAACCCCCTGCCAGAGCAGGAGCATCCAGGGGAGTCCACACAGGAATGCATCCAGGTGGGGTTGGAGACTCCACAACCTCTCTGGGCAGCCTGCTCCAGGGCTCTGCCACCCTCACTGTCATGAAGTTTCCTTCATGTTGAGCTGAAACCTTCTATGTTCCAGCTTGACCCTGTTGTTCCTTCTCTTATTGCTGTGCACCACTGAGAAGAGCTTGGCCCCCTCCACTTGCCCCCCACCCCTCAGCTACTGATAGACATTGATCAGATCCCTCTCAGCCTTCTCTTCTCCACACTAAACAGCCCCAGGGCTCTCAGTCTCTCTTCCCAGGGGAGATGCTCAAGTCCCCTAAGCATCCTCCTGGCTCTCCTTTGGACACTCTCCAGCAGGTCTCTGTCTCTTGAACTGGGGAGCCCAAACCTGGACACAGGATTGCAGCTGTGGTCTCAGAGTAGAGGGGGAGGAGAACCTCCCTAGCCCTACTGGCCTCACTTTTCTTGCTGCACCCCAGATGACAGCAAAGCTCTTACACCTGTAGCTCAGGGAGGCTCTGGAGCAGGGTATGAACCTGTTTTGGCTCAGCCAGATGAGCATTTCTCATCCTAGCTGTGTCAGCCAGCTGGCATTTGATTGTTTTGCTAGTTAGTAGTGCCTGGAGTGCAGCACTGTGTTAAATGCCAGCTCTGAACACTGGCTGGCTGGAGCTTCAATTGATAAATTTGGGTTAGACTGCAGAAGAAAGGGATTTCTGCCCCCCTCCACAGCCTGCGGCGGCTGCTGCTGGTTTAAGTGCTCAGCAGCTGGCCAAGGCTGGGAGATGTGTGACAGAATGAGAAATGGGATAACACAGTGAGCTGCTGGAATGCCACTGCCTTCCCCTGGCTGTGCTGAGAAGTGGCAAGGTCCCAGCAGGACCTGGACCTCCTCTTTTGGCTGAGGTGGCAGAGGGCAGGGCCTTTAGAGGAGCTAGTGGCCCGAGTGCTTAGGTTTCTCAGGATCCTGGTGTGGCTGGAGAGAGGTGGCAGGATTGCTCCCATTGCCTCTCAGCAAGCCACCCATTTGTTCTGGGGGCCCTCACAAAATGAAATTCTGCCCTGCCTCAGAGTCAGACCCATCCCCATTTTCAGAAGGCAGGCTCAGGCTCAGGTCACCCAGCACTTAGGGAAGTGGCACCTGATTTCTCACGTGCCTAGAACTGGATGTAGCTTATGAAGCTTGCCACTTGTTTGGCTTTTGATACAGAGCTATCACTTAATCTGGGGCAGGCAGGCCATCCCCATTCCAGTTTTAGCCAAAGAGGAATCCAGTTGTGCCTGGAACAAACTCACAGCCTTCGCCTTTGTCTTGGTGTCCCCTCCAGCAGAACACCTCTCTGCCACGCTCAGCAGATAAGCTCTGTGGATGAGTAGGAAGGCTGAAATGGCTCTCACCCTCAGGCTCTGTACCTCTGCTAGTCTGGGGAGCCTTGGCCTGCTGCTGGATCTGCATGTTCCCTCCATGGAGGAGAAGCAGAGCTGCTCTCCCAGCACCTCTGTGTCTGTATGTTCCCTCCATGGAGGAGAAGCAGAGCTGCTCTCCCAGCACCTCTGTGTCTGTATGTTCCCTCCATGGAGGAGAAGCAGAGCTGCTCTCCCAGCACCTCTGTTTCTGTGTGTTCCCCTCCATGGAGGAGAAGCAGAGCTGCTCTCCCAGCACCTCTGTGTCTGCATGTTCCCCTCCATGGAGGAGAAGCAGAGCTGCTCTCCCATCACCTCTGTGTCTGCATGTTCCCTCCATGGAGGAGAAGCAGAGCTGCTCTCCCAGCACCTCTATGTCTGTGTTCCCCTCCATGGAGGAGAAGCAGAGCTGCTCTCCCAGCACCTCTGTGTCTGCATGTTCCCCTCCATGGAGGAGAAGCAGAGCTGCTCTCCCATCACCTCTGTGTCTGCATGTTCCCTCCATGGAGGAGAAGCAGAGCTGCTCTCCCAGCACCTCTATGTCTGTGTTCCCCTCCATGGAGGAGAAGCAGAGCTGCTCTCCCAGCACCTCTGTGTCTGCATGTTCCCCTCCATGGAGGAGAAGCAGAGCTGCTCTCCCATCACCTCTGTGTCTGCATGTTCCCTCCATGGAGGAGAAGCAGAGCTGCTCTCCCAGCACCTCTATGTCTGTGTTCCCCTCCATGGAGGAGAAGCAGAGCTGCTCTCCCAGCACCTCTGTGTCTGCATGTTCCCCTCCATGGAGGAGAAGCAGAGCTGCTCTCCCAGCCAGCAGATCACAGCAGTGCCTTTATACTGAGAAAAGTAAATGCAAGCTGTAATTCTGGGCTCCACTGCTGGCCTCCACATCAGGAGTGGGATGGCATTACAGAAGCCTCCAGCTCTTGATCAGTCAGCTCCTATACCTGGCTCCCAGTGTCAGGTGTAAACCACATGGGGCTTGGGCTTTGTCTGTAGAGAGGATTGAAACCAGGCAAGAGAAGCAATCGCTCCCCAGCACTCTGGAAACACTCTCACCACCCCCACATGCCCCCTGGCTCAGTGATGGAGAGGTGGTGGAGAGGGAGATGTGCACCTCGTGCTCAGCCAGCAGTGTGGTGTGGGGAGGAGCTGGCTTGTGAAGACAGGAAGATCAAGGAGCATCAGCAGCAAACGCCATCGCGTTCTGAGGGGCTGCATCCTGCCATATGGCTCCCAGACCTTTGGTCTGACGAGTTTCAGGGGCCAAATTTCAGGCTCAGGTTGTTTGAATTAGCCTGAGATTTAGTGGGAAGCTTTCTCACATCCTGATTGGGAAGAATAACCTTTGGAGCTCAGGAATCTTGAAAAGGAATCAGACAGTTTCTGTGCGTGACAAACTCTGCTGTCACAGCCCCGGAGAGGTCCTGTAGTGGTAGCTCAGCTGAGCATCCTTCAGCTGTTCCCTGTGCTGGTTAATGGGGCAGCTATGCTTTGGCTGGAGTTCTCCTTTGGAAAACATGTGTGTGATAAAAGCAGGAGCTGTAGCTAGAGGACAACAGAAACATCTGGCACTGCCTGCCAGAAAACACCTTCAGGAGGGTAAAAGGTGCCAAGTTCAAACTGCAGCCTAATGCCAAAGACACAGTGCTGTGTACCTGCAGAGCAAAAGCCACCCCTTGCTCTCTCTGTGCTGGGAAGCTGGCAGGGAACATGAAATGAAATAGAGAGCTGCTCATGGATAGGAAACACTCCTGACATCTGGAGCTCATGGAGAGGTTTGTTCACTGAGTAAGCATTGCCTGGATGAACTTGCTCTTCAGGCTGGAAACTATGAAGCAGAGGGGTTTGGAGGCTGAGTGTTCTGGAGTCAGTCAGAGGGGTTTGGAGGCTGAGTGTTCTGGAGTCAGTGTTTTGGAGTGTGTGTTCTCTAAAATCTCACACAGAATCAGCCAGGTTGGAAGAGACCTCCAAAGTCATCAAGTCCAAGTGATCACCCAGCCCTAGCTGATCAACCAGACCATGGCACCAAGTGCCACAGCCAGGCTCTTCCTAAACACCTCCAGGGATGGGGACTCCACCACCTCCCTGGGCAGCACATCCCAGTGGCCAATCTCTCTTGCTGGGAAGAATTTCTTCCTCACATCCAGCCTGATCCTCCCCTGGCACAGCTTGAGACTGTGTCCTCTTGTTCTGGTGCTGGTTGCCTGGGAGAAGAGACCAACCCCCACCTGGCTGCAACCTTTCAGGTAGTTGTAGAGAGCAAGAAGGTCTCCCCTGAGCCTCCTCTTCTCCAGGCTGAACACCCCCAGCTCCTTCAGCCACTCCTCACAGGGCTCTGTATCCATATCAGGAGACAGGATATGATGATCCCAATTTTTTGCCTAAGTGGATTTGTGGGAAGAGTAAAATATGTATCAACATCAGTCATTTTGTTACAGCACTTGGAAAAGTGCAAGAGAATTCCTCCCAGCATATGAAGCACACTTGTCCATGAAACTTCAGAGGAGCTTCCCCTCATGTGTGCTCAACATGGACTGCAGCTTGCTGCAGATCACTGCTGCTCCTGCCTGCCTGTTTCTAAAGGAGCTGCTGATGTGCTTCAGCTTTAGCTTACTGCTAGAAGCAGCCAGCACTGATCCAGCAGCCTGAAACTCCAGCTACAGAGCCCAGTTCAGCTGTTTAACCACAGAACCACAGTGTGTTAGGGGCTGGAAGGGACCTGGAAAGATCATCCAGTCCAAGCCCCCTGCCAGTGAAGGACACAACTGTGCTGTGGTCAGGCACTGACTGAGGCAGAGAGCTCAGCTTAAATGGAGGAGAATCAGAGGCAAGAAAGGATGAAGTGAGGGTGGCAGGGCACAGTAGGGATGAATCTGAAGGAGTTTTGCTCCCATCTGCAGATGTGCTCCTGCTGCTGGCTCGCTTGCTTTTGTTCAGGAGTTGCATTTAATGACAGCCTTTCACTTTTGATTTGCTTGGCTGCCAACAGTGACAACAGCAATGCCAGCAGGCTGGCTAAGTGAGGGTGCTCTGCCCACACCACTTTAGTGCAATGGAAGTGGGAAATGAGGTGAACTGCTGAGGCTTTCTGAAACAAAGAATGCTCTCCCTTGTGTCCAGGTCGAATCCTTGGCTCTGGTGCTTTTGGAAAAGTAGTGGAAGGCACTGCCTATGGACTGAGTCGCTCACAGCCCGTGATGAAAGTCGCTGTGAAGATGCTGAAACGTAAGTTGCTGCAGCTCCCTTTCCCTCTCTGGGCAGAGCATCTGCCCACAGGGCTGTCTGAGCATTGCTTGGGTCCCTCTCTGGGCAGAGCATCTGCCCACAGGGCTGTCTGAGCACTGCTTGGGTCCCTCTCTGGGCAGAGCATCTGCCCACAGGGCTGTCTGAGCATTGCTTGGGTCCCTGTCTGTGCAGAGCATCTGCCCACAGGGCTGTCTGAGCATTGCTTGGGTCCCTGTCTGTGCAGAGCACCTGCCCACAGGGTTGTTTGAGCACTGCTTGGGTCCCTCTCTGTGCAGAGCACCTGCCCACAGGGCTGTCTGAGCATTGCTTGGGTCCCTGTCTGTGCAGAGCACCTGCCCACAGGGTTGTTTGAGCACTGCTTGGGTCCCTCTCTGGGCAGAGCATCTGCCCACAGGGCTGTCTGAGCATTGCTTGGGTCCCTGTCTGTGCAGAGCATCTGCCCACAGGGTTGTTTGAGCACTGCTTGGGTCCCTGTCTGTGCAGAGCATCTGCCCACAGGGCTGTCTGAGCATTGCTTGGGTCCCTGTCTGTGCAGAGCATCTGCCCACAGGGTTGTTTGAGAATTGCTTGGGTCCCTGTCTGTGCAGAGCATCTGCCCACAGGGTTGTTAAGGCATTGCTTGGGTAGGTTCATAGAATCAACCAGATTGGAAGACACCTCCAAGCTCATCCAGTCCAACCTCTCACCCAGCCCTATCCAATCAACTAAACCATGGCACTAAATGACTCATCCAGGCTTTTCTTGAAGATCTCCAGGGATGGTGACTCCACCACCTCCCTGGGCAGCACATCCCAATGGCCAGTCTCTCTCTCTATGAAGAACTTCTTCCTAACATCCAGCCTGAACCTCCCCTGGCACAGCTTGAGACTGTGTCCTCTTGTTCTGGGGCTGCTTGCCTGGGAGAAGAGACCAACCCCCAGCTGCCTACAACCTCCCTTCAAGTAGCTGTAGAGAGCAATGAGCAGTAATGAGCAGCTTGTAAAGTGTCTCTGTACCACTTGGGCAATCCACTTGTACCCCAGGAGAGGGACAGAGAGACTGGGGCAGCTCTTGAGCTGCATCAAGTGAGTCCTGTAGTGCTTTGTGACTCCTTTCCAAGTCTTAAGAGAAGCCCTTTGTCAAGTGAAGGGCATTGTCTCCCTCAAGACACCATGGTAGTGATGCTTTAATGAGGCAAGCAAGGAGGCAGCAGTTTGCTGGTGTGAAAAAGGTGATTGCTCTCCCTGAGTGGCTTTTCCTTGTTTTGTGTTTCAACAGCTACAGCTAGATCCAGTGAAAAACAGGCCCTCATGTCTGAACTGAAGATAATGACACACCTTGGGCCCCACCTGAACATTGTGAACCTTCTGGGAGCCTGTACAAAAGCAGGTGGGTTGGGCTGAGCCAAGGCAGGTTTGCTGGGGAGCCCTCAGTCACTGTTTAACAAAGCAGAGGACATTTCAAGCCAAGGGTTTAACAAGGAGCACAAATGAGCCAAAGGTTTGATAGTGGGTAGCAGTTGGAGCCTTAACTTGTTGGGATGGGATGGGATGGAATGGAATGGGATGGAATGGAATGGGATGGAATGGGATGGAATGGAATGGAATGGAATGGAATGGAATGGAATGGAATAGAATAGAATAGAATAGAATAGAATAGAATAGAATAGAATAGAATAGAATAGAATAGAATAGAATAGAATAGAATTAACCAGGTTGGAAAAGACCTTTGAGATCATCCAGTCCAACCTCTCACCCAGCACCATCTGCTCAACTAAACCATGGCACAAAGTGCCTCATCCAGGCTCTTCTTAAACACCTCCAGTGATGGTGACTCCACCACCTCCCTGGGCAGCACATCCCAGTGGCCAATCTCTCTGGGAAGAATTTCTTCCTGACCTCCAGCCTGCACCTCCCCTGTCAATACAAATGTATTTCCACACACAATGTTAATGTTTTGCATTGTTTTCTGCTATTTTTGTGTCTTTTGTTTCTTTCTTCCCTAGTGCACTGTTCACTGTTTTGCTTTCTTTCACCAGGTCCTATTTACATCATCACTGAGTACTGCTTTTATGGTGACTTGGTGAACTACCTGCACAAGAACAGAGACACCTTCCTGACCCGTCATCCTGAGAAGCCAAAGAAGGATTTGGATATCTTTGGGATGAACCCAGCTGATGAAAGCACCAGAAGGTGGGGAAAAAGGGATTAAAGTACAGAAAGTATGACTTCATAGAGCCACAGAATTGTCAGGGCTGGAAGGAACCTCAAGGCTCAGCCAGTCCCAACCCCCTGCCACAGGCAGGGACACCTCACACCACAGCAGGTTGCTCACAGCCACATCCAGCCTGGCTGCAAACACCTCCAGGCAGGAGGCTTCCACCACCTCCCTGGGCAGCCTGTGCCAGGCTCTCACCACCCTCATGGGGAACAACTTCTTCCTCACATCCATTCTGAATCTCCCCATTTCTAGTTTTGCTCCATTCCCCCCCAGTCCTATCACTCCCTGACACCCTCAAAAGTCCCTTCCCAGCTTTCTTGTAGCCCCCTGCAGATACTGGAAGATCACAATTAGGTCTCCTCAGAGCCTTCTCCTCTCCAGGCTGAGCACCCCCAGCTCCCTCAGTCTGTCCTGGTAGCAGAGGTGCTCCAAGCCCCTGATGATTTTCATGGCCCTTCTCTGGACTTGCTCCATCAGAGCCATGTGCTTCCTGTGTTGAGGGCTCCAGAGCTGATGTTCACACAGCTGATTAGTGACAAAAGGGTAGACTTGAAGCACTTGTGTCTAGCTGCAGTGGTACCAACGTGCAATGAGACATGGCTCTGTTCTTTTTGTGCAATCCTTAGCAAGAAGCCAACTCCTCTGCAGGAAGACCACAAGGGAGGTGTTAGATCTGCAGGATGCTGTGCCAGGGCAGGCACCTGGGCACCCCTAGCTGATGTCTCTGTGTCTTTTCCCAACTCCAGCTATGTGATACTGTCCTTTGAAAACACTGGAGAGTACATGGACATGAAACAAGCTGACACCACCCAGTATGTGCCCATGCTGGAGAGGAAGGAAGGATCTAAATACTCTGACATCCAGAGATCTGTCTATGATCGACCAGCTTCATATAAGAAGAAATCTATGTCAGGTAGGACAGAACTGTCCCTTCTGCATACATCCACACCATGAATTCTTGCCTCAGAGCACAAATCATTTGTGACTTCTGCATGGATGTAAACCACTCAGCTGTGCTCTGCACACTCAGGAGCATAAGCTAGAGCTAAAAGCTTGTGCTTGTGTCCTTCACTGTGCTCTGGGGATGGGAGCAGCAGGGGAGCAGTTGGTGGAGCCCAGGATGTGATTGACCTTCTGGGCTGAATCATCATAGAACCATAGAGTGGTCTGGGTTGGAAGGCACCTCCAAAGGTCACCTAGCCCAACCACCATCCCCAATAGAAGCAAGTCCAAGGCCATAACGTCCTCATACTGTGCTCTGGGACACTTGGGGCTAAATGAATCACTGAGTTTTGACTGAGTTTTTGCTGACATCCTTCAGAAAAGGAAATGAGAACTGCACATTGCCATAAAATTCCTGACTTACTTTCCTTCTGTTGCTGGTGTTGGATTAGCCCCAGAGAATTCTTGCTGGGATACATAGCAGTGCTCAGCAGGAGCAAAGGAGCAAAAACCTAATGAAGGCACTACCTCTAAATAAATGTTTTGGGGGCTTTTTTGTACCACACACTGAGTGGTGTAAGAAACCTGAGTAACACTTCAGTGAACCTTTTTGACTTCACCTTTCCATAGAATCAACTCAACCAGGTTGGAAAAGACCTCAGAGATCACCCAGTCCAACCTATTACCTAATACCTAACACCTCCTGATGACTAAACCCTGGCTCCAAGTGCCACATCCAATCCTATTTTGAACACCTCCAGGGATGGTGACTCCACCACCTCCCTGGGCAGCAATAGCCAATCTCTCTTGCTGGGAAGAGCTTTCTCCTCACCTCCAGCCTAAACCTCCCCTGGCACAGCTTGAGACTGTGTCCCCTTGTTCTGGTGCTGCTTGCCTGGGAGAAGAGGCCAACCCCCACCTGGCTGCAACCTCCCTTCAGGGAGTTGTAGAGAGCGAGAAGGCCTCCCCTGAGCCTCCTCTTCTCCAGGCTAAGCAACCCCAGCTCCCTCAGCCTCCCCTCACAGGGGGAAAAAAAAAACCCCAACCCAACAAAGCACAGACAAGAGAAACCCTAAACTCTCTACTTAATCCTGGGTGTGTTTAGGCAGCAGCATGTGTCAGTGACTGCTGCAGATGGTAAAAGTGGTTAAATGTCAGGAAAAGTCTGCTTTGGTCATGGGAACTCTGCTGAAATCATAGAACCATAGAGTCAATAAGGTTGGAAAAGACCTCAGGGATCCTCAAGTCCAACCTGTCACCCAACACCTCATAAGCATCAGCTCAGAATCATGGTGGGGAGGGGAAATGGATGCTGCTTGCACACTCCACAGCACAAACACCTTCCCCCCCTCCCCCTCTCTCTTTTCCAATAGAATCAGAAGTCAAAAACCTTCTTTCAGATGACAGTTCAGAGGGCCTCAGCCTGCTGGATTTGCTGAGCTTCACCTACCAGGTTGCACGGGGAATGGAATTCTTGGCTTCGAAAAATGTAAGTAAGAAAAATGGAAGAAAGAGCAAAAGCCTCTTCATTAGCAGCTGATATCAGTAGCATATTCTTGTGGGGGGTTGTAGGCAGCTTTCTCACTCACCTGGCAACTGAGATCACCATGGGTGGAGAAATAAAAGCAGCAGGCAGAGAATCACAGAATCAGAGAGTCACAGAATTGTGGAATCATAGAATCAGAGAATGGTCCAGGCTGGAAGGGACCTCCAAAGCTCATCCAGTCCAACCCCTCTGCACTCAGCACGGACATCCCCAACTAGAGTCCAGAGCCCTGTCCAGCCTCCCCTTTAATATCTCAAGGGATGGAGCCTCAACTACCTCCTGGGCAACCTGTTCCAGTTTTCCACCACCCTCATGGTGCAGAACTTGTTCCTCACATCCAATCTCAATCTGCTCTGCTCTAGTTTGAAGCCATTGCCCCTGGTCCTGTCCCTGCAGGCCTTTGCAAACAGTCTCTCTCCAGCCTTCTTAGAAGTAGCCCCCTTCAGGTACTGGAAGGTCTCTATTAGGTCTCCCTGGAGCCTTCTCTTCTCCAGGCTGAACACCCCCAGCTCCCTCAGCCTGGCTTCATAACAGAGCTGCTCCAACCCTCTGATCATTTTCATGGCCCTCCTCTGGACCCCCTCCATCAGGTCCATGTCCTTCCTGTATTGAGGGTCCAGACCTGTACACAGTACTCCAGGTGAGGTCTCACCAGAGCTGAGTAACGTGACAGAGTCACCTGATGTAGACCAGGATGTGATTTGCCTTCTGGGCTGAATCATCACAGAACCATTGAATGGTCTGGGTTGGAAGGCACCTCCAATGGTCAGCCAGTCCAACCACCAACCCCAGCCCTCTTCTCCTCATGCAGCCCACAGAATTCATGGAGTCAGGGTGCCAGAGATGGTGGTGGATTAGGCAGGGTCTGGCTGGAAGGTCCCTACAGCAACAGACCAGCATGGTCAGAAGCACAGACATATCATTAGTACATAGAATCACAGGAACATTCAGCTTGGAAAAGTGCCTCAGGATCACCAAGTCCAACCATGAACCCTGCTCTGCAAGGCTCACCCCTAAACCATAGCCCCAAGCACCACATCCAAACCACCTTCAAACACAGCCAGCCTTGGGGACTCCACCACCTCCCTGACCAGCACATTCCAATGCCTGTGAAAAAATGTTTCCTGATGTCCAGGTCTAAACCCACCCAGCTGTAGCTTGGGGCCATTGCCTCTTGGTCTATCACTGTGAGAAGAGACCAGCAGCAGCCTCTCCACAACCTCCTTTCAGGTAGCTGTAGACAGCCAGGAGGTCTCCCCTCAGCCTTCTCTTTTCCAAACTCACCATCCCCAGCTCCTTCAGTTGCTCTTCCTCAGATTTCTTCTCCATGATGGGTGGAAGGGGAGTGGTGGCAGCGCCTTTGTCTTCTCCCCTCCGCAGTGTGTCTGCAGGAGCCCTTGCTGGGTCTCAGCCCTGCTGCCTGTTCTTGCAGCAATGCAGGTGCCTGCTCAGCAGAAGGGCTTGTCAAAACCATGTCTAGAAGGCCAACAGAGGTTTTTTTTGTCAGGGAAATGGCCCAGGTGGGATTAGCAGCTCCTTGACCAGCTTTCCTTCTCTCCCTGCAGTGTGTGCACCGTGACTTGGCAGCTCGCAATGTGCTCCTGGCTCAAGGCAAGATTGTGAAGATCTGCGACTTCGGGCTGGCCAGGGACATCATGCACGACTCCAACTATGTCTCCAAGGGCAGTGTAGGTACCTCTTCACCTCCTCAGCTCTGCTGCAACCCAAATGAGAAGTCTCAGCTGGAAATGCTGCTTGATGTTCTCTCCCTTCCCTAACTGACCCTCTGGGATGAACACTCCCGAGAAGGGAAATGTTCCTTCTGCAAATCACAGAATACAGAATTGACCAGGCTGGAAAAGACCTTGGAGATCACCAAGTCCAACCTACCACCCAGCACCACCTGATCAAATAAACCATGGCACCAAGGGCCTCATCCAGGCTCTTCCTAAACACCTCCAGGGATGCTGACTCCACCACCTCCCTGGGCAGCACATCCCAAGGGCCAATCTCTCTTGCTGGGAGGAATTTCTTCCTCCCATCCAGCACATCTTCCTTCCCATGTGAGCTGTGGTGTTTTGATTTGGCACCATGGCTCTTCAAGTCTAAATTGGCCTCTAGCTCACATCTCCTCCCATCCCAGCACAATCTCTGCTGTGTAGTGCATGCAATGCTGACTAGCACAAAACTACTGAGAAGCACTTCTTTAATGACTAATCTGTGTGGTTTGGTCTCTTTTCCTTTTTCCTTTTTCCTTTTTCCTTTTTCCTTTTTCCTTTTTCCTTTTTCCTTTTTCCTTTTTCCTTTTTCCTTTTTCCTTTTTCCTTTTTCCTTTTTCCTTTTTCCTTTTTCCTTTTTCCTTTTTCCTTTTTCCTTTTTTCCTTTTTCCTTTTTCCTTTTTCCTTTTTCCTTTTCCCTTTTCCCTTTTCCCTTTTCCTTTCCTTTCCTTTTCCTTCATTGTTTCTCCCCTTCCTTTCCTTCCTTTCCTTTCCTTTCCTTTCCTTTCTCCTTTCCTTCCTTTCCTTTCTCCTTTCCTTCCTTTCCTTTCTCCTTTCCTTCCTTTCCTTTCTCCTTTCCTTCCTTTCCTTCCTTTCCTTTCCTTTCTCCTTTCCTTCCTTTCCTTTCTCCTTTCTTTCCTTTCCTTTCTCCTTTCCTTCCTTTCCTTTCTCCTTTCCTTCCTTTCCTTTCTCCTTTCCTTCCTTTCCTTTCTCCTTTCCTTCCTTTCCTTTCTCCTTTCCTTCCTTTCCTTTCTCCTTTCCTTCCTTTCCTTTCTCCTTTCCTTCTTTTCCTTTCTCCTTTCCTTCTTTTCCTTTCTCCTTTCCTTCCTTTCCTTTCTCCTTTCCTCCCTTTCCTTCCTTCTTTCATTCCTTTCCTTTCTCCTTTCCTTCCTTTGTTTTTGGCTACAGACTTTCCTGCCAGTGAAGTGGATGGCACCTGAAAGCATTTTTGACAACCTGTACACAACGCTGAGCGATGTCTGGTCCTATGGCATTCTGCTCTGGGAAATCTTTTCTCTGGGTAAGTAGTGTGAACATTTTCTCCTGTGCTGGTGACTAAGCTTTCCTAGCTCAAGCTGTTCCACAGGAAGATTTTCAAATCCTGCTGTAAAAATAGAGCTGTGAAATCAACTGCTACTTACTCTGTTGTAGGGGTTTTCAGATGCCTGGGGTAGGTGTGAAGAGAAATGTCCATCCTCTCTCAGAGATCTCTTCTCTTTTTTGAAACATACTTCTTCTTGGGTTTGTTCTGCTGTCTTCTTTTCCTCTTTCTTCTTTTCTTTGTTCTTTTCTTCTTTGTTCTTCTTTCTTCTTCTTTTCTTCTTTCTTCTTCTTTCTTCTTCTTTTCTTCTTTCTTCTTCTTTTCTTCTTTCTTCTTCTTTTCTTCTTTCTTCTTCTTTTCTTCTTTCTTCTTCTTTTCTTCTTTCTTCTTCTTTTCTTCTTCTTTCTTCTTTCTTCTTTCTTCTTTCTTCTTTTCTTCTTTCTTCTTTCTTCTTTTCTTCTTTCTTCTTTCTTCTTTCTTCTTTCTTCTTTTCTTCTTCTCTTCTTTCTTCTCTACTCTTCTTCTTCTCTACTCTTCTTTCTTCTTTCTTCTTTTCTTCTTTCTTCTTTTCTTCTTCTCTTCTTTCTTCTTCTCTTCTTTCTTCTTCTCCTCTCTTCTTCCCTACTCTTCTTTCTTCTTTCTTCTTTTCTTCTTCTTTTCTTCTTCTCTTCTTTCTTCTTCTTCTTCTCTATTCTTCTTCTTCTTCTCTATTCTTCTTCTTCTTCTTCTCTACTCTTCTTCTTTCTTCTCTTCTTTCTTCTTTCCCTGTTTTCCCCTTCCTCCCCTCTTTTCCCTCTTCCCCCCCTGTTTTCCCTTCCTCCCCTCTCCCCCCTTTTTTTCCTTTTCCCCCTGTCTTCCCATTTCCCCCCTGTCTCCCCTTTTCCCCCCCTTTCTTCCCCCCCTTTCCCCCTTTTTTTCCCAGAGGATGTACAGCTCCCAGCTGGGAGCAGCCTGGCTCTTTGCTCAGCCTCATTAATGCTGCTCCTGGGCTGGTGGCTGGGCTGCTTCTCCAGCAGTGCGTTGCCCAGATTTGATCTCAGCAGAATTAATCATGCTTCTGTGGGGTTTACCACTGCCCCATGGCAATCCCAACTTTAATGTCATTTGCTAGAACTTATCATATAGTTGCACTACTCTTCATGGTATTGATTGCTGTAATCTACAAGCATCACAGGATCCTGTACATATCCATACCCCCAGCAACCCTGGGAGGCACTGGATTGGCACTTGGGAACTGAGGCACAGCTAAGCTTGTGCTCACTGCCCTATCTGTAAGGCAGGTTTTGAAGGGCCAGTTTTAGGTGAAGATCCTGCTTTTGAAAGAGCTGAGGTTTCTGGAGTAATGCTGTAGCATGCCTGCTCCACCTGGTCTTCCTCAGAAAGCAAAACATAACCTCAGCAGTCAGCTTTGACAGCCTGCTGCCACACTGACTTCACCTTGAGTGAGCCTTTCACACATGAGTGACAACTGAGCATGAGTGCAGTGGTGTCTTGTATGCTGTGGCCTCAGATGATCACTTAACAGTGCCAGCTCAGGGGGCAAGTCCACATTTCTCTACAACCCACACATCTGACCTGCTAGCTGCTGTCTAAAGCCAGCTGCCCCAGTGGGAAGGCCTGGGTTATGGAGGGCACTGCATCACACTAAGGCTTTGCCCTTGAAGCCAAGATGAGATGAGTAACTCAGGCCACCTCACTCAGCTGTTGTGCAGGTGCCAAGGACAAGTGATGTGCCTTAGGTGGCACAAAATCAGGGACAGAACAGAGCTGTCAAGTGCAGGCTGATCATCTGGTCCCAGCTACCACCCACCCTCTGTGCCCAGTCAGTGCATTTTAGAAACACTGTCAGGGGATTTATTTCATTTCTTTTGTTTCCCCCTTTTTAAACACTACCTACTTCAGCCTTTCCTAGCCAGCACCTCACATCACAGCTTCACGTGGCCAGGGGAACAGCTCTGACGTGAAACGTTGGCTGGGAAAGATTAACCCTGGAGGCAGATCGAAGGGTGATGGTAGCACCTGTGGACATGAAGAGCAAGGCAGAGCTTGGGAATTCTGCATGGCTAGTCAAGTACAGAGCAGCATTTTTCCTTCTCTTCCCCCCACAGGAGGCACCCCATATCCTGGCATGATGGTTGATTCCACTTTCTACAATAAGATCAAGAGCGGATACCGGATGGCCAAGCCTGACCACGCTACCAATGAAGTGTGAGGCTGCACTTGGCTTTCCCACGCTGCTTCCCACATGGCTTTGGCTTTGGCTTCAGCTTCTCCCCTCAGCCTTCTCTTCTCCAGACTGAACACCCCCAGTTCCCTCAGACCCTCCTCATATGATGCCCTCCAAGCCCCTCCCCAGCCTCGCTGCTCTTCGCTGGACACTCTCCAGCACCGCAGTGGCTTTCCCATGCGGTGGCACCCAGACTTGAACCCAGTACTCAAGCTTTGGCCTCACCAGAGCCAAGCACAGGGGCACCAGTACTGCCCTACTCCTGCTGAACACTGGTTTTGATCCTGACCCAGATGCTGTTGGCTTTCTTGGCCACTTGGGCACACTGCTGGCTCATGCTCAGCCACCTGGTCACCAGCACCCCCAGATCCTTTTCCACCAGGCTGCTTCCCAGCCACTCTGCCCCAAGCCTGCAGCGTTGCTTGGGGTTGTTGTGACCAAAGCACAGGGTCTTGCTCTTGTGAAACCTCATTCTGTTTCCAGTTGGTTAAACTGATTTCCATCTTTCCTGCAGGTATGAGATCATGGTGAAGTGCTGGAACAGTGAACCAGAGAAAAGACCTTCTTTTTACCATCTGAGTGAAATTGTGGAGAGCTTGTTGCCTGGAGAGTACAAAAAGGTTTGCTCTTTGGAATTTTCTGGGGGGTTTGGTGGTGTTGGTTTGGTTTGGTTTGGTCTTGGTTTGGTCATGGTTTGGTTTGGTTTTGCATTGTTCTGCTCTGCTCTGTTTTGTTCTGCTCTGTTCTGTTCTGTTCTGTTCTGCTCTGCTCTGTTCTGCTCTGTTCTGTTCTGCTCTGCTCTGTTCTGCTCTGTTCTCTGTTCTGCTCTGTTCTCTGTTCTGCTCTGCTCTGTTCTGCTCTGCTCTGTTCTGCTCTGTTCTCTGTTCTGCTCTGTTCTGCTCTGCTCTGTTCTGTTCTGTTCTGCTCTGCTCTGCTCTGTTCTGCTCTGCTCTGTTCTGTTTTGTTCTGCTCTGCTCTGTTTTGTTCTGCTCTGCTCTGTTTTGTTCTGCTCTGTTCTGTTCTGCTCTTTTCTGCTCTGTTCTGTTCTGCTCTGCTCTGTTCTGCTCTGTTCTGTTCTGCTCTGCTCTGTTCTGCTCTGCTCTGTTCTGTTTTGTTCTGCTCTGTTTTGTTCTGCTCTGTTTTGTTCTGCTCTTTTCTGCTCTTTTCTGCTCTGTTCTGTTCTGTTCTGCTCTGCTCTGTTTTGTTCTGCTCTGTTCTGTTCTGCTCTTTTCTGCTCTTTTCTGCTCTGTTCTGTTCTGTTCTGCTCTGTTCTGTTCTGCTCTGTTCTGTTCTGCTCTGCTCTGTTCTGTTTTGTTCTGCTCTGCTCTGTTTTGTTCTGCTCTGTTTTGTTCTCTTCTGTTCTGCTCTGCTCTGTTCTGTTTCCCCCCTCTATGTACAATTTTAGAGGCAACTATGTTATTCACGGAATGGTTTCGGTTGGAAGGGACCTTAAAGACCATCCAGTTCCAACCCCACCTGAAGGAAGGCAGCCTCAGTGATCAGCATCTAATGAGGGCTTTCAAATGTCTGTTTCCAGAGCTATGAGAAGATCCACCTGGACTTCCTGAAAAGCGACCACCCAGCTGTCACACGCATGAGAGGGGAGTGCGACAACACCTACATCGGGGTCACCTACAAGAACGAGGACAAGCTGAAGGACAGGGAGAGTGGATTTGATGAGCAGAGGCTGAGTGCTGACAGTGGGTACATCATCCCCCTGCCTGACATCGACCCTGTGTCTGAGGATGAGCTTGGCAAAAGGAACAGGCACAGGTGGGTCTGGTTTAAAGGCCGTGTGGCCCTTGGGCACAGTTTGGGGTCGTGGTTGGCATTGCCCATGAACACTTTTTGAGCACCCTAACTCCACATGGGTTCCTTAACTCTGCTCCTCAGCTCTCTTGCTAAGGTCTCATGTAAATATGGTGGTATGGCTGGCCACAGGAGAGTCAGAGATCACAGAAACATTCAGGATCATAGAATCACAGAACTGTCAGGGCTGGAAGGGACCTCAAGGCTCAGCCAGTCCCAACCCCCTGCCATGGGCAGGGACACCTCACACCACAGCAGGTTGCTCACAGCCACATCCAGCCTGGCTGCAAACACCTCCAGGCAGGAGGCTGCCACCACCTCCCTGGGCAACCTGTGCCAGTCTCTCACCACCCTCATGGAGAAGAACTTCTTCCTGACATCCAATCTGAATCTCCCCACTTCTAGCTTTGCTCCATCCCCCCCACTCCTATCCCTCCCTGACACCCTCAAAAGTCCCTCCCCAGCTTTCTTGGAGCCTCCTGCAGATACATCTGGGGAGGTCAGGTGAAAATAAGGGAACAAGGCTCAGGGGAAACCTTATTGCTGTCTGCAACTCCCTGAAGGGAGGTTTTAGCCAGGCGGGGGGTGGTCTCTTCTCCCAGGCACCCAGCACCAGAACAAGAGGCCACAGTCTCAAACTGTGCCAGGGGAGGTTTGGGCTGGATGTTGGGATGAAATTCTTCCCAGCAAGAGAGACTGGCCATTGGAATGTGCTGCCCAGGGAGGTGGTGGAGTCCCCATCACTGGAGGTGTTTTAGAAGAGCCTGGCTGAGTCACTTGGTGCCATGGTTGAGTTGGTTAGATGTTGCTGGGTGATAGGTTGGACTCGATGCTTTTCCAGCCTGGTTAATTCTGTATTTCATCTTTGAGATGTTTGTCTCTCTTCCAGTTCCCAGACATCTGAAGAGAGCGCCATTGAAACTGGTTCCAGTAGCTCTACTTTCATTAAGAGAGAGGATGAGACCATTGAGGACATTGACATGATGGATGACATTGGGATTGACTCCTCAGACCTGGTGGAGGACAGCTTCCTGTAAGCTCACGGACACCTTCCAGCTCTGCTCACGGAGAAGCTCACTGCGGGGTCTGCAGACTTCTGTTCCACAGAGACAAAATAAACCACTTTATGGCAGTGTCAAGGATGTGAAGAGGAGGTGGATTTGTACAGAGGAACTCAGGGTGCTGGGCAGAGGACTCAGCCCCAGTGGGAATGAGAAGAGACAGGCGGAAGACGGCTTTTGTTCGTGTTGCTTCTTGCAGCCCTTCGGTAGCATCTCAGCCTTCTTTTGCCGCTCGAACTGGTGGGAGGACGGAGGGGGAAAAAAAGGCCACAAAGGGAAGCAGCTTTGTGTTTCAAGGGCATTCTAATGACTTGGAAGGATGGAATTCCACTGCAGCAATACTTCACCCTTGTAATTATGTAAATAACTCTCTGCTCAAGGATCTTTCGAGGTGCACATCGGACTCAGGCCACGGGTGGGAGAGAAGAGAGCTCGCTCCTGGATCCCGTGCGCCTCCTCCCTCGATCTCAACGTCAGCTGCTGTTGAACTCTGATGTGAAGTGATGAAGATGCATTAAAAAAAACCACTTTTGGACCACAAAAAAACCCAACCAACCTTAATGAAAGGTCTAGAACCACAAGGGACCAACTGGTACTACAAAACATGTTACTTATTTTCTTTTACCATTAATACAAGTAAAGGGGAATAATAATAATAATAATAATACTGATGATGATGATGATGATAATAATGATTAAACCCCAGTCTATCATAGGTGTTAGAGGAGCCTTTATTAACTCTAGGAGGTAGCTGTGTTCAAGATAATCCTACTACTACTGCTTTCAGTAACACTAAGTGTATGTGTTTGACAGTTCATTGTCCTTCAGCAAAAGCACAGCCTCAAGAAACTGATTTTGTTTTGAAGTAGGAGGAAAACAAACCAAAACCAAACCCAAACAACCTCCCTCCCCCCCAAGAATTCTGACCTGAAAATATCTTTCATGAACCAATTCTCTTTTGATTTAGTTTTTTTTTCCCCTTTATTTTTTTGGGGGGTGGGTGGGCAGCTCTGCACAGCTCTGCTTAGGTAAAAATTTACTTTCATGTGGAGAAAAGAAGTAAGGAAATAAAAGGAGAAACAAAGGGAAGAGGTTTTTGGGGGGGGGGTTCTGTCATCAGCTTTGCTAATCAGAGGGAAATAAATGAAGGAAGATTTTGGGGGTTCTATCATCAGTTTGGCTAATCAGAGGGAAATAAAGTAAGGAAGATTTTGGGGGTTCTATCATCAGCTTTGCTGATCAGATAGAAGGAAATCAATAAAGAAAGGAAGATTTTGGGGGTTCTATCATCAGCTTTGCTAATCAGATAGAAGGAAATCAATAAAGAAAGGAAGATTTTGGGGGTTCTATCATCAGCTTTGCTGATCAGATAGAAGGAAATCAATAAAGAAAGGAAGATTTGGGGGTTTCTATCATCAGCTTTGCTAATCAAATAGAAGGAAATCAATAAAGAAAGGAAGATCTTGGGGGGGTCTATAATCAGCTTTGCTGATCAGATAGAAGGAAATCAATAAAGAAAGGAAGATTTGGGGGGTTCTATCATCAGCTTTGCTGATCAGATAGAAGGAAATCAATAAAGGAATGAAGATTTTTGGGGCTCTATCATCAGATAGAAGGAAATAAATAAACAAATGAAGATTTTTTTTGGGGTTCTGTCATCAGTTTTGCTAACCAGATAGAAGAAAACAAATAAACAAAGGAATGAAGATTGTTGGGGTTCTATTATCAGCTTTGTTAATCAGATAGAAGGAAATAAATAAATGAGGATTTGGGGGGGCTCTATCATCAGTTTTGCTGATCAGATAGAAGGAAATCAAGAAAGAAAGGAATGAAGATTTTTGGGGGTTCTATCATCAGTGTTGTTAATCAGATAGAAGGAAATCAATAAAGAAAGGAAGATTTTTGGGGGCTCTATCATCAGCTTTGCTGCTCAGATAGAAAGAAATCAATAAAGAAAGGAGTGAAGATTTTTGGGGGGCTCTACCATCAGCTTTGCTGCTCAGCCAGCCTAGAAGCAATTTTTGGTTTTGCCCTCTGCTGAAGTGAGGTCCAGAAATGATGGAATTTGTTTTTCCTCCTCTTTTGAGTGAAGAATTACTTGGCAGCTCTTCAAAATGCTGGAGAAGGGCAGGTTCAAGCTGAAGCCCCAGCAAATCCCCCCACTCCTGGCTACTCAAAGGAAATCTCATCCTTGGGGTGAGCTGTGAGGAAGAATCCATTTGATAGTTGAATCCAAGGCGTCTCTCCCAGCCTGGAAGCTCAAGTTTAAACAAGCAGAGCTAGTGCTGCAGCCAATGTTGTGCTCTTAGCTTTCAGGTATAAACAGGAAGAGAAAACTCTGACTACTATCTGTGACTACAAGTGGTAACTGCTTCCCAAAAGTCCTTTCTCTTTGGCAGGAGGTGCATGAAAATGAGCCTGCAAGAGCGGTTGTTTTGGTTTGGTTTTGGACACCATTTGATGCAAAGAAAGTGTTGTGGTTCCTGCTGTCCCTGGACAGTGTGGTGTTGAGGTATAATGCTTTGGAAGACTTCCACGTGAAAGAAAGGTACATCCCTGCCAAGGGTCCCATCCTTCCTGGTGCTCAACTTCCCGACTCAACCTTAACTCAGCTTGATGAGTGCCTCCAAGGGTGTGCTGAGCCACAGCCCATGCAAATGCAGTGCAAACTCATCCCTCTGTTGCAGTATTTGTCCTAGGAAGCACAAAAGAAGAGAAAAAAAGAATGAAACAGGACCAGCAGTGTCAAACTATGGTTTAACTCAAACAGCCCTAAGGAAAGCTACCCGAGTCCCCTCGACTTCACTGGCTGGGGAGCAGAGGAAAGCAAATGTGTTCTTGTCAGCGCCACAGGAAAATCATCCTGGGTCTGCCTTATCAAAATGTCACCTGGCTGTGGCCACCTGCAAGGTGTGACAAGGACCTGGGGCAAGGCACCTGTGTCTTCAACCCTGGTGGAGGCTGACAATCAGAAGGAGCCAGGAGTGATGGCAGCATCCCCCGCTTCCTAAAGTCACCCGCTGAAGACTCCCGGGAGTCTTGCCGGGAGCTGTGCTTTGAGCCGGGCCCCCCTCGCTGGGCTCCGTGCGGTGACAACTGTGAAACACAAAGACTCTGGACAGAGCCGGGACAAAGGAGACAATGCCGAGTCTCCCTCCAGCTATGAACTACGACTCGAGGAAATGCAAATTCTCTCTGGGACGTCCCAGCTTTCCGGATGGCCACTTGAGACCACACACGCCTCGGTTCGCAGGTGTAAGCGCGACGGCTGCACGTTCACATCAGGCGAGGAAGGTCACCTGCATATTTTTCTTTGCACATGGCCTCGTGTTCTTCAGGGTTTGGAAGAGTAGCCCCAGCATGGTTTATTCTGCCACTTACTGGAATTTAAGGACACTTTCCTGCGGTCTCCCCTTCCCCTCCCTGGTTTCATTCTGTATCTCGCAGAGCATCTCGGGGCTAGACCCTACCGGTGGACGTGGCTCGCTCTCCGGTGCACGGTGATGCTTCAAGGCAGGAGCACCGTGCACAAGAACTGGCGGGGGGGGTCTAGCCAAACCCAGCTCACTGCAGGCTTGCAATCAGAGAAGCTGGCCTGGCAACTGGAATGAGAGGCAGAGAAAAAGGGTTTCTTAGAGAGGGAGGAACGTGAGAGAGGACGATTGGTTTAGCCCTGCGACGTGATCAGTATTACAGCCTTGGGGTTTTGTTTGTTTGGTTTGCTTTTATGGCTTAATTTTTGAGAAGCCACTGGAAGAGATATTCCCAACCCTTTCACTACGGCAAGTGTAGAACGACAATCAGCGCTAAGGCTTTTGTTCTCATTGAGATTTGGAACGGCCAACCGGTTCCTCATGGCAGGGTGGGGGGGGAGGGAGGGAGGGGAGCGGGGGGTGGGCTGCAACTTGTACAAAAAGGTCCTAATTACACGAGGAAGGACGTGAGATATGGTGATGTTATACATCAATATGTATATAAGTATTTTTATATAGACTTCTAGAATACTGCCAAAACATTTATGACAGCTATATCACTGCCTTCTGTTTATAATTGGGGTGGGGTGGGGGGGTTGGGGGTCTTTCTTTTGTTGTTGTTGCTGTTGTTGTTATTGTTGTCGTCGGTTTTGTTTTGTTTTACTGTGATATATTCCACAGGCACGTTAACTGTTGCACTTTGAATGTCCAAAAGTTATATTTTAGAATAATAAAAATGGATGATAATAATAAAAAAAAAAAAGAAAGAAAGAAAGAAAACAATGAAGTGAAAAGAAAAGGGGAAAAAAAGAAAAGGGGGGGGGAAGAAAAGGGGGAAAAGAAAAGGGGGAAAAAGAAAAGGGGGAAAAGAAAAGGGGGGGGAAGAGAAGGGGGGAAATAGAGAAGGGGGAAAAAGAGAAGGGGGAGAAGAAAAGGGGAGAAAAGGAAAAGGGGGGAAAAGAAAAGAGGGGAAAGAAAAAGGGGGAAAAGAAAAGGGGGGGAAGAAAAGAGGGGGAAGAGAAGGGGGGAAATAGAGAAGGACAAAAAAGAAGGGGGAAAAAGAGAAGGGGGGGAAAAGAAAAGGGGGGGAAGAGAAGGGGGAAAAGAAAAGGGGGAAAAGAAAAGGGGAGAAAAGGAAAAGGGGGGAAAAGAAAAGAGGGGAAAGAAAAAGGGGGAAAAGAAAAGGGGGGGAAGAAAAGAGGGGGAAGAGAAGGGGGGAAATAGAGAAGGACAAAAAAGAGAAGGGGAAAAAGAAAAGGGGGGGAAAGATGGGGGAAGAAAAGGGGGGGAAAAGAGAAGGGGGGAAAGAGAAGGGGGAAAAAGAGAAGGGGGGAAAAAGAGAAGGGGGAAAAAGAGAAGGGGGAAAAAGAGAAGGGAAAAGAAAAGGGGAGAAAGAAAAGGGGGAAAAGAAAAGGGGGGAAGAAAAGGGGGAAAAAGAAAAGGGGAAAGAAAAGGGGGAAAAAGGGGAAAAAGAAAAGGGGGGAAAAGAAAAGGAGGGAAAAGAAAAGGGGAAGAAAAGGAGTAAAAAAAGGAGTAAAAAAGAAAAGGAGCAAAAAAGAAAAGAAGTAAAAAAGAAAGGGAGTAAAAAAAGGAGTAAAAAAGGAAAGAGGTAAAAAAGAAAAGGGGTAAAAAAGAAAAAGAGTAAAAAAGAATGTTAAAACAGTACCAATAAAAGAAGTAAAAAAGGTTAAAAAAAGAAGTAAAAAAATAAAAGAAATAAAAAAGGTTAAAAAAAAGTAATAAAAATAACAGAAATTTTAAAAAAAAGTAAAAAAAGAAGTTAAAAAAAGTAATAAAAAATGAGTAAAAAAAAAGGAAGTTAAAAAAAGAAGTAACCAAGAAAGTAATAAAAACGAAGTAAACGAAGGAAAAAAGTTTAAAAAAAAAAGTAAAAAAATTATATTAAAAAAAAAACAAAGAAAAAAAGAAAAAGAAGAGGGGGAAAAAGGGAAATGTTTCCAAGAGGGAGGCTTGGTGTGAAATGGTTGAGGAAAAGGCAGGAGTGGTGGTAGGCACAACATGGAGTTCAAAACTACTTGTTGAAGAAAGATATGCGGGGGCCTTTGCTCTGGGTAAGAGTTAGAGCAAGTTGAGAGGCTCACAGGGTGTTAGGGGATGGAAGGGACCCAAAGAGATCACCCAGTCCGACCCCCTGCCAGAGCAGGACCACAGAATCCAGCACAGGTCACACAGGAACACATCCAGAATGGTCTTGAACGTCTCCACAACCTCTCTGGGCAGCCTGCTCCAGGGCTCTGGGACCCTCACAGGGAAGAAGTTCCTCCTCATGCTGAGCTGGAACCTCCTGTGCTGCAGCTTACATCTATTGCCCCGTGTCCTATCCCAGGGTGCAGCTGAGCAGAGCCTGTCCCCTCCCTCCTGACCCCCAGCCCTCAGGTATTGATAGACATTGATCAGATCCCTCAGTCTTCTCCTCTCCAGCCTGCACAGCCCCAGGGCTCTCAGCCTCTCTTCACAGGGTGGTGCTGCAGTCCCTTCAGCATCCTGGTACCTCTCTGTTGGACTCTTTAGAGCAGATCCCTGTCCCTCCTGAAGTGGGGAGCCCAGAACTGGATGCAATATTCCAGGAGCTTCCTCTCCTTTGCATTCTTGCCAAAGAGGAGCTACACCTCCACAAGGAGACACAGCACTCTCTGCCCCCACCCAGGGGGTTGGGAAAGCAGCATAGCAATGCTTGTGTCCTCCTCTCTGTCCTGCTTGGCTGTGCTCCTGCTCTTCTGGAGGTTCAGCAGCTGTGTGAGACATGAGGACTGCTGGACTCCCCATTCCTGCTCTGCATGGTCAAAGGTGGTGGTACCAAAAATCTCTTGCAGCACTTGGAGATGGGGAGGATGGAGATTCAGCTCTCCATTGCCTTCTTGCCCTTTGCAGAGCAGGAATGCAGTCTCCTGTGTGCAGGGGACAGCTCTGTGATCATGTTGGAGAGCTCAGAGAGTGTGTTCACACTGTTGTAGGAGTAGATCTATGCTGGGCAAAAGCCTAACCCACTGCTAACCACAGCCCAAGTGTCCACAGGAGTCCTCCACAGTGTCTTGCTCCCTGTCTCAAGGCCAGACATACACCACAGGAGGGCACTGACATCCTGGCTGGGATCAGCAATGCTGTGTCCAGCAGCAGCAGGGAGGGGATTGTCCCCTGGCACTCAGCTCTGCTCAGGCCACACCTGGAGTGCTGTGCCCAGTTCTGGGCAGCTCAACACCAGAGAGATGTGGAGGTGCTGGAGCCAGGGCAGAGCAGGGCAAGGAAGCTGGGAAGGGCCTGGAGAAGAAATCTGATGGAGAGCAACTGAAGGAGCTGGGGCTGGTTAGTGTGAAAGAGAGGAGGCTGAGGGGAGACCTCCTGGCTGTCTGCAGCTCCCTGAAAGGAGGCTGTGGAGAGGCTGCTGCTGGTCTCTTCTCCCAGGTAATTAGTGACAGAACAAGAGGCAATGGCCTCAAGCTGTGACTGGGTAGGGTTAGACTGGACAGTAGGAAGAAGTTTTTCCCAGCAAGAGTGGTCAGGGCTTGGAATGTGCTGGGCAGGGAGATAGAGGATGTGTTTGAAGGTGGTTTGGATGTGGTGCTTGGGACTATGGTTTAGGGGTGAGCCTTGCAGAGTGGGGTTCTGGGTTGGACTTGGTGATTATGAGGGACTGTTCCAACCTGAATGCTTCTGTGATTCTGTGGTTGTGACTGGTGGCAGCAGCAGTCTACCCAGGAGAGAAGAGCTGTGCTGTGCCCACAGCAGCAGAGATGGGGTTCCTGGCTGGGATGGGAAGGAAAATGTAGGGAATTGCTTTCCACAAGGGCCCCATGCAAGAGACTCCAGATTTGCATGGGCACAAGTGTATGAGCACACGTGTGAGTGCATGCAAACAGATCTTTGACTGAGCTCCTGCATTGCTATGAGTGTTGCAAAGGGGAGCAGCAGGCTCATCAGTCAAAAGCAAGCTGTGCAGCCACCCTAAGATGCCCTCAGTGGCTCTGAGAACCTTGCAACTGTCTCAGCAAGACAGTTGTGTCCCCTCACCTTGCCCCCGTTGCTGGAGATTGTGGGTGCAGGAGCTGTGTGCTGGGAAAGGTCACAGGAAAGACTTTCATACACTCAGGAACTAAGAGGGAAAGTCACCTCATGGACCTGGGCTGCTCTGTGAAGCTGGCAGCTGAAGCAGAGTCCAGACACCCTGGGAGTCCCACCACCAATGCCTGCAGCAAGGGGCAGGGCTGGGCTCAGCACTTCACACGGCCCTGGGCAGCCTGACCCAGCTGGAGGTGTCCCTGCTCACTGCAGGGGGGGTGACAAGATGACCTTTGAGGCTCCCTTCCAGCCCAATGCAATCTGTGGAGCTGTGACCTTGCCAGCTCAGCCCCATCTCTGTCCTGAACCCCTCAACACAGCTTGAGTGAAGTCAAAGCACAGTGGGCAGCAGAGGAGGCACCAGCAGCACTTCCTCTGCTGGCACTGATGTTTGATTGGTTTCCAAGGGCAAACTCACCTAACTCCCAACCCCCCTCATCCCTGCCCACATGACTGGAGACAAGGATTTAGGACACATTTTCTTGGTGTTTCTTAATGCCTCCTCCGAAACTGGGAGGCAAAGGTTTTCCTTTCTGAGCTGGCCACAAGATGGAAGCATCAGACAAAAATCTGTCAGAGAGTTGTCCTTTTCCTCCTCCCTTCTGGGGTTTTGTTTCCACAGCAGGGCAGCTGTGCTGCCACTGCAGAGGCAGAGCACCTGGAGACCTTACAGCTGCAGGAGGTAAAGGAACACTCAATGCCCTCCAACAGGAGGTAAAGGAACACTCAATGCCCTCCCGCAGGAGGTAAAGGGACACTCAATGCCCTCCCACAGGAGGTAAAGGGACACTCAATGCCCTCCCACAGGAGGTAAAGGGACACTCAATGCCCTCCACTAGGAGGTAAAGGAGCACTCAATGCCCTCCCACAGGAGGTAAAGGGACACTCAGTGCCCTCCAACAGGAGGTAAAGGGACACTCAGTGCCCTCCAACAGGAGGTAAAGGGACACTCAGTGCCCTCCAACAGGAGGTAAAGGGACACTCAGTGCCCTCCCACAGGAGGTAAAGGGACACTCAATGCCCTCCCACAGGAGGTAAAGGAGCACTCAATGCCCTCCACCAGGAGGTAAAGGAACACTCAATGCTCTCCAACAGGAGGTAAAGAGACACTCAATGCCCTCCCACAGGAGGATGTCCATCAGCTCCAGGTGTATTCGTTGGAAGCACTTTGATCCTGTTCTGCTAGCCATAGCTTTCCATAGGATGAGCCTTGTGATTGACACCCCTCCTTAAGGATGAAATAGATGTGCTCAAGTCTGCTCTTACCAAAGGGAAAACTGAATCAGCTCCAGGGAGGTTGCCTGGGAATTTCCTGGGCCAGCCTTGCCCACTTTGTGTGAGAGCACACAGCCCAAGTTCCTCCAAGCTGGGAAATCCACTGGTAACTGCCATGGAATCCTTGATGGAGCTGAAGGACACTCTGCCTTCTACCTCAGAAAACTTCCCTAGAGGAGAGAGGGAGGGGTTTAGGATGAAAACATGACTTTAAACATGGTGAGGAGCGAGACCTTAGATTCCCCAGGCTCAGCTGAGACCACATCCATCTCCTTTGTACTCATTCTTTTGTAGCTTCAGTGTTGTGCTGATGTTAGATGAGGAGCCAGGAGCACTCCTGAGCTGAGGGCTGGATTCATCTCCCTTTGTGCTATTAAAAACCTCCCACATGTATAAGTTGGGACCAGTCTGATGCATGTGGTTAGATCCCCAAACTCCAAACCCCAGGAGATGTGCTGGCTTGAGGGGTGGCTCAAGTCTGTAAGCTGCTCCAAATCATAGAATCCTGGAATGGCTCAGGCTGGAAGGCAGCTCAGAGCTCAGCTCCTCCAACCTCCACACCATGCCCAGGGACATCTCTCAGCTACACTCAGCTGCTCAGGGCCTCATCCAGCCTGGCCTTCAGCACCCCCAGGCAGGAGGCAGCCACAGCCTCCCTGGGCAGCCTGGGCCAGAGTCTCAGCAGCCTCCTGCTCAACAACTTCTTCCTCAGCTCCACTCTAACCCTGCTCTGCCTCAGCTTCAAACCATTCCCCCTTGGCCTGTCTGCAGACACCCTGAGGAGAAGTCCCTCTGCAGCCTTCCTGCAGGATCCCTTCAGGTCCTGGCAGGCAGCTCTGAGGTCCCCCCGGAGTCTTCTCTTCTGCAGGCTGCACAGCCCCAGCTCCCTCAGCCTGTGCTCACAGCAGAGCTGCTCCAGCCCCTGCTGCAATTTGATGTGCCAGGCATTGCTGTATCCACCTTGCCATGAGCCCTGCTGCTCCTTGCCAGCAGGAGCATCACCTGCCTTATCATTTCCCCACAGCAGTGCTGCCAGCTTTGTCCGAAGGGCCATGGGATTTAGCAGAGCAGCTGACCCAGGACTGTGCCAGGACTGGAGGCAAGGCTTGGGGACCCAAAAATTGAGCTGTAATTTCCAGCTCTACCAAGTGGCCTCAGCAAAGACATCTTCTGAGGGGACTGGAGCACTGCCTGGTGAGCAGGGGCTGAGGGACCTGGGGCTTCTTAGCCTGGAGGAGAGAAGACTGAGAGGGGATTTAATAAATGTTTATCTGAGGCTGGGGGTCAGGAGGCAGGGCACAGGCTCTGCTCAGCTGCTCCCTGGGATAGGACAAGGAGCAATGGATGGAAACTCCAGCACAGGAGGTTCCACCTCAACATGAGGAGGAACTTCTTCCCTGTGAGGCTCCCAGAGCCCTGGAGCAGGCTGCCCAGAGAGGTTGTGGAGTCTCCTTCCGTGGAGCCTTTCCAGCCCCATCTGGATGTGTTCCTGTGTGACCTGTGCTGGATTCTGTGGTGCTGCTCTGGCAGGGGGGTTGGACTGGATGATCTCTTTGGGTCCCTTCCAACCCCTGACATCCTGTGAGCCTGTGATTCTGCAGGTTGCAGCCACTGCACTGCCAGCAGCAGCATGTGCCACCTGATGCCCAAGCCTTAGAAATGCTTGCTTCAGGGCATTTGAAATTGGAAGCACCTTGCTGAAGGTAAGGCTTTGAAACCAGAGCCTCCTTGCTGAAGGCAAAGCCAAGCACCTGTGTGCTACCAGCAGCAGCACTGCCATGGAGTGGCTTCCCAGCAGCAAGCCTGTTTGGGTGTGTTTGTGTTCAGACCAAGTGCATTGGTGAGCTCATTGACTGATTGCTTTCAGAGCCTGAGTTTTTGTTTTGCTCACAGTCTGCTTGAGATGCAAAGTGCTGGGTGCTGTGGGAAGTGAAATTGCTGCTGTATTGATGTGGGAGCTAGGGAAATGTTGTGGCTGTGAGCAACCTGCTGTAGTGTGAGGTGTCCCTGCCCATGGCAGGGGGGTTGGGACTGGCTGAGCCTTGAGCCCCCTTCCAACCCTGACAGTGCTGTGATTGTTTTTTTGCAGATGAGACCAAGCTGGGTGGCTGTGTAGAGGGCAGGGAGGCTTTGCAGCAGGATCTGGACAGCTCAGACCCATGGGCCAAGGCTAATTGTGTCAAGTTCAACAAGGCCAAGTGCCAGGTCCTGCACCTGGGTCGCAACCACCCCGTGGTAAGCTACAGACCTGGGGAGGTGTGGTCGGAAAGCTGCAGCTTGGAGAGGGACCTGGGGGTAGTGGCTGATAGCTGACTGAACATGAGCCAGCAGTGCCCAGGTGGCCAAGGAAGCCAAAGGCATCCTGGCTTGGGTCAGAAACAGGGTGGGCAGCAGGGCCAGGAGGTGACCATCCCCCTGTGCTCAGCACTGGGAAGGTCGCAGCTCGAGTGCTGTGTTCAGCTCTGGACCCCTCACTCCAGGAAGGACATTGAGGGGCTGGAGCCTGTCCAGAGCAGGGCAATGAGGCTGGGGAAGGGCCTGGAGAACCTGAGCTAGAGGAGGGGCTGAGGGAGCAGGGGGTGCCCAGGCTGGAGAAGAGGCTGAGGGAGATCTCCTTGCTGTCTACAGCTCCCTGAAGGGAGGCTGGAGTGAGGAGGGGGCAGCCTCTGCTCCTGGGTGTCAAGGGACAGGAGCAGAGGAGAAGGCTCCAAGCTGTCCCAGGGGAGGTTCAGGCTGGATGCTAGGAAATATTTCTGCACTGAGAGGGTTCTCAAACATAGGAAGAGGCTGCCCAGGGCAGTGCTGGAGTCACCATCCCTGGGGGTGCTCAAGCACTGTGTGCTGCTTAGGGACATGGTTTGGTGCTGACCCTGCAGTGCTGGGTCGAGGGTTGGCCTGGGTGAGCTTGGAGGTCTCTTCCAACTGGATGTTTTCTGTGATTTAAATTCAATCTTTGCTTATATGTGGAAAAAAGAATCCTACTGCCATCATCCAGCCTGGCCTGCTGTGTGGCACAGACCAGAGGGCTTTCCCAAATGAATTCCTATTTCAACATGAGCCTGTCACCTGGGAGGAAAAAAAACCCAAACCAAAGCAGCCTTCTCCTCTCTGTGAATCCTTCAGTAAATATCAGGTTGTGAAGCTGCTTACATGCAAGACAAGAGTTATCACTTCAACACTCTGGGCATGCCCCAAACCAAGCCTTCTCTTCCCACAGTATTTGCTCAAGAGGAGCTCAGAAGCCCCTTAGCCATCACTTCTAGCCTGATGGGCTGGGTGGGCAGGGCAGTAGGATGGCATCAACATGTTGCAGTCCCTCTCTGCCCGGATTCTGGAGCTGCCTTCCACACACACAGAATCACACAGAAATGTTCAGGTTGGAAAAGCCTCTCAGGGTCACCAAGGCCAACCATGAGCCCTACTCTGCAAGGCTCACCCCTGAACCAGAGCCCCAAGCACCACAGCCAAACCACCTTCAAACACAGCCAGGCTTGGGGACTCCACCACCTCCCTGCCCAGCACAGTCCAATCCCTGACCACTCTGGATGGGAAAAACTTCTTCCTACTGTGCAGTCTAACCCTACCCAGTCACAGCCTGAGGCCATTGCCTCTTGTTCTGTCACTAATTACCTGGGAGAAGAGACCAGCAGCAGCCTCTCCACAGCCTCCTTTCAGGGAGCTGTAGACAGCCAGGAGGTCTCCCCTCAGCCTCCTCTCTTTCACACTAACCAGCCCCAGCTCCTTCAGTTGCTCTCCTTCAGATTTCTTCTCCAGGCCCTTCCCAGCTTCCTTGCCCTGCTCTGCCCTGGCTCCAGCACCTCCACATCTCTCTTGTGTTGAGCTGCCCAGAACTGGGCACAGCACTCCAGGTGTGGCCTGAGCAGAGCTGAGTGCCAGGGGACAATCCCCTCCCTGCTGCTGCTGGACACAGCATTGCTGATCCCAGCATCTCTGCTGCTGTGGATCTGACACAGGAGTTCCTCTGGATGGAATGCAGTGGAGGTGGACTGGCCTGAGGGAGGAAAGCTGCCTGTAGGTATAACATCTCTATCCAGTAAGAAACTGTAGGTGAATTCAGTTAAACCTGAGTGTTTTGCCTCTCTCTCTCTCTCTCTCCCAAGAACTTCTCATGCCTTCCCCAACTGCTTTGGATGGCCCAGTGAGGTTGCTCTGAGCAGAGCAGGAGGGTGCCACTGCCAATCCTCCAAGGGCATGGGTCAGAGCTTCCTGTGCTTGGCTTTGATGCATGAAAAAGCAGGAATGGGCAGAGGACCAATCCCAGCTCCATACCAATCTCTACACCAATCCCAGACATAACTTCATGTAGGGACATGGAGGTTTGGGCTTCTGGCTGCCAGCACAAGGGGCTGTCCATGCTCTATTACAGCTCTGGGCTGGTAGCAAGAGCATGCTGGGGCATGGCAAATCCTGCTTCTCCCTCTGCTGTCCTGCTGAAACTGCACAGTTTGTTCAAAGGGCTCTTTTTCCTCCCACCCACCCATTTCAACCTCCCCCCTACCACGAGAGGCAAAGCTGGGAGCTCTGCAACAGGGAGGTGGTGGAGTCCCCAAGCCTGGATGTGTTTGGAGGTGGTGCTTGGGGCTCTGGTTTAGGGGTGAGCCTTGTAGAGTAGGGTTGATGGTTGGCCTTGGTGATCCTGAGGATCCTTTCCAGCCTGAATGTTTCTGTGATTTTGTGATCCCTGACTCACTTCAGACTTGGCTGGCAGCAGCTGCTACCAAAGCCCAGGGCTGAAGGGGTCCAGTGCTGCTCCAGGCTGCTCCAGTGTGTCTGTCTGCATAGCTAATGCATTTCCACAGCTCCTCCCTGGATCCCTGGCTGTTCCCCTGGCAGTGAGGAACCCTCAGAACGAAATACCACGAGAAAGTGTTGTTGAAAGTGTTCAGGAGAGGCTGCATGCAGAGAGGAAATGCATCTGAAAATGTCAGCATTCTGTAAGAGGAGAAGAAGGAGGAAAAAAAAATGGTGAGAAGATAGTTTGCCTTACTGTCAAAAACTGAGCAGCCCAAACCTGTCCTGAGCTGCCAAAGAAAGAAAATAACTTTCTTTCCCCCCTCCCCCTCCTCCAAACCGATTTGGTATTCAAATTCTCTCCTGAAAATGCCATGCTCACTGTGGAGAATGTAGGAAGCTTCAAGCTTTGGGCTTGAGATCATCGCATCACAGAACTGTCAGGGCTGGAAGGGAGCTCAAGGATCAGCCAGTTCCAACCCCGACAGCCGTGGGCAGGGACACCTCACACTGCAGCAGCTTGCTTGATTCTTGACATCCACTTCTGCCTCCTTGCTCCTGAAGTGGATCCCCCTGCCCAGCACACCTCTCCTGGGGTTGGACTAGATCACACAATCACAGGATCATTGAATCACAGAATGGTCTGGGTTGGAAGGGATGTCCAAAAATCATCCAGTAAACCCCCCCCTGCACTCATCAGGGACATCCCCAACCAGATCAGGCTGCCCAGAGCCCTCTCCAGCCTCACCTTGAATATCTCCAGGGATGGAGCCTCAACCACCTCCCTGGGCAACCTGTCCCAGTGTTCCACCACCCTCATGGTGCAGAAGGTTGTGTTCAGCGAGACTTAGGCAGGCTGAGAGTTGGGCAGGGAGGAATGGAAGGAAATCCAACAAGGGCAAGGCTTGAGCCTGGCATATTATGTAGTAAATATAGCAAATCCAGTAAAGAAACCCAGTAAATATTGTAATGTCATAGAATATCATTAATGCACCACAACAGAATGTCATTAATGCACCATGATAGAACATCTAATGCTATACAACAGAATACATTTGTGTCACTTATAACACAATGCATTATGCATGTTCTAGCCTATATACTAGAATAGATGAACTAGCATATAATTCATAACATGGAATTAGCATAGGAATAATTCTTTAATTAAAGGCTAAGCCATACTTAACAGTATGTTCCAGCAGCTCAACATCTTTCTTGAATAGGGGAGCCCAGAACTGGACACAGGACTCAGGGTGTGGCCTAAGCAGTGCTGAGCACAGGGCACAATGACCTCCCTGCTCCTGCTGGCCACACTGTTCCTGATGCAGGCCAGGATGCCCTTGGCCTTCTTGGCCACCTGGGCACACTGCTGTCTCATGTTTAGGCAGCTGTCCACCAGCACCCCCAGGTCCCTCTCTGTTTGGCAGCTCTCAGCCACTCTGACCCCAGCCTGTAGCTCTGCCTGGGGTTGCTGTGGCCAAAGTGCAGCCCCTGGCACTTGGACTTGTTGAATGCCATCCTGTTGGCCTCTGCCCATCTGTCCAGTCTGTCGAGGTCCCTCTGCAGAGCTCTCCTACCCTCTAACTGACCAACATCTGCTCCTGACTTGGTGTCATCTGCAGATTTGCTGATGACTGACTCAATGCCCTCACCCAGATCATCAATGAAGATGTTAAAGAGGATGGGGTCCAGCACTGCTCCCTGGGGCACACCACTGGTGCCTGGCTGCCAGCTGGCTGTGGCACCATTCACCACCACTCTCTGGGCTCAGCCTCCAGCCAGTTCCTAACCCAGCTCAGAGAGCTGCTGTCCAGGCCAGGGGCTGTGGGGGACGGTGTCAATTACCTCACATTATATATTACATTATAGTCTATTCCCTTACATTATATTGTTGTATATTCTGGTCTACTGTTTCTATTTAATGATGTTTTATTATGTTAATTGCATGACCTCCTATTACAGATTTGATATAGATTTGTATATCTAATCTGCTTTTTTATCTCTGCATGTCTATTTAGATCTCAGTGATGGAGCACTTTGTATAACTCTATATTTTATCACATAAAAGGATCATATAATTTCTAGAATAGAATGCACCTCTTGATTATTGTTTAATTAACTAACAACTAATCATGAGCAGCAACTTGAATAAACCTTGAAGTCCAAGGGCTACACTCGACAGGTGACTGCCTGCAGCCCCAAGTGCTCACATCCATGCAGCAGCCCTGCCAGAAAGCCATGATTAAACTCTATTTATCTGCCTTTTTTCCCTTGCCTTTGTCCCAGAGGCCAGGATTCTGCTCTGGCTTGGCTGCAGCCATTAGCCTGTCCCAACATAAATATCCACATTCCCTCACCAAGCTGAGCCTCTCGTCTGCTCTTTGTCTCCTGCAGGTTCAGGAGGCTCTGTGTACACAGTCACAGGTGTCAGGTGCAGGCTCTGGCCTGGGCTGGATGCTGCCTTTTTCAGCTCAGCCATTCCTAGGCAGCAAGGAGCATTTCACATCTCTGAAGTCCATTTCCTTTAGCTGCTGCTTGTCATTTCCTAGCAGGATTTGGCTGTGTATGTGAAGGCACAGCTGCAGGGGGGAAGGGGGTCTGATGTTTGTCCTTTTCTTCCTACACCTACCCTGTCTGTGGGTGTGGAAGCAGTCTTTGAATCACAGAATGGTCTGAGTTGGAAGGGACCTCCAAAGCTCATCCAGGGCAACCCCTCTGCACTCAGCAGGGACATCCTCAACTAGAACAGGTTACCCAGAGCCCTGTTAAGCCTCACTTTGAATATCTCCAGGGATGGGACCTCAACTACCTTCCTGGGCAACCTGTTGCATTGCTCAACCACCCTCATGGTGCAGAACTTGGTTTGGATGGAGTAATGAAAGCAAAGGATGCCAGGTAATGAGGGAATCCTAAGGGAGCAGGAGAGCAAGGGTAGAGTCTGGCACCTGGGAAAGAACAACCCCATGGAGCAGGATAGGTTGGGGGCTGACCTGCTGGAGAGCAGCGAAGAGGAAAGGGACCTGGGGGTCCTGGGAGGCTGACCATCAGCCAGCAATGTGCTCTGGTGGCCAAGAAGGCCAATGGCATCTGGGGTGGATTAGAAGGGCTGTGTTGAGGAGGTCGAGAGAGGTTCTCCTCCCTCTCTGCTCTGCCCTGCTGAGGCCACATCTGGAATATTGTGTCCAGTTCTGGGGCCCTCAGGTCAAGAAGGGCCTCAGGGAACTGCTTGAAAGAGTCCAGCACAGAGCCACAAAGATGCTGAGGGCATCTTGAATGTCTCCAGGGATGGGGCCTGAGTCCTCTAGGAAGGCCACATCCTACCATGGGATCCTCTACCTTCATCTGCTACAGGCGTGCTGTCAAAACGCTACCTGCTTGCTCCCTAAAGTGAGACAAAAGTAGCTTGAGGATGACACCTGTCATTGCCATTTCTGTCACTAAAGAATTCCCTGTCCCCAGTTTCATGCTTTGTTTCCTGCTGCTGTCTAAGGGATTCATGCTGACAGCTGAAGAGAGCAGCTGTTGTGAGGCGCTGGCACCGCCGGTGGGGCCACGCTCCGCAGCGAGGCTGCCTGGTGAGCCTGGCTGGGAGGCTTGCCTCTGCTTTTGATCAACCTTCCAGCCTGAGAACAAGGTGGCTCTGCTGGATCTGGCACTGCTCATGGCTTGGGCTGAAGGTGCAAGCTGCCTGAAGCACAAACTTGTGCCTTGGGAGGTTCTGTTTAGGAAGAGCCTGGATGAGGCACTTGGTGCCATGGCTTAGTTGATCAGATGGTGCTGGCTGATAGGTTGGACTGGATGATCTCTGAGGTCTTTTCCAACCTGGTCTGGTCTGGTCTATTCTATTCCATCCCATCCCATCCCATCCCATCCCATCCCATCCCATCCCAACCTATCCTATCCTATCCTATCCTATCCTATCCTATCCTATCCTATCCTATCCTATCCTATCCTATCCTATCCTATCCTATCCTATCCTATCCTACCCTACCCTACCCTACCCTACTCTATTCAAAGCCTGCTCGAGCAGAGCATGCAGGTGCAGAGCCTTTCTGGCCAAAGCTGTTGCACTTTGCATGCAAAGATTAAACATTTATTAGTGCTGATAATCCCAGAATCAACCAGGCTGGAAGAGACCACCAAGACCATCAAGTCCAACCAACCACCCAACCCTAACTTCCTGGGGGTGCTGGTTGACAGCAGCTGAACATGAGCCAGCAGTGTGTCCAGGTGGACAAGAAGGCCAATGGCATCCTGGCCTGCATCAGGAACAGTGTGGCCAGCAGGAGCAGGGAGGTCATTCTGTCCTGGGCTCTGCACTGGTGCAGCCACACCTTGAGTCCTGTGTCCAGTTCTGGGCCCTTAGTTTAGGAAAGATGTTGAGCTGCTGGAAGGTGTCCAGAGAAGGGCAACAAAGCTGGGGAGGGGTCTGGAGCACAGCCCTGGGAGGAGAGGCTGAGGGAGCTGGGGTTGCTTAGCCTGGAGAGGAGGAGGCTCAGGGGAGACCTTCTTGCTCTCTACACCTCCCTGAAGGGAGGTTGTAGCCAGGTGGGGGTTGGTCTCTTCTCCCAGGCACCCAGCAGCAGAACAAGAGGACACAGCCTCAAGCTGTGCCAGGGGAGGTTTAGGCTGGAGGTGAGGAGAAAGTTCTTCCCAGCAAGAGAGATTGGCCCTTGGGATGTGCTGCCCAGGGAGGTGGTGGAGTCACCATCCCTGGAGGTGTTTAGGAAGAGCCTGGATGAAGCACTTGGTGCCATGGTTTAGTTGATCAGATGGTGTTGGGTGACAGGTTGGACTGGATGATCTCTGAGATCTTTTCCAGCCTGGTTAATTCTGCATTCTGTATTCTCCTTATTGATTCTATGATGCTTTAATGGATTCTGGAGCTCTAGAGGCTGCCACAATCAACAACACGACTGCAGAAATGAGTCTTGCCTTCAGAATCTTGTGGGCCACAGTGGTTAAATATAGTTCAGACACAAATATGTTTTGAGACTGAGAGCATTCTTTTAAATGGTGTGTTGTTTTCTCTCTCCCTCTCCTCAGAGTGCCAAGCAGTGCCAGTTTGGAAGTAATTTCTGAAATGTGGACAGCTGTCTTCAAGGATCTGTACTGCAAACACCATCTCTGTTCATATGGCTCACCACACAAGGCCTTCATTAGTTGCTAGTTTCAATCTGGACTGACTTTTGAGGCTGAGTGGTGGTTGTAGCTCTTCTCCTTTGTGCCATCCTCAGTGGGGTTTGCATGGGAATACAGAATACAGAATGAACCAAGGTGGAAAAGACCTTTGAGATCACCAAGTCCAACCTATCACCCAGCACCATCTGATCAACCAAACCATGGCATCAAGTGCCTCATCCAGTCTCCTCTTAAACACCTCCAGGGATGGGGACTCCACCACCTTCCCAGGCAGCACATCCCCAGGGCCAATCTCTCTTGCTGGGAAGAATTTCTTCCTCACATCCAGCCTGAACCTCCCCTGGCACAGCTTGAGACTGTGTCCTCTTGCTCTGGTGCTGGGTGCCTGGGAGAAGAGACCAACCCCCACCTGGCTACAACCTCCCTGCAGGGAGTTGGAGAGAGCAAGAAGGTCTCCCCTGAGCCTCCTCTTCTCCAGGCTAAGCAACCCCAGCTCCCTCAGCCTCTCCTCACAGGGCTGTGCTCCAGACCCCTCCCCAGCCTTGTTGCCCTTCTCTGGTCATGTTCCAGCATCTCAACATCTTTCTTGAGTTGAGTAGCCCAGACCTGGACACAGGACTCAAGGTGTGGCCTCACCAGTGCTGAGCACAGGGCAGAATGAGCATCCCTCAGGGGTGCAGGAGTGGAGCTGGCCCTCTTTCTGGCCAGGCTAATGATTTTCCTCTGATGTTTCACAGCTCTTCCATGCAATCCCCAGGGACTTTCTAAAGCCTGAGAAAGAAACAAAGGGCAGAAGAACATCCACACAGTCAAATGACTCTGAAAAGAACAAACAATCTCCTGTTTGAGAGGTTAATTGAAAGAAGGGAAGGCTTTGCAATGAGCCCCAAACCTTGTAAGGAGGTGACTGGTTTTTGTCTCGAGCTCCATAAGCCATTCCTCTGTCCTTGGCTGGGAAAGGATGTGCTGTGCCCCCCCCCCCCCCCCCCCCCCAGATCTTTTGGCACTGGCTAGAAGGTGTTTCACACCAGGCCACGTGGAAGACAAAGCTTTTCATCAGTCTGAAGGAAGGTATAAACAACCTCAGGAAGTTTGGGATCTGTTATTAAAACTATCCTGTAATATCTGTCCTCATTTCAGGGTGTTTTGGCATCACATCCTTTAACTGTAAGCTTACTATGGAAGTCACTTGTTGGCTTGGCTCTGATCTGGCCCAGGATCTCTCCTCAGCAAGTCACATCCTCTCATGTGCAGGGTGTGAAGGGCAGACACTGTGCTGCTGTTCATTGAGTGAATGGGAGGCAGTGGGGAGACCTCATTGCTGTCTACAACTACCTGAAGGGAGCTTGGAGTGAGGAGGGGGCAACCTCTTCTTGTTGTTGAGCAACAAGACTCTAGAGGAAAGGGTTCCAAGCTGCCCCAGGGGAGGTGCAGGCTGGATGCTAGGAAATATTTCTTCACAGAGAGGATCCTCAGCCATTGGAATGTTCTGCCCAGGGCAGGGCTGGAGTCACCACTCCTGGGGGTATCCAAGCAGCCTGTGGAGCTGGTGCTTAGGGACATGGTTTAGTGCTGACCCTTCAGTGCTGGGTTGAGGGCTGGACTGGATGAGCTTGGAGGTTTCTTCCAAGCAGATGTATTCTGTGACTGTGTGATTCATCCCTCCTGTTTGCCTTCCTCTCTTTCTGGATTGCTGTGTCTCAGGCATTTCTCCTGGTTTCCACCATCCTGTGCCTTGGATATGCCTGCACTCAGGTATGCCCAGCCTGGCTTTGGGCACCTCTCCAAGCACGGTCTCAGGGAAGTGCTGGCCCTTGAGCCCTGCTGCAGTCAGGAGGGAGGCTGTGGCAGCCACTGGGAGTGATGTCACAGAAGCTGGCATTAAAAACATTGAGGAAACTGAGGAGGAGCTCCTTAGCTCCCCTGTTAGAGGGCATAAGCTGAGCCTGGGTAGATATCATGAGGAGATCTCAGAATCACAGAACCATAGAACTGTCAGGCTTGGAAAGGACCTCAAGGCTCAGCCAGTCCCAACCCCCCTGCCATGGGCAGGGACACCTCACACCACAGCAGGTTGCTCACAGCCACATCCAGCCTGGCTGCAAACACCTCCAGGCAGGAGGCTGCCACCACCTCCCTGGGCAGCCTGTGCCAGTCTCTCACCACCCTCCTGGGGAACAACTTCTTCCTCACATCCAATCTCAATCTTCCCACTTCTACTTTTGCTCCATTCCCTCACCTTGGAGGTGACCCTCTCCAAGCCCCCCACACCACTCCATCCCATGCTGCTGTGTTCAGGTTTTCCAGAGAGGTGAAGCAGTGGTATCTAAGTTTCTGCTGACACCAAGAGGTCTTTAAAAGCCTAAAGGGGAATGGGGCACCCAGATATTCGTGCTGCCAGCTTCCAGCCAGGGCCTCTGCTTCTTACTTCACAGCTGATGTATTTAAACTGAAGGATGCCACAGAAAGACTCTGTACCTCGAGGGGTTTGGAGAGCAACCAAAATGTTGTTCTTGGATATAAAAACATGTGAGGTTCCTGGAGAAGATGAACCTATGGAAACCTGAATATGAAGCGTTTGCAGTGCTGCATGAGCCAAAGCACCAGGTGGCTGTTTTCTGCGGCAGCATCCCTTGAAACCAGTAGGTCAGGTCCTAAGGTGATGTCTCAGACCTCATCTCTCCACAAGAGAAGACTTCAAAAGACTGAAGACTTTCTGCCATAGGGTTGTAATCATCTCTGTCTTCAAAAGACCCTTCCCCCTGCCCCTTTATCAGCAGTGCTCCTCATGCTGACCAGAGCAAAGATCATAATCACCCACAGATTAAGGAGCGGAGCTGAAAACAGCCAGGCTGACAACGTTGCCAGCACTGAAGCACAGAGCAGCTGGGACTTGTGGTGAGGTTATCTGAAGTGCCCAGAAGTCCCAGAATCAGCATGAATTCATCCTCCCTCAGGGCCTCCTCTGCTATCAGTCCACCAGGCAGTGCCAGTGGTGGTGTTGTGAGTGCTGAGGGCAGCCATGGGAGGAAAAGGAGGAAGACAGGGGGTTCCACCTCAGCAGGAGGAGGAACTTCTTCACTGTGGGGGTCACAGAGCCCTGGAGCAGGCTGCCCAGAGAGGTTGTGGAGTCTCCTTCTCTGGAGCCTTCCCAGCCCCATCTGGATGTGTTCTGTGTGACCTGTGCTGGATTCTGTGGTCCTGCTCCAGCAGAGGGGTTGGACTGGAAGATCTCTTTGGCTCCCTTCCAACCCCTAACATCCTGTGAGCCTGGGATCCTGTGACAGGGGCCAAGCAGACCTTCAGAACTCTTTCTGCACTTCCTAAGGCACTGCTGAAGTGTGACATGCTTGTGCAGGAGTGACAGGGCTGAGGACACTGGTGCTGGTGAGTGTGGGGCTGGAAGCCCACGAGGGGGACACTGCCAGTGCTTGCAGGTTGGTTTTTTCCAGACTTGCTTTGGAGGTGGAACCAACCCTCCACAGTTCTTTGGTCTTCCTTACACACAGGTGTGTTTAGTGCTCCTTTCCCAAAGAGTTGTTAAGCAGCTGGAAGATGCTGTGCCAGAGTCTTCACTGAGAGAACTGTAAGGTGAGGGGCGAGAAGCAGGAGCAGAGAATCATAGAATCAATAAGGTTGGAAAAGACCTCAGGGATCATCCAGTCCAACCTGTCACCTGACACCTTCTGACAGCTAAACCATGGCTCCATGTGCCATATCCAAGCCTTTCTTGAACACCTCCAGGGATGGGGACTCCACCACCTCCCTGGGCAGCACATCCCAATGGCCAATCTCTCTGGCTGGGAAGAACTTTCTCCTCACCTCCAGCCTAAACCTCCCCTGGCACAGCTTGAGACTGTGTCCTCTTGTTCTGGTGCTGGGTGCCTGGGAGAAGAGCCCAACCCCCACCTGGCTACAACCTCCCTTCAGGGAGCTGGAGAGAGCAATGAGGTCTCCCCTGAGCCTCCTCTTCTCCAGGCTAAGCAACCCCAGCTCCCTCAGCCTCTCCTCCCAGAGCTGTGCTCCAGACCCCTCCCCAGCTTTGTTGCCCTTCTCTGGACACCTTCCAGCATCTCAACATCTTTCTTGAATGGAGGAGCCCAGAACTGGACACAGGGCTCAAGGTGTGGCTGCACCAGTGCTGAGTACAGGGCAGAATGACTTCCCTGCTCCTGAGACCTCTCACCAGCCTCGTTGCCCTTGAACCCCTGAACCCTGCAGTGAGATGGGAGCAGTGTTGGGTGGCTGATGGCCAGGAGGGAGGGCAGCAGCAGGCACCCCTGTAGGAAGTGGGGAAAGCCTGCTTGAGGAGTGTGATGGCAGAGGAGGAGACCACACAGCACCCAGATGCCTGCTCTGTCCTCCTGGCCCTCAGGAAAAGCTGCTCACTTAATTCTACAACAGAGTTGTGAGCCACCTCTTGTTCCCCAGAAATCAAACATGGGCTAATGAGGTATTATTTATTAATGATTAGCATCAGTTAGGTGAAACAGAGTTTTCCTGCCCTTTCTCTGCCTCCACATTTCACACCCACTGTAAAACCGAGTGTCTGGGTCTCCTCATTTGCTTCTCTGAATTGCTTTGCTGCTTTTGCTTCCACTGCAATAAATTCCCCAGGAAGCCACCCTGCCAAAAGCCTCTGTAGGAATTCAGGCTCTCTTTTTTTGGCTGATGGCACCATGAATAAGAAATTTCCTCTTCAAGGTCAGTCACATCTGAGGTGTTGTTCAAAGCTTCCTAAGCAGCTAGCCTAGTGCTGAGTCAAATGTATTTTTCTTGACTGGGTTTGTATTAAAGGGGGCTGAGCCACAAACCTTACTCAGGCAAAACTCCCATTTCTTTCAAACCAGCTCCTATTGTGTCCTGGCTCTGCTTGCCTGGGTGCAAATCAGCTTGCACAGTATCCTGACCTGCACATGCAGTGTGACATCAGCCTGCTTTGAACCGACTTATTCTTGCTCACCCAGCACAGGCAGCACTCCTCACTACAGATATGGAAATCACAGAGTGCCAGGGGGCTGGAAGGGACCTCCAAAGCTCAGCCAGGCCAACCCCCCTGCCAGAGCTGGAGCACCCAGAGCAGCTCACACGGGA